>NC_136462.1:2699220-3918387 GCF_902686455.1 Sciurus vulgaris
CGTCCACCCAGCTCCGGAAGCTGAAAGGCAGGTAGACACGTGGGAACTGCCCCAACTGGATCTGCCCAGGGTGCTGCAGGAGAGTGCAGAGGAGCGGTGGGTGGAGACGCAGAGTGGGGCCGCCAGCCCTTAGAGCAGCACAGCAGGGCCCCGTGTGGCCATGAACCTCTGGAACTCCTGCAGCAAAGACCAGGGCAACACCAAATGCCCACCATCCTGGGGAGCAGCAAGATCCTCACGCCTGGGGGATGGAAAAGGATCCAGAAAATGGCTGGCGATGCCTGAGCATCAAACACCCCTGCCCCACGAGACCAGCACACACACCCCTGGCGATTTATTTCCCCAAATGAAAACTCACAGGCACAGCGACATCTGAGCATGGTGGCTCACAGAGCTCTATCTGCAGTGGCCCACGCCCAGATCCAAACACGCGTCCTCCAACAGGCGCATGGCCAAAGGGGCCACAAACCTCCTCCCCATTCAGCAGGACCCGGCAGGCGTGGTGCCCAGGACAACCCGGATGACTCCCCAGAGAGTGTGTGGGGGTGGAGGAACCGACCACAAAGTCACGTGCTCGATGACCTCAGTGGTACAACGTTCTCAAAGTGGCAAAATCACAGAGAGTGAGGATCAAGAGCCCTTGCCGCTGGCCTGAGATGGGGGGGGTGGTAGAGAAGGGATGGGCTTGGCTGGACAGGGTACATGCTGGATCCTGCAGAGATGGGCCAGCTCTGTGTCTGGCCACAGGGCAACAGTGACCATTTACAGGTCAGGACCCGGGACAGCCCCAGCCTTAAGAACCACCACAAAAATGCGAGGGAATATATGGAACTTCAAAATCCTGAAGGAGCCCGACTTCCAGCTGGTGTCTCCGCAAGCTGCCACACCCAAACCGGCTCCTGCTGGCTGAGCGGTGCTGATCCGCCATCCAAAGTCTCCAAAATCTGAAACTGCTGAGCACTGACCAGGCACTCAAGAGGTTTTATATTTTGAAGAATTAATTTCAGACTCAGTAAAGTGTATGCAAATACTCCAAAATCTGAAAAACTGAAATGGGAAGCACTTCTGACCCTGCACACTGGATAAGGGACACTCCCCGGAGTCCAGCAGCAGGGAGAGTGGAATCCAACTGCCTTCCGATGGGCAGTTCAAAACACTACCTCCCACATGCCATTTCCTAACTAACCACAGGTGGATAAGATCTGCAGGAACAAGGGATCAGATGAGGATGTCACAGGATCCAGGATGGACTCCAGGAGATGAAGGAGGGACACCTGGCTGGAGCAGGCCTCTGGGGACCAGAGCATGGAAGGCTGCCATCACCGGGGCCACTGCGGGTGGACCCTCCTTTTACCCTCGTTAAGCCTCAGATGGTTCTCGACAAACCAGGGAGTCAGTCAAGAAGGAGGCAGACACGAGGGGTTCCCAGGGACACCTGCAGGGGCAGGACCCAGGGTGAAGAGTGCAGCCTCCCGTCAGGAGAGGAGCCCTGGAGGAGGGTTTCCAGGGAGCACAGGTGTGGGGCGTGCACACAGAGGCATGGGGAGAACCACGGTAGTCCAGAACAAACAATCCAAAGGCCCCAGTAGACTCAGGGACACCGACACAGAGGAGGAGACGACCGGAGAGTGTGCATGCACGACTGAGCCGAGGCGCTGTGATACCATAACCCAGAAAAGACGCTCCGACCAAAATCCAAGTACGGTGAGAAACAAGAAGGGGAACCAGGGACAGGAGGCGACGAAGACTGAACCACCCTCCGCTCTGGTGGGCATCTTCACACTTAGGTCCCAAACGAGGAGTCGGCAGCAGCACACACACTCACTAGAAGCAGAGGGCGTGCAAACACCAGGAGTGAAATATCTTGAAGCCGAAAATGGTTGACGCTGGAGGAGAGACTGGAGCTGAAGGAGAAGGACGCGTGAACTATCGTATTTTTTACAAGCCTTTTAGTACTTATGAGCTTTGTTTTCAACTATATTCTTGCTCAATAATATGCCATTTATCAGACTGCATTGGGTTGAACTTGTACTTATTTGTCAATTCAATATAAATAGGAAGAAATCTTTCCATTATAATCGAACTTGCATAATTGAAAAGCAGGTCAGCTCCAGGGACTGGACAGGCTGGACCATGGGAACTCGGCCGTGGCAGCTGGAGTTGTGGCTGCTTTGGAAAGAACCTCACCCTCCTAGCACAGGTGACGTACACATAGCCAGCAAGCAAGCCACGCCCGCCAGCCTTCTCCACGTCCTGGCAGGAGAGGACAGTCTGATGCCTGCTGCAGGCCCAGCCAGGAGGCCCGGGGCCCAGGCCGGAGTCTCCCTCAGACACACTGCTTGCCACACCACCTGGAGGGAGGGCGTGGGTGGGCCTGAGGACAGCACCATGATGACCAACGCAGGCTCTATTGCAAGTGGCGTGGGACAGGGGAGGCAGCACAGGACACTGCAGGTACAGGAAGACCCTGTTTGTGTGAAGTCTAAAAGCAGCTCAGGCAAACAATCTGGCATCAAGGGCTCCAGATATAAATGGAGAGCATGAGGGAGGAGGAGAAACTCAGGTCGGTGTGGCCGAGGACCTGCGGGGCAGGGGGACAGCTTGACCCGCAAGGAGCGGCCTGTGGGCTGAGGACAGGCACGGCCCACACTGAGCTGGCTGGAATCCTTTAGGTTGTACGCATGTGCTTCACATTTCACGGCATAAAGTGCTAGCAAACTTAAACTTGGTGACACACGAGAAGATCAGCAAAACAAAACAGCCGACGGTCCTGGTCCTCGCCTCTCCAACAGGTTGCAAGTACTCTGACTCCTGCCACCAACCCCCAAGCACATGGAATTGCTTCCAGGGATTTTTTTCCCATCGTGTTCTTCTTACCCCACTCCTGCAATCAGGCATGATCATGGTTGCTCTGCAGCGCCGACATTGACACTTTGCCCACAGGTTCGGCTTTTCTTGGCTCAAATTCCTCCTAGATCATTTTCCTTCTCCCTCAGGTTGGATCTATTGTTGACAAATTCTTTCCACTCTTAGCTGAAAATGTGCTTGTTCATTCCAGGCTTTAAGTGTGCTTGTCCTTAGGTGAACAATTCCAGACTGTGCATACGCTGTGTGAGGGTTCAGAGATGAGGTGTCCCCCAAAAGCTCGTGTGTGAGGCGATGCAAGAAAGTTCAGAGGTGAAACGGTCGGTTTATGAGAGCCGCAACCCAAGCTCTGCATTCATGCACTGACAGGGAGTGACTGGGGGTGACTGAGTGGCAGCTGGAGGAGGGGGTCACTGGGGTGCGCAGTTGGGGCTTAGGCTATGTCCCTGGGGAGGGAGAGGTCTCTCTGCTTCCTAAGTGCTCTACCACTGAGCTACAACCCCAGCCCATGACTCAATGCATTTTGCCTTGTGAGATGAACAGGCGCCTGGGGGCCCAGGGCAGAGTATCATGGCTTGGATATGAGTTGTCCCCTAAAGCTCATGTGTGGGACAATGCAGGAAACCTTAGAGGTGAAATGGCTGAGTTATGGGAGCACTAACCTAATCAAAGTGTTCATTAACTCCCTGATAGGGATTAACTGCGGGGTAACGGGAGGCAGGTAGGGAGCGGCCGGATGCGGTGGGTCACTGGGGGCGTGCCTGAGGGTTTATACTTTGTTCCTAATGAGATCTCTCTCTGCTTCCTGATTGCCACATCCTACGCTGCTTTCCTCCTCCAGGCCCTTCCACCCTGGTGCTCAGCCTTTGGCTCACAGCAATGGGGTAGGCAAAACAGGACCGAACCTCTGAAACCATGCCAAACAGACTCTCCCTCCTCTGATTGTTCTTGTCAGGCCCTCTGGTCACAGTCACAAGAGAGGTTGACTAAAACACACTGCTAACCCCAAGTACATGTCCTCCCCTTCTTGAGTAATGGAACCACGATTCCCAGCCGGGTGGGAGGTCACCAGGCATCAAGAGTGCATTTCCCAGGACTAGGTGCAGCGGCATCTAGCTGTGTGACTCAGTTTTGGCAATGGAATGCAGGAAGGATTTTTGTGTGTGACTTATAGGAAGTATTCTTAATGGGCAGTAGGATGTGCCCTTCCTCTTTTCCTCCTTGCTTTTTGGAATGTACAGTGATGGCTGGGGCACCAGCAGCCATCCTGGACCATGCCGCACCTCGGGAATTAGAAGTGTGTGTGGAGGAGCAGCAGATAGGAGGAGCCAGGGTTCCTGACACTGAGTGTACCACACCCGCTTCTGATTTTGAAAGCATGTGGAGAAATGCACTTCGATTACACTGAAGGCTTGGTTACTTGAGGACTTTCTCTTATTTCCAGCAGAGCCTTCTGATTTGGTATAGGAGTAGGAAACAGCGTAAAATTAGTAAACCAAGCAGAACCACAGGAAGGGGGCCAAAGGTGCATGTCACACAGAGGGCCCAGGTGCTCCCCACCGGCAGTCTACACTGCCATTCAGCCTGCACCGTGCAGAACACAAGCTCCCGTGTATGGAAAGGGGAAACTGAGCCACCAGGTCCATGTCCTGCTGCCCACACAGTGTGCTCCAGGTTCCTCGTGACCATGCTCTCCATTCCTGCTAGGGTCCCTTTCTTCCATGTTCTCACAGTCCCAGTTTGGTGTACAGCCATGGACGGGCAGAACAAGGCCATCCATGGGAGCTTGGCAGTCATGGGAAGGCATGTCCCTTCTGTGGCCCTGGCCTGGGAATGGAGGCCACCCAAGACCCAGAGCTCGGCTGGGTTCTGGTCTTGGGTCCACCCACACTAACTGGCCCAGTAACCACTGCCAAGGTCTCCACTCCCCAGGCCCAGCTCCCTCCACCTGTGTCCTGAGCAGTGGTCAAGACCCAGAGCAGGTGACCACCTCTGGTCACCTGGGTGCAGGCTGAGAGGAAGGGGCTGGGAGTGGTCTCCCCCATGGTGCTGCTCCCCGGCGCTGTGTGCCCCGGCTGCCTGGCTGTCCTGCGGGTCTGGCCTCCCGGGCTGAGGGGATGGGCGTCCGGCCTCCCAGGGCTTTCCAGGTTCCGTGGGCTCTGGCTAGGGCTGGGCTCTGTGCGCAGATGGTGAGAAAGGGAAGATGAGACCAGCGTGAGAGCCCCAGGCTGCGTGCAGTGGCCTGGGAGCCGCGGAGCCCAGGGACGTCCCGACTCGCGCCCTGGCTGCAGCCTGCTGTGGGACAGTGATGCGGGGCCACAGAGGCCTGAGTAAGCAGGGCACATGTGCCAGGTGGGCAGGCTACAGTGTGTGCCACAGCACAACAGGGTGGGCACAGAGGGCTGGGCTGGCCATGGGTGGGAGGTACCCAGAGCGCAGCCCCACCTGGCAAGGAACACATAGCAGGAAGGGGTCTGGGGGCCCAGCATGTAACGGGGGCACCCAGGGTGTGCGGGGCCACCCCACACAGAGAAGGGGCAGAGGGGAAACTGAGGCACCCTGCCTGGCCTCCTCCATGCCATGAGCAGGGTAGAGGCCAGCCCAATGCCAGCCAGGGCCTGAGGCCACCTTGGTGATAACCTGCCGCCCGGCTCCGGGAACGTCCTGCCGCTTTGTTCCAGGATTTATTTCTCATCAGATTGATACTCGAGTCACTTCATGCAGTGCTCTCCAGCGTCAGCAAAATAAAGATGCAAATAAATCCCCTGACCCAGCTCCTGGGCCGCCAAATGACACACCACCCCCCTCCGCTTTCGCCGCCCATGGTGGCTTTGAATTTTAAATTTCATTTTCCCATCACTTTTCAATAAATGCTTTTCCCCGCGATGTCTTGAGTCCTGACCTTATAATGCCCGAGTTAAAAGGCAGCGTCTTGTTTCCAGCTACAGATAATTTACTTTTGAATGGTCCAATTACACGGCAGCCGGGGCTCTGCCTGGCCGCCCGGGACGTCACTGTTGGCCCAGGAGATAATGGTGTCGCGGGCAGCAGATCTGTTTGCTGACCTGGGCCTGTCCTGTGGGCAGCTGCCGGTTGGTGGGAGGAAGCACCAGGCGGCCCAGGAGCGCCCCAGGGACCCTCAGGTGTGGCCAGAGACCCGTGGCCCCCGCAGGGCGTGGCTGTGCCCTGGACCCGGCCTGCGGCCAGCACAGCCGGCCGTTTCTCTGTTCTCACCCACCTGCTCGGGTCCGCAAGCGGCTGCCCTGGGCTCCAGCCCACAAGCCACTTGAGCACTTGAAGAGAGGCGAGCACACCCCACCTGCGGGCCCGTGGGGTGGTGAGACCACCAGCGCGCCGAGGGCTGCAGGGGCGCCTGTGGCGCAGGTCCCGCGGCCTGGCGTGGCTCGGGCAGAGCACGTGCGCGCCCTGCTCTCCTGTCATTTCCTCCCTCCACCCAGAAAATCCGTGGCTTTGCTTCAGAGAACGTCTAGAGGGTGGTGAGCCTCCTTGAAGCAGGAGCACAGCTCCTTGGGTGCTCTCAGGCGCCACAAGGGGCTGTCCCTGGGACCACTTGGCCCGGTGTCCTGAACCAAGGCCGTTCCTCCATTCCGTCTGACAAACAAATCCACATGCTGGACAGGTTGAGAAGCAGCTCCCAGCACTTGGGGGGCCCACGATCCAGCATGGCTGCCTGCAGGTCCTAATGGCCCGGCGGGGGCAGAGCCCCTGCCTCCTGGAGTGCCCGGGCAGTGGGCCTAGCAGTGCCCGCAGCCCCTCGGGGCGGGCCCCTCGGCTGGAGGCAGCACCACCCGATCTGTTCTTGCTCCCAGGGCCCCAAGCACAGGAGCCTGAGCAGAAGCAGTGAAGGTGCAAGGGTCCACCTGCCTCTCTGCCCTCCCTTCCTGCTGCCCTGCAGCCTGGCCCAGGGCTCCAGGTCTGGCCCAGGCTGGGTGCCATCAAAGGGGCTGGCTCTGGTTTTGCTTCTCCACAGTGCAGACACCACCGTGGGAGAGTCGGTCAGTTCCAGCTGGTTGAGTGCCAGCTGCCTGCCAGGCTGGGGTGTCTCTGAGGCACCAGATGTATCTGTGGTGAGGAAAGGATGAGGGGTCACAGGACCCGACCTGGTCACAGGCCAGCGTGCAGCTGACTTGGAAGGGGGCTCAATCTGCTGCCCATGGGTTACAGGGCTCCTCCTGCTGCTTTGGATGTTTCCTGCACATCCCAACAGTTCGGGGTCCCTTCCTGGCCTTCCAGGACCCCAGGGAGGAGACCTCTGTGAATATACACGCAGTTTCTTCCCATTCCTCCTCTGGTGAAAGCTGCCCCGGGTGGGCCCTCCAGGGACAGGTCTGCCTCAGTGGACCAAGCACCAGTCTGGGGTTCAGTGACAGCAAACAGATCGACAGGCTCAGCTGGTCCTCCCTTGGCCTGGCAGCAGCTGCCTGCTCCATGTGTTGCGGCCATTCTGTCAGAACAGGGTTGGGGCGGGGTCAGAGCGGGGCCCAGCTCGGAGGTGTCTCCCCTCCTGTTGACGAGCCTGTTATCTCAGGCCCAGGAAGTTGTTCCCTCTGAGAGATGGGCAGTTCACTCAGGCCCAGTCCTCTGTCCGGGGCCAAGGCAGCTCCTTTCCAGGACTCCCGGCTCACACAGAGAGGACAGCTGTGCCCCAGGCTGCACACTCACCTCTGAACAGGGAGCGCAGGGATGGCCCCTGTGGGCCTACAGGCCCCAGAGTCTGTTTAGAGTGGGAAAAGGTGTTACGGGGCGCAGCTGCACTGAAGGCTGAGGCATGGGGTCCATGCCCCTGCCCGCTGGCCACACAGGTGGTCAGAGGATAGGAGCCACTGCTCTAAGGCTTGGCTGGCAGGAGCTGCTGTTAGCACCATGACGGGGCCTGGGGCCTGGAGCAGGTGGGGCCACCCTGGGCCGGATGTCGGCAACACTCCTGGCAGCTCTGAGCTCACCTGGAGTGGGCAAGCAGCCCAGGTCCCTCACAGTGGGGACCTGCCCGGTTCACTCTGGCAGTTAGGACAGGCCCCCAGCCTTCAGAATGACATCAGCCGGGGGGTCAGCAGTTGGGCGGTGGTTTGAGGTCACGCAACCTCCAAAGGTATGCCTCCTGCCCGCACTCAGCCCTGGGTTCATTCCCTGGCAGGGCTGGAGTGGCCCAGGCCCTCTGGGGACTGCCCTTTGCTACCCACAACAAAGCCCTGTCCTCAGACCAGTTGGCAGGCCTGCCTCACCTGAGCCCCCTCTGGCTGCCGCCCCCAGGCCTCCCCCAGGCACAAGCCCACCTGGGCTTCTCCAACACCCTACTCCACTCAGACTCCCTGCTTTCTACTGGGAAACTCTTTCCCAAGATCCTTATCTCTGCCTGCATCTCCTGGTCTGCCAGCCTGAGATAGCATCCCTCACTCTCAAACGTGCCCCCATTTCCAGTAGCCACAGCACCTCTGAAGGTCCCGCCCCGGCCCCACCTGCCCCCAGGGCACTCCAACCAAGCACAGGGTCCCGGGCAGGCCCACGACCTGGCCATCCCCAGCCTCCTAGCCCTGAGGACCGAGAAATGTCAGCTTCTGCCTGCTTCTTCCAGGGCTTCCCAGCTCCTCAAGAGAGGACCCCTCCTCACTGGGAGTCCACAGTGCAGCTGGGAAGTGCCCTTTTTGCCATGGCCCAGGACCCACTGGCTGTCCTCGGAGGGACAATCCGCGTCACCCCAGGGCCGGAAGCACTCCTCCCTGGATCCTGCCTCTCTACCCTCCAGGTCCTTGCTTGACGCCTTGGTCTTCTCCCCTCAGCAAGCCTCGGAAGGCCGAAGACACCCAGGTGGACGCTGGCCACAGAGCAGCCCACCCGTCCTGCGCCCCGGCACTCCCCACCTCCTGGACTCTCTGGCTTTCCTGAAGATGCAGCAGGCCCCCAGCCAGAGAGCAGTTTGCTGGGGTTGGGGCAGGGATGGGGGCTTCTGGTTCTCATGCCGCCTTTGGGTCTGACATCTACCATGGCAAAGGCACAAACAGAGTCACAGAAACCAAAATGCAAATGGCCCAAGAGGGCGCGGAGCAGCAGCCCCTGGGGTGAGAGATGCAGGTAGGATCACACCGCAGCACCCAGCCACTGTCCCAGCCGGCAGCTCTGCTGGGGCAGACACGTCCACCCTGGGGTGCCGACAGAAGGCAGCAGCTGCCGTCGGGGAGACGAGGAAACCGGAGGAACCAACCGCCTTGAAGTCTTCCAGCAGGATCCAGCTTAAAGACAGCTGGGAAACGCAGGGCTGATCTGGGTGTCCCGCTACGCGCCTGGGCCGGCAGTGAGGGCACTCGCCAGAACAGGGAGAGCCCAGGCCTGCTCTCCAGGCAGAATGCCAGGCCCCAGGACCAGGAGAGGAACTGCCACCTTTACCCCAGAAGGAAGAACAAGCCACTCAAATGGACACACTGCCCATGAAGGAGGGACGTGACCGGGGACGTCTGGCTTCTCTGCATGTGCCCTTCTCCTGGGGTCAGAACCTTGTAAGTATTTCAATTCATTATCAACACAATTAAATCACAGAACTGCTCTGTCAAGACCACTGCTAACAGTGAGAGAGAAGCAAGAAAAGCCGCTGACGGAGAAACCTTTAAAAGGACTGATGTCCACTAACACAAACACGAGGGGGCAGGTGTCTGGTAAAGCCCGGGCGAGGTCAGAGGGGACACCTCACCAGGAACACGCAGACAGCAAGCCGTCCTGGGAGGGACCTGTGGCGTGGTGTCACTAGGAAAGGCAGATGGTGAGGGCACGGGCTCTCCACACACCCACCAGAACCTACCAGAACAGCCAAGAGGCAGAACACCAGCGTCGTGCTTGGACCAGAACATCCCCCAAGACTCGGGGGTTAAGGGCTTGGTCTCCAGCTGGTGGCACTGCTGGGAAGGAGTGGGACCTTGAGGAAGGGAGCTGGGGGCAGGGGCTGCTGAAGGACCTCTTACCCCATTCCTCCCCATCCTGTCCACTGTGGAGGGGGCAGCTTTGCTCTGCCCTGCTGATCTCTTCTCTAGCTGTGTGTGACACGTGCCTGCGGTCCCAGCTACTTGGGAGACCGAGGCAAGAGGATCACGAGTTTGAGACCAGCCTCAGAAACTTAGGAAGATCCTGTCCCAAAATATTTTTCTAGAAAGGGGGCTGTGGATGTAGCTCAGAGATAGAGCACCCCTGTTCAGTCCTCAGTACCTCAAAAAAAAAAAAAAAAAAAAAAAGAATTAAAAACCCTTCCTCCTGTAAGTGGGTTTTCTCACTCTGCTTCCTTCCCAGAGGGAGCTTCAGGCCCAGCTGCAGCGCACAGGGGTCGTGCCACAGGGGCCGAGCCGGGCAGAGCCCCAAGCCCCCGCCAGCCCTCACATCCTTAAGAGGTGAGGTAAGCTGTCCTGGGCCTCCCACCAGACAGGAAGGAAGACTGGCCATGGAGGGTGTGTGCTCGCCAGGCTCCTGAGCCTGGCCTGGCTTCAGGGTGAAGAGCTGGCCGCACGCCTGGGGAAGGACAGCAGGCGTCCCACGGATGCAGCCCATGGTGCAGAATATGGGAGGTCTGCAGGTTACGGCCCCTCGGCTCCTCCACTGGGAACTAGCCAGACTGAGACAGGAGCCAGGACCCTGCAGAGGCACCTCTGCTCCCCCCGCCGGCCCAGAGCTGAAGAGGCGTGCAGGCTGCCAGGGCCCACCATGCCTTCGGGTGAGCCTGGGTTGCCTGGAGGGTCAGGCGTGCACACCTGGGGGCTCACATACGAGCAATTCACTGGAACACGGCCCAGAGGGGCTGCCAGGGTGCGGGCAGTGCGACTCGGGCCCTCTGCTGGGGGCAGGCTGCAGCAGTGGCAGAACCAGTCTCTCGTTGAATTTTGTGACTAATTTTTTAAGATCCACATTAAAACCTTCAAAAAGCACAATGAAAAAATTCTGTTGTGGGACAGGAAACAGGTGCTGAATCGGTCAGAGCCACCCAGGCTGGCGGGCCACAGGAGAGCGAACAGATTCTGATTAGGTAGGTCGCTCGGGGACAGAGCAGGGCTCCCAGGAAAAGGAGGGTCAGGCAGTTGCCCACTGGAAGGCCCCTTGAAGTTTCAGGGGCTCAAACGCAGGCCCGGTGTCATGGGTGATGTGAGCTGGAGACCTGCTGCAGGCCTGGGTGCCTTCAGGCCCTAGAGGATCAGGGTGCTGGCGAGCTTTGTCTGCCCCTGAGAACACATCTCCACCCAGAACAACTTGGAAGCCCAGGGAGCCGAAGAGTTGCGGAAGACCCTTGAGATCCCTCTGCACGCTCCAGCAGGAGTGCAACACCCCACGTGTTTCCTCTGCCCGTCTGCCCTTGGGAGCACACGTGCGCACACTCACACTCGGGCACACTCTCGCACACAGGCACCGCACACAAGGCACACTTTACCCACGCACGCACACGCTCACGTTCACACACTAACTCACTCACAAGGAGCCTGCCTGTTCCTGGAGTCCCCACCCCTGAAGTACCCCACAGAAGGTCCCAGGAGAAGAGGGCGTCAGGGCCATGGCGAGGCCAGCTGGTGAGCAGGCAGGGTGAGGCAGGGACTGATCCCACTGAGGCGGAATCTTCCGGAATGACAGGCAGATGGGCCCTGAAGTCAGGCTGGGTCCTGCACCAGCCCCTCCCTGGCCCAGGTGCAGACCAGGAGGCCTCCAGACCACACGTCAGCAGTTCCAATGCCACTGGGGGACACACACGGCCATCTGAGCAGAGGCACGTGGTGGGAAACCACCCAGGCCAGGGACACAGCCTGACTGAGCTGAGGCACCAACAGCAGAAGCCGGTTGCTATGTAATTAACTGGGAATGTAATGAGCAATAAAAATACAATTATATTCCTGTAATACATTCAACCTCCGTGCTTTCTTAAACCACTTAACAGGCCCTGCACCTGTCCCCAAGGAAGGGGACACAGGGGAGGGGAGTGCTTCAGGGACACAGGGCACCAGGACAGGCTCTGTGGGTCCATTGTTGGGGGACAAGGGTGGCATTCAGAGCCCATTTCTGGGGCTCAGTGGAGGCCTTGCTGTGCAGGAGGGTGCACCCCCCTTCCCCCAGGCTTCTGGAGCCGCCTGCAGGGGCAGCGAGCCCATGAGTTGGAGGCTGGCAGAGACTGGGGTGAGGTACACAACCCGGCCAATCCACACCTCACTGTCGATCCAGGAGAAACTAACGTGTGTGCACAGACATTCACAGCCCTGGCCACAGTGGCAGGAAGGAGCAGGAGCAGCCCTGTCTGTGAATGGATGCATGGATGGACGGTCTGATGGACTGATGGAGGATGGATGGATGAATGGGTGGCTGGAAGGATGGATGGATGGATGAATGGATGAATAAAAGGATGAATGGATGGATAAATGGATGGATGAGTGGAAGAATGGATGGAAGGATGGATGGAAGGATGGATGGATGGATGGATGGATGGATGGATGGATGGATGGATGCATAGTTGGAAGAATGGATTGAAGGATGGATGGATGGATGGATGGATGGATGGATGGATGAATGGATAAAAGGATGAATGGATGGATGGATGGATAGATGGATGGATGGATGGATCGTTGGAAGAATGGATGGAAGGATGGATGGATAGCTGCAAGGACGGATGGATGGATGAATGGATGGATGGATGGATGGATGGATGGATAGATGGATGTTAAATAAACCTGCATTCATGGGCTGGGGAGATAGCTCAGTTGGTAGAGTGCTTGCCTCGCAAGCACAAGGCCATGGGTTCAATCCCCAGCACTGAAAAAAAAAAAAAAAAAAAAAAAAAAAACCTGCATTCAGTGCAAGAGGTTCAGCTAGGAGAAGAGACAAAGTTCCACCCATAGGAACTCAATGAGAAAAGACCTCAAAAACACACAAAGACAAAAGCCAGACACAGAATGTCACCTATTGCATGATCTCACTTCCACGAAAGCCCAGAACAGGCAGCTGCACGGTGACAGACAGTGGACTAGAGGTTGCCAGGGGCCGGGGTGGGGACGGGGCAATAGCTCACAGCCCGCCATGCTGACCATGCTGAACACACCTGGGAACACTCAGCACCACTGTGCTTTAGGTGGGTGAAAGTGTGACACATGGGTTTTATCTGAATAAAGCTGAAGGCAGCAGGTCACCGTCTCTTGATCCCCCTGCTGGACGCCTCCTGGGCCCCACCTTGAGGCAGCCCTGGCCCTCCCAGATGGCCCTGGTCCATTGGCCTTGACCCACAATCTCTGCAGTCTGGAGTCCAAGCCAGGTCCTGGGGTGGGAGAAAGGCCCTGCTCCTCCAGGCCGAGCCTCAGTCTCCCATCCTGAAACAGGAATTCCCAGGGCCCTCCAGGCAGGTTGTTAGGAGAGGACCCTCAGGACCACCCTGCAGCATTGTTAGGGACAGAGGGCATGTCCCCAGCCCTTCCAGGGTGACATGTGATGACAGCTATCATGTCATCACAATGAAGGCGTGAGAACCACACACCATTGCTCCTAACCGTCCTGCAAGATGTGTTGAGGCCCGTGGGGTGACCCCCAAGCTCCTTCTGACATGCATGCATGACCCTCAGGTGGACAGCCAGGGCAGCTGTGGGCCCAGGTCAGTGATGGCCCAGACAGGGTGGGGAGGGCTGGAGCTGCCCAGCAGAGGTGGCATGGAGTCTGCGTGGGCCGGAGTAGAGGGGCGTCCTGGGGAGAGGGGCGACAGAGTGGCCTCTGGGAACGTGAGGGGCCGGTGCGCTGCGTGTCTGAGGCGGTGCGAGTATGACATTGATAAACCCACTGGAAACATGGCCCGCAAGGTCATTTTATAGGAAAGTTGTGCTGCATAGATTTATGGCTGTGTGCAGAGAGATTCTAATGACCACGTTTTAAGAGGTGTTATTATCTCTGCAGCAAGCTCTGCGAAAAATGCTCACCGACCTCCACAGCCCAGCTGGTGCAGGCCCCAGGGGACCGGACGCCACCTGCACCCATGGGTCCTCCCTGCCCGCCCAGGCCTGCCTCCTTGCTGGGCAGGCCCCAACCTCTTCTTGTGCCCCTCTAGTGGCAGGAGCTCCCTGTGTCCTGGCACCAGCCAGGCCCGGCTGTGTCGTGGCAGCGCCAGCTTGCCCCCGACTGGGTCTCGCCTGGTCTCTGCCCCAGGGCCCCAGGGCCAGAATCTCCACCCTGCTCTTCTGCAGCTGGACCTGGGCAGCAGCCCAGCCCCGGCCTCCCTCCTCTGACACAACCTCCTGTCAAGGGGACCGTCACTGCCCTGTGCAGGGCCCTCTGCTCCTAAGAACGCAGCCTTGGGTTGGGTGGGCAGTGCCAGTCCTGAGTGCCCTGGGGAGCCTGGGGGCACCAGAGAGAAGGTGGGGGCTAGACGCAGTCACCAGGAGGCCAGTCCTGTGGGGGCAGGGACACCCGATCCCAGTCTCCTCCCTTCGTGGACCTTTTTGTCCTTAATTTTTTTATTTGCAATTAAAGACTCTCCTTGACAAATGTCCCTTGTAAAAAGGTTTCACTCATTTAAAACCCATTTTTTTCCTCCACGCACTTTGAAGTGCGCAGGGCCTGATGAATTCCAGACGGGGCTGCGCCTGAGGAGGCGGGAGGAGCGGAGGCCGGGCCAAGGCTCTCCTGCCCACCAGACTTTCCTCCCTCTCCCTTGACACCCGCCCCACACTTCCCTTGGCCCTTGTTCCCATTCCGAGTCTGGGGAAAGCGTCTGAGACCATCCCTCAACCCGTGGGGCCAGGCCCAGGAGGGCTGCATTCCAGGCGTGCCCAGGATGGTGGCCAGCAGGGGGAAGGTGGCCAGGCAGCTCCTGACAGATGTGCGACTCCTTTCCCAGGACCTGGGACCACTCCCAGGTGGAACACTGACCTGGTGGGGATCTGAGGGTGGCGGCTGGGAGGGTGGCTGCCTGCGGTTCTGCTGGCACCCCAGTCCCAGTGAGTGAGCAGAGGCCCCTAATGTGGAGACCCCCACCAGGACCAGGAAACAGGGCACCAGTGGGTTTCACCCCAGAGTGTCCCCAAGAGCTGGGTTCTCTTGACACCGCAGGCCCTGGGTTTGTGCAGGGCTCTGGGTTCTGCCCACAGGCTCCAGGCTTGGCATCCAACCCTGGCTCTTGGTGGGGACAGAGGCATAGAGTCCACTGCAGGCTGCCTGGAGGCCTGCTGTGCCCCAAGTCCTTGGCATCAGCAGAGACAGCTGAGAGCAGGAAAGGCTCCCCGTGAGGCCTGCGCCCCTGGAATATGGCTCTGACCCCTCCGCACAGTCCAGAGCTCCAAGGGAGCAGCCGGTGCTTCTGTGGGGCAGCCACCCCCTTGGAAGGAGGTTGGCACACCGGGAGGAAGAGAGGGCACCGCTTCCCGGGCCCACGCTGAACAACCCCACCAACCGGCCCCTCTGCGTGGCCAGCCAGGGCGAGCAGGCGGGCAGCCCAGGAGCAGAACCCTCCAAGGCTGCAGCTGCTTCCCTGCCTGCCGAGCTCCATGAGCAGGCTTCCCCAGGAATGGGCCCCGTCACTGCAGGAGGAAGTGCCCTCTGAGGCCAGGTGCCCTCAGATGCAGGGAGGCCCTGGGTGCAGCTGAGCTCACTGGAAGAAGACAGGGCAGGCGGCTCCGGGCCCTGGAGCTGCACGTGGCCAAACCCTCCTACCAGGACATTTGGCATGGTACTGGCCTCTCCTGGGCACCAGCATGGCTGGACATCCCAGGAGACACATCCAGTCAAGGTACTTCAGGCCGCAGCGAGCCAGCCTGGCGAGGACAGGAGGGGCGTGAACACCAGCGCCTGCACCCCAGGTTGGACCACTGGTGGGTAAGAGGCAGGTGGCCCCGGAGGGTCTGGGAGGGCGGGGGAACAGGCTGGGCCCCAACCCTGCCATCACAAGCTCCCGTGGTCCATTAGAAGGTGGGTCCAGAAGTACAGGTTGGTCCTGGGAGAGGCCCCGCTGCAAGGGAGGCCACAGCCCAGGCATCTGCCTCTCAGACTCAACAGGGATACCACCCCAGACGCCTCTAAGGGGCAAGCAGAGAGCACCTGAGGGCAGGGAGGAAGTTCCTCAGGTGGCCATGTGGTCCTCTGACCCGCGGCCTGGCAGAGCTGGCTCGGGCACAGGGACCAATGGCCAGAGCCCCAGCGAGCACATGCAGCTCTGAGGCGACCTAAGCTCAGCAGGACCCCATGAAGCTCCCACCACACCCACACCAACCATGCCCACAGGCGGCCAGGGGAGAAGGCCCCTACTGGGGAGCAGTGAGACGGGACCGGGTGCCGGCGCCCAGGGCAGCCTGATGAGCCCTGGAGTTCCGGGCGCCAGGGAGCCCAGGAGACTGAACCGCCACCCAGCCTCTGTGCCTCGGGAAGGCACCAAGAGAGGTCACCAGGGAGGAGGGCTGGGGCCCAGCCCAAGCCCCAGGGGAGGGCGCTGCCCTTGGCCCCTCCAGCCGTCTGCCCCCAGCACCAGCAGTCACAGCCCCGGGTGGGCGGAAGGACCCCAGGCTGGCCACAGTGGGCACAGCTGTGACTCCTAGGGAGTGGGGGCCCCTCACTAGCAGAGGGCATCCCCAGGGCGTCCTGGGGAGCCTGGAGCTTGAACTCAGTGCCCAGAAACCTGAAGGCACGTGCAGCTGAGGCCTGGGTCTCCCGGGGGTCCCCCTCCTGGGGCAGCACAAGGTCACTTCTGGCCTGGGTCTGTTTCTGCTGCGAACACGGAGCACGGAGCACAGAGCACGGAGCAGGCAGACGGCACGCTATGAGCGAGAGCTGTGTCTGGAAGCGGGGAGGCCAGCATGCAGGCCCAGCTTGCAGGGCAGAGCCTCCCTCACCAGCGGGTTCTCGGGGTGGAGCTCTGGTTTCCCGACACCCTTTCCTAAACAGGAGGAAGGACTCAGGCAGGCAGCCAGTGGTGGGGCGGGCGGGACTGCAGGCTCTGGGCCTCGCTGCTGGGCTTCCCCCAGGAAGAGCCGCTGGCTGAGACCCAGAGCCCCCTAGGTAGGTTTAGACTGCACACCAAAGCCAGAACTTCTCCTGGTCCTGCCCGGCTGAGGCCTCAGCGAGGAAGCCCCCGGGCAGGCGCAGAGCGGCCTGCACTGGACCCCTGGGAGACCCTGCTCACTGGGCTTCCTCTGTCTGTATCCAGTCTTCTCAGCAGTTCTTTATTTTTTAATTTGCTTTGCAAATAACCCTGAATTAAAAACCATATATATCTATTTTTAAAAACCTTGTCTTTTGCTTCCGTAATTAAATTTCCACAAGATATTTTTCCCTAGGAAAATTCAATTAGGTTTTAATTTTAGTCATCTAAAAAGCACTGGTGCTTTGAGTATTTGATTTTTAATTTAAGCCCTTGATAGGGCATTCCAATTAAAGCCCTCCAGTGGGCACCGTAGCGTGACCAGGCTGTTACGCAGCAGGCAGAGGGCCCCAGTGGTCGGGGACTTGGGGGTAGGTGGTGGCCGGACAAGGCAGAGCAGCCAGCGGGCAACTTGGAGCACACTGCTGTGGTTTGGTCCCTCTGTCCAAGTGGCCTGCAGGACGCTCTGCTCTGGGTGAGACCACTCTCAGCCCAGCACTGGGCCAAAACGCCAGGGAGGGGCAGGGACCAAAAGCGAGTCCTCAGGGTGGCTGGTGTCAGCGACCAGCAGGCTGCATCCCCGCACATCAGCCCGGCCCTCTTCCCCACGTGCACCCAGGCCTGCCCCGTTCCTCGTCCTCCTCTTTCCTTTGTCACCTCGGTGGGAACCTTGGGCTGGGCGCTGGGGCAGGGAGATGGCACACCATGTCACACAGGACCCAGCAGGGACTTCTCAGAGACCCCTGGCCCTGGCCCTAGCAGCCACGTGCACTTCCCTCCCACCCTGCCCAGCCTCTCCTGTGCGGGTCTCTCCACCTCTGGGACTTGTCACTTCAGCAACGTGTACAAAGGAGTCCTACCACACGGTCAGCTGCCTGCCCTGCTGCTCGGCCCGCGTGGGCCGCCTCTCCATAAGCCCACTGAGGTTGAAACCCCGGCACCCGTGACCCGCAGGTGTCAGAGGGGATTCCAACCCAGGAAGCACGGTTTCCATGGAACAAGTGTCATTTGTCGAAAGCTCGTGGAGCTGGACCGTCGCGGCGGCCTGCGTGGGGTTCTGCGTTGGGGGACTGGCGAGCCGCCCCTCTCCTGGGGCTCTGGGGGCTCTGGTGAGTGATGGCTGTCCTCGTCCTCGGACAGGCACAAGCGTTGAGTGGGCCCCAGCCCTCCTTCCTCTGGGCCCCGGGCCTGGCCGCCACCTCCGTGTCAGGTGGCGCACCTCCTTGCCTGGCCGGTCCTGTTTCCGGTGGGGCTGTGCCACTAACACCCCATGGCAGTGTCGAGGCCCCCAGCCTCCCGGTCCTCCCCAGTGCACTGTGGGGTCCCCGTGACAGCATGGCGGAGCCGACAGGCGGGTGGTGGTGTCTCACGGCAAGCGTCATGTGCTCTTCCCATCCCTCCGGCCTTTCCCGTCTGGTCTGTGCTGCAGTGAAGGGTCTCTGGTCTGCACCTCTCCTAAGGGGACTGTTGGCTTTAGCTCCCTGTAGTCCTGGTGCCTCGTGGACACCAGCACCGTGCTCAACAGGCCTTGCCCACAGCCCTCGGCGTCGACGGGACGGGGTCCCATCAGCCAGCGCTTCCTCTCCAGGGTCCTGCGCTGGCGTCGAGTCTGAGAACCCGAACCCGAGTCCTCACTCCAAAGGTCTTCCCCTAGTGCTTTTTCCTAAAAGTTCCTCAGTCGCACGTTCACATTTAAGTTTATGTGATGCTGGTCTAAGTTCTGTATAAGTTGTGAGTCGGAGGCTGGGGTCTCAGGTTTTGCGCGGAGGTTTCTTTAGTTGTGCGTAGCTGCCCACTTGCTCCCTGTTGAGGTTTAGATGTGAGGTGTCCCCCAAAGCGCACATGAAGGCTCCGAGAGGAAATGACCAGCGGAGAGCTGAAAGCCGATCGGTGGACAGATCCTCCCGCATGGACGGTAACTGGAGGCGGGCAGGGAGTGGCCGCAGGAGAGGGTCCCTGGGGGCGAGCCTGTGGGGTTTGTATTCTGTCCCTGGTGAGCAGAGCTCTCTCTGCTGCCTGGTGGCCGCCTGAGCTGCTTCCCTGCGCCGCCCCCTTCCATCACATGCTGCTTCCCTCAGGCTCGCGGCCTTGGAGTCAGTCCACCCCCGAAATTCTGAAACCCTGAGCCAAAATAAACTCCCCCCTAAGTTGTTCTGGTCAGGCCTGGGCTGGGGCTCCGTGGACGAGCGCTTGCCTCGCACGCGTGTGGCCCTGGTTTCATCCTCGGCACCACGAAAATAAACAAATAAAATAAAGTCACGTTGTTCATCTACAACTACAAAAAAAAATTTTTTTTTAAGTTGTTCCGGTCAGGTCTTCTGGCCACAGCGACACAAAGCTGACTAAGTTGCTCCCGTGACTTCTTCCTCCGCTGAATTACTTTGTGCCTTCCTCGCGAGTCGGTTGGCCAGGTCCGAGCCCTCTGTCCTGTGTCTTTGCCCACGGCTCTGTTCCTTCATCAACGCTGCCCTAGCCACTGATGGAGTACGGTGATTCCTTCCTTCTTCTGTTTCAAAATTATTTCAGCTGTGCTAGTTTCTTTGCATATGCATGTGAATTTTGTAATTATCTTGACTATATCTACCGAATAATCTTGCTGCGATTTCTTGACAGGAATGGCATTAATCCTATCAATCAGGGGAGAACTCACATCATTACTACATTGTCTTCCAATCCATAAACACAGGCTCTTTCTCCATTTATTTAGATCCTCTTTGATTTATTTCATCAGTATTGTGTGGTGGTTGGCATACAAGGCCAGCACCGTTTCTTTGGATCTATACCTAAGTGTGTCCCTCTTGAGTACTTTTACGTGATATCATGACTCAGGGTCCCCCGTTCATTGCTGGGATATAGAAACAGCTGGTTCTTGCGTGCTCATCTCGTAGATCACGAGCTCGCTCAGCGAGTATAGGTCCCGGTCTTTCCGCATAGTGACGCCCTCTCCTGGGGGGTCCCTCCCTCCCTCCCACTGGTGAGCCTTTCATTCCCTTTTCTTGCCTTATTGCACTGGCTAAATTTCAGCTGTGTTGAAGAAGAGTGGTGAGAACAGACATTCTTGACTATTTTGTGTGTGTGTGTGTGTGTGGGATCGAACCCAGGGCCTTAATGCTTATAAGGCAAGCACTCTACCAACTGAGCTCTCTCCCCAGCCCCATTCTTGACTATTAACTTCAACCTTGAGTTTAATTAAGCTGCAGGGTTTTTGTAGATGGTAGTTACCAAGCAAGGAAGTACCCTCTTATTCTCAGTTTGCTAAGAATTTACCACAAACAGGTGCTGGATTTTGCTAAATGACTTTTCCTCATGGATTGCTATGATCACGTGGTCTTTTGTTATCTATTAATATAGTGGATTGCAGTGACTGATTTTCAAATGTTAGAGCAGCCTTGCATCCCTGGAATGAAGCCATTTGGTCATGGTGGTTAATTCTTTTTAAATATTTGCTAAGATTTTGTTAAGGATTGGGTGTCTGTATTCATGAGCGACATTGGTCAGTCATTTTCTTGATTTTTATTTGTGCACTGTCTTTGGTCACTTATATTTCTTTGGGGACTTCCTTTTGGATCCACAAGTTGTACTATTTTAAAGTGATGCCCAGGAGCCCTCTCTTGCTGTCCCACTGTCCCCGCTGTCCTTTGGTTGTACCAGCTGGCTTCAGCCCTTGCTGCTTATGGCACCCCTGCCTCAGGGCCTTTGCACTCGTGGCCACTGGCTAGAGTTTTCCTCTGTGTCTCAGTTACGAAGTCACTTCTGCTTGGGGAAGGCTGCCCCAAATCCACCTGCTTCTCTGGTCCTGTGTCCCAGCACTGCTGAGGGTATCACACAGTCATGGATGAGCATCAGGTGAGTCCTTAACCAGAGAAGCGCCACAGTAGGATACAGGGACAACAAGGGGTGGGGCAGCCCCCAGGGGTCACTCCAGGCCCACCTACTGGCCTATTGCTCACACTTTCCCTTCCTCAAGTCACGCAGGCTGCAGGACACAGCAAGGCCCAACACCCTGCTGTCACATGGAGGGTTGGACAGAGGAAAGCCTGGCCGTTGTGACCCCATGGCTTCCTTCTCCTCATCCCCAAGCCCATCCTGCCTGGCTCCGCTACTGTGGCCCAGGGCCAGGGACTGGGATCCAGCCCCAGCCACCCCAGGAGTGAGCCCACGTTAAACACAGTCCTCCCTTTAAAACAAGCAACCATGGGTCAAGAAGGAAGCCTCCGGGGGAGTTGAAAAGTACCAGGGACAGTGTCCCCGAGAGCGAAACCGCAGACCACTGTCTCCCGTGAACACAGGCCCAAGATCCTTAACAACATATTTGCAAATAGAAGTCAGCAATATATACAAAGAACTGCACCCCGTGACCAAACGGCTTCGTTCCAGGGTGCAAGGCGGCCCGACATTTGAAAATAAATAGTCACTGGGCTCACAACGCTGGCGGGCTGAAGAGGGAAAGTCACAGGCCCACGACGAAGCCCATGAAATCACACTCCTGGGAAGTTCTCAGAGACCGGGGCCGAGGGGCGTCCTCACTCTGTGAACACCATCGACGAGGACAAGGACAGCGATGAGGACAAGGCAGCCGGGGTCCCATGCAGCCCGGGCAGCCCGCTCGTGCTCAGGCTGGGCCCCACGGGGAGGCCAGGCACAGCCCCCAGAGCACCGGGCAGCCAGCCGAGGCCCAGCACTGCCCGGCAGGCTGCAGGCCCCCAGGCTCGTGCTGCAGGGCACAGGCCCTGGGCTGCACTGGGGGAGGAGCCGACACCCCAGCAGCAGAGCTGCCCCAGTCACTCCCTGTGACTTTGTTTCCCCATTGGCATGGGGCGGCCACCAAGATGGACAGATGTGACCCCTCAGCTCCAGGGGCACTGAGCAGGCAGGGCCCATGCCCACGGGTGGCCCCAAAGGGGGCACATGTGAGGCACGGAGGGCTTCCTGGAGGAAGCGTGCTGCCTGCAGAGACCTGGGATCACAGAGGGTGGAGACCACATCCGGGCGAGGGGGCCGCTCCAGGCAGCTGTGGGGTGGTCACAGCTGGCCGAAAGGCACAAAGGGGGCCCACCTGGGGGAGCGGTGGGGGTGGGTGGGTGGGGAGCCGGGAGCCCCGGCCTCCCAGGGTAGTGGGGGTCTCCCTATGCAACCTCCATGGAGAGGCTCCGTCCCCACGGCCTGCATCCACTCACCCTCCAGCCTGCCTGCAGATGACCACCAAGGAGACACTGGCCGCCTGCCCTCGCGGCTGTATCCTGGCAGCCCTGCCTCCCTGCCCCACCCCGACCACGCCCTGGAGGCTGTTCAGTGGCTCCAGAGAGGTGGCCCGGGCCGAGGAGAGAGGCAGATGTCTGTGACCACCCCGTCAGCCCCACACTGCCTGGGCCCGGGCTGAGGAGAGAGGCAGACGTCTGTGACCACCCCATCAGCCCCACGCTGCCTGGGCCATCTGGGGGCCACCGCCCACCAGCCCTGCCTCCCAGCCTGGCCCTCTCCCCAGGGCCATCCCGACACTGGGGACTTGGTGTGTCTAAGTTCCAGTTCCCCTGTGATTAAGGGCTGTTGCTGTCTCGTCTCTGGGGCTGCTTCCTCTGCTCCAGCTGCACAAACAAGCCCAGCCTGATACCCCAGGAAGGGCTGGAAGAGGCGGGGGTACCGCCAGGAAGCCAGGGAGGGGCTCCGTTGGAAAAATGAGGTCCAGGGCCAGGGCGCCCGCTCGGGTCAGTGCCCAGGACCCCCCAGGGTAGTGCCCCAGGAAGGAGAGGCAGCCCCAACCAGGCGCAGGGCTCCTGCCCTCGTGGGCGCCTGCCGTGCAGCCTGGCACCCTTCACCCCCACAGTGGGCAAAGTGGTCACAGTTTCAGAGATGAGTAAACCGAGGGCCCCTGGGGCACTGAGGGCCTTTCCCCTGCATGGGCGGCACCCGCATGGATCGCTGCCCAGCTGCTGGGGTCCTGGAGGACCTCAGTCTGAGGAGCTCTGCGGTCTCTGCCCAGGACTGCGTGAGGCCCAGCCCCTCGTGGTGCCCTCTGGGCTCTGGCCGTGGCCTCATGTGCCCAACCTCCTGGCGAGCCCCTTCCTCCAGCACCTCTTCCGCCCTCCACACCCTCTGCACGCGGCACCTGCAGTGGGCACCGTGCTGGGCAGGCCCTGAGTGGCTCCTGCCAGGCTCACACCACGGCCCGTGACGGGATAGGGTTCAGCCACCTCAAGGAAAGCAGTGGGGTGCTCAGGAGGAGGGCTTGCTCTCTGCGTCCCACGGGCTACAGGCAAGTCCAGGGTGGGGCTCACAGCCATGGGGCCAGGAAGGGCACAGCGACCCTGACACCCACGTGACCCTGAGCACAAGCCATCCTGCCCTGGGACTCCCTCACCTGGCTACCTCCCCAGCCCCCAGGGCCACAAAACCCAGGTCTCAACGTTGTGATGGGCGACTTTAGGTACGCGGTGGCCAGACACAGGTCAACATGGCTCCGGGCCCATCTCCGAGGCCATTTCTGGATGAGACAAACGTGTAAATCCAGACAGAATAAAGCAGATGCCCTTCTGAGCCTGGGCGGCCTCCCAGGCAACCGGAGGCCTGAAAAGAACAGAAAGGGGCAGAGAGGGAAGATATGCTCTCTGTGTGACCATCAAACCAGATGTCCACCTGTCCTGAGCCTCCACCGGGCACACACACTGGCTCTCCTGGGAGCTCCGGGTCTCCGCGTGTGCGTAGGGCGCAGTGGCCTCCTCTGGGGAGCCCCAATCCACGGGGTGCCCAAAGTCCCTGCAAAGCCTGCATCGTGCCCCTAAGACTGGCCACACCTGGCCTCCTCCTCTGGCCAAGGTTTGCGGTGAGTGACTCTACTCGAGGCATCATTGCATGGTGGGAAAGGGGCCGCGGCCATGGAGGGGACAGGCAGGAGGAGTCTGGGGTGGGCCGCGAGGGGCCGGAGGGCTGGGCAGCGGACCTCCTTCCATGAAGAGGTGTGGCCCAGCAGGAGAGGGCAAGCGGCACTGGTGGGTGCATATGGCCGGGCCAAGAGGGACCACAGTCAGCCAGGCTGGGCACTGACCAAATTCCGGGGCCCTGAGGGAGGGAGGCACACTCAACCCGACCAACTGGCTGGGTCATCTGTGAGCCCGGTGGTCGCTGGGAGGAGACAAGGGCATCAGGTCTCACCAAGTCAAGTGGGGAATGGTCCCCCTGGGCAGCGGGCGGTTTTCCGTGACACGGAAGAGCGAGGGGACCTCTCACCTGCAGGTGGACTTCAACGCTGACACAACACCCAATGAGCCTGTGGGCTCTCTGCTCTGGAACAGTGTGGGAAGGAGACCCAGAAGTGGAGAGGACGTGGGGAGAGGGTGGCCAGGGTGCAGAGGTGAACCAGCTTGCCCATAGGAGGAGGGGCCATGGGGCCTGGTGCAGCGTCAAGTTCAGCTCCGAAGCCCGCTGACTTCCAACCCCCGCCTCGCGAGACCCTCCCCAACCTGGGAAAGATGGGGCTCCCCTTGCCCTTGGGGGCAGCATGAGTCTTGGAGAGGACCCCAAGGATGAGGGGGCAGAGGCCAGGGTGTCCACCAGGCTGGGCCTCGCTGGCCTGGGGCTGCTGAGTAGCAGGCAGCAGGGACACTGAGCTTGGCGTGGTCCCCCAGGACAGCTTTCTGGGCAGCTGCCTCTGGGTTTGATTCCCGCCCTTTCCTGTAGGGCGTTCCTGCTGCTGCACATCCCAGGCACCAGCCCTGGCCATGCTGACTGGTCCCTGGGTCTGAGATGACTCAGTCACCTCGCCTGACAGGGCATGTGGCCCCTGTTGGGTTCCCTCTCAGACCCCAGTGAGGGGCACAGGGGGATCCCTGGAGAGCCCCCCGGGATGGTCACCCCACCTTCAACACGCCACCCGCCTCCCAGGCCTATCCCCAGGGGTCATGGACTGCAGAGTCCCTGGAGGTTGGGAGGTTAAGCCCTAATTCCCAGCACCTGGGGACATGGTCTGTAACGAGGTGACTGAGTTAATAAGAGGCTGCTGGTGTGGCCCTAATGAGTGTGACTGTGCCCTTCTTCGAGGGGGAACCTGGACAGTGCGAGCAGGGAAGAAGGCTGGGTGGAGGTGATGGAGATCAGAGGGCGCTGCAGGTCCATGGCCCTGGAGAGGATCCCTTATTGAAGGGATAGGAAAGGGGACAGTCTCAAGGGACAGGGACACTGTGCCTCTCCTGCGCTCCAGTTTTATTGGGTCCCACGGAAGTTTCCAGAGTCCTGCCCAGGTCCACCTCCTGACTTTTGACTGACAGCAGGATGACATCAGACTTTCAAGGCCCCTCTGCCATGACGACTCTAGGTCGCCTTGGCCCATGCTGACCGGTCCCAACTGGAGTCTTACCCATCCACGTTTGCGGATTTCAGGGTTAGGAGGAATCATCCCGACCTCCCTGGTCACCTTCAGGGTAACTTGGGCTCCTCCATCGACTATCCCAGGCCTGCATGTCGCCCGCAGTTAGCAGGTAGTTTGCTGAGCACTGCGACGTGTCCTGTCCACTAGGCCAGCAGGGCTGCTGTCAGTTGCTTCTTGGAGAAGAAAGCGCGTGGGCCCAGCATGTGGGCGCAGCTTGCAGAGTGTCCACCGCGTTCCCACCACGGCCGCGCCAGGCCAGCAGTGGGAGCGAGCAGTGGTTACGGGCTGTGGCGTGAGGAGGTGGGAGGCGGTGCGGCGGCAGCTACAGAAGCACCCGGCCGCGCTGCCCCTCGCTGCCCCCCCCACGCAGTGACCTGCGGCCTAAGGACTTGTGCCGCCCGCTGAGCCACCCCTGGAGCCCTGGCCTGGGTGCAGCCCTCCCGGCCAGGGGAGGGTGGGCAGGAGATGGTGCCCCATACAGCGCCAGCTCCAAAGGCAGCTCCTCACAAGGAGACCATAAATATTCACCATTGAAATGCAATTGCCGTGACGATCAGAACACCACGGTCCCAGCTGTCACGCCAGCTCCTGGAAGCGGGGTCAGTCGTTAAAAGCGAAAGGTCAGTGTTGCCTCCCGGTTGCTTTTTAATCAGATTCGGCTTCTTCCAGCTTCCGCCATTGGCCTCCACCAGGGCCTGGGCGCCTCATTAATGCGAATGAACGAGGAAGATGACATCATTTACATTTAATTGTCTTGTTTATCTGCCTGGCGCTGTGGTTGTTTTAATAAAGGGCAGAGACAGACAAAGGCTACATTTGCATCCTGGAAGGGGAGGCTGACAAGGGTCTCCTGCTTGTTGACATTTATTGTTTGCAAATGAGATAATCCAATAACAGCGCCAGCTCCCAGCCAGAGCCCTGTCAGAGGCACCCCGCCTTCCTCCTGAGCCACCTGGGAGACCCGCTGCCTGAGGTACTCACAGCAGGGTGCAGGCAAAGGACCCTGAGCACCCCCAGGCCAAGCACTGTTTGGTACAGCACCTGCAAGCAGGAGCCAGCATCCATGTGCCAAGGAGAAAGAGGAGGCTCAGAGAGGTCAGTGGCTTGACCTGGTGTCACACAACTAAAAGCCTAACACACCTGGAATGGCCCCACTGAACCCAACACCGCTACCCTCCCTCAGAGTCTTCCAGGACTAGGGCACCTGTGCGGCCCCAAGTTTTCCCTCAGAACCGCTGCAGTGTGGAGTCTCCAGAACTTCAAGGAAATTTCCAGAAATTTCTACAGCTGAACAGACTATTTCCCAGACCCAAATCAGGCTTCTGGACAAGGACCATGGCTCCGTCTATAGATACTGACCACCTGAAATGTCGTACAAAGTGCCGACATTGAGTCGGTCAAGGACACTTTTCACAGGTGGCTTGCTGGGTCTGAAGTTTTGCAATCCATCATGCTGACTAGAACCCAGAGCACAGCCTCCACCACAGGCACAGAGACCTGTGGTTGAACCTCCACGCAGCCCCAGCCCTCCCCAGGCACAGAGACCTCAGACTCCGTCCACACCCACAGAGCCCTTCCTAGTGGGCCTGGCCTGAGGGAAAGACCAGAGAGGGTCAGGCCTGAGGGCAGGGCGGGGACTGACAGAATGCCTCACCAGCCTGGAGGGACCAGAGTGGCCTCAAAGGCCAGACAGGTCAGAATCTGGGGAAAGACTACAGCCAGGCCCCACTCCATCCCAATGGGGCCTCTGACCCTGACCCAGAGGTCTCCAGACCACCCTCAGCCTGACCACTGGGGTACTGAAATACACACAACCCAGGGCTGCCCAGAGGCAGGATGCACGCGCCCCACCAGGTCCCCGGGCCCCTCCTCTGAGGGCTGCCACCTGGGGTCACACCAAGAGGACATTTTCCCTGTGATCCTGCAAGGCAGGGCCAGGCCAGCTTCTCCAGCACCTGCCTTGGGCTCCATGGGTGCACCTGAGCCTCCCAGCCCCAGGCAGGCTCCGTCCTGTGGCCACCGGGGTATGGGAGGGCCAGCAGGCCACCTAGGCCCCGTGAGGGCCAAGGTGGGCTTCTACAGAAAGTCCCAGGGACTCGCTGCGGCCCCAGCCTCCCTCTGGCCCCTGCAGAGCGGAGGGCAGGGCCTCCTCGTCTCCTCCAGCAGCCCCCCATCCCTGGCGGCACACGGACGCCTGGTGCAGGATGCCATCTCCGGCACCTGGCCGCGGCCCTGCTGTGAGGCCTGGGCGGACCTGCCTTGCAGAACCCCAGGCCGCCTGCCCCACGGGCTCCTCTCCTGACCAGCCCCCGGGACCGGCTCCTCCTCCAGTGTCCACCGCAGGAGCCTCACTCTTGGCTCACTCTTGGGCGTGCTTCGCGGCAGGGCACGCTGCTGGAGGGCTCTGAGGGCAGAGGACAGGCCAAGCCACCCTTCCTCACCCACGGCTGCCCATCACCATCCGGGGAAGCCCTGCCCACTGGGCCAGCGAGGCACAGCAGGGTTCAGTGACGCTATGTCCGTGGGAAGGGTCCTGTTTCCCTGGTTGAGGTGGCCGCACGTCGATCCAGCCGAAGCCAGGGATTAGTCATCGGGCAAATAAGATTAAATGCCCTTGAAATGGAATTAATGACGTCAGAAGCAGGCAGAGCATGGTTTTCTTAACAGCCCTGCAGGCACTTTCTGCTTTAACCCCTTCCTAACCATTACTCAACCCTAGGGGACGCTCCCCAAGGGTGGGAGGCCCCAGCCCTGGGCCTAGAGACCACCCAGGAGGGACGCCTACAGACAGCCTCCCAGGGCCTTTCGAGTCCTGTAAAGAGCAGATGGACCTGGGCCTGCAGCCGCAGCTGCCATCACCTGAAGCCCACGACTCTGCCCCAGAGTTCCCAGCAGAGGATCCGTGGAAAACGGCCTATCCTGGGCTCCAGGAGCTGGGTCAGGAAGGAAGAGCACTGGTGAGGTTCCCAGGGCTCCTTCCCTCCGTGGGCCCTTCTTCCCTTAGCGCAAGCACCCGCATGCCCTCTCTGGGGGACCAGCTGGCCCCCAGCCCCAGTCACCACTGTCTATAGCCTAGGGATCAAGAATTGCGTCCAGATGCACTGATTCTCTTTCCAGTTTGAAGAGAGAAGGCCAGTGGTGCCGGCCGCAGGCCAAGGCCGATGAGCCCTGGCTCCAGGAAGGTAAAGCCCCGTGCCACTGGCGTCCCTGCCACCTCCCCCACAACGTCCTTACGCACCACGTGCCTGTCTCGTTGGAGAAGATAATGCCACCGGAAACGCTCCCGTCGGCAGGCTCTGGTGATGAGCGCAGCCCTGCGCTCCACAGTCGCTGGAAGTCTTTCTTAATAATCGGATTCCGGCCCTGATCGTTATTTCTCATTTTCGCTGAAACAATCGCTTGTCGGAGAGCACAGTCCTCGATCTGCCAATTCATCATGCCGGCTTCCTCAGCCCGGCCCAGTGCACGCGCCACCCGGTCAGCCACAGGCTCGGATCAATAGGCCATGTTCGTGCGTCGATAGCTGTAAATGGTGAGATTTACGAGACAGCTGGGGCAGCCTCCTGCCTGGCCACTGTTCCCAAGCAGGTGAGGGTGGGGGCGGGCATGCTGCAGGCCTCTGGGTTCCAGCTGGGCTGGCGCTCTCTCTGCCTGTGGCAGTCCCTGTCCCTGGCTCATTTGGGCTGTTGTCACTCCTGACAGCCCAACTCAGTATGGGCCCGGGGCTCCAGAAGTGACCAGCGATCCGAGTTGGGAGGACCCCTGTGTGTCCCCTCACTGCAGCTGGTGGTGAGATCTTCCTGAGTCAGGTGGAAACAGGCCCACCCAGGACCGCCCTGGACAGCCCTCCTCACGGCCCCTCCATGCCTCTCTCTGGCCCAGGAAGTTGGCTCTGCTGGCCCCAAGTGTCTCTTCCCAGCTTGAGGTCCTGCGACCTCCTGGCAGCCACACAACAAAGTAGCCTCCACTGATTCGTGCCACTTATGCCCCAAATCCAGCTCAGGAACTGAGCACATTCTTCCCTTGCTTTGGGCAGGGAGGGAACTGGGCTGTAACCTCCTGCACCTCCTGGGTCAGCTATAGGCTCCCTCAGCAGCCTGCCCCTGCCCTCCCAGACACTGGCAAGAGGAAGCTCAGGGCTGCTCTCGGCTCGCAGCCTTTGCTCTGGGAGTTGGTGCTGAAGGAAGAGAGGACTGAGAGCCAGGCCTGGCGGGACTGAGCACCTGGAGCCTGCACGCTAGGCTCCAGCCTGTGGGAAGCAAGGGCCAGCTCTACCCAGCACCCAGGGCTCCAGCCTTTGCCCAGCTGCTTGGGAGCTGTTCAGAGACAGGAAACTGAAACCGGAGGTTGAGTGCTGAGCATGTGCAGTCGGAGCGTATGACCATGGCTCTGTGCAGCCCCAGGAGTCTGCCTGGAGAGAAGCCGGGCCCAGCCTCCATCCTGGCCCCACCTCCTTTGCTCTCTGCATCATCTCCCTCCTGTCCAAAGTCCCACCCACCTCCAGCAATCTGCTGGGTCTCCAGAATTGGGACAGGGGAGATCTCCAGGGACAGGTAAGTCAGGCTGGGACTTCTGCAGAAGTGTCACAGCACACCTGGTCAACGTGCTGAAGCCCATTGTAGATGGTTTTATCTGCAAGAATTAAAACAAAGCCCTGGTCCAGTCCTCTAGGGGAAAGCAGCAGCCCCAGACCCTCCAATGCCCAGGCCGGTTTCTCAAGCCTTGGGGCAGTGACCCACCAGCTCTGAGCCATGTCCTTGCCCCTGAGCAATGCACAGTTCTGGGGTGAGGGGCAAGGAGAACAAGGGGCCACAGTTAAGGGATCCAAGACCCCCATATGATCCACCCTGGCTCCTGTGCTCCTGAGGGACATGGTAAAGATATCGCTGTCTCTTTCCATGGGGCACTTACAAAGGACACACAAAGTTGAAACTGGAAGCCAAATGCTCATTAAGTGTTTTAGAACACATCACAAACCATGAAGGCCAGGAAGAACAAAGCCCCACTTCAGAAGGAGGTGGGAGCCATCAAGTCAGGGAACCCAGAGAAATGGTTTCTCAGATTCGGGCAACACACGTGGGCGACTTGAAGGGATAACCAGAGGAATCTGCGTGTGTGCTGTGCGTGGCTGACTTGGAACAGCTGCTCTGAGGAGCAACCGCACAGGCAGCCAGCTGGCCAGGGTCGCTGTCCCTGAGGTATGGAAGCCAAGCCCTGGCAGCCCAAGCTGGCCAAGGGCATCACCATCACAGAGTGACAGCATGCCCGGCCACAGGAGTCTGCCCTGGGGCTGTGTCTGCAACCACACAGGAACCTGAGGAGTGGGCCCCACGATACCTGAGAGGCAAGTCCACCTGGGTGACCCCCAGAGTCCCCAAGTACACGGGAACAGGCTGACACTAGCTCTCCAAGAGTGCTCTCCATGAGGCAGTGCTGGGGGTTGCCCTGGTTTGAGGGCCCTCGTGGGGGCCCATCTGTCCACAGAGGAGTCTCCAGAAGCAGTGTGGCCATGGCTGCTGGAGGACCGAGAGATGGAGGGACAGTTGAGCATGCCCGGGCCACCTGGGCTCAGGACACAGCGCCATTATCCAGCTGAGGTGAGACCTGGACAGATGTGCACCTTCCATAAATGGGGCCTGCATGGAAGGCGAGTTCCAGAACAAGCAGCCACAGCGCCAGGTCTACAGGACAGAGGCCCACCGAGGTCTCCACTGAGCTGTTTGGGTGAGGGCTGGGCCGGAAGGGCCCAGGCGGCTGACGCCAGGCTAACCCAAGGCCCCCCACCAAAGCCCCGCTGTGCTCAGCCTTGGTCCTCACCTCCCACCTGCCTCCTACAGCTTCTCACCTCCCCCTTCTGCTCCAGCACCACCACCCCAAGACCTATCACCCACAAGTGCTGCCAGCAGAAGCCAAAAGCCGAGCAGAAGGAGCCCCGCAGGCTGGGGAAGCAGGCAAGACTTGTTCCCACGCTCATCTGCCCGAAGCACATGGGCTCTAGCCCAGCGCCGCACAGGTCTGAGGAGCACCTACTGGGTAATGGGTAGGTGGTCTGGGCTCCAGACTGGGCCCAGAGGTCCTGCACAGAGGGCGACACGAGACTCCCCTGCCCACTGCCATCACCCAGGGCTCCTGCTGCCTGCTGCACAGGCCTGCGGTGGGCCTGGAGGGCAGGGATGGAGGGTGGGGATGGAGGCCGGAGAAGGCACCATCACCCCGTGACCAGGGTGGGCAGCCAGGGCTTCTCCTGCAGTCTGTGCACAGTGAAGCCCTGCAGGGCCGGGGCTCTGTACAAAGGCTCCGGTGAACACCAGTTCCCAGGAACTCAAAGCACACAGCCACGAGGGAGACAGGAGGCCAGTGCCACTCAGGAAGGAAGGGATGCCGGTGCAGGCGGAGGCCGGCATGTGTCCCCAGGGCCCTGTGGGGGACTGGCTCTCAGGTCCCCTGAGCCACAGACTTGCTGCCCCACTGGACGGCAGACCCATGAGCCCAAAAGTCACAGGGAACAGGATGGCTTCTGTGGGGCTGGGCTCCTAGGGCCTTCGGATCCTGCTGCAGACAGATGCCTCGTCCACTGTGGCCCTTGCTGTCTGCCTGCCTCCAGGACTGTGCCCTCCCCCCAGGCCAGCCGTCCGCCACCTCAGGTCCCTGGTGGTCATGTGAAGGCTCCAGGCTTCCTTGACACTTACTCATAAGCTCCCCAGTGTCCTGCCTGAGAACAGAGCCGGGCCACCCACAGAGGCTGAGCACTGGAGGCTGGGGCACACAGCAGTGCAGAGTGCTGACCCCGGCGCCCACCAGGCCCTGGCACCAACAGCCCTGGTCCTGCTATGTCCTGCTGACCCTACAGAGCCCTCGCCACCCCCAACGCCCAGCCTTGAACCTGGACTCAACCAGGGGACACGACCTCCCTCATCCCCACACTTCTCAGCCTGAGTCCCCCGCCACCCACCACCCACTTCTGGCACCGAGCACAGTAAACACTACCCCAAGAACTCAGGGATAGAGGAGCAAAGCTGGGCAGCTGGAGGGGGAAATGAGCAAAGGGAGCAGCCAGAAGGCAAGGGGACAGCCACCGCGGCGGCCGGAGAGCTCCAACGGCAGAGGCCACTTCTCACCAAGCTAAGCTGGCAGCAAGGCTGACACTGACTTGGGGTGGGAGGGCCGTGGCAGGGAGGGACGGGCAGCCCACCTGTCCTGAGTGGCAATTTCTGGGCCCAGCCTGATGTCTGCCTGGCCCAACAGTGCTACTACAGAATCACCAGACCGGCAACAAGGAAGCAGAGACCCCAGAGAAGCGACGGTGGGCCATGAGTCTGCTGGGGCACACCCCTGTCAGAACTCCTGGGATGCCACTGGTCCTGAGACAGACAAGCTCAGCGTCCAGGACAAGCAGCAGGAAGGGGAAGGTGGCTGGCTCCTGAGACGGGGAAGACGTCCGGACACACATGTGCTTGGAGAGGTGACAGGTGATAGCATGGTTGGGGGACCTTGGAATGGCCCCAGGGATGGGTAGTCACAGTGGTGCACCCAAATTAACAAGCCCCCAGTCGAGACTGGAGAACCTCGAACCAGCACTGGACCATGTTTCTGCACCTGTGTTTACGCACAAGACCGTTAATTCACAGAGCAGTCCACACGCACGGTCTCACTTCCAAGGACAAAGATGACCTAAACAAGACAGCACAGGATGGAAATGGCCCAAGCGTGCCTCGCAGGCCCAGGAGGCTGGGCGGTCTCCTTTGTGCCTGTTTGTTCCTGTGCAGTTCTGGCCTGTCAAGGCTCCTCTCGGGCAGGAGCATGGTGTCACACGTCTGTGGCCTCACGCAGGAGGGTCTGCAGCGCACCTGGTCCCTGGGTAACTCACACCTGACCCGGGGCTCAGGGTGCCAGGAGGCAACAGGTTCCGGGCTGGACCTCTGGCCCCTGGGCCCATCCTGGGACTCTGAGCCTGTTTCCGGCCTGCATCTGGATCTTGAAAGTCCTACGATCGCTGAGGAGAGAGAGAAAGGCATGCACAGCTCTCCTGGGCCGGCAAGCTAAGACCTGCCCTGGTGCCACTGCTCCCTCCTGAGGGAGGACACCAGCCCAGGAGGCTGGAGCACTGGCCGGGCTGTGGGGCCTGCCCTCTCCACTGCCTTTCCTTTATCACAAATGAACTAACTGAACTCAGGAAAGACCTGCCCCAGCAGTGGCCGGTCTCAGCCCTTCCAGGCTTGTTCCTTCCTTCCGGCTAGCGACTGACCTTGGAGTAAGCATGCCGCCCAGGGAGGGTGGCCCCTGCACTGTGAGGGAGGTGTTCTAGGGTCCGGCCAGACCCCCTCCTTAGCCCCTGCCTCCCTGCTCAGAAAGCCCCCGTGGGCCGCACCCCATCTTGGGCCAAGAGGTGACAAGTGAAGGCAAAAGGGCCACCATCCAGCTGAGTCCAAGCCACCCTGGAGCCCCTCCCCCAGGTTCCACAAGACACCTTGATGGCTGCAGCCTCCATGGGCAAGAGGTCCTGAAGGGCTTCTCACTCCAGGTCCTGCGCCCACACTGTCCGGGCTCCCTCCAGGACGTAGCCCCTGCTCCCGCCGGCCCCACCCGTCTTCACCTGCCGCCGGCCCCTCCCCACCCTGCCTTGCTGCGCTCCTCACTGTAACTGGAGCCCCACGGTCCACCTGGAGTCCCTTTCCTCTCCCACACCCGCACCTCCTCTACCTCAGAACCAGCCTGCTCCCCGTCTCCGCTGCTCTGGAAGCAAGGGTTGTCCTGGCACCTGACCAGAGCCCAGCACTGGCCACAGGAAGCCTGCTGCCCACAATTCCTGGAGCCTCGTGTCTGCCGGCAGCCCAGAACCCCAGGAGGATTCACACCCTCAAGGACGGGCGAGGAGCTGGTACCGTGGGGCAGAAGCACCCACACCCACCGCAGTCTCCTCAGTCCAGGAGAACGGGGGTCTTCTGACTGGGGAGCCCACTGAGGCCCACCTCCCGAGGGGCAGCCAGTGTCCCCAGCAGGGCCTAACTTCCGCACCAGTTTCTCTTACCCCACGCCACTTGAAGTTTATTCTAGTTTAATTTGTTAGTTATGCAAATGATCGTGAAAAACGTCATCATGAAAGTTCAAACTTCCAGACATGAAGTTCCCCTTCCTCAGTCCAGGTGGCCTCGCCGGAGTGGACATGTGTGTCCTTCAGATCACGCTCGGTGCCCCTGCTCACACGTGAGGTTTGCAGGGTGCATTTGCTGAGTGTTAGCCTGGCCAGTGTCCTATGGCCAGGTGGCTCTGGGCTCCTCTCTTTCCCAGAAATCGTCTCGGATATTGTCCAGGTTTGGTTAACTGCCCACAATACCTGGGCTCCTTTTTCTCCTTGCTGCCAGAGTCAGCACCCAGCAGACAGGGACCCCGCCCAGAGACCACCCTGCACCACCGTGAGACCAAGCCTGCATTGTGTCCAGTACTGAAACGCCAGACACGCTAGTCACAGCAGCTTGTCCATGACTGGACATAGGCGGCCATGCCCTCCTGCCATCTGTATACCCATCTTGTTCTTTGTACCTGCTGTGTGGTGTCCATACAAAGGAGGTGGCTGTGGTCTGAGTGCTAGCATCCCCAGAAGTCTTGTTTTGAAGCCCTAACCCCCACCTGGTGGTGGCGTTGGGGGCGGGGCCTCGGGAGCCTTTTGGGTCATGACCCTCAGGTGCCCTTACGAAGGGCTGCTCTGGAGCTCTGTGAGAAGATTCCCTGGGGGCACTAGGTGGCCTCTGCAGACCCCCGAATCTGCAGCCTGCGATCCTGCATGTCCTCTCACACCAGCCCCCCGTTCCACCGGTACCTCCCTGGGCCTCCCCTGGCAGCTTAGCCCACACAGGCCGTAATGACAGTTCTTACCTCCCAGCCAGATCCCAAAACAGCCCAAACTGCTGGGAACACAGGGGACAGCCCCTCCGTCCCAGGGTGCTGTGGAGTGAGAAATCGCCTTTCTGGATGGGCCCTTGACACAGTCTGCCAGTGCTACCTGGACCAGCTGATCAGAGGGACAGGGAATCCATCAAAACTCCAGCAGAAAGACAAAGAAGCGTGCGTGTGGAGGCTGGCGTTGCCTCCCATGACAGGTCGCCAGACTGCAGAAACACGAGAACCTGTGTGAGCTGGCCTCAGGTGGCAGCCTGCAGCTCAGCTCAGGGCAGGACAGCGCACAGGCCCACCCTGATACACATTACCTCCTGCCTCCCACCCCCGATGCACTGCGCTCCGGCGTGATCACAGAACTGCTTGGGCCCTGTTCCCTGGTAGTGAGCTCATGGCTGGGCAGTAAACAGCAGGACTTTGACCAGGCTTACTCCCCTTCTTCAGCCTTCAGAGCTGCAGAGTGGCCCACGCGGTGCCCAGTGGGCTGTCCAGTCTCCATGCGCTAGCCCTGCCCCACACATGGGCACAGTAGACCCACCCAGCCCAGCTACTGCTGGGAGTCGGAGTTGGCCCTTGGCTGATCCAGGACCACTGGACACTGCCTTCCCACTGAGGCCAGACCCTCTGAGGGTGTTCCTGGGCCTTCTCAGAAGCACCCTGGTGGCAATGACCACAGCAGATCACAGCCTCTGGCTTCTTGCTGGGAGCCATCCATGAACCTGGGGGAACCGAGCAATGTCCAAGGCATCAGGCAGGGAAGCCTCGCTTTGGGACTCACAGTGGAAATCCGGGGACTTGAGAACACCCGACTCACCTGCGCCTTGACCTGCTCACTGCTCAAGTTCAAGCCCAGCCCCCACGTAGCCTGCCAAACACCCATCAACCTGTTTATCACAAGACCCGGCCATACCGAGAAACAAGCCCGCAACAAGACTCCTCCCGCTGAACCCTCATACCTGCCGTTGACGTGCTCGCCCGTGAGTGAAGAACGGCCTTGTTCAGTGGTTCAGCTCTGTTCCTGTCAGGACTGGAGGACCCACAGGCAGGCGCTCTGCTTTTCAAATCTGATCTTTGGCGTTGTCTCATCCCTTACTGATTATCTCAGACCTGTTTTCTCAGGCAGCGTACACCTGTGCAGGAACCTGCACTATCAGGGCACTGGCCGCCCCCAAGCTGCTCCTCCCTCCTTGCCTGGTGGGCTTTTCCACCTGTGTCTGCCCCCGTCTCCTGCAGCGCAGGCAGGGGTCCAGCCCAGCAGCTGATGGACCTCCTGGAAACAGAGGGGAGATCTGGAGACAGGTCCATGGCACAGGAGGGCGGCCCTGGCACACCTTTTCCTCTGAGCATCCGCGTCCCTTCCTTAGGACGGCACCTGGGGTGCTGTGAGGACTGGTGGCTGCAGCCCACTCACTCCTGCCCAGGGAGCGGTGCTCTGCCAGGCGTTCTCATCACGCCCTCCACGTAAGGGGTACATATAAGGGGCCACCGGGACCCCTGCACAGATGATGGCAGGGGCCAGGAGGCCGCCCAGCCAAGGCCTCGGTGCTTACGCGGTCTGCCCCAAAGCACTCACCTGAGCCCAGCCCTGCTGGAGTCCTCTGCAGCCAGGACCAGGAAGCGCTCAGACTGGTGCCCTCTCCACCTCCAGGTATCAGAGCAGATCCCTCCCTCCACCCTTGTGGGAGCCGAGTGCGGCCTCGCGTGTACAGGCAGAGTGAGACTCCCACACTCTCCCTCGTGGGGTCTCCCAAGCAGGACCAGGCTGCTCCACACCCTGCGGGAGTAGAGATGCCCAGGGTAGGTACCGGAAAATGCCCAGGTCATGGCCCATGCACCAGCCCCTTTGGTCCTCGCTCAGCACCTACCGTAAGCCCATCACCTTGGGGACAGCACAGAGGTGGGCCCTGTGTTGGGGCTCGGGCATTAGAAGGCCCAGCTTGGAGACCCGCATGCTGCAGAGGCACCTGGCCTAAAGCCCCGCTCCCACCCTGAACGGGACAACACCCTGCCAGGGCCCCTGCCTGCCAACCGCCATGGTGACCTGGCCTGGCCAGCCCCTGCCCCTCTCACTGGAGGCCCAACCCCACCAGCTCACTGTCCTGCGGAAGCCACGGAAGGGTGCCCACTCCCACGCTGCCCACAGATAGCGGCCGCACCGCCTCCTTTACGGGGTATTCTGCACCCAAGGGAGCTGAGTGGAGCAAATGAAATCAGGTTTTATGATTCCTTTATAGTCTTGCACTGCAGAGAGCTTTTCTTTAATTAGCTTCTAACTCGACACCTTGGCAACCCTAAATGATTCACCAGTCCCCGCCCCTGCATCCCAGCCAGGTGTGCTCATATCTCTGCTGGGAGCTTGGGCTGCAGCTCCTTGGTCATCAGGGCAGAGGCCCCCAGAGGGGCAGTGCCCACGCGAGCCACCCTCTGGGTCACCAGGCAAGCAGGGCCACCTTTCCAGAAGTTGCAGGGCATTCCTGACTCCAGGGCATGCTGAGCCGCCCTGGAAATGGCTTCTGTCTTCTCGGTTCCATGTGGAGAGGCTGCTGCCGGCACCGCCCCATGGGCCCTGCCCTCTGTGGTCACCCAGTCTCAGCACAGACCTGGCCCCAACTATTTGCGCAGGCTCCTGTCTTCCCAGGGTTTCCAGTGTTCTGGAAGAGCAGTGTCCCCTGTCTCCTCCACCCACACTAGCGGAAGATCCACCCCACACCATCACAGGGCCAGTGCCCAGGCCAGAAGCCTGGACAGCTTAGTGACCAGCCACTGGTGGGCCAGCTTCCAGGGGCCTGGCCCTTCCTGGTGGAAACGCACACTCTTGGCTGCCACCCTTGGGCCAGTCCCCATGGTTGGTCTTGGGGAGGGGTCCCTGGGGCCATTTTCCTATCCCTGAGAAAAGGGACAAGGGCGGCTGCTGGCTTCAGGGAGCCCATTAGCCAGGGCTCCCGCTTCTGCGTTTAACAGCCCCTGTCAAGGGCACCTGCCCAGATTCAATTACCATGGAGGTTTTATAAGAGCAGGGGCGCCCAGCACACTGACGCGGAGACACAACCCCAACCTGCTTCTCTCCTGCCAACGCCGGGGGAGGGCAGGGAGGCCAAGGTCACCTTCGGGGGGAGTGAGAGATGATGCCCCCCCAGCAGAGCAGCAGCAGCTTGGGCAGGTTTCCAGGCACCCTGAGCAGGGCTGCCGCGGGAGGCGGCGCCTCCCCCCGGGGATGGCAGACCCTTGCCAGGGGGCCCCCGCACCTGCACTTCCACCTCCACCTCCTCTGGCCGAGGCCCTGGGGCCACAGGCCTGGGCAGTCTGGCCCAGAGTAGACGGGGGACCCATGCTGGCCAGGACTGCCCGGGTTTCTCCCCAGGGCAGGGAGAGGGCAGCCCCCAGCCCCAGCACAGAGCTCAAGGCCTGTGGGGTCGCAGGTGCTTCTGCAAAGCTGGTCTTGGGTGGAGATCTGGCCGCCCGGCAGTGGGGAGAGTGGAGACGGGCAATTGTGGTCTGTGCCCACCTGTCCCCGAGACCCGCAGCCCTCTGTCCTGTCTCATGAGCTCCAGGGAGGTGTCCCCGGCCAGCCCCTCAGCTCCTCCTCACTGGCCAGCAGCGGGTGGAGTGCCTGGCTTTGTCCAGCAGCAGGCCCTGGCCCCTCGCTGTGGGCCCTGAAGGCGGCCAGCCCCTGGGTGTTCCCCATTCCTCATCCTGTAAGGAATCCCACGAAAACCACGCCGGACACGGGAAATGACATAAGGGAGTTTATTAAGCAACCAGAGTGTTTCCCTGCAGGGAGAGAGAGAAAATGAGAGGAAAAGAAAGGGAAAGAGAAAGGGCGCGTGCTAGAGAGAGTGGAAAGCGAGGGGGAGAAAGAAAGTGAGTCGGGGGAGAAAGGCAAGAGGGGAAAGATGGAGGTAGCTCCCCTGAGCAGTTGAACTCCGCCGGGCTAACGGGACTGATAACGGAGAAGGACACTTGCGAGCTGACTGGTGAACCAATCGCTAGCTAGGATGTTCACAGACTGCCGGTGGTTGGGAGGCAGGAAAATGCTGCAACGCAAAGGGCGGGGAGCAGCTTTGTACATACATTCCCCCAGCGGACAAGGCAGAGCTCTGAGCCAAGGACAGGGAAGTTGCCTAAGGTCCTCGGAGCATTTGGCTGCAGGCCCCACAAACCCCCAGCACTGAGGCCAGACGAGGGGCAGCCATGCCAGCCCAGGCCTAGTGGGCAGAGGCAGAGGCCAAGGGCCAGCCAGCCTGGGCTCAGCACGCGATGGCGGGGACTGGCACTGTGAAGCAGTCCCCGAAACACCTCCCTCCACGCTCTGCCCTTTCAGGTTCTTAGGGCAGTAGAAGATCACAGTGACCATTTCCTACCCAAGAGTCATGTCCCCAAAAGCTGGCCCTCAGGGGTAGCATTCCAGGTCTTACACCAGCTGGGGGCAGCCACCCCTCTGCCATTGTCACGGAGCCTCCTCGGGAGGTTGGGGGCTTGGGGCAGCCTTGTCATTTGGGCAGACACAGGGCAGAGCCACCCGAGAGACGGCACTGCATTGCTAGGCAACTCGAAGTCAGCTTGACAGTGTCCTTCCAGCGCTGGGGACATGGAACAGCAGGAGGGTCCTGGACGGGAAGCTGTGGTGGGCCCAGGGGAGACTGCAGTGTAGTGGACTCCAGGGCCCAGGTCAGGTGGGACCATCCCCAGTCCCCTCTCTCTAGGAGCCACCGCAGGTCTCTGGTGCCAGGGTCAGAGCCAGGGCCACAACCTGCAGACAGCATGGGGAGCCCACCCAGCCTGCCCTGCTCAGGACGCCTTCCTGCGCAGGCCCCTCCTTCACCCCCAGCTGCCGCAGGCTCCCACCAAGAGCAGCGCCGGCATCCAGACAGGCAGGTCGGCCCATCCGTTTCAGCACACCACTCTGGGGCCACCCCAGGCCCTGAGGAACATTTCGGAGTGAAGACCAGCGCCAGAACCACCTCCAGCCCACGGGCCAGGCCTGGGAGCTGGGCACCAGGGAGGGGGCCCCCCACACTGCAGCTCAGGGAGAGGCTCCCAGCTCTCCAGATGCTGGCGTCCACACAGCAAGGGTCTCCACCGCACCCTCCCCTGCAGGTATGCATGAGTAGGCACTCACCCCTGGGCACAGCCGCCCCATGAGCAAGCCCACGGCCTCCAGCACGCGCCCTCCCCCCTCACTCTGGGCACTGAGGCGGGTAGGGCGCTGAGGCACACTGCTCACCCCCTCTGTGCCACCTGGCCTGCTGCCACCCGCCCTGCGGCCAGGGTGGTCACACTGTGCCTCCAGGGGCTTCCTGTCCTCCCAGCTCCCACCCCCAGGCTCCTTTGGCTCCTGAGTCTCCCTGCCCCCTCTGCTGCAGCTCAGGGCTCGCTTTCTGCCATGACCCTGCTTCCTCTCCAGTGATGGGATGCTGCACTCAAGCGAGAACAGGAGCCATTCCCTTCCTCCGCGGGAGCCCGTACCTGGACCCACGCCGGGGCTCCACAGGTGCTCTGTAAATATTTGTGGGATGAAGGAGCCAAGAGCCTGCTGCCTGCCAGACACGCTCACCTCGCTAGATAAGTGGCATCTCCCATCAGGATGCAGCTACGCCCCAGGAAGTGGCTGTCATTACTCTCCCTGTTTTCCAGTTGTAGGACTGAGTGAGGCTCAGACTGATTAAGTAACCTGTCCCTGGTCACAGAGCACTGAGTGGGGCCAGGTGTCCACCCCAGACTCTGACCCCTGCACAGCCTGCCATCTACACTGACATCCGATCCTCAGCCTGTCCCGGTGACGCACATGAATCTCCCCGCTTCACAGATGAGCCGACGGGTGCTCAGATCCTCTGCACTAGCCCAAGGTCGCGTGCTTCCTGCACGGGCAGGTCCAGCCGGGACCGGCTGCTAGAGGCCCTCCGAGGCCCTCCACCCCGGTTCGCCCAAGGGAGGGGCTGGCTTGGGCTTTTCCTGGAGGCAGGTCCAGGCACACCCCTCCTCCTCCCACATGGCTTTTAAGAAATATCACCTAATTAACTGATCGTTGGCACTCAGCAGTGCCAGCTTCCCTCCCGAGGCGTCTGGCCGCAGCCTGGGTGCTCCCATATGCCAGTTGGCCCTGCCAGGCGGAGCTGGCGCCTGCTCCCTCCTTGGCAGGCCTGCTGGGCCCTCTGGCTCGGCACCCAAGCTGCCGTTCCTGGTTGGGTCCCGAGTGCTTGGTGTCCTATCTGGCCAGAGTCAGCGGGCTGGTGAGCCAGACCAGGCCAGCTGTTCCCACGCCCAGGCCACCTGCGGGTCTGCATCCCACCCCGCCCTGTGGGCACGCTCCTTCCCAGGTAGCGCAGAGGCGGGTATCCAGTTCTGCTCTCTCCAGCAAGCCAAACACCCTCATTCTCTTAATTATCGGAGAACAGATTTTTCCCCAAATAATTAGGCAATCTAAATCATACAACCTTTCCCTGAGAACTATATTTAACCCTGATTTGAATGTAATTCACACATCGCGGCTCCCTGAAGCAGCTCTGAGAGCCAAAACATGTATCAAATATTTCTTAAATGTCAAATGCTGCTTAATTGTGGATTGCGCTGAATTTATTTGTACAGACAAGTGCTTGATCTTCCACGACTTTCTCTTCAGAAGTAGTTTTCCTTAACCTATATGGTGCCCCAAGTTCTCTAGTGCTGGAGGCCCTCGCGTCTGTGAAGCATAAAAGACGCGATTCAGAGTGGGGCCAAGGCGGGTGCCTGAATCCACGGCGGGACCCGTCAGGCAGAAACAGCCTTGGAAGAGTGTTGGTGCCCAGAGCAGCCGGCCCAGGGGGCCTGGCCTTGCCACCCTCGCCCGGAACACACCCGGGCAGCCCCAGCAAGGGTCTCCCTGGCTCCTGCTCTCCTCTGTCCTGCCCTCTTCTAAATAGCCCCAGGAGGGAGGTGTTGGTTATTGCACGCAGGCAACAGAGTGGGGCACAGATGGCATCCTTAGGAGCAGACCTGAGAAACAGGACCAGCCAGGGGAGGCAGGAGGGAGGACAAGGGACCTGTGTCCTCGTCAGTCTGGAGGTCAGCCATGGCCCACAGGAGAAACGCATCAATGGTCAGTATCAGTCAGCTGCTGGCAGATTCTGCTGCAGTAACAAACATCCCTGTAACTTCAGCAACCTCCAATACCCAAGTTGGTCTCTTGCTCATGTCCATGGAATGGGAGGCAAGCTGTGGTTCTGCTCCACCTGTCCCCTTCTCCTCTCCCGACCTGCAGTCCTATGGCCAAGGGAAAGGAAAGGTAGCAAAACCACATGGCCCTCTTAGAGTTTGTGTCTGGATACGGCACACCCCACTCTGCCTGCCAAGCAGGGATGGGTGGGGAAGGTGAGGAGAGGGTGGGAAGCGGGTGGCAGCACTGCACAGCCCGTCCCACTAGCCACTGGGCTAGCAACACAGGACAGTGACCGTGAAGCCTCCCTCACGAGGCGTCCAGCTGAGTCCGCTTCTAGGAGCCTCCACATCAGATTCGATCCAGAGCCCTGCGGACTGAAGGGAAAGACTGAGCTCGGCGCCGCAGAGCGCGCCTCCGGGACGGGGTGGGACGGAGCAGGCAAGCCCACTCTCTCTTACTTTATTTGTTCTTTTTAGTTGTACATGACAGTGGAGTGCATTTCGACAGATCATATATACATGGAGTAAGACTTCCCATTCTGTGGCTGGACACGAGTCTCACTGGTGGTGTATTTATGTGTGAGCACAGGACAGATATGTCCTGGTGGTGCGTTCACGTGTGGGCACAGGACAGCTATGTCCTGGTGGTGCGTTCACGTGTGGGCACAGGACAGCTATGTCCTGGTGGTGCGTTCACGTGTGGGCACAGGACAGCTATGTCCTGGTGGTGCGTTCACGTGTGGGCACAGGACAGCTATGTCCTGGTGGTGCGTTTACGTGTGGGCACAGGACAGCTATGTCCAATTCACTCTACTGTCCTTCTAAGTCCCACCCCACCTTCCCTTCATTCCCCTTTTCTAATCCAGTGAACTTCTGAACTCTCTTATTGTATATTAGCATCTGTGTATCAGAGAGAATATTCAGCCTTTGGTTTTTTGGGATTGGTTTATTTCATTTAGCATAATAGTCTCCAGATCCATTCATTTACCAGCAAAAGTCATAAAGTCATTCTTTATGACTGAGTAATATTCCATTGTGTATATGTACCACATTTTCTTTATCAATTTATCTGTTGAAGAGCATCTAATTTGGTTCCATAGTTTAACTATTGTGAATTGAACTGCTATAAACATTGATGTGGCTGTATCACTGTAGTATGCTGATTTTAAGTCCTTTGAGTATATGTTGGGGAGTGGGATAGCTGGGTCAAATGGTGGTTCCATTCCAAGTTTTCTTAGGAATCTCCATACTGCTTTCCAGAGTGGTTACTCCAATTTGCATTCCACCAGCAATGTACATCCTCGCCAATATTTATCTTGCTTGTGTTCTTGATAACTGCCATTCTGACTGGAGTGAGATAGAATCTCAGTGTGATTTTGATTTGCGTCTCTCTAATTGCTAGGAATGTTGAACATTTTTCATACGCTTTTTGGCCATTTGCATTTCTTCTGTGAAGTGCCTGTTCAGTTCCTTTGCCTCTTGATGAAGTGAAGGGACAGTCCTGCGGCCACATGTCCTCGGCACTGTCTCCAGGGTCCGTGCCTGTAGGAATGCGCCTGGTCCGGGCTGCCCCCCTGAGGGTCCCTGGGCCGTGGGGCTCGCAGCTCCCTCACGGGAAAGCCCCAGCAGCCTGAGGAGCTGGCCGGGCCCAGCCTGCTCCCCGGGGTTCCCGCCCTAGCTCCGCCTCCGGCGTGTGTCGGGGCAGTTCTGCTTCTTGGGGTGCCTGCACCCCTCTCCTCCTGCTCCTGCCCCAAGACTCAGAGCCCAGACCTGCGGCCCTGCATCTTTGCTGCCCACCCAGGCTGGACGCTGCTCCTGGTGCCACCCGCTGCCCCTGTGCTTCCAGGCAGCCCCTGGGCCGAGCCGGCAGCCACGGGGACGCTCCGACCCTCCAGAGCTGCCTGGGCCTCCTGGGGAGAGCGGTGCCCACAAGCTCTCTTCCTGCAGAGCCATCCAGGGACATCGAGAGACGTCTCCGTCCCCACACCGCCACAACGACAGGCTGGAGGGCACACTCCCTGCCCCTGGCCACTGCCTGCCCACGTTCATCAAGCAGGGTTCTGGGCCTGCGTCCTGGCCCTGCAGACAGACAGCCTGCACCTACCTCGTCTCTTCCGGCGCCTTGTCTGTTGTTCCCAAAGCAGTCGAGACACCCCTGGTCTTGTCTGCAAGCCTCTACCGAATCCGGGCTGCTGTCTCTGCCACCTTCTGAGGAACCCATCCCCGCCACACTTTTGCCAGACCTTTCTCCACTGCCCGAAAGAGCCATTCCAGCCTCTGATCCATTTCCTCGCTCTACCGGGGCAAGACTGGGAATTCGGGGTGCTGTGGATGGGAGCACAGTGCTCAGTACCAGTTCCTTGACTAGCGCTGATGGCCACGGGGACGGGCACCAGTGCTGATGGCCACGGGGATGGGCACTGGGTCCGCGACCTCCTCGGTCTGGCACACAGCCAGGTACTCTGTTCCACACTCGGGCTGCCTGTTGGCCGTAGGCCGTGGTGGCGTCCCCTCCCCCAGCTTGTTGGGCAGTGGCTCTGCTGTCAAGCTGGCAGCAGCCTGGCCCCTGGAGTCTTGGGGTCCAGTCACATTCTTTGGCCAAGGCAAGTCACATGTCCAAATCCCGTGTCAGGGAGGGAGGCAGGAATCACTCGCCGAGGCCAGGGCCAGGCATGGAGCTGACCACCGGGGACAGGAGCCCAGCTCCACAGGCAGGTCCACCCAATGTCCAGGTCTGCACAGTCCTGCACGCAGGCCCTGACCACAGGCAAGAGGAGCAGCTGGCATGGGAGAGCCACAGGGGCCCAGGGACCCTCCTCAGCCTCCATCTCCGCAAGTCCCTGTGGTCGTGCTGAACAGAGGACAGAGCAGATGGAGCACCAGACACTGAAGGGACCCTGAAGAAGGGACTCTCTCGTGCGTCTTCACACCTTGAGGAACTGGAGTCAACAGCAGAAGACACCTTGGAGGTCCCCAGGTGTGTGGAGGTGAAACGGCACTTACTTCCGAAGAACCCGCTGGCCAAAGAGAGGTCTGCACTTCCGAAGAACCCGCTGGCCAAAGAGAGGTCTGCACTTCCGAAGAACCCGCTGGCCAAAGAGAGGTCTGCACTTCCGAAGAACCCGCTGGCCAAAGAGAGGTCTGCACGAAGAACCCGCTGGCCAAAGAGAGGTCTGCACTTCCGAAGAACCCGCTGGCCAAAGAGAGGTCTGCACTTCCGAAGAACCCGCTGGCCAAAGAGAGGTCGGCACTTCCGAAGAACCCGCTGGCCAAAGAGAGGTCTGCAAGGGGTTTCGAAATATTTCGGACCCGATGGAAACACAATGTATCAAAATCAGCTGCAGCAAAGGTAGCGCTTCTGGGAAATCTGTAAGGCAAATGCATGTGCCAGACAAGAAGTCCCCAAAGTAACCTAAGCTTCCATCTTAGGAAACTGGGAATAGAAGAATGATTTAAGATCGCAGCAAACGGAAAAAGACCTAATAAAAATCAGAGAAAATCGGGGACACTGGAGACAGGAAGGGCAATAGGAGAAAAACAAGTCAAATCTCATTCCTGGAAAAGACGGATTAAAGTGATAACTCTCCCACCAAGCTAAGAAAAAACATCAGAACTGAAGAGCAGTCCTCAGCATGTCCCTGGGACACAAAAGGGCCAGTGGAATCCTCTGCCCCACTTGCTGCCCACAACCTGAAATCCAGAAGAAACGCGCCACCCTGTAGCGTCTCCACCAAGAGGTGCGGAGAGCCTCATGGCTGCAGTGGACTTTAAAACCTGGAGCTGTCATTTGTCACCTTCCCAGAGGAAACCCCGGGGCTCCTGTGCTTCACTGGTGAACCCCACCCACCATCCAGGGGTAACTACCCTTCTCCACGCAGCCCCAGGAACGAAGCAGAGCGAGGGCACGCTGACCATCCTGCCAGACCACCACGGCCCGAGGCCCACGCCCGGAAAGACACCGCAGGGAAGCACAGGGCAGGGGCTGCCGAGCGCGCGGCCCAGGAGCCGCAGCAGGACACTCCCAGCGCACGTCCAGCGGCCTGCACACGACTGCCCGTCGCGACGAGTGGGTTTGCTCTGGGTGGACTTCCCATTGAGCAGCCGCTTCCAAAGGAAGGAACGAACCTACGTCCTGGAACAAATGAGCCTGCAGGGTTTGGGGACATGAGACCTCAGCGCTCCAGCCTTGTCCCCCAGGAGCGCCAGGAACCCAAGCTTGCGTTACACCAGAGCCCAAGATGGAAGACCCAGGTCTGACGCTAAGAATATCGGAAAGAATCCGTGTGCTGGGGTAGAGCACTGAAGACCGCAGGATCCAGAAGCTTCTGTGGACAAAGGGGGACTGAGTCTGAGGTTATGCAGAGTCACACCGCAGGGACAGAAGAGGATGCCCAAGACTCTGGAATAGGCCACGCCGCGGGGACAGACGAGGACCACCCAAGAGGCTGGAATAGGCCACGCCACGGGGAGAGACGAGGACCGCCCAAGAGGCTGGAATAGGCCACACCGCAGGGACAGACGAGGATGCCCAAGACGCTGGAATAGGCCACGCCACGGGGACAGACGAGGACCGCCCAAGAGGCTGGAATAGGCCACGCCGCGGGGACAGACGAGGATGCCCAAGACGCTGGAATAGGCCACGCCACGGGGACAGACGAGGACCACCCAAGAGGCTGGAATAGGCCACGCCGCGGGGACAGCGTGTGAACCGTCCCCCATCCTCAGAGCCCACCGTGTGGCCAGGACCTCGGGCAGGACGGAGTTGGTGAGACAGGTGGCAGACCTAGGAACCTGCAGATGGACCTCACTAACTGATCTGCAACCAAGGGCCGAGGTGGCCGTGGCGGGGTGGGCAGGACAGGGAACACCGTGTGCACGAAACAACAGAAGTTGAGACACGAAGGGCATCTTCACGAGAACTACCGCCAATAGATCACGGACCTGAATGTAACGGCAAGACTCCCAGGAGACCTGGCCCCGCACCCTGGGTTCAACGACGAGGGTCTGGTCGCACCCTTGGAAGCACAACCCATGAAGGAAAGGCTGATGGAGGCGACCTGGGAGCGCCACACCTCTGAGCCGCCGGACACGCCACGGGCCAGGGGACACCGCGCAGCACATGCAGCTCAGATGAAGAACTGCGTCCAAAGTGCACGGAGACTCTTCAGCCTCCGTCACTAGAAAACGGCAAGGTTTGAAAATGAAGGGCTGAGCCAACCTCTCATTTGAAAAAGGCAGGAGGCAAATGGGCATATAAAGACACAATGCCATCTCCACCAGGAAGTCACATTAGAACAATAATGAGACACCACTGTGTGCACACAGTGTGGCTGGGTTCCAGAACACCATCACAGCCCGGGCGTGAAGCCGTGGGATCTGCGTCCATGGCTGGCGGGAGCAGAAGGACGCCCGCCCGGGAGAGGCCTGGCGCGTCTCAGTGCTGAGCATCCGCCGCCATATGAGCTGGCAGTCGAGTCCCTAGGTGTTTACCAACTGATCTAGAGACTTATGCCACACAGCCTCCTGCGCATGTTCGTAGCGGATTTCCTTCATAATTACTAAAAACGGGAAGCAGCCAGGGTGTCCTTCTAGGCCAGCGGACAAACAGGTTCAGGTGTACCGACACCTCGATCCGAGTCGAGGAAACGGGATGTCGGGCCACAGAAAGGCACAGAGGGCGCTGAAGCGAATCCCGCTGGGGAGGAGGACAGATCCCACGGGCCGCGCAGTGACTCCACTCCATGACGCTCTGGAGAAGGCGAGCCCGTGGCCCACGGTGCAGGCCAGGGGGACATCGCAGGGGAGCATGGGCAGCAGTGCACTCTGTGTGCGTGCCAAGGAGGTGGCAGTGTGTCCTCAGCCTCCGCGGAGGCGGCGGCGTGTCCTCAGCCTCCGCGGAGGCGGCGGCGTGTCCTCAGCCTCTGCGGAGTCGGCAGCGTGTCCTCAGCAGTCCTCTTTGGCACAGGCCTGAGATACATCAGCCTAGGAGGAGAAGAGCTTTACCTGGGCTCGCGGTTTTGAAGGTTTCAGTGCAGACGCGGGAGCATGGAGGAGAAAGACCTCCGGGCTCACGGCCGGCCGGGAGCGAAGGAGAGGAGGAGACCCACCGGACCCCACAGTCCCCGCAAGGCCCGCCCACGACCTGAGCCCCTCCCTCCAGAGCCCTCCTCCTCCCGTTCCCAGCACTTCCCAGTGCCCCCAGCAGGGCCCACGCTCTAGCACACGGCTTCGGGGACAGTACAGGTCCACAGCGCACGACGTCGTACCTCTGGCACAGTCAGAGCCTCACGGCCAAGGGTGGACTGTGCGGGGCAGGCTTCTCCTGCACGCTTCCCGCTGGGCCCCGGGAAGGAGGGCAGGTGTGAGTCCGGCTATGGCTCAGAGGACAGCCTCCGCACACCCGCGTCGAGGGTGCCGGGCCTGTGACCTCCGTCAGCAGAATCGAAGAACAGAGACCGCCAGCAAGCAGCAGGTGTACTGGATAGAGAGACCGGCTTCTCCAGAGAGAAGGCCCCAGGCTGGGAGTCTGGTGGGGCACCTGGCCTGCTCTTTTCAGGGTCCCTGGAATTGCCTCCTGCCCTTATCTCCTCCCGCCCACGCGCTCCTCACTCTACTGATTGGCACCCCCTCTGTCCACGCGTCTGTTTTAGTTTTCTAGTGGGTCCCCGACTCGGGAGGACGAGTGTGGAGGTGTCTCTCTCGAGTCCCTCTCTCGTCCACGAGCACTTCCATCAAGCAGGGAGGACCTCATCAGGAGACCCTCTCCCTGCTCCTCTCCCTGGCCCTGCCCGGCCTCCTCCCTGGCCATCCTGCCTGGTGGCCTGGGCCCTTCCACGGCTCCCTCATGAGGGTGGGAGGTGCTGCCCCAAGTCACTCTGGGAATGAGTGGAGTCCTGCAAAGTGAAGCCACAGGAGCTGCCCACAGACCTGGGTGACCACGGCCCCGTGACTGGCAGGCAGTTCCACTGCTGCTCCAGCTGCTCCAGGTGGACAGAGGGCTCAGGCCCCTCCTGCTGGAGAGGGAGCTGCAGGTGGCCTCAGCAGGGGCCAGTGTGGTCCACGTGAGCTGATGGAGCCTGAGCCCTCGGCGCCGTTAAGCCTCATGGATGTCGAGGTAGGATGGGCAGTTCTGTGGGCCAGCTTGATCAGCCCCAGGACAGCAGATTAAAGGTTCTTCTGTGTGTCTGCAAGGTGTCCTGGGTGAGGGAGCCCTTGGATCTGCGCACGCAGCTAAGCCAGCTCTCCCCAGAGACCGGGGTCCCGCAGGACAAGGTGGGAGACGGGCTTGACCCGTCCACTTCCTCTTTGATGCTGCAGCTGGGATGTTCCTCTCATCCCTCAGCCTGAGAGCACCGCCGGCTCCCCGGGTCCAGGCCTTCGGGCTCACCCTGAGTCGCTTCCTGGGTCTCCAGCAGGGGCAGCGTGGACCCCTCAGCCTCCACGATCAGGCAGCCATTTCCCATATGGATCTCCTCGTACACAGATGTACGTGTGGCTCTGTTTCTCTGGAGAACTTGAGGTTGTATACAGATGGTCACAGAAAGAAATGAGCTTGTGTGTACATGGGCTGGCCCACGTTATCTCCTCGCTCTGTCACTGAGGTCCCAGAAGCCACAACTCCCAGGTCTTGGTGTTTAACAGGGTCCTTGGCACGAGGAGCCAGGGCTCCCTGGGGGCATGACTGGGGCCAGGGCTGGGCCAGAAGGGCACAGGATGAGCCTGGAGCTTCTCGCAGAGCCAGGAAGTAAGGAGAGTCCAGCACCCAGGGATGGGGCGTGTCAGAGGACACGGGTGCCAGTGAGAGAAGGGGCTCCCGGTGGCCAGAGCTGGCACGGTGGGAGCCACAGAATAAACAGCCAGGTATTGGATTATAGCTCAAGTGGGAATCAACACGTGGTCCACACTGACCTGAATCAGTGAGCCCGTGGCAGGAGGCAAACACCGTGCAGGAGAACTCCAAGGAACTCTGCGCATGCCCGTCCTCCAGGAAGTGGGCACCGCTGCGATTTTCTATGCCACCTTCACAGTTTTTCTAGAAATCTAAAACTGTTTGTTCTAAAAAACAAATTTGGTTTTTTAAAAAGGCATTTTTTTTATGCACGTAAATTTTACCTCAGTGAAGTTGGTTTAAGTATTGAAAAAGTATAGCCTCTGCTCTTTGGACTTTGGTCTTGTGAAAGAGGAAAATAATCCAAAGGAAGAAACATGCGTGTCCAAGTTCAGGTGTGAGTTTCGCTCTGAGTTGAGCCAACAGAGCTGCAGGCACACGGGACAGGCTCCCCCAGCCAGGCGCGCGGGCCTCGGGCTCCACGCTGCACAGCTCGGCCACCAGGGCTCTGCAGGGAACTGTCCCTGTGCCCACAAGAAGATTAGGCCAGGGGGAGTGTCCCCAAGGCAGGCAGGGGGCATGGGGGCCCCATGGAGCATCTGGTGTCCTCAGAGGAAGGCAGCAGGCCCAGCGTAGAGGCCAGGCCGCCCGGCACAGGCCTTGCTCAGAGACTCGGTCACGGCCGTCCCACCAGGCTTCTGGGAGACGGCCGTGACCAGGCAGCAACCGCGGCCCCTCCACTGAGGAGGCAGCCCCGGCTCAGCGCCTGCTGCCTCCAAAACACACTCTGCATTAAGTGTAATGGGTTTTAGGGAATTTATTTTGCCAATTTTAGAACCCACCATAAAGAAGAAATATGAGAGAATTTTATGAGGTGTACTGTATATCTTTAATACTCGTATTTTTTCTCGAAATGCTGAGAATATCAATTACGTTTATGGCTTCACAAGAAGGTGCTCCACCCTGCGGCTGGCAGAGTGAGGCGTGGCAGAAATACACTGTGGTGGGCTCGGGGTCCCTGCGGGCTGGGGTCCAGGCAGCTCAAGGTACCGTCCAGCTCCAGGCCAACCTGTGCAGACAGCCTGGGGGAGTTTCTAGGGCAGGGGTGTGTGCACATGTGTGTGCCAGGGTCTGTTCATGTGTGTGTGCATGTGTGTGCCACGTGGACCTGTTCATGTGTGTGTGCATGTGTGTGCCACGTGGGCCTGTTCGTGTGTGTGTGCTCGTGGGTGCTGCATGGGCCTGTTCATGTGTGTGTGTGCATGTGTGTGTGCCACGTGGGCTGTTCATGTGTGTGCATGTGTGTGTGCCACATGGGCCTGTTCATGTGTGTGCACATGTGTGAGCCACGTGGGCCTGTTCATGTGTGTGTGCTCGTGTGTGCCACGTGGACCTGTTCATGTGTATGTGCACATGTGTGCCATATGGACCTGTTCGTGTGTGTGCACACGTGTGGCTATGTGCCTGCGTGTGCTCTCCGTGTCAACTGCTGAGTCAGAGGACGGTCCTGAGTGGGGAGGGGAGGTTGGGAGAGCCTCTGGAGATGGAGAGGACCCACCAGCGGCCCTGGAACAGGAGGGAGGGGCTGATCTCCAGGAGTCCCACAGGCCTCTATGCCAGACTCTGCCGGCCCCCATGCCCTTGGGGATCCCCACACTGGCCCGAGTTTTCTGTGATCCTTCCCATCCACACCTGGTCTCTCCGCCGGGCCAGGAGCCAGAGGCAACCACAGCAGCAGGCAGGCTGGCCAGGGCGTTTCTGTCTAAGGCAGCAGAACCACAGCCCTGGGGGCACAGGGCTCAGGAGCCCCACGCTTTCAGTCACTGGAAGAGGAGTCCTGGACCTCTGAAGCTGTGGTCTGGGGCCTGGTGCAGGCCCCCGCCCTGCATATGGTAACCCCAAAGCCCAAAGAGCAGCAGGCTCTGAGCTGAGCACCCAGCTGGGCTGCAGAGCCTGACGGCTCACACCGTGTGCGTCTGCACACTCAGGCTCTTATACTTGTCCGCAGGTTTGCACACACAAACACATGTGCACCTGCTGCTTGGAGGGCCTCTGTTCCTCACAACTGAGGGGCTCTGCAGAGCAGTGGCACTTGGGCCCTGCGCACACCTGGGCGGGAGGCCAGAGCCCTCCCCAGGGCAGTGCCATGCACCCAGGGGTGACCTGCAAGGAGGTGCCCCTCCCGGTGCTGCTTAAAGTTATTTATGGCTCCGACGTGCACGTTTGTTTAAAATCTGCTGCGGGATTCATCCTCTCTGCCACTTACTCAGCCATTATCAGCCATCGCAAAAGTGCCGAAGAGAGAGTCATAAAAGGCTGAGATTTACGAGGCAGCAAGAACACAGGACGAAGGCGAGGAAATTAAATCCTTTACCTGAGAGATTACTTACTAGTCCAGCTGACACTCAGACCCTCAGGGCGAATGGCGGCCTGGGGAACCTGTGAGGTGTCTGTCCTATGCTGGACCCGGGCTCACCTGTGAGAGATGGCTGCCTGCCAGGACCCAGGGCCCTCCTCCTCCCTGCAGTCTGCCTGGGTGGGCCAGCTCAGGACACACATGGGGCTGCAGGACCTAGGAATGCCCCATCCCTCTCTGGGCCTCAGTCCACCCCTCTGAACCGAGTGGGAGTCGACAGATGGGCTCGGGGACTACAGAGCCCCAGGACAACTTGCAGGTGTCCCACACTGGGGTGCCCTCCTCCCTGTCGCCATGTGAGCCTGGTCTGTCCAAGACCAGGGTCTTTAGGCCAGCCCACTGTGAGCCACCGTGGCCTGACCCACCTCTGCTGTTCTTGTCCATCACTGCTACTGCAGTTTGGGGACCCACATCCTGGACCAGAGGAGAAAGTCATGCTGTCCTAGCCCTTTGTCCTGCCCTCTCTAAAGGACCCTCCTCCAGGTCCCACTATTCTCCCCCAACACGCCAGGAAGCCTCAGGCCTCCCCAGTCTGAGTGGTGATTTCCAGGCAGGGTGGACCTCATCCACTGGGCTCTGGGAAAGGGCTGGATCCATGGGGTTCTGCTCCTGTTTTCTCAGGGTCTGGAGCTAGAAATTCCCAAGAGTGGGAAGAAGGTCAACAGGAAATTCCAGGCAAAGTCCTGACTGGCCAGGCCCCTGGGAAGCCCTGTGGAACCAGCCCCTTGGAGGGCGCCTGGTGTCAGGGCCCCAGCCTGAGGAGGTTAGGACGGGCTCCCTGGGCCCCCAGGCCTAAAAGGGGCTTGCAGGGCCTCAGGCCCATGTGGAGGGGAAGGCCGGTCTCTCAGGACGGGCCCTCTGGAGCCTCGCCCCATCCCCCCCGGCCCACCTGCTGGCCCACCTCCTGCCACTCGCTCACCTCCATGGGGCTATCCCGTCCAAGAGGGCTCTAGCCCGAAAGGGCCACCATTCCAGGGCCACCAAGAGATTCCTATATCAGAAGCCAGCTGGCGGTGACGGGTGTGTGCTCTGGTCTATGTGGTTTTCACTTCTTTAAGAAGAAAACCGCCAGGGACTATGGTTATCCATAAAGCTCTACGTGGACTTAGAAAGGAACAGGGCACTTCCTGAGAAAATAAGAATTTGATTTTTCAATTAAAGCCCGGCATAGACTGAGCCTGAGCCTCAGGGACACATTTGCTTTTCAAACAGCCTGGTGGCATCGTCATCCCCACCCCCAACAAGGGAAGGGCAGCACAATCAGCCCCTCCTGACGCTGCTTACCGGGCTCCAAGCCCTGCCTGCTGTGAGCTCTGCCCCCCACTCCAAGGCTCGTTCCAGCTCGGGGTCCTCACACCAGCCTGGGGGCTCAGGCCTCGGGTAGCAAGAGGTGGCCGGGTATAGCAGGAGGGGTGACCCTCAGACCCTGGCCTCGCGTCCACACCCGGTGCCCCAGGCCCAACCGACCTCCCCTCCCTCCCTGCACCAGGCCACTGCTTGGGGGGCTCCAACCACGCCTCCACGTTGCAGTTCCCAGATGGAGGCCTGGCCTCACCCTCTAGGGCTCAGGAGGCAGAGAGCAGCACCCACCTCCAAACAGCTCAGGGCCAGCCAGAGTCCCAGGACTGATGTTGGTGGGGGAAATAGGCCAAGGGGGCCCTGGGAGGACCAAAGGAAGGAAGGGACACTCTGGCCAAGAATGCCACTTCAAAAGAGAAGTAGAGGTGAAGCCCACAGTGGCAGTGCCCCAAGGGCAGGACCAGGGCAATGCCAGGAACAGGCATGCTGTGCCCCCCACAGAGCTTGGGGCTGGGCAGGACCCTCACCCTAGGGCCCAAGGGCCCAGCTTCGCTGACCTCAGGTGCTCACCCCAGAGCACAGCCCAGGACTCACTCACCCAAGCCAGCCTCTGGCCCCAGCCTCGGGTCCCCCTTGCCACCCCCAGGAGGACCCCCTGCAAGCCTCCGTTTCTCTGGCTGGACGAGGAACACGTGTCTAAGGCACTTGGGCTCCTAGGCCCTGGGGTGATGGCCTGCTGGAGGTCGCTGGCCTGTCTGGTCCCAGCTGAGTCTGGGCCTGGGGGGCCCCTGGGTCGCCTGCTCTAAGGCTGTAGACAGCTCCACCCAGGGCTGCTGGGCACAAGGCCACCCTCCGTCTCTCTCTCATTTTCTTCCCATTGTAATTGAAAAATCAATATGTTGCAGAATCTGTGCAAACCACAAATATGATCATTTCCAATCACAACGAGGATGATCCTGCTGCTCTGCCCCCGAGACCCCAGCATAGCTCTCAGGGTGGGGCCGGCAGAGCCCGTGGACGCCACCCCAAGCCATCACCACAGGGCCTTGCCCAGGGACTCCTGGCCCCAGATTCAATCAAGCCTTCCCTCCACGCTTTGATCGCACAGTGCCCGGCTCATAAATAATGGCACTTAATGAAAGGCATGAACAGTCAATTAACTGTGAGCATAGTCACACACGGCCACGCCACACCTGTCACCGACCGCGCTCGCGGTGGAACTTATTACATTTTTATCAACTCGGCCTCCCCGGCCGCCGCGCAATCTGGGCAGTGCACCGTCCTCTGTAATCAGAGTCGTTGGCTTTTATGGGCTTGCTCAATTTCGCCCAAGGGACAGATGGCACAAAGCAAGGAGAAAGCCACCGCAAGCTTTCACAGGAGGACAAGCCAAGGCCAGACCCCCAGGCCTGGGGTAGATGAGGCCAGCCCAGCCTGCCCAGCACTGCCTGGCAAGACACGGAGCCCTGCCACTCCTGCGTGTGACCCCAGGCCTCAGGACATGCTTGTCCACAGGGGGCCCACCTGAGCCTAGTTGTCCCCAAACTGCATTACTCCAAATAGGCCCAGCACCATGTCACCCAGGTGCATGGCTCCCTCTCTGCAGTGGGTGGGCTGTGCCTTGTCTGCTGGCTGTGGACTCCTTCTCAGCACTCCAATGAAGACCCAGCAGCTATGCGGTGACCACTGCCTGCCCTGCACGGAACCCCCAGAGCCAGGCCTGCCCTGCAGGAAACCAGGTGCCCAGAGTCCCCACCCAGGGCTCAGCCTCTCCTCCCTCAGGGCCAGGGTCCTCAAGACCTGGCTGAGAAGGAAGAAGCAGACCAGAACTCAGAATAGGCACCGGGTGGCAACCCATGCCTCAGGTGGCACCTGCCTGCCCGGCCTGACACCCACCTGCTCCTGGTCTGCTTATTCCCCAGTGGCCTCATCCCTTCTGAAGTGCACTTCCGGAGTGAGTCCACCTTCTCCAGAGACCCCTGCCCACATTTTCTCACCCTCCAAGGGAGACAGTGAGAGTCAGGGACAATGTCTCAACAGGACCAAGGTGTTCCCAGCTCAACACCCGGTCCCTAGCCTGTCTGGCACAGGGCCCTCCATGCCTCCCTTCCCTGGCTTTGGTCCTCAGCAGTGTGGTCTCCCAACCACTGTGGCCACCTAGCACCTCCATGACTTTACTCAGGGGCCACCAACATCTCTGTCCTCACTGGGTTGGAGAGCAGGGGTCTTGTCCCCATGAGGGTCCCTGGGGCCAAGACACAGACCTGGCCGGCCACTCCAACATCTGCCGAGGACCTGAAATCCCTCCCTCTGATTTCTCCCCTGAGGTTTCGTACTGTGGTGATGACCACAGCTCACACACTGTGCATTGTGTGCGGTCTTTCCTGTATACAGCAGGCACCTCCTTCGCCACACTTTCCAATATGGGGCCTCCAGCCCAGGTCTACTGAGCACCCTGTGGGTAGAGCTCGCGAGGTGCGATTACCTCAGACTAACACTAAAGGGTTGTGGGAAATAGTATTCCTACAAGACAGCTCCGCAAGAAAAATGGAGGGACAGTGCGCCTGGGAGGAGCGGGGGACCGGCCAGTCACTGAACCTCTCCCAGCGCACTTTCCCAGTAACAACGGGCCCTGAAGGAGCGGGGCAGATGCTGAAGGCTGGGCCCTGAACATTGACCTTCCCCCACCGCACATTAGCCCTAGATGGAGGCACAGCACGTATCAAAACTTGGGGAACAGTGGATCCCAGAGAAAGAAAAGCAAAGGGCAGGATTTGAGTGCTCACCCCTGGCATCTGGACCCCTCTCTCCCCAGATGACAGTGAGTTTGAACCTCTCTACAGCCTCCTAACCTGCACACCAGCCCCTGACGATCAAGGCTGCGCGCAATTTGCTTCCGATGATCACTCCATCGTATCCCATAAAGCCAAACCCCCGTAACTGACAGCGCCCGAGCCTGCCACGGAATCGAGGCTTCTCTGCGTCCGGTGAGGTCTGCCTCTGTCCTTTTGCACTTACAAACACAAGGAGGTGTTCCCAGCGCACCACCTGAGGGGCTCACCACGCCCACCACAGCACCCTCCCTAGCAAAGGGTGCGTCACGTGCCACAGGGAAGTTCCTCCCCATCCAGCCTCGGTCGCTGCCGAGCAGCCGCGGATCTGACTTCTGCCTTTTCCAGTTAGTGTGCACTTCCTAGAACAGTACATAAATTCCTCAGACTCCTGAGCAGCCCTGCTCCGTGTCCAGCTGCTGTCACTCAGCAGGCCACTTGTCCATGCCGCCCTGTTGCCAACCAGGCTGCCTGTGCATATGGACCTGTGTGAGGCCGCCCTCACCCGCAGGGCCAGCGGGAATGTGGTGCTGGCTCTGGATTTGATTCTCATTTCCAGCAGCGAGCTGAGCGCCTTTCAGGCGCCTACTTGCTGTCTGTGGGTCATGACTGGCGAGGGGCATTTCCTCCCTGTGTCCTGTGGAACTCAGCAGGGGAGTCCCCGGGCGTGGGCACAGTCAGCCTGGCCGTCCACCCTATTGGGAGCGCGTGTGGCCCCACGTCTTGCCCAGGGGCTTACCTGTTTTGAATGGAGCTCATCAGCGCGAGGGTCTTTATGCATGGCCTGCTGTCCCTCAAGATCAGTGGCGCTAGTTTGACACTGAGTGTCCTCTCTCCCTTGCTCCTGGCAGCCTGGTGGGTGAAGGTTGGCCGTTCCACCAGTCTCGGGTCTGCGGGTCTGCTGAGTCCCCCGTGCCGTTCCTCCTCACCGCCCTGTGGGCTTCCTCTGGCCTCTGTTGACTCCTGTCCCCTGACACCGGCCTCCCTTCTCCGTGCTCCGGGTTCTTGAGGTGCCAGCTGAGGTTGCTGGTTGTGATCTTTCTTCTTTTCCAATGTTTCTCTCCGCTCTGTCATTACTGTGACCAAAAGACCTGACGAGAGCTGCTTAAGGAGAAGTTCATGTGGTTCATACCCTGGGTGGTTCAGGCCACGTGGCGACTGCACAGCTTGGGCCAGGTGAGGCAGGACATCAAGGCCAAAGGGCACAGAGGAGGAAAGCAGCTCAGAACCTGGCACCAGGAAGCAGGAGGGCTCTGCTCTCCAGGGACAAAATATAAACCCCAAGGCACGCCTCCAGGGACCCACCACCTCCAGACACTTCCCCCTGCCTACAGTTACCACCCTGCTGATCCCCATCAGTGGATTAATCCACTATCAGGTTACACCTCTCATAATCTAATCACTTCACCTCTGGAAACTCTCACATTGTCTCACATGAGCTTTTGGGGGACACCTCCTATCCAAACCCTAACGTCTGACGTAGGTGTGTCATGCTCTGAATTTCCTCCTAAATCGTGCTTTCGCTAAACCCCACAAATGCCAGTAAATTCTGTGTCTTCATTTTGACTCAGTTGAAAATACTTTCCAACTTCACTTTTGATCCCTCCATGACAAGCAATCTGTTACTAAGTTTCCAACGCCAGGGGGAATTTCGGGATCATTTCGCTTCATTTCTAACTTAATTCCATTGTGATCAGAGAATATTCTTCCTGGCCTGGACCCTTGCATGTTTGGGGACTTACTCTATAGTGCAGAACATCGTCCCTTAGTAAATGCCGCCCGCATCCTCCAGAGGAGCAGGGATTCTGCTGCAGTAGAGTTACGTCCTTGTCCCCTCTTTTGCTCCTGGGCTTCTTCTTTTGGATGAGATGTCTCCCACAGCCCTGCTTTACCTTGTGTGGGTCCATTAACTCTGCTTTACAGCTTACTGGGGCTAAGGCTCCCTGGCAGCCCTGGAGGGTTTGTGCCACCTCCCCACCCTGGGGACATTTCTCTCAGGTCACTCCCTCCCACTGCACTTCCTGTGTCCTGAGCCACACTCTACCCCAGCGATCTCACTTAAATAATCAATCATCTTTTAAAGAAAGGTAAATGGTAAGCAAATCCTACACATTCACCTGCAGAACAGTTCCAGGGCGCATGCCTTGAGCGGCTCCGCCTTCCACCTGGCGCCACTGTCCTGCCCGCAGGGCTCCTTTGATGGTTTTGCAGTGGCTCTTCTGGTGAAATATTCAGAAGAATTTTGTATGTCATGGAAGTCTTTATTTTGCCTCTTTGTTCTTTCTGTTTTGGGGACTGGGGACTGAAACCAGGGGCCCTAGCACTGAGCTGCAAACCCCCCCCCCCTTATTATTTTTTATTTTGAGACAGGGTCTCACGAAGTTGCCGAGGCTGGCCTCGAACTTGCAATCCTCCTGCCTCGCCCTCCTGAGTCCCTGGGACTACAGGTGTGGCCACAGCACCCAGCTTTGCCTTTGTTTTGAAGGAGACTTTATTTGGTCCTAGAATTCTAGGCAGGTGGGTTTTTCATTTGGCCCTTCAGAGACGCTGACCCACCTTCCTCCCGTGTGTCCCCCTGGGGCCTGCAGTCGCCCTTGCTCAGGTCAGCTTTACCAATCCTGCTGTATTTTTCAGCTGCCTCCACACCCTCTCCTTGTCTCTGGTTCTGAGTCCTGGATGGCAATGCGCCTGGCGTCTCTGGCCTTGCCCATCTCTGCCCTGGTTGAGCGCTTGGATCTGTGGGTTTGCAGCTCTCGTGGCAGCAATGCCTGACTCGCCACGCAGGAGTCCCCTCAGGTGCTGCAGGTGGGCAGGGTAGGGCTGCGGAATCACCCCAAAGCTCTCTGAGCCCCATCGGGCTTAGGTCAGCCCTTCCGGGGCCAGCTGGCCATCTCGCCCTTGAGGTCCGCTGCCCGGCGGACCATCTCGCTCCTGTGGTCTTCATCTCTAGAGACCCGACGTCAGCCTCCGTCTTCTGTGTCTCTCGCCGACTCTTGAGCACATGGAGCAGAGCCCACGCTCACCCTGGCATGGGAGGCTCTGGGCTGGCTCCATGGGTCACCCTGCCGCAGGCTGCGTCTCCCTGCTCCTTTGCAAGCTTGTTAAACCTTTGCTGGGCCTCGGACATCAGGAGTGTTGGTTGTGGGTGTTGGATTTGTGAGCTCTTCCTGAGATCGCCAAGGCCCCTTGGAAGCTACTTGAGCCTCCATGGTGGCCACAGCATGGATGAGCCCCTGTGCCGAGGCCTGTCCAGCTGTGCTGCTGTTGGGAGGGGCGTAGTGGGAGGTTCCAGGTCATCGGAGGTGTGTGCTCAGAGGGGGCGGGGACGTGGGCCTGGTCTCCCCCTCTGGCCCTTTGTGTCACAGCCGCTGTGAGGTGAGCAGCTGTCCCAACACAGGCTCCACAGCATGAGATGCTGCCGGCCACCCGACCAAGAGCTGTAAGGCCACCCAACTGTGGACTGAAACCTGCAGAACTGTGAGCCAACATAAACCTTTTTTCTTTATGTCGGCGATCTCTGAGGGTTACAATAATGGAAAGCTGATGACCACAAGGGTCTCACTTCTGAGATTGTTGAGGCAGAAGGGCAGCAGTCTCCACCAAGTGCTGGTCATGGCTTGGCACCACAGGCGTGTCTTGTGAGTACTGCGCCCGGTGCCCCAGGAAAAGTGAGACTGCCAGCCCGGCTGGGGAGCAGCCCCCACTGCTGGCCCCGCGTGAAGACCAGGCCCTGTTAAGTCCAAGCCTTTCTACTCGGGTGGTGCTTGGCTCTCAGCGGGACCCCAGGAGCCTCCTGGACTCTGCAGGACTCCGCCTTCTGAATTCTCCCATCTGGTGTCCCCCAGCCCAGGGTGTCCAGGGGCTCTTCTGCTCCACTCCAGCTGCAGGCAGGGCAGTAGGCCTGTGCTATGGCCTGAATGTGAGGCGCCCATGTCCCCCAACATCTCACGCGTGAGGCAGTGCAAGAAGGTTCAGAGGAGAAAGGATCGTGCTGTGGGAGCTGGACCGTAACCCGCGAGTCAATCACCCGATGGGATTAACTGAGGGGTAACTGAAGGCAGGTGGGCGTGGCTGGAGGTGGGCACTGGGGCGAGGCCTTGGGGTACACATTTGTATCTGGCAAGAGGAGTCTCTCTGCTCCCGATCACCGTGTGAGCTGCTTCCCGCTGCCACACTCTTGTGCCGTGATGTTCAGCTCACCCTGAGCCCCTCGATCAGGCCTTCTTTGGACTAAGACCTCTGAAACTGTGAGCCCTCAGATAAACTTTCCTTCCCTAAAATTGTCCTGGTCTTTCAGTCACAGCGGCGAAAAAGCTGACAAGAGCTGCCTGCACGAGCACCGTGGGGGGAAGCACAATCCCAGTTTGTTAACAGCATCTGATTCTAACAGCTGCCGAGCTGGGCAGCACAACAGAGGGGGTGGGCACTGTGGCGATGGGGGCCTGGCTCCCTGCAGGTCCCCAGCACTGGCAGGGCTCAGGAAAACTGATTGAGTGACCAGTTCAGGGGACACAAGTGATGAGCAAAAGCCTGAGCCCCAGGGACCAGAGAGATGGGGAAGCAGCCCAAGGCCCCCCCGGGTGGAGGGACACAGCCCTGAGGCCACACTCTCCTCCAGCTGGACTCCCCAGTGCCTCAAAGCCAGAGGCTTCCCCATCCCGCAGCGCGCACAGCTCCTACCACTGTCCCCTGCAGGGGGTCTCTCACGTCCTGATGCCCAGGCAGCAGAGTCCACACCTAGCACACCTCACCAGGCTGGGACCCAGGGCCTCTGCACTTGAAACCTGGAGAGCGGGGCAGCCTGGAGATATTCCTGTCCTTGTGACTCAGGGAGAAGGAACCCAAAAGGGCCAGAGGTCCCAATGCAAAAATAGACGGGGGGTTTGAATGGATGGTCTCAGGGAAGACACCCAGGGCCAAGAGGCAGGTGAAAGGAGCTCAAGGTCAGGGTCCTCAGGGACGTGCAAAGCAAAGCGACTTTGCACCAACAGGCCGTCCAAGTCACACAGAGGACGATGAGTGTCTGCGGGACCTAGGGAAGAGGCAGTGCTGGGCGGAGGGCGAGAGGGAGCCACACCACGGGGAAGAGCGGGGGTTCATCAGCCAGGCACCCGTGGCCCGGCGGGTGTGCTCCTGCTGGGACACTGAGGACTCAAAAGCAGGGTCTGCAGAAGCCTGGACGACCCACGTTCGCAGCAGCACTGTTCAGACAGCGAGGGCCGAGCGGCCCAGTGGCCAATGAGGGAGGCATCCGCACAGCTGGGCTGTGGGGAGGAAGGCCGGCCCTGCACCCACGGACAGGGAGCCCGGAAACGCTTCGCTGGGGCAATGAGCGGACAAGAGGACGCATTGTTCCTCCTGCTTGAGGGAGGGTCTCGGTGCAGAGGAAGCCGGGTGGGAGGGCAGGGCGCTGGCACTCGCTGGGGTGCAGGCTTGGGGTGCCAACGTGGCCGGCTGCAGGGCTCACACCCTATTGACGTGCTGCCTGGCACTAGCCTGTGCAGGTGGCTCAAGTGGGTGGAGGACCCCTGGCCATGCAACTGCCAGAGCGAGTGCGGTCAGCCCTGGGGAAGGCCAAGGGCCCCAGGCGGGAAGGGCTCCTCCCATCCCCTGGGACTCCCTTGTCTCTGGCCCTGGGCAGTGTCCTCCCAGGAGAAACAACGCCTCGTGTCCCGAGCACCGTGTTCCTGAGGCGTCACAGGAGGTGTGGCGCAGGCTGGGCTCTGTGGGAGCTGGGACGAGAGTGGGGCCGGCTCGCGCCCTCCCACCACCGATGGCCTCGGCTGGCTGGTGGCTTCCTGTGAACCGAGGACGCCCCGCCACCCAGCCATGCCCTCCTGCTCCTGGGCCCCAGCCTCTGGCCCTGCCTTGACGTCCCCGCTGGCCACTCGGGGCAGCCCACCCACAGCAGCACGACACAGCGTCCCCTCCCGTGCAGCAGGTCAAATTTGCCCAGACCTGGCTGACCCTGTGAGACCCTGTCCATGGCTGACTCCATCAAAGGCACACACACAACTCACACACAGACACACAGGAGTACACACACACAGATCACACAGACGTGTGGCCCACACAGGCCGCACGTGGATTCCCACGTGCGCGCACACTTGGGCAGAGCAGACACTGCAAACCTAGCATCCATGTGCTTCTTGCAGCCAGAAACAATGCTCTTGCCACAGCCTCTTGGAGGGCTGCTCTGGCCCCCAGGACTGCAGCCCCGCTAAGCAGGCTGCGGGATGTGCAGACACACATCAGGTCAGTAGGCCCCCAGGGAGGGTGCTCACAGCGTGCTCTGGGCCTGAGGGGCTGCTGGGATTGAGTCTGAAATTGCCTCCACCTGGGCTCTGGGACCACAAGCACGCAGAGGACCCTCTCCTCAAACCCCCTGCCTCTGGGGCCCGCCAGCCTGCACCACCTGCATGCCACTCCCTGGATGGTCATGTGACTCCTCAGGATCCCTGAGCCCAGCAGAATCAGGCCTGGTGTGAGGGCAGCCAGCAGACCTCCACACTCACACACACACACACACTAGCAGCCCTGCACAGATGGGCTCTCCAGACGCCAGATACCACCGTCAGCTGGTGCTTTGTTGCCTGCTGGCTTCCGTCCGTCCCTCACCCTGACCCCACGAGCCACTGGCACCCAGCTCTGCATCCTTCCTGGTGGCCCTACCTCAGCACAGCGTGTTGGTGCTGCGCAGAGCACATGCGGACACTTGCAGACAAGGTCAGATCAAAGCCCAGACTTCTGGCTTCCCCTGAAGTGCTCAGCCCCACCGTGCTGAGCCCCCGGCTGTGGACACCCTCAAGACAGGCCTGTCCTCAGGGAGGTAGCCTGCCCGGCTCCCGCTGGCTTTTGGGTTGGTGGCCCTGATCTGGGGGCCAGGGAGGAGCTGGGCAGCAACTCTTTCACATCCAATAGAATGCGGCCAACGAGGAGGGGCTTTCTCTCAACTGGGCCACCCAGTGCCAAGAACTTGGGACCCCAGCCCCAGGGCACCCAGTGTAGCCAGGGGCCACAGTGCCCAGGGCAAGAGAACCCAGGCCAGGGCGAGGTAGCAGGAGCACCACAGCGTAAGGACCTGACTTGAGTCAGGGAGGAGCCCGCGGAGACAGCCAGCCCACAGGAGGTGTGCTCACAGGGACACGATGGCCCCAGGAGAGCCTGTGAGGGGGAGGAGCCCACCTCATGTGGGGAGGCAGGTGAGCCTCCTAGTATGTTCACTTTCAGGACGGAAACGCCAAGCTTCAGAGAGGGGCCCTTCTGTTTCCCCCATGCTGGGGATCCCAGCAGGGATGCACCTAGACAGCGCCCCCACGGATCCACACCTCCTGCCCTGCTGTCCTGTGTCCCCTCCCTGGGGCCTGAGAGCAGGTGGGCGACCCCTGAGGACCTCCTTCAGACCAGGAGAAGTTTAACCTCCTCCGAGGTCAGAGGTGGGGAGGCAGCAGGTGGGAATCTGCTCCTCCTTGGAAGCCCTGTGCCCCCAGGCCCCCGCTAACCTGCCTTCCCTTCCGCTGTGAATTGCAGGTCGGCCTGGTGGTCTTGGGCCAGCCCACAAGTTGGGACTTGCTGTGCCAGGTCCCTCCTGTTGCCCGGCTCTGCAGCCGCCTCGTCCCTGCTGCTGAGAACATCTGGGTGGGGCCAGAAGAGTGGAGCAGCAGTTTTGGGGGGCAGGGATCTGTGCCGCCAGCCGTGGGGTCTGAGAGCCCCCTAGGCTGCCAATGAGCTGGATTTGTTCTCAGAGGACCTTCCAGGCCAGAGCTGCAGTCCTCGGCCCAGGTGCTCAGCCCACCACCCTTACCCCAGCAAGCGACTGTCGCAGGAGATGGGGGCTTGGTCAAACCCAGATGGCCACCCCAGGGAGAGCCGCCCACGTCCGCAGCCTCTCCCGGTGCTGGCTCTGGCTGGACACAGAGGCCAGTGGGCTGTTGTGGACCAGACAAAGGGCTGCCTGTAAATTGAGTGCAGTGCTGGCTGTGGACTCCCTGCTGCAGGGATGTGATAATTGGACCAGCTCTAAGGTGTCTGGGGGCAGAGAGGCCGTACTCGGAGAGGGAAGGAGAAGAAAGGAGTGGGCAGCCACTGGCTGCCAGCAGCTGGCAGTGCAGTGAACTGGTGGGCGGAGGGCCCTGTGTGCCCTCGGCTCTCTTCCTGCAGGTCCCAGAGACCAGCCCCGCAAGGCGCTTGCAGGCCTCAGCCAGGCAGGGCCCAGGACCACTGTTCTGGGTGAGAGCCAGCTGCCTCCCATCAGACACAGGCACACCTCAGAGCCTCACCTGACCCTGAGCAAGTGAAGCACTGGCGAAGGCAGCCAGCCCAGCACTCCGGCCAGCCTCAGCCTCAGCTGCGCCCCTTGCTGCACTGGCCCGTGGTAGCCTCTGCTTGGCCTTCTTGCTGGGCCTCCCCCTTGGGGACGTCCCCATCTCCAGAGTTGGCCTGCCCCCTGTCCTCTGACCTCTGCAGCGCTGTGATCTCAGTGCCCTCAGCCACCCACTCCAGACAGCCCTCAGGGGTCAGCTTGGGCCATTGTGGACCACACAGGACCTGATGCTTAGACCCCAGGAGGGGGCATTGCTTCATAGGCCACCCTGGACCTCAGGGCTACTCCTTGCAGGGCAGCTGCCCTAGGCCTCATCCCATTCTGCCTCCTGCCCCAACCCTTGCTCTCCTGGTCCCTCCTGGCCCAGTGATATCCTCCATTTCTGCCGGGGTGCCCTTCCCAAGGGCTCCCTAAACCCACAGGCTCCAACCTTCCTGAGGGGCCAAACGGTTAGAGCGGAAAGAGGGTGGGCCTCAGGCCTAGCCGCCACAGGCGCCCTCAGCCCCTCTGTCCTGCTGGTCACCAGGATAGCAGGTCCCTTCCCACCACTGAGCCTCCGTCCCCACACTGGGCTTAGGGCCAGGATTCCACGAGAGGGTTGGCCCCGTGCCAGGAGGGGCAGTAAGGAACAATCCCATCACTCCACCACACACCCTACCCTCTCCCTCCCCACAAAGCACCCCCACTTTGGGGGCAGAAGCCCAAGAGCAAGACCTCTGCTGTCAGGAGCAGGTGCCCAAGTGCCCAGAGCCGGCCAGTGGGTGCTGGGCACCCCAGATGTCGGGTCGAGCCCAAGTCTCACCCTGATCCATTGGCCCTCCAGGGGACACCCCAGCCACAAACTCCCCTAAACAGCCCTCAGTGAGTGTCTGAGTCGTTTCTGCTTTGAAAACTAGCCCTCAATACACTGCAGGCATATTTCATTTGCTGCTGTGAAACTCAGCTCACAATTGACCCGAGGGTAGTTGGCAGACAATGGAAGGCCGTTTAGTCACCAGGTGCCCCTAAAGTCCTCCTGCCACTGGGAGGCTGGGGTTGGGGGCTGAGGCGGGCAGGCCCCCCACAGGCAGCGCCCACCTCACACCCTTGTGCGCTGGCCACCTGGGAGGGTCCGGCCCCAGCCTTTGCTACAAAGGGTGGCTGCTGTCCCTGCACAGGCTCGGGACCAAGCCTGAGGCTCTGGGTCTGGCCAGATGGCCCTGGTGCTAGGTCACTGAGGGCAGCCGCACTCCCAGGAGCTGCTTCTCTTGGGAGCAGTGGGCCCAGCAACCCACCTCCAGGGCCCCCAGAGTGCGCACGAGATGATGGGGAGAAGGAACAAACCCAGGGACAATGACCTCAGCCCTGACAGGGATGAGGGCCTGCAATTCGAGGATGGCAAGGCCCTGGGGACAACAGAATGATGAAGGGCCTTTGGTCAGCAGCTGGACTGTAGGCTCCACTCCAGAACTTTCTGGGCCTGGAGGCAGAGGTCAGGGAGGAGGGACACATGGGGATCTGTAGGCAGGTCAGGTCAGGTCAGGCCCTACAGACGGTCTGGGCAACCAGGTCTCACCTGTCTGTGGCACTGTCTGACTTGGTACCTGTTCCAAGAATTGTGTGTCCCCAAGACATCTGAGCTGCCCTGACCCAGCCCACAGAGTCTGCTGCTCTTGGACATAGGCCTTTGACAAGGTGGCCAAGATTAAAAGGGCCCCTAGGAGGACCCCGATCCAGTCTGACTGAAGTCCTCATAAGAAGAAGGGATCAGAACACAGATTCGCACAGAGGGGTGACACTGTGTGGACACAGGGAGAAGAAACCGTCTGCACAGGGAGAGGCCTCGGAAGGAACTGACTTGCCCCCGCCTTTGTGTGTTGGCTTGAGCAGACAAAGACACTACACTCCGCCCGTCCACCAGACCCCAGCGAGGTGGACCCCAAGGCTCTAATCCCCAGGAGGGCACAGACCTGCCCTACCCCCAGCTAAAAGGGTTCAGGTCTCCTGGCTCCTCCCGGTGCCAAGTCCACCCAGGAGTAGGTGGAGGCTCCTCAGCCAGCACTCCACGTGTCCTGAACCCAGAGAGCCACCAGGAAGTCATTTCCCCCAGAAGGTTTTCTGCCTGCCCACTGCACCAGCCACAGACAAGAGTCCCTGGTCCTGCTCGCCCAGCACAGCAGATGTCCCAAGTCCCTATTCTGCTAGCAGCCCCTCCTCACTGCTGGGGAGCTGGGCACAGGAGACCCCTACCCAGGTCTTTTCCTCCCCTCGCAGCTGTGCCAGGACCCCTGGAAGGGCCTGGCTGCTCCCCACACGCCCCGCAGTCCTTTGCAGGCACCAGCCCAGCCAAGATATCCCCACTCTGCCCTGCTTGGCAGGAGGCCCCCTAGGACCGACTCCCAGGCCTCGGCCAAGCACTGCACCTACCGTGCATCTGATCAGTACATTTCAACGACATCCAAGCCGCCGGCAAGCAGCAGAGACCCCAGCAACGCAGCGTCGTGAAGAGATTCGGGACATCGATTTTCCCCGCCTCACGCTGTCACATTCCCTCGAAGCCTTTTACCAGGGCTTTTAAGAGCTGCAGCGGTTCCACAAAAGAACAGATTACGTGCAAATCAGGCTGCTGCGATTTATTCTCCCTCCAAACCCTCCCCAGGAGGAGGGCTGGGCGGGCCGGGGCACAAAACCTCCTCTTGCCGAAGCTGGGGGCCCAGAAGAGCTGTCCCCTGAGGGCCCCTCCCTGCCCGGCGGGAGAGTGGGGTCAGCAGAAGGACCTGCGGGTCTGTCCACCCCAGCCACACCAGGGCCACTCTCCCCTTCCATCCCAACACAGTCGTCACAGTGCAGGAAGCCCCTGGCCTGCTGGGTAGCACCTGGAATCCCCCACTGACCCTCAGCTTTGCTTGGGCTGCCCCATTCTTGGCCTGTTCCTCCCCAGCCACTGTGGGACAACAGACCGCCAGCATGCACCCCTCCCTTCTTGCCTCTGGGGCCCGAACCTAACACAGCCACCACCCCACAGGCACCCACCAGCACCCCACAGCTCATACAGGGCCCTTCCCCGCGGCCCCTCTGGTTGTTCCATTCGGCCCCGCCCTCTGCACACAGGCTGGGGACCAGTGACCCAGGAAGGGCCCAGGGTCTCTCACTGCCCTGAGCACATGGCCCCAAGGCCGGGGCCAGCTCTCCAGAAAGAGAAGCAGGTAGCAGCCACACCAAAGTCCCCTTTGAATGAACCACCTCCAAAGGCCTGGCGGCTCTGCCTGGCCACGGGTCCCGTCCGCAGCTCCCGGGCCTGCACACATTCATGCGCTGCAGAGTCCCAGAGTAGAGCCTGCCTCAGACACCTAACTCCCAAGGACACACACCCTTTTGCACACGAACGCGTTCACACTCTCACACGCAGGTGCCTGCACAAGCTCCTACCATCGCCCAATTTCCCTGACAGGGCACCCGTGGCCCCAGCTCCTCCAAGGAGCTGCCTCAGGCCCAGGCCTTGACGGCACCCTGCATGCTGCACAGTGCTGAGCAGCCCTTCCTGCGACAGTCCCCAAGCCAACCAGGAGCAGGCCCAGGACCACACTGGGACCCCTGAGCTCCACACCCAAAGGAAGCAAAAAAAATTGCTCGGCTCCCATTTCTGTCTATCTGTCTTCTGCACAGTCCTGGGCCACTCTGAGCCTGCATCAGCCTACACTCAGGATCACCTGGTTAAAGTCCTGGCACCTGAGTTGGGGCAGCACCTGCTCTTGCTGCCTCACCGGCCCAGCCCCAGGAGAGCTGCAGGGAACTGGCTGCCTGAGTGACACTTCACCCTGACACATTAGACAGTCTCTCATGTTCTGCCTGGTCCTTCGTCCCTAAGGACACCGAGTGTGTAGGCGTGTCATCCTGCAAAGGAGTGCCATGCAGGCCATGCAGCATGGATGGAAAGAGGTCTGGCAATCAGCCAGGAGCCTGCTCACCAGCAGGCATGGTGTCACCCTGTCCCTTGATGTCAAGGCGACTTGCACAGAGCCTCTCCCAGGGGAAAGCTCATCCTATCCTGTGAGCAGTGAAGCTGCTGGGGTTCTGGGTTAAGGACCAGCTGGGAGCGCAGAGACCTGACTCCCGTTCCCCAGAGCTTCGGTCTCCCCTGTGGAAGGGATATTCTCCTTTTGGGCGAATGTTCTTCTAGCCATCACAGCACAGCTGCCCGGTTCTAGAAACGCAGCCCGCTGCACACCAAATGTGAATGTGCCACCAGAGGAAAGGGCTTTGGACCCAAGTAAAGGGCTCAGGCCCAGCCCTTCCACTCAGAGGGCAGACGGTGACATCCAGTTTGGAGTTGAGACATGTGTGAGCTCCCCAGCCAGAAACCACCCTCGACTCCCACTCAGCCATTATGAAGGTCTTTAACCTTGGACAAATCACTCAGGACTCCCTGCTGCCCAAAGGCTGTTGGGAGAGCAGATGGGCTTCTCGGTGGACAGAGCTCAGGCTGTACCTGGTCAGATCAGCACTTGGTGACTTGGCTGCTGCTACTACTGCCATACACGTTGTTGCTCTGCCCAGCTGGCCCCACCTGGTCATCCGGGCTGGAGGAGGAAGCCAGGCTCAGTGGCCATGGCGCATTCTCCAGTGGCACTGCCCACCTACCGGAGTGGGAAGGACCAGGGGAGGAAGCAGGAGACCCAGAGGCAGGCTATTCTTGACCCACCCTGGGGCTGGTCTCACCCGCATTTCAGAGCTCAGTGAGGAATGCCCCCAGGAAGGAGCCCTCGCCTGGGGGCAGTGGGGACCCTGCCGCAGCCCTGCTCACCCTGCCAAGCCTCTGCCTCCCGCTCGATCTGTCTGCCTCACGTAGCTACAGAGGCTCACAGCTGGCCTTGTCCCCACAAACTGAGGCACCGTACATGGACAGAGACAGAACTGTCAATGACCACTGTCCTAGGCCTGAGCAGTCATCCTGCACGGGAAGATCAGGGCGTTCAATGCTGGCCTCCCCCACCTAGTGGCCTGCTGCCTCCCATACAGGGCAGGGGCTCATCTCCGTACACAGAGGACCCAGCGCTAGGATCCCATGGACTCCCACCCCTCCACAGCCACGTGGCCCCCAGAGTCCCCACGGTGTCTGCTGCTCCCAGACGACGATACAAGTCCACCCCACTCTCAGCAGCTCCCCACCTGCTGCCACCGTGGCAGCAGGAGGGCAGGGGCCAGAGGAGCCCTTGCTGGGACCACGGCTATTTCTGGTCTGAGCAGGAATCAGGGGCTGGGAGGAGACTGGTCACGGCCAGAGCCTGGCAGCTGGCAGTAGAAGGAATGTTCCCCGCAGAGATGCATCTTCCGATTCGGGGCTGCCAAGGGCGCATTCTCTGACATTTATGAGGCCCAGACTCCCCGTAAACCCAGATTCCAGAGAGGCCGACAGCTGGTCTGATCCCTGGAATCCGGGCTGCGGCCGTCATTTCTGATGGGCACATCTGCCTCTGTCCCGCCGGGAGGACTCCTGCAGCCAGTCAGTCGCCAGAACGTGCACTGAGTGTCAGCCCAGCACCCTGAGGAAAGCGGTTGCATTCCCCTGGCAGCTGGGGGGACAGAGGCTCTAGGAGGCTGTGAGCCAAAGATAGTCAGCTGGTGTCTGCCAGGCCCACCCTGCACTGAGCAGCCCCGAGTTCAGCACAGCCCGGGGCTGACTCCTTATGCGGATGGTAAGATCGGAGGCAGATCCCCAGAAGTCCATAGAGCTCCACCCCATGGTGGCACTCTTGAGGGACGGTCACGTTTTCTCTTCTACACTTTCCATTTCTTCCTGCAGCCACCACCTCGTCCTTACAGTTGGAAGTAGGAGACATGGATGGGGAACGGCACGCTGGACTGTCCCTTCCACCAAAGATGACTAGGAGCCGCACCATCCCCCTCTCTTCTCTAAAGCATGCAAGAGAAAGTCAGAGAGCAGAGGGCCCATCATCTGGTCTAGCCCAGAGCAGGCGGGTGGGCGGACCCTCGACAGCAGGGGCTCAGAACTGTGTGTCTGGAGCCACTCACAGGGCTCACAAGGCCCGCTGATGGCATCTCCTCCTGACGCCAAGTTCAGTGTGTCACCAAGCTGAGGGCAGCCATGGTGGGGGCTCATACCAGGGTACCAGCAGACACCGCCAGCCAGCCTGCTTTACCCTGTGGGGAGCCAGTTGTTACGCACTTACTAGCACAGCACTGGGGTGATAGTGTCAAAACCCAGAGCTGGGGACAGACGAGAGTAGGACAATGTCCCATCACCAAGCCCAGAGGCCACACCCTCAGCCAAGGGAACGAAAGGCCAATGAGAATTTGCATGAGCTTGCCGTAGTGACCAGAGTGCTACTGGGCCAGGAGACCTTGCAGCTTGAACTTCGCCAACCTCAGTTCCAGGCAGAGCCTGGAAAAGCCACCAGGCACCTGGGAAAGAAGACAAACCCTTGTGAAGAAAGACGCGTCATCCTGACGCTCAAGCGGTCCTCACGAGTGCTCTTAGAATACAGGGCCACTGCTCAGAGACAACCGTTAGGTCGCAACTGGGGCAACTATATGAGGGAGAGCAGAGCAACAGAGGCACAGGGCAGTGTGCCACACGGCAACCAATCAAATGGGCAGAAAAACCCCGTTTTCCTGACCCTCACCTCCACCTGTCACTCAGCAGGACCCCCACCCATACCAGCCTATAAAGACCCTGGGCAGCCGGGCCCTGTGCGATTTTCTCTGGCTCCCTACCCTGACCTGTACCCTGGGGGGCTGGGAATTTCACCCCAGAGACAAATTCCAATAAAGCTTGCTTCGGGCACTTTCTATCCGATTTTATTTGGCCACTAGCCGTGCCCCCAGCTTACAACAATCACACCCAGAATAAAGCAGATCCATGGTCAGGAGCAAGAGCAGAGGGCAGGAGAAGCAGGTGCAGAGACGGGGCTCAAGGACGGTGAGCTCGCCAGGCTTGGAGGACAAGGACTCAGAGATTTTCACGAGACCAAAAACATCTGAGAAAGAACCCAGTAAAATGTCTAAAGTTGAAAATCAACCACTAATGAGAACAAAATGCAGATTTTTGTAGCTGAAGAAAGAATGAGCAAAGCAGAGGACCCACCTGGATGTGCTTGCTGTCCAGGGCTCGACCCCGCCGGAGCAGCCGCAGTGACCACACAACAGGAAAAGACGAAAAAGTTCAAGTTATATTTACGCACTGACGAGCAAATTAAAAGTGCCCTTTAAACACATCGAAGAATACCGAGTATCTAGAAGAGTTATACAGCTTCAACAAGAGAGGCCAGAAGTTACACTGAGAGAAAATAAAGAACACCGAATAACTGCAGATAACCCGAGGCCAGGTGTCGAAGACACGAGACTGGAAAAATGCCAGTTCCCCCTGAACTGCTTGGTTCCATAAATCTCCAACCAGAATCCCAGCAGGGCCAGCTTCTGCGTCTACCGAGAGCATTGTCAACTGACTCTAAGGTGCGCATGGAATCACAGAGCGCCGGGGACAGCCCAGACACCGGAAGGACAGAGAGGGCGCGGAGAATCAGTTTACCCGAAGCCGCGCCTGCTTTAGAGCTATCAGACCTGCGGCGTTGACCAGGGGAGGTGAGTGGACCCGAGGATTTGGCTTCTCCTTCAGTTCATCTCCTTACTCTGAGGTGGAAACTGCACACTCACCTCTGGGGCCACAGCCCCCACACCACCCCGGGCTATCATGGTCTTGGGCACCTCTGGGCACTTCTGGAAGAGGGTCTGGCTGGCAGGGCCCATGCCCAGGTGGAGGGTCTACCTCACCCAATACCACCCGGGCTGGGCTGGACCTTGGCATGGCCACTGAGCACCCTGTGGGGAAGGGCAGCTCCAGGGCCCCCAGGGCGGCTGCCCTCTGGCTCTCCTGCCCGCTGCAGAGCTAAGTCCAGGCCAGCCCCAACTCCTGTGCCTGGGCCTCCCGCATGCACAGGGAGACGGTGACAAAGGGGCTGTCACTAACACCCCAGGAGTCCTGCTGCTCCTCCAGCGCCCACAGCAGGATCCCCGCATTGGCCAACAGGAAGCAGCAGTCGAGCCTGCGCAGAGCTGATCGATAATTAATTTGAACATTAAAAGCATTTTCTCCGCCTGACGAGTGCTGATTGCTGATGCTGCCAGGCCCGGAGGGCTCCTCCCTGCTCCCGCAGCAGCCCGGGCTGCCCACTCTGGCCTTACCCGTCATACCGAGCGCTCACTGGGTGCCACCATGCCCACACGGCCCCAGCCCCGGCATCCCGGCCCTTGGCTCTACCCTCCCAACCCCACAGCTTTGCCCCTGTCCGCCCTCCCTCCCTTCGCGGGCAGCCGCCCTGGCCCAGGACTCGTCCCCGCCGCACTCTGCCACAGAACCAGAGCCACCCCTAAGCCTTCCAGGACAGCTCAGGGCCCACCCCTCCCCACACCCCGAGCGGCTGTGTTTCCCCCACACCTACCCAGCCTCCTGATGACACCCACAGCCCCCCGCTGCCCAGGCACCCTCAGGACCTCACCAGTGTGACCGCTTCACACTGACGTTCTGGAAGCCCCTGCCTGCAGGAGGCGCCTCCCTAAGCACCAGGCTTGATGGCCAACTTCCACTCCCTCTTTCCTGAAGAACTCACAGGACCTGCAGGTCAGGAAAAAGGAGACAAGAGAGGGCAAGGGACAGAGGGACGGAAGCACCGCCCGGTCCTGCCCAAGCCAGAGCCCCCCTACTCCAGAGCTATCCTCTGTCTGGGTCAGACAGACCCCCAGGAGCTGGAGTTCCTTCACTCTACTCCAGTGGGCAGCAGCAGGGTGGGCCTCAGCCCCTCTGCCCGAGCGCCTGCCCCAGTCAGCAGATCTCACGCCAACAAATGTGCTCCACAGCCTTGACCCTGGGCTGTCCCCATGCAGTCAGCCTACCCAGGCACAGGCCTAGTGTGGCAGACCAGCATCTCAGGCTGCGGTGCCAGGGCACCGACCTGTCCCTGGATCCTGCAGGCCAGTGCCGCATGAGGAACCGAGGTGCAGAGCCACACGCCAGGACTCATGGGTAGCAGCCAGACGGGTGGTCTCCACTGAAGGCTGGACACAGGGTGGGGGAGGTAGTGATAAAAGCCAGAGAGGGCAGAACTAGTGTGTTCTCTATGGAAAGAGAGAAACCACATTATTCACCAAGATGGTGACAATGATGATGATGACAACAAAGACAACAGCATGAACGATGACAATGAGTTGAGGACAGTGATTGTGGTCATGGTGATGGTGACAGTGATGATGGTGATGATAATGGTGGTGATGGTAATGGTGGTGATGGTGATGGTGGTGATGGTGATGGTGGTGATGGTGATAGTGAGGATGATGATGGTGATGATGATGATGGTGATGGTGACAGTGATGATGGTGATGGTGATGATGATAATGGTGATGATGATGATGTTGGTGGTGATGGTGATGTTGGTGGTGATGGTGATGGTGATGATAATGGTGATGATGGTGATGTTGGGGATGATAGTGATGGTGATGGTGGTGATGTTGGTGGTGGTGCTAGTGATGATGGTGATGGTGGTGATGGTGGTGATGGTGATGTTGGTGGTGATGGTGGTGATGTTGGTGGTGATGGTGATGGTGACAGTGATGATGGTGATGGTGATGATGGTGATGGTAATGGCGGTGATGGTGATGTTGGTGGTGATGGTGATGTTGGGGATGATGGTGATGGTGATGTGGTGATAGTGATAGTGATGGTGATGGTGGTGATGGTGATGGTGATGGTGATGATGGTGATGGTGGTGATGGTGGTGCTGGTGATGGTGGTGCTGGTGATGGTGGTGATGGTGATGTTGGTGGTGATGGTGATGGTGATGGTGATGGTGGTGATGTTGGTGGTGATGGTGATGGTGACAGTGATGATGGTGATGGTGATGATGGTGATGGTAATGGCGGTGATGGTGATGTTGGTGGTGATGGTGATGTTGGGGATGATGGTGATGGTGATGGTGGTGATGGTGATGGTGATGGTGGTGATGGTGGTGATGGTGATGTTGGTGGTGATGATAATGGTGATGATGATGGTGGTGATGGCGATGGTGGTGGTGATGGTGATGGTGATGGTGGTGATGGCGATGGTGGTGGTGATGGTGATGGTGATGGTGGTGATGGTGATGGTGGTGGTGGTGATGGTGGTGATGGTGATGTTGGTGGTGATGATAATGGTGATGGTGATGGTGGTGATGGTGATGTTGGTGGTGATGATGGTGGTGATGGTGATGGTGGTGGTGATGGTGATGGTGATGGTGGTGATGGCGATGGTGGTGGTGATGGTGATGGTGATGGTGGTGATGGCGATGGTGGTGGTGATGGTGATGGTGATGGTGGTGATGGCGATGGTGGTGGTGATGGTGATGGTGATGGTGGTGATGGTGATGGTGGTGGTGACAGGGCCTACAGTAAAGCTAATGTGGAGGGTGGTACTGACATCATTGATATGACAGAAATGACCCTATGCCAGCCACAACAGTGGTGGTGATGGTGTCGAGGATCACAGTTGGGATGCCAATCACATCGGCCATCTCTGTCCACCAACTGCATGCTGGGTGTGTCCTCTGTGTGCACGTGTTTGAGCCTCATAACAGTTTACAGGGTGAGGGCATTTCCTCTCCCATGGGCAAGACTACTGAGACCCCCAAGAGCATCAATGTCCTGCAAAGCAGTCACAGGGCTCAAGCCAAGCTTGGGGCCCCTGTTGGCCTGGCCCCAGACCAGGCCTGCAGCTGAGCCTTGGCTCTGGGCCAGAGTGTACAAAGCCCTGGTCATGGTTCTCTGAATTTTCTCAGCAGGCTTGCTGGATCCTGACATTCCACAGTGAGGAGACATGTCCCAGACACGCTCACTACCCCAACAGAGGCCACAGCTCTGCTACAAGCAACAGGCTGCAGGGGCTGCAGAGTGCCTGGGTGCTGGAAAGGAGGGCAGGGGCCCCACCTCTTCTCCACCACTTGAACTAGAGCCATCCTGACCCGGGTGCAGCTGGGGAGGTGCGGGCAAGGCTCAGCTGCCATGCTGGGAGCCCAGGGGATCTGACCAGGGTGGGCACAGCCCTGGGCTCCCATTCCTGGGCTTCTGCCCTGTGCTGCCCCAGTCCCTTCTGTCTGGACCTCTGGGACCTCCAATGGACCTGGGCCAGGGCTAAAGACATGACAAAGGCTTGCGAGCCCAGGAGCTGCGGCTCATTATCATTGCTAATGCAGATCAATACTCACCAGCTTCTGACAAACCAGGGCTCCAGCCCCTTCCTGCCGCTGAAACATGAAAGACCCCCTGAGCCGCCACCGCCTGGGGCTCAGCCCAGCCCCCTCCCCACGCCTCATCTCCATATTGTTGCTAATCAAATCGTGGGCAAGGATGCCAATCAATAGGTCCTCATTGATCATCTCTTCTCTCTCCATCCCACTGACATGTGGTCAGCCCTCCCCCACCACCAGCCAGGCCAAGGGGCTCCTGCCCCCCACGAAGGTGGGGCTCCTGAAAGGCCCTGATTGCTCAGCAGTCCAGGCCCATGGCAGAGGGGGCGGCCAGCATGGACACACTGCACATGGGGCTTTATTTCCCATCATAAAACAGATTTCTCTTCCCGCTCAGCCCTGGTCCAATTTATCAGGCCTGGCAGGGACAATCTGCCTCCCCCGTCTCTGGCCAGACGTGGGGATAAGAAGAGGTGGGAACGTGGATTGCCAGCTCTCCCTGGGCCAAGGACTAAACCACATTCGCCTCCTTAGGAAGCAACTCCCTGAACACAAAGGGGCCAGGCAGGGACAGGGGCAGACCTGGGTCAGTGTCTGGTCCTCGCCATGGTCGGAGCCCGAGAGAGCCACCACATGGAGTCCCCAGGCCAGCTCCCTTGGGCGGGCCCCCCTCCCTGCTCAGTTTCCCCTTGGGACACCAACCTCATGGGACTGCCACAGCCCTCAAGCAGAGCAGAGAGCAAAGGTCTGCGACGGACACCTGCACACGGGGTGCTAGATAAAGGCCGCGGGCCAGCCTCCTGCCACAGGACTGTCAGGCCCGGCTGCGCTGCTCACCCAGGGAGAGAACCTGGAGACAGCGAGGCGCACCCCATGCAGGTGTAGGCGTGTCCACCACGGGCCCCAGCACGCTGGGCAGAGAGCGTCCTTTCCCTGGGCACAGCTGCCTTGGGAGGGCCCAGCACACTCAGGCCAGGGCCAGCAGTGTGAAGAGTGTCCAGTGGCTCCACACAGCGTCCCAGCAAGTGCTCCTGGCCAGGCGGCTGCCACGCAGGCTGGAAGCCAGTCTCTGGATTTCGAGCAGCAGGCGAATCAGCCTCAGGCCCTGCAGACGCCCCAGCGAGCTCCAGCTGGGTGCTCCAGGCACCTGCTCCTGGGAGCACGGCTAGATCCAGGCTCAGTGCCTGCTCGGGACCAGCAGGTCACCTCTGGCGGGAGGAGGAGGGGCAGGACCACCGGGCACCGGGAGAGGTCTGTGAGAGAGCATGACCTTCCCAGGGACTGGGCCTGGGCCACTTCACTTCACTGGGTGGGGCACGGCGGAGGTTGGGGGTCTTTGAGCAGCAGGAGCCTCCTGGGGGCGTCCTGCAGCCTCTCTGGGGGCAAGGCACTCGAGAGAAATATCCTGCATTAGCCTGCAGAGGAGGTGCCCTTCAGGGCTGTCCAGCCTGTCAGTTAGCTTGGTGGCACCCAGCCGTTGTCCCCCAACAGACCCTCAGAGTGACAGAGGGTGAGGTCCAGAAAGGCTCAGTGAGGAGCCACCATCCCGGAGCCAGTTCAGGGTCCAGGATCAGGTCAAGGATAGCCAGGCCACTCTGAGTCCAGCCCTGCTTCATACCAGTCCCACTGGGTTGGGCACGGTCCTTGGGCCTCTGGGAGGAGCAGGGGAAGCAGCCCTGGCCACTCCCTGCCAGGGAACAGAAAGTCAGCCCCTCCTGCAGCTGCTGCCCTGTCTCCTCCCAGGTTGACCCCTTCTCTCTGGTTTGGCTGGGGCACCTGGGCAGGTGTGGAGTCCAGTGCAGGGTTGAGCCCAGAGTCCCACCGTTGAGCGGCCACCTCCCATCAGCCCAGTGAGGGACACGCGCCCCTGAGGTAGAAGGAGCCACAGGAGAGAAGGCTAGGCGCCAGGTGCCAGGGAACGTGCTCCCTGAGTTCCCAGGAGCCCAGCCTCCCAGCCCAACTCAGCCCCGGCCTAGGGAACAGGCAGCGGACACCCTGGGAGCAGGCCGGCTCCGTGACCCCACGAGCCAGAGCAGGGACAGCAGCCACACCAGGACCAGCCTGCCTGAGCCTCCTGGGGCGGGAGGCTCTGCCCTCAGCTCCCCACCACCTCCCAGCCCTGCTCACGGTGGACTGAGGACTGACCGCCACCCCACTCACTAGTGGCTCTCCACTGCTCTGGGCCCATAACCCGGCTCCTGGCATTCCACCTTCCTGCACCACTCGGCTCGGGATCTGTGCTCCAACCTTGAGGAACGGTTTCTTCTTCCTGGGCAATTCCAGGTCCCCAGGCCTCTCCCTGAGGTTACCTCATTCTCTACCTCTGCCTAGTGAACTCCTATTGATACTGCAAGACCCAGCCCAAATACTCCTCCTCCATGAAACTGTCCATTTTTCTCACAAGCAGGCTCAGCCACGCCTTCCACTGAACTCCCCCCGCAGACTGAAGGAGACCACAGTCACGCTCCCCTTGAAAACTGCCTCCAGTTCCCTGCCCCGCAGCTACTGCGAGAACTGCTGTTAGTAGGAGGTGACCCCACCGCCCGACCCCAGCCGAGTTGTCCTGAGGGAGCCACTTGACTAAGCTGGGCCCACAGAGCCTGTCACCAGGGTTACTGGAACCAGTGCCAGAGAGAGAGGCTCTCTGGCAGCCAGAGGGGCACAGCGCGCAGTTTGGGCCCCAGCCACGTCACAGGAGAAGACGGGAGAGCTGAGGCCTGGCCTGGGGGCCTGCGACCTCGGCTCCTGGAGGAAGGCAGGGGCCTCCCGCCCCTCCTGCTGCAGGACCCGGCCTCCTGGGGGTTCCTCGGCAGCCCAGGTCCTGTCCCGCCAGCCCTGGGGGACAGCCCCTCCCGGAGGCCACGCAGGCCCCTCGCGCTGGCTGGCTCTTGCAAGGCTCTGGAAACAGGGTGATGTTCCTATGTCTGCATTTTCTTTATTAAAGAAGACCTTCCCCCAGATTGCACCTGCTTCCAGCCCAGGGGATGCTCCAGTGGCCACTGCAGCCTGTGTGCCCAGGACAGGCCTGGGAGTAGGAACCAGGCCCATCCAGTCTCCCGAGTCAGGCACTAGCTCAGCCCTCCCTGGCCCCGCCCCCAGGGTGGGGCAGCTGGCACAGCGGTGCGTTCTAAGAGCTTCCAACAGGAGCCCCGTCAGCAGGGCTGCGCTCTGAGGCCCAGGCCACTTCTTTGTCCCGCCAGCCCCCCAGGCCATCGCATGAGACCACTATGCCCAGCAACAAGGGAGACCTGCCCGGCTCTGCCCTGAGAGCCTCAGGACATCCCCTCCCAATGTCCCCTCGTGTGTTCAGCAGCCACGATAGAGAGGGCCACGGGGGAGCCAAGGACCCACCGCCACGGGGCACCTGGGCTCACCAGGGTGTCTATGGCTCAGTCGGGCACTGAGCCCCCTAATTTCTCTAAGAAAATATTAGCCAGACAAAATGAAGCATAAATGGTAATAAGACAGTGGCGGCCAGGAGGCCGGAGTGGGCCACCTGGGAAATGGCACTCCACAGCATATTTGCCGAAGTGGGCTAGGCACAGGTGGGGGGCCCTGCGCTGGCATCCTCTTAAAGACACAGTGCCTCCTTCCCAGATGGTCCTCACAGGGTCAGCAGTGGAGAAGGACAGCCTCGGGAGCCAGGGTCCCGGTGGTCCTGGGGGCCTCTGGGTGGGGACAGGACCTCGGCACCCTCCTTCCCAGGAGTCTACTGCCGCCCTGTCCTCTGCCTGGAAATAGGCCAAACCCACCATCCAAGGTGGCGGCTCATGTCAGGAGTCCCTTAACCCTGGAGAACGCTGGGGTGTGGCCGGATGGGAAGTCCCTGTCTTGAGGCTGGCACTGTGACTGGGTGGGTCTGAAGCAGGCCCCCTCCCTATGAAGAGGGGCTGAGAAGCCACAATGCTGGCAGGGGACTCAGCTAAGCCCACCCATGCCAGCCAAGGGAGTTTGTCCCAGGGCTGGCTACCAAGTGGCCTGGTGGCACCGTGCCCAGCCCAGTTGTATGCAAGGCTCCCACGTCCAGGTGAGCGGGCTCCCAGGGCACCTCAGCACACACGCCGGCCTCGCCTCCCTGCCGCCCCTGCCCAGAGGGGCCTGCGGCACAATTCTCTCCATACCCTGGACCAAATCAAATCCAGCCCCTCCAGCCCCTCGGCAGCATCCACTGCTGAGGACGGACAGTGGGGGCCCGGCCAGGGGAAGCTCCGTAAAAATGTCTGAAACATTTCTCCAGATTTCAGACACCAAAATCTCATTAGCAGGCTGAACCCAAGGAAGGGAAATGGAAAACTAGTGTCCACAGAAACAGGCCTGAAGAAGCCAGCGCCTGGAGCAGGGGACCCTGCGGGGAGATGGCGTGCGCACCCAACCACAGGTTGGGGAGGCAGGTGGGGTGGAGGCCCTTGACCCACAGGAGAAGGAAGATGCTGCCACAGGAGGTGGTGTGGGACCCCAGGGCCCCGCGCAGCATGGTGGTGGCAATCTGCCACGTCAACAGGACGTTCACCCCTTGCCACCTTACGTCCTGCCTGTGCCAGGGCCTGAGGACAGCTGGAGGACCCCCAGGCCACCACGAACACAGCCACACTGCACCTTGGAGCACTCAGCCAGGGGCCAAGGATGACAATGACAGTGTGGCCCCTGGTGCCCCACGCGCTGGGCTCAGGGGACCTAGCTTGGCAGACGGACGGAAGCCCCTGCACACAGCCAGTGAGGCCCACCCAGGGGCCTGCATGAATTACCAAAGTGGGTAGCCCAGCATCTCTGTCCCCCTGAAGGTCACCAAGTCTCCTGGGCAGCAGTCCGGGATACCAAGCCAGAGGGCAGTGGTCAAGGAGGGGGCAGCCAGGTCAGGGTCTGGGAAGTGGGTGGAGCCCCTGCCCTGCTCCCTCCGGGGGCTGCAGGGTGTCCCAGAGCAGGGACTTGGCCCTTGGCCCAGCGGAACACACACCCTGCTGGCAGCCAGGGACACAGCCACCTCCAGGCTCAGCAGAGAAGTCAGCTGGGGAGCCAGGGCAGCCTCCCACGGGGAGGAGGGGAGGAGGCATGTGTCCCTGGCGGCTCCACCTGCCATTTTGGAGGATCAGAGAGAACACAGCTGCTCCGAGAGAGAGCACAGTCGTGCCTTCAGTCTCCTCTGCACCAGGCCCTTCAGGGGAGGCTGCACCCCAAGAGCCTTGAGGGCAGAGGAAGCCAAGGGCAGAGCTCATGCCTCCGGGCTACCGAACATCATCCCGCACCTGTGCTGGGCTGAGGAGCCTCCAGAGGCCGAGGGAAAGGTGCCGAGCCCGGCCCATCCTCAGATGCCCCGAACGACCTCACATCTCCAGTCGAGTGGAGAGGTGGGGCGTGGGCTGCGTCTGGCCCAGCGGAGACCAGCAGCGGGCTCTCCCTTCGATGGCAGGCCACACCCAGCTGTGGGCTCAGCCGCGTCCACAGATCTGACTCCACTCCGGAGCAGGCTTTCTGCTCGCCACCAGGAAACTCTGTCCAGTGGGGGTGTTCACCCCACAGAGGGACCACAGCTACAGGCCAGGGATATGGGGCCTTTAAGAGCTGGAAATCCAGCACACACTGACCCCACAGAGATGCCATGAAATAATTTGGAGCCATCAACCTCTGCCACCCATGTCCACCCGTGGAGGGGACGTGTGGGTTCTCCGCTCCTCTGGGTCGACTCATCTCCCCTACATGCTTCTGGAGGCTTCCTGCATGCCAGACCCAGAACTCCAGGCTGAGGACCCAAGGGAATCAGCAGGGCACCCCCAGACTCGCCGACCGTGCCCTCAGGACACAGGCAGAAGCTCTCCCCCAGTACCCTCAAAGATTCCCAAGAGCAAACCAAGGCCGTCTCCACTGCCCCCAGGCCCGTTCACAGAACCCTGGGAGGCCCGGTGCCCCAACACAGGCACACCCTGCGCAGGCTCAGGAGCCCCACCAGGCAGAGCCAGGCCCCGTCGAGCCGAGGCCCCGTCGAGCCGAGGCCCCACGGAAGGAGCCATTGTGAGGGCAGATGATGCTGCAGATCTCTGACCTGCACTCTGAGGGCAGCAGGAAGGCCTTTTGCCAATTTCCCAACACGGGTCTGCTTTCCGTGTCAGAGAACAAGCACTGTTTCCTTATCTTTCCCACCAGGCCCAGAGGGGCTGCTTCCACAGCCTCAGGGGGCGTCTCCGTGGGAACTGATCAGAGCGACTGGCCTCTGCCACCACCGCCAGGGGATGGAGAGCTGCCTGCCAACCAGGTTCATGACCACAGCCCTCGCAGGATGAGGTGGGCATCTCAGGAGAAGAGGCTGCCTGGCCCATGTCCCCAGGAGGCAGACGCCTGACAGATCCAGACCCCTAGGTCAGAAGGCCTCCAGGTGGCCATGCCAGCCACCACAGAGAGCTTTCCAAGCCCCTGCCTGGGTGGCCTCGGCTGTCGTCCAGCAGACAGTGCTCCCCAGGACGGGGGGGCGGACTCTCGCCCTCCATCTGGCTCCCTTGAGGTCCAGCCCGAGCAACACCTCTCAGGGCCCGCCAGGCCCTGTCCTGCTGTGCTATTTGCCCTGGGCTGTCCCCAGCTCCCCCGCTTTGGGCCACTGCTTTCCCCACCCTGGATGACACAGGCTGGGGCTGCTTACCCAGGACCTCTGCCACTCCCCAGTCCCTGCGCCCCTCCAGGCCCTCACTCGCTTACCCCGCCCCCGGCCCCCACAGGCTGACCCCAGCTTCGGCGCCTGGTACGCAGCCGGAGCGGGAGCGCATGCCGGGAGCACTCAGGCAGCGTCAGTTCCACTCAGCAGCCAGGAGCAGAGACCTTCGGGAGGGACCCAGGGTCCTCGGCATGACATGCCTCCTCTCTCACCAGCCACCAATGCCCACCTGGGGGTTCCTGAGTGCCTAGAGCTGCCCACTGCCTGCAGGGTGGCCATGGCAGGCTGCCACGCACGGCCACACTCCCTCTGACCAGCCACCATCCCTCACAGCCCCCGCAGAGTCCGTCGTATCAAGCAGCTCAGGGACACTGGGCAAGTGTCCCTGGGCCACAGGGCCTGCAGGGAGCCAGGGAGGGGACAAGCATGGCCCCTGAGCATGGGAGGGCCTGGGCTCTGGGCCACAGCCCCAGGAGCTAAGGGAAGAGGGCCCAGGAGCTAAGGGAAGAGCCCCAGGAGCTAAGGGAAGAGGGCCCTTTTCGCCTTTCCCCAGAAGCACTGCCTTGGTGCCTGCGGACAGGCCACGAGCCGTGGAGCTTCCCAGGGACCCCGGAGCCCAGCAGGGAAGGGCTCCCCGGCAGAGGCCAGTCCTGTCCCGGAATCAAATCTCTTTCAGGTGCTGCCAGCACACCACCCCCACCCAAGGTCCTCTCCTTGCCCCTCCTTCTGGAGCCCAGAGAGGGTCCCTGCCCCAGGTACCTCAGGCCCAGGGAAGCGCCATGGCCTGTGGAAGACCAGAGAAAGCTGAGCAGCCCCCCTGTGGGACCACCACATAGCACAGCAGCAGAGGCTCCTGCCAGCCCAGGACCACCTTGGTCATCAGCTCCCCCCGAGGGTCTCCGGCATCCTGGACGAAGGCAGTCCACCCTGAGAAGGACCCTGGGAGGCCCTGGGGCTGGCCCACATGGAGGGAGTGAGCTCAGCTCCGCCCTCCAGAGGAGCACCCGGGGCCCTCCCGCCCCTGCTCCCCAGAGCAGAGCCTGCCTTGGGCTGAGTCGACAGAATCTCCAGCTCCTTCCCCAAGGGCGACAAATCCACGGTGGGAATGATCTCAGGACCCTCACGGATCAGAGGAGCCGGCTGTCAGCTGCCAGGCAGCCGCAACTCCTCAGCCAGTCGTGGCCCTACACGGGGCCCGTCCGCGCGGACAGGCAGGGCCCTGGGGCTGAGTTAGTTATGAACACGGCGTCCAGACCAGAGACTGAGCCCTGCCCACCCGCCTTGTCACCCCTCCCACCATCCAGGAGGAGGCGGGAAACACACTGAACAATCACCCTTGGCCCTGGAACCTGCCTCCGCACCACCTGGTTTACCGGCAGCCCGTCCCTAGCCAGCATGGCCTTAGTGCCTCCGCGGAAGCTTAGCAGGTGCAGATCGGGTGAACTTCCGCAGACAGGCTTGTGCTTCCAAGTGGGGTGGGAAGCCACCCGTGCGGCTGTGGCAGCGAGGGTCCCTGCCCCGTGTGACCTGTAAAGGGATACCACTCACGACCCTGGCGCAATGGAGGTTCTGAACAGCGGCTGAATCAAACTCAACGCTGCTTCCCTGGGTCTCTCCAGAGGCAACCCCCTCCGCTGACTGCCCACCTGCTAGGACCCCCTCCCTGCCCTGGCTCCAGCCCAGCTCGCGGGCTTCCCGGGCAGCCCCAACCCGCCTCTCGCCCAGAACCCCCAGCCTTAGGCTGCTCACTGTCCTCTGATCCTGAAGCCCTGACTGCCTTCCCAGATTGTTAAAGTTCATCACTGCCTTCCTCCTGCCCGCCACTGCCCAGCCAATCACCAGCCACATGGCCTGTGCAGGAGGTGACCTACGATTCCTGCCCCTGAGAGATCTCTGTCGCCACGATGTGAGGAGGGGCCCAGGAGGACTTGCCACCAAGAGCATCTTGTCACCTGTTGTTAAATATTGATAACAGACAAAAGGGAGAGGTCTATGTAAATTATCTATCGATATTCCCTGCTAATGAGGGCCCGGGAGCCCGTGGAGGCTGAGGCCGCTCTCCTGCAAGCTCGCCAGAAGGGCATCCAACAGGGCCTGTTGCGGGGGCTGGAGTGGACTCAAGAGACACCACCCAGCCCATCGCAGCCGGCTGGGCCTCGCACCCGCTCTGTGGCTTCACGTTAGTTTTTGAAGTACTGGGGGGAGAACCCAGGGGCACCCGTCCCCAGCCCCTGCCGTGTTGTTTGCAGTGGAAGCATTTGAATGTTTTTCAACTTTAAAACGATTTCCGTAAGTGTTAGACTCAGTGGTGACGGTGTTACCGGAAACTCCTCTGAGCGAGTCCTGGTGGTGGAGGCCAGCATCTACCTCCCAGGCCAGCAGGCCTCATCCTGGATCGAGCCACCCCCCAGGGCAGGCAAGCACCAGCTCTGCAGGCCAGGCCCAGACCTGGAGGGGAGAGGCAGGGACATGCGGCTGGGGTGCCTTGAGCTTTGCCATCTTCCTGGAGAAGAGTGCTGCTTCCAGAACATTCCCACTTCTTACCGCGGGTGCTGGGCACTCTACACACCATCTCCTCTAATCCCCCTGCCACGTGACCCTGTCTCCCCATGCCACCTTTGTCCTGCTCACCTGAACCCTGAGATAGCAGGTCCCCAGCCTGGGACCCATGGGCGTGACCTTATTCACCAAGAGTCTGCAAGCGTGATTCTGTTAGAGATCCTGAGACGGGAGGTTATCCAGGTTTTCCTGGGTCATCCAGGTGGATACTAAACGCAGTCAGGTGCCCATTATGCAGGGGAGGCAGGGAGACCTGACTGTTCACAGGGGAAACCACGTGAAGACAGAGATCAGAACGACGCCCTCAAGCTGCAGCTGGAAGGGGTGGGAAAGCGCCCTCAGGGGAGCGCAGCCAACCGATGCCTTGATGGGCAGCAGGGATGCAGAATTCCGTCTTCTACAGGCTAGAGCCGGTGGCCGTCAGCTCAACAGCCCAGGACAGGCTGAGAAGCCCAGCAGGGCATGGGTTGCTTCTGCCGCTGTGTGACGGACTACCACCAGCTTGTCTTGGAGCCCGGGCGGGCACGCGCACACCAGTAGGTCCAGGGTCCCCTGAGCACAGCCGGGGTCTCTGCCCAAATGCACCCCAAGCTGCTGGCTGCTCTGAGGTCCTCTGGAAGCTCTGGGTAGAAGCTCCCAGGCCAAGTCCTCTTGCCTCGGGTCCCTGACCGCCGGAGCTCCTGTCGCCAGCCAGAGAACTCTGACTATAGATGACCCACGAGATACGGTCAGTCCCCTGATGGCACCGCAGATCCACAGTCCCACGAAACCACGGGAGCTCGGGCGGGGGGCGGGGAGCGTGGCGTCATGAAGACAGGCATCCCTGACTTAGGAAGCCTCCAACTGAGGCTCTGCCAGCGTCACAAAGAACCATCAGCACTCAGCTGTGCCCGTCACCTGCCACATGGATGGCCCACTGAGCCCTCTCTGCTGGTTGGCTCCTTCCACGTCTCGCCATCCCCTTATGTACCCAAGCCCTGGATCTCCCCAAATCACCACCTGCCCTAGAATCTGTGTGTCAGAGCACATGCGTATGAGAAGCCAACATGTCACTCAGTTTGGACCTAACAGGGTACAGCCCCTTCTACAGATGAGGAAACTGAGGACAAGAGAAGCAAAACGAGCTGCCCAAGATCACTAGCACTAGTGGACTGCCCACCTGGCTCCAAGGCTGCCCTGGGCCAGCCGCTCTTCTGTGGCCAGCTTCCTTCCCAGGCTCTGCTCCCCCATGGACAGTCAGAGACAGGCCCTGCTCTTTTCCTTAGAAGCAGCCAGAATCCTTGTACCAACTTGTCCCAGCTGGGCACAGGCAGACCTCGATCTGACCCAGGCGCAGGGCAGCCAGCTCCCTGCCCACCCTGAGCTCCCCAAGGTGGTGACAGGGGCCACGCCACTCTCTATGGTCACCCATGAGCTCCTCCTGCCAGGCTGGAGCACTAGAAGCCACAACAGTCACCGTGCAGCTCCCAAGGCCGAGCCCGCCCTCACGCCAGATCTCCTCTGCTGACCCCACACATTCTGCTCTTCCTTCAGGGACCCCAGGCCCATCCTGGGCGCCCAAGAGGAATGTGGGAAAGTTGCACCCAGCACCTGCTCAGTAGGAATCCCGGGCGAGGAGAAGGAGGCTAGCCCATCCCTTGAGTGAGACCCCAAGGGCCCACATCTCCTCAACCCCCATCCAAGAAGACTTTGTCAGACATCTCCCTGCTGAAGGTCCCAACTACCCAGCCCCCAGTGCAGGGTTGGCCAGTCCCAGGTGGTGTCCAGACCTCAGCACCCCTACAGGTGCTAGCTCTGACTGGGGATGCCAGAACTACCCTCCAGGGACTCCCACACTACCTGGCCCCTGGGGTGTCTTGGCCTGTCCCTCTTAGGACCCTCCTCCTGCCTAAGCTGGCTGACACTTCCTGAACCCTCCTCAGCCCACCCAGCCCTGGCCTGGGGCTCTGCCCTGTGGGGACAGACCCCTGACTTGCTGTTGGCCTGCCCCTCAGAATCCTGCTTCCAGAAATTCTAGACTGCACTGCATGCTCAGGGACCCCACAGCTTCTCCCTGAAGCCCCTGCTGCCGCCCTCTGGAATGGGGTGGGGACCCTCCTGGGCCTTCCAAGGTCCCCGTGCCGCATCCTCCAGGTTCTGACGTAAGGCAACACAAAGGCTGCCTGCTTTCAGAGGGGAGAGAGAGCTCCCATTCAGCCCGGCACACAGCAATTGAATCCTCACGGTGATGTTTATTTCGGCAGAGCTGTAATTAAAATGCATTTGGGAAGCACTTCTTAGTGCTAATTAGGCCTCGTTGGGTTTCTATGGAGACTCCCTTCAGTTGTAACAGGAATATCACCATTCACAATAGTGGGCCATGGACAGAGGGACGGTGCAGACAGCTGGGCCACAGCTGGCCACCGTGTCCTTCCTCCATCCTTGGACAAGCCCAGGATGCCCCCCTCCATACCAGGGAGATACAGGTGGGGCTGGTTGGCTTCTGGGAGGGGTTTCCAGCCTCCCTGCTGCCCAGGACCCTGCCCAGCCCTCCACAGCAGGGTGCACCCAGGCTGGGGGTCACGGCCAAGCCTTGCACTCACCCAGCCTGGCCTCCGTGCTGACCACCATCATTTGTCCCAAGAACCCACACAGACAGATGGACAAAGACTGAATGAGTCAGACAGGCCGGAGCTGGGGCTCTGTGTGCTTAGGCCCCAGCGTGAGGCCTTCATGCAGTGTACAAGGGGCTCGGGAGCTGCCCGGAGGGCGGGCAGCAGAGTCTGGCAGTAACAAGAGGCACCACTTCAGGAGGGTCACCCCACCTTGTTAGCAAGGAAACTAAGGGACACAGCTCAACCAGAGGAAGAGAGGGACCGCAGAGAGGGCCAGGCCAACGGATCTCAGAGACTCCGCTCCCCTGGCCAGGCCAGGCAGGGCCCAGGGCCAGGCAGGGAGTGGAAGCAGCACGGGAGCCGAAGAACGAGGGTGCAGGGAGGGCCGGCCTGGCGGGGGCGCACAGGCTCGAGGAAGAGGGCGGGCACCCCAGTGTCCCTCCCCCGCCAGGGCCTTCCCGGCAGCTGCAGGGCCAGCGGGCTCCTCTCACCCAAGGCCACACCACTGAGGTCCCAGGCTGTGTTCCCCAGCGGGAGGAGCACTGGGCAGCAAAGGCCAACGAGACTCCGTGGGACAGCATGCAGCAGGGGGGCCCTGGGTGGCGTTCAGGGGCGCTGCCAGGTGAGCGGGCACCTCACATAAAGGCCAGACCTGGAGGCCAGTGTGGGGCTGGCACAGGGCTGGCAGGCCCCAGAGTCCTGGCCAGGGCAGGGCCTAAGCCAGCATCTAGGGACAGTGAGGTGCCACGGGAGCCAGAACCTGCCGTGGAGAGACGCTGTGCGTCCCTAAACCAAGATCTGGTCCTCCCCGCTGCAGACGGACGCTGCCTCCAACACCAGCACGGGAGAGCCCAGCAGGGGCCAGGGCCGAGCCCAGCGCCCTCCTCTGGTGCCGTGCCAAGGGCATGTGTGGCCGCCTGTGCCTGTGGCCTCGCCTGGCGGGGTCGCTGGGCAGGCCGTGGCTCCTGGTAAGGCAGCAGCCCTCTCCACACACTCGTGTGCACACGCGCTCCTGTGTTCCTCCGTGGGTCCACGCGCGTGTGCACCCACACCTGCACACAGGCAGAAGCACATGGGCACACAGGCACACAGAGCGGCACCCTAGGGCAGCAGGGAGGGTCTAATTGCTGGGTTTCCATTAGGCCACCTCCACCCAGGCTGGACGCATAATTGGACTTGGCGCTGTGGGCCTGGGGGAGGCTGCGTTTGATCCCCGGCTGGGCGGGCGCAGTGCCGGGAGCAGCGCTCAGGCGTAATTGCGTCTCCTCCCCTGCACTCGGCCTGCCGGGCGCTTTCATCTGAAGACAGGCGGCTGCACACTCTCATCTCTCCTCACGGCCCCGAGTCCTGAGGAGCCAACAACCCTGCCCTGGCTGGCGACCGCAGGTGCGTGACCCTTTCTGGGGGAGAAGACCACTCAGGCACCTCCAGCACAGAGGTGGTCAGACTGGGCTGCAGGGCTGGGCAGAGGCCACACCGGGAAGCAGGCCTCTTCTGTGGCCTCCTGGGGGCTCTCGGCAGGGCTCAGGCCTCCTTCCTCCAACCTCTCTGAGGACAGACCCATCTGGAGCCAGTGACGCCCAGGCCACAGAGGAGCCCTCGGAGGGGAGCTGGGTCCCAGCTTGGGCATGGAGGGCTCAGACTGAGAACAGGCACCGGCAGGGGTCAGAGGTGGCATCACCAACAGACGGAGTGGTAGGGCCCTGTGGCCAGAGAGGGCTCCTCTCTACCCTTGCCCAGGTTCCCTGAGGTCCAGCTCCTCGAGACGGAGCGGGCAGGGACCTGCTGCTGGGGCCTGTCGGGAGAGAGGACTAGCTCCTGCTCCAAGCATGACAGATGTGGTCCCAGCACCGGGCCAGGGGCAGCACACCCACACCCAGGCAGGTAAGAGCCCAGCCAGCGAGTCCACTGGAGGTATCAGGTCTTTGAGCATCAGGTCAGCTCCTCTGAGGCATTTGGCAGGGAGGCGGCCTGCACCTGCCCAGGTCTTTGACACCACAAGGACACAAGCCACCAGGACCAGGCTCCTGGGGCCACCTGAGCCCTGGCCACACCTCCCCTGTACTGTGGTGGTACTGAGGCTGCAGGGGAGGGGCTCAGCCACTGACTGAAGGGGCAGCCAGGGAGCTGGGGGGTCTTCCAAGCACAATGCCTGGGACCCTCCCCAGGACTCCCTTTAAGGCACGCTGTGATTGGAGGCCCCAGGAACCAACGGGCCCTGCTGTAGGGGTACAAAGCACCCACTGCTGATCCTTCAACAAAGACCAGGCTGGACGTGACCCCCTAATCCACATCCCTATCCCCGGGAGTGCCCAGGTGCCCAGCTGGGCTGGGCCTCACTAAGAGGCCCTTAATTGGCAGGTCTGGCCCAGGGTGGGTCCCAGGGGTATCTCATGGGGGACAGAGGCCTGGAGCTCAGGTGGAGAGAGTGAGGGGGCTAAGGCAGGGCAGGGCCATCACCCCTGCCCTGGAGTGAGGGGGCCTCGGGTCTGGGACCTGCCACACACCTGTGCCTCAGATCCTTGAGGCTCTGCTATGGCTCCAGAGTGGGATCCCATCAGCACCATGCAGTCCCTACAAGAGGGCTCCGGAGCAGGGACCCGTGCTGGGCCCGCCCCTCCCTGGGGGTGGGGGCAGGCAGGAGGGTCTGTAGCTCCACAGGTGCTCTGGGCACCCAGCCCTGCAGCCCAGGGAGACCGAGGCAGCCAGGTTCCCTTCTTCCACCCCCTTCTTGGCCTGCTGCACATCTGCCCTTACACCTGTAGGGTCACTACCTGGGAAGGCATGACACCCTGCCCCAGACTCCAGGCTCTGCCTTGGAGGATGCCCAAGCAGAGAGACCCAGTCCTTGGCCTGCCTCCCTCACCCCAGCCCCACAGGGACAGCCCTGCAGGGTCCCAGTCAAAAGCGCAGGGCCCACAGTGCCTAGTGGTCCTTTTTTAAGGACTGGCCAGTCCCACCTCCCTGACCTGCACCCCGCTGCCAGCCTCAGCGCCCACCTGCCCCAGCCCCAGTCCCTAGAGGCCCAGCCCCCAGAAGGCCGTCCCAGAGCATCCTCCTCCCTCACCTGGCTAAGTTCCCTGGCGTGGGTCCACCACCGGCCGTACTCTGGGAAGTGTCCTGGGGAGCAGCACAAGCCCCCACGTTCCAGAGAACAGTCTCCAGCCTGCCTCTGCCACGGAGGTGGCCCTGGGGCCACGTTGCAGTCCCAGAGGGTCCACCCAACCAGAGCAAAAAGAGATCTTCTGAGGTAACCGCTCAGCACACACCCAACTGCCCCATGCAGGCGCATGCGGAGTCAGACACCCTGCCTGCCAGGACACTGGAGGGACAGAGCCCTGGCTGCATGCTCAGGAGCCCCCACCTGGCCCTCTGTGTGACCTGCACAATCCCCCACAGGGTCTCCAACGGCTGAACACCCTGAGTCCCCCAGGCTCACATGGTGGTCTGTGGGCAGCAGCCCTGGTGACACGCTGAACAGGTCTCTCAGGAATAATTGATCATCCTGGGGCAGCCGGAGGGACACCAGACAGGGCCTGGGCAGCAACTCCTACCTGTGTTCACAGCCAACCTGGACAGCCCCACACAGCTAGACCAAGGCCATACGCTCCCTGGCAGGCATGATTTACCCCCATTAATGCCCATGTCCACCCGACAAATCAAACCTCTTAATTTAATCTGTCTCTAACAGTTGGCAGGAGGGGAAATCCTGGTGCTGGCTTTGAACACCTGGACCCCAGGAGCGCGGGTGCATGAGGGAGCGCCACACTCTCCAGAGACCGGGGCCCTCCAGGCCACGCCCTCCCTATCTGTGGCTTGCAGGCACGTCGCCAACAGGATTAGGAGACTGTCTCATGAAATGGAGGATTTAACGGGAAAACCAGAAGATGATCCAAGGCCCATTTTTCTTTAATGATATTTCTGGCCAGGAGGTTCTCCTGAATGGCCTCCTGGGACGTGTCCCTAGGAAACCTCCCCTCACTCCCCTCCGCCCAGGACAAAAGCCAGGCAGAGCCGGGGACCTGATAAGAGCAGAAGTGAGGTGAGAAGAAAGAGGTCTGCGCCAATTACACCATCGATCCTCCGGCAAAATTCACTTAACGGCTTCACGGGGGGCTCGATTGCCAGCAATGACTTAATCCTTTGCCCTGGAAGTCCATCCTGGGGCCTCTGGGATTGGCCCTCCAAGCCCTGGCCAAGGAATGACCCAGCTGGACGCACTGGAGCTGCCAGATGGCGCATGGCCTGCTGTGCTGACCCACAGGCTGGTCACCCTCCCAGGAGAGCCTGAGACATGGGGGCTGGCCCTGGCAACCCCACAACAGCTGCAGTTTGGTCCCCAGGGCCCCTGGTCCTTGAGTGCCACTGGTAAGGCCCACAGAAGCCCAGAGTCTCTGTGGCAGCGTCCAGGAGCCAGGCCTTGTGTCCTGTGCCTACAGTTGGGCCCCAGGTCCACAGCAATCTCACCCACTGCATCCACCCGCTCACCCATCTGGCCAGGCTGTCCTCACTCCCAGGCCAGACCCGCAGCCACCGACCCCGCCCACACGCCCCAGGCCTCCCAGCCCAGACCTGTCTCCCTCCGGCCCTGCCATGCCCTCTCTGTCCCCAGCACACGTCCAATTCTCTCCCAGACAGCTCGGATGCCACCCCTATGGGCACTCTTGCAGCGGAACTCCTCACAGCACTGGTCACACTGGGTCCCTCAACCAGACGCCTATAGTCACTGGGAGCCTAAGCAGGGGTGGAAGGTGTGCTGGGAGCCTTCAGGCATGAGACCCAGACCGGCCCAGGCCCACCTCCAGGTGACCAAGCTCTCACTGCTGGACTCCATTTCCCCTCTGAGCCGTGAGTCAATCAGGCTGAGCTCAGCCCTCCCGGCTCCAAAGCCCCCAACCCAGGTCTGCCCCCACCTCTCACCTGCTCCAGAGCCCTTCCACGCCCTCCTGGCACGTGCCACTGTCACCCCTCCCAGGCAAAGTCCCTGGAAAGCAGAGTACCCCCTGCCCCAGAAGAGTCATGTGGCATCTTGGCTATGGACTGGGCAGACGCTACGTGATGCCATCACAAGGCAGGGAAAGAGGCCACTCCAGTCATGACCTGCCTGCCAGGGACGCCAGGGAGGGCAGAGGCCACGCAGGGCCTAGGAAGGGCAGGGGGCACAGCCAGGGGGCGGCGTCCCACAGGCCCAGTCCTTCCAAAGTCAGGGGTCTCAAACAGGTATCCTGCGTCTTCCCGGGTAGGGCCCGCTGGCCTGGGAGCTCCCCAAGGGCAGGTGAGTTCATTGGCTTTTTGTTGCTGTGACCAAAATACCTGACATAACTTAGGGGAGTAAAGACCTGCATGGGCTCGTGGTTTCAGAGGTTCGCTCTGTGGTTGGCCAACTCGGCTGCTCGGCCTGAGGCAAGGCTGAGTGACTGCGGAGAGAGCAAGGGAGGAAGGGGCGGGGACAAGGAAGCCCCAGGGCACAGGACCTTCTTCAGCCACACCCACCTACTGTTTCCACCCCCGTTATCAGCGGACTGGTCCACTTGTGAGGTGACAGCCCACCTCAACACGCTGGTGGTGTTGCGGCTGAATCGGGACCCACAAAGCTTCAGGCTGAGGCCCAGCCCCGGCTCCGCAGCAAACCCCTGCATTTGGAGATGGCCCTTCAGAAGCAGCGAGTTAACGTGGGGTCACTAGCTGGCCCTAACCCCGGGTTGCTGGTGCCCTTGTAAAGAGAGATTGGGACCCAGAGACAGAGGGACTACCCTTGAGGACACAGGGTGAAGAGAGCCACCTATAGAACAAGGAGAGAGGCCTCAGGAGAGACCAGTTCTGCTCATACCTTTGCCTCACACTCCCAGCCTCCAAAACCATGAGAATAAGCTGCTATTTAAACCCCCCGGGGCTGTGGCCCCTTGTTATAGCAGCCCTAGCAAACCAGTACCAGGTTGGGCACTAGGGAGCCATGGAAGATGTGTGAGTTGGGGAGGTCAACTGGAAGAGCTGCACTTTGGGGAGGTCATTCTGGCAATGCAGGCCAGAGAGAGGGTTAGGGGAAGGGTCCCCCCACCCATCCACAAGCCCCACTGCAACAGCCCCGTGCCCTGTGGGCACCATGATTGGCTCAGCCCTGCAGGCCAAGGCCAGGCACTCCAGGCCAGTGGCCACTCAGCAGAACACGCTCCAGCTGCCCACAGCCAGACCAGGCAGGGCTAGGTGACCCCACTGGGCCACCAGTCTTCCTTTGACATCAGAAGTCTTCCAGCCTAGAACAAGCCCTTGCCCAGCCAGTGCGGAGAGGGAGGCAGGCAGGTGTCTGGAATGTCCCGTAGTGGGAGCCAGCCCTGCCTCTGCAGCCTCAGCCTCTCCCCAGGCCGCCACCCCTCCAGTGGGCATGTGGGCCAGTGAGAGCCATCAGGACAGGTGGCACGTGCTGCCCACAATGGTGGCTGGCCGTGGACCATGGTGTGGATGAGGAAGGTGACAGTGCTTCCCTCCAGCCCTGGCCAAGCTCCCCTCCAGGGGCTGGTTCTCCAGGCGGGAGCCGGAGCTCGGTTCCAGGGAGGTCGGCATGTAGGTTGCAAGCAAGGGCTCCCCGTGACTCCCTGCTCTGCGGTCTGCTTGCAGAGGAGTGGACGACCCCTGTGGGCCATTCTGGCCTCGGCCTTGAGGGTGCTGGGCTGGGGGCCGAGGCGGGGACCCCTCGCTCCTCCCAGTGAGAGGGCACCTCGCTGCCTTCCAGCCACGTGCCCTCCTCCAGGCCCGCTGCCCCCTGACCGGGATGGTGGGCTGGATCGGGGGGTGCCGCGGGGCACTGGAAACGGATCCAACGTTCATGCCCCCCAGAGTCCTGTGGGAGGTTCGCCTCGGCTCCTTGCCTCTCGTGGGTTAGGACGCCCTCAGCCTTGCCCAGGAGCAGTGCCAAAGCACCTGCATCCCGAAGAACCGCGTGAGAGGCTCGGCCACACCTGATCCTCGCAGCCCAGGACAGAGCCGGCTCCGGCCCCTGGCTGTACCCAGCCTTCGGTGGCCTCAGGAAGCAGCGCGGGCCAGCCCTGCCCCAGCTGATGTGGATCACTGCACCCCAGCCGCCCGAAGCCCGAGGTCAGAAGCTGGCGGGCCAAGAGGGCAGAGGGGCCTTATGCCTGCACCACAAAGGCCAGGCCCAGGCGGGGCAGGAGCCACACCAACACCCCAAAACAGTGCCTGCACACCTTCCTGGGAACTCAGCCTGCTGCTGGCCGGTCAGGCAGAAGGTCAGGACGCCAGCCTGTCCCTTGGCCCAGCTCCAGGCTGAGCCTGGATGTGGTCAGGGGTGGTGACCCTGGACAGCTACTGCCCCAGGCAGAGCAGGAGGCAACAGAAGAGGACACGACTCCCTGTGGGCTCTGCCTGGGGACAGAGCCAGCGTTCCTGAGCTGCTCATGTTTGCTGGCCCCACTGAGCGTGTGGCCCTGGGAGCCCCACCCCACCTGGCTGAGAGGAGACCGTCCTGGGACGCAGAGCTCCACACACACCCTGTGTCCCTGCAGTTGCTGCGCAGGCGCAGGGAGGCCTCAGCCGCCCAGCGTTTACGTGATTAGCACTCGCAAAGCTTCCCACGCTGGCTTCCAGCACCCACCACCAAGCGGAGCTCTCCCAGCTGCAGCCTGGCCCTCCCGGAGCAGCAGAGTCCGGCGAAGCAGAGCCCAGTGGAGCCTGTGGAGATGGCTCCCAGCTGGCCTGGCCCCACTCCCACTGGCTCTGCAGGAGGGAAGGGGAGCCCCTGTCCAGCAGCCCCATGTCCATGGGTCCCCGCCTCCTGGTTCTGGTCCTGAACTCAGGGCTCTTGGTGTCCCAAACTGGGGCTAGTTCTGGGCAAATGAGGAGCGGGGAAGAGAAGCCCCCTCCACCATGCCAGGACTCCCTGGCCAGTTCTGCCTTCACTCTTCCCCAAGTGTGCGCCCCGAGAACAGCGTCTCCCTGCAGGGAAGCAGGGAGCAGAGGGGGTCTGGGCTTTGGCCTCAACCTCCCCGACCTGCCAGAGGCTGGGTCCCAGGTGTGGCCTCTCAGACCTGACCCCGCCATCCCAATGCATTCGGGTGGTTGTGCATGGGGCCAGCAGGTCCGCGTGGAGACCTCAGCACCCCCATGCAACCTCTGAGTCCTCAGGGCCATGGGGAGACCAGGGGAAGGCGGCAGCCCCACCTGGTTCCAGCAGAGCCCTGCAGGACACTTATCATGAAGGGATCAGCAATAACAGCTTTGGGGGAAGCAGGGCCAGCTCCAGGAGCTACTGACCCTGACTATCCCCGGTTGCTGACCCTGCACCGCTACCGGCTCCAGGCCAGGAGGAGAACCCTCGGGGTGCCAGGGCCCCAAGGACTGCTCCACGGACCTGATCTTGGCCTGGGGCAGCAGTCCCTGTGCTCTGGGAAGGACTCTGGGTGGACAGCATGCCCATTCAGAGGGCAGGGCGAGTGTCTCCCTGAAGGGCTAGCTAGTGGCTCCTGCTGCCCTGGGGGGCACAGTATACAGCTCCACTGCCCACGTCCCACATGGGGACGCAGCCCCGCCCCAGGTCACCCACTCCCACACTCCACACCCCGAGGGTCGTTCCACACCCTCTTGGGACACAGGCGAGACAGAGACACTGGGGCCTGCGCCCTGTCCAGCCCCGGCCCACCCCCTCATTGGGGCTCCAGGCAGGGTGGCACTGGCCTGGCAGTGCTGGCCAGAGGCTGGGGCAGGACCCAGTTCTGATTAGGAAGGCTTGCGATTGAGACCCGTCGTGTGTCCAAGGCATGGGTGTGGAAGCTGCTGGTCCCTCAATTTGGACTTTGAGAAGCTTGCTCAGCTGGAGTGGGGGCAGGATGGGGGCCCACAGCAAAGGTGCTCGGGGCTGTCTTGTCCCAGGCAGGGCCCTACCAGGAATCTGGCCCGAGTCCTGCTGCCAGTTCTGGTCCCTTACTCCACTCGCTTCCTGAGGAGCCCCTGGGGATGCCAGGCACAGGCTGGGTGGGGAGCAGTCAGGCCTGGGGAACGAGGGATGATTCCCACAGTGTAGAGACAGTTGAGGAGGCTGGATCTGGAAGAGGCCAGCTGGACCTGGACACGAAGGCCAGGCAGAGAGCCACACTGACCACATGGCAGGTGCCCTGGGCTGAATTGCAGCCCCCTCCCCAATGCACATGCTGAAACCCTGAACCCAGGACTTCAGGATGTGGAAGCATTGAGAGACGGGCCTTTAAGAGGCAACCAAGGAAAACTGCAGTCTCTCAGGCCCGTGACCAACATGGTGTCCTTAGAAGAGGGGAGTTCAGGACAGACCTGCCCAAGAGACAGCCCTGTGATGACCCGGGGAGAAGATGTCTCTGCTCCAGGAGAAGGCCCTGAGGAGCCAGGCCGTGGGCGCTGACCTCCTGCATCCTCCTCCAGGACTATGGCGGGGCTAACGTGTCAGCCAGGCTGGGGTGGCACTCGCCCGGCCCGCAGCAACCAGAGCCATCAGTACCGAAGTGCGGCTGAGGCCACTGCCGGCCTGTGGCCAGTGAGAAGGCCCAGGCCCGCCTGTGCAGAGGGCTCCTCTCCCCACTCCCTCCCTCCTCTTGGAAACCTCTCTGGGGTCCCCGCTCTCCCAGGGCACATTTGCACCGGGGGCTTCACCCATGCCCTGCCCACCCCGCAGTCCAAGAGCCTGTGGAGGGAGGCAGAGGCGAGTCCCTGCAGCCCCACCCTGCCCGGCTCCCAGTGCCCAGCACGGGAAGGCCAGGGACAAATCTCCTTCCCTGGCCCGCCCCAAACCAGTCCCTCGCCAAACACAGTCAATAAATTATTCAGTTTGCAAAATGCCATTATGTGTGAGTTTACTTAATCGAATAGAATAATTTATGGTAAAATCCGGGGAGAGGAAGATCGATGAGGAGTGGCACGGCGGTGATTGGGTTTTGGTGAAGGCGATTTGATTTTTATCCCTCATTATAACAATGTTAAGGGGAAAACATCAACTTGGGGCAGAATCAATATTTGCGGAGTGACGGGACTATGAATTTTAACTGGAGGTGGTGAGGAGGTGGCCAGCGCCTCAATAATTAATGCCACGTCTGTCGCCGTGCACCATGGCGGGTGTGGGTACAGATGCCCGCTACCCGCAGATTTGCTGGTGATCGTAAAAGATAATTTAGGAACAAGCCTGTTGGCGATGCCCGAGCCGCACGCCCAGCATGATTCAGGACAGCTCCTTGCAGCTCCACTGTGGCTTCCCCACAATTCACCCAGGCAGATGGCGCAGGGCAGGGCCGCTGCTGCTCCTCCGGGGACCCGTGCCCTGGGCCACGTGGCTCGGCCGCCAGTGCCAGGCCAACTCCCAGCACAGCCCCTGCCCAGACCCCCTCCCACCGACCACCCGGGACCCCCAAGCTAAGAAGTGGTGGACAGACAGCTTGGGGGACGCAGGCAGGTCTGAGAGGCGAGGAGCCCCAGGGCCAACACTGCACGAGACCCAGGGTAGGTCACCTCTCCTCAGCAGCCTCATCCCCTCACCAGAGAGCAAGGTGGCTCCCCCGCCACCCGGCTTCGGGCCTCAATGACCGTCCTGCTGCTCTGGTCCCCGGAGCTTCCTCAGTTGGTCCATCCTACCCAGACCCCACCCACCCCACGCAGGTGCACGCACACCTGCAGAGAGAGCGCTGCCTGGGGCCCAAGATCCCGGAGGCCCCCAAGAGCAGCTCGCTAAGCCCAGCAGAGCCATGCGGAGCCTCCCAGGCAGCCCTCTGCACCCCATGACCATGGGGTTGCCTCCGGGGCACCACTGCAATTTGACCTTAGACTTCAGGCCATTCCCTTTCACGAGAAAACTGAGGTGGAGCCAACCCCAGGTCTGCAGGAGGCCCATCCCACCCTTCCCAGACAACCTGGCTTCCCCAGCAGCACCCCCAGAGGGGGCTCCGTGCAGGGCTCTGCTCCAGGGTGGGGCAACCACAGCTCTGCAGACCTGGCAAAGAGCCAGTCGCCATTTCAGGCCCTCTTAGGGACCAGGGTCCATCTGCCCCATATGGAAAGGCGCGGCAAGCTATCAGTCTTCCTGGAGAGAGGCCTCCTGGGGCCTGAGCACACTAGGTAATGCCAGGCCCTCTCCCCAGCCCTGAGTACAGAATGAAGTAAGTTTTTTGTTGTGGGGGGACCTTTATTTTATTTATTTACATGCGGTGCTGAAAATCAAATCCAGTGCCTCACACATGCTAGGCAAGTGCTCTACCACTGAGCCCCAGCCCAGTCCCTGAAGTAAGTCTTGATTGTCATTGGACCGTGGATGGACAGGTGGGTGGATGGGTGATAGACAGACAGCAGGAGGGGAGATGGATGGGCGATGGATGCACAGGTGGGAATATGGGAAATAGACGGGCAAACGATTGACGGAATAAGAAGGAGGGGTGCGTGGGCAGATGGGCAGAGGGACCCGTGGGAGAGAGGACTGGCCCCCAGAGGACAAGGACCCTACCTGTGCAAGCTCCCTGGGCAGCCAGAGGCGGCGGCCTCAGCCACCCTCCCCAGCTTTTGGTGGGCTTCAGGTGAGCTGGCAATGAGCAGCCGCAGGGAAGCCCAGCCACAGCCAGGAGGCTGCACCCCTGCCTGCCCCTCAGGGGACCTCTCTCCTGCTGCTGCACTGGCCTGTCCTCCACCCACACGGGGCCTCAGCAGGAGCAGGCAAAGGTGGGCCCAAGGTGGTCAGATGCCAATTAAGGGGGCCACACCACTGCCGCCTGTCACAACAAGGGATGAGGGACACAGACGGAAGTGGCCTGGAGGAGACTGGAGAGAACAGCTTCCGGGATGAGACACCACTGGTTTCAAAACAGAAGCAAAAGCCATGGGCCAGCGGCCCTTGACTGTAGGCACCATCGTGACCTGGGCCCCAGGCCCTGACCCCTGGCCGCCCTCCCCCACAGCCCCCTCCCCCAGGCTCCCCCTGGTGAGCTCTGTCTCCCGCCTCGCCTGCAGCCCCTGGCATCGCCTTCCTCCGCCCCCAGGGGTGCGGGTGCTCAACGGCTAGCTCCCTGAGACACAGCACCACACACCCGAGTCTAGTATCGACATCGCTGAGGGGAAAGTTGCACACACGTGACCACAGAGTATGAACGAGCTGGGCAGCACAGTGGCCACACCTGTACTCCCAGCAGGAGGGAGGCTGAGGCAGGAGGATGGTAAGCTCACGGCCAGCCTCCGCAAACTAGCAAGGCTCTGTCTCAAAATAAAAATATAAAAGGGTCGTGGTGTGGCTTGGTGGTGGAGCATCACTGGGTTTGGCTCCCAACGCCACCAAAAAAAAAAAAAGAAGAAGTCGAGGAAGGGAGGAATACGTGCTCGGCACTGTGCAGCCGCCCTGCGTGGTGCCATGGAGACCCCTCACGTGCTGCAAGCCCAGGCCTCCACAGCCAGCCCCATCACCACCACGAAGAAGAGCTGAAGAAGGAACTCGTGTCTTTCTTTCAAATGAAGTCACTGTCACTAAGTGTGAGGTGTGACTCACTGCTCGGCCATCTCGGGCCTGCACACAAATTTAATTTATTCAACGAGCACATGCTGCCCACCCCAGACTCTGGTTAGCTTCTGAGCTGTGGCAGGGATCGGGACATGACTTGATTCACGTTCTTTGATGACAAATATGTTTAGCGACTGGCTTGCAAACACTTTGAAAACATCACCTGTGTCTTGCCAGGCAGAAGGAGCTGGCACCCAGCTCGGCTGCCTGCCTTGCATGGATGAGCAAATGAAGGAAGAGATCCTGTGCCTCGGCTGCCCCGGGATGCTGCCTAGAACCATCTAAAGCCCCTTGGCCTAGGCGGGTCCCCAGAAGGCGCTGCCACACCTGCACCATTCTCCGTGTGGCCTCCTCCACCCAGCCTGGGATGGCCCCGGGATGGCCCCCGGGATGGCCCCGCCCACCCTGCCCATCTCCCAGACTGTGGGCTCCTGCTGGAGGGCTCCCAGCCCCTGCCCAGCCGCCAGCACACCCCCAGCACAGCCTGCTCAGAGTACAGGCCTAGGAGCAGGGACACTGGCCTCCCTTACCCTCCCTCGAGCAAGCGTCCAGGATATCCTTGGGGAAGCAGGTTCTCTCTCCCGACCTACAGAAGATGACATGGCGGCCCACCCAGGATGGGGCTAAAGACCCAGCCCAGGCTGCTGCAGGGCCTGGCTGGGGGGTAACATGGAGCCAGACCCCTGCGGCTCAGGACCCACAGATGCCCAGCCAAGGTGGAGCAGAGCCTGGCTCCCGAGCCGCAGGTCTGCCGCCTCTGCCTCTGCTGGTCCTGCCACCCTGGCCTCCCCTGACTTGACCCCTCACCACGTTCCCATTATAAATGCCCAGGTCTCAGCCAGAGGCTGCAAGGAGCTCAGCTGGATTCTGTGCAAATATTTGTTTCCTTAAAAGAAAAGAAACCCTCTGTTCATTCACAAGAAACATAAATCAGAGCAGCCAGGACCCCGGGGCCGTGGGGCCGATCTGCCTCAGAAAGCAACTTGGAGCAAACAGACTGATGGGCGGGCAGGGTCCAGCGTCCTGGTGAATAAATGTTCCGTGTGTTTTAAATGGAAACACACGTTATACGCAGAGGGTTGCCTGAGGTTTTCAATGAAAGACACTCCCTACCAGTTCCCTGCTTCTCCCCCACCCTGGGCACCAGGTCCTTCCTGGACTTGCCCTGAGAGCCCAGGTCCTGACCTCCCCTTGGCAGCGGGGTCTAGTTGGAGCAGCCAGGAGTGAAGGAGACACACCCAGGCACTGTCAAGGGGACGAGGCAGCCCCCCTTGTGTGGGCGCACAGAAAGAAGTGAGCTGGAAGGACTGGGGTCCAGGGGCAGAGGGTGGGGTGACCAGGGGCTGATGGGATTGAAGGTCTAGGGCTTGGGGAGGGAGGTCTGGGGGAAGAGGTGCCTGGTGGAGAGACAAAACCACGGGGCAGGGCTGTAGAGGGAAGGAGGACTGAGGGCCCCAGAGGGCCACCAAACAGGCAGGCCCAGGAAGTGCCCCGGTGCCGAGGAGCAGCCAGGGAGCGGGGAGGAGAAGTGGGGGCCGGCCGTTAAGAGAAAGGGGCAACATGGAGCCTGGCTTGAGGAGCTGAGAGCTCAGTCTCAGACTTTGGGGGGCGGGCAGCCCTGTGTAGGTGGCCCTCCCAGCCCCCTTGTCCCCAGAGGTGCCCTGGTGGCCTGCTGGAGCAGGACTGGGACTCCCACCAGGCCCCACTGGGGCTTTTGACTGGTGTCCCCACTCCCAGCTCTGGTGCTTACACCCCACATATGGACACCCGGGCCGAAGCCGATTGCACCTAGGGGAGCCACCTGGGAACCCCTCCCACACGTACCAGGAGGGGCGGGAGGGGCCAGTCAGCTTCCCTGGACCATGAGGACTCAGCTGGGCCTGGACCCAGCCGGATCTGATGAATGCCCAGGGCAATGGCAGTAAGTGCCAGGCAGGGCTTCCTGTGTCCCTTGTCCCACACCATGCACAGGGCACTTTAAGCATACTTCTCTATTTCCCAGATTGGGAAGGGACCTCAGAGAGGGTAAGTGGCCACCCCAGGTCACACAGCAGGTAGGAATAGAGCCTGCTGCAGGTGGCGCCATCCCTCACTGTGTGCCTGTGCTGCCCCATCTGAGTGAAGTTCAATGCCATTCATTATGTGCCAGGCACTGCCGAGCCCCAGCTGGAGTCAGACCCTTAGCTGAACCCCTGGGAAATGGTGTGAATGCTTCTCTCCATTTTCAGAGGACACAGTGCACAGAGAAGTTCAATGGGGTCACACTATTGGTAGGAACTCGAACCCAGACAAGCAGCTGGCTCAGGTACTGAGGCCCCTCACTGCCTGACCTGTCTGTCTGTGACCTTGGACGAGCACCTGGCCCAAGGCCTGTCGACACAGGCAGGTCCAGGCAGACCAGGGCCCACCGCTCCTGCCCTGTGTGGACCGTAAGATCCAGGAGGGCTGCCCTCACCCCTGCTCCAGGCCGCAATGGGGCTGACGGCAGCACCAGACAGCAGATCTGTGCCTTCCTGGTGCTGAGCCGCCTGCCCGCTCCATGCTGGGGACCCGTGCTCAGCCCTCCCGCTGGAGGACCAGCACCGTCATATGGGGACTCGGTGCAAAACTGGAAATGCCAGGCTATGTCCAAGCACCTTGAAGCAATCCAAGGTGACGGTGGCTGGGCAGTGATACCACGTGGGACCCACGACCACCCAGGTCGGCCCTGCCCCTCCCTCGCCCTCCCTGAGTCCTCCACAGCACACAGGGGCTGCCTGTGGGACCCTGGGAAGCCCTCAGGGTCTAGGCCAGCCTGCTCAGCCTGCAAGTCCCAATCCTGGAAGTCCCTGGCCACCTTCCCCATGGGGATCCTCGCCACAGATAAAGCTGTCCCTGTAGAAGCTTCTGAAAGAAAATGCTTGTACTCTACTCCAGGTTCCTTCAGGGGGGCTCTGATGCAGCCCAGGGTCCTGAGCTAAACTCCCAGATGCCCCAATGCCCCCTGAGACCCAGGGCCCTATCTCCCTCTCCAGGAAGCAGCTGAGGCCTCGTCCACCTCAGGAGCTGGCCCTGTGGTCCAGAATTGGAACCCCAGGTGTCCAGTGGTATGCTCTGGATGTGCAGCCTGCCCACCCTGGACTCAGGGGCCACACTCACTCCTGCCACTGGGAAACAGGCCACTTGGACCAGACCAGCCAGCCTGTCCCCTCCTGCTCTGCCTGGGAACCACTGGCCCTGGTGCACCCCTTTGTAGCAGGGCCCTAACCCACTCCTGGGCTCAGCAGGCAGATCCGCCCTTGATGCAGATCCGAGGCAGACCAAGGCCGGGAGGGTGGGGAGGGAGAGCCCTCACCAGGGCTCCCAGGGCCTGGCATGCCCGAGCTGCGGCTGTGTGTCCCGGGCGCCCTTTCTCCTCTGCAGCATACTAACTGATGGCAGGCCCAACACCAGCGGCCAGGGACCCCATCACCAGCCAGGACAGCATCATGGGCAGGAACCAGGCATGGCGAGCCACCAGCCATGGCCTGCCACCTCCTGACCTCACCCTCGGCCAAGGGCTCAGCACGCCCCAGCCCTGGCAGGGTGTGACGGAGGAGGCCGCCACTCTGGGCGGCCCTATACCTCCAGGTTCCCCACCCAGCTGCCAGCCCTGAACAATCGTGCCCCCGGCCTCCCCTGCAGAGGGGCCTCTGTGGACCAGGACGGGCAGCAGCAGTGGTGGCCTCGCCCTCAGCCCTTCCTGGGCCCTCTCCCTCTACCGCCCCACCCAACCGCGTGGGGGAGCAGGTGCTCCTCTCCTAGGCAGGAACACAGCTGGGGAGAGGGGACCCAGCCACCAGGGCCCGGTCGGGGAGATGGATGAGGACAGAGAGGCTCCCCTCCACCACCCAGCACGGGAGCTGGCCAGGCAGACTGAAGAGAGGTGACCTGGGACAGCCTCAGCCTCACAGTGGCACCCCAGCAGGCTCCAAGTACCTGGCAGAGCCTGCAGCTCGGCCTCATGCTCCTCAGTGGCCAGTGGGTGGAGGGCCAGGGTGGTCGGCTGTTTGAGGTCAGCGACTTCCAAGCTGTGAGAGAGGGGGTCCTGCCTGGTCCCCAGAGAGCCTGGAAACTGTCCTGGGACAATGAAGCCAGCCCAGGCCACGGTAGGTGGGCTGGGAGAGGCATCCCAGCACCCTCCATCTCTCCCCAAACTCACAGCTCAGCGAGGGCACTGCCCCCCAAGGCACCCAGGCTGCACAGCGCTCTCTCCTGGGGAGGACTCAGCTCATTCCTCAACATCACAACGCATCATGAAGGAACCAGGCTGTGTGCCAGCTGTGTGGGATTTGGGCACCAAGAGTGCCGAGAGGTGTAGCAGGTGAGTGTGTTGAGCCCAAATCCCACTTGAAGAAAATCCCACTTGAAGAAAGGTACACTCTTAGCTAGAAAGAGAAACCCAGGCAGGCACAGTGGCCACACCTGCAATCCCAGTGACTTGGGAGGCTGAGGCAGAAGGATCACAAATTTAAAGCCAGCCTCAGCCACTTAGCGAGGCCCTAAACAACTTGGCAGCGGCACCCCAGCAGCCTCTTTCAAAATTAAAAATTAAAAGGACTGGGGATGTGACTCAGTGATTAAGCACCCCTAGGTTCAGTCCCCACGGTCTGGAGGGTGGTCAGGGACCTGACCCACGAAGGGACCAAGATGGTGGTGTGTACAAGGAGCTCATGTAGGCGCAGGCAGCCTGGAAGGTTTTGAGGGGCCAACGGGCCTGGGGGTGAGTGGGCCAGGGCCACCGGTCTCCCCGACGCTCGTCCAGGCAGCTGGACACCACAGTAGTCAATGAGGCTTTCGTGGTTCAGGGAGGGGCTCAGTGGGACCCCAAACAGGGATCAGCTGGGCACTCCAAAAACGCCCTGGCCGAGACAGATGGTGTCCAGAGAAGCAGGTGCCCATGTGGGCCCAGTGGCACCTCGCCTGAGACCCAGTTGGTGCTGGGGACAGGTGTCCCCCGGAGGCCAACTCCCATCCCAGGGCCGGCCCGGCCCACACCGCAGGAGACAACTGTCCATCCACAGGGCCCTAGTACGAGGTGGCCCTCTCTCAGACCACAGCTCTACGGCCTCCAGACCCACCAGGCCCTCTGCCTCCAGCAGGCTTGGGGGTCACTTCCCGGCCTTCCCTCCCCGGCCTCAGAGTGCAGCACTTCATTGCATTTGTACCACTTCTGGGGAAACCAAGTCCGGGGAGGACAAGCCACCAGGAACTTGAGCCAGGAAGGAAGGAGCAGTGTGCCCCGGGACAGGAGTGACAGACACCACCCTGCGGGCCCTGCTAGCACTGACGGGACCCGCTGGGCCCCTGCACAGGCAGTCCCTCGGGTCTGCACGTGTGACCTCCGCAGTCCTCACCACAGCCTCAGCTGCCCACTTCACAGGTGGCAGAGCCAGGACAGGAGCCAATCTGTGTGGCACTCTCAGGTGCAATGCTGAGGCTCTGCCAGGCTTCAGAAGTGCCCATCGGGGCTGGGATGTCCCCCCAGGGTGGCTGGGAAACCCCTTTCTGAAGCCAAAGTCCAAGGCTCCTGGAGAAGTGGCAAGGCCAGTGCCTCCTGTCCTCCACCCGGTCCAGGCTGAAGCGGAGCAGGCCTGGCCTGGGAGGCACGAGCAGCATGGTGGATGGGAGGCGGGGTGGACGGGGCCGTAGATCACACTAGCCGTCCCCATCTCAGCTGAGGCCCCTCTGCCTCGTAAAGATGCCACAGGCCTGCGCCAGCACAGCCAGGCCCACAAATCATCGCCGGGTGTGGGATTTAGAGCATCACCCTCTGCCAGGCAGATCAGCTCCCCTGGACGGCCACCGAGGCTGCGAGAAATACAGCCCGTCTTCTCCAATGCTGGAGAAAAGGGAGATTTATTCCAAAGCACAGAGCCCAGGTCCGACGGCGGGGCAAGAGGCAGAGAGGCAGCTGCTCGTTCTGCAGGAAGGGAATCGAGGCAGGGCTGGGACCGCCTGCAGGGACCCACAGCCAGCTTCCCCCGCACCTGGTCTCTGCCCATCCTGTGGTGCCATGTTCCTGAAGGACCAGGCCACCAGTCCCCCACGCAGGGGTCTCTGTGGGTGGCAGTTTTCTCGGACAGGAAGGCCACTCCACTACCCTGGACAAAGTGCTTTCCCAGCTGGCGGGAAAAACCAGGAACCCGCGGCAGGAGCCTCAGGACGTGAGCATACGAGGGGAGGGGAGCAGCTTGGCCAACCCCTCCTCGCCTGCCGCCAGGGCCACAGGGCGCACCAGGATATGGACTGGCTGTGGGTGGGCTGCAGGAGGCAGCACAGCCTGTCTGACCCCACAGCCGGGGTGACGGGATGACGGCCTGAAGCTGGCTATGGGGTGGTTTCCCCTGGAGCCCCTCCTCGGACTCTCAGGGACGTCACTCTCCCTCCTCCAGCCCCAGGGCGGAGCTAGACTGCCAGGCCACACTGGCAATTAGACTGCATGACCCTGGCACAGTGGCCAGCAGCCACCTTGCACCCTGCCCTGCCCCCAACCCTGGGCACCGAGGTTGCCGTGAGGCCAGGCCTGGCCCCACCAGCCTTGGGAGCCAGCCCCCGAGCTCCTCCCTACTCAGATGCCCAGAGCACAGCCTTCTGGACTTCAGAGACTGAGGGAGGGGGTCTCTGCTCATGGGGGGCTAGTCAGGGTAGAACAGTCCCCACCCCAGGAGCTCCCTGCCGCCCAGGGAGCCCAGAGCACGGGGACAGGAAGGCCCACACCATGGGCTCCCTGCACCCGGGGTTTCTGAAACCTAAGCTCCCTGGAGGTCTCAGCCCACATGACTCTCATCTGTCATTCCAGAGACATTGGGGACCCCCAGCACAGGCCACCAGGCCTGTGGGCTCAGGCCACCCAGGGGGGCCTGCTGAGGACCACGTGGGACAATGTGGACCGAGTGTGGCCTGCAGGACTCAGAGCCTCAGAGGCCTACAGAGTCCTGGGGCCTGTGACAGGCTGGGCCCGAGAAAAGATGGCAGCCAATGAAAGGACTCCCGGTGGTCAGAGCTGCACACCTCTGAAGTACAAACCTAAGTCGTGTGGGACGGACTCAGAATAGACTAGAAATCCCCATAAATCCCACCAAGGTGAAGTAAGGAACTGCACCCATTAACACACGGGAGAGGAGGCGAGTCTCCGGCGCAGAATTCCAAGCCATTCGTGTCTGTGTCCCACCCTCACAAACTGCAGGGCCTGGGAGGGAAACTGAGGCCGTATTGGCCATGTCCCTTCCTGCGCCAGCTGGAGCAAGCGCACCACACGGACGTGCCGTGGGACGCGTGCAGCGGGGCGAGAGGGCTGCGCTGCCCTCAGGCCTCCTCCGTCAGCATCAAGTGAAGCTGCTTTTTCAAGAGGACTGCAACAAAGGCAGCGTGGCAAAGGTGCTTGGTACACTTCGGTGGGCAAGAGCCCTGGGCAGGGGCAGGAGGGCTGGACCCCAGGCAGGCCCTTCCCAGAGGCCACTACTGTCGCTTGCTCAGTCCCCTGCCTGGACTTCATGCAGGGGAGACTCTGTTTCCCTGCCCTGTACTTGTCCAAGGGCGAGACAGACCTGGGCCTGGGCCTCAGTGTTCCCAGTCATAGCCCGGTTGGGGACAGGGATTGCAAGGCCACCCGGCCTGGGGCTCTGAGTGGGCCCACCACACAGGCCTGCAGCCTCAGGAGCCTCTCCTTGTTCTCAGCCGCCTGCCTAGGATCCCCACTGCACTTGCCCCCATTCCTCTGCTGACCCACAGGAAGGCCTGGGTCTTGGCTGGCCTGGGGAATTTCTTCCCGGCCCCCTCCCAGCCTCCAGGGCTTCCTGTGTGGAAATGGGCCTGGATCCCGCCTTGCTAAACACAATATCAGGAGGGAGAAATCTCCTTTGGATTTCCTGTTTGCTGAGGGCAGATCCCAGGGCCCAGACCCAGAGCTCCTGTCCCAATAGAGGAACAGCCATCAGGCTCTTCATCCCAAGAGGTGCCCTCCCAGCTGTGGGCGGGGCCTCCTGGGAGGGTGTGATCACAAGCAGGGGTCTCCACAGATTCCCCTGGCGCAGGGCCCTTTGTCCCCTGTCCAAGGCTGGGACCATGACCACAGAGCACAGAGCACCATGCACCCTAAGGCAGCCAGTGCTGGCACTGGGAAAAAGACAGGTGGGGACAGGCCTTCAGCGTGGACACACGTAAACTCTAACATGGGCTGAGAGGAAACCAAGGCTCAGAGAAGGGCCAGGCTTGCCGATTCCCCTCCCGCCCAGACTCCAGGAGGGCATCTGCGAAATGGCCTTGCTGCTTACTGAAGTCCGTCACCTGGGTTTCTCAGGCTGCTCCCACTCAGCCGCAGTGGGTCAAGACCCAGAGAGGACCCCACGGACATGCCCAGCTGCCTTTCCCGGATGGAGAGGTCAAGAGCAAAACAGTCCTCCTGGCCTCCCCTGGGCCAGAGTCGGAGACAGACAAGCCAAGAGAGGGAAGAGGGCCAAGCTGCCTCCTGGGCTACAGAATGCAGCTGCTGTCTGCCAGGCACAGGGCTCGGCCGCCACAGTGACCACACTCCCTGTCCTCAGGGTCCAGCGCCCAGTGCATCTCCGCTGCCCCCTGCCATCTCCCCATGGCGGTGGCTTTGAGTCGTGTCTGCCACTTCTGTGACGGTGACCCTGAAAAGGGGATCTCGGGAACCTGAGAACCAGCATTCGCCCTGGAAGCCGCACACTGTCCCCTGGCACCAGGGCACCCACTGGGCCCCCGGCCCTCCGTCCCAGGGAGGCAGGGGCTCTGGGTCCTCCTCCCCCCTGCTGACCTGTCCTTGGAGAAAGGAAGTCCCATACCCCCACCTGGAGAGCAGCCTCTGGGGACAGCAGCCTCCTGCGGGCAGCAGGTCTGGGAAACCAGGGAGCTGGGAGCGGGAGGGGCGGGCAGCCCCCAGGGCCCCCATCAGGTGGCTCCTGCCTCATAGGCCTGCTCCCACCCCAGCTCCGGTCTCTTCCCAGCCCCCTGCTCCTTTCCCCCTACCCCTTGTGTCCCCCAGTGCCAGGGCTGGGGTGGGTAGGGCAAGCAGAACAGGCCCTGACTCGCTGGGTGAGTCAGGCGGGCACCTTGCCCCAGGGGAGCAGATGGCCCAGTGCCAGGCCAGACCTGTGGTCGTGAGAGCCACCACCTGAGCTGCCTCCCGCCCAAGCCCCACACAGCCCAGGCAGGCACGCAGCTCCCCTTGGCCCTAACCCATCCAGGCCCTTACCTCCTCCCGGCCACAGGCCATCAGTAGCTGGCTCCCCACAACCCCTACTCCTGCCCAGGCTCACCTGGCGCTGGCACCCCACCCCCCCGAGGTCCGACCTGTCCTCGCTCCATGGAGGAAGAACACAGGGCTGAAGCACTCCCTGAACATCAGTCTCCCGATGTTCAGTGAGCAGGGTGCACAGTCCCCTTGCACCCTGGGGTGGCACTAGAGGTCCATGCTGGCTTTGGCGTCAGTCAAAGGCTGGGTCCTGGGCAGCTGCAGCTTTCCCATCCATAAAATGGGTGTAGTGGGTTCCCGCTGCTCCCCACGGGGTTCCCAGCAAGTAATGACAGGGCTGAGGGCTTTGATGTCCCAGATGAAAGCCCACAAAGCCTCCCAGGCCAGCCGAGGACAGAGGAGTCCTTGTCCAGAACACAGACACCGCCCTCCTGGGCCTGGCCTGGACTGTGGGCCAGCCTGCCCCAGTTGGGCCTGACCGAATAAGCCCCAGGCCAGCACAAGTAGTGCAGACCCAAAGTGGCTCCCTGGAGAGCAGAGGGACAGGGAGGAGGCCAAGCAGTCTCTGCAGAAGGAAAGGACTTGTCCAGGCTCCTCGCCTCCTAACGCTGCAGCACAGGTGCATGCTGGGAGTGAGTACCCAGACCCAAATACAGACCAAGGGCCCTGGCAGGCCCTGTGTTCAGCTAGCACTGTCCCTGAGCACTGTGCTTCTATGCAGAAGGTCAGTGATCAGCACAGGCACCAATCACAGGACGGTGGTCTTCAGCCTCCCTCCTGAGCAATGTCCCACCCTGCACGCCACACACTCCTCTCCCCTCCCATCCCAACTGAGTCCTCCAGATTCAGAGACAGAGCAGTTTGAATGGCATTTGACTGGTTACAAATGACCTCGCCCTTCCCAGAAGTCTGTGTTCTGCCTTCAGAGTAGAAGACCAGGGCCTGGGAGTCGGGGCCAATGGGTTGGGCAGGCCCCATGCCTGCTGCAGCAGGGAGCAAGCAGAAACTCAGGAGGGGCCTGAGCACAGTGGCCACGAGATCTGGACCTGTTTGGGGACAACAGAGGGTCCAGGTAGTGTTCTGTAAACCCTCAGGGCATTCTCCTTGGCCTGCTTCTGCCCAGCCGGAGCCTCCCAAGGAGATTCAGTCGCTCGGCTGCTTGTTCATTCTTCCTTGAGCCAGCACCCAGCCCCACTGGGGCCCAGCCTCGGGCTGCTTGGGGGTGCAGAAATGACTCAGACCCCACCCCACCCGAGGGCCCCACCTAGGCTGGGAGATAGGCAGAGACCACACACAGTGTGACATACCACAGGGAGGGGCCCGGGTAGGGCCACCAAGGAGAGGCCATCGCTTACCACCTAGAGCCAGGAGAGGTGCACCCAGCAGAGCTCGCCCTGGGGCAAGGGCTTCCCAGGTATAGGGGTTGCAGACACAGCTGCTGGCAGGGGCAGGGAGCCTGGGGGCAGCACATAGTTGCCCAGGGCCAGGACCAAGGCTCAGCCCCAGGTGGAGCAGCCAGAGGCCTGGGGGAGCAGAGAGAGGGTGGACGCCCAGAGGTAGCCTCCATAGACCTGCCGGTGGGGACACTGGCATGGGCTTGCAGGGGCGTAAGGTGAGAGGGCACAGGAGGCGCTTCAGCCAGGTGGACAAGAAAGCCCCCAGGCTGGGGTAGCAAGCGCTCCAACTTCAGGGCGCAGGGCTCTGGTCAGCTAGCTCCCGAGAGCCCAGCAGACGGAGACCAAGCAGCCAGGTCAGAGCCTCCCCTCCCCTACTCAGGCACTGGCCCTGCGGGATGGGGCTCCTGCCAGCTCTGGGTGCCCACAGGTGTGCACCTGTCTCCTGGGAAGGCAGGCGGGGAACAAAGAATCCCCTTCTGAGGGGTCAGCGTCACCCATTTCAGCCGTCAGTCACCAGGAGCAGGCTGGCTCCCTGCCCAGCCTCAGGACCCCAAGATCTACTCGGGGCCAAGAACAGAGTGACGTGGGGGTCAGAGAAGAAGCACGGGTTCGAATCCCAGCCTGCCTGGTCACCTGACAGTGTGCTAGCAGTCCTGCACGGTGTGGCCACAGGGCCCAGGCAGGCAGAGTCCCCAGCATGGCTCACCAGAGCCTCTGTGCACAGGCACGTCCCTCCCACCCTCTGCGGCCTGCTCGCCCAGTGACTCCTGGAGGTGGCACCCTGGGGTGAGGGGCAGTGAACCAGAGCCGTGGGAACAACTGGTGCATCTTTAATTCACAAATAAAAACTGTGGCGAGATGTTATCTACACATCTGTACAAAGGTCTGAGCGCCCTACAGAAAGCACAATGGCCGAAACGTGAAGGTGCCGGCAGGGGACCTCACTCGGCTGGGCAGGCACCGCGCCACCCGGGGCGCCCCCCAGCTAGAGCCCTCTCTGGCAGCTGCCAGGAGCCCGGCCAGGAATGCCTTCCATAGAAAACCATAAAAAGATAGATCATTTGTCTTCAAACCCCCACTGCAAATCCCACGTTCATAGGCAAAACGATACAAAAATAGGGACCTAACAGAACCTTACAAAACCCAACCCCGTCTGTTGGTAGTGGTTTTTGTTTTTTGCTGTGGTTTTGGTAAGAATTCCTGCCGTGGAAGAAGGCAACGTGTAGCCGGGGTTCCACCCTCACCGAGTCCTCGCTCGGGACCAGCAGAGGCCTCGGGGATGGGAGGGGACCCGAGGTGGCCCTCCCAACTCGGGAGACCCCACTGGTGCCGTGCACTCTGCCAAGAGCAGCGGCTGTGAAGGAAAAGAACTCCAGCACTCCAAGAGCTGGTGAGCACAGGCACGTCCTCGGCAAGGAAGGCCAGGTCCGCGGCCCGGGCAGGGGAGCCGCCCAGCGACGGCCCAGCACCGCCCGTCTGCTGGTGTCTAGAGTCCATAGCACCAAATGTGAAAAGAAGCAAAGTCCAACTCAAGGTCAAAGGCACTTGCATGGCTGTTCAGGGCGACAGTCCGTCTCTGTGCTCACTCGCCGTCTGTGGCCGGCCGGCCCTCCCCTCCCCACGCTCCATCTCCTCTCTGAACCCCCAAGTCCCGCACAGACCCCCACATCCTCCTTCCAACCTCCAGCACATCCTCACTCCATCCACGTCCTGTCCTCACACACCCTGACCACCCCTCCTGGGCCAGGTGTCCCATCCAGCTTCAGACGTCCACCTCCTGTGGCCCCGCCACAGCAGCGGCCGCAGCAACGCTGATGTCGAAGCAGGTGACCATCATGACGTGGGCTTTGCACAGGTTCACACACTGCTCCAGGGCGGCCGTGGCCCGCTCCAGGGCTGCCAGGTACTCGGCAGACTCAGGCTCCAGTTCCGGGTCCACCTCGACTGGAAGGGGTGGGCCAGGGTCAGGCCAGGGGCCAGGGCGGCAGCCAGGCTCCCTGGAGTCCTAGGACGGGTGCCCGGGCCCAGCAGACCTCCCAATGCGTGCGGGCGGGCGGGCGCCTGCGCAGGAGCCGTCCTGCTCAGGGGAGCGGCCACTCACACTGCTCCAGCCAGCGGCCGGGCGCCACCATCAGTCGGCCCTGCGTCTCGGCCAGCTCCTCGCACAGGTGCTCACGCTTGGCCTGCACCTCCCGCAGCCGCTGCTGCCTGCGCTCCGCCAGCCGCTGCTTGGAGCTGACACACACCGGGCCCTGGCAGCAAGGGACAGGCGCAAGTGGGCTCAAGCCTGGAGGACAGGCAGCCACAGGCAGGCTGTGGCTCTCCCCGGGGCCCCCAGCACCCGGCCTTGGCCTCCCTCCGTTCACCAGGCACACGCGGGGCCCCACAGACAAGGTAGGCCCTGTAGGGGCCACGCCCGGGGCTCCTGGGGCAGCAGCAGTGGCAGCTCAAGTGCCCTCCAGCCACCTCTGCCCAAGGCAGGTGCCAAGGGCCACCACAGGCTCGGGGCGGGCAGGGCTGGCTCCTACCTTCTCCACATCCTGGGGGAGCTGTGGGCAAGAGCAGGAGATCCAGGGGTCGCCCATGCCCCAGAGCACACACTGCCACCCAAGCTCCCAGGCCCTGCCAGTCCTGACCTGGGCGGGCTCTTCCCGCGGGGGCTGGCGGTGCCGCTGCAGGCGCTGGACATCATCGATCTCGTACACCTTGATCTCGAAGGGCTCCTTCAGAGCACCAGCTAGCGGCGGCAGGTCCACCCACTGTGCAGGGAGGCTGGGCTTGCGGCCCAGGGCAGCAGCGTCAGGCAGCGGGGTTGGGATCAGCCGCCGCCGCTGCAGTCCTGGACAGAGCCAGAGACGAACACTGGTGAGCAGAGGCCAGGGCCCAGTCCCAGCCCTCTACCACCCAGATGGCCACCGCACCCCTACAGTGAGTTGCATGGTCAGCCTCCCGGGTCCCCCTGCCCTGAGACAGAGGAGCCATACACTGTCCCAACTGCCACAGCCCTGGCAGGGACTTGCAGGCAGCTGGGACATGCACCAGGGAGAAGCCTGAAGGCCAGGACTCACTCACACCCAGGCCCTCGACTGGCTCCCTGGGGCCCCAGCTGGGTGACTGTGCTTGGACAGGGATGAGCCCACCTCAGGCAGCACGGGGGTCAGAGGACACACATGACGCGTGGACCACCTGGGGGCCACACACACCCTGTGCCGGAACATCCAACGCTTAAACTGAGGAGGGACCTGGATCTGAGGACAGCTTCCACCTATCCAGCCCCTGCTGGCCGGTGAACTGTGGAGGGCCCCATGTTGTTCCCTGGGCGCCCCAGGCGCGCTTGACTGTCAGGGGCTGCGTAGGCCGGCGCCCGTGAGGCCGTGCCAGGGGCCCCTTCCCCAAGCCAGCTGCAGAGGGGCTCCGGGCACAGGGCCCCTGGGAAGGCAGGTGCCCGGCACCACCCACCTATGGCCCTCTTCTTGGGGGACCTGAGGCTGCGGCAGCGGGCGCCTGGGGAGGCGGCCCCGCTCTCGCTGGTAGAGTCAGGGGCCGAGGAGGCGCTGCCGGTGGCCTCGCTGTCGCGCATCATGCTCTCGTAGCCGCTGCTGCCCCCACTGTGGTAGAAGAGCGCAGTGCGGCCCATGGCGGGCGGGAGCTCCCCGCTGAGCACGCTGCTGTTGTCACTGCCGTGGCCGCTGCTGTAGCGCTGGGGCCTGCGGGGCGCGGTCACCTTGCTGTAGGGGGAGGGCAGGGCTGGGCCTGCAGGCGGTCGCTCCTCCGCCACATTCACACCGCTGTCATTACCACTGTCCGAGTCAGCTGAGCCCCAAGAAGGGCCTCTGCCAGGAGCTCCGCTGGCCGCCAACTCGTGGACACGACTGTGGGCAGCCCGGAGCGCCTGCTTGGTGCCCATGATGGTGCCACGGCCTGCCTTGGCCCCGAGGCCAGGTGCAGCCCGGGGAGCTGCCCGGGGGCCCATCATGGGGCCACCAGGGGTCCTGCTCGCTGCAGGGCCCAGTGGCTTCACAGGTGCTCCCACGGCCCGAGACCCACTGGTCACAAGGCTGCGGCCCTTGGCCCCACCCGCTGGGGGCTTGGGGGCGCCCATGCTTTTAGCAGGGCTGCCCCGACAGGCAGGGGAAGGCCCGGGCGTGGGGCTGGTGGGTGGGATGCCCAGCCTGGGCACAGCCCGGGGGGGCCGCCCAGGGGCCTCCCTGACCTTGCTGCTGCTGTGCACCAGGCCCTCACACCGCTCCAGGGACGAGTGACCAGCGGGACGGTGCGTCACCTCCATCTTGCCAGCACGAGCCTTCAGGCTGGCCGTGGCCCTGGGAATGGAGTGGTCAGCCCGGCTGCTGGGCCTGGCTTCCTCCTCCCCGCGGAAGGCAGCAGCGGCCCCTGCCCGGTGCAGGCCCAGGGCCTGGGGAGGGGCTGACCCCACACAATTCTGCTCCAGGCTGGACTTCCGCACGGGCGGAGCTGGGGGAACCGCCCCACTGGGCCTCGGGAAGAAGCCCCCCTTGAGAGCCAAGCTCTTCTTGCTGTTGGGGGAAGACTTCAGGCTGCCAGAGCAGATGGCCTCGGCCAGGGTGTCCCCACAGGACATGGCAGGTGTAGTCACACCCAGAGTGGTGGCACCCCTCCGCAACGGTGGGATCCGAGCCACAGCCTCAGGTCTGCGGCCTGCCCTGGCTGCCACCTCACACACATCCACTGCCCTCTGGGCCCCAGCCAGCATGACCTGCGCCTCCGGCAGCCAGGGGGCACCAACGGGTGGACTGGAGGCCCCAGCAGCAGAGGCCAGCGGCAGCACGGCACAGTCATCAGCACGGAGCAGCCAGGGGTCCTCATATGGGCCCCCAGGGCTGGGTGGGCTCCGGCCTGGGCGAGTGCAGCCCGCACAGCCGGCTGAGGAGGTAGTCCTGGGCTTCCGGGGGAGGCTGGAGTGGATGGTCTGGACTGCAGCTGCCCCCCGTGGAGACCCGGCCCAGGGCTCCCTGACAGGTCGAGGCAGGGCCGCTGCGGTGGCCTCCCGGGGGTGAGGACTGCGAGCTGGACCAGAACTGCCAGGCCCACCATGCTCCACTGGCCTGCAACTGCTGTCCTCCAGGACACCACTCAGGGGAGGAGTTCCTGGGGGACCAGGCCCTGCTGGCCAGTCGGGGCTAAAGGGAGGCCCTGGTGTGGGGCTGGGGCTCTCAGCAGTGCTCACGCTGACCTCGCTGAGCCAGGAGCCGATGGATGGGCCAGAGCTGCCACTGGCCCAGGCTGCGCCCTCCAGAGCCCCCACAGAGCTGCTGGGACCCTCGGGTGCCTGAGAAGTGTAGGCATCAAACTCATCGTTGATGCTGCTGATGATGCTGACTGGCCGCGAGCCAGAGGCCAGGGCCTGCAGGGAGCAGTTGCTGCCAAAGCTGGCCAGGCTGGAGGGCCGCGGGGCCCCTGCCAGCGCCCCCAGGGGCAGCTCCTCCACCACCGTGAACACCAGCTCATCCTCGCCATTCAACTCCACCGGCTGCTGCAAGGTCACCGTGGTGGTCAGCAAGCCCCGTTCCAGGCGGAGGCTGCGAGCAGACGGGCAGGGGCAGGCCACGTCCGGGGAGGGAGGGGGCTGGCCCGCCTGCCCGCTCATGCCCACGGGGGGTGTCCGCACCACACTGCCGGCGCCCCCTCCCCCAGGCTCTGCAGGGGCCTCGCAAGCTTCTGGCTGCTGAGGTGGCGGAGGGGCCGGGCTGGGCAGTGGCCTCCTGCCTCCGCCCCCTGTGGCCGTGTCTGGGGCAGGTGGCTCAGGCCAGGTGCTGTTGTCCCTTCTCTGGTCACCCTGGACACCAGCCTTGGAGGGCTCAGGGGCACTCCGGTGTGTGTCTGGGCCAGGGCTGCCTCGAGGGGTGCTGGCAGCCATCGGGGGGCCCACGGCCTTCCTGGGGGATGCAGCCTCGGGGGGCGAGAGCTTCCTGCTGCCTCGGGCGGTGCTGGCCTGAGCTCCGCTGGTGCCGCCTGGGGGTCCCCAGGGGCCCTCGCTGCCATCGATGCACTCCAGCCGCTCCTGCAACTCCGCAAAGGTGCTGCAGCGGAAGTGGTCGGCGTCCCGAGGGCCCTCCGAGGGCCACCGGCGGCTCAGTGCGGGGATAATGGGCACGAAGTCAGGCGGACCCTCGTTGTCGGTAAGATCCCGGTCGGACAGCGCAGCCCCGCTGGGACCCACGTAGATGACGGTGTCACAGGACTGCTCACTGCTGGATGAGTAGTCAGGGTCGCCAGGAAGGCCAGGCACGGGGCGGTCAGGATCCAGAGCCATCGTGCGCGGGTGGAAGGGCCGAAGGTGTGGGGGGCGGCGGGCCCGGCCCTCCTCACAGGAGCTCTCCCCGCCCGAGGAGCTGGACGCATACTGGGGGCAAGGCAGAGCCCGTGAGCATGCCCCTCCACCCACACCTGGCCTCCCCCACAGCCCTTGGCCTCCCCACAGCACACGCTGTGGTCCAGCAGCTGCCCCTGCCGGGACCTGCGCTAGACTTAGGCGGATTCGGCAGTCTTCCCAGCACAAACCGGCTCCACGGGAGGAAAAGGAGCTCAGACAGGAAACGCCACAGAACAGGCCCAGGAATCAGACTCAGTGCTGCCCCACCCCACGACACCCCACAGTCCCCCCCCCCCAGGTGACATGCGCCCAGGAAGGCCCCTGCTGGGCTGCGCCCAAGTCAACATGCACGTGGGTATCTACCAGGTGGGACAACCACAAACCCACTGGGAGCAGCTCCACTCTGCCCACTGCACCAGGGACTTCGGGCTCAGCCAGGCCGGGCCGCGGGATGCACAGAGCGCCCAGGACAGGACTCCTGCTGTAGCACCCCCAGACGCCCTGCAGAGGGCACTGCAGCTGGAGCCCTCGGGCGGAAGGCAGTGGGGGACGGAGCCCACCTTGGCCTTCTTCCTGCGTAGGCGGTGGATGCGGGCAGCCAGCTGCACAGTGCTGAGCGTCTCGGCGTGGTGGGCAGGTGCATCTGAGATGTGGGCGATCATCGTGGTCCGACAGCCAGTGGTGGCCAGGGACTCCCGCAGCAGCATGGTGAGGCTGTGGTCCCTGAGGGCCCAAGAGGCTCAGAGGCCCAGACCTGAGAGGGCCTCAGGGTGGGACGCTGGGCGGGGTGTGGGCTACAGGGCTGGAGCAGGGCTGTCTGCCCCTGACCCTGGACATGACTGTGGCCAACTCCCCAGGGCCACCCCGGCGAGTGCCAAACTCACCTGTAGGGCACATGCTTGGCCCCGTTGACCAGAGCCAAAATGACGCTGCCCAGGGCTGCCAGGGACAGACACAGGGGTCCCCCAGTGGCCTCTCCACCCCTGCCGGGTGCCTCGCAGCTGCCCAGGTCGATGAGGTGCAGACGGCTGCGGCCTCCGGACTCTGTAAGCGCAGGGCGAGAGCCTCAGGAGAAGCCCGCGGAAAGCGCCTCAGCTCCCCAACCGGGGCACCTACTTCCTGCCTGGCCACACTCGCCCACGCGGTACTGGTAGACGTGCAGGGTGAAGAGCAGGTGGGAGCTGTGCCGGGCATCCTCGCCACAGCCTGCCCGGCTGGTGCTGCGGGCAGCCAGCGCCGCGTCCAGGTAGAAGGCGGCCTGCTCTGCCGTGGGGGCCCGCAGCTCACTCTGATTCTGGAGCTGGAGAAGGAAGAGGCCGCCACGCCCTCAGGGGCTCAGGGTCAAGCAGCCCCCAAGCCCTGCCCACCCTCTGCCCACAGGAGGGACAGTGGCATGGCACACCTGTGACCCACACGTGGGGTCCTCCCGCAGGTACACGCCTGGAGACTGGGGGTCCTGGAGGCTACCAGAAGCCACCTCAGCCAGCAGGTCGCGCAGGTTCTGGTCCCGGCCGCACACCTCCATGGCAGAGACGCGGACGGAGAAGTGCGTGCCTGTCTTCTCCTTGCGCTCCTCCACCAGCCTGAAGAGCCAGGAGATGGCGCAGGGCACCACGCCCAGGCTCTGGGGCGAGCTGTCCTTCCCGATCATGGTGTACGACTTGCCTGGGAGCCACAGGGTGCATGAGGGCCCAGCACGGCCACGTGACCGGGAGCCCCACCGTCATGGGAAGTGCCCTAGGCCTAGCATGGGGTCCTCAGGGATCACCAGGGACACTGAGACCGGGGCCTCCTCATCACGGCCATCCCTCTGCCTCCTAGCTTGGGAAGCTCGCGCTTCCTCCCGTGAGACCCCACCTACATGCCCACAGGGAAAGCCACATTCCTCACAATCAGGACCTAGGCTCAGTGATGGCAGCAACAAAGATGGGGTAGGGTACAGGGAACATTTACCAAGACTCGTGTGGCCAAAGGAAAAGATGCAGCCGTCGGCCCCGCCGACCACAGACTGGAGCACATCGGCCACTGTCCCGGAGCACACTTCAGCCTAGGGGTGGAGGGACCCGGCAGGTGTGGGCCATGGGGCTGTGCCACCCACCTTCTGCCACACCTGGAAACCCAGGCCTTTCCTGGACACATGCAGGGGGTCAGCTCACGGGCAGCTGAGCTGGCAGACACCGCCAAGCACACAGCGCTCACATGCACAGGAAGAACGGACATGCACCAACAGCAAGAGGACACAACACATGCCAGACGTGCTGGCATGGCCAGTCGGCACTGCTGCCGGCCCGGACACACACCTAGGATGCCAGATGATGCACGCAGATGCATGGCCACGCTGCACGCAGGACCATGGGGGCATCAGTGCCCCGCATCCAGGGTAAAACAGAGCCAGCTTTGGAGGACAGTGGCTCCAAAATACCCAGCGCCGCCTGGAAGACTCGCCTGCAGAGGCAGGCAGGCTGGGGCGAAGGAGCCACGGGCTCACTCTCCACAGTCACGGCAGACTCCACCCATGGTCCCCTGGCCCGGGAGCCACGCCCACTGTACCTGCTCCGAGTCCTGGGGGAAGATGGCATCAAAGGCAAAAATCTTGGGGACAGCTGTGGTGGCAGCACGCCGGGGGCCAGCACTGCCCGGGAGCCCGGCAGCTGGATCGTAGAGGGTCACCTGCTTCTTCCGGGGGTCCACCTTCAGGAAGGACGTGGACTCGGCACAGCGCTGGGCCCCCTGTGCTGGCCAGATGCGCAGCATGACCTTCACCTGGGGGCAGGTAGAACAGGCATCTGAGCCCCACCCACCACCCAGCTGGCTGCTAATTACAGGGCACGAGGAGCCATGGCGAGTCGGGACAGCGGACGAGGCCTCAGCACGGGCACCGACACCGCAGGAATGCGGCCAGAGCCGATCCCGTATGAGGTCAGCGGGCAGGGAAGGAATGAAGCCCTGGGCAGGAGAGGCTGGCAGGGGCGCAGAACAGGGGCAAGGAAGCCAGAGGGTGGGGGTCGGCGGGCCCCAGACCCCAGGGCAGAGGCGCTGCGGGCAGAGGTGCAGGGACACTCAGCTGCCACCACAAGCCTCCCGGCAGCAGGCCCTCGACGCCCGGGAGAGGTAAGAGCACTGGTGTTCTGAGCGAGCACGCAAGCCTCGGGCTGGGCTTGCCGCTTCTGACCCCGCCGAGGACCTGTGTCCCGCAGAACTGGGGTCAGCAGAAAGGCGGAGGAGAGCCTCGGGAGAACCCAACCCAGGTGCGCTGGGGAACTGAGGCGCGGCAGGGAGGGATGGGACTGGGGAGCCCGCAGGTGACCACTCAGCCTGGGCTTACGGCACCATCACTGGCGTCCCTCCAAAGCATAAGAGAGATCTCCAAGTGTGCCCTGTGGCCACCCCTGCCCTCAGATGAAACAGGACTGGCGGGCACCAAGATGCCAGGGCCCAGAGCAAGCTGCGCTGCAGATGGCCTGAAGCCCACGTGGAGAACGGATACCCCAGACAGGGGCGCTCCGTCCTGTGCGTGGGTGCCCCGGGGTCCCGGGCAGTGTAATCTGGCAGGCAGGCACTGTTCCCCCAGAGCCACCCTGGGTCAGGGCTCCTTGAGCCAGGCACTGCTCCATTTTCTGAAGGACACCACCGTCCACTCTCCGATGAAATCTCCGATTTCCCCACATCAGTGTAAATCAAATTACCCGAGACTCATTTCAGAGCCAATATTTTTCACGGATTTAATTGTAAGTGGCAGATACATAACGCCAGTAAAATTGGTTTACCGCGGGAAGTGCACACGGGCGCCATCCACCCCCTTGGGCACGCAGCACATTGATATGCAGAACCTCCCGCAGTGGAGTGGGGTGTGCCGCTCGGGAGCTGCGAGGGAACACTTGGCTATTGTGCTCATCGGAACCTGGGCTCCGTCAGGCGAGAATCGATTCTTTTATTCCCCAGCGACATGAACAAAACTACTTCATTTCCAGACGCCGCTGCAAAGCAGACGAAAATGCACACTTCCCAATAATTTTTGGCAATTTTTTTCCAGCGTGAGCCCCTCACGGCTTCAAGAGCCAAATGGGTCTGGAGAGTCGAGAAAATTCCTAGCAGGGAGGAGAGGTGGGGAAGCTCCACACCCCACACCTCCTGCCTCGGAGCAGACACTTATCCAGGCCCAGCCGAGCCAGGCTGGAGGGGACGGGGCAGGGGCCACTGGCCGTCCAGCCTGCCCACCACCCACCCGCCCCCAGCCCCCATTCCAGTGCCAGGCCATTGTCTGCCTGAGAGACCCTATCATTACCACGGGAAACATCAGGGTCCTCCAGGAGACAAGCACACTAGCCGCTCCCCCAAATGCGCAGATGTCACAAAGCCCTGAATGGCTGCCGCCGCCAGGAGGGGAAAACCACATTTTGCATAAAAAAGGAGGCTGTGCAGCTCACGAGGTGGCTGGGCAGGGAGGGGGCGCTGCACCCTCCAGAGGGGATGTCTTTTTTAATACCACAACATGATGAATTATCTTAAGTAGCACATTAATGTCAGAAACTGAATGTAATCTAACTTCTTTCCTGTGACAGTATTAAATGCTTTTCAGGAGGCATTTCTGACGCGGTGACATTAGCACTAATAACACCAGGCCCAGGAGGGGAGGAGCGGGGCGCAGGGAGTAAGGCTGCTGGCCAAGGCTCCTGGTCTGGGGGAGGTGCTCAGTGGTCCAGGGCTACAAGGACGCTCCTGAAGCCCCCTGGGCCTGGCCCTGAGGGGTGGAGGGAGTCTGTGGGCTTGAAGCGGCAGGAGAGCTCTGGCTGCCCAGCTCAGAAGGCAGCCTCACTTCTCCCAGCCTGCCTGAGGCAGCGTCTCCCACGCCCACCACACTCCCCTTGCCCAGCAGAAGCTCAGAGGGTAGACAGGCTAAGTGACCATGCCAGGGGTCAGCACCGAGAGCCAGAGCTGGGCGGGGAGCCTGGCGCCACTCCCCTCGCGGCCCTCAGCTGTCCTCAGGTCTCAGCACAGCCCTGCACCCCACACGACCAGGGCAATGGCAAACTGGCCATCCAGACCGCCTGCCCTGCCCGGGGGACTGTCCCCCAGGTGGAGAGGACACTGGGGTGCCCAAGTTAGCCAATCTGGGCCCATCCTCCCTCCTGGTCACCCGATGTGGCTAAAACCTCCTAAGGACATGATGATTCAGCACACATGGAGGGCAGGAGACCAAAGGCCCGGGGCACAGTCACTGGGGGCGGGAACACCCTCCTCCCATCTTCTACCCTGTGCCATGCAAGAGGCAGGTACAACCATCTGCACCCCAGGACCAGTCCAGAGGCAGGCAAGCCACCTTGACAAGCAGTCGGCTGCCACCTTGCACCTGACCCTGGGGGCAGCTCAGACAGAATCAGCAGCTCTAGGACACGGAATGTCCACTTCAGGACCTGGAGAGCCAGGCCACCCAGCCAGCACATGCACCACAGATGTGGTGACCTGGGGTCAATGCAATTTGTTCAGATCCACGCAGCTGAATCAGCCTCAGGTGGCAAGTTTGCCAGGCAACTTGATGCTCCTGGTACTGGCCACAATGCTACAGTCCATGGGCTGTGCCTGAGGCTCATGTGCCAACTGCCCGCACCTGACCTTGGGCACAGAGTTGGCTGACCCAGCTTCCAGCCACCAAGTAAGCGCTCTACAGTGAAAGCCCTGTGACTCCAACGCAGAGGCACTGCCGTGGACTTGCCTGGCAGGGGCGGGGCATCAATCCTGAACTCTATGCAGGAGTCCTGGGTCATGAGGCTCCACAGCTGTCCCCAGGTATGGACGCTCAGGAGGCCCCGTGTGGGGGGATGCAGTAAGGGAAGCCCTCCTGAACTAGAGCACACCTGGCCCACAATGCTGTGAAGGTCCAGCAGACAAGGCCACAACCAGAGGAAGAGAGGTGCCCTCCAGATGGGCCGCTTGGATGCGGGCAGCTGAGAGCAGGTGGGCCAGCCTGGGTCTCTTGAGGCTGGGGGCAGGGCCCATGCACACAATTCAACTTCCTCTCCAGACCCTGTCCTCAGGAAGTTGGAGCCCCTGAGAGTACGAAGACCACTGGCCTGAGCTGACCGCCTGAGCAGGGTGCCAGCCTGCAGGGCCTGTCCCTCTGCTGGGCAGTGCTGAGCAGGAGCAGGAAGTCCCACCCCCACAGCTGCCAGGGCATCTGGGAGGGACCTCTGGGCTGCAGAGGAGGCAACAGGTCAGGGAAAAGCCCACAAGGCACACACCAGCCTGGGGTCCGCCTGCAGCCCCATGCCCTGGGCCTGCCTCTCCACCCTCGCCAGCACCAAGCATCCACCCTGCCCAGGCCAGCACACAAGTCCCAGTCTCAGAGGCCCCTGGGGCTGGCACAAGGTGCTCCTCTAGGCCTCTCAGGAGCCCAACTGACAGGACCCAGGGTCAGAGCTCTGGAGAAGGGGCCAGGAGCAGCCCACTGCTCCAGCCAGAGCCCATGCCCTCTCCAGGCCGCAGCATCCCCACCTAAAACAAGGGGCCCTAAGTCAACGTGGGGATCTGCCTGGACACAGTGACTCAGGAGAGCTGGGCAGCCCAACTCCCCAGCAAAGCGGACCCCTGAGCAGGAGTCCCACAGTCTACCACCTGGCTGGTCCAGCACGTGCCCAGGACCCAGAACACCCCGACACTGCAGCGGGCAGTCTCCAAGCCTCCCTGTCACCCCCGGGGGCACTGCTCTCCTGAGCCTCGGCCTCCCCATCCACACCCTGCTGACCATCCTGTCCAACTGGGGAGTGAAGTGGAGCCCCTCTGCCTCTGCACCTTCCCAGTCACCCCTGACCTCCCACTCCAGGGCCACCTGACCTCGTGGCCGGTCTACCTTTCCGAAGCTGCCGGGGTTGTCCTTGGTCTTGGAGGCAGCCCTGAGCAGGCAGGGGGGCGCTGGGGGTGGCCACAGCTGTAGGACACCGCTGAAGTCCGTGGGGTAGGTAGAGGCACTGCGGGCAGCAGGGGCAGGTGGTGGGTGGTGCTTCTTGCGCTTGGAGGCCAGGCTGAGCTTCTGGGCAGCCCTGGGGAGGAGAGGCACGCACAGCCGTCCCTGTCACCACATCACTGTGTCCACACACACACACACACACACCAGGCCATCTCACCCTGGGACCCCTCCACCACACAAGAGGACTCCAAGGAAACATGGGCCAGAGCGTTGCCTCTCCAGGTGGGATTGCTGGAGCCATGGCAAGGTCCCCTCCCTGGCACCTGTGCCCAGCACCAAAGCCAGGCAGGTGACAGAGGGTCCAGGCAGACCCAGGACAACTCCCTTCTCTGTGCAGGGTCCCAAAAAAGCATTGTCTTCACCCCCAGTCCTGCAGCTACTGTGGGGGACAGGCTGCAGGTCACCACCTGCAGGCAGCAGGACCCTGGCATGCTGACCCTTGGTGCCTCAGTGTCACCACCTATAAGATGGGATGACGTGACCCCTGGAGGCCTCGTGTGGCCCAGATGAGCTAACACATTCAAGGTGCCTGCACTCTGTGCTGCCATCATCATTACCACACCGGGAACCCCACAGAGGAGACAGCCTTGGTCCTTGTGTACACCAGCTGGCGGAACCAGACCCCAGGTCCTCTGACAGGCACCCACACCTGTGGGTCTGGCGTCCATTGCTATGAACACCCTGCTTCCTGGCAGCCCCCAGCCCTCCAACACAAGCTTCATGCTGCACCAAGTCAGTTCCCTGGGCACACACACCCGGTGCCCACATCCTGGGCCCAGACCACCAGGGCTGCACAACCCACCCCACTACCCACCACACAGGGGATGCAGGTGACCACCCACATGAATGTGTGCACGAGTGGGCCTGGCTGAGCCCCTCTCCCTGCACCTGCCCCGACCTTCCAAGGGTGGAGCCCCTGGGGAGGGGCAGGCTGTACCTGCAAATGCCCTCCCAGCCCTGCCCGGTGCCACTTCTCTTCCACCTCCCACAGTGCCCCCCTCCTTGACTACCTCCCTGGGTCTATCCCGTTCTCCCAGGACCCAACGCAGAAGGGCCCACAACTGGGGTGGCGGCCGGGCCCTCACCGCGCCTCCCACCACGGAGAGCTCTGTTGCCAGCGTGCACGAAACTCCTCTCATCCTTAATAGGAATTGTCTTTTAAGAGGCCCCGGGGATGGCTTCCTCCCAGCGAGGTGTCATCACAGAAGATAAAAGTAATCTACAGCGCACGGCAGAGTCCTCAACAGAGCCACAGCAGGCGACAGGCGCGCCCAGGCGAGGCCAGGGTGGGAGCGAGGGGCCCAGGAGTTCTCGGCCTCGCCGACTTGGGCTCTTGGCCGGAGTTGATGGCAGCGGAGGCATCTGCACTCTGGGGAACCAGGCCTGTGTCTACAGACCTCGGGGCTCACGCAGAACCTGGAGCGCCCCACAAGGGCCCAAGCCAAGGCCCTTGACTTCTAACTGCCCTGCAAGCAGGCATCGGGTGCCCGCGCCTACCAGGAAGCTCATAGGAACCTGGAGTAGAAGGAGCTCAGGCCTGTTGCCTGGCACACTGTGCGCCTGCCGTGGAGTGGGAAGCCCAGGCAGGGGACCTTAAGAAGCAGAGCCATACCCACACGCAGGGGCGAACAGCGCAGGTGGGTTGTGGCGTCTGTCCAGTCAGCAGGGTGAGCAGGCGTGAATTTCCCCAGTCTGTTCCAGGGCTCTTCCTGCCTCCCATCGTCCCAGCCCTGGCTTCCTGCCCTGGACCCCACCCCACCCCAGGGGATACCCCACGGCTTCCCCAGGGGCCTCCATGGGAAGAAGCTCTGTGGGTGCCAGAGAGGCCTAGGGGACAGAGACCTGGGCAGAGTGAGGAGTCACTCTCCTGGAGTCACCTCCATATCTGCACCTGGTGCCTATCCCCAGGATTCCAAGGCAGGGTGTGGGCTTGCCCCTCAAGGGGACAGCACTGGCCAGCAAACAACAGTGGCCAAGCCACTCCACCAGGAGCAATCTCCACACCCTTGCCGGATCCCACGCACGCCCCTCCCAGCTCCAGCCCAGGTGCCCAAGCACGTGCCTAGAGGGGATAGGGAGACCTGACTGCTGGCAAAGTCCTGGGGAGCTGGAGCCAGGTGGAGCGAGGCTGGCTTTGCTAAGCCAGCCACATGGCAGCCACAGACAGCTCTGCCCTATGACCCCAAGAGGCCCACCAGCGGGCACAACCAGGCCCCAGGCCATCAGAACATGGATGGTTATGGCTAGTGTCCCCGCCCACGGTCTGACCTAACTCAAGGGGCTCCCTCCTCCCTCGGCCCATGTCAGCCGCAAGGGATTGGGAGCCAGCGGGCCACGCCCCAGCTCACCCGGCCCTCAGGTGTCCGCTCATACAGGCTCAGCTCACTGGGCATGACTCACAGCCCAGGCCGCGGAAGGAGGCCCCAGGACGGGCACTTTCTCCTCTGATGGATTCAGGCCCCGTGAACAGGCAGGCCCCGTCAGCTGTTGGACACGCCACGTGGCTATCACACCTTGGCTCTCACAGGCCTGCCAGCCCTCGTGGCCCCAGCCTTCTGGGGGCGCAAACCTGGTCCTGAGCCTCAGGGTAGACACAGCACCAGGGCAAACTGAAGACGCTCCACACCACCACTGCCTCAGTCTCAGCGGTTGGCTCGAAGGGACACTGGAAAGGCAGTGGAACCAGAACCACCCCATCCTTGAGCAACCTCCTCGAGGAAGCTCACCCGATGCAGAAAGGGGCCCAGTCCTCGTGCTGCCTGCCCCAGACCAGCAGATGCTGCCAGGCCCAGGCCCAGCTCCCGGTGCACAGGACACGCCTGTGAGGCCTGAATGCTGTGGTAAACAGGCTCCGGGAAGGACCCTGGAGCCACTGGGCACCTCTCACCACAGGCCCAGAGATTTCCTGGGCTTGCTGGCCCCGGACACCATTCGTGGTAAGGAAAAGCAAGCTACCTTTTTTACAAAGAAAACTTACCCTTCCAAACAGTCATTTCACAGGCAGGTGGGCTTACCGGGGGGCCCGGCGATCACCCGGAGAAGCTCATGCTTGTACGGAGGGGGGCCAGGACTGTCAACCGGAGCTTCCTGGCTGTGCTGTGCTGGAGCTACCAGGCAGGGGGCCCTGATCCTGGCTGGTGAGAGCAGCCACGCCTCCAGAGCCCGCTGTGGCCAGCACACTCCTCGCCACCCGGGAGCCTCACCTGGAGGGACACCTGCCCACAGAGCCCTGCTGCCCTGGCTTCCTGGCTAGAGCTCCTGTGAGCTTCTCCTCTGCCCAGCCCACCCGGCCCTCTGCCAGGCCGGCCTGGACATCCAGGCAGACACCAGGGGACTCCCAGGCCCTCGGATCCTGTGAGAGCAGTAGAATGTCCCTGTGCTGCAAGGAAGGCCCCCTCTGCCTACCCAAGCCTGCCCAGGGGATGGCCCCAGTGGTTCCTTCCAGGACATTTAGATTCCAGCCCCAGAGGCGCCACCCCACCCCCACAGAAAGGGAGGAGAGCCGGCAGGCAGGCAGCACTCTGGGACATTTCAGAGAGCAGAGAGCAGAGATGCAGGCTGCTGGGCGGGACACTCCTGGACGGTGAGGAGGACACAGGGTCACAGAAGGGATGGGACAGCTCCAACGTGCGCCAGCGCCTTCCCACCCAGGCCTCAGCCCTGCCCAGCCCTCACCCCTGCAGGCCCTGAAGAGACCCTGGCTCCAGGCACCCTCAGGTCTCCCGACAGAGAGGAAGCACACAGAGGTGACTTGGTGTTGCCCAGAAACACTCAGAGGGAGGGCAGAGCCCTTGCTCCAGGGCTGCAGGACTGGAGAACCAAACTCCCAACCCCCACACCATTCTGCCCGCTGGGCAAGGCCCCTGCCAGGCTCCCACTCAACCCTCCAACCCACTCCCAGTGCCCAAGATGCACCAGCCACTTCTTGCAGAAAGACCACCAACCCCCCGCCTGGAAAGCTTCCAGGGGCAGGGCAACTGAGGTCAGCCACCCTCTGTCCTGCTCAGGATGAAGGTGGGAGCCCAGGACATGCTAGCATGTGCCCGAGGCTCCTCGGGGCAGGGGCCCAAGTGCCACGGTCTCTCAATGGACTCCAACAAGCCCTGTCCCCACTCCAACCCACAAAGCCAGTGAGCAGGCACACATGCTCAGAGCACCCCTAGTCTCAACACCCTTGGTCAGGGTGACCCTAGCCCGCTGGGAACATCACCTACCAGGCCACCCACCCCCAACCTGACCCAGGACCCACCACCTGCCACGGGCCTTCAGGAAGCCACTGCAATTCAGGGGAGCTAACAGGCTGGAAGTAATGGCAGGCGGCAGGGCTCCCCCCTCGGGAAACCTGCTTCCCGGTCCCCAGCCCAATACGCTTGTTTCTTTGTTTCTATGGTAACTGCCCAAGGTCAGCTGCTGAGCAGGCAGGGAGCAGCGCCAGCCTTGGTGGAGACAAAAGGCAGCAGCCTGCTCTGCTGGGGCTCGGGGTCGCTAATGAGCCAGCGTGGGGCCATGGGGCGTGGGGCGGACACCCGCCCTGCACTCCTCAAACACCAGGGGCCTCGGTGGCAGGCGGCAGGGTGGCCCCAGGGACAGGGGACCTTGCCGAGGTGTTTTTTCTTTGCAGAAAGTCTCCTTTTCAAATCCCCTGCTGCCAGGCACATCCCCCAAGAACCCCAGGACAGAGGCCCCTGAAATCAGGACTACGCAGGGTGGGACATGACCAGCTGCAGCGCCACCAGGGCCATTGCCCTGACCACTGCTGGCACACAGGACGCCTGAGCAGGCTGGGCAGGACCCCCGCCCCTGCCCAAGAGTCCCAGCAGGGCCCTCTGCACCTAAGTGGGGTAGTGTCTGAGGCCACATCCATCATGGGAGGCAGACCCACACAGCCGCCCGCCTGCTCATCAGCCGCACGACAATGCCCTAATCATATGCCCCGTCACTCCCCAATCAGGCCCCGCAGTCCCCCGGAACAGCACTGATAAGGCGCTCCCCTCCCCAGCCGCCGGTGTGATTCATGGACAGGCTTATCAGCACCGGTGCGGGCTGCTAATGGGACAGTGACCCACAGCTGGGCTTGCCATTACCGCTCATTACCGCGATTACGTCCTATAATCCACATCCCCAGCCACCAGGATGAGAGCAGGAGGCTGGGCCTGGGTCCGCCTGGGGCTGAAGCCAGGGGAGAAGACTCTGCTCCCACCCCCCACCCTGAGCACACCATTCCCTCTGCAGGAACCAGATCCTGGCCACATCCCAGGCTCCAGCTGGGCATTCCAGGGGCGCAAGCCTGCAAACCACAGTCCAGTCACTCACAGACCCCCAGCTCTAGCCTGGGACGGGAACCCGGGGGACCCATGCTGAGAAGCCAGCCACACCTGCATTCCCACAGCCTCCAGCCCCTGGTGTGGGCAGCTGGCAAGGGCTGTTCTTAGAACAGCCCACAGGCCATGGGGGCCGAAGCCCAGGGACCCTCGTGCCCCTACATATGCCTCTGGTCCACACTGCTGCCCACAGGGCCCCAGGAGGACCTACCTTATAAAGAAGGAGGCTGCAGCTGATGATGGGCCTGTGGAGCCTCCTGCAGAGGTACCTGGGGCTGGAGTGACCAGGGCCGACGTGCAGGCCCCACCGCGGCCCCACACCTTGGACACACCATCAGGGCCCACCATGGGGGGAGAGTCTCGGACCGTGTCTGCCACCGCCACAGCAGCCACCGCTGCCTCAGCCTGCAGGGAAGAGAGAGTCCACATGAGGAACAGAGGGGCAGCACGCGCACCCAGGACCCAGGCCCCAGTCGGGACACGGCACCCCAGATCCCCAGCACAACCCTGCTCCTGCCCACGAGGCTGGGAGACTGAGGCCAGGGAGAAGGCCGGGGGTCCAAAGGCGACACAGGAGGACGCCGTGTGCAGCCCGGGAGTGTGCTGGGTCTGCCCTGGCAGGGGCCCTGCAGGCAGAGGTGGACCCATCGGAGCCAGAAATGCAGGGACCACTGAAGTCGGGGCAGCTGGACAGGACTGTGTACCCCTCTCACTCTGGGCCAAACAGGAGCACCCAGAGACATGATCAGACAAAAGCCACAATAAATATCTGGCACAAGCTCTAATTGCCCCGCATATGAGCATGTATTTTGCTCCCAGTGTCTGAAATACTACTCTGGCATTTCCAACTAATTAGCTAAAATAAATTCCAGAAAGGAGACAGTCCCATAATGAAGCACAAATGTAATTAAATGCTCCCCAGGATGCACCCAGCGAACCTGGGACCAGCTACTGCACGCGATTCATGTCAATTCTGGAGCCCTAGACTCCAGGCAGCACTGGCTCTGGGTGGGCAGGAGGCAGGACACTCCCCAGGAGACAGCTGCCCAGACCCTCCCAGGCTCCCCACTCCACCAAGTGGAGCAAACCTGCCCACGGCGTCCTGCCAGGCTGACCAAAGGCTGAGGTCCTCAGGCTGAGAGGACATAGGCCCGGTTTGGTGAAATTGGGGTTGAGGAGTCCACTGTCCTCAGGGTCTCCCCAGGGGCACAGGCTACAGGCAGGTATGGCCACTCTTGGCCCCGGGAAGGAACATTGCAGAAGGATCCCTCCTCCCCATAGAGGAGGGTCTCTGCCTGCCCAGCCTAACACGGGTGCCAACACTGGCTCCCCTGGCCCCCGAGCAGCAGTTGACCTCAAACTGGCAAGAAGGAAATGTCAGTGGCAGAAAGGGAAACCGGGGGCCTGGAGAGGGGCGGCCTGGGACAGCTCTCCAGGCCCTGGGCCAGCACACCATGCCCACCGCCTGCAAGGCAGAGCTGCTGCACAGCCCTCAGAACCCAGCCCAGCCGGCACCCTCCTCCAAGCCGCTCTCTCACCTCGAGGTAGTTTCGTACCACTCCATGTTTCCCCATGATTTCATCTAAATTCCTCTACATTCATCTAAATTCCTCTGCTGAGCAGAGTGGCACAGAAAAGAATTCATCTTAGAGTTATGCTGTTGGCCACCAGGACTCCTTGGAGCAGAGCTGGGTTTGGCTGAGCACCTGCTGACATCAGGCCAGCATCCCAAGGCCAGGGGCCCCAGGAGGTTGGCAGGGGGTGCGCCGCCCACAGCCCACTGGTGCCCATAGGTGGCTCTCACAGCCCGTGATGGCACTGCGGAGGGAGCCCAGGCAGCATCCCGCAGCCAGGCCCAGCCACACCACCACACCCCGCCTGCCTGCCAGACGAGAGGGACAAAGGCCATAGTGCAGACAGCTGTGCCCAGCCCACCCCACCCTGCCGACCCCAGCTTGCTGGCACCTCCGCCCCAAGCAGGACTGCCGGTCCTGCCTTGCGGTGCATGCGGGCAGCAGCTGGGCCTCCCCGCACTGACCTGTCTCAGGAGTCCTGCACGTGCCTCAGCTCCGCCGTCCCACGAGCTGCCGTGACACGGCTCCGTCCATCGGGTGGACGGCCACTGTCAATTCCTGCCAGAAGCAGAGCCCAGGCATGCCAAAAGAAGCCGTCCCAAAGCGAGAGCCGAGTGGGGAGGGAGGGCCGGCGAGGGGAGACCACGACACGGGGGCTGGGACACAGGGAGGGCGCCAAACGGAAAGCAAGGCGGATGCCAGAGCAGCAACAGAAGGAAAAGCACGAGAGAGCAGAGCGTGAGGCCGGCCCGGCACAGCAGTGGAGAGCCCACGCTCCGCTCGCAGCGGCCCACATATGCCCAGGGACCTGCCTGAGCAGGGCCTCCAGGTCAGTTGGCTCCGGAACAGCAGGTTTCCGTGGAACTCAGTTTAGGAAACACTAAACCACCCATTTCCTAGGAGCACTCTGGGCCAGGCCTCCATAGCTGCAGACTCTGGCCCCTGAAGGACAGTGTCCACCAGCCTGCTCCCCACAAATACCTCCCCAGGCACTAGAGAGGGGTGCTGAGGCATGGCCAGGCAGTCAGGGCTGAACCCACAGACTCTATCTCACCCTGCACAGGCAGGAGGGTGCACTGGAGCCTCCGTGAGCAGACTCCACCCGCAGAAGCCCCACCTTGTCACCCAGAGGCCTTGGGGACCTGGAGAGCCCAAGCTGGGAAGGCCTACCCCACAGGGCCCTTGTCCACTCCCACATCCCAGAGCGTCAACACAGCCTCCAGTGTAAGAGGACCACCCTGTGACCCCCACTCCAGGACCTGGGGACTTGCACAGGGCACCAGCAGTGGGTCAAGAAACATCACGGAAGAGCCAGGGCTGAGCCAACCTAAGCGTCCTCCAGTGTGCAGTCAGGGACAGGGGTCAAGGGCAGGGGCACCACCAGGACCCTGCAGGGCTCACAGCAGGAAGCAGGTAGGCCCAGAGCAGGCGGCAGGAATCCCAGGTCAGTACCTCACAATCGCCAGGGACACAGACTCCCTGGCTCCAGGGGCTTCTGCTCCCAGGCTGCCCTCTGGGGTTATCCACCGTGCCACATCTAACCTATAGTGGGGTTAGGAGGCCAGGGCCTCCACCCTGTGGCCTCTGGGTATAGAATGAGCATAGGTTTCCTTGCCTCTGTGAAAGTCGCCATGGGCACTAGGACATCAGGAGACGGTATCCCAGGCCTAGTGGAGCAGGCCAGGGCAGAGGGTTTGAGGCAGCCCTGTGGCTGTCCAGCACTCTCAGAGCTAGCAGGCTGGGAACAGGCCCGGAGCCCAGTTTCCGAGGGGGCAACCAGCACCCTCCTCTGCAGAACTGCCCCTACTTGACAGTCTGGAATGGACTACCAGGAGGTTCTGCGAGGCAGCTCCAGAACAACAGTCTGGACACTCAGGAGATGGAATGGCCCAAAAAGGGTCACGCTCTAAGATCGCGTACACTGAATGTGGGCTGAGACTTTGATTACACTGTGCCAGCCAAGGCCTGCTCTACCAGGACCCAGGGCTCTCCAGACGGCCATGGCCACAGAAAAACCCAGAACAGGGCCACCAGGGCAGGCTTCCATCATGGCTTCCAGAACACTCTACACCCCTTGGAGCCATGGGTCCCCTGCCTCCCCTGCCAAGGACCAGCCCTTCTGGCCAGGCCCAGCTATTCTCTCCCAGCACCTCCTGCTGGCATCCGCCAAGATGGCAGTACCCTCTGGACCAAGCCCTGCCCACAGGCCGCCTGACAGCTGCCGAGATCAGCTCCACTGGGCCCTGGGGCCATGCAGGTCTGAAGTGGAGTCACGGTGCCTCTGCAGGAGTATTCAGCTCAGCACACACCAGCAGCATTCCAGTGTGAGGCCACCTCTAAGGATCGATGCCCTGGCTGGGGGCCGTGCCTCACCTGAGTCCTCAAGTCCTACTTACAGTTCTAATAATCCCCCTATTGACTGCCAGGACTGTGCTGTAATTATAAATCCATTCCTGCCTGCCCCGAACACAATCGACGTGCACGTAAAACAGGAGCACGTGCTTTACGCGCCCGCGTTTTATGGCCTGCTGGCCACCAGCAGGGCTGCACAGCCTGGGGCCAGTGCCCCACACTATCCCTGAGCCCCCACCACCACACCAAGGCACAAAGACCGAAAAGCCAGCCTCACTCCATTTCCAGCAGACACGGGGGATGCAGCCAAGCTGGCCATGGGGTGGGAGGAGAGGGGCAGTCTGGCTGCCACCTTAGGCCTCCAGTCCTCGGAGCCCAGCCCAGCACGGCCTCCTCCAAGAAACCTCCCGGCTCAGTGAACAGGCATCTGTGACCTCCCCCTCCCAGGCTGCCCACATTCTCTTCCAGCTGTCAGGCCAGGAGACCCAGAGGCTTCAGGAGCGGCCCGCCCCCATCTTCCCGGAATGGTGAGTGGAGGAGCCTCTGCCCAGGTCCGGGTAGCAAAGCCACTCCTGGAGGCCAGTCAGTCCTGAGCCTCCTGTGCACCTGAGCCCAAGATCACAACAAGTGGCCCCAAAGGAGCAGCCAGTCACAGGGACCATCCCGGCTCAAGCAGGAGTCTCAGACCAGGCCACATCCAGGTAGCAACATCCAGCCAGTAACATCTCACCAGACTCAGTGGGGTCAGCTAGCAGAGATGGGGCAGGGCCTGCCTGTATGGACACTGCCCAGCAGCTGTGGGACCCCTCTGCACCTCTTCCGTGCCCATGAACCACCAGGGGGATCAGAGGCCAAGGGCCCACTCACTTCAGAGACTGCAAACAGGAGAGCCTGTGCAGCCAGACTAGTACAACCTGAAAGTGTACTGTGCACAGTAGCACAGCACCTGCTGCCCCTGGCCTGGGGCAGTCATGCAGGGGCCTCTCCACGGGGGCCCCACATCACTCACTCCACTCAGACCGTTTACTCCTCCTGGAGGGTCTTCCTTCTCTGTCCACCCAGGGAACCCAGATCAACATTGTGCAGGCACTGGGGGGCCCTCAGTCTCAGTCTTCAACAAGCAGATGACTATAGGTGAGGGCATGGTGCCCCTAGAGGTGACCCCAAGTCAGGCAGCACTTGTGCAGAGTGACCTTCTGGGAACAGGCCCTCTCCAGAGGACCCCACACCTCCCTAAACCCAAACCACACCCTCCAGGCTCCTGGGAGACCTCCAACACCACAGAGGCCCCTCTCTGGACCCCCACCCTGAGACCCCTTGGGAGAGAGACTCCGCACAACAAAGCCCCAAGGTCAAAGGAAGAGAGCTGCAGAGATGACCTCCACTCAGGCCATGCAGCTGAATACCGGTCCCTCCACAAAGGCAGCCGGCCCTGGTCAGGGACAGCAGAGCCAGCTTCAGGGCAGCTGGCTCCACCCCAGGACCCCCTGGAGGGGCCGTGGAGAGAGAGGCTGGGTACATCCTCCCATCAATACCCTCTCTTCTCCTTGGAGCACAACAGGCCAGAGTGGGAGTGGCTTAGAGCCTGCCACCAATGCAGGCCTCACCCCTCACTGACACTTGCCCATGGAGCAGGTCTGTGTCACCTGGGCTGTGCTACCCTAGGCAGCCTGGTGTGGCAGTTCCTGACTGGGCCCTCCATTGGCCCACGGCATCACACGTGATCTCAGGAGCAAGGCTGAGGTCCCAACGACCGCGCTGGAGGAGGCAAGGGGCACTGCAGCCAGCACCACCCCAGCGGTAGGAAGGTGGAGACCACCACATCCACAATCCTCCTGCAGGGGCCCCCCCACAAGGCATCTGGAGGTGGGGGCCCTGGAAGGGAACCCATTTCTGACTCAGCAGCCACCCACCCAGGGTACTCACCAGGCAGGTGGGCGGCAAGATGCTGTTGACCCTTGAGACGCTCCACATGCCCTCCAAGCACTGCTGGGCCTGGATGGTGACTGTGCTCAGCGCCCCGCCAAGGCCCGCTGGGGCCACAGACACCTGGACACTGGGCCCAGGTGGCCAGGCCAGTCCCTTCCTCCTGTCGGGCCCTGCTGGGGGCTGCCTCCCCATAGGGCCCACTGGCCCAAGCGCGTCCCTGGGGCCGGTCACGGTTCCAGTGCTGGGGGACGCAGGGCCTCCATGGGGGGTCTCAGGGTTCCCACGGCCAGCAGGGGCCTGGAGCAGGCGCAGGGCCTCCCGCGTGAGCTGATGCAGGTGCATGGTGCAGACGTCACAGCGGCGCTCGGCCTCTGGGTGGCACGCCGGCAGGACCCCCGTGGCAGGGAGTTTGTCCAGAAGCAGAGCAGAGAGGCAGGGATCCTGAGGACAGCAAGGGACAAAGGCTCAGTCAGTGCCTGGGGACAGGAGGGTGGCGCAGAGCCCACACCCGCACCTCACCTCTGCAGCGGAGGGCTGATGGGGCTGCAGGGCCATCTATACCTGATTAATAAGCCTCGAACAGTTCCATCCACAGGAGCCCCGCAGGAAAATAATTATCAGAACTTAACGGTGAGGCTCACACTGCCCTTGGTAGCCACACGGCTCTCAGCTGTCATTAACCGCAACGGCTGGCGGCTGACAAGGCGTGCTGCTGGCTCCCGGACAACCACCCCAGGGCAAAGGCCTGGCCCAGGTGGGAGCAGGAGGGCGGTGGGAAGCGGCAGAGCAGGGGGCTGGAGACCCTCTCCCTGCCTTTCTAAGGTCTCCAGCCAGCCCTGGAGGAAAACGAAGTCAGGCACCTAGAATGCTTGCCAAGATCCCTGGGGGAGTGGGGTCGTCTCCAGTTCAGGAGCCAGCAGAGGGGCAGCAGAGGGAGGCAAGACACCCGCCTCCACAGAGCCAAGGCACATGGGTCCCGGCCCTAAGAGTGGATCCCGAAGTGGCAAGAACAGGAGCCAGGGCAGCCACGGGGACCTCCTAGGGGGCCACCTTTCCAAGGAGGCAAGGAAGGGCCAAGCCTCAGGGTGAAGCTCCCCAGCGGCCCCACCCTGCTCCGCCTCTGCCATGAGGAGCTAGCCAGCACCCCTTCCCCAAAGGCCTGCCCCAACACAGGGCATCCGGCCTGGGCAGCCCCTTAGACAAACACCAGCCTAGCCAGTTGTGGCACTGGCCACCCCAGCTTTTCCCAGGGTTCACCCTGATAGAGCACAGGGTCCCTTCCCAGTAGGTAGACTTTACCAGTCCCACCACCTGCCCCCAACCTGAGCCTCCCTCCCATACAAAACCCCAGGGATTTCCAACACCTGGCTCCTCTCTGGTCCCCAAGTTGGCCATAAAAGAGACAATGGTCTCCCCAGACACCTGTTTCTCATTTGAGGAAGCTGAGGCACAAGGGTGTCTCATTTGTCCCATTCACGTACCCTGAGCCTGCCCTGTGGCAGCCTGGTGGGTCCTTGTCCACCACATGTAGGAGGCTCACAGTGGTGAGAGCTGAGGCTCAGGTGGCTGAGCAATGAGGGACCCTGGGCCCAGTGTGAGCAGAGGTCTCTCTTCTCCTTGTCCCCAGTACCACTCCACATGCAGGGTAAGCCCCACCCCAGAGCCCCAGGCACTCCAGGCCAGATGAAAGGCTGACCTGGCCAGGCCCAGCATGAGCCAGCTGCCTGGTCTACTGCCCCTCCGGAAGGCCTGGATTTTCTCCAGGCTCTGAAGTGCCTGGCAGGTCTGGTCCTGATTAGCTGGCACCCCCACTCCCTCCCGCACCCCTGCGGGAATTCAATGAGCTCACTCGGGGAGTCCTGCAGAGGGAGGAGGCCCCAGCAGAAAGGGCCCTGGGGCAGCTGGCTCCGCAGTCAGGAGCACACAGGTCCACACCAGGAAGCCAGGCTCCCCTCCCAGATGACTGAGTGCCTCAGCCCCAGCTGAGGGCAGTGGGGCCATTTCCCAGGGCAGCTCTGCCCGCCCCATCTTTCCACTCCGCAGGAGGCTGTGAAGGGGAAGGAAGTGCCTGCTGCTGGAGCCGTTAACTGACCTAGAAAGGTGGCCAGCCCAGTCCCAGCTCCAGCCCTAGGCCCCAGGCCCACTGCCCTTTGTTCTGGGACTTGGGGACAGGCTGAGGACCTCCTCCTGTCTTCAGGCCTCAGGCTTCTGGAGAAGCCCTTTATCCCCTTCATAGCCTGTGTATCAGGAGGGAGGAAGGAAAGTGGCCTGCAAATGCATCAGCCCTCCATGGCCTGGCCAGAAGAGGGTGGGAAGCAAGGTGACCACCTGAGCATCCCCAGCCCAGCCCCCACTGCCAGGACCCCATCTCACGGGGGCCTCAGGAACTCAGAGCCCTATCCAGGCCTCGGCCCTGGGCGGAACCAAGGGTGCAGGGCCAGCCCACCAAGCTCAAGTTCCACTGGGAAGACAGCAGAGGCTGCCAGTCACCTGCTCAGCAGAAGCAGCCCCCACTAGGCAGCTCAGCCCAGGGCCTTCCCCCACAGCTGCCCTGCTTCACAAGTACCCAGGAGGCTGGGGCCCTCTCTTGAAAGAGCAGCAAGCCCACCTCTCAGGGACGCTCACCACCCCACTCCCCCACGTCCTGGCTTGAGACTGAGGCTAGGCCAGAGAGGAGAAGGCGGCAGGGTATTGAGCAGCGGGAGGCCGGCCCTCTGACAGGCCAGGGAGCAGCAGGGCACAGCACAGGCCCTGCAGTTCTTGCTGCTCAGGGAAGAAACAACCGCTAAGCAGAGCACCCAAGTCACTCAGAATCACACAGCTTGCTCCAGAGGGACTGACCTCCCCACTCGCAGGACCAGTCCTGGGCTGAGAGGGGCCCAGCTCCACCATGCAGAGATGTGGGGAGGCGGGAGACAGGCAGGGGTCCTCAGGCACCAGCTGTTCCCTTCCCGCGCCCTAGAGGCTGCCTCGGACCAGACAGGCCTGCACAGCCCTGCGGGCCCCCAGCCAGCATTCTGCTCTCCTCAGCCTGCTTTGTGGGCTCAGCTAGACCCCTCGGGCTGGGAAAGGAGGGGAGAGACCAGGAGGGGCAGCCAGGCCCTCACCAGGCCAGGTCTCCCTGCCCAGTCAGGCAGCTCAGGTGTCCACAGGCCCCAGCCTCCAGGGTTCACTACCCAAGTGCAGGATTTTAACCTCCCAGAAAACCCTGTTACAGGGCCTGTTGCCCTCCCCCTGAAACCCAAGGCCTTCAGAAAGACAGTAATTACTCCACTGCAAAATATTGCTTTTAATTTTCTCTTTATAGTCTAATTAAACAGATATTTTACTTGCATTTGGAAAATGTTTTTCTTCATTTGATTCAATTTAGCACTGGGTACGACCCAGCCATCACACCCAGCTGGGCACTGGGGAGCCTCCCTGGCTTAGAAACCATGCTTCCCATCTTTCATTTCACTTCTGGGGTCTCTGGGTTGCTTTAAGTAATCCTTCCATTTTCTCCGGTGTGGGAGGCTGCCCCATCATCAGCGCCAGGAGAGAGGGGACAGAACAAGTGCAGACCAGACCTCCCCTGGCCGAGGCCACTGGGAGGGGTGGCAGGGTGCTGAGGTCAGGTGTCCACCGCAGGAGGCCCTCTCTGAGCCCATCACCCTGTCTTTACAAGGGGCACCCAGCACACACTGGCAGGGCCAGTTGAAGGCAGTTGACTGGAGCCCCTGACTGCAAAAGGCCCTAAGATCCAGGGTCCCTCTCCTGCTCCGTCAGTCAGGTGTGAGCGAGTGGCAGCTGAGCACGAGGCCCCCACAGCCCAGTCCCCTCTATATGTCCTCCCTTCCCTTCCCAAACAAAGCCTCTGGGCCATGGCCCCGGGCCGCCACTGTTTCCGGAGTTGACAACAGGTCCAGGAAGGGACCCGGCCAGGGGCCCATGGCTGCTCTCAAAGGTCCTGCTGTTGAGGACATTCCTGAATCTCCTGCAGCCTAGTGGGGGGCGGCCAGGAGTTTCCAGCCTGGAAGCTGGCAGCCAGGCTGCCGTGGCCTGCACTCCAACACTCGCCAAGCACCTGGTCAAAGGCTCGGACCATCCAGTCGGACCACCTGCAGCTCGTTGGAAGGGCTCCCGGCCAGCGTAGGCCGTCCTCCTCTGCCAAGCCAAGGATGCGCCCAGCCCACCCAGCACAGACCAGCACGCCACCCCCAAGGCCCTGTGCCAGGCACCAGCCCAGCTGGACCTCTCAGGCACAGGCCAGCTCCCCTCCCCCCTCAATGGCCTCCGCTGTTCTCCACCAATGCTCCAGCAGGGTGCGGGGAGCCCTGAGGGGCCCAAGGCCAGACAGACAAGGATGGCCTCGCCTGGGTGGGGTGGCAGCAGCTCATCAGGACACCCACCACCCCAAGGAGGTACTGAGTGCTCCCCTGCACTGCAGGGACTGAGCTGCCTCACACTCGATCCTACCCAGGTGCAGCCTGTAGCCACTGGCCAAGCACAGGCCCCTGGGGGCCGTTCACTCCTGGGCAGCAGGGAAGCAGATTCTCACAGCCTGGATGGGCACTCCAACCCCAAAGCCACGCGTGGCAGTGCCCCTGGCTCAGCTCCAAGCCCCAGAAGGCAGCAGGAAAGGGGCATGTGCAGAATCTGAATGAAGCCCCTCCCTCCCAGCAGGTCCCAGGACCCCGGGACAGACACCAGGAGACCACGGTATGTGAGTGACCACAGATCTGACCTAACCATCAGCCCCTTCCAACAGGACCACCCAGAAAACCCAAAGCTGGGTCAGCAGGCGGGTGTCAGACTGCACTCTTCAGCAAAGGGCTTCCTGGGATGCTCCAAGCCCTGCCACTGCCAAGCTACATCCAGAACTGCCACACGCCTGACTCCCCAGCCCCCAACCCACTGCCCCTAAGAGTCCCCAGAGTTCTTGCTGCTCCCACTCCCTGGAGACCCTCGCCTCACCTCTCCACCGTCTAACCCTAACCTCCCAAGGCCACCAGCTGCACCTCCTCAAAGCCACTCTGCCAGGGCCGACAGCTCTTTGCTTAAGGTACAGACTTTGGAGGAGAGGTCAGGTGGAGGCTCCATCACATGTGGGTGCAGCTCGTGACCTCCAGCAGGCACACTGGGTGTCTCTTCCTCCCTGCTCCATGAGGAGGCTGTGCTAAGTAAGTGCGGAGAGGGGCACCCCACTCCCAGGGCCTGGCTCCCTGCCACCCTGCCCCACACAGCACCAGTGGTCTATGGCTGGTGGAAGCACTGGTCTTCCCCACCTGCCCAGCTCACCCACCAGATGGGCCCCATGGCCCAGAAGGGAGCACATCCACAGGACCCAGCCCAGGTATCAGGCCCCCATCCTCACCAATCACCCAGCAGAGAGATGGGCCCCAGCATCATTCTGAGGTCCAACACCCATAAGCCACTGCCAGGTACCCCACCACTCAACAATCCCAGCCTCCCACTTCCACAGATGGCCATTTTGCTTTCTGGCTACCATGAGTATGCCTCCTTCACAGACTGAGCCACAGTGAGGCTAAGACACTTGCAGACACAGCCTGGGCAGCAAAGCTGGAGTACAAACCAAGCCCACGGCCCCTGCTCCCAAGCTTCAACCTGCACTTCCTCCTCACTGACCCATCTTGGGGACCCCAAGCTGACTGGGCAGTCCCAGCACCCCTCAAGCCCAGATCAGTTCCAAGTCTGGAGGAAAAGGTAGGGAGCCAGGTCTCCCAAGGCCTCTTCCAGCTCAGGGGCAGGTGTGGGGGCTGAGAGGACCCAAAGATCAAAGCAGGAGGGACCTGTGGCTGCCCAGCAGGCCAGGCTAGAATGGCGTGGACTCCCTAGGGTTCTGCTCAGGTTGGCTGCAGGGCTGGGAGGCGTTCTGGGCAGCTGGGAGGTGGAGCTGGGCTGTGGCTGTGGGAAAGGCTACACGGTCGGGGAGAGCACATGGCTGGACCACAGGGCTGGACTGTGGGAGGGGGTCCACAGTCCAAGCTCAGGTCAGCCCCTGACAGGCTCCACCAGAAACAGGCAGCAGCTCAAGCTGGCCTCTGTCACCAGGGTCAGGGACTAATGCACATGGCCGCGTAAGCACGTGCATCCAAGACCAGACACAGCAGGCACAAGGCCTGGTGCTGGGCTGCCCAGGACTGTAAACTCATCAGCCCCAGGCGTCCAGTGACTGGTGTCACCCCCAGTGGAAGCCTGGGGTGCAAGCTGGAGCTGAGGGCCAGACACAGCTGGGAGCTCTGCATGGAGCTCGGGGGCACCTGCAGCCAGCCTCAGGCCCTGCCGCATGGGCTGCTGCTGGTAGGTGCTGTACTGGAAAGGCGGATGTGGCTCAGGTACCCTTCCACAGAAGCACAAGAAAGACAGCTGGGGGAACGTGCCCCCAGCCGAGGGGGCAAGGGGGACAACTCCACAAGCACCCTGCCCAGAGATGGGAGAACCTCTGGCCCCGGCCCCAGACTGCACCTGCCCAGGAGAGTCCTTGGGCACAGCACTCATCCCAGAGGAAATTCAACCAGAGCTCAGTGGCAGGCGTGGCCAGACCTCCCAGCCCAGCCGCCAGCAGGAACCTGCAGGGTGCGGCCCAGGCTCGAGGGCCACGCCCCTCACAGGCCCCACTGCCATGGGCCAGACACGCTGAAAGCACACTCTCTTCAGTATTCTATTTATCACAGCCCGCACCATCTTGCACAAAGACTGTGCTGTGGCTTCCAAGAATTATGCAATATAAATTAAAAACAAGACCTGGAGACAGAGATGGTCACAACTGAAACACACAGGAGTGATCAGTTCCCATAAGGGGTATAAGAAAGCCTCATGGGGTTTCCAGAGTTCCAGAGATTCGCTGTGAGCCTCCTGGCAGGCCTCTGTGCCCCTGAAGACACAAGCCAGCTCTTCTGACGCCAAGCATGAGACCCTGCCAGGACACACGAGGGAGGCTTGGGAGGCCTCAGACCCCTTCCCTTGCCTGCTCCAAACCATGCAAACCCCTCCAGCTTGACTAGTACTAGGTGAGATACACCTGCCTCCCCTACCCTCCATCCTCCACAGACAGTGAGGCCTGGGCCACATCTGGACACAGCCAGACGCCCTTGAGCAAGTCCCTCCCTCCAGGCATGTGCTCCAGAGCCCCTTGCCCAGGCTCCACCTCTGCTCCCAGGTGATGTCCCAAGGGCAAACACTCATGCCCCTTAAACTCAAGCACTTCCCCAAAGGCCACCCCATCTCCAAAACCCCAGGCCAGCAGAATAGGTAAGACAGACACAAGGATGGCCCTTGTCCTGGCCATACTACACCAAAGGAAACCTAGAACAGGGAGCAGGAAGCCAGCCCAGGGCAGGAGGGGCTCCGCAGAGAGTCTGGGGCTGCCTGGCCTCCGCCCAGCCCTGGCCTCTGACTCTGCAAGTCCAGGAGCAGGTCTCTTTCAGGCTGATGTACCCTGTCCCGTGCCTGCCAAGCCCAGGGAGCCTGGCCCTGTCACACCTCCCCTGGCTGCCACTGAATCGGCTAACACCTGGCTGGGTTGAGAACCACTTCTGGCGCCAGGACCCCGCCCTGCCTAGCCCAAGGCACACACCGTCACCTGGCACAGGTCGCCTGGCACAGCGGTGGCCCCGAGGCAGGTGGAGCTCAGGCCATGCTCCAGACAGCATGGGGGGGAGCAGCCCACAGCTGGGGGAGGTGGCACAGACCCTGACCCCAGGGGCAGACTTCCAAATCATATGAATCAAGGCCAGCCCTCCACAGGACCACAGCGCATTTGGGGGCCACAGACCCAGGACTCCCAAATTCCAGCATAGCTAGAGACGGGGCTTGTGTAAACAGACACGCCCCATCCATCCAGAGGCCTGAGGGCATCCTGGATGAAGGGACAGAGGAATGGAGAGCTGGAGGGACCCCACCACCTCGCACCCAAGTCCAAAGTGAAGGCAAAACAGACCCAGATCAGCCACAGAGGCCTGGCTACGGGAGCAAGAAGGCTCCAGAACCTGCTGGCCCTGAGGGCTGGCTCCCTGAGTGTAGGAGGCCCAGAGCCAGGGAACAGCACCCAGCTGCTCAGGAACAGGAGCCCCCAGTGGCCTTGCTCACTGTCCTGCTTGGAGAAAACGTGGACTTCAAACACACAGTACCACACAGGTAGGTAGGGTCACCCACACGGTGAGCAAGTCCAGTGCCTGCAGGGAGGCAGAGTCAGGGAACCCTGCCTGGATGAGCCAGGGGTGTGGGCAGCCGTGTGGGAACAGACGGTGTTCCCACCAGGCGATCAGCAACTCGGCACTGGTATGGACACTTTAAATGTGACAGGGCCTCTGAAGGAGTTGACACCTGTAAATGACACATCTGGGCATCAGCTGGGAGGACCCCCTTGCAGCAGGGTGTGATCCTTCCTAGGGCAGAGGGATTACCACCATCGATACGAGTTGTCACCTTGGGGGACACAGAATCAGAATCTAGCCTCAAGGTGACCACATGAGGTACAGCGGCTGTCCCCCCACTGTGCTGGTCACTCAGTCATTCAATTTCCAAGTGACCTGGACCCCACACCTGCCCTGGCAGAGCTGCTGCCTGGGGATAGTACCCTAGACTAGGGTAGAAGCAAAGAACAGGGCGTGACGAACCTGGAGACCAGTTCACCAGAACAGCACAGCTCAGGCATGGCAAAGGAACGGCCTGGCTTTAGCCTGCAAGCGGGGGTCACTGTACTGCAAGACCCACAGGGACATCTCAGAGGTGGGGGCTCCTGGGAAAGGGGCACAGAACACCACAGCAGAGTGACAGCAGGGCCTTCTGCCCAGGGAGGCTGGGGGCCTAGAGGCAGGGAGGCATCCACAACAGGGGAGGAAAGGGGAATGAGGCTCAAAGCTCCAGGAAAGGCCCACCGAGGTTATAGGAGGCCAGTCCGAAGGTGGACCCCAGGCCAGACAGGACCCTGAAACAGTCACCTGGGACGTGAGACCTGGGAGAGTGAGCACAGTGCGGGCCAGCCTAGAGGCTGCCTCTCCATGCTCAGGACCCAAGGTCCTTCTCAGATCCGCTCCAACCTGGGCAGGAAGAGAGCATGCCCTCCACTTGGGCCCAGAGCACAGTTCTGTCCACGCCATAAACTGAGGTCCCTGGAGGCCCAGACAAGGACTCAGATGAGCTGCAGGGAAATGAGACCACACGGTAACCAAGGGAGGCAGGCCTCACCCAGGACCCCTGACAGCCAGACAGGCCCCAGCCACCACAGCCAACACCCATGGCACCAAAGACCCAGGCACAGCATGACTCCCAAGTCCCTGTTTCGTCAGTAGCTCGGGCGCGAGGCTCACCCTGCCCTGCCACTGCACAGACACAAAGGCAGCCCCATATTACGGATAAGGGATCAAAGCCAAGAGCTCTCAAGGAACCTGCCTGTGGGAGCAGTCTGCTGGCATGAGGGTGGACAGGGAGCCAGCAGGGAGGAGCCCTGGCAGGGCCCTGGGGCTGGATCAGTCTGCCCCTCCACCACCTACCTCCCTCTCCCTGAGATCAGGCAAGGACACCAAAAGCAAGGGCTCCTAACAGTCAGGCTAGGGACAGTGACGAGGAGCAGCCAGTGTCAAAGGCCAAGCTCAGGGAATATGGCGATGGTTGGTCCCGGGCTTTCCTGACCAACTGTCTGCAGAAACAGACCGGGGAGACTCCCCTTAGATGAGAGATCTCAAATCTAACAAAGACTGGACCAGAACCAGGACCCCGGCCCACCTGTGGCCAGCCAGATCAGGTCCTTGACTGGACAAGGCCAAGGACCACGGTTTGGGGCCTGGGCAGTGGCACAGGCAAAGCCCACTGCAAGAGGGGAGATCAACTCAGTTACCAAAGCCCCGCCTCTCTCTGGCCTTGGCGTCCTGAAGGCCCTCAGGATCCCAGCCCAAGTGGCCCTCTCTGGGGTCCTCAAATGTCCCTCTGTTTGGAAGTTGGATCCAGGTCATTTGGGATACAGAGCCTGGCAAAGGCTGCAGCCTGCTCAGGGCAGTGGATGCTGCAGTGTCCAGTCACACCCAGGACAGGCCAACAGGTCCCCTCCCCAGGGCCACAGAAAGAGGCAGGCGCATCCCCACCCCTGGTTGACCCCGGAGGACTAGAGAGGGCACCCAGGACAGAAACCAGACTGTCTCCTGCCTCACTCTGCCTTTGCCCAAAAGGGAACACAGTGTCCCGTCTCCCTGCCACCCCCAGACCACACAGGTCTCTGTGGAGAACTATATTTAGTGGACTTCCCAGAAACTCCTTGGAGAAGACTGAAGGTCAGGCACTCGGCTTCCTCTGGAGACCCCCACCTCCCTGGTCTGCAGACTTCCAGAGTGCATTGTTCCCTGGAACAATGGTGCCTGCTCCTTCCAGGCTAGGGGCAAGCCCATGGCCGGAAAGCTCAATGGAACCCTCTCCATACAAGCACCAGTGCAGCCTGGGAAAGCCAGAACGAGCAGCTCACTTCCCACATGGGTGGCCCTGGCCTAAGAGTCCCAGGATGGGTGGGACACAGGTCATATCCATGACACCCAGTGAAGGCCAGGCAAGGACCCAGCTGCAGGGGGTGACAGTCCATCTCACCCTCCATGCCCTCCCAACACCTGACTCACATGGCTGTGGGCCCAGGTGCCCCCAGGCCCACACTGCACCAAATAACCTCTAGCAGCTGGCAGGGCAGGAGCTGTCCTGCCCTGGGTGGAGTCCCTGCCAGAGGGCTCTCTCCCCTCCCCCTCCCAAACAGACTAGCTGTGGGACATTTGTGGCTGGGAAAGAGACCGCCTGCCCAGCTCCCTCTCACCCACGGCAGGATCCCCTTCAAATGAGCTGCCCCAGCTCACACATGGGGTTACAGCCAGGGAAACTGAGGCCCAGGAGGGGAAACAGAAAACAAGCCGGGTGAGAAACCCAGCCTCCCTCCAAGCCTCAAGGTCTCCCAAGCTCCACAGAGGGGCCGGCTTGGGGAGGGATCGCTTACTCGGAGGGGCGTCCCGGGTCCACTGACCAGCTTCCACGCCTGTCGTTTGAGCTCCACAAGCTTCGTGTGGCAGTGGCGACACCAGCCGCCCCCGCTGGCCGAGTGGCTTTGCTCTGCGCCGGCCCCGGCGCCCTCGGGGGCAGGGCGGTTGCCGCATGGGTCCTGGTCGGGCCCGGAGGGCAGCCTCTTGCGTGGGGACACTTCCAGCAGCGGCAGCGACTCCCGAGCCGGGCCGCTCTCGACCACCTAGAGTAGATGAGAAAGGAAGGGGATAGTTAGCTCGACTGCCCGGCGGAGACATCCTGGGACCCGGCACAGGCGATTTTCAGTCCCTGGCCTGCCAGGCCCTACAGCGATCCTCTCGCCAAAGTTAGAGCGCGGGGCCGAATCTGCAGCCCACCCTCTCCACGCACCGCCGAGGTCCCGAATGCGGCAGCCCCAGCAGGAGGCCGGCTTCCCGCCGCGCCCCGCTCCAGGCCCGACCCACAGGGGGCGCGCCACCCGGCCCGTGTCCTCTGCGTCCTGGATTCCGTGGCGGGTGCCCGCCTGCCCCGCCGCCCACCGCCGGTTGCCCGCTCCGGACCCGGCCGCGCGTACCGCGGGCGGCGCCGCATACTGGGGGGCGCCGCGGCCGCCCATGGCTGGGACGCTGGAGGGGCAGAGCTGGCTCTCAGGGCGCCACGGCTACGTGATCCGACCCGGGGGCACCCCCATGGCCCTGCCCGACGCTCCGAAGTTGGCGGCGCTGGCAAGTGGCGGTAAGCGCTCGGTGGCGGCGGCTGTAGTGTTCGCGGGCGGGCTGGGCCGGGGCGGGCCGGGGGCGGGGCGCCGGACAGGCTGCTCGGGGCGGGGAGCCGGAGCGCCGCCCCCTACCTAGTGCTGCGCGGAGCGCGGGTGCGGAGCCTGCCTCCGCGCGAGGCCCCTCCCACTCCAAGGGCCCAACCTGTTAGGTGAGTGCCTGCTAGGGGAGGGGCGCTGGGGGTCGCGGAGAGCCTCAAGTTACGCGCGCGCATGCGCCTCCCTCTACGCTTCTGGGACGCCCGGGTCTGCGAGCCTTTTGCCAGGCACCCATCCACTCCTCACGTTGCTGGCAGGAAACAGGCCCGCAGAGGGGAAGGTCTTGCTCGAGGCCACACAGTCAAGTGGAAGGAAGGGACAAGGAAGGGACTGGGCCCTGGCCCCCAGGCTGCCAGCGCACTCTGTGTATGGCTGGCCACCCTTTGGTTTTAACTGCCTCGCACGGGTGAGTGTCGACGCGATCTACGCCTCGGGAAGTGCAGTGCCCCGGCCGGTATCTGTGTCTTGGCGTGTCTGCCAGCTGCACGCGTGTCTGCAGCCGTGCTTGTGCCTGAAAGTGGGTGTGCGAGCCCTGCCGCCAGGGAAACTAGAGGAAGTGTAACGGATGGCCCTGGGGGTGTGCGCGAGACCTGTTGTCAGCAGGCCTGGCAGATGGGAACTTAGCTCCGGAATTAATTGCCTGTTTGTCTCCGGCTGGGAGGTCGCCCCCCTTCTCTGGCGACTAGTTGCTCCCGCCCAAGCCCAACAGCAAGTGTCGCCGCCATCCGAGGTCGCAGGCAATTCTGGTCCGGTCTCTGGGTCAATCTTAAACCCCATGTCTGGCTAAGCGGGCGCAGTGGCTGGTCTCCCCGTGACGCAAGCGCCTCCTGCCGGCCGCCGTGCGCATGCGACTTCGAGGCGCGGAAACACCACTCCAGGAACGATCGGGCGGGGAGGCGCACCTCCGAGGCCCAGGAAGGCAGAGCCAGCGTGATCCAGCCGAGAGCCCACCCGCCGCCTCCTGCGCACACAGTCGCGGAACTGGAGCCTGTCAAAGCGACCCTTCCTTTCTGTTCAGCCCACCCCCCTTCACTTGAACAACCCTCCACTTCTACACACTCACTCAAGAAAGTGGGGTAGATGATCCTTTCCTGGTTTTCCAGGACGTCAGTCGGCTGAAGGGTTTGCCAATGCAGGGGGGAGTGAGGAATAAGGTGGGCTAGGGCTCCTCGCTCTGCCTCTGCGACCCCAAAGCGCCTTTCCACACAGCTCGGGGGGGCGGAAAACTCCTTTCCTCCCCTGGCTAATCGCAGCCTCACTAAGGAAGAACGTCAGTCCACACAGGGATCTGGGTACCCCGGGACACCATTCCCCACCACACCCCCAAGGCCTGCAGACAGCACAGCCCCTCTACTGCCCTGGGACACACACCCGGGCCCAGGAAGCGTGGCTCGCACACCCTCTATCATATGCACACAAGAGCACTCCCAGCACGGACCCCGCAGAAACAACGCCAGGAGCCCTGGTGCGTGCCCAAGACCAGCCACACCCGAAACTTCAGTTCACCGCACCGCCGCGGCTCTTCGGGAAGCACGCGCGCTCACCTTACACCAGGTCGTGCCGGGGAGCCTAAGCAGCCCTGAAGAACCCGGGGGTGCATGCAAGAGCCAGGAGTCACCTCAGGGACCCAGAATCAACCAGGGACCCTCGGAACCGCCGCCTTCCCCACCCCAGCAAGGCGCAAGGTGAGACCAGGGTCCCTGCTCTGCGCTCTCCGCCCTGGCTCATTGCCTCAGGCTCGGTCCCGTCAGGAGAGAGATGCGGAGGGCACCAACCGAGGAAAGTGCGGCAGTGAGTCCCCGCCTGGGCTGCGGGACTCCGCCCGGGACCGGCCGCCTCTTCCACGCGCCGCACCCTGAGTACTATAGCCGCGCCGCAAAGTCGCGGGACAGCGCCTCCGCCGCCAGCCCGGCCCCGCCTGCCCTCACCTTGCCTCGCCGCCGCAGGAGGTGGCTAGTGAAGCCCAGGATGATCTCTGAGTCCAGGCAGAGCGCCCCCATTTCCAGCAGGCTGGGAGCTTTGCGGGGCGCGCCGCGGGGCGGCTCGGGCGGCCCGGGCAGCGCCATGGAGGAGCGGAGCGCGGGGAGCGGCCCCGAGCGCCTCCCGCCGCCACCGCCGCCGCCTCCCCGCCCGCGCGCTCACTGGCCGCGCGCCCGCCGCCGCCGCCGCCGCCGCCGCGCCCCACACGGCGCAGGCCGCCCGCCAGGCCCCCAGTCCTCTGCGGCCCGCGCCCCCGGGCCCTGCGCTCGCTCCGCGCAGCGCGCCCCCGCGCTCCAGCCCCGCCCGCCCGCGCCTACAGCGCCCCCTTTGCCCAGGCGGCGAGCCAGACGCGCGGACCCGAGGGGGAGCGGCCCCGCCCGCTGCGGAGCGGAGGTTGGGGAGCCGGGGAGCATGGCAGGGGCTGCGCCGCCGAGCTTGGTTTGGGAAACCTCTGCCGATAGGGGGCATAATCCCAGCCATCTCCACTCCAATCTGTCCAGCAGACTTCGCGCCTTGGGGTCCCAGTCCCTGAAAACCCTAAGGGAACCAAGTGACCTTGTGCTCCTCACCCCGAAAGCTCCAGGGCACGCCTGCCTGAGCCACTCTTCGGAATCCCCATCCAGCGCCCAATCTTGGTCCATAGGCCCCAAAGCGCTCGTGGCAGGGCCCGTGGGCCCCGTGCCTTCACTCTGGGTCCCCAATTCTGCCTTCCCCAGCGGACTGCTCTGGCTTCTCTCAGGGTAGAAAATGCAACCAAATTTACTTCCAGAGTCAGGAACCCGTAGTCTGTGGACCCAAACTCAAGCCGGGAACCCCTTGAGCCTACGGTGTGCTGCTCCCGGCCTGGTGTGCAATGGGCAGGAAGCCAAGGAGAAGATGGCAAAGCAGCTGGAGAAGGTCACTTAAATTTCCAAGACCCACGGGGAAAATCTCTGGGAGTTTTGGGGATGATGGGACACGACCGGGAGAGATGAGCGTTGAAGTGGACCTGAGAGGGAAGCGGACAAAGAACCCTTTCAGAAGCGCCAGCGCAGAAAGACCTGGCTGGGTCCTGCCACTGGGAAGAATCGGGGGATCTCCTGCCCCCTGCCCCACCGGAGCCAGAGACGTCTCTCCCCTCACTCCCCCCAGTGGTAACTGAAGGACGTTGTCTCAACCTGACTCAGACCAGAGCCCAGCGCTTCCATCTGTCTCCCAGCAGGCCCCTCAAGAACACTTTATTGGCAATTTACACCAGCCCAGCCCCCACCCAGGCTTCTGCTTACACCCCTGGCCTGGGGAAGAGATCGCTGGCAAGGTCACAAAGGGCACCAGAGGCCCTTCCCAGACCCTCCTGTCGGCCCCACTGGTCTAGATTTGGGGGTTCAACTCTAGTGTGGTCCTGGGGCTCCCCGCCTCCTCGCACAGGGACCTGGGGAAAAGCTTCCTGCCCTCCTATTGCCCCACCCTGTCTCTGAGATACTGAATCTTGAGCGGAGGGTATCCCTGCAGTGTACTGTGCCTTCTGAGAGGGGGTCATCTGCCATCTCTGGATTGATTAAAGTCATTGTAGGGATTTTTTTAACATTTAATTTACCAGGCCCGCAGCGCCGATCAGAGCTGTCCCCAGGGAAATCTAGGCCAAGGGAGCAAAACAGAAAAAATAACCTCCTGCAATTGAGCGGGAGCCTCCCTAGGATTAATTGCTGGAGCTCAGCGTCCAGTCCGACACACGTGGTGATATTTCAGGGAGGTTGGAGTGGTCAGGTTTCTGCACTGGGCATGTGGAGCCCCAGCCCCCCAGCCCCAGGGAGGCACCTCAGCACTACACAGGAAGTCCCTCTGAGGTGGTCTCAGCCTACCTCTGTCCAGTCTTCAGGAAGAAGCATGGTCCTCAGAGCATGCCACTGGTGGCTAGGGAGACTGGATCCCATGCAATGGCATGACAAACGGCCAACTCTCAAACTTCCTCCTTGGTGACAGTGAGTGGACAACAGGTGGGAACGGGGGTCTTGGAGTGGTGGCCCAGACACAGTACAGGGGCGGGCACAGAGCTATGCAGTGTGGCCATGTTTGTATTCCAGGGACAATTTGTGTTCATACAGGTTGGACCTTTCCTGGGAAGAGCCTGAGACATGCAGTCATTGCCTCTGGGCTGAGAGCAGGGAGGGCCCTGCTTCCGTTTCATACCCCTTGCGGTGGCTGACTTCCGTGGCTGTTGTAATCACATGGTAGTATTTAACAGAGGGCAGGAAGGTTTGCAGGGCTCATGCTGCTAGAGATTAAAGTGGACCCCCACACTGGGCATGAAGCACACTCTCACCCCTCCTGGAATGGGGATGGAAAGAGCCCTCCACGCTCTTCTCCAGGGAACCTTGGACCCTCCCTGTGCTTCCCCAAGCCTGGCGACTCACCATCCCCAGGAAGTGGGAGAAGGTGGGGTGCCTCAGGAAAGCAGCCAGCCCTGTCCACAAGGCAAGCGGGCCTTGGCGCAAGACAGGACCTCCTCCTCCGCAGCACCAGGGTAGCCTTGGGTCCCCATGATGGAGGTCGTGGGCACCAGCGCTTCAGGGTGCTTCTGAGTGCTGGGGAGGGTGACCTGTTGGGTTAGCAGACCCCAGGTTGACTGCAGTACAGGCTGCTTCACCCACGGGACAGCTCCCTCCTTCAGTCCTCACCACAGTGCTAGAAGGGGATGTCATGGGTTACTCATGGAGGACACAGGCCAAGCGATGATGTCACTGGCCAGAATTTACCCCTGAGTCTGATGGAGTCTGGGCTCCTCAGCCCTCAGCCTTGCTGGCCTCAGGGGAGCAGCTGATGGGGTGGACCAGGGGCTGGAGTTCCTGGTCCAGGGACAGAAGCAGGAGCAAAGGGTGGTCAGCTCCACCGAGGGCTTCTGGTGCCTGGCCGGGATCCTGGGGAGGACACTGGGCCAAAGGTCTTAAGCAGAGAGAGTCCAGTACAGTCTGGCCATCGCCTGTAGCATGGGGACCCTTACTGGTCCCTCCCTTACACCCTGCTCCCTGGCAGGAGTGCTGGGACTGCTGGCACAGAGACTTCAGCACCTTGGCCAGCGCCAGAGAGGGCCCAGTTCCCCACAGGTCCCAGTGCTCCAGCTGTCAGGTGGGTGGATGATCAGGGAGAGGAAGGAAGCCTCCTTCCGTCTCTCAATTGCTCACCGTGCACTGGGTGAGCCACGCCCAAGTCATGCTGATGCCTCCTTCCTTCCCACGGCCCAACATCCCATCCATCAGGACCCACAGTCCCTGTTGCCTTGGCCCTACTGTACCTTTGGGTCCAGAGTTGAGGCCTCTCAGCCTTTAGGGCCTCAGCCACCAGCAGGCTCTACCCAAACTCTGCGCCTCAACACAGCAGCAAGGGAGAGCTTTGAGAAAGCAGGACTTCAGCTTCCATCTTGCCCACTGAGGCAAGGTGCCCTATAAGGCCCGGCCGCCCTCCCCCACCCCGCCCCAAGCTGGGCTCCAGCCCCAGGGACCTCCTTACTGCCCCCATAGCAGCCCTTGCTCTGTTGTTGCCACAGCAACAGGACCTGCCCCGCCTCCTCCCAGGTCTTTTCTCCCTAGCCTGCCTCCTAAAGCTCCAAGCCACCAGCCTGCTGCTTCCCTCTTCCTCCTTGGCACAGTGCTGGCTTACTGAAATTCTCATTTGTCTAGTGCGCTGCCCGCAGCCCACTGTAAAGTCAGCTCCAAGAGGGTCGCATTCTGTTTCCCAAGACCTGGCGGAGTAGAAACCCACTCATATTCATCGAGGAAATGAAGGAATGGCCAAAGCCTGGGCAGCTCTGCCTGCCAGTTCCTACATGGGCCCCACTGCAGAGGAGCTCCTGCTCCACATACCCAGAGCACCGCTGCACTGCCAGACCCTCTGCAGGATGACTGGCCCAGGACCATGCAGCCTACCCCAAGAAAAAGTCCACCCATGTGGCCTATGTCGTGTGTGGCTCCCAGCCACCCAGCCTGAGATGCTTCCCTGGCCAGTAGAAACCTTCCTGATCACCCTCAGCTTCTCAGCTCCTGGGGGTGCTCATGGGACCCAGTGGTCCCCTGACCTAACCAGTGCCTCCAGCCCATCTGCCAGGGCTCCCTGCCCTGGTCGAAGTTCAGAGCCTTTCCAGGGTGCCGCCTGGACCTGCCATGGGCTCAGCACGCCCGCGTGCAAAGACCTCTCTGCGTACCTCCAACACCCGAACCCTGGCAGCTGTCCTGCTCTCAGTCCTGCTCAGCTACATCCAGCAACAGGACACTGCATCTGAGGCCAGCAGATGGCGCACCCTGGCCACAGTTCCTGTGGCCAGAGGAACGGAAACAACCACTTGGGCCAGTTTCCCTCCTACACAGATAGGGAAACTGGGAGGGGCAAAGGCTTGACAGATTCCTAAGAGGGCCTAACCCGAGGTGTGGATCTCAGGGCTCCCTCCTCCAGCCCCTACGGCCCTGCCAGACCTGTTGCTGTGTGTCCCCCAACCCTCCACCCCACCTAAGAGGCCCTGCTCCCCAACCCCTGACTTCCTGTTCCTGCTCCCTCTCTCTCTGCCTCTCCAAGACTGGACTCAACCTCCATCTTGAAACAGGCAGTGTCCAGGGGACAGAAATATGGGGGCAGGAGTCCTACCTTTCCAAAGCAGCTTGCCTGGGTGCAGGCTGGCAAAGCCGCCAGCACAGATACATCACCTGGGTAGCCCTGAGCACGTACACACTATGCCAGCAACAGCCCTGCTCACTCCCTGGGTGAACCTCACGCACAAGACACCCCCAGCCTCTTGCACCTCTCTGGGAGGTTCTCCAGGGCAGGAGGAGTCCAGCTGAGCTCTGGACCCCAAGGGACCAGCACTGGGCATGAAGGCGGCCTTGTGAATGCGGGTTCTGAGGGGGTGGGTGTGTGAGTGAGCGAGAGGGGTAACTTGCAAGGGTGTTCCTCCCAGAGCATGGTGACCGCACGCGCTGAGGGGCTAATGCAGGAAGATGGGTTCATGGCACTGCTGACCACAGTGCTCTCCCCAGGAAACACCATCTCCATGGCGACCGGTCCTGGGGGAGGTCAAGAAGTGTCCTCAGAATAAGAAGATACTGAGTTCCATGAACTCAAGTGCAGATGCAATTTAGAAAGCAACAGAAAACACTTGGAAAATAAAGTATGGTAATAGAAACAAAGTTCAAGAGAACTGAAAGACAAAACCAAAGGAATTCCCCAGAAAGCAAAGCAAAAAGACTTGGAAAAGAAGAAGGAAGGCGGGGAAATGATGAGACAGAATAGGAAGCAGAATTTCTGATTAATGGGAACTGCAGAGAAAGGACAGGAGAGACGTGAGTGAGGAAATAATACGCAAATTAAAAATAATTCCCAGAACTATGGGCTAGGAGTCTTCAAAGCCTACAGTCATGAAAAATGTCAACATGTGTGTGCAATTTCAAAACAACACCAGGACAAAGAGGAGATACTGAAAGATCCAGGGGAGGGAGGGAGGGTTTTCCACATAAAGGACCCAGAAGTGACTGGCTTCAGTTATAATGAGGGTTTAACTAGTATCACCTTAAAAAGCAAAACAACCATCCACAGGATCAATCTATTTACAAGTAACTTCACCATGTCCCAGAAAAAAGCTTACAAATATTTATAAGAAACAAAATTACCCAGCACCCAACAATGTAAAATTCACAATGTTTAGAAATCAGTAAAAAATGACCAGGCATGCAAAGAAGCAAAAATGCATGAGAAGAATCAATCAATAGAAGCAGACCCAGAAATGAAGCACATAACAATAGACAAGAACACTAAAACTGTGTTACAACTAATTTCAGTATGTCCATAAAGGTAGAATCTAAAAAACACAGCCAATCAAACTTCCAGAGATGACAAATGTCATGTCCAGCATGGAAATTACACTCAGTGGAATTGATAGCAAATTAGACCCTGCACAAAAAAAAAAAAAAAAAAAAAAAAAAAAAACATTATTTTCAAAATTTTTTATTTTTTATATTTTATTTGTTCTAATTAGCTATTCATTAAAGTAAAATGCATTTTGACACATTGGACATAAATGGATTATAACTTCTCATTCATCTGGTTGTCTATGATGTAGAGTTACACAGGTCATGTAGTTATATATGCACACAGGGTAATAATGTCCGATTCATTCTACTATCATTCCTACCCCCATGCCCGCCCGCCTCCCTCCCTTCACTCTCCTCTGTCTATTCTTCCCCTCCCCCTTATTGTGAATTAGCATCCACATATCAGAGAAATCATTTGGCCTTTGGTTCTTTGGGACTGGCTTTTTTCATTTAGCATAATATTCTCCAGTTCCATCCATTTACCAGCATTTGGCAAATGCCATAATTTTATTCTTCTATGTGGTTGAGTAATATTCCATTGTGTATACATACCACAGTTTCTTTATCCACTCATCTGTTGAAGGGCACCTAGGTTGCTTCCATAGTTTAGCTATTGTGAACTCAGTTGGTATAAACAGCTGCGTCACTGTAGTATGCTGATTTTAAGTCCTCTGGGTATAAACCTATGAGTGGGATAACTGGGTCAAATGGTGGTTCCATTCCAGGTTTTCTTAGGAATCTCCATATTGCTTTCCATAGTGGTTGCACCATTTTTGAATCCCACCAGCAATGTATGGGTGTACCTTTTTCCCCACATCATCCCCAACATTTATTGTTGCTTGTGTTCTTGATGGTTTCCTTTCTGACTGGGCAGGTCCTGTTGCTCTATCTGATGTGCAGATGGAAAAGATTTTCTTCCATTCTATAGTCTCTCTCTTCATGTTATTGATTGCTTACTCTGCTGTGAAGAAGAAAAGTCATTATTTATATATAGAAATTATCCAGCATGAACCAAGGGAGAGAATAAAAGACTATCAATGATATTTGAGACAGTTCTAATTGACCTAATATACATGCAACTGGAATTCCAGAAAAGGAATAGGGATTTATAAAAAATGTTTAAAGAGTGATGACTGAGAATTTTGTGAATTTAATAAAATTTAGTAAACCCAGAGATTCAAGAAACTCAGTGAACCCTATTCACAAGAGTCATAAATAAAACCACACCAATACACACAATAAAATTTCTGTAAACCAGTGATAATGAGAAAATCTTAAAAGCATGCAGTGCGCAGGAGTGGAAAGGGAGACAAAACATATACAGAAGAATAAAGGTAAGGATGACCATAGATGTTGCATCAGAAATAATGCAAGCCACTCAACAATGGAACAACTCCAGAAAAGTGAAAGAAAAATGCTTTGCAACCTAGATATGTATAGCCAGTGGAAATATGTTCCAGAACTACAGGTTAAATAACTTTCTGATGTTAAAAAGTCATATAAATTCATCTCCAGCAAACCTGTACTACAAGAAATATTAAAGAAGTTCTCCAAGCCTAAAGCAAGTGACACCAAGTAGAAGTCTGGATCCCCACAGAGGAAGTAAGAGCACCAAAAGTGGAAAATAAGTCAGCAAGTGGAAACTATTTTTCAAATTTTTACATCTCTTTAAAGGATAACTGATGCCAGGCCCAGCAGCACACAGCTGTAATCCCAGCTACTTGGTAGGTTGAAGCACAACCATCACATTTTGAGGCTACAACTTAGGGTTTGGATATGAGGTGTTCCCCAAAAGCTCCTGTATTCATGCAGGAGGTGAAGTGATTGGCTCCTCCTTCTCTCTCTCCCTCTCTCCTTCTCCCTCACTCCATCCCATCCACCGTGAACTGAGAAGCTTCCCTCCACCGTGCCCTTCTTCCATGATATGCTGACTCACTTCAGGCCCAGGCCAATACAGCCAACCAACTATGGACTGAACCCCTGATATCATGAGCCTAAAATAAACTTTTCCTCCTGACAAATTGTTCTGGTCAGGTATTTTGGTCATAGTGACAAAAAGCAGATTAATACAGAGACTCTTTCTCAAAATAAAAAATAAAAACAGCTGGGGATGTAGCTCAGTGATCAAGTGTGCAGGACCATGGGTTCAGTCACTAGTTGTGGCGGGGGGGATAATTAAGTAAAAAATAGTGACATATTGTGCAGTTTATAACATGTAGAAATGAAATAAAAAATAGCGATAGCACAAAACCTGGAGGTGGAAATATACTATTCTATATTTGTAAGGTTTTCTTTCATTTCTTTGTTATTGTTTTTGTTTGTTTGTTTCTATATATGCTAGAAATTGAACCCCGGGCCTCATGCATGCTAGGTAAGTGCTCTACAACTGAGCTACATTCCCGGCTCTTTTTATTTGATTTTGACCCAGGTCTCACTAAGTTTCACAGGCTGGTCTCAAATTTTAATCCTCCTGCCTAAGCCACCTGAGAAGTTGATATTACAGGTGTGCACCCCTGTAACCACATGTAAGGCTCTTACACTAACTATACATACGTTTTTATGCTATTACTTGAAAATAGAATATGGTAAGTTAAAGACGTATACTATGGAGACATATGTCACATAATGACATTCCACTGATGACAGACTGAATACACAAAGGTGGTCCCATAAGATTACCTCAACTAGTGACATCGTAACTGTATTAGTTGGTTTAAGGATATTTTATAGTGTTTGCACGATGATGAAATTGCTGATGGACACATTTCTCAGAATATGTCCCTGTTGTTAAAAAACACATGACTGTGTATCCACTGAGAAAGCACAGAAAAGAAATTTAGCTAATAAGGCAATAAAGAAAATAAAATGTAATCACAAAATAAATCAATCCAAAAGAAGACAAAAAAGGAAAAGAGAACAAATAACAGATGGGAAAAATAAAACAAAGAATAAGATAGAGTAAAACCCAAATGTATCAGTAATCAATCACAGTAAATGTAAATGGCCTAAACATCCTACTTAAAAGGCAAAGAGTCTCTGATCACATAAAAGAACAAGATCCAATGATGTGCTAAAAGAGAAAATGCATTTAAAACCTTATATCACAAAACTGAAGATGATAACTTGAATCACAGGAAAAGAGAAATAGGTTGACAGTAAAAGGACAAAGAAGAAATGCCACACTGACTACTCAAAAGCAACCTGGGGTGGCTGTGTTAGAAACAAAATCGTTAAGTTCCAGAGTGAAGAATCTGATCAAGGATAAAAAGCTCATTTCAAGAAGAGGATAAAACAATCATAAATGTTTATTCACCAAATAATAGAGCCTCAAAATACATGAAGCAAAGAGAATGGAATTGAAAGAGAAATCGGCAGATCCACAATTGTAGTTGGAGCCTTTGAAACTATCCTTCCAGTAACGAGACAGAAAATCACCAGGATATTGTTGGCTTGAACACTACCAACCAATACACCTGACCGACACAGATGTTCCTCGACTTAAGAGGGGTGCCTCCTGATAAACCCACTATAAGTCAAAAATAATATGTTTAAAATGCATCTAATACCCTGATTAACCCATCATGAATTTAGAAAGTTATAAGTTAAGCAATTGCAAGTTGGGGATCATCTGTATATGGAGGAGTCCTCCCAATAACAGCAGAATAGATATTCTTCAGTATATATAGAACACTTACCAGGACAGACTCTCTTATGGGCTATAAAATAAGTCAAATAAACTTAAAATGACTCGAATGATACAGAGTATAGTCTCCACTCATAAAAGAATTAAATTTAAACATCAGGATCAGAAAGATATTCCCCAATATTTTGCAAATAAATTGTGTACTGCTAGGTAATCCAAATGTCAAAGAAAAATCTAAAAGAAATTAGCAAGTATTTTGAATGGTTTAAAAATGAAAGAAAAGGAGACCAACTGCAGACTGCTAGTGGATCGCCAGCTGCCTGCTGTTGCCGCGAAGTCCACTGTCACAGTACCTGGTTACACGTGGCTGCCTCCATTTTGAGACAATAGCCAGGACCTGTAGGACCCCTAGCTGGACTGACTGAGCCCCATCTCCAGGACCCCTCAACCCGACCGACCACTCCCTGCCTCTGGGACCCCAGACTGACTGACTGCTCCCCGCCACCAGGACCCCCAGACCAACTGACTGCACCCCGCCTCCAGGACCTCCAGCTGACCACACCCACACCCTGAGCTGCAGCTCCCCATTTGCCAGCACATTTGGAAGCCATATCTCCCATCTTTAGGTGGGGCAAAACCCGTCCTGAGACTCCTGCTGGAGACTGGAAGCTCATTGTCAGGTACCTCCCATACATCAGGCTACTGAAGACTGGGAGATTTGATTAGTATGAGATTGTTATAGTATAAATTTCTTTTTCTTTTTTCTTTTTTTTCTCCTTTTTGAAAATTTTAAAGTTGTTATTTCTTTACTTTTCTCTATTTTCCTTTTGTTTACCTATTTCCTCGGAGTCTCTTTCTCCCTTTTCTCATGCTAACAACCAACTTCTTTTGATTACACTTTCACTTTTTCTACGATCTAGAACTTCTATATACTCTTTTCTTATTCCATTAACAGCTATATCCTATACCCCTCCCTGTCCTCTCTGTCCTCCTTTAGAAACTGCAGACCTTACTGCAAATCTATTTGTTATACTGTAGATAATAATTGAACGCATTCTGTTTATTATGACAATATTGTTAACATCTTCAGAGGGGTTATTTGCTTTAGGGTTGCATTCTGAACTGGGCACTGGTAATATTGATCTCCCCCTTAAAGAAAAGGTTTTGGAAACCTATAGGGCCACTATAAGCCTATGGGGGAAATCTGAAATACCCCAGATCTGCACTGCTAGAGGGGAAGATACATGAACAACATGAAAAAACAAGGGAAGAAAATGATCCAAACAAATCTAGATTCTATATTAACAGAATCCAGTGACAGTATGGTAGAAGAAATGTCAGAAAAGGACTTCAGATTATACATGATTAAGATGATTTGTGAAGCAAAGGATGAGATAAGGGAGCAAATGCAGGCAATGAATGATAATACCAATAACCAGTTGAAAGAGCAACTGCAGGAAGCAAAAGATCATTTCAACAAAGAGACAGAGATTCTCAAAAAAAAAAAAAATGGAAATCCTTGAAATGAAGGAAATAATAAACCAAATAAAAAACTCAAGGGAAAGCATCAGCAACAGACTAGACCACTTGGAAGACAGAACCTCAGACAATGAAGACAAAATATTTAATCTTGAAAATAAAGTTGCCCAAACAGAGAAGGTGGTAAGAAATTATGAACAGAATCTCCAAGAACTATGGGACATCATGAAAAACCAAATTTAAGAATTATTGGGATTGAGGAAGGCACAGAGACACAAACCAAAGGAATGAACAACCTATTCAATGAAATAATATCAGAAAATTTCCCAAACCTGAAGAATGAAATGGAAAATCAAATACAAGAGGCTTACAGAACACCAAATGCACAAAATCACAACAGATCCACACCAAGGCACATTATAATGAAAATGCCTAACATTCAAAATAAAGACAGGATTTTGAAGGCCGCAAGAGAAAAACATCAGATTACATATAGGGGGAGACCAATACGGATAGCAGCAGATTTCTCAGCCCAGACTCTAAAAGCTAGAAGGGCCTGGGACAACATATTTCAAGCTCTGAAAGAACATGGTTGCCAACCAAGAATCCTATACCCAGCACCTAAGAATCTAACCTTAAGATTTGAAGACGAAATAAAATCCTTCCATGATAAACAAAAGTTAAAAGAATTTACAAATAGAAAGCCTGCACTACAGAATGTTCTCAACAAAATATTCCATGAGGAGGAAATGAAAAACAACAATGTAGATCAGCAAAGGGAGGAACTACCTTAAAGGCAAAGCCAATCAAAGGAGAAACCAAGTCAAGTTAAAAACCAAAAATGAGCCCAAATGACTGGGAATACAAATCATATCTCAATAATAACCCTGAACGTTAATGGCCTAAACTCATCAATGACATAGACTGGCAGAATGGATTAAAAAGAAAGACCCAACAATATGCTGCCTTCAAGAGACTCATTTCATAGAAAAGGACATCCACAGACTAAAGGTGAAAGGATGGGAAAAAACATACCACACTCACGGAGTCAGTAAAAATGCGGGGGTTTCCATCCTCATTTCAGATAATGTGGACTTCAAGCCAAAGTTAGTCAGAAGGGATAAAGAAGGACATTTCATACTGCTTAAGGGAACCATAAATCAGGAAGACATAACAACGGTAAAGATTTATGCCCCACACAGCGGTGCATCAATGTACATCAAACAAATCCTTCTCAATTCCAGGAATCAAATAGACCACAATACAATAATTCTGGGTGACTTTAACACACCGCTGTCACCACTGGATAGATCTTCCAAACAAAAACTAAACAAAGAAACCATAGAACTCAATAACACAATCAATAATCTAGACTTAACAGACATATATAAAATATTCCATCCATCAATGAGCGAATTAACTTTGTTCTCAGTAGCGCATGGAACCTTCTTGAAAATAGACCATACGTTATGCCACAAAGCAGCCCTTAATAAATGCAAAAGCATAGAGATACTACCTTGTGTTCTATCAGATCATAATGGATTGAAATTAGAAATCAATAAAAAACAAGTTACTCCAACACCTGGAGACTAAATAATATGCTATTGAATGAAGCATGGATAATAGAAAACATCAGAGGGGAGATAAAAATATTCTTAGAGGTCAATGAGAATGATGATACAACATATTAAAATCTCTGGGACACTATGAAAACAGTATTAAGAGGAAAATTCATTGCATGGAGCACATTCAAGAAAAGAACAAAAAGTCAACAACTAAATGACCTAACATTACAGCTCAAAGCCCTAGAAAAAGAACAGAACAACACCAAAAGTAGTAGAAGACAGAAACTAATTAAAATCAGAGTTGAAATCAATAAAATGGAAACAAAAGAAACAATTCAAAAAATTGACAAAACAAAAAGTTGATTCTTTGAAAAAGTAAATAAAATAGATAAACCCTTAGCCACACTAACAAAGAGGTGAGAGAAAACTCAAATTACTAAAATTTGTGATAAAAAAGGAAATATCACGACAGACACCACTGAAATACATAACATAATGAGAAGCTACTTTGAAAATCTATACTCCAACAAAGTAGAAAATACCAAAGACATCAACAAATTTCTAGAGACATATGATCCTCCCAAACTGAATCAGGAGGACATACACACTTTAAACAGATCAATATCAAGCAAGGAAATGGAAGAAGCCATCAAAAGCTTACCAACCAAGAAAAGCCCAGGACCAGATGGGTTCTCAGCAGAGTTCTACAAGACCTTCAAAGAAGAACTCATTCCAATACTTCTCAAAGTATTCCAGGAAATAGAAAAGGGGGAACCCTACCAAACTCATTCTATGAAACTAATATCACCCTCATACCCAAACCAGGCAAAGACACATCAAGGAAAGAAAATTTTAGACCGAAATCTTTGATGAATATAGGTGCAAAAATCCTTAATAAAATTCTGGCAAACCGCATCCAAAAACATGTTAAGAAGATAGTGCACCACGATCAAGTGGTGTTCATCCCGGAAATGCAAGTTTGGTTCAACATCCAGAAATGAATAAATGTATCCATCACATCAACAGACTTAAGGTTAAGAATCATATGGTTATTTCAATTGACGCAGAAAAAGCATTCAACAAAATACAACACCACTTCATGCTCAAAACACTAGAAAAAATAGGGATAGTAGGAACATATACCTGAACATTTTAAAGGCTTTTTATGCTAAGCCCACAGCCAGCATCATTCTTAATGGAGAAAAACTGAAACATTCCCTTTAAAAACTGGAACTAGACAGGGATGCCCTGTTTCACCACTTCTATTCAATAACGTCCTTGAAATACTAGCCAGAGCAATTAGACAGACCAAAGAAATTAGGAAAAGAGGAATTCAAGCTGTCACTATTTGCTGATGACATGATTCTATATTTCAAGGATCCAAAAAACTCCTCCAGAAAACTTCTAGACCTCATAAATGAATTCAGTAAAATAGCAGGTTATAAAATCAACATGCATAAATCTAAAGCATTTTTATACACAAGTGATGAAACATCTGAAAGGGAAATGAGGAAAACAACTCCATTTGCAATAGCCTAAAAAAAAAAAATACTTGGGAATCAAGCTAACCAAAGAGGTGAAAGATCTCTACAATGAAAACTACAGAACATTAAAGAAGAAATTGAAGAAGACTTTAGAAGATGGAAAGATCTCCCATGTTCTTGGATAGGCAGAATCAATATTATCAAAATAGCCATACAGACTCAATGCAATTCCAGGTGCTATACAAATTCAGTGCAATTCCAGCTAAAATCCCAATGGCATTCCTTATAGAAATAGAGAAAGCAATCATGAAATGCATCTGGAAGAACAAAAGACACAGAATAGCCAAAACAATCCTGGGCAGGAAGAGTGATGCAGGAGGTCTCACAATACCAGACCTTAAACTCTACTATAGGGCAATAGTAACAAAAACAGCATGGTAATGTCACCAAAATAGGCAGGTAGATCAATGTTACAGGATAGAAGACACGAAGACATATCCACATGAGTACAGTTGTCTCATACTAGACAAAGGTGCCAAAAACTTACAATGAAGAAAAGATAGCCCCTTCAACAAATGGTGCTGGCAAAATTGGAAATCTATATGCAATAAAATGAAATTAAACCCCTATCTCTCACCCTGTACAACACTCAACTCAAAATGGATCAAGGATCTAGGAGTTAGACCTGAGACCCTTCACCAAATAGAAAAAAAGGTAGGCCCAAATCTCCAACATGTTGGCTTAGGACCAGACTTCCTTAACAAGACCCCCATAGCACAAGAAATAAAAGCAAGAATCAATAAATGGAATAGATTCAAACTAAAAAGTTTTTTCTCAGCACAGGAAACAATCAATAATGTGTAAAGAGAGCCTACAGAGTGGGAGAAAATCTTTCCACACACACTTCAGTCAGAGTACTAATCTTCAAAGTTATAAAGAACTTAAAAAACTTTACACCCAAGATACAAAGAACCCAATCAATAAGTGGGCTACGGAACTAGGCAGACATTTCCAGAAGAAGACATACAGGTGATCAACAAACATGAGAAAGTGCTCATCATCCCTAGTAATTAGAGAAATGCAAATTAAAACCACCCTAAGATTTCATCTAACTCCAATTAGAATGACTATTTTCAAGAACACAAGCAATAATAAGTGTTGATGTGGATGTGGGGGAAAAGGCACACTCGTACATTGCTGGTGGAGTTGCAAATTGGTGCAGCCACTCTGGAAAGTAGTATGGAGATTCCTCAGAAAGCTTGGAATGGACCCAGCATTTGACCCAGTTAGCCCACTCCTTGGTTTATACCAAAAGGACTTAAAAATCAGCATATTACAGTGATGCAGCCACATCAATGTTCATAGCAGCTCAATTCACAATAGCTAGATTGTGGAACCAACCTAGATGCCCTTCCATAGATGAATGGATAAAGAAACTGTGATATATATACACAATGGAATATTACTTAGCCATTAAAAGGAATAAAATTATGGCATTTGCTGATAAATGGATGAAGTTGGAAAATATCATGCTAAGTGAAATAAGCCAAGCCCAAAAAACCAAAGGCCGAATATTTTCTCTGATAAGTGCGTGACAATATATAACAAGGTGGTGGGGGAAGAGAAGAATGGAGGAAATGTGGATAGTTAGAGGAAACTGGAGTGGGAGCGGGTGGAGGACAGAAAGATAGTAGAATGAAACAGACAGTATCACCCTGTGTAGATGTGTGAGTACATGAATGGTGTGAATCTACATTGTGTACAACCACAGAAATGAAAAGTTGTATCCATTTGTGTACGATGAATCCAAATGCAGTCTGTAAAAATAAAAAAGATTTTAATAAAAAAATGAAAAGTATACCTAAATTTGTATTGTGAAGCTAAAGCGGTGCTTAGAGGGAAGTTTATAGCACTAAAATGTCCACATTAGAAAAGAAGAAGGGTCATGCGTAGATGACTTTAGCTTGTACCTTAATATACTAGGAAAAGAAGCCGGGGAGGGGTCATCCAAAAGATCAAAGAAAATAGGAGGGATAAGTTCAAGAGATATATCATACAACATACAATGTTAATAACAAGAGTCAATAACAATGTGTTGAATTCTTTAAATTGCTAAGCTTTTAATTGTTCTCACCACAAAAAATCTATAAATGTGAAGTGATGTATCTGTTACTTTGATTTAGCTATTGCACGATGTATTTCAAAACAAGCTAAACAAATTCATATGATTTTTATTTGTCAAGTTAATAAATAAAGTTTTTTTAAAGGAACTAGGAAAAGAAAAGTAAATAAAACCCAAGAAAGAAAATAATAAAAATCAGAGTGGAAATCAGTATTATAGAGAACAAAAAAATAATGAGAAAAACAATAAAACCAAAAATTGGTTCTTTCAGAAGATCAGAGAAAATGATAAACTTTTAGTCAAACTCAATGATAAATTTTTAGTCAAAATATGTCATTAATATTAAAAATGGGATGCAGGCAGAGAATCCCAGTGGCTCAGGAGGCTGAGACAGGAGGATCTCGAGTTCAAAGCCAGCCTCAGCAATGGCACAGCGCTAGCAACTCAGTGAGACCCTGTCTCTAATCAAATACGAGATAGGGCTGGGGATGTGGCTCAGTGGTTGTGTGCCCCGAGTTCAATCCCCAGCACCCCCACACCAAAAAAATGGGATGCTGGACATTGATTCAGAGTCTCCATAGAAATAGAGTGCTACACACAACTTAATACCAACAAATCTGACAACCTAGAGTAAGTAAATCTCTTAAAAGAAACAAACTCCTAAGACTCACTGGAGGAGAAATAGAAAAACTAAGTAGTCCTGTACGTAGTAGAGACAATGGAATTTTCAGTTAAAAACCTTCCAACAAAGAAATTCCCAGGGTGGGCAGGAGGGAAAGGCGGGGAAGAATCGCCAAGAGCCAGATGACCCCTAGGGGTCGAAGTGGAACTTCATGGTTCCATGGCTGCACACAGATGTCGAGTCACCAAACTGTACACTCCAAACGGATCTCACTGGATGTCAGTGAGCCTGCGGCCAGCCTGCAAAAGCAAGTAGGAAAGTGTCCCCAAGACTAGGAGACTCAGGCACGGTCACTTCCACAGGTTCCTCTACTCTTCCTGGTCCTCTGCCTGCGGCTCTCAGAGCCCCAGACAGATGGTCAGGAAACCAGTCACCGCTGGCCCCATTGCCCTCCAAAGTGGGCAGAGTGGACAGATGTTTCCCCACAGGCTTCCTCCAAGTCGCCGAGGAGGCAGAGAGTGAGGAGCCATCCTCTGACCAGTCTCTACTCTGAACAGGGTAGAAGGCGACCCCGCCATCTTGTGCTGTGGGGCTGGAGCGAGCCGCCCCGGGTGCACGCCCCAGAGGGAGTTTCTGCTCTGCACTCCTGCCATTGGACTAGGAGGCTCCGGACGTGGCCAAAAGCCAGAGGGGCAGGGTCCTCCCACTTTCTCTTCCTCACTCCCTTCCCCTGCTGAGATTTCGGCTTGAGAGAGACAGTGGCCCTCAGCCTCGGCATTCGCCGGATCCTCCTGGGAACCCAGCAAAGACGCAGACTCCAGCCGGTCCTGCTCGGGAGCCTGGGCCTCCGTGCTCCTTGTCAGCAGCCGAAGCCTGGGAACCACCGACTTAGCAGACTGGCTGAGCAACTTGAGCAGAGACCAGAACAACAGTGGCTGTAGAAAGTCAGAAGCTTCGTTTCTCCATGGGAAGGAAGGACAGGCCCGTAAGGCCTGAGTGGCCAGGGGCGTGCGTATCATGTCCTTACCCTGGGCTGACTCCCAGGCCCGTCCTGCCTCTGGACTTACGGTGCTAAAGCCAGAAAACCCAGACAAACCTCAGCAAACCTGTCAGTCACCCAGGGACATCTTGCCACACCCTGGGGTGTGGCCCTGTGGGTGCAGCCTCCAGGCTCCACTCAGAGGCAGGGGAAGCCAAGGACAAGGACACGCGGCCATCTATGGTCACACCCCCTGGCGAGAACTGCCTCTTAAGTCCACACACAGCCCAGGGAGGGTGCTGGGGAAAAAGACCCAGGAGTGGGGAGGGAAGTGGCCAGCTAGCTTGCAGCAGCTCCATCACCAGAGGGAGTGGACACTGGGGACCCTCAGCGTCCTCTGTCTGATCAAAGGAACAGAGAGGCTGCAGTGCCAGGAAGCACAGGTCTGGTCTGCCTGCCCTCCTCACAGCTCCAGGGACAAAGAGACCTGTGGTGGGACCCCTCCCCACGGCCAGCTGGGGCCTTCCCTGGGTCCTCCAAGACCCTGGCTGCAGTGAGGGCCCTCCAGTGAGCCCGCCACCAATCTTCCCACCACGAATACTGTGGTGGGAATACTGTGTCTGTGGCGGGTCTGGCTCTGCCCCAAGTGTTCAGGGGGCAGGGTCCCTGGCTTGGTGGCACAGCCATCCAGCGATCCCACGCCCTCTGCGGGACAGCAGAGGTACTTGCAGGGCCTGAGGCACCTGCCAAGGTTGCTTGCTTGTAGTGGTAGAAGTGGTGCCAAGGCAGTGGGTAGGAGGGGGAGAGCCCTCTCCTCAGCTGCTCAGCCGTTCCCCAGGCCCATTCCCATAGCCTCTAACTGGGGATGGATGGGAACTGACCAGAGTCAGCTAGAACCGCGACCAGCAGCTCAAGCCCTGGAGGCTGTGTGACCCAGAGGCCTGTCTCGGAGGTCAGACAGAGTCGGTTGAGCCTCCTCCCCAGCAACAAGAAGGCTGGCCTCAGGGGTTGGAGGATTCTCCGGAGACCAAAGGGCCAGAGGTAGAACTGGGGGTGGGAAGCAGCCCGGAGAGAGGACCAGGCCACCCACCACCCATGACCACGCTGGTTTTGATTCTCTTGTGATCAGTTTGGGAAGGAGAGGCCACCAGGGATGAGACCCAGAGGAGAAAGACAACCAACCTCAGGACACAGCGATGCTTTGGAATATGTTTATTTTTGCCAACCTAGAATACACAGGCTTGCGCCACACAGAATGAGTCAAAGCTGGAGAAAAGGCCAGCACCCAGCACCCCCAGCTGAGCCCCAAGCCCTCTCCCTGAGCTGCTGAGGGCCAGCAGCTGGCAGACGGAGAGCATGGTAAATAAGGCAACTGCCACCAGAGACTATCTGGCCCTGCCGAGCACCATGGACCCCCCATGGACCCCCCAAGTCAGTGCCTTGGTGAGAGGGGCCACATGGTATTTGCTGGGCAACAGAGGAAGGTGCTGACCCAAGGTGGCCCCTGAAGAGAACAACATCTCTTCCACCTGGGTGGCCAGGGGACCGGCTCTGGCTGGCCCTCTCCCAGGACAGCCCTCCACAGTTACCTTCTGAGTCCTTGCATCAGCCCTGCCAGGAAGAGGACACAGAGATGATGCACGGAGGGAAGAGATGGTCCAGGGCCACCCTGCCAGGAATCATCCCCGACAGGTCTCAAATCCAGGCCTGTCAGATGGCCCAGGCTGTGGGGGCAGCTCCCCTAAACACTGGGCCAAGGAGGAAGGGCCCTGAGGTGGCCTCATCCCAGAAGGTACAGCCAGACCAGCAGGCCAGGCAGCCCCAGATGGACATGGCTTCCCAGGGCTTCACATTAGCCTCCCAGCATCCACCCCCCCACACACACACCTCAGAGGAGTCTGAAGCCCCAGTAGGGACACTCTCGTCCAAAGGTGGCAAGTCACCAACTCTACAACCGGGCTGCTGGTCTGTCTCCATATGTGGTCTCTAAACTCCCTCCCTGTCCAATTCTGGTCCTTCATTAATTCCTCACGCACTCACTGGACTCCCGCCCAGCCGTGCGCACCGCCCAGAGTTCCCCGCAGGCCCTGGGTGAAGTGAGAGGCTTAGGATAGACAGAATTCCCAGCTCTCCAGGACGCAGGAGGGTGCGGCTGCCACTGCCCCAGTCACCAGCCCTCAGGACGCCCAGGGCAAGGAGCACTCCTTAACCCCGAGAGGCCTACTGCCAGGTTTTCGCTGGGAGTTTCGACAAGGGTGGGGGCCCTCAGGGCCAAGGAGGGTGGCGATGGCGTCTCCAGGTCGGCAACTTGCCAGGAGCGTGGGCGATCCAGCTCTCCCCTACCCCAGCGGTTCCCAGAGTTCGGCGAGGCCACGCCCGGCCACACCCTGCTGCGCCTGGATCTCAGGCTGCTTGCGCGTCCAGGGCCGTCCATAGCCGGCCAGAGGCCCCAGGTCCCCAGCTGGGTTTAGCCGGAGCCCTGGTGTCTGCTGGGCGCAGCGCGGGACTCCACCAGGCTGGGATCGCGCAGCCAGGTGCGTGGACTCCTCTTGGGCGGTCCCTGGCGCGCCCCTGACTGCCCTTGACCGAGGGCCGAGCCTGGGACGCCTGGTTGTTGCGGTCGCGCTGCCAGGCGCGCCGGGTCTAGTGGTCCTAAACATTTCACAATTGCGCTACAGAACTGTTGAACTGTTAAGAACCACTGAACCCGGCGCGCGAGTCCGCTGCACCCTCGGCTCGACGCCCTGGAGAGAGAGAAGCCCCCGCTGCCCTGGGGACCGCCTGCGTCGTCCGGGAATTCCGGGGTGCCCAGCTCCTGCGCCCGGGTCGCCCCTCGCTGTGCACCCCGCTGCCGGGCTGCAGTCCGCGCCTCCACGCCGTCGCGGACACCCGGGACACCCCAGACACCCGGGCCCCGCGCAGGGCAAGCGCAGCCGCAGGACCCAACCCGCCCGCACCGCGCCTTGTCCGCGAGTCCCCGCCGGTCCCGGCGTCCCCTAGTCCCGCAGGTCCCGCGTGGCCGGCGGCTGCGCTCCGTGCGGCAGCGGGCAGCGCGGCGGCGTCTTTTATGCGGCGCGGCCGCCCTCCCCGGCGCCGGAATGCGCTCGCGCAGCGCTGGCCCGACCGGTTTTTCCGGGCGGGGCGGCTCTCGGGCCCGCGGGTCGCGCGGCGGGTCGCGCGGCTGGTCCACGGCCCCGGGACCTGCTCGGCGCGCCCGCGCGGGGGTGGCCCTGACTCACCGGCCGCACGGCCCCGCCCGGCGCCCCCGCCTCCAGCACCCAGCCTGGGCGCACCTGGCCTGGGGCTGGCAAGGGGGACACTCCCGCCGTGTCGCTGGGACCCGGGCGCCCAGGCTCACTGAGGGGTCTACACTGGCAGCTGGTGCCCGGGGTGGGCGACGACCGGGCCTGCCGGGGTCCGCACTCTCGGCGGGCTGGCACCGGGGCTGGACACGCCCACCCCGCCCGACCCACTTCAAAGGCAGCCTGGTGGGAGGGAGGAGGTAAAGAGAAAGTGAAACCCAGCGCGGGCGGAGGAGGGCAGGTTTCTGGCTGTCGGACACTTGCCTCCTTGGCTGAGGGGAGGGCGCAGCCCGGAACACACCTCACAGCCCACAACACACCTCACAGCCCACACGGGGCGCCCCACGCCCGCCCTCCCCGCGGTGCCACCCCTGCAGGCGCGCAGCGGGAGCCGGCACTGTGCCCTCCAGTGCGGGAGCCCAGCGTGCCGTGGCAATCTGGAGGCGCTCTGCACCCGCGGGCTGGAGGTGCGGGGTGGAGCCCAGGTGGAGCCTCCCAGGGACTCTGCCGATGGAACCCAGGGCAGGGAAGTGGAGCCACTGGGCGGGGGTGGGGGCTCTAGGTGCCCCCCTCAAGCTCTCCCCTAAGTCTGAAGCCCCCGGTGGGCAGTAAGGGGTGGTCATGATTCACTCAAGTGCAGGGTGCTACCCAGGGCCACCCAGGAGAGACCCACGTTCTCTGCTCAGGAGCCACAGCTCGAACCCAGGCCAGGGGCCAGCCACGAAGCTGTAAGGGAGTCCCTGGACAGTTTCACCTGAGCTGCTTATAGTCTAACTATTGCAAAACACCCTGTAGAGTGAACAGTGAGGATTTTATTTTATCTGTTTTGCAATTGGGAAAACAGACTCAGAAGAGTAGTGATTTTCCAGAGGTTCACCAGTTCCTGCAGTAGAGAAGGGCTGCACCCGCCCATGCCTAGTCAGTAGGTCTGCGTGGGAGTGGAGTCAGGGGCTGACTGGGGGTGGGTAGTGGCCTGGGATCAAGAGGAGTTTAGAACCCACTGCTCCCCATCGCCTCTGCGGGAAGAGCCCTCCTCTCCTCTCACAGTGCCCTGCCCTACAGCAGCCCCGTGGGGGGCACACTCCCCCTCCACACCTGCCTGGGTGGGCCCCCTCACTCAGCCAGCATGAGCCCTGTCTCTGCTCAGAGGGGACCACTGTGGCAAGGTGACAAGTACAAGTCCCTGTGGTTCCCCTGCAACAGGAAATACTAGGGTACAGCCAGAGGAGAACTTGCCAGCACGAAAGAGAGATCTGGTTCCTTGTCTGTAGCTGGGGTGGGGTAGTCACCCTAGAGGGCCCTCAACTGTGGAGCCCCGTCCTAGGGTAGAAAAGGCGGGGACATAGACGGTGGGTTCAGTGGAAGGAGATGTTCCCCAGAGATAACTCTGGGACCCAGATGACTCTTGATGGCCGTGAGAGCGGAGGCCTCCCCAGAGGGAAATTACCAGGTGTGAGGGCGGGAGCCTGGCCCAGGGCTCAGCCACCTCCCACGCAGCAGCAGAGCCGAGCCGGCCTTCCCTGCATCTGACCCGGCCTCACGACTGTCGGAGAGGAGGCTGATGCTAGGACAGGCGGGCTCAGCCCAGCTCTGCCAGGTGCCCAGGCAGAGGCCGAGGTGCAGGACTGGACAGCCCTGTGACTCAGTCTCTTCATCTGTAAGAAGGGAGGTGACCCAGTGTCCTCCTCAGGGCTGGAGGGGAAGGAGGAGCCAACACACAGCAGGACATGAGCACTCCAAAGGGGTCACCTGCTCCGGCTTCCCAGTGCTCACTGAGGGACTGGAGGTCAGCAATGTCCCCGCGGAGCCCCTCTGGGGGCTGCCGGCTCAGGCCATGCACCCCACAAGTGTGCCAGGGGCCTGCGACGGGGTTTGACCTCCGCTGGTCCCTGTGGGGAGTGCTGCTTATCTGCCTTGCTGCCCGAGCTCCCCTTGCCCCGTTGCCCGAGTCTCTGTGGAACCCTGTCTGACCCACTTGGGGGGGTGCCAGCTCAGCAGGGCATACATGGACACCAGGGCAAGTGGGCGTTTCCACATGGCAGGGTGCTCATCCTGGGCCCCAGTGGGCGTTTCCACACTGGCAGGTTGGCACCTGCTCTGGGAGGGTCCTGCCATGTGGAGTAACGTGAGCCACCTGTGCTTTCACAATCCAGGGCTCCGCGGGCCAGGGAGAAGTGCTGAGTGTGGTGTGGCCATGGGCCGCCTGGTCCCTCAGGAGCAGAGCCGAGAGCTGCATGGGGGGCATCCGGGTGGGCTCAGTGTGACCCAGGGGCAGCCTCGCCCCTCCTGGCCTCCACAGGCATCTGTCCGCTGTCCCTGCATCTCCAGCTCCTGAGGTCCCAGCCCACCAGTGGCAGCAGGGCTCCTGGGCCTCAAGCTCAGGGTCCTGTCCTTGCTCCGGCACCCCCACTCGTCAGGGTTCATGGGTGTGGGGCAGAAGCCTCCGGGCCTGCCATGCTCCTGGGGCACCCTGGTGTGCGAGGCTGGGCAGAGCAGTGTTGGTGAGGAGCCCAGGGTGTGGGCAGAACAGCCCTGCCTGGATGCCGAGGGCCAGCCCTTGGGGTCACGCTTTTGCCCCACATTCCTAGCCCAAGGACCAGATAGACGGACAGACAGATGGGAATCCTCCTGGACATGAGGTGGAGAGGTACCCAGGCCAGGGAGCAGCCTCTCATGCCCAGCAAGCAAGGTCAAGGGCTGTATGTGGCAAGAGGTGTGGTCAGTGGCTCACACTGGGGGTTCTGAACCTGGGGCAGGCTCATTGGGCAACATAAAATTTGGACCAAGAACTGCCTGGGGTTCAAACACCTGATTTCAACCCCAACCAGCCTCTGATGGGGCATGTGGCTGCCCACCAGCCCGGGAAAGCCACTCTCTTTGGGCAGGGGCCACCCAGCCATGGGCACCTGCAGCCTGCCCCTTGACCCAGGCTGGCATCACAGACCGACACAGGGCCCTGCCTCCCCCAGCAGGCAGCAGCCTGGGCAGCCTGGCTTGCCCTGGGTCTGGGTGGGGTGGCAGGGGATCAGCCTTGAGGGGCACTCATCACTGGAGCTGGTGCCAAGCCTTCTGGCCCCTGTGGTCTCCCTCCACCTCTCTGTTGTGCCCCTGCCCTACGATGCGGTCAGGGCACGGGAATGCTGGGGCAAGGGGGTGAGGCGGCAACCTGGCAGGCACCGTGAGGGGCGGGAGCTACATAGGAGTCTGGGTGAGGTGGGCCTCCCCCAGAAGTGGCCTCCGAGCCAGGCAGAGGCGGGGGACTTGAGGTGGGGCAGAGGGAACACCCGTGCAGGTGCAGGGAGGCTGGGGAGGGCAGCCTCCAGCGATTGGCTAAGCACCCCGACCCCCAGGGTGCAGACGGAGCCCTCTGCCCCCCACAGCCGCAGCCCAGACAGACCAACTGAGATGGCTTTGGGGACCTGGGGAAACAGCTCCCCCATGGCAACTTTATTGCCATTCTGCCCAACAGAGGCCTCTAGGCTTTCCGGAAGTCTGTCCAGCAGGTCGCAGTAGGGAGGAATGGCTTATGGCTTACTCAGCAAGATAGCTTCAGGTTAGACCCCAGGCAGCACTTGCTGAAAATGTGAGGTCTCCTGAGAACATGGGCCCAGGCTCTGCAGGAGGGCTGTCACCTCCAGGTGGCCGGCTGCTTCTGCCTGTGGGAGAGCACATGGGGAGGGGCTGCCTCCGGACCTCCGCACCTGAGAGCCCGCCCCCCAGGACGCCCTGGCCTCATAGGACCCCAGGGCCCTCCCCTTCTCTCCCCACAGCTCTGGGCCTGAGAGGGGCCTGGGGTGGGGAGCGGTGGCCCCGTGGCTCTTCACAGGGGAAGCACAGCCCCCAGAGCTGGCCTTCCCGCTAGAGCAGCAGAGGGCAGCTGGTGGGACAGTCAGGGTGGACTTCCTGGAGGTGTCACCTCCAGAGAGGGCACAGAGGCGGGCACTCACAACGTGCAGGGCGCTGCGCCCATCATAGCCGGGCCGCCACAGGTCGGCCCCCGCCTGGCACCACACCTGCAGGCCTTCGCTGTCCGCCCGGGAGGCCAGCCTGGGGGCGGAGGGGACGCTGTCAGGGCCTGCCGGTCACCCGTCCACCTGCCCACCCCTCCCAGTGCTCCAGGCACTTTTATGAAGCCAGCCCCAAACAGCTGACCAGCAGCGCCCGGCCCTGGGGGCAGAGTCGCGGGGGCCAGCGGCGCCCGAGTCTGGTTTCGCCCAGTGGGTGTGACTGACTCAGGTCAAGGGCGCACAGGGGCACACGCAGGCGTGCACACGCAGGCGTGCACACTGCTGCCTGCCGAGTGCCCTGCCAGTTTCACATTTCACAACAGCCCTGGCAGGGAGGAGAGCCAGGCACTCCGTAGCTGGACCTCAGCGGCTGCAGGGCGTCCTGCCCGGGAAGGGTGCGCCCAACTGCCCTGGAGAAGGTCGGGGGTACACCGACCCTCCCAGGCGTCTTCCACCTGGAGGCTACCCCAGGTGAACAGGTGAGGGAGGCCCCTCCTGAGGACCGGGACTCTGCTCCTGGTCAGGAAGCACCCACAGCAGGCCCCATGGTGGTGCTGGGCAATTCTGGTGGCAAACCTCGGGGGATGGCACCCCCAGCTCCTCTGGGAGCTGTGCCCACACCTCCAGCACAGGCCTTCGGGAGAGGAGGCTGCTCCTTCAAGTGAGCCCTTGGCAGGGCGGCCGGGCACAGCCTCCCCACCCCACCAGCCGAGCAGCTCAGAGGACGATTTGGGCCCAGCTCCCCTTGACCCTGCTGCCTCGGCCTCCCCATCTGTCCGTGGAGCCAACATGGCCAGCCCAAGCCACCCCAGAAGCCCTTTCAAAGCCAGACTGGCTCCCATCCTCCTGGGCCCCATCCTTAGCCCCTCCCCTGAAAAGGGCAGGCAGGGCTGGGCCCGCAAGCAGCACTCCCCCCCCAACCCCCGCAACACTGAAAACCTCAGGGCCCAAGACTGGGGCCAGTGGGTCTGGCTACCCAGCCCCACACTGAGCACTGGGGACATCTGAAGCACAGAAAGGCCTTGCTGGGGCCAAGGTGTTGAGGGGTCGAGGGCCCAGAGCTTCACAGTCCACTTCCTGAGCAGGGACCTCACCCCACCTCCCGCCAGCCTGAAGTCCACAGTAGTCACCCATTCTGTGGGCCGCAGCTCCTGATGGTAGGGATGGAGACCCAGCACCCCCACCCAGCTCCTGCCTCTGCTTTCCCTTTCCTGACTCTCCCCACCCCTCCTGAGCCCCAGGCAGGCACGCCCAGGACACACACTCTCACTGGACTGTCCTCTAGCAGGGAATGATCCCTTCATGAGCTCCAGGACAGACCTCCACCCGTCAGCAGGCTGGTGCACCCCAGCTGGGCACAGGTTCTCCCTCCTCAGCCCCCACACCTGGGCCGGCCAGTCCCTACCAGCGGGTCTGGCTTCCCTGCCTTAAGCCCTATGCCTTCTCCCCAAAACCATGCCTGCTCTGGCCGCCCTCACCTGCACAGCTCCGTCCCTGCATCCTCCAGCTCCTGGGGAGACAGGTGGGCCCCAGCAGCCCGCAGCAACCCAATGACACCTCGATGCCTGCCGTGAGAAAGAGTGTGTAGGCCATCAGACCCAGCCAGGCCCGTGCACCCCTGGGCCCGCTCTCCAACACAGCAGCACCTCAGGTCCTGTGCACGGGGGCCAGGGCAAATCCCTGGGCCTTGGCCCAGCAAGGTTGCTGCCCTGACCGCTTGCCTGGGCTCAGGTGAGGCCGTCCTGAGGACCCACCTCCTCCATCTGCCCGGGGCCCCTTCAGGACATCTGGGTCTGCAGGGTGTGGTCGGCACCCACACCAAGTCAGGGTCCAAACAGCCCTGGCTGAGCAGCACCTCCGTGCAGACCGCGAGCCCCACAGGCTCCACCATCCTGCGGACGCCCTGTAGGTCAGCCTCCCACACTGAGCCCGCCAGCCCCCGCGCCCTGGATACTTGTCTCACACACGTCTGAGGTGACCTGACTCCCCTGGCCAGGCCTGGGGCTGGCTGTGGGGAAACTGAGTCACTTGTGCCCCACATCTGCCCTTGGGTATGCAGGGGGCTGCAGTCCTGCAGACCAGAGTGAGCGGCAGCGTTGGCAGGAACCCGGAAGCCATCTCCTCCAGAGGCAGCTGGCACAGGGCTCTGGCAGGCCACAAGGGAACCAGCAAGGCCCGGGCTGCAGCGAAGCGCAAGGGGTGCCAACTTGCCAGCCGAGAGCTGTGTCCACACCACCTGCAGTGCTGGGGTGCACCCTAAATTACACGGCCACCCCAGTCTCAGGGAAGCTTGGCGCGTGGGGCAGTGGCCGGATCCCCCGTGGCTCTCCAGTGACAGGACTGGGCGGGTCTTGGGGAGACTGCTGGGAGTGTTGTGACAGCCAGGCGGGACCCGAGTGAGCTCATCTCAGCTCCATGCCACCTGCCCACGCCCAAGGAGGCCCTGTCCAGAATCTCTAGCCCAGATCAACCCAGCGTCGTGCAGAGGTCATGGTCCACCTCCCAGGCTTGTTCTGGGAAGAGGGTTGCCATCAACCCTTCACAGGGGTGACACACCCCACTCAGGACTCTTGGAAGGGCAGGGTCCAGGACTGGCCACCAGTCTGGTGACCCTGGCCTCAGACACCTGCCACCTCCGTGAGGCACTCAGGAGCAGCACACAGCCTCCGGGCCACAGGACACAGGCCCCCTGGGAGAAACCCTGGGGAGGCCGGTCTGGAGGGTTTAGGTGGGTGTGGATAACCTGTCAGGCAGGTCTGTCCCACCTTGTCAGTGAGCCATGGTCGCCTCTGCCGGGAGCCCTAGGGGAAAGGAGCGCAGCCCTGCTGGCTACAGCCCACATGGGCTCTCAGGTCAGCACGGCATGTGGTGCTACAAGCCGTGGGCACAGGTGCCAGCAGGGGCATGTGGTGTGGACTGAGGCCCCTGCCCTCGGGGGCATCTTCCCTCCCTCCCCTCCGTTCACTGTTGGCTCAGAAGACCACCACACGCCTGCTCCTGGCATCTCTCAGAGGCAGGGCCAGGCTGCTGGGACCAACAGGCAACACTGAGAGGTGGGCACCAGGTGGGGCAGGGCCTGGCAGGGCCCTGAGCCTCCCTGGGCACTGCCGCCACAGCCTGATGACAGCCTGCTCTCCCTTGTCCCTGGAGAGTACACAGAGAGTACACAGTGCTGCCAGTGGCTTTCCCTTTTCTAGAACCTGCCAGGGCCTTCCTGGGTGCACCTGGCTCAGCTTGGAGTTTGCCTCTTCCATGAAGCCCTCTCAACGGCCCTGCTGACCCCAGCCTCCCTCTGGCCCTGGTCACACCCCACACAGTCCTTGCTCACAGCAAATGGGTGTCCTCATCCAGCACCCAGGACCCCAAATACCTGCCCTTCACAGCCAGCAGCAGAGGACTGAGGCCGTCTTCATCCCGGGCATTCACGTCCACTCCTCTCTGCAGCAGCAGGGCTACCACCCCGGCGTGGCCTCGCTGGGCCGCCATGTGCAACAGGGTTTGACCAACAGGGCCTTCCAGGCTCAGACCACTGCCCTGGGTGACACAGGACACAAACCCCTGAGAGAGAGGGCTGGGCAGCAGGCAGACCACAGGAGGGGAAGGGCAGGTCAGGGGCACGGGCACGGGTGGTATGCAAGGGTTAAGCAAGTCTTTGAGGTCAGGTCAAAGTCCCTCCGCTGGGGGGCCAGCACCCCTGCCCACAGGCCCAGGCGGCAGCAGCGGATCGGGGCGGAAGCAGCTCACCAGCCTCTCAAGTGCGTGCAGGGCCTCCAGGTCACCAGAGTGGGCTGCAGCAAGGGCCAGACCCGGTGTCAGGGCATGCCACACAGCCTCAGCCTCCTGGGAGAAGATGGTGCACCCAGAGCCTCATTCTGTGTCCAGGCGTGGTGGAGCCACGTCCAGTACTGTGTGAACCCTGCCTCCCCCATGCAGTGTGCAGCGGGTCCCCACCACCGGGAGAGAGCTGGAGTGGCCACATCGGAGGCCTTGGATCTCATCTCACTATTGGACACACAGGCCACCTGGCCCCCGCTGCCTGGGAGCAAGGTCAGGAGGAGGCTACCACCCGGCTCCTCCCCCGCCCACTGTGCAACTGGAGCTCACCACCCGCCTCTGAGGTGTGCATCTCCTCCGTCCCCACTGCTGTCAGGGACGGGCTCATCAGGCACCTCCCACAGGAGGGAGTGACCATGCGGCCCCTCCTGGAAAAGGACCCTGCTCCCAGGTGGCACATCCTCGAAGGGCCCTTCTCTGCACCCTGTCATCTAAGGGCTCCCAACTGTGGCTCCCAGCAGAGCCCCAGAGGTGCCACCTCATCCGGGGCCCACGGCCCAGCTGATCACTGAGCTGACTGCTGAGACATTTACGGCCCCCACACAGCCACCCTAATAACAGGCCACACACCCCAGTCCCTTTCATCTGACCACGGCCTGCCCACAGCAAGGCCATGGGGTGTTGGGAAGGTCGGGTGCACCCGCACGGCAGGCTCTGAGCTACTGTGCTGCCCCTAGGCTGCAGCCAGGCTGACAGGGTTGGCAAGGCCCAGCTGAGCCCACGGGCAGGACAGCAGCAGCAGCGAACGCACGTGGGGCTAACCAGCACTGCTCTGTCCAGGGAAAGGAGGCCCCAGGGCCAAGGCAGCCTGGGAGCAGTGCTCTGCTCTACCAGCTCCACGCCGGGCACTTGGCTCAGAGGCTCGGGGGGCAGGTGGACATGCTGGGTACAGGGTCCCTAGCTGACCTCCCCTTCCGGGGACTGGACCCCAGACTGTAAGAGGGGTGGGGAGCTCCGAGACAACCATGTCTCCAGGTAGGGTTGTGGAGACCCCAGTGGGCCCCACTTCTGCTCCAGGATGGGCAGCATGTTGCCCAACTCGGGAACTCCCAGCTCCAAGGCAGCCCCAGCCCTGAGACCCAGTGCTGATGTGCCCTGGCCTAGGTGCCTATGTGTCTGCATGTCTGTGTGCTGTTCCATGGACACCTGGGCCTTGAACCCTGGCTGGAGCCAGCTCCTGGGCTGGAGCACAGCTGCAATGGCTGGTGTCTGCCAGGTCCCAAGGGACGTGTCCCAGGTGCCTCTCAACCTCCCTGCTGCTGCCACCCGCACTGGGGAGTACCTGGCCAATGCTCAGACTGAGGAGCCAGGAGACCCCGTGGCTCAGTGTGCCACCCTGAAGTGAGGACCCACGCTCACTCACTGGGGGCAGAGTCATCTCCCCTCGAAGGTCCTGGGCCAGCAGCTGCAAGAGGACATAGGCCAGGGGCTCAACCAGGGTAGGAAGCCGAGTGGAGCCAGGAGCCCAGGGCCTGGGCGGAAGTCGTCCTGAAACTCCACCTCCTGCTCCACCCTCTCCAGGGTCCCCACATAGGCTAGTCCCACCAGCTCAGGGCCTTCCAAGCACCGACCAGGGACTGAAGCCCAACAGCCGGGGGATGGCCATGTCTGAGCCCCGCCTGGGAAGGACAGAAGTGGGACGGGGCATCCAGGAACAGTTGGGGAGGCTCAGCCTGAGCCAGGTGAGACCCCCAGACCCCTTGCAGAGCAAGGAAGGGGTGCTCGGGCCAGGCAAGGCGGAACCTGGGCCCAGAGCTGGCCCTTCCCACCTGACAGGAGCCTCATGTCCTGCCCTTCCAAACCAGGCACACATACAGCCAGCCAGGAAGGCTCTTCCAGTCCCCAGGCACACCCTCAGGAGCTGTGAGTGTCCTCAAGCCTGTGCCCACAGCCCAAGGGATGCACACACCGCCTTCCTATCATCCAGGCTCAGCCCCGGCTGGCCCAGCACATAGGACAGCTTGGCCAGGGCAGCCTCAGACGTCATGTCGAAGCCAGAGATGATGCCGGCTCCCGCCAAGGCCTGCGAGGAAGGGCACAGGGGCAGAAGGGCAGCTCAGCCATGGCCCGCCCTGCAGCTTCTGTGCTCCTTCCCGGAACCTCTGGCCTCAGGTTCCGACCCCTACCATGCCAGATGCATAGTCTGCAGTCACCGTCCCCTGAAGGCAGTGGGTGCAGTTGACAATGACCAGGCCACGTTCAGCTGCTGTCCGCAGCTCCTGTAGCAGTTCTGGCTTGGTGGGCCCGTTCCCGGAGCCAAAGGTCTCCATGACCACACCTTTCAGAGGGGGCTGCAGGAAGGCCCGAACCTAGGGCAGCGGGGCAGGGGTGCATGGTGAGGGTCTTTGCTTTCTGCTCCAACAGCGGAGACCCACGAGACTGGTCCCAGGCACCCACATCATGTCCAGGGGCGTCCTGCTCTGAGCAGGTGTGTGCAGGCCTGGGAAGAGCTGGAGGGCTGTCCCTGGCACATCTCCCACAGGGAAGACACGTCCACCATGCGTGGGCAGAAGTGGCAGGACGAACGCTGGGAACATGTCGGGGAGGTGGCAGGCCCAGGCGCCGTGAGCTGCACTAACACACTCAGGGCTCCCTGAGACCTGCCCACATCCCACCAGGCTGGAAAGCTCCACTCAAGGACAGAGGACAGGGCCTGGGTTCCCGTCAGCATCTTAGAAAACAGGACAGGGAGGCACTGTGGCCACTGCAAGAACAACGGGTAGCTGAGGGGCTAACAGCAGAAGCAGACAAAAGGCCATAAAAAGCGGACGGGGAGCAGGGAGTCCTGGGGCTACCATCAGTCAGTCCCAGAGGGGCCCCATGTCCCTGAGCATCCTCAAAGATCCATGCAGGCAAGACCACTGATAAAGGTGAGCAGGTTCCAAAGCCTCAGCTGAGATGCCAGGGAGGGTCCACAGCAGGTGCCCTTGTGCTGGTCGGACTCCAGCCCAGGAAGGCGGCCTCCAAGCTGAGAGCCAAAGGGCTCCCCACAAGGCAAGCTCTTTTCTTCAAGCCCGGTCTGGGAAGGGCGGGGCAAAGGGAGGCAGAAGCAAAGCAGGGGCCACCCTGCAATGCTGCAGGTCCAGCACGGGCACTGGGGAGCTGTTGGGGGCTGAGGGCCACTGGGCAGCCGGTGAGGCCCTGGCGATCCTGGGAATGTGGGGGCATGGGAGCCATGGAGGGCACTCGGGCAGCCCCTACCAGGGAGGCAGGAATGCCAGGGAAGAGGCGCAGCAGGCCCACGTCCCGCTCCATGCTGCTGCACACCACCAGCCGGCCCTTGCTGCTGGCCTTCCGCACCAGCTCCCTGTTGACTGCAAAGACAGAGGGGCAGAGTGTGGGCCCTGCAGGGACCCCAGCCCTGCTCAGGCCTCTGCGTAGGGAGGCCTCCCTAATGTCCTCCGAGCCCGAGATTCGCCCCTGCCCTGCCTCCCCTCCAGGCAAACCCTCCGGCTCTGGGCTTGTCCTGGCTGTGCCAGGCTCTGTAGCAGGCAGGGGGCCCAGGGAGCAGGTGCTCTCCACCCAGGGAGAAAGACTGATGGCCAGGCCATGGTGACGCTGGGCTGGGGTGGGAAACATGGCAGGGAGGACTCGCTGAGCCACACAGGCAGCAGAGGTGTCGGAGAGGCGATGGCATTCAGGTGGAAGGACTAATAGCAGGGCAGGGTCCTCTGAGCAGCCAGCTGCCTGGGACACACTGCTATGCTCGCTGCCTAGCACATCGACCAGCAAATGACCCCTCGCCCTCGAGGAAAGACAGCCTCGTCCTCTTCTCCCCCGTGTCCTGGAGGTCTGGGATATGCCCATCACCCCCAGCCCAGGCCCAGGGAGGGCGACATGGAACCCCAGGCCTGTGGGAAGTACAGGGACAGGAACTTGAGGTCAGCATGCCTTGAAGCCCCCAGGGGATCAGCCTGTGCACAGGCCTGGAGGCCACCTCTCTGCCAGGCCCCCAGCAGCCGAGCTCCAGGAGCCCGTGGCTCACGTGGCCTCGAGCCAACAGAGTGGGACCTGGGGACTCCCCTAGGCTGAAGGGTGCCTGGGAAGGGCCATGGCTGAGGTGCAGGCAGGCAGTCACGGGCTCGCCCTCCCACTTTCTGCACCCTGCGGGGGTGGGGGCCTGTGTGCCTCCTGCCATTTTTTCCAGAGTGATTCACATATGATCACGAACAGAACATTCTGGACCCACACATGGGGGTGGGGTGGGAGGAGTGGGGAGGGCAGTGAGTCTTCCACCTCCAGTGGCAGAGGCCATCGGCCCCCCGTGGCAGGAGGCATCCTTCGCTGGGCAGGCAGAAAGGGTGGGGAGGGGCTGCTGCCCACTCAGATAGTTCCACCAGCTCCCCTCACTTCCCAGTGGGCCAGTGAAGGACCTGAGAGAGGCCTGGCACCTATTGCTGGCCCAGTGGGTGCACAGCAGGGGGCCCTGGCTCAGCCCTCCCCCTCCCCAGGGGCCCAGCAGCCACACCCTGGGCACATGCCGAGGTTTCTCAACGCTGGGTGTCAGAACCAGCCCAACAGCCTGACATCAGTCAGGGTGTGCAGTGAGTTTCCCACACCTGGCCCATGCGGGGACGACCTGGAGGAATGGTGGGCAGGGGCTGGGGGCTGCGGCCGGAGCAGCCTCCACTCTGTGCAGGGAAGCGGCTCCACTGGGCCGGGACTGAGCCCCGTGGGTCCCGTGTGTGGCAGAGGCCCTGGGATCCAGAGTGAAGGCCTGTCCGCCCGTGGAGAAGCTCCAGTCCTGAGCCCGTAGGTATGAGTCAGCCCAGGGGAGCGTCCCTGCAGGGCAGCACCCGCCCCTCCACGACGCCCCTCCTTCCCGCTGCAGGGGCTGAGCACCACACCCACCCCTGTGCTGTCCGCTCCAGGCAGCCTTCTGGACTGCCTGGCCCTGGGGAGCAAGGACCCCTGCTCGGCCTGGGAGTCCTGGTGCACGATGCACACTAGACATGGACAGTCCTGGCTCTACACTCTCTGGAAGGTACTAGGAGGGGGGCAGGAGAGGGGGTGTGGAGTCAGAGCCTGGGGCCGTCGACAGGGCTCAGGGTCAAGGCCCTGGCTGCCCACAGCCCATCCCTCTCTCTGGGGGCATCTGCTCCTTCCTAAAGTGAGGGTCGAGTGGCAGCAGCACCTGCTATACCAGGAGATCTCCAAGAACAGCTCTCTCCGGGCCCCCAGAAACACCCTGTGCCAACCCACAGGCCTGCAGTGGCCCAGGCAGAAGCATGGGGTGGGCAAGAGACACTGCCACCTCCCAGAGGGCTGGGGCCCTACACAGTCACGCAGTCAAACGAGAACAGCAGCTTTGCTTCTAGAAGGCAGCCCCGCCCTGCCATGAACACCGGGAACCCAGGCACAGGCCAGGTAACAAGACCCCAAAACATCCCCGAAAGAAAGGCCAGCTCTGCTGGGCAGATCCAGAAGAGATTTCTTCTGGGACAGATCCCTGGGGACAGGACCCCATAGACAGCAGGGCGGAGACACAGGCCCCAGGGCATGAAGGGGCAAGAGCCAGAGAGAGGCAAGAGACAGGGGGCCCCACATCCAGGAAGGTAGAGACCCCTCAGGAGACTAGACCCCTCAGGTGAAAAGACGGTGGTCCTGAGACTCCAGCATGGCCTGACCAGAGTGCCACTATGACACCCAGGATCAGGAAAGGCTGCTCGGGCCTCCCCTGGGGAAGCCTCAGGACCAGCCTAGGACATCTGTTGGCCCCATAAGGACAGGACAGGTCCAGGGGCAGAGGATTCCCTGGAACGCCTGGGGACCAGATGTACCACAGGGACCCACATCTCAAGGAGGGCTAAGCTGTGTGGCCGAGCCGTAGACAGCCACCAAGAGAAACTCCTGGGTTTGTGGCAGATGGAGGGTCAGGCAGATCCCCAAACCTCTCCTCCAGCCCCAGCTCTTAACCTGTGGTGTGAGACCTCCCAACTCCCACCTCCCTGGCACGGGGAGCCATGGCCCACCCTCTCGAAGCCGCCCTCTGGCTCCTCCACAGTTCAGGGCGAAACCCAGCACCATGCCCTCCCCCAGGTCAGGGAGACCACTCCGGAGCCCACAGCCTCCGTCCAGCAGCACCACGGCCAGCGGCCCTGCTCTCAGATTGCTCACTTGTGATGTCCACACCCACGGTAGCCAGTGGGGGCAGGTTGGGGGAGCTGAAGGCCGCAAACCTCCGAGTATCCACCTTCGTTGCCCGGTTGCCCCGAAACAGCTGATTCTGGAAGAACAGGCATACCTGCAGGAGAGAGGGACAGGGGCTCTGAGCTGGGGGCAGGGCCTGTCTCCTTCCAGCTCTCCCCACCACCCTGCCATCAGCAGGGATGCCCAGACCTAGGGGCCAGCAGATGATCCGCAGGCAGAGACCTGCCCAGGACCGGCCTCCAAGGATGGCTGCTCCCTGCAGGCCCCTTCCCACCCTGCCAACCACCAAGGCAAACCCCAAGCCTGCAGGGCCTGGGCAGCATGGGCAGGGGGAGCTGGCTGTTGGCCCCAGGAGGGGTCTGGGCCTGCTTCTCCCCCATGAACTCAGCCACAGGGGCAAGGAGCACAGGGAGCTGCCCGCCTCTGAGCTGCTCAAGAGCTGTCCCCGAGGAGAGGCTGGACAAGAGCAGGCAGAGGGTCCGCCTGGAAATGCTGCTCTGGAGCGGCCCCAGCTCCAACACCGCCCGCCCAGGGAACTGCTGAGGACAAACCCACTCCTCGCCCTGACCCCAGGGGGCAGGCGGTGTGCAGCCCTAACAACCACCTGGGAAGGAAGAGTCTGAACTGCGCCCCGAGCAGAGCGCACTCCGGAACCGGCGCTCACGGACAGTACGAGAACAAATCGTGATGGGAAGACTGCACAGGCACCCGCCAGACCGACCATGCTGACATCTCTGGGGAGTGACATGGGTGACCGTCCACCCGCATCAATGACGCTCACGATGCGTCACTTGGAACACAGGCACATCTTTAGAAGGCTGCGGGCCCTTGCCTGCAGGTGCCACGAGCACACACCACGAGCTCCTGCCCGGCTCTTCGGGAGCTCCTGGGCTGCGTCACCCACCATCCCACCCTGGATCAAAGCGACCCCCACCAGGCCAGGCCAGGCCAGGTACCTCTGGGATGACGTACTGGCCGGCCATGAGCAGGGCCCCCAGCAGGTTCTCGCGGCCGTCATTCCACAGTGCGTGGATGGGAACCTGGGGAGAGGTCACAGGTTGGGGCTGAGGCCCAGGAAGCAAAGGGGCCACCTGCTCCCTCCCCTCCCCAGTCAAGTCCTCCAGCCTGGGGGAGGGAGGAGCAGCCCGTTTCCATGGCCACCACAGTGCTTCCTGCTACAGTGCCAGCCCAAGCCCAGGGCCTTGCTCCATGCAGGTCAAGTGCCCAGGGGACAGCAGGCCCAGGCTCCCTGGTCCTGAGGACACGACGGCTCTTTGCTACCATAGGAGCTGTGGGTGGGAAGGAGCCAAGGACGATGCCCAGGCACAGTCCAGCCCGTCCCTGGGCTGCGGGTGTCTACTGTGGACAGTGCGCTGGGTGATTCCGACAGTTCCCAGCTCCTTGTCACTCTTTCCCAGGAGGGCACCAGTGGGCAGGGCTGCTTTGGGGTGTGCAGAGGCCCAGATCCGCGGGAGAGGCCAGTCATGGTGTGGTCTGCGGGGAGTGGTCAGCACAGGGCCTCTGGAGGAAGAGACCCCGGCCCAAAGGGTGAGGTCCTTGGTCCTCCTGAGCTCCGCCCCTCATGGGGTGGCACATGGCTGTGGGTGAGCCTATCCAGAGCCTTGGTTTCCCCTGCAGCACAACAGGGAGGGACGGGTGCTTCGTGACAGGCCGTGAGCTAGAACGTGCTGGTGCCCCCAGGGCCAGCAGTGCTCACCAACCCCCACCCACTGAGAGAGCTGCGTGGCATTCACTCCCCTGGTCTAGGGAGGGGCTGGGTAGTCAGCCCAAGTCCCATGCGCCTCACAGGGACTCCAAGTCAGGGATGTGGGAAGGAGCCAGGCAGGACAGGAGATGCCTGGCACCAGAGGTGTGCTAAGTGGCACAGGGCACCATTGCCCCTAGATGCCTCCGAGCAGCCAGGGAGAACAAGCTGGGGGTGGTAGAGCCACCTCTAAACGGCACCTGGCAGCCCTGGCAAGAGGGTCTCCCTGGAGCTTCGCGGAGTTCTGCTCACAGGGACACGAATTGGCTTCCAGAGCCCAGGCCTCAGCCTCCCCAGTGGGGAAGGATGCTGAGGGGCTCATCTAAGATTGACCCCAACAGCCACTGGGGCTCCTCCCTCTTGTGAAGCCACCTGCAGGCAACAGGGACCCCAGGTCAGTTTCTAACAGGCCCCAGTGGGGGTGCAGACCTCCTCTGTCCCCTGCCCTCAAATATAGCAGTTTTCCAGAACATTCCACCAACCTTGGCTTTGGCAGGGGTGTGCTAGCTTAGGGTGAGAGAGGAGGGGGCATCATATGCTGGGTCCCCAGGGAGGGCACTGGTGGGAACCACCATGGCAAGAAGGAAGAAAAGCACAAAGACTGGGGGGTGACCAGGGCCTCCCCAGGCACCTGTCCTGGGGGTGGCCACCAGACTGAATGGACAGCAGATATGAAGCTGTTGTAGTGGACAGCAGATGTGAAGCCCATTAGCTAGAAGAGAAACGGCTTCCTCAAGGGTGGAGCTGTTGGGGCTGGGCTCTGGGTTCTCCTGAGGCCTCATGGCTGGACAAAATCACCAGCAGGCCATGGACCCCAGCCACAGGGACTGCTGGGGACTGGCCCTGGGAGGTCGAGCAGGAATGAACTGGGCCTCCAGGGGGCACACAGGAGCTGCCCCAGGGAGCTGAGCAAGAAGGTCGGGTCCCAGCTGGGACTTGCCTTGAGGCCTCAGGAGGCCTGTGGCACAGGAGCCTTAGATCCCAGGTTACCTGGGCACCAGTGAGGATGACGGGCTTCTGCAGGTTTTCCAGCAGGAAGGAGAACACGGAGGCCGCGAAGGCCATGGTGTCGGTGCCGTGGATGACCACGAAGCCATGGTACTGGTCGTAGTGTCTCTGTGGGGGCAGCAAGCTCAGGGCAGGTCTGGGCCTTCCCCTTTCAACCCTGCTTCTGGGAACAGGTGCTCAGTCAGGGCAGCAGCCTGTCCCCTTCAACACTAGGAAAGAAAGGAAGGGGCCCAGAAGGCAGGTAGAGGGACTCAGGGAGCACCACGTGACCACCCCCTGCAGGCCCAGAGGCCCTCTCTGGAAGGGCCTGGGCCTGGGCCCTGGCCTGTGGCTTGCCTCAGAGCGTGGGAGAATGTGGGTCCTAGGGAGCCCTGGACTCCCCCTAGACTTCCAGTTAGCGTCTCCCCAGACATGGCTACCTCGAAACTGGGCTTGGTAATCTTGAGAGTGCTGGACGAGGGCCCACTGCCTCCAGGGCCACTGGGGGCTGTGGGGCAAGGACCTCACTGCCCAGAGACGGTCAGCATTAGCACAAACAACCAGCACAAGGCCTGGCCGTTGCCAGCAGGTGGTTGGGAGGAAGGGGACTGGGCAAGCGGGCAGAGGCTGAGAGGCAAACGTGGAGGAAGGGCCTTCTTGGGTCTTCTTGGGTTAGCAAAAGCCAGAAACCCTCCCAGGCACACTGGCCATGCAGCAGAAGTGAACTGGCCATGTGGGGAAAGCCTCTGGCCACTACCTACATAGTGTGACTGTCCAGGCCATGGCTACCAGGAGCACAGCTCTGGCCACAAACCCTCCTAGGTCCCTTGTCCTAGGCTGCCTAGGGACTGCAGAGTAGCCAGGAGTGGGGCGGGGCGCCCTCTGCTGGCCAGGCCGGGCTGCAGGATGACGAGGCCTTCCTGAGGCTGGGCGGCAGAATCTGGAAGGACCACAGGGCACCATCTGGACCTCTGTCAAAGTCAGGCCTGGCCTCAAGAGTGCTGCAGCCACAAACAAGGGGCGCTGTCCAGACCTCCACAACCCAGGCCAGACGTGCCCACTGGCAGCCCCATTCCCGGAATGGGACAGATGCAGGGTCACACACTGTCCCCGGCAGCTCACAAGTTGGTGGAGGGGTCGGGGAGGGATTATGGGGTTGGGGGGCTGTTGTGTCTCAGATAGAAGGAAATAAGCATGTGACCCAAGTGACCCCATTCAGGGGACTGTGTGCTTCCTCCAGGAGGCAGGTGAGGGAGTCCAGGATGGGTACATGCCGGGAGCTGGGGTGGTGACAGCGGTGGGGGTTGCTCTGGCCTTCAGCTCCCTCATCAAGAATAGGGACATGGCCTCGGTGCCCACCCTCCGCTTGCAGGAGGGAAAAGGCTGTGGAGCTTTGCACCAGAGTGTACCTCAAGGACCTGCTCTGTTCCTGGGGCTGCCATTCCCAGGCACCACCCAGTCTCAGGCTGGGCAGACTCTCCACAGGCCCCAAGTGCTTCTGCAGTGGCTCCGCCCACCCACAGCCTGCCCACAGCCCCTGCCCCTACCTCTATGATCTGGGCAATCTGAACCCACTCCGTGATGGTCATGTCACTGGAGTCGAAGAGGGGCTGGCACTCCAGCACGGTGTAGATGATCCTCTGGTCAGGGCCAGCAGGCCTGCAGGAGGCAGAACGCCCCTCTTGACCCAAAGCCCCCTGATCCTCTGCTCTCCTCTGGCCCAGCTCCAGCCGCTGCGCCCAGCGACCTTTGTCAGTGGGCCCTGCATATTGCTAAGGTCTCAGCATCCTGAGTACAGGGTACAACCTCCCTTCCGCCTGGAATCCCCAGAGGAGACAGGCTGTGGTCCACAGCAGGATGCCCCCAGCAGGGTCACCTTCCCATAGCAGCACTGAGAGGCAGGCCTGTGAGCAGCCAGAGCCCATGCTGGGAAATTCACACTCAGGGAGAGCAGCCGCCACCGGGAGCTTCCAGCTCAGCCTTCCAGCCACCAAGGGCCCCGGGCAGCTGGGCTGAGCCAAGAAACAGAAGGACCGGCATGCCGGGGAAGGAGAGGTCGCCAGGCCAGCCCCACTTCTCTAGATGGGCTCTGTCCCTAACAGGTATCCTCAAAGACGAGGACAGCCAGTCAGTTTGTGAAGCCCCATGAAAGTGCGCTGAAGCCTCCTGCAAGTGCATGAGTGGACCCCAACAGGCACCGTCCAGGCTCAGTGTCTGCCTTCCTCTCCCCGGGGAGACCCGTACTCACGGCAGGACCAGGGTGTCGTCCGGGAGGCTGCAGACCTGGGCCTGCTGGTCATGGAACATGGGCAGCGCCCTCAGACTGGCAGCCAGGCCTCTCCCAGGGACAAGCACTACAGGTGGAGTCCAGGCAGCGTGGGGTCAGGGCTGGTGGCCACAGCCCACTTCCTTCCATCCTGTGAGACAAGCCCTGGGCAGGAGCAGAGGGCAGGACCAGGGGTGGCCTGGGCAGGGCCTTCATGGAAGTCAGAGGCCAGGGGGACTGGGACATGGCTGCCACTGGAGGTCTTGGGAGGGTGGCACCTGGCGTCTGGAAGCCACAGCTTCCTCCCATGGAGCCAGTGCCGAGTCCTCCTCTGGAACCCAGAGCCCAGGGGCCCTGCATGCTCCTCTGCAGGTCCTGTCTCCGTGTGTGCCCCACTCTACACACGCCCACTCTCCCCACTGAGCTAGGCCCTCTCCCAAGGTGCCCACCCACAGTTCCACCCCACCTCCCAGTATGCCCAGGATGCTTTGCTGATGCTCCCAAAGTCCTGCCTCCCTCCGCTTCTCACCCAGCAGTGCTCCGCGAGGCCTGGCCTGGGATGCCACCTCCAGAGAGCCCTCCCCAGTGCCCAGGTAGTGGTGCCCTTCCCACAGGCTCCCTTGCTGGTCCTGAGCTCCCAGACGGCATTGAACTGTGTGTGACTGCCCAGACTCCAGCCTCCAGCCTAATCCCCTGCCCTGTCCTGTGAATGGGAGGGCCTGGCACACAGCAAGTGCCCAGAAAGGTGGGCCCCACCAGAGCCCGCCCCTGCCCGAGCCTCTGCATCTCAGAATTGTGCACCTAAGGTGGCACTGTGCAAAACTGGTGCCCATCCTACAAGGTCACAGGCATGTTTCCTGAAAACAAAGGCTCCTGGCCAGTGCCCTGAGCTGCTCCTGCTAGCTCTGTGACCTTGGGCAAGTGAACTAACCTCTCTGGGCACCTTCACTCCTTACCACTGTCTGTGAGCCTCCCACGTGCCTGGGAACTGGGACATGGTGGCAAGGGCAACAGGGTCCCCCAGAGACGCATCCTTGACTGAGATGTGAGACTCAGAAGGAGTCAGTGGTCCTGGGCATCACCTGGTCCCAGCCTTCATCCTTGGCTGCTTGGACAATTTCCTATTGCAAGTCTCAAATTGCCACCAACACAAAGCCTTCAACAGCCCCCTTATCACCTCCCAGCTCTGGGGTGAGAAGTTGGGCCATCTCAGGTGTCCTCAGGGCTGCGCCTCCTGTTGGAAGTTCTAGGGACCATTCTGGACCCACTCAGGGGCCTGGCAGAATTCCATCCCATGTGAGAGACAGCAGAAGTGCTGTGTACTCGGGGCTCATTCTCAGCAGCAAGAGGCCACCACACTCCCAGGCTGTGGCCCTGACTGAGTTCTGTCTTCAAAGCCAGCCCTCTCTTCTGCCTCATCTCTCTGGCTTCCTCTTCCGTAGCCAAGCAAGGAATTCTCTGGGAACAGGTGGGCTCCCCCGCCCTGGACAACCCAGCTGCACCTCCCATCGCAGGGTCAGGGCCTTGATCACATCTGCTGCCCCTTTGCCATGGGAAGGTCCCCACTCACAAGTGCAGGGTGAGGATATGAATGATCCAGGGGCTACAATTCTGTCACATGGGCACTGTGGGGGATGAGGAGAAGGAGGAGCCCCTGGAATGGACAACAGCAAGCCTGGCGGCCAGGTGGCCCTGACTCTCCACTGTCTCCATCAACTGCTGCTGGTCATGCACGTGGCACCAGGGGAGCACACGAGGAGAAGGGCTGGCACCCCCATGTCCCCTCATGCAGCTCACAGTCCCAGTGGCCTCACGGAGAGCACGACTGTGCAGGGCAGTCAGGCACCAGCCTCACTGCCCCTCCTCTGGTCGCCGCAGACCTGGCCCTCTCTCCCCCAAGCACAGCTCTGGACACAGGCTCCGCCCTCCCTCCCTGCAGCGGCTCCCTACTCTTCCTGGCCCACAGTGCCAGCCCATCGCAAAGGAGCCACACACTCAGGCTCCTCTAGCAAGAGGGGGCACAGGCCCTGGTGTCCCGCTCGGGGCATGTGGGCATCACAGGAACAGGGAAGACCTTACAGCCTTTCTCCCCAGGCAAATCCTGCAAACTCGCCATCACGCACCGAAAGCCCAGAACGGGCAGGCGGGAAGCACAGGGAAAATGACCTGGAAGGAGGGCCTGGGCCTTACCCCCCCGCGCCTTCTCTACGTTCCAGGGTATTCTTTTTAATCTGCAAGCTGTCATGGTGTCTACCACTCTAAGTCGGCATCAGCTTTCGCGACAACTCTGATTCTCTCAATCCTATTGGTTTTCTTGCTGAGGGTCCTCCAAGGGTCAGGCCTGAGTAGCCTGAGCCCTGCCCCTGCTGGCCCTTCCCACATGGCAGGCAGGTGACTGACCTCACCAGAATCTCTGGGCTCCTTCCCACATGCTCAAGTGGAGATGGGGCTTGCTCTGGGGGCAGTATGTCCACCGCGACCACCATGTCTGGGATGCCCGAGTGGGAGGGAGGCCGGACTGTGGCTACAGAGGTCATGCTGCAGTGCTCACGTGGCCACGGGCACCACCCCACAAGGCCAAAGGTGGCCACTGGGCAGGATGCCACACAAAGGGACACAGCCTTGGACCACCGTGTCCTGGAGTTTCTCCTGGCCACAGGAGCCAGGTCCCAAGGGAAGCAGGTGAGAGGTGCCATAGCTGGACACAGAGGCCTCTGGGTTCCTGTGTGGCCTCTGTGCAGGCCAGGCCAAGGCCTGGGTTACTGGGTTTTAATGCCTCTTGGCTAAACTATGAAAGGAACTGGCTAAAAGGTGAGCCCTGTGCCATCACCTCTGTCCCCCCAGGACTCTGGCAGGGCTGGGGCCATAGGGTGTGCTCTGCCCTGCAGGCCCCTGTGTCCAGCAAGCGTAGAGGTTATTACAACAGCGACAACCCAAATAGCTTGGTCGTGGCCATGCCACCACTCCCCCACACGCCCAGGTCAGCAGGACTGAGCAAGTTAATCATTGGTGCCTGTGGGGCCACAACTCCAGGGCGGGCAGGCCTGCAGCCTCCCTTGGGGGTGCAAAGAGGGCTGGGGCTTGCCTGAGACCTTCTGCCCAGAGCCCCTGCCCAGGACCAGCCCGTCCAGTTGTCCCTCACTCCCTGGCCTGTGAGTGCTACCTTGTTCCTGGAAGCCTTTTCACTTCACACACATTGTTAGGCAAAAATCCAAGGTGCCCCGTCACCATCTGCACGTCCTTGAAGAACAGCCAACTGCAGCTGCACAGGAGAGCAGGCCTAAGGCCTGGAGTCCCTCTTGGGGGTTGCCAGGAGTCAGACCTCACTCACTTCCTACCTCGTCCTCTGGGGCTAAGACCCCTAAAGCCTTTCCGAAGGAGGAGAGTCACAGCTGCAAATTCTGGGGCTGCCAGAGGTGGGGGTTGGTCTTTTCTGGAAGCGGCTGGTGTGGGGACCAGAGCCCTTTGCTGAGCCGGAACTGCCCTGCCCTGGGAGCTCCCTGCATCTCACCAGGGCTCCAGGACCTGGTTTGGGCAGGACGGGCTGCCACTCTGAGCTTGCCTGGTGGGTTGGCGCATGGGTAGATGCCTGCCAATCCCCCTTTCTCACCAGGCCTTGAAGATCCCGGGGCCCAGAGCTCTCTGGGATCCTAGCAGACTTTTACCTGCCTGAAATCAACACCCACTACACCCCATCTTTTGGGCATCAAAGTCTGGTCCACCTCCAGAAGTGCAGCATGCACCTGTGAACCAGCCCACAAGGCTGCCAGATGAGCACAAGGCAGAGGGCACTGTGTTCCTTCAGGTGGGACTGTGGTCAGTGTCCACTTGTCCCTCAGCTTTGCCACAGGATAACCACTTGTCGAGTTGGAGAGCGCAGGAGTTGGTCACGTGTGGAGCTGGGAGGCAGCAGCAGGCAGTGGAACAGGACTCTGCAGGTGGAGTCCACAGGGCCAGTCCAGGCCAGGCCTGGTTCACACTGGCCCAGCAGCTACGCCTCTGCAGCCCTACACGCACTCAGAGGGCCCTCTCCACAGCCCCAACGCAACATGTCTGCAGCCCACTGGCAGAACGGCACCTCTTGGACCAACCTCCTATGCATTTCTTTTGCACTGGGAATTCAGCCCAGGGGCCCTTGACCACGTTTTTGTATTTTATTTAGAGACAGAGTCTCCCTAAGTTGCTGAGGCTGGCTTTGACATGCGATCCTCCTGCCTCATCCTCCTGAGCTGCTGGGATTACCGGCATGTGCCACTGCACCCAGCTGAGTGTATCATGACATTTAATGTCAACCTTGCTCTCGGTGTGAGTAGAGGGTCCACGTCACTCCCTGTCCCTCAGTGGCATCCGCCAACCTGTGAACCATGTCCCTGGTACCTAAGTCCATGAGGGATAGGCTCAACTCAGGTCTGTGTCCTGAGGCCTGGCTCTGAGGGGTCTTCAGGGATGGCTGTGTATTCTGCAGCCCTTGGAGCCTCTGGGAGAGGGACAGTGGCTTCTGAGTACCCAGTCCAGTGGAAAGGGGTGGCCAGGAGGGAGCTGAGTGTCCAGCAGGCAGCATAAAGGTCCCACCAGGGAGAGACATTGAGTGCCAGATGTGTGGACAGCACCTGAGAGGCCAGCATCAGAGTGGACTCCATTCCTGGCAGGGGACCCACACAGGACAGGGGTGGGCAACGAGGGAGGGCTGGAGCTAGAGAAGCAAGAGGAGGCTCCTTGTGTAGAGTGAAGCAGGGGCAGCAAGGGGCAGGCAGAGGTGCCCTGAGGCTGCAGGGTGGTCGCAGCCCTGGGGGAGGGGCACTCAGAGAGACGCTGTCTCCACTGTCCCTGAGCCAGGGGTGCCTGGGAGATCCTGAGGGGCTCCCCTCCCTTTCCTTGCAGGTTCCCTCTCTAGGTGCCACCGGGGGCCTCCAGAAGCCTTGCAAAGGCAGACTGCAGACCAACCCCACCTACCGGCCGCCCAGCTGAGCCCTCCACTGTCCCGACTTCTGCCAGAGCCCTTGTGGGCGCAGGGAGGCCGGTGGGCAGGCGGCCGGAGGCTCCCCGTCTCAGGACTCAGGGCGCGGGGTCAGGACTCACCACCTTGCTCGCTCCGCATGCCGAGGGTGCCGCCAGTGTAGACGGCCAGAACCCGCCGCTCCGGCCCTGCAGCGCGCGCCATGCCCAGGACCGCGGGCACCGCTGGCGCTGGGGACACATGGGGGCCGCGGGGCGGTGGCCGCGGGTTGGTGACCGCGGGGGCGGTGCCAGCCCTGAGCGGACCTGGGCGGGTGCGGGCGGCCGCGGGCCGCTCGTCACCTGCCTGGGGTGGGGGGTGGGGGGGGCGGCGCCTTCCGGGGGCGGGCCTCCAGACCCGAGCGCCCAGGACCTCCGGAGCCCCGCAGCCCCACGCCCCGGTGCTCCCCAAAGCCCGTGCTGCAGGCTAGGTCCCCGAGGCAGTGAAACCCACCCTGGCTGTCTCCGTGCACGGCAGCCGGGGCCTGGACTGCTGAGGACAGAACTGAGCAGGGTCTGCAGGAAGAGCCCCTCCAGTGTCTGATTCCTGGAATCAGGAATCACGCTGAGGCCATTCTGCCACTGACGAGCTGGGGAGCCCCGGGTCCATTAGGGCTCTGTGCTTATTTGTTCTGAACTAACAGGTGACGAAATACCACAGCCTGCAGGCTGCAGTGCGGTGTGTACCTGTAATCCTAGTGAGTGGGGAGGCTGAAGCAGGAGGATCACAAGTTGGAGGCCTGCCTCAGCAACTTAGCAAGGCCCTAAGCAACTTAGTAAGACCCTAAGCAACTTAGCAAGACCCTATTTCAAAACAAAATAAAATAAAAAGGGCTGGAGACGTAGCTCAGTAGTAAAGCACCCCTGGGTTCAATTCCCAGGACCAAGAAAAAAGGAACAAACGCCATAGCCTGGGTGACTCAAACATAAGGTGCTGTGCCACAGTTCTAGAGACCAGAGGTCCTAGATCTCAGTGGCAGCAGGTTTGGTTCCTCCTGGGTCCTCTCCTTGGCTGGCAGATGGTGCCTCTTTTTATGATGACAGAAGGCATGTTGGGTTAGGGCCACTGAATGGGCCTCATTTTAACTTAATCGTCTCTTTAAAGACTATTTCCAAATACAGTCACGTTCAGACATTCTGGGGATTGGGACTTCGACACAGGAACACGGGGTTCAACAGGTAACAGCCACCCCTGAAAACCCAGGGTGCCTCCCATGGCTCATCTCCAGTGCTCCCTCGGCCTCTCCGCAGGCTCTCCGACTCATGCTCCTTCTCCATCGCTGAGACCAAATACCGACAAGAATGACTCAGAAGGGACAGTTTATTTTGGGCTCACACTTTCAGCTCAAGGTCCATCAGCTCCGTGGTCTGGGCCCAAGTGAGGCAGAATGTCACTGCAGAAGGCATGGAGGAGCAGGGTCACTCAGCGCATGGCAGCCGGAAAGGAGAGGGAGGGCAGCAGGGAGGGATCTGAGTTAGAGGACAGCCAGGGACCTAGTCCCCTAGCCAGGCCCCACCAGCCTACAGTACCACCCAGCAGTCCATTCCGATTATGAATGAATCAGCGGATTAAGCCACCACTGAGGTCACAGCCCTCTGATCCGATCAGGAGCCCCTGAACATTGCTCCACTGACAGACTTCTCAGGGGACGCTTCAGAGCCCAGCTACCCCAGCTTATGAGAGTCACAATTTGCCCTTTGGCAATCTTCCTCTGGCTACCAACTGCCATCACCAGCCCCAGGAAACAACATGTGAGGCTGGGCAGGCCTTTGGTGATAATCCCAGCCCTGGGCTTTCCCTGGCTCCAGGCATGTATGAGCCTTACCAGGTTCTACAGTCAAAACTATCCAAGAGCCAGGGGTGGCTAACAGCTCCACCTGTGGCACCAGTGGGTCCCCAGGCAGCTCAGCCGTTCCACTCTGTGTTCTCTGTGCACGGACACCTGGCATCCTCTGGTCACCCGTCTGCACCATGTGTATTCTCAGACCTAGCTCCTGTCCTCCTGGTGCTTATCCTCTGGCAGGGGCAGCAAAGGACAAATACAAGTGCTGGTGTCTGGTGGGCTCAGTGCAGAGGAACAACAGGGAACAGTGACAGATGGAGGTATTTTCAACAGGGTGGCCAGGAAGGGCCCTCTGAAGGGCTACATTCCTGCAGAGCCAGGGCAGAACACACGCAGCCAGGCAGAGAGGAGCAGGTGCCCAGCCCGGAGTCAGTCCACACAGTGGTCAAGTCAGTGAGCAGGGCATTTGCAGGGCGGGTGCACTGGCTAAGGAGCCGTGGGACCAAGCAGGGACTGTGGCTGTAACCCTGAGTGTGACTGTCAGTCCCTGGAGGGCTTCAGCAGGTCTGTCACAACCTCTGGCTGCTGTGGGGAGAGAGACGGGCAAAGCAGCAAGGCTGGGCCTGGGCTAGTCGGCCCTCGGTAAGTGACCGATCGAGACACTCAAGAGGAGGCAAGGACGCTCGCCTTGTGGTTTCAGAGTTTTCAGCGTGTGGTTGGCTGGCCCTGTTGCCTTGGGCCTGTGGCAAGAGCCAGGGACCTAGTCCCCTAGCCAGGCCCCACCAGCTAGGTTGCTTCATGGTGGCCAGGAAGCAGAGAAGAAGGGATGAGGCACACCCCATGGCCCAACTGCCTTCCACTGGTCCCCACCCCTCCTAATGGTGCCAAGAGCTGAGAAATAAACCTCCAATACAGGGGCCTTTGGGGAACATTCCAGACCTGAACTACAACAGCCCCTCAGTCTTTGGCCAGAGCACCCTGCTAGAGGGGACTAAGGAGGGAAGAATTCACCCCACAGGCCATGCAGCCCGTCTGCCTCACTCCCTCTCCAACCCACACTTCTGAACACATTTTTCTAGAGCACAGTTCTCAAAGTACAGCGCCCAATCCAGCAGTGATACAGGGAACTTGTAGAAACTGCAACCCCAGGCCCTTCCCCAGTCCTCCTGACGCAAGACTCCAGGGGCCCAGGAATGGATGCTCCCACACCCTTGGGATGATTCTGACCCAGCATAAATCTGAGAACCACTGGCCTAACCCAGGGGCCAGCAATCTATGGCTCAAGGGGGAAACTGCCCTCCTGTTTCATAAATAAAGTTCTCTTGGAACAGCTATGCCCACTCCTTTGAAATCTGAGTGGGGGAGGCCAGGAGATGGCCTGTGGAAAGGCCCTGTGGTCACATGGGTAGGAAGAAGCTCCAGGTGAAGAGTGGAGGGGTGCAGGGACACTGGATGCCCCGAGTGATGGGCAGCCTTTGTCCCAGGATGTCCCACTGGTTCCCAGCAGTGGTGAGAGTGGGCTGCTTCACAGAGACTCCACAAGGCATAAGCTGTCCACATAACACACAGCTCCCTCACTGGAGGCTGGCAGCCCAACGGCCTTGTGAGGCACATGCAGAAGGCCTCTGTGCTGTGGCTTCTTTAGGCAAGTTTTCCCTCCAGCTGTGCAACTTCTTTAGAGCCCACCCTGTGCCTTCTGACCCCAGCACCCCTGTGGCCCCCTGAGGTGCTCATCTTCCGTCCAGCAGGTGAGGGAACTGAGGCCCATGGAGGGCTCCACAGCTCTGTCTGCTGAGCTGTGCTCATGGACCCATGCGGGTGTATGGTGGCCACATACAGGCCAGGTTGCTGGGTCCTGGGCCCGCTTCCTGTGTCTGGAGGGGAAGCCAGGGAAGGTGACAAGTAGGGAAAGGGGGAGCGAGGGGGGATGGCAGTGCTGGGGACTCAGCAGAGAGAGGCCTGAGAACCCGAGTGGGGTGAGGGCCTGGGGCCAGGCAGGGAACAGGGTGTGTTGGGCTGAAGGCTGGCTGGCAGTGCGAGAGAGACTCCTAGGTCCATGCAGAGACCTCAGTGCTACACCGCAGCACCTCAGAGGCCATGGTGGGCGCAGGTGCTGAGCAGTCAGGAGAGCTGCTCTTTAGACCTGAACTTGGCCCCCTCTGGGAGGGAGGGAAGTGGGCTCTGGAGCAAGGTCCACCTGGTCTGCCCTGTGGACCATGACCTCAGGGCTCTCTAAGATGTCCCACAGCCTGGCAGTGCCATGGTCACTGGACACTAGCTTCCTCTGAAGGACAGTGTGACCTTGGGTGAGGCACTCTTTCTTCAACAAGAAAACCTCCAAAGATCATGACAGCTGAGGGCCACTGCCCAGCAGGCCCAACAGCACAGGACACCATCATTTCTTGGGGGAGCTGGAGGGACATCATGGCATCCACCACACCACCCAATGGGGACAGCGTGTCTTCTCCATGAATGGTACCAGAAGGCTAGCTGCACACAGGGAAAGGGCAGCCTCTGACCCTCACCTCACCAGAACAGCTGCGAGCCTGAGAGGGGTCCCAGCCCAAAAAGAAAGGCCAACACCATGACATTTCCAGGAGAAAAGAGATTTCAACTGGAGAAGACAAAGATTTCTTAGTTAGGAAACTCTAGTCAGCAGTCATAAAACAAAATTTAAAAATTAACAACATAGACTATTAAAATTTCAAACTTCTGGCCAGGAGATGTGGCACATCCATAATGTCAGAGACTCGGGAGGCTAAGGCAGGAGGATTGTTAAGTTCAAGGCCAGCCTCAGCAACTGAGTGAGTTCTTGTCATAAAATGAAAACTAAAAAGGACTAGGGATGTGGCTCAGTGGTAGAGGACCCCGGGGCTCAATTCTAAGTAACTAAAAAAAAAAAAAAAAAAAAGGACTACATTAGGATCCAGCAAACCCATCGGAGTACACACCCAGAGAATTAAAAGCAGAAGGAAGGAAGCCCTGCCACGTGCTGCAACCTGGAAGACCCTGAGGCCACAAGGCTGAGTGAAGTAAACCAGCCACGAGGAGCCGAGCACGTGTGACCCACCTAAGTGAGATGCCAACGGAGGGTCTGAGTGCAGGCCCAACGCCAGGATTGGAGATGAGTGCCCAGTGAAGCAGTGTGGGGAGGGTCCCGGGCTCCACTACGAGGGGGTCAATGCCACCGTCAACCGGCTGACCCAGGAGTTGGCACCTTTTGCCCTCCTGCCATGTGAAGGTGCAGAGTCAGGGCACCATCTTGGGCACAGAGACCTGGCCTTACCAGACACCACAGGCCAGCACACTGACCTTGGCCCCTCCTGGAACCTGTTCTTTATAAACCAGCAGTCAAATGCAGAGAGATGGACTGAAGAATGGGTGGCTGCCAGGGCCGGGAAAAGCAGGGGACGGCAGCTGCCTCACAGGCACCGAGCTCCTGTGATGGAGCTCAGATGGGGAGTCCTGGAACTCCTTCACACGGCGAGAAGACACTGTACCTGTACTACTAAAAGTAGTTCAGACGATGCGTTTCACATCAGGTAGTTGTCACCACACACAAAGAAGTAAACGGGAAGAATGGCCCCGGAGAAAATGTCACAGACACACATCTGATGAAGGACCTGAATTCTGCATGACTCAATAACAAAAAGGCAAATAAGCACCCCAGTGGGCACAAGATGGGAACAGACTCTGGACAAAGGAAGAGGTGGCCACACTTAAATATGAAGACTCACTAACTGGTAAGGGGGATTAACTCCCAAGACAGGTGAGAGGAAATCTAAGGAGTGTGGGAAGAGAGAGGTGGAGCTGCTGCTGCCTCGGGGACCTCTAGACAGGCCAGTGCCCAGGAGAACCAACTGGACAGAGCCCTGACGCTGTGCAAGGCCAGGCAGGGCGCTCTGGGAGGAGAGTCACCAAGTGGCCTGCTGAGACTGGCCGAAGACCCCTGTGGGCAGAAGGCACAGGGCCAGGAAGCCCCTCCTCTGCTCGGCTGGCGGGCCTGACTGCACAGCAGGCACAACGCCTACAAAATCGTGGCACAGGGTGGGCAGGGGGCAGAGGGCAAGCTCCAGCGACACCGAAAGCAGCCCTGCAACACCTGAGGAGCCGGTGGCTTCTGAAGAAGCTGAGCGAGCCCCACTCCACGGCTGTGATCCCATGGCCCCAGGGGTCAGCCAAGAGAAACCAAAGTGCGCACCTCAAGGGGGTGTAGGCCCCAGGAGGCCCCTGGGCTGAAGGACAAGCGACTCACAGCACAGCGGAACGAACCTCGAGCCTAGGGGACCCTGCTGGGCACTGGCATCCTGATGTGGGACATCCTGCCAAGCTCCCTCCACACCTGGAACTCTCCCACGGGGAGGGTGACCCCCACGGGCCTTTGCGGGGCATGGTGCCCTGGCGGGGAGGCCACCCAAACTCGTAGCACTGGGATTCAGGTCTGCTTCTGCCCTGCCTGCAAATCACACCTCAGACGGCGATAAAGGGAAGAAAACCTCAGATTTCTCAGTGTTTCATGAAAAGAGGAGGGAAGTGCAGAAAGACCAGCAGTGCTGCCTTCTGTTTCTCATCCTGATGGCCTCTTTTAGTTTTGTATCATCCCAAATCAAAGTTGTCTCATACGCCCGAGAAACCAATGATAGCAAACGGCAGACCTAAACCCGACGCCTCTGCAGGCCCCTTGGGAGCATGCTTCCATGCATCGGCATCCGCGGCCGCTCTTGGCCTGCTGGCCTGCTGACGTTCTCCGGGGTCCTGGCTGCGGGGAATACTCTGCACGCTGTCACCAAGGCCACCTCGCCCTCTGCCTGCCAGGACAACCAGGGCAGAGGCAGGGCCTGCGGTTCGTGGTGAAATGGGCTAGATGGCAGTGCTGTTCTCTCACTACTAGCTCAGTTTGTGAGGGAAAAATCACTCCCCCATCAAAGTGGTTCACAGCCACTGAAGCCTAAGCAGCTCACTGTGAAGCACAGTTTCAGCAGAAGCATCGTGGAAACATGGCGTGCCAATTCCTAATTACAGGTCTTCAAAAGCACAGTCTAATTTCAGACTCTTCCAGAGCCTTTGTCTGTAGTCTTTTAACATTACACTACTTCTCTGAGGTTAAAATGGTAATTTTCTCTTTTACTTACAAAAGTCTTTTCAAGTTAATGTACTAAGATAATTATTCCAATACAGCAGTGAGCCCACAGAACCATCAAGAACATGCCCAGATGCAGGGCACGTCTCCATGCCCTTTCTCACCACGCTGTGTAATTGCCTGCTCTCTGCACTGGGCTGCCATTTCTTCCTGATCCTATGCATCTTTTGTGTTCCCTAAATAGCGCGGCTACTTCATGGTGGGGAGAGAAAGTGCTTAACCCCAGCTCACTCGCTTGAGCTTGAATGGCATGGAGACCCACTGTGCTTCTAAGGGAAGTTAGCCCAGACTTGTCCAAGTGTCCAGCTGGTCTGGGTCAAGTGTTCCTTTGAATTTAGGCAAGTCTGAATAAATAGCCTAGACACATATATGCATGACCCACACTTCATCTATGACACACCTTTGCGCTTTGGTCTCTAATGTGGACTCTGAATATTCCTTCTGCAGTATAGCCCTGTTGACTGAATGCATATCCTTTTAACACCTCTCTCTCTCTTAATTGTACTCTATTAAACAGAAACGATGGGTGCTGGACTCACCTACCAAAAATAACAAAGCAAGCCCCCAGCCAAGCAGCCAGGGCTGTCAGGAACACAGATTCTGCTATCGATTGTGAGTGGCTTACATCCTCCAGGTCCTCTTGACCTGTTTCAGTCAGCTTTTTGTTGTGGTGACCAGAATACTTAACAAGAGCAACTTAGAGGAGGGGAAGTTTATTTGTGACTCACGATTTCATGGGATTCAATGGCCGAATCCACTGCTCGGGCCCAAGGTGACACAACACATCCTGGCAGGGAAGCTCCTCAGTTCATGGTGGGGTAGGAAGCAGAGAGCCAGCCCCACAGGGCAGATGCACGCTTCCAGAGCAAGCCCGAGTGGCCCACCTTCCCTAGCCCTGCTCCGAACCCTCTGATGTTAATCCAATCATTCCACTTCCAAATATTCCTGCACCAACCCAAGTTTTGGAGACTCCTCAGATCCAAACCATAACATTCTGCCCTGGCCCCCAAAAGCTCATATTCGTTTTACAATGCAAAATGCATTTAGTTCAACTGCAAGAGCCCCACAGTCTGAATAGTTTCAGCCCTGCCCAAATGTCAACACCAAAGTTCTTTTCTGAGTCTCAAAGCAAACTCCTGGCTGTGAGCCCTGTAAAAATCAAAAGCAAGTTACATATATCCAATGTATAGCAGCGGAGAATAAACATTCACATTCCAAAAGGGAGGAATGGGATCATTGAAAGAAAGGATGAGGCCAAGGACCAAAACACAGTCAGGCAAACATTTTCTGTCATCTGGGGCACATGGTGGGGAAATGTGCTGAGCAGCCCTGCCTGGGCCTTGCCTGCTCCAGGGCACGTGGGTTTCTTTTAGCTGGGTTCTCTCTGCAGCCAGACGCTGTTCTCAGGAGACAGTATGTTACTAGCATCACTTAATTCCTGGGGGTCTCCATTTGGGGTTCAGCTTTACCTCCATCATTTCAAACATCAGGGACCACAGGGACTCTGACGCTACACTTTGCCTGGCCTCCCAGGCCTTCCTCTGAAGTTTCTGTGGAAGCCTCCATGCCCCCTAAACTCCAGCATCCTGCATTCCTGCAGAACTAGCACCACGTGGAAGATGCCAAAGTCTGCCAGCTCATCAGCACCCCCCTGGAATCATGGCTACAGAGGCCTCTGAGTGTCTGTGTGGCTCAGAGGGATCTTCCCTTCTACATCCTTGGTCCTGCAGTGGGTGCAATCTTATAAATTGCTGAGATACACTCAAGGCATCTTTTCTACTGTCTCTGCAAAGTACTTAGCTTCTCTTTAGGGACTGTAATCTCTTCAAGAGCTCCAACTTCCTTGACCCCAGCTTTACATGCATTTTCTGACCAAACTGCAAGTTTTTAAAAACCCTTTAGCTCTGTTTTTCGCTGAGTCTCACAGTAAACCTGGCTAAAAGCTGCCAGCTATATCCAGCTACATCCACTGACTGAATGCTGTGCTGACTTGAAAATTCCTCTGTCAGATTAATCAGTCCATCATGTCCAAATTCAGTTTCACATAGTCTCAAGATGTGGGCAAAATGTATCCAAGTTGTTTGCCAGAATATAACATAGGTGCCTTCTGTCTAATTCCCATCAAATTCCTCATTTACCTATGAACTCCCACCAAAATTGCCCATTAAGCTCTACTTACAACATTCTAAAGCTTTTCCAGCTTGCATCTCTAAACTTTTCAAAATTCCTTCCACAGTTGGGTGCAGTGGTGCATGCCTATAGTCTCAGTGGCTCAGGAGACTGAGGCAGGAAGATCACAAATTCAAAGCCAGCCTCAGTCACTTAGGGAGGCCCTAAGAAATTCAGAGACACCTTGTCTCAAAATAAAATATAAAAAGGGCTGGGGATGTGGCTCAGAGGTTGAGTACCCCTGGGTTCAATTCCTGATCTAAAAAGGGGAGGGGGGTAAAAGAAATCCTTAAATTTCCTCCCACAAACCAATTCTGCTGAGAGAACACCCTGGAGGCCTGCACCTGACTTTCTTTGGACTTCACCTCAGTGCATGCTCCTTTTACTGATTTTTTTCTGTATTGTTTCCTGCAATAAAATTCATCCACTCCACGCCAAATCCCATGAACCCTCCAAGTGAGCTGCTGGCCTGCGGTGGTGCTAAGGACCCCCAACACACAGGCGTGCACCATCTCAGCACAAGGGCTCATCCTCATCTCCTCCTCTGACTTATGTCAGGTATTTCATATTTCTGTTGATCCCGCTTGCTGGAACCTTTGAGGCATGAAGTCACAGTCACAGTGGATGCTCCTGCCCAGTTCCTACTTTTCACTCACCTGGCTTCAACGTTTTGCCACTTACAAGAGCATTTCCCAGGAATCTCTGGTTTCCACTCCATTTCAGTGCAAGTTCTCACTTGGCTCAGCTGTGAGAGGCACCAGTTTCAGTTACCAGAGGGTAATCAACAATAGCAGCCCAATAACACAGTTCAAGTACCAGTCACTATAGTATATGACAATAACTGCATAAAAAGGAAACTTTGCCACTAATTCTCCAGTCTACAAGTCACCAGGTGGTGGTAAATGACAGGCGCACATCCTGATATGTAAGTAGCCACAGCCGTGCAGATGCAGGTGTGTGCAGTGCTGCCTGCAGACGGGCCACCTGAAGTTTTATGAGAATGGCTACTCGAAAGAGGGACTTGGCCCACCAGAGCAAATGTGCAGCCAAGAACCAGAAGGTGACACTGCTGGAAGTGCAGTTCCAACAAAAGGTGAGCACAGCGCACGGAGGACACAGGCGGAGGGAACATGGAGCGGCCCGACCCACCCACCCAGTGAGGCCCAGTGGCGGTGACGGTGACACAGCTGAGGAAGGAGCTGATGAAGGCCAACGAAGCCGGCCAGCCACACGCTGCCCAGGAAGGGCGCTAGGTAGGACCGCCTGTGACACTGCAGGTGCCTAGGGTCACTGTGGGAAGTGGACCAACTTAGGAAGGAGTGCTCCGGGCCCCAGGGGAGGCAGGGAGGCCGTGGCCAGTGCAGGTGACAAATGGCTTTAACCCTCAAGGTTTTTAAGGTACCGCCCTTCCCATCTCCACCGTTTGACAGTGTCTGAAGGGACAGGGAACAATGGCCTCTTCGTTAGACCATTGGAGCAGCCCTGCCATCCACACAGTGAAGACTGCCTGGGCTTCTCCTGGCTGCATTCTACCCGTTCATTTCAGATTAGGAATGGGTGCCACGCTTCATGAGGCCGCTTGCCAGCATGTGCTGGGAAGTGGATGATCTTCCTGCTGTATTTGCGTTGGGCAGGCTAATGATTCTGTACCCCTGGAACAGGCCTGCTTTGTCCTGATTACTAGATTCTATTTGTTGTTTTCCCATCCATCTTTATTTATAAGTGAGCTTCACGTGTAGTTTTCTGATACTACCTCCAACAGGTCTGCCGTTAAAGTTAAAAGTCAGCTTAACTTTGTACCTTCAGATCATTTTAAGAACTTAAGGTTCTTGATAGTTCTGCAGCCTGGGAGAGGTGTAGCAGAATTTTGAGTTTGTTCTCTCAAGACCATGAACTTCTCTGACGCTTGGCCTTTCCCGGTGGTGGGACTGTGAGGCCTTCAGTTCATCTCCTCCTCCTCCTCCTTTCCAGGTCCTTCCCTGGTGGTGGGACTTCAGCTTGTCTTGTTCTGTCCTAGACCTGACTTATAAGAGGCTTACCTTATTTTTGTGGATGCAGCTTTTGGATTTATTAGTCCTGGTAAATTTCTTTTTCCTGATTCCGTATCTTCAATACATTTCTCCCCTAGAGTTTGTTTTTGTTTTCTAATTTGTCATGAGTACCTGCTGTTTTTTTCTCATGGGTTGTGGTATGATGTCTGCTGCCTTGGGGGTTCATAGTTACACTCTTATTTTCCTCTTTGACCCAAAAATTGTTAAGGAGCATATTTTTTTTTGCTTTAAACTTTCAAGCAGTTAAAATTTGGAAGAGACCAACTCAACAGTCATTTTAATGGATTTGATCATAAAATGTAGACTTACAATACTTTAATTTTTTAAATGTGCCTCTTTGTAGTCAAACATGATCTATTTATGTGAATGCATCATAAACATAAAAATATGCTTTCAATTCAAGAGAAACTGGCTTCTATTTCAATATTATGTCAATTTTACTGATTACGTCATTAAATCCCTGGTCCTAAGTGGGCCTTACAAGGGAAGAGAGGTGCATGCCGAGGTCACCCTTTATCCCTGTTCTGCACGGCCCTCTTTTGTTTCTAGCCCTCTGTGGACACTGCTCCTCACCCTGTTGCTTGGCACACCACTGTTCCTAACAGGAGAGGAGAAGCGATACTCAGAGTTGGGTGGTTCAGAATGGGAGACTCTCAGGATGAAGGGGGTGGTGCAGGGCAGATGTAAACGTGCGCTCTGCCCGCTCAGCTTCCTGGCCTTTGCCCCACAGCCCCGACACCCTGAACTGTGGCATGTAGAGATGCTGCACTGCCTGGCCCCTCCCCAAGCATTCCTTACCTGACCCTCCTCACCCTTCCAAGGTCGAGTGCAATGCTAAGTCCCTGAAGAAACGCCCAGGAAAGGTTTCTGTGCATCCTGCCCCCGGAGGCAGAGACCAGGCCCAGGCCCAGGCCCTGGCCAACAGTCCCCGTGGCATGGTCTGTACACGTGACTTTTGTGGCTGGTGTGTGACTCCACATGAAGCTGAGCTCTCCTAGGCAGGAAGCTTATTTCTGGCTCTAGCACCTATCAGTAACCCAGCACCCAGTTGGTACTCAAGTGTTTACAAAGTTTTTCCCTTATTTACATTCATAGCAAATTATTCCTGCACTTTATGAGTCACTGTGAACTGCTACTATTCCAACTCAGCAATCCATTTACACTTACCAGGCCGCTCTCACATCTGAAAGCAGCACTTGGGCGTTTTTCATAGCAGCGAGCCCCCTGACAACTGAGGGGCTAGGGTGGGACTGAGGGTTGAGAGGCCCGGGAGCAAGGCCTGCCTCTGCCTCCGGGGGGTGGCTTGTGCTGTCCCCCACCTCCTGGGCTCCACCAGCAGGTACAGCACCTCCACTCCTAGTCAGGGCTCCTACAGGCCTCTCCTGACAGAGACCAGAACCTCTCTCCCCAGCTACCGTGCAGCCCATTCAAACCACATCTGAATATCAATTAGGTGTCAGGTTCTTCCTGTTCAGAAATTAACAAGCTGCAGATTGCACCCTCCAGAGACCTGCACAGCCTGAAAATCACTCTTAGGAGGTTTGGCCCCAGCCCAGGTGCAAGGACACTAACCTAGAAACCCTGTACAATAGAAAATGCTTAGTGAACAAATGGACTGCCCAACTCCAGTTGCTCATGCAGACTGTACAACAGGAAAGGGTGCTTCCTTCTGTCCAGAGGCCAAGCACAGTTGGCAGAAGTGACCATTCTGGAGGCTTGAGGAGGGAGAAAAGATTCACTGAGGGCCCAGGAGGGGAAGAAGTCCAAGTGCAAGGGACAGAGTGTGCAGAGAGAAAGGAGCAACCCATGGGTACCAGGCTGGCAGGAGGCGATGGGCAGCCACAGGCCACCCTACCAGCTACAGCAGCCTTGCCTGTGCCACAGTGACACTGGCCTGATGTGCACCAGAAACAGGAGGGAGGGAGACGTGGCTTCAGAAATCAAGTTGAAACACTTTCACTAAAGCGTGTCTGAACTCCAAAATTTCTACCCTGCTACTTTAAACAAGTGTTTGTGAATTTACAATATATTGAGTGGCACTATATCTATAATGATGAGTTTTCACTGAGCAAGTATTTTCTGGAATGAATTTCACTAAATCAGTGTAATTCCTTGCTCAATTTCCACACACCTAGCTTTTTCTTTTCTTTCTTTTTTTTTTTCTTTGGGTGCTGGGGATCGAACCCAAGGCCTTATGCTTACAAGGCAAGCACTCCACTGACTATCTCCCCAGTCCCCACACCTAGCTTTACTTTGCTTAAATTTTCTAAAACATTTTCATCGGTTAATTCTCTTTCAGACAGTTTTGGGGAGTAGGTTATACCTGTTTTGAGATGAGAACTTGATCCACTGTGGGTTTTTTTGGAGCCACGGTTTCCCAGGTAAACGTGACACAGCGGTTGGCTGGCTGAACACTAACATGAAGGTGCTTTTGGATGGCTCTTCTGCCAGGTGAACAAGGCGTGTTTCCAATGCCACTGATCAGAGGCGACCCTGCAGTCCTGTCTCCGCTGCTGTCTTTTCACATGCTCTACCAACACCACCACTCCAGCTCTCAGCAACGGGGACTGCATCACTTCCATCAGGTGCCAACAACAAGGTGCTTGCTGCCTTCACCTGCGAGTGGGTCACCATGCCTCCTGCCAGCCAGGTCTGCTCTGGAAGAGGTGTCACCCTACAGGACAACGGCAGGGGCCCTAGCCTCCAGAGCACCAGGCTGCACTACCTGGGCTCTTTTTACTCACAACCTGAGTCTCTCAGGCAAGGTCGCACTCACGCCTCCACCACCTCACCACCACATTCATGGTGCCGCCATCCTTGTCCACAGAAGCCTCTGGCTGAATCATGATGCACAAATGCTGTTCTAAAAACCACACCTACGCTGGTGCCAGTCTGTGCTCCAAGAAGGTGCAGGACTCTGCTCCACGTGCTCCCTCGTCCTAGCAGGTACAGATGGCCACCTCACCAGCATGCTGGCAGCAGGCCTGCCCCCTGGAGCCACGCGTGGCCAGGGCATCAGGGTGCACAATCTTCCAGGGTGCTGCTGGCTGCCATCTGCCAGCACTGGGTATTTCTGACTAGGTCCATGAAGGACACACAGTGTCTGGCACAGAGCAAGTCAGGACAGGTTCCCTGGAAGGGACACAGCAGGACTGCTGTCTTCTTCCTGATACTTTGGGAGGCCATGTATTCCTGACCAATGATTCAGATCTCTTTCCATTGCGACAAGTCTGCTGAGGTTTTTGTTTCTTCTTGTCAGTGTTCACGACCATGTCTCTGGAAATCTACCCACTTCACCTGTTTTGTCCACTCTGCTGGTATATGATTGTTCGAGGTGTCCTCTCAGTCCTGCAACAGCTCTTTATTGGTAGTGGAAGGTCTCCACTGATTTTTTTTCTCCCTTCTTTTTTTTTTTAATTGTAAACAAATGGGACACATGTTGTTCCTCTGCACATGGAGTCAAGGCATACCATTTGTGTGATCATAAATCCACATAGGTAATGTTGTTTGATTCATTGTTATTTTTCCCTCCCCCCTCACACCCCTCTTTTCCCTCTATACAGTCCTTCCTTCCTCCATTCTTGCCCCCCTCCTTAACCCTAACTCTAAACCTAACCCTAACCCTAACGCTAACCCTTCCCACCCCCCATTCCATTGATTTTTGACTTGAGCTATTCATATCTTCTGCTTTTCTTAGTCTAGCTAAAAGTTGAGATCTCTACCTCATCCCACAACCAAAAAATTAGCACAAAATGGATCAATGCCTCAATATAAAAGCTAAGACTGTAAAACCATTATTAAAAAAAAAAAAAAAACAGGAGTAAATCTTCATGACCTTGGACTTGGCAATGGATCCTATACCAAAAGCATGATGGCAAAAGGATAGATGAGCTGGATCCCACCAGAACTACAGAACATCTGTGTACTAAAGGGCATTTTCATGAAGTTAGGAGGAGGCACACTCCTGTAATCCCAGTGGCTCAGAAGGCGGAGGCAGGAGGATTCCAAGTTCAAGGCCAGCCTCAGCAACTTAGCAAGGCCCTAAGCACTTAGTGAGACCCTGTCTCAAAAAATAAAAAATAAACAAAGCTGGGGATGTTGCTCAGTGGTTAAGTACCCCTGGGTTCAATCCCTGGTACAAAAAAAAAAAAAAAGTATTTAAAAAGACAATCTACAGAACAGGAGAAGATATTTGCAAATCACATATCTGATATGTTTCACATCTAAAATATATAAAGAACTCCTGACACTCAACAAGAAGACACCCCAATTTAAAAATCCACCGCACGGGGTGTCTTAGTCTGTTTCCTGACATGGCAGCAGAGTAGCACAAAGTGGGTAATTTATAAGATCTTTAGCTCATGGCTCAGGAGACTGGAAGGCCCAGGTCATAGTGGCCTTGTCTGCTGCGTCCTGATGTGGTGGAAGGTGAGCTGGTGGGCAGGTGCGTGGAGGGGAAGCACGAGGGGGGCAGGCGCTTGTGTGGCACCTGCCTTTGTGATACTAACCTCTCCCCTGGTAATGGCGCTGATCCTCTAGCCAGGGCTCAGGCCTGCAACCCAGACCCCACCCTACATGGCTGCATTGGGAATCAAGGGTCCCACAAGTGAATTTGTGGACACATCTGAAACACAGGACCCAAAGACACTTTTCTCAAGATGACATACAAATGGCCAAAAAGCACATGGACAATGCTTAGCCTCCCTGGTCATTAAGGAAATGAAATCCACAGACGCTCGCTCCTGCCCTGCAGAGTGGCCTGACTCCACCAAGAGAAGGGAGAGGGAAAGCAGCAGGCAGTGAGTCAAGGGCACAGAGAGCAGCGCCCAACTCCACGGCGGGCACCAACCACAGAGCCAGAGCGGGAGTCGCCATGTGACCAGCAGCTCTTCCCTTAGGTGCAGAACCAAGAGGGAGAGCCCAGGCCCCACCAAAGCCTGCACACACCACACACAGGAGCACCATCTGTAGCAGGCAAGCGGGGAGAGACCAGCCAGGCATCCGACGACAGATGAATTCTTCAATGACTGTGGCATCACACGTGACAGGGTCCCACTCAGCTACAAAAAGGAATCAAGAGCTGTCGCATGCCACGACGGGGATGAACCCCACAAACAAGCGAAACCCCAAGGCTCTCCTACAGGACCCGACAGAACCAGCAGGCCCGTGGTCCCCAGGGGCACAGTGGCTCTGCTGGGTGGCAGAAACACGTTAAACTAGGCAGAGAGTGTCCCACAACATTGTGAACACACCAAATGCCACTTTAAAGTACTTAATTATAAATTATCTGTTTCACCTCAATCCAAAAATCGGCAAAGGGACAGAGAAAATATACCATGCTGACATAACAGGAGACGGTGAAATAGCTGTACTAACTCCAGGACAGCAGACTTGGGGAGAGGACAAGGGACAAAGGCACTGTGTGGGGTCAAAGAGGCCCATTCTTCATGAAGACATGAGGATCCTTAATGTGCATGTGCCTAACAAAGTGACAAAACACATGAGGCAGAAACTGACTGAAGGGCAAGAAGGAATGGACCAGGCCACCGGCACTGCCGCAGATGCAGCTGGGAGCTCAGCAAGGAGAGCGAAGGGGCAACGCACCAGCTCTTGGCCAACTGGCCCACCCTGCAGAACACAGCCAGTGACAGCAGGACTAGCCTTCTCCGCAACTCACAGGCAGCCATCAGCAGGACAGGCAACGTTCTGGAACATGCTTTCATAAATCTGATGGCAACTGTAGAAGGTAAGCTCTCAGACTACGATGGAATTACAAGAGAAGTCCATAACAAAAAGGTAGCTAGACAATCCTGTAATATTTGGAGATTTAAAAACATGTCTAAATAAAACATGGTCAAAGAATAAGTCAAAGATCTTCAAATATTTTTAACTAAATGGAAATTAAAATATAACTTATCAGGGCTGGGATTGCAGCTCAGTGGTGGAGCACTTGCCTAGCGGATGTGAGGCACTAGATTCAACTCAGCACCACATAAAAATAAATCAATAAAATAAAGGTATTATGTTCACCTACAACTTAAAAATATTTGAAAAAATACAATTTATCAAAATCTGTGCTATGCAGCAGAAGTTCTACTTAGAAGGACGTTAATAGAATTAAATACATATATTAGAAAAGGAAATACATAAAATCAAGAAGTTTAGCTGGGAATGTAGCTCAGAAGGGAGCACAAGCTCCCCATGTGCCCTCCAGGCCCTGGCTCCATCCCAGCCCATGTGCACACTCAGAAGGCAGGTCTCAGTTTTAGGGAACCAGAGAGAACAGCAAGATAAACCTAAAGTAAGCAGAAGAGAAGAAAAGAAAAATTAGCACAGAGATCATAAAATTTAATACAGGCAAAACTAGAGAAAAACCAATGAAACTTCGAAAAGATTAATAAAACAGATCAAATTCTAGCCAGTGTAATAAAAAAAGGCACAAAGTACAAATTACCAAAAATACACATGAGAAAGGGGCCATCGCTACTGATGGCGTGGACAGTAAGAAGATTTTAAAAAATTAACAGTTCTGTGTCTATCTGCTCTCTAAGATGAATTCCTTGAAAGACGTAACCTGCCATAGCTCAGACAGGGAGAAACAGATACTCTTAGTAGGCTTATATCTACTAAAGAAATGGAATAAATAGTTAATGACTTTCTAAAACTGGAAGTCCCATGCCTGGATGGTTTCAGTGACTTCAACCCAACAGTTAAGGAAGAAAGGGCACCAATTCTCTTCATCTCCTCCATAAAATAGAAGAAAGAACACTTCCTAATTCATTCTACAAGGCCACTATTACCCTAATAGCAGAACCAGACAAAGACATTCTAAGACAGGAAATTTACAGATCAGTATCTCTCAAGAACACAGATGTAAAAAAAAAAAAATCCTAAAGCAGTATTAGTAAACAGAATCCAACAATGTTTCAAAAATTATACACCATGATCAAGTGTATTTACTGCAAGACTGCTACAACACTTGAAAAGCAATTAGTACACCACATTGGTAGAGTCAAAGAAAAAAAACATCACACGATCCTATCAATACAGAAAAAGCATTTGACAAAATCTTATACACATTCATGATCAAAACTCTCAGCAAACTACAAATAAAAGGGAATTTCCTTAACATGAAAGATGACATTCATGAAAAAAACACATTCAACATCAGACTCAATGTTGAAAGACTGAAATTTCTGTCTCAGACCAAACACAAGGCACGGGTATCTCTTCTCACCACTCCTATTTCACATTGTGCTCAAAGTCCTACCTCATACAATAAGGAAATAAAAGACATGCAGCTTGAGAAGAAGAATTAAATTTTAGTTCACGAATGATGTAATTGTTTATATGGAAACTCCCAAAGAATAACCCCCGGCCAGGAGTAAGAATTTCCTAGAACTAATAAGCAATTATAGCAAAACTACAGTATGCACAATTAATAAATGAAATTAAACTGATGTTCTATATTCTAGCCATGAACAATTAGAATTTGAAACTTAAATATAACACCATTCACATTAGCACCCCCCAAAAGAAATGTTTAGATGTAAATCCAACAAAATATGTATAAAATCTACATGAGGAAAACCACAAAACTCACTACAGATCCAAAGGAACATAAAGATATTGCGTGTTCATGGACAGAAAGACTCAATATTGTTAAGATGTCAGTTCTTCCCAATGTGTCCTATATATTGAACACAATCTCCCAGAGTTATTTCATGGATATTAGCACACTGATTTCCAAGTTTTTATGGAGAATAAATACCCAGAATAGCCAACACAACACTGAAAAAGAACGAAGTTGGAAAAGTAACACTACCTAATTTTAAAACTTAATATAAAGCTACAGCAAACAACACCACATGGTACTGGTGACAGAACAAATACATCAATAGAACAGAAAAGAGGGTCTAAAAATAAACCCCCAAAAAATTCAATGGGGAAAGAATATGATTTTGAACAAATGTATGGAAAAACATAAATCTCAACCTCATGTTAACACCCATCCCTCCCTCCAAAACGAACATGGGAAAAACATGGAACTTGAAATGGATCACAGATCTAAATGTAAAAGCTTAAACTTTAAAACTTCCAGAAGAATATGAAGTAGGCAAGCAATCTTGACTGGACCCAAAATTTCTCATATGGGACATGAAAATAACAAAACATAAAATATAAATGACTATTGTCAAATGTCATCAAAATAAAAAATTTGGTCTTTACATTAAAATGTAAATTTAAGGGGGCTGTGATTGTTGTTCAGTGGTAGAGCGCTTGCCTAGCATGCGTGATGCACTGGGTTCAATCCTGGGCACCACATACAAAAATAAAATAAAATGGAAGAATTTTAAAAAATGTAAAGGCAAGCCAGACTTGGAGAAAATATTTGCAATATACATCTCTGATGAAGAACTTCTACCCAGACTATCTAACAAATTCAAATAACTGTAAGACAGCAATGCTGTTCTAAAAATGAGAAGACTTAGAACAGATCCTTCACAATAAAAGTTACATAAATAATAATCACACAAAAGGTGCACAAAACCAGTATTCATTAGGGAAATGCAAAATTAAAATCACAATAGCACACAGTTACCCAGTATTTTTGTTCAAAGACTAAAACTCCAAGACTGCCAGTACCAAGTACTAGGGGGAATTCAGAGTGGCTGGAATTAACTCAAAATGGTTGCCAGGCATGGTGGCTCCACCTATAATTCCAGCTACTTGGGAGGCTGAGGCATGAGGATCTCAAGCTTGAGGCTAGCCTCTGCAATCTGGCAAGACTGTGTCACAAAATAAAAAATAAGAAAGGCTGGGGATGTAGACCAATGGTAGAGTGTCCCAGGTTCCATCCCTAGTATTGAAAAAAGGAAGAATGAAAGATGACAAAATGGCTGTCCCTCCTGAAAACACCCGAGGCTTCTCGTTAAACACACACTCGCCATCTGACTGGTAGTTCCATTCCTAAGTACTCACCCACGAGGAACGAAGCACGCCTACACAAAGATCAATACCAAATCATTCAGTCACTATGTAATTCAGCAACACCTGAAAATGACCCAGAGAGCCACCGAGAGGTGAGAGGACAGATGAGGTGCCACACACAGGATGGGGCAGACCCCAGAACCAAGCCGAGTGCAGGGGTCCAAGGCCATGCCTGGGAAGTGGGGACCAGGACTTCCCCAGGTTGCTGAGGATGTTCTGGGCCAAACTCTATGTGCCTTGACCAGACAAACTCCATTTTACCCTGAGACTCCATTTCATATAAGGAACGTTTCTCCCATGTGAAAACCCCACCTCTGTAAACGGTTTGTTATTCTTACACAATGTGCTACTCTGCTCCCTTTTGAGCTCCTCCTCTCCTTGGGCTGTGGTTTTGACTTACTGGTGCTCACAGGGTTTTGCTGAGAGTGCGTCCTACTTTTTGCAAGGGGTCGAGATGCGCAGAAGCAATGTGGTCACTGCCTTTGAAGACCTGCAGCAAATAAAGTTTCATGTCCTGCTTCAAGACTGACCCAGTGATTTATTTCTAACACTCCACAACACTGGCACCAAGTTGGCAGAGGCCAGGGCTGCTGACACCCCATGGGGCATGGCCGCACTGCCCCTGTCCACCATCTGTGGCAAGTGGCACAGCAGCACATGGTGGGTGAGCACACAGGGAAGAAGCTGGTTTGGGCTCTCCGTCCCAGCCCAAGGTCAGGAGCGGGACACAGCTGGTGAGGGTTGTTCAGCTGGCAGTCTGGACGTGGCGCATGTCTGTCTGTTTTCCTGGCTCTCCACGCTGGTCTCTCCCTCCTCTCATAAAGCTGCCAGCACTCAGCTGAGGAAGTGCCCACAGCCCGCCTGTGAACGGCATCATAGACGGCAACCTGTCCCCCACCACAAGGTGAGCACATCCAGCCCTGGCAGCCCCACGGCGCTAGTGAACAACTCGGCTCTGGAGTGACAGCAAGCAGGCTGGTGCTCCCCAGCTGCTGTGCTGGGGGTACAGGGTGCAGTCGGGCACGGGGAACTGTGTGGGCAACAGGTGGTGGTTTCCTGGGTGTCCACGACTGTCAGAACTCACACTGACACTGTTACTCAGTCACATGTGAATGAATTACCAAAGGAAGCTGAAGGAAACAGGCTATTTTTCTAATCATTTCAAACTAGAGGATACTTTGAGAGTCATAAAGGAGGCACCAAGTTTGACCACATGAAGGGGTAAGATTTATAAGGCAGAAAGTAAATACGGTCAGTCAAAAGACAAATGACACAGACGAACCTGACTTGGCACAGAGAGCTGCTCTCGCCTAGAGCCCAGCACCAGAAAAAATAAAAATAAAAAAAAAGAAGATACTCAACACAAAGACAGCCCCCTCGCCTAAGGATGAGACCAAGGCCATGGGTGCAAAGATGCTTGCTTCACACAGAGAAGCCCAAAACCAACTTCCAGCCTCACCGGGACTCATCCCTTGGGGCAGACACTTCCCACGCTGAGGCCACTGGGGGCAGGTGGGGCCTCTGTGGCTGAGTTCTCCGTCAGTGACTCCATTCTAAGCGTCACACTGTGACGCTGTGAAGCAGCAGACCACAGCCACCCCAGTCCTAGGTAGTAGCAGCCCATGACCTGCGGGCACTCCAGAGAACGGGGCCACTGTGACCTGCACAGACTTGAGGAGTTAAGGCAGAGACACAGGTAGCAAAAGTAGACAGGAGTTACCCTCTGGAGGGCACAAGACGCCAGCTGGATCAGCATCACCACAGCCGGTCCTGGAGGCCAGCGGGCCCAGGCCAGATACTGGTCCTCTAGGCTCTGGGGGCTGCCCAGTGTGCCAGCTCCAGAGGCTCGGGCCTTCTGGGTCTGTGGCTGCCTCACTCCCACCTCTGCTGTTCTTCACACGTCCCCTCCTAAAGGTCTCTTCGAGCACACCACGGTTGGCTCAAGTCCCATCCTGAGCCCAGGACACTCTTCCCAGCTCCCGTTCTTAATCACACTTACAAAGACCCTGTACTCAAAGTCATAGCCTCAGGGAATCCAGGGGGCTGGGACCTGGACACAGCTTAGGGGCCCCACCAAGCCCACTGCACTAGTGCCAGAGAGGTCTCTCCTGACTTCCTGCACTCCCCCGTCTGGTACCCCCTGCTCTGGGCCGGCACTGCCCTAGGCCTTCCCTGGCTCCCTCAGTCCTCCTGTGACCATCCCCGTCCCTCTGCTCTGTGCACAGCCTACAGGAGGTTTGTGCTCGCCTGGCCTCCGAAGCTCCCTGGAATTTCATCATGCAGGACCAGGCTCCACTCTGGTGCCTGTTTTTATACATGGACATTTGTGGACACCACCTGGCCTCTTCTTACACAGCCTCTGGCTGCCTTCGGCTATGCAGGTAGAGCTACTCTGGGTAGACTGGTGGCTCAAAGCCTGAGTCAAGCATGCCCACCTGCCTTCCTCACCTGCCCACCTGCTCAGCAGCCTCACCACCACCTGGAGCCTCCACCTACATCCAGCTCCCAGGGTACATGGGACCTGCACTGCTTGTGACAGTGCCCAACAAGTACTTGCTGAGGGAGTACCAAGCCAGGAGCACCAGGCTGACTTCCATCACACCCCTTTTAGACACTTCCTTTGCATCAGGAACAGGCAGTGCCTACTAAGAACACACGTAACTCTTATAAGTGCAGGAATAGAGGATTCTGCAGGTGAAGACAAGACAGTGGCCCTCGACCATCAGTCAGGTCAGGAGGAGAAGCACAATCCAAGCATGCCACTCAGTTTTCCTTTGATGTTTGCAAAGTCTGTGTTCTTCAGTACGATGACTCATTTAATTAGCTGCACTGAGGTGGCTGCCCCAGAAAATGGGGAAGGTGCAGTGAGGTGAACAGCTCCATGAAAGGAAGCAGATGGCTACCAAGATGGACATCGTTAAGATGCAATCACGACTGAGCGGGATGAGGCAATTCCAGGAAAAGTTCAGCATGGGGGCAGGGCTTCTTTAAAAAAAAAAAAAGGAACCTCTTGGTACTATTTAAATATTTAACCATGTGCAGGGAGGAGACAACAGTGGAAGCACCTGCAGCCTGTGCAACCATTCTTCTGGAAACATGTGAACCCTGATCCTTGAGGTTGGGTGCTAACTCGGTGCTGCCACCTCCTGCCTGAAACTGGGAAAGCACAGCCCCTGAAATCCCCAGACCCATAGGGCTCTCTGTTAGAAGCAAGCAGGGTAGGCAGGAAGCAGAGGCCCCACGGTGACACAGTGACACAAGCCTGGCAGCCACAGTGTGTTTCAGCCTCTGCACACAGAATCCACTGGCTTCCTGAGCTGGCCCCACTGACCAAAGGGGGCAAGGCAGCTGCAGGCGCTTGTTATGGCCCCTGTTGCGCAGACGTTCCCCTGCAGGGCACTGCTACCCTCCCTGCAAGCTCTGGATCCCTCACTGATGCCCAAGAACACATGCTGCTATCTCCACAGCTCCTCAGCTCCTAGGCGCACCCGACTGCTGCCTCCACCAGTCCTTTCCTCTTGGTGTCAGAGGCGACTGATGCACCTGGTCTTCCACAGCTTTTTCTGATGAAACCCTGACTGATGATGAGTTGATTTAAAAGAAGTCCACACGTGTCCATCAGCTTAGAAACACAAATCTTCACAGCATGAAGCACTTATTAATCTCTGAGCAAAGATGGTCAGAAACTTAAGTCTATGGTTTTTATTGTTTGAACCAGTTGCCAGGTCATCTCTCTGCCTCCTAAAACATGAACTAAGAATTGTAACCTAACTAAAAATTTTTAAATATACAAAACTGAAATTAGTTTTCCAGAATTAGGTATTCTTCCTCATGGGGAAATAATCAGAAAACAGCAAGTTTTTAAAAAAACTGCACACAGTCCCTGTGAAAAACTGGTAGTCACGCTCTTTCCTGCCACAGGACAGGGCACACAGCACGCTGTGGAACCTGGTATGTAAGACTGGTCACTCACATTTACCTTAATACATTTAAAGCAAAACACAGCTTTTTCCAAACAAAGTCTTCTTTCAGGACAACTTCTTCCAAAATAGTTAATACAGTGATTTTCTGTTTCTAGAAAAGACTATACTTTCCAATCCTTCCCACCTGAAAAGAACACCGTCCCCCTCTCCTAAGAGAAGGCAGAAGGAAGGAGGAGGCTCTCGAGGGGCAGCAGGCCTGGGTGGCAATGCTCAGGCGTGGAACAGGGCTGCAGGGGAGCCCTCACTAGGCTCTCACCGCTCCCGCAAGGCAACTGGGCACAAGCTGCCTGCCTTCAGGGACTGAGCACAACGAGCTTGTGCAGCTGGTAGAGAAAGGTATTCTTCCCTCGGCTGCCTTCCCGGTCAGCCTGCTCCATGACCAGCTTTGGATCGACCTAGCAGGGCAGACAAAAGGAACAGTCAGACTCACAGTAGTAAAGCAGGCACACGTACCAGACACGTACAACAGTATGTGCTCCTGCTTCTCGAGGCCAATAGATGTTTCTCCACTCACACTTCATAGGGCATGACTTTCAGATTCATATTTAATAACAGGGTGACCTTTACTGGGAAAATTCCCACCCTCTCCTAAGTAACTGTGAACAGTAACTTCAGTGTAGGTTTTCATATCTAAAACACCAACCTCAGGCTGGGGAGATAGCTCAGTCGGTAGAGTGCTTGCCTCGCAAGCACACGGTCCTGAGTTCAACCCCCAGCACCACAAAAAAAATAAATAAATAAAATAAAACACCAACCTCGAAATGAAATTCTGCTTTCAAATGACTTCCTGCTGTTGTATGAAGCCCACACACCCCAACTAACTGACAGGTGTGGTGGCTACCTGCAGTGACCGCCCTGAGGGTTCCACAAGGGAGCCAGCTGGGGCAAGTGGAGAGTTCTGCAGTAGCTGGAGGACCTTAGACTGGGCACAGAGAGACAGGCCCAGGATGAGAAACACTGCCTCCACTGGCTTAGAATTGAAGCATGAACCTTCCTGCATTCCTTTCCTGAAACTACATCTTGTACAATTTTCGAACCCTTACAGAGAAGAAACATCACAGGCCTGAGATGGGCCCTGCCCAGCTTCACAAGGGAACTGCATCCCCCAGATCCCTCTGCTAAAGGTTGCTGGGTGGGCCTTTGGGAGGTCTGAGAGTGAGGCCACATGACGAGCGGGTGCCCTCCTAAGAGGAGACTCCTGAGAGCTGGCCAGCACCACAGCCAGGAAGAACCCTGGCCAGAACCTCTAGCCTCCAACCGGCAGGAGAACAATGTCAGCAGCTGCTAACCACCCTCCGCCAACAACACAACATGGCCTAAAGCCAACAAGCAGGTGGTGACCACCCTGCAAAGCAGTGCTTTCAACAGACCACCAAGAGCTGCAGGGTCCACCCAGATTTTCATAACTACTTCCCAAACTCACAGTACATTTCCCTGGGCTCAACCACTGGCCAGCCCTGCCCACGGAGCCTCGAGGCTCTGCACCCTCAGTCACCTAGCAGCCCTGCCCTGGTGCCAGCAGCAGCTCCCCACATGGCCCACTTCTCACCTGATTCCACTCATAGGGCTTCTCGTGCCACTTGGGAACAATCTTCTCCCTGGGCTTCAACTGGCAGAACAAACTAAAATCGAACAAAGATCAAGTCATACTAATGATACATACGTAACTTAAAATACTAATGTGATTCTTTTCGAAAATATTTAAATCCTATATATTTCCCTCAGAACTACAAGATTTTTTAAAAGGTCATAATTTATGTAGTTATGATCAGGGAATATTTTAATTTATAGCACATTTAAAAGCAGAAAGAACTAGAGCACAGCAGACCTGGGTGTTGTTATATACATTACCTAAAATGTCTAATTAAAAAAAAAAATTCAGGAGACCTGCAAAGACACAGGAACATGTGACCCTGGTCAAGACAAAAAGAGCAGCTGACAGAAGCTAAGTGGCCCAGGTGAGCTTAGCACACAGACTTCTCGAAGCAGCCACTACACATGTACTCAGAGAATCAAAGCAAGCTATGTCTAAAGAATTAAAGGAACACCTGATGGCACCGACCCAAAGATAATCTCAATTGAAACTAAAACTATTAGAAATTCTAAGTAGAAAAGTACAATAACTAAAATGGAAAAGTTCCCCAATAGCAAGATAATCAGTAAACAAAGACTGATCAATAGAAATTATCCAACCTGAAGAACAGAGAGGAAACTGAAGAAAAATGACCAGAGCCCAGAGATGGCGTTGTGTGAACCCAGGTGCACAGCAGGTTCAGGAACATAAGTGACCTGGGGGCAGAGGAAACGTTGAAAGAAGTCGAAAATGCAAACAGGTTGTCAGGAGAAGGGAAGAAAAGACATGCCACACCAACAGTAACCAAGGAGGGCTGGAGCGGCTGTGCTAAGAGTCAGACAAAACAGGCCCAAACGAGAACCGCTACTAGAGATGAGGGAAGTTACCTCACACGACAATAACCACGCTGGACACAGAAAGCAAAAGCTACTAGACTCATCCATGAGCTTACAAGGGTGTAGGCTTAAAAAAACAACACTTACAAATCAATACATGAAAATAACCTAGAAATGGACAATTAAGAAAACAGTCTCTTTCACAATAGCGCTGAGCAATACTCAGACACAGTACAGGACCTGCACACTGAAAATCGGAGCTCAGAATGCAAGGACATCCGTGAGGGTGCAAGTCCCTAAGTTCACCTGCAGGCGCACACAGCCCTGACACCCCTGCACGGGGCTTTCTGCTCCAGCTGACACGCTGGCAAGGGAAAGGACGTGAGGAACCAGAGGAGCAAGATGCCCAGGAAGGGAGGGGGCTCTGCACCCACCCACAGCCTCGTGTCACCTCTAGACGGCACAGGCTAGGGCGATCAGGCCCCATACCACCCCACAACTACTCTAGCCCAGGTGCCTCAGGAATCCAACAGGGGACGGGACGGTGCTCAGAGGGGATGTCAGAACCACCAGGGATCACACAGGGGAGCGTGACCCTTCAACTCTCACACTGCACACCACACACCCAACACTTCGAAATGGCTCCAGGCCTACATGTAAGAAGAGGACAACAGAAAATGCTGTCACCTTGGGTTCACAGAGACTTTTTCAGATGTAACACAAAAGCATAATTCATTCAGAAAAAGGTAAAGTAGATTTCATCAAAATTAAAAACTGTTCTGCGAGCACATTAAAATGAAACGAAGTCACACAATGGAGAAAATTACTCATCTGACAGGAGGTTTGCATTTAGAATTTACAAAGGGCTTCTAGACTCAGTAGTGAGAAGACAAACGTCTTTAAATAGGTAAAAGATCTGAACAGACAATTCACCAAAGAAAGAGAAAAGCTGCTGGGAACACAAGAGGAGGCCCCAGGCCATGGGCATTAAAGAAGTGCAGAGTAGAGCCCATGAGACGTCACCAGGCACAGCAGAGGGGGCACATCAAGACAGCACTGCCAGCACCAGGTGTGGTGAGGCACTGGGAGAACTGTACCCACATGTGGCCCGTGGGAACTGGTAAGAAACAGCGATGCCACAGAGAATCTGGCCTTTTCTTAGAAAGTCAACGCAAGTTGGGCACAGTGGCACACACTGGTAATCCCACGGGCTTGGGAGGCAGGAGAATCGAAAGTTCAAGGCCAGCCTCACCAACTCAGCACTTGGGATCCCTCTGAGGAAGCATGCCGGACAGGCCCACTACTGGGCAGACTGTACACAAGACCGCCTCCCTGTGCCATGCTTACGAATGAACTTCTGAGACAGCAGGAGCACTATAGACCTGAGTTCACTGATGCTCTGCTCAACTCCACAAATTCACTAAAACCATTTGACCATTTTAAAAAACAAACCCAGACCACCCATCTCTGGCCTAACACATCAGGATAGTTACCCTTGTTGGGAAGCTGGGGTGACAGTGGTTCTAAGGAGTCCCATTAGGTGACTGGGACCATGCTCATGACCTGGAAGCTGGCCCCATGGACTTGAAGTGGTGCACTTTATGTATGCTAAACTTCTACACACAGTTCACATAGGAATATTTTTTACAAAACAAAGTGAAGAGAAACCAAAATTGTCTTTCCCACAACATCAATACCTCTCTGGAAGTCTTGTTAAACTAAGAAAAACCCACTCCAAGTGTGTGAGAAAGAGAAGGAAGCTCCTGTGACACCAGTTGCCACCTGCTCTACGCAGCTCCAGCTCCCAGCCAGCACAGAACTGTGGGCAGAGGGACTGGCCCCTGGACTAGGAAGCTGGTTCTGAGAATGGTGCAGCCTGGGCATGGGGCACATTTTTTTCTCCCTCCCCAGCCATGCCCACTGTTCTCAGCCTCCTCCAGGCCCCTCAGGCTGACTTCGGCTCCTGGTTGCACCAATGGCACCCTTGCCTTCTTTACTCTGTCTGGGTTTGGCCAAGCAGAGTCTAGGAGGACAATACAGGGGCAAGGGAGCTGCAATCGGGACCCACCAGCCTCCAGGGCCCAGGCATACTCTCCAGCCTGGCCCTCCGGTGCCCACTGGTTGTAATGACCTTTTATCACACTCCTCCTGGCTAACTCTGCCACTGCACCCTTGCTGGCATGGGGGCACAATGCCCAAGTGCCAATGCCTTCCACTGCCTCAGCACTGGGATCCCACTTCAGGTGGTCAGTGTGGTACATCTTCTGAATGACTCAAGACATCCACAATCCAGGCAGCTGGGAAAGCTGATCAGGAAGAGAGAACTCGTGTTGCTGCACAGCTTACCCTAGAAGTTTCTGGCGAGCATTATCCTGTAACTGCACAATTCTTTCTGGCCCAAGATACTTGGATCCATTTGGCCCATCACACACCAACTTGTTGATGGCAGCCCGGAGGATATTGATCTGTAAACAAATGGGGACATAAATATTGACGTGGCTCCATAAGCTGAGTTTCATCCCACATTCATTCACAGCATTCAGAGTGACATTCTGTGGCTATCCTCAGTATGGTTTCTAGGAGGATTATTAAAACATGAATAACATCAATAATCACTACCATCATTTAAAACAGCAGAAAGAGAAAAAAATGAAGAACCAGTAAGAAACACACTTCTTCCATCACAGTCTCACAGCTGTGACACACGCTGTGCCTCCTCCCTGGCTTTTTGATGATGCTCCTAAGGAAGCCTCGGGGGGCTACCACCCAAGGAACTGACTCTCTGCTTTGTCACCAACCTTTGTCATGGTTATTTAGGAAATAAACTTTTTCCATTTTTTTAAGTTTTAGGTTTACCTCAGAGTTGCAAAGGCAACAGAACAGGCAGTTCTCGTAAGCTCCAGTCAGTCTCCCTTACACTTGTCACAGCTAAGAACCCAACTCCAGGCGTTGCTCTCAGTTAAACTCCAAACTGTGTGGATTTGATCGTTTTTCCATTCACATCCCATTTCTGCTCCAGGACCCAGGTTCCAGGCACCACACTGAACTTGTCACATGTCCTCCAGGAGAGGAGGGCTTCTCAGCCTTGTTTGTCAAGACCTGGGCAGTCTGTGGAGTTCTGGTGGAAAATTTGTAGAACGGCCACAGTCTCTTCTTGGGACAGACGGGAGATGTCCTCTCATCACATCCTACCTGTCTCCCTGCCACAATCGGGACCTATTGCTGGGCTGTGGGTGCTCAGCTCAGGGGTAATCTGCCAGGCTCCTCTACCCGCCATTCCGCTGCTCCATGTTTCCCCGGCCTCTCCCGCCCTCAGGGGTAGGGAGCACCTACCTACTACACTCCTGGGAAGTCTAAGGGAGGGCCATCTCCTTCCCTTTATTTCTAACTATACAGGCACATGGATGTTTTATACTCTGGGCTATAATCCAGTTTGGTGGCTCCCACTGTGCCAGCTCTGGCCACTGGAGCCCCTTCTCTCCCTGGCACCCTCACTCTCACAGGTCCTCTGACACGCCCCATCCCTGAGTGCTGGACTCTCCTTACTTCCTGGCTCTGCAAGAAGTTCCAGGATCACCCTGTGCCTTTGGCCCAGCCCTGGCCCGGCTGTCCCCCCAGGGAACCCTGGCTCCTCGTGCCAAGGACCCTGTTAAACACCAAGACCTGGGTGCTGGGCGCAAGTGCAGCTCCTGGGTGTCACTGCTTCCCGCCCCTCCCAGAGCTGGACAGTCTGTGTGGACAGAAACCCGCATGCACAGAGCCTGGAACTGCTTCTGGATCTGACCATCCTGAAGCACTAGCTGACCACGAGTTCCCCCTGAAATCAATTCTAGTTCAACACCACAGGGACGGTCACTCTGGCCTTTGTTTGTAACTGCTCCCACGAAAGGAGAACCTGGCTCCAGCATCCACCCCCTCACTGTTCAACCCCAGGAGCACACGAACCAGATCAGAACTGTTGACAACCAAAGCGCTGTGTTCACATGCAGCTCTTCTCTGCAGTCTTAACTGTTCCAGTCAAAACTGGACTAAGCTCCTTTTCTCCTCACACCTTCCAGGTAAACATGCGCCACACCTGAACACAGATTAACCTGTGTCTGTGCATGCATGCACTCCATCTTGGGGGCACTGACACCCTGATGGGGTGTCTGTGTGGACAGTGGGCATCAGCACCCACTCTTTGGGCATGGATGGTCTGTGGGTCTTAGCAAATGCAGTCGTGTCTGCCACCTCTGCCCACAGAGAACTCATCACTCCCAAGCCCCGCAATGCTCCCTGCCATCATCCACTTCCTCGCCTCTGGCAAGTGCTCATCTTCTTTCTGTCCAGCGTGTCATCTAAACAGCAGCACACACACAGCCCCAGGTCCTGGCTTCCTTCATGCAGTGACATGCACTTACGATGCACCCACACTACTGCACAGATCACTCCCTCCTGTTCCCTGCTGAGCAGTGTCCACTGTATCACCGGGCCAGGTGGCGCACTCGTTCCCCTGCTGAAGAACATCTCCATTCTTCTGGTTTTATGATCGTGGATAAAGCTGCAGTTGACAGTCACACACAGGTTCTCTGAAGGTGCTAAGTCTTCAAATCTCTTACACAAACACCTGTGTGGTGGGATTTCTGGGTCATATGGAGATGCATCCTACAGCTGCCCAGGGAGCTGAGGCTCCACATGTGGCTCCATGCCCACCCCACCATGGCCATGGTCCTGGGTGTGGTGTGTCTGGTGGAGCCGCAGTTTGTACTTCCCTGTGCTGAGCGTGTCTGCCTTGGTTCTACATTGCCCCGTGCGTTCAGCAAGCTGCTTGCTACCTGTTACTAAGAGATCACTGTGAATACAAGCCTACACCAGACCTGTAATCCACATATATTTTCTTCTAGTACGCAGCTTCTCTTTTCATCATTGTACCAGAATTTTTTTTCTTTTTCTTTTTTAAACTAGGGATTGAACCTAAAGGAGCTTTGTCACTTAACTACATCCCCAACCCTTTCTGGTTTTGAGACAAGGTCTTGCCAATTTGCCAATTTGCCTCAAACTTGCAATCGTTCTGCCCCTGCCTCCTGAGTCACTGGGATTACAGATGTGCATTTTAATTTTAGTAAAGTTCAATTTATCAAGTTATCTTTCACAGATTGTGCTTTTGGTGTTACGTCTACAAATTCATGCCAAACCCAAATTCATACAGATTATACAGATTTCTCCTATATTTGCTTACAGAATCTTAGTTTTACATTTACAATCAGGTCTGTGATAAAAGGAGTATTTTTAACCCCTTAAGCCCTTTCATGTGAAAGGGCAGTTACTATTTAACAGCTACAGTAACAAGTCAAACAGCATGGGGCACTCAGCCCCTGTCCTCAGGGCCTGCTGCCCAGCACTCCCTGCTCCTTCCCTCATGCTGCAGTGCAGCCTTGCTGACTTCACAAAGCTTCTAGGAGGAGAGGAGTCTGACTTCTCTGGAGCAGCATACCTCAAACTACTTTGGTGAAGAGTGGACTTTTTTTGTTTTGTTGTTTTTTTCCCACTCTGAGAAATGCAAAACAACAAATAATTGCTAGAATAATGAAGTATAAAAACAAAAACAGACAAAACACAGGCACACATTTTTCATTGCTAGATTCAAAAGACAAACTGGTTTGTTCATGAGCTTCATAAAACTTTTGAAAAGTTTAGCCTGAGCCTGCACCTGCCATATCCTGGCAGTGCTGGTGCAGCAATGGACCTACTGTGAGTGGGGTCTTCATGTACTGGCCCTGGGTTCAGCAGGGTCAGCCAGGACCAGCAGGGGAGTAGTGGGGACAGGAGAATGACTCATGGCTCCTAATGCCCTGGTATTTCATCTGGCTACCCAGAAAAGGTTCCTGTGCCAGGAGAATCCAAATGAGAGCACCAGTGACCAGGAAGCGACATCTCACAGCAGACGCCAGCAGGCCGGTCAAGGAGTGTTCCCTCTGTACCCTCCAGCAGTGTGGAGGGCCCGGGGAGAGCGTGCTCCTCAGAGACCAGGTGTGCATGTCCGTGTGCACAGCAGCACAGCACGCACCGCAGAAACACCAACACTGTAAGGACCGCCCTGCTCACCTCCACGATGTCCTCCACGTTGAACTGCACATCAAAGGCCAGCTCGATGTCGTGCTCCGGCAGCACAGGGGCCTCTGTGGTGGGGTTCCAGCCCAGACCACAGAGCACGCCCGTGTAGCATTTCCCCTCCCCATCAACCCTGCAAGACACGTGGGGAGGAGTCAATTGACATTTTTCTATTAGCTAATCGACCCATAAAATCATGCCAGGTTCTGCCAGCAGTAGTACAGCAATGCATCTCATCTGTGCACTCATTCCAATTGTCTCACTAGAAATACAGATTAAACAGCTGTAAGATGAATATTTAATCACGTTAACTTTCTAATTCTCACCGCTACTGACAAGGTAGCGAACAGTCTCTCCTGTGTCCTTCTGAACTCTCTCCGTGTGTTAGGTTCTGACTAGGGAGACTCTAGAGAAAGGGTTACTCACACCTGTGACTGCAACACAAGGTCAGCACTGCAGGAGCCTAGGAGAGCCTGTCCTACCCTCCCACCCTACACCAGATGCAGATGGCTCTGCAGCTCAGCTCTGCCCCAGCTCCCACCCTGCTGGCTGTGCATCCTTCCTCTCCCCTCAGCTTCCTCAATCCTTCTGTCTTCCCAGCCCTGCTCCAAGCCACAGTCTCTCAGTGCCTGGACACCTGTGGGACCTTTCAGACCCAGGTCCCCACCTCTGCCCTGCTTCTGTCAATCTTTTTCCATGCAGCAAAGGAATCCAGCGATGTGACTTCCTTGTTTAAGGGCCTCTGCAGTGTCCAGACACCTCTGCACACCACTGGGCAGATGAGTCACAGTGTAACCCAGTCTCCGCTCAGGCCTTCACTGCACCTCAGGCTGCCTCCTCTCTGGCCTCTCTCCACCTAGGAGCACAGGCCTCCAGCCACTCCTCCAGGGGCAACCCCTCCCCACCACACCCAGGTGCTAGTTTAAATGCCAGTGCCTCCACCCATAACAGGCCCAACCACCAATCACACAATACGCGTGCGCGCGCACACACACACACACACACACACACCAGCACCGATGCCTTTACAAATATTTGGTAATTTTCTTAAATGCTTCACTCAGATTTTTGCCATCATCAGGATCAATTAGTCTTTTTTTCCAGCTTCACTGTGATATAATGGACAAAAACTACCTGTATTTCATTAAGGTGCACATGATGTTGTGATTTTGTGTGCTCTGAGTGAACCACAATCAGGACTACTGAGGCACCCCCACCTCGTCCCCTTTTCTGTGTGTGGTGAAAACTCAGGATCTGCTTGCAGCAAACCTCGAACAAACAACATAGTGTTCTTAACCACTGCTGTCACGCTCTTGCGCAATGGCTACCTGGCACTCGCTCTTCCTAACTGCAAGTACACAGACCAATTAAATTTTATTTTCTGAGCTGGAGCCTCGCAGTTGCCCAGGTTGGCCTTGAACTCCTGGACTCAAGTGATCCTCCTGCTTCGACCTCCACAGTAGCAGGGACAACAGCTGCATACCACTGCACTCAGTGTAACTTGAGGTTTTTTTGCACGTTGTGCAATTTTTTATGGTTTTTTTTTTGGGGGGGGGGGGTTGTACTAGAGGTTGAACCCAGGAGTGCTCTACTCTGAGCTATGTTTCAGTCCTTTTTAATTTTGAGACAGGGTCTCAATAAATTGCCTAGGCTAGCTTCACACTTGCAATCCTCCTTCCTAAGCCTCCAAATAGTGGGATTACAGGCATGTGCCATCCCTTTTCAGTTCAATAGAGTGAAAAAAAAAATTTCTGCTTTAAGTAGACTCAAAGAACAGAGACATGGAATTGAGACTTATAAATTAGGAGTTGAGTATCTGTAACACTGGTCCACTTTGTGCTTTGAATATAACCCTGGCTGTTCTGCCACTCCAACTTAGTTTTTAAATGGACATGTTTCTTTCTCTTCATCTCTCCCTGCTCCTCCATAATCTCTCCCCTTCCCAAATCTCAGGGGAAAAACGATTCCTTTCTTCCCCATCCTAGGCAGAGTTCTGTCCCTGAGCACACACCACCATAGGAACAAAGTAACCCAGCCTTGGGGATGGTACCAGAAGATCTCAGCAATGACTCTCTCCCAAATTAACAAGTGAATTACAACTCCAGACAGAACACTTGGAATGTAGCCTTTGAGTCATCTCTTTAAAAGCCCCAAGTTCCTGCTGATAGGCAGATTCACAGCCTTTGGGACAGGAGTATCCTGTGTTGCTCCTATGCTAGCAAAGCAATAAGTCCTCTTTTTCCTTTTTCTCAAAACTGTGCCATTGTTACTGGACTGGCATTGGGGACAAGGACTGAGCTTTGGCACTCCTGGTGGGACCCGAGAGCAGCCCCCACTCCGGCTCTCTTGGGCAGGCCTTCTCCAAGGACCCCCACTTCCATGCTGAGGACTCCTGGTGCTGGTGAACTTGTTGACAGCCAACTGCAGGAGAGTTAGGAGATAGGCAATTTTGCCTCTGGTCAAACCAGAGGAGCTATTCCTGTGAGTAAAGGGAGGGACTGAGGGACCATCCCAGCAGCAGCTGAAGCACCCTTTGCTTTGGGGAACTCCCTCCATCCCTCCCTGACCAGTACAGGTTGCTCCATCGTGGTCCACTTTGAGAAAAAGGAAACTGAACTCAGGAAAGTCGTAACAACTTTGGTCATTTGTAAGTCTCCCAGTGTGCACACTGAAACCCTCGATTCCTCTTTGTGGGAATATCTAGTCCCTCTTTCTGGGGACATCTTTTGGACCACTGGTGTAGGAGTCATGGTTAAGGGGAACTCAAGAACCTAGAGATATGTACTCCCTTCTGATCTGTTCTAGGTGTTCATGTGGTTGTTGGTCTTGGGCCCAGGAATCCCCTCTGGTCGTCCATTTTGTTGGTGTCTGTTGCTGCCCCTTGTAAGACAAGGCCAGTACTGCAATGATCCCACAAGTAGTCTCTTGGGAAAGATCTTGGCTGGTCAATGTAACAAAGCAATAAAACTTCATTTTCTTTTTTCTCAAAACTGTGTCCTGGTTATTGGATTGGCATTAGGAATAAGAACCAGCTTTCAGCGACACTACCTTGCACAGGTCCAAAGCAATGGGCCCAGCGACCGTGGACTGAAACCTCTGAAAATGAGCCAGAATACATACTTCTCCCTTATAAGTTGATTGATCTCAGGTATTTTGCCACCATGATGGAAAGCTGACCAACACACAGTGGGTTCAACTCTCTTCTAGGAATCCTGTGCACTGTGAACTTAAAAAACAGACACTGAGATCACAGAAATATGTTTAATTCACCTATAATGCCTGCTTTCCACTAAAGCTAAAACTGCAAAATCACAATGGGAACAAGAGATGCAGGTGCCACACAGAGCTCAGCACCAGCAGCTGCAGACAAAGCCCAAGCAGCTAACTCCTGCACCTGCTGCATGTTTGGAGAGGGACTTCTCCAGACACTTGAGTTTAAGACAAAATGAGAGAAAGGAGGAACTCTCACTGCAAACTAATAGGATTCCCTACTGGACTCAAATAAGGACATACATTTCCTCAAAAGTTAAATGCTGGTCAATCTGAAACACCCATGTAGAAAAAACCTCTTAAATATACAGAAATGGGCCTGGATTAACCTGCCGAGCGTCAACAGCAGTCTCTGTGGGAAGTTGTGAAGGACCCCCAACTTTTCCCTCTCCCCCTGAGGCTGCCGCAGCTGGGCTAGGCCATGCATAGTTACAAACATGGCCCTCATGCAGGTAGGCCCACGTGCCACACGGCAGGAGTGCCACACAGCTCTCTCAACCCCCTCGGCAGCCTTGGAGAGCAAAGGAGCTCTCTTCCACAGCTGAGAAGGCCTCCAGACCAGAAGTGGTCCCACTGGTCTTGCCCAGCAGGACCTACCTGCTCCCATGGTCCCCAACCACACCCGAGGGCATACCTTCTGCCTCCGTTTGCAACAAGGCACCTTTGCAACATTCACCCAAGTTTTTTAAAGATATGGGAAGCAGGTCAGGATTTTTTTAAACTACAAAGCAGCACATGAATGCACTGTACACACTTCAAACAGGAAGCCACAGCTGGGCTAGGCCATGCATAGTTACAGATGGTCCCTTCCAAGGAGCAACAGCATCCACTCCCACCCACACTCTGTTCTTATGGCAACAGTGGGCTCTTCCCAAGACCACTGGGGTCAAAGGCACTGAACCTTGCTTCTGGGAGGGCGGTGGCCGTGGCCAACTCACTGTGTGACGCAGCTTCCCACTGGCTCTCAGGACACCGACGCTTGGCACTAGCCACCATGCTGGGATGCCCAAACTAGCCACAGAACACCCACCTGGGAGAGTCCTGGGTGAGAGACAGAGGCGCCAGCATGGGCGCAGCGAGAGAGAAGAGACCAGATGCCTCCCCACCCATGTCTGAAAACCTTCCCACCCAGGCCCCTGACCTCATGGCACAGCAGGTGGCCCTCAGGAGGCGTCTCAGTGCCCCATTCACAGAGCAAATTAGGGCTGCCACACCCACCTCAACTGGATAACTCGTTTCCAGCCATAGTCACTGGAACATCTGGTCAAGCAGTGGTAGTTCCTTTGAAGGCACTCATTTAATTTGTGACAGCTGTAAGGTTAGAATTTTGTTTTGAAAACAGCCCACTCCCTGTGCCTACCTGGCAGACAGGCCAAGCACTGCCACGGGAAGTGTGGCTCTAACCCTGGAGCCCACTGAGCACAGCGTCCCACACAGCGCAGACGCAGAGTGCTTGCGTGGCTGTACCAGTCACACTGTTTTCACAGGTGAGCCCTTCTCGGAGCACTTGCTCACCTAGAAGGAACGCCGTCATTAGGTGCAAAGTAATGGCGCCACCGCTGAGCTGAAGCTGACACTACGGGTGGCTCCTGCTTCAGGGAAAACACTGCAGGGAAAGGGCGCTGAAGAGAAGCAAGCCTGGCTGGTGGCACCCATGATCCCGGGCACTCTGGCAGAAGCCCATGGCAGGAAGCCCGGGGAGGGCAGCCAGGCCAGGGGCCCTCCATTTCTTGGCTTGCTAACGGAGGGAGATGTATGCCCCCTCTTCTTCAAATAGAAACAGAAGGCCCAAGCCTGGATGCAAGACTAACCAAGAACATCTGCTGAGAGGAATGCCTGGGAAAGGGAGAGGCGCCCCCACACCACCATCTTGAGAAGCACCCTCCAGTCCTACCTTCTGGACTATAAATGACTTCCCTAGGACCTAGGTCTTTCCTTTGAAGTATAAACACCCCTGTGGAGGCTCTGGCCCAAGGCTAGAGATCGCCCTGTGAAGGCGGTGTTAAAGGAGCAGGTTCTTCCCCTATTGCACTGGGTTTCTGTAAACATGCTTAGGGCTTGAAAACACGTGCACAGCCATGTACTGTTTAGACAACTTATGACTAGGTAGTCACAAATTCCATGAAAAACCAGTGATGGGCACTCAGAAGCTGGAGTCTGCTCTCCTCTGGTTCTGCCGGCGTAAAATCAAGTTTGAGTTCTCCCACTTTTTGAGTGCCGTCTCCACTTCTGGCCCGAGTCTCGCAACAAGGCAGCAGCTTAATGCTTCATTTATCTTCCCTTCATCCCTCTCCTATACAGAGAACGTGTTCAAGGTGCAAGGTGGCGAGTCCTGGAGTTGGAATCAACTGTGACAGGTCAGGGATGGGAGTGGGAGAACAGAATGGACCAGAGACATGCGAGTCAGGCTCTGTTTCCACAAATGGTTCCTGGCAGCCTCTAGAGTAGCAGCCAAATGACAACCGAGCAGGAGAGGAGACCCCTGCAGGTGGGGGCGGGGGGTCCCCAAAGGAAGAAAGGGGAGCAAGTGGCACGCAGCATTCTCCAGGAGCTGGGCTTCAGGATGGCCTTCCCCAGGGACTGCTGCAACACATTACAGGTCCTCAGGGCCAGGCCAGGCCTAGAGAACCCACCCTGCTGCCTGAAGACAGGACCCTGGGGTGACGGGAAAGGAAACCTCTCTTCTCAAACCTAAGGCCTCTCTTGCCTTTCAAAAGTCTCTCAAAAATGGTTGCCAGGGACTCAATAAATGGGCAGAGTTTGGACAAAACTCCAGCAGGCTGCCTCTTCCAAAGACCACAGATGGTTCCGATGCAGGATCCTTGGCTTTCCCTGGTGCACAGCTTGAATTTTCACCTCTTCACACACCAGCATGATGCCACAGAGTGAGCCGTAGCTGTCAGTCCTGCCACCACGTGCCATGTGGCCAAGGCGGGATGTGCGGCAGGCATGGGTACCGATGCACTTGCCACTTAGGACAGGCTCCTCGGAATGTGACCACAGTTTAAGCTGAGGGGTATCTGCAGCCTTACTCATACTGTCAATACCCGTTCCACTTGGGGCTCGTTTCACTCAAATTTAACAAAATGACTATAACCATTAGCTATATGCAAAGCACTATGTATGGTTTTTCTTCTAAATATTTTTTTAGTTATCAATGGACCTTTATTTTATTTATTTACATGGGGTGCTGAGGATCGAAACCAGTGCCTCGCACATGCTAGGTAAGCACTCTACTAATGAGCCACAGTCCAGCCTTATGTATTATTTATATATAATTTTCTCCTATTAAGCTTTTATTTTTCCTAGAAAGACGGTATTTTTTTAATATATAGTTTTAAGTTGTAGGTGGCCACAATGCCTTTATTTTTATGTGGTGCCTCATGTATTCTAGGTGAGCACTCTGCCACTGAGCCACAACCCCAACCCCATTTTAAATACCAATTAGTTATTTCAGTGTTTTGTTTTTTAAATACCTTTGCTTTATTTATTTATTTATTTTTATGTGGTGCTGAAGATAGAACCCAGCCCCATCCCCCTCAGTGTTTCTTAAGTGTCTGCAATATAACTACTTGCACTGTGGAGATTAAAAAGTAAGGGGCTGGGCTGTGACTCAGTGGTAAAGCACCCAGCCAGCATGTATGAGGCACTGGGTTCCATCCTCAGCACCACATATAAATAAATGAATAAAAAAATAAAGGTCTATCAACATCTAAAAATATTTTTCAAAAATAATACACTATTATTTAAATCCTCAAAAATTTTTCATTTAAAAGAGAAGAGCTAAAGCAGAAATGTGGTCTAGTTAAAGGCAGGAAGAGTGGATCTCCACGTGTCCACCCCCATCAGGGTGCATGCCCTGGGTGCCTGTGTGGCACTGTCTTACTGAACAATCATTCTGGGGTCTAGGTCCTCAACTGTCTCTCCTACAAGACCCTGAAGATGCCTTCCTTCAGCATCACTACTGCAAAACAAGGGCAAGATACTCCAACAACTGAAGGGACACAAAGCCCTGTATGGACAGGTCAGAGCACACAGGCAGATCCAACCAGGCTCAGTTTGGGGAGCAGGATGCCCTCGCCAGCTTGCTGTGAGCAGCACCCTGGCTCTGCCCACACGCCTGCAGGGCAGTGTGTACCTTTCCCAGATCTCTGGGCCCCTCTGAAACGAGTCCAGCACAAGTGTGGGTGCTCCCACACCTCCACACCCCATCAGCATCCGAGCTGAAAGCATCCTAAGTCAAACACACCGAGTAACCTGACCGAAGGAGCTTGGCTCAGCAACAGAGCACAGCAGTCTCGCCCCTTCCTACAGGACCACAGGGCTCTCTGGAGCTGCCCAGCTTTGCCAGAGGACCAGGCTGCATCTCACTAGCCCAGGGAAACACCAAAGTCCAAGATGTGCAGTGTGAACGAGCATCCCTCTCATACCACCATGAAGTCAAAAGCCAGAAGCCAAAGCCAGGCGAGGTGGCACAGGCCTGTAATCCCAGCTAGCCAGGGAGGCTGAGGTAGAAGGACAATGAACTGGAGGCCAGCTGGGCAACACAGTAAGACCCTGTCTCAAAGGGAAAAAGCAGGTAAGAAGTTGTGTGCACATCAGTGACAATCTAGCAGAGCATACTGAAGCACAGGGAAGGTTGAGCACACGCAGCTTTGTTTCAAAGGAGCAAGGAGAGGGCCCACTTCCCCTATCAGATCTCACTCGGCAGAAGCCCATACAGGGGCACAGTAGGGCCCGTGTCCTACCTTAACTCCATCACGGGTGCGAACAGCATGCTGAGGAGGGCGGGGAGGCCAGGGATAGGAGGCATCAGAGAGGTCTCTCTCAGCAGCATGGTAGATCCTGTTGCACAGCAGGAAAGTCAGTGTCAGGCCGGCCTGTGCTGCTCAGGGTGCCTCTCTTCTACTGAGAGGTCCCCACAGAGCCCGCTTCAGGACCGTTACCTATTCCCAGTTCCCACACAGCCCACAGACAGACACCTCATAAGGACATGTAGGTGTTCATCCCACTGGGGGCCACTCATTTGGTTGTGATTCTTTTCCTCTGTTTCTCATTATACAATCTGATTTTCAGGGCTCAGAACTTGGATTTATTCTCCTTGCAGCCAAGCATGGTGGAGACAGGGAATGATGAAGTTACAGGTTAATCCCCACAGCCTTGTACAAAAAGAAAAGTGCTCCATTTCTAAAATGTGCACCAGCCAACGTGCTCAGAAAATAGTCTGAAGTTGTAACACATAAGGAGAAAGTGCTCCTAGCAACCAAAGTCAAGGAAAAGCAGGAGAGAGGACCAGAGACAAACCGGAGTCCTTTGCTTACCAGTCGCATTGACTGAGAGTGAGGCTGCGACCAGCATCCTCTGGTGCAGGTCTGCAGGGGCGTCACTGATGATCACAGAGTTGATGCTCTCCTTCTCAATCCAGACACACCTGCAAGGAATGTGAGCAGGACGTGGCTACAGACCAAGCAAGGGAGCATGCCCAGCCCACAGGAGTGGCCCTTAAACAGATGGTCCAGCACACAAGTGGGACGATTCGCAGGTTGAGCCATGCAGGGCTTCCAAGGCTTCTGGCCTCCTTTTCTGGGCCCCTCCTCCTACCAGGCCTCACCCTCTCCCCACTCCCCAAGTGGTCCAGACCTCTCTTTGCTTTACGTACCATCTGCATGTCCAAACCTGCTCCTACCCAGGAGTAGGTCCGTCCTGCGCCCAGCCCACGTACCATAACCTGCATTCTAGCAGAGGAACTCAGTGTGGTACACTCCATTCCTCCCATCACCTCTCCGCAGAGGCCAGCCCCACTCCACAGGGCATCCTGCATTCCTCCTCATCCTTCATCACTGGCCATAATCAAGCTCCAGCCTGCTGCTCCCATTCCTGAAGGTGTTTATGCAGCTGCCCTGGCCTTGGGTTGCACCAGTGACTGGTGCTGATAAGGTCTGGTCCTGAGTGAGGTTCCTCTACTCAGAAATGCAGTGCACTCTTCGCATGGGGATCCTCAAACTTCAGTGCACACGCAGAGCTCCCGGAGAGCTTGTGAAAATGCACATTCATTCACAAATCTGGGTGGGGCCTGAGCATCCTTATGTCCATCCGCTCCCCAGGGAAGCCCAGCTGCTGGTCCTGGAGGAACCTAGAGTGATGGGGCTCACTCAACGTGATCATTTTGGAATGCACATGGTAAGGCTTCCCAGCTGTGTCTGGACATGAAGTCTAAATGTGGCTTATGAAGCTTGCCCCCCGACTCTGCCACAAGGTCTGCAGCCTCCCGCTCCCCTGCGGCTTCTCTAACATGCTCCATCATTATTCACAAGTACAAACCCTCAGATTCAGGCCTGTGCACTTGTCACTAGAACTGCCCCAACCTTCCCGTTCCCACCCCGAACACCTACTCCCTAACTCCGCTGCGTCTTCTGGTCTCAGATTTCTTTAGGAGACCTCCATGGCCTTCAAAGCATGGCCTGGCCCCAGCCACTCTGATGATGTTCTGTGGCCCCTATCAAGACCTGGTCACCCTATGTTGTCACTGCCAGGCCCCCCACCACTGAACCCATCCATAACCCTGGTGAAGATGACAAATGTATCCTGTTCACCACAGTTCCCCAATTCTTATTCTGTTCCTGGCACAAAGTGGCGCTCACAGACCTGCTGAATGATAATTAAAACAAGAACAGAAGAAATGAAGTCTGATAAAAGACACTCAAAACTGCTAACAGAGAACACTTTCATGGAAAAGAGAAAGAATATCTCAGATGTGGAGCTAGGAGGGAAACGAGGATGAGGGACAAACATTCCAACAGTTTAGATAGGAAGGAAGATTAGTTTCTGATGAGATCTATAAATGGAGGAACAGAGAAAAATTCATGGGAAAATTAATTTGATCATACCTGAACTTGGATATTCTGGTCAAACTGTGACACTTCAGTTCATAAGGGTTGAAAGGTCCATGGAGTACCGCCTGCACACACAAAACATAATGTGACCAGTAGCAAGAAAAGTCCCAACCTCAGCCCATATTTTAAAAGAATCTCAATTCTGCCATGCTCAAGATTCAGTGAGGAAAACAGTGCCTCAAAGGAACACAACCAATCCCACATATGGTGTGTGAAACACTCCAAATATTTTAGTAAAAGTTTTTTTTTTAATATTTTTAGTTGTAGATGGACACAATACCTTTATTTTGTTTATTTTTTAATGTGGTGCTGAGGATCGAACTCAGTGCCTTACATGTACTAGGCGAGCATTCTAAACTGAGCCACAACCCCAGCCCAAGTGTTCATTTGATGGCAGCAGACCAACAAGGTTAAGTAGGCAGGGCCAAAGGCCAGGGTAATAAAACTGGAGAACCTGAACGGGGAGGGGACCTTCCTGCCAGCCCTCCTCTGCAAATAGAACAGGCAGCACCAGCTCTAGCCCCAGCAGATGGGCTCAAGAACAGCTGGAAACCCAGCCTGGCAGCTCACTCAGAAGCCAGGACCATGAGACTCGGGTTGTGGCTCAGTACTAGAGCATTTGCCTAGCATATGTGAGCCACTGGGTTCAATTCTCAGCACCACACATAAATAAATGAATAAAATACAGGTTTACCAACATCTTAAAAAAAAAAACAACTTAAAAAAAAGCAGCCACAGCCAGGACCACATGCCTCCTCCCAGCGGAGAACCAGTAGCATTGCTTCAGAGAAGAAACACAACAGAAACCAGGTGAAGCACTCTCCCCACCCTGCACAGACTTTGTGGGGAAACCAAGGAAGAAAGCTACCAGGACTGCTACTGCAGCCTCAGCCCACAGTGCAGAATGGCAGTCAGCTTCCGGATCACCACTGAAACGGCTCCTGCACGTCACCTTGCAGTTTGGGGCACCCAATCTATTGGAAGAAAAGCTCTCCAGCAAAATCCGGATCAGGTGCTTCTCATCATCCTTCCCAGAAGAGGAAACAGACCCATCCACCACATTTTCTACTGATTTGGAAAAGAGACCCTTGAGAACTTCGTGGCTTTGCTGAACAAAACAAAAAAAGTTTCTTTTGTTAAAAGGAAAAAAATCATATTAAAAGCACCATATTTCAACTTACTCAAAATATTTCATAGGTATAAGTCATTATGTCTTAAGGGAGTGTTTACCAAATTCATTTTGAAATTCAAACAAATAAGAAAGCTTTTACTACATTTCAGCCATCACAGAATACTTTTTTTTAAAAAGAAGTCTTCATGCAAATTTCCAGTTTTACATGACAAATATTAATATAATTTCTGTTTTTCACAGATTAGAGAATTTCAGTGAATTACACCTTTATGTATATCTATAAAGTGCCAATCAAAAATAAACGAGTTAAAGGAAAAAAACAAAGAATTTAACCAGTTCTTCAGTTAATATTTTGCTAGACTGTTTGTTCTTTCCCAATCACTAGCATCCTTCAACCCCAGCAAAATTACAAAAGTTTAATGAAAGACCTCAAAACATTAGGCTCAAAAGTGGCCTCTCCACTTACGCCTTAAAGCCAAAAAAAAAAAAAAAAAAAAAAAAACAATGACTGATTTTGAAATAAATACTTGAAAGAAATTTTAAAATGCTTGAAATAACTGAAATAAACATTTTACTCCTTCCATTATGAATACAATTCTTGGAATCCATTTTTTAAAATCTAGAACGTTTTCCAACCTAATTTTCATTTTAAGAAAAAAAGTAATAGCTTGAGTAGGAAACCGACAAAAATAATAACCAGCCGCCATGACTTCATCTCAGAAGAACCTACAAGACATTCTAAAAACTACCACAAATGAAGAGCAATGCCACCCACCCGTCCCTCCCTCGGGACCTCAGAAAGGAAGAAAGGGCCCCTTGTTCTCTTTCCGGCTAGTGAAGGCCCATACTTTTGATTCGTAGGACTCCTCTGCGAGCTCAGCATGGCCCTCTCTGATGAGGACATCTCTGATGTTGACGACGTCCTGCGCCCCTGAGTAGCGGTACACATCCACGTGCAGGACACTGTGCACCACTGAGAAGACCTTCACCAGGAGGGCACGGCCGCTCACGAGGGAGGCAAAGCGCCCACTGGCCCCACTACTCCAGTGCTCGCCACAAACAAGAGACTTCGCTGAGGGTCGCATTTTGCAAATCTTGAACTCCAAAGCCTACAGGACACAAATGCACACTGAAACAGTTTCATCAATGAGCTCGACATTCACCCCAGATATGTGACCTTGCTCCTGGATCTCAGCGAGGGAGGCAGTGAGTGAGGCTTTCCCAGCAAGGGAACGTGACTTTGATTTTACCAACAGCAGCAGTGTGGAGTAACTCTGAGACTGCATTCACACCGATAAGAAGGGTGTGCGTGGATGTGATCCTAGCCCCCTTTAAACTCTGCCTGGTGCCAACAGAACCAGAAGCCTTAGAATATACCACCGAATTCAAACATGTTTTTCTTTACTAAGCTTGAAATCCTCCATATATATTAATTCACTCCAAAAACAACAATAGCAAAAACACCTATGGCATTGTATCTTTTGTGAGTAGAAACCGGGTTTGGCTAGTTTGACACAAGTCTCTTCCTGACTCTGGGCTGTGGCAGTCCTATGATAAGCTGAAGGGCAGGGGCCTCTAGCATTCAGTATTCATACTCAGAATCTTCCCTCCCTTACCTGGAATGGAAGCTCGAGAAACTGACAGGGAATCTCCATCAGAAGACGTAGGTCCACATGAGACCTATTGCCATAGTCTACGAAGAACACCTAGAAGATAAAGAGAGCAACACTCCAATACAGTGTCAACAACATCCAACTTGAGACTGGCAACACAGTGGACTTCTCTAATTCTCTAATCACTGATCCCAGAGCAATCTGCTCTAGCTGTAATGATTTTCTATTTAATTTCCATCTGTAATTACTACAGATTTTCTATAAACTACTTTGTAAATTTATCTCCTTTTCCTTTGAGTGATTTGTTATAGAAAAACATACCTCAGCAGAATTTCCAGAAACATAAAGGATTTGAGCTCTAAAGTAGTTTTCCTTATCAAAATCTGCAAAGGGCGCGAGGCAGACCAAGTCCGGGTGCGGATGAGTGGGCAGGGGCGCCAACTCCAGCTGGTTCATCTCAGCAGTCAGCTTCCTCAGAAGCTCTGCACTCTTTTCGTCAGTCCTGTACCCCCAGAAGTGGCCCACTTCCACCACCTGGAAAGCAGGGAGGGCAGAGGTGAAGCCTGGAAAGGGCGGCAGGTACCTCCCAGCCACTCTTGGGTGCACGTGCACTCCATGGGTTTGTCAGACATCTGTGATGAACAAAGAAGGGTTCCGGCCACCTGCAGTAAGGAAATGTGTATGACACAGCTGCTCTTGCAGTCATGCCCAATGACTCAGGGCTCTGAGAGGCTGCATAAGAGGAGCAACCCTTTGCTTCCAGGTCACCCAGAGGAGAAGCCACAACCACAGATGGATGCCCCAGGCTCGCCGGGCAGGTGCACCCCACCAGCTGAGCCACAGAAGGTGGATCTCTGTTAAAGGGCACTGCTGCACAGAGTCCACCCTGCTGCCACAGATCACAAGGGCCCACGATCACTAGTGTTCCTATCTGGCTGGAATCCAGACTTGCATATGGAATTTCCCAGTGAGGTATAATTGTAAACCAGGAAGCATACAAGTATTTTAACTGGAATTTTAAATTATTACTTATTATTTTTTGCTGTACTAGGGATTGAAACCAGGAGCTCTCTCTCAGACATGGTCTTACTAAATTGCTGGCCTTGAACTTGTCTTTCTCCTGACTCAGCCTACTGAGTCACTGGGATTACAGACATGTGCACCATGCCTGACTGAAATTTTATTTTAAAGAGGCAAAAAATACACCTAAAAAATAATGTTGCCAACCGATTTTATGATACAAACTAAATTCACAAGCACATATCATTATGCCAATTAATATTTTGAACATGTATCTTGTTAAATGTCTATTTTGGGATTTTAAAAATACTTGACATCTTAAAAAGGAACCTTGATTCTAGAATAAATAGTTGCTTCACTTTCCATCTTAGTCACATTCCAATTTAACAAGAAAAGTAGTTGGAGATGGCCAGTCACTAGATGATTAAGTTTACAAGGTGCGTGTGAGCTACTCCCTGAATACACATGGTACTGTGGGTTCTGAGCAAAGAAACCCTCTCATGACCTCATCACACCACTCCTACCTCCGTGACATCAATGGTCAGAAGGAGATCCGCCACGGTCTGGGACCTGTCCAGGGTGCTGAAAGAGACTTGCATGGGGTCCACCGTCTGCTTCTGGAAGTCCACATTCACCCTACACAACACACGTTTTATAAAAAGACATAAAAATCAAGTGTTCCTCAAAATGTTTACCATGTTATCACTTCACCTATCCTTATATTTCTACAAGAAAAGAACATTTTTAAAAAATATCTAAGCCAGCACTATAGTTTTGATCTTGGCAGCGGGTACTGGGGATAGAGCCCAGGGGTACTCTACCAGTGAGCTACATTCCTGGCCCCTTTGACGTTTGGGGTTTTTTTTTGTTTGTTTGGTTTTTGTTTGTTTTTTGTTTTTGAGACAGGGTGTCACTAAGTTGTCCAGGCTGGCCTTGAACTTGCATTCCTCCTGCCTCAGCCTCCTGAGTCACTGGTGTTACAGGCTGTGCCACCATGCCTGACTTATAGTTTGAATCCTGAATGTCCCTCAAAGGTCCATGTCCTAAAGGCTTGTGGTGGAACCTCTAGGAAGTGGGGCCTAGTGGGAGGAATTTAGGTCACTGAGGGCATGCCCTTAAAGGGAGGCCTAGATCACGGTCCTTCCTGTTGCTGTCTTCCTAGAAAACATGAGGTGAGTGGGCTCCTACATATGACCTACTGCCATGGCGTACTACACCCCCAAACCCATGAAACAGGGCCAAGCAACTGTGGACTGAAACTATGAGCCAAAATAAACTTTTCCTTTTGGAAGCTGCCTCAGGCACTTGTCAGAGGGATGGAAAGCTGATTGACGCTGCCAGAGGTCTGAGTTTGATCTCACTGCAGAAGTGAATTTCTGGTGGCTTCTGAACTGCCCTGGAAGGGGGGCATGCCCTAGTAATTATGTACTACCCTCTGGAAATACATTCCAAAAGTCAAGACTCTTACAGAATATCTCTCATTTCAAGGGTATAAATTCTAAATCTAAGTAGGACCTGCTATGGTTCCTACCTTTTGATTGCAGAAGTGGTTTTGACTTTAGGAAGCTAAGAATCCATGCTTGGCTCAATGCTGTGTTAGAACGAACGAACACACACACACACACACACACACACACACACACACACACACAACTGTGTAAGAAGTCAAGACAAGCCACTCATCACTTAGAGCAATAGGACAGTGAGTGCCAAAGATCTGGGACATGAAGTGGCAAGTGAGACTTCCTGCTCAAGTGGCAAGGAACCTGTAGCAAACACTAGAGGCAGTTTTAAGAACTCTGAGATAACAGATGTAAGGCTGGAGGGAAGAAGGCCACTGACAGCTGGCACTTCACAAGCAACAGGTGCTCCCAACTGCACCTCCACTGTGTCCCTCTCTCCACCAGAACAAAGAAAATTCCACTATTGCTTAAAAAAGAACCATCACAAGGAAGAAGTGCACTTCCTAAGGAGGAAGAAAGCAAATTAGCATCAGGATCAATCTCTATTATTTAAACTCAAAGCCTTATATGATGGTGTCATACCTTTTAAACATGAAAAACACAGAGGCCCAAGCACACACAAGGCAGTGATGGAACCAGGGTTCGACCACACCTGCAGCACAAGCTAAAGCTAGGCTGCAGCCCTGGGAACACATTATCTGGGTACTGCACACACGCACAGGCTTTGAGAAATACCTCGTGTTCCTGAGTTTTGACACCGGCCCTCCTTGCACCTTTCCTTCGATCTCCTCAGCGGCATGAACGCTAAGCTCCAGTGACACTTTCAACTGGGACATCTTAACTGCCATGTACACTGCAGGAAGGGTTTTGAATCTCTCTGTTGGATTCCGCGAGAACTCCACAAAGGCTCTGCTCTCCAAATATAAAGCAAAAAATTCATCAGGCATCTGTTAAAAAAGAATCACATTCAGTCTCTCTAGAGATTATGTAAAAATTCTCACTGAACATCTCCCAACACCAGTGACTCTTCGTTCTCATTAACCAATAAGAAGTACTGGATTGACCTAAAGAAAATTTATTCATTAGGGGAAATAAAAGTTACAATGATAAGTCATTACACTGAAACCAGGTGTTATTCTTGTACAATATAATGCAAGAATGTTTCAGCCAAGAAATCTTAATTTTCATCATGATAACAGAATGACAGGTTTGTTTTTTTTTTTTTTTTTTTTTTTTAAACTATTACAAAATAAAACACAGATTCAGAAAAAACCACCCAGGTACAAAGCTCAGAGAATTTAGTGGTCCGCCTTTAAAAACCACTAATTATTACCCAGTGATATTGACAAACAGCCCGCCCCCATGGCCCCTCATGTGTTTTGGGATCCTAGTTCATCCCTTTCCCTGGAGGGACAAGAACTGAGCATAAAGCAAAGGGACCTGCCAGCCACTCCCTGCTGCAAGTTCACACTGTGCTATGAATGCTGCAATGCCACCAAAGCATCAAATGGCCCCTCCCACCACATGTCAGTGCATGGTGGGCTGCCATGAACCTGTATCCTCCTGGGTGCTGAGGAAGGACGTTGAGGCAACTAGAGCATCAGTGGGCATGTGACTGATGCCTAGCCTGCAGCAGCCTGTCCCTGGGCACCCTGCTTCCCTGAAGCCTGAAGTTGATGCCATCCCCAGCCCCTCCTCCACTCACACCAGCATGTCCTCCTCTCCCTCTGTCTTCCTCAGGAGCCCCTGGGCCTCCCCTCCCTACTACACATGCAGTCGCCTCCTACCTAATGCCCAATTAGGCACATCTGCATCTATTCCCTTTCTTCAGCAGGTTCCCAAGTCCCTCTTTAGAAATCATTTCTTTTAAGCTCCAGACCACATTTCCAAGCTGCTAACCCTCCGGAGCACCTCTATCCTGACACCTCCATGTGCCTGCATACTCCCCACCTCCCACGGTCCTGCCCCCGCCCCCGCTTCCCTGACCTCAGTGCTACAGCCAGTTCCCTCAACATCCAAGCCCAAACCTGAGGCTCCTCCACAAGCAACCAACTACAAGTCTAAGAGCTACCACTTACCACCTCTCTTCATTTCAAATGCACTGGGAAGGCCCCATCACTGCCTCTTTTATGGCCCCTTCAGTCTCCAGTCTGCTTCCTCTCCTGTCTTCATCTACCTCCATGTATCCCAAGTGAAGCTCCAAAATACAGCTCAGAACAGGACCCATGGGGGTTTCCAAGTGCCCATCTTTTCATGTTCATACTTGTCAGTCTGTGACAAAAGACCAGCTTGACCCTCCCACCCCATCACACCAGTTCCTGCCAAGAAAGCCACCTCACAAGTCTGATCAGTCCTGTGCTCTCCACAGCCACTTGGTCCTAACTCACTCCTGCTCCTCCACCACCTCCGCCTGCCTGAAGTCTTGTCTCACACTCTCCAACGCCCACCCAGATGGTCACTGCCCCCACCTGGGCCTAAGCACAAGGTCTTCCAACCTGGACCTTTCTCATGACAGTTCTTCGACACCCTAAGTTCAATTCATCAAGTCTGTAAGACTGTTAAATGTACTTAAAAAGCTTCTGTTTGTTAGGGTTATGAATTTGCCTCAGGAAGCATTCATAGGCCTACAAGAAAATCTATATGTTAATCACAAAAATGGCACTTAAAATGTTGGAGGGAAGTAATCCAAACTGAAAATGGATTTAATATGTTCAACCCAAGTTAGCAGGATGTTAGTCAAGGAAAAAGTGTTCTTATTAACTACCTTTGTCCAATTAAATAGAAATTTTAAAACACTGACAGAACACTGGAAGAACATTTCTGACTTTAAAAACTTAATGACTTCAAGAACTATAAGCAGTATTTTTGCATATAAGCATTTCCTATTGAAAATAAAAACTCCCAGTGATGCTCCCTCAATCATTCATTTCCAACTCCTGATAAAATAGGGCCAAATAATCTGAGCTTCTGCAGTGACTATCAAGATTATTCAGGTCAGATTTTTTTAAATAAACTCTGTTCAGGGTGTCCTCATGGCTATAAAATAATAGAATAGTGACCTTCCATGAAAATTTGGGGACAAGGCACTAGAGTGAGGGGCACCTGCAGAGAAGCCCACTGTGCCACAGACCCCCATTTGTGTTTCAGCACAGACCCCAGTGTGCTCCCTGTAGAAGCCCTCTCAGTTGAGAGAAATGATGAACTCTTCTGACGAGATGGAGCAAAGCTGCATTTCAAGAGCCACCTGCAGCAGCCCCACAAAAGACCCCACGTCCATGAGCACATGAAATTTGAACACTTAGAATTGCAGCTGATTACAAAAACATGCTACTTACTTTGTGCCATCAAACACGATGGATTTGACTTGACCACACTGTCTAAACAGAGACTGCAGCTGTTTATAGTAAAGAAATCCGTAGGGAGGAATGTGCTTCAACTGTAAGACACAACACCACAGGAGAGGTCAGAGCTGTCACGTAAGGGCTGATGGAGCAGGCCGTCACCAGGCTGGCAGCTTCAAGCTGCTGCTCATCTCTTAGCTCACAGATGCAGGCACCACCTTCGCCCATGGTGGACATGCTACCGAGCGATAGTTAGTTACCTAACATGATTCGTAAGTTATAACCAAGTTTATATAACAAAATATATTAAAGGCTAATTTTTCACTATAAAAATAGGTTAGTCTAATATAGCAAAATTAACACTGATTTACTTCTATTTTATTTTACCTTAAAATAATCAAGCTAAACACATCTTTTTAAAAACATATTTCTACACAAGGAAAAAGGGGAACCTAGCAAAAGAAAAACGTGATACTAATGAAAGCAGGGAGACCCCTCATCACAGCAGCCAGAAGTAGGCTCTCAATGGAACCAAGTTGCTGCAAGGTTCTGCCACATTTCACACCCTGTGCACATAGCAGGACCAGTCACGTTCCAAGCTCTGGCTCCCTGTAGGGCCCTTGCTCAGCAGCCAAGCCCTTCTGATCTCAAGCCCACACCAGTTGCAGGAAGGCAGCAGGCAAGGGAGGGCATGGCTCAGGCCACACTGTCCCATCTCATCCTTCCCTGAAACTGCGTGTCTCCTTGGCAAGTTATGGAATGGCCACTTCATGAAATTAGGACAGATCCTCAACTCCAAGTGTTAGCGTGAGGCTCAGGGAAGAAAGAATACAAAGTACTTAGCACAGGCTTCTCACAGAGGAAGTAAGAAGAGCCAGATACGAAGGAGCTTCTATCATGCACGGTTAGTCATTTCTGGCCCCCAGAGTGCATGGGGAGTAAGGCTGCCTGGTGACAGGAGGAAGCGTCCGAGGTAGGGTCCTATCCCTAGGGCCCATCCAGAGTACAGAGCCAAAGGAAGAATACCACAGAGGGGACAAGGGACATGGGGAGAGAGGAAACCAACAGAAGACCTTGGTCAGTCTGACGAGACAAGAGCCCTGGTCCTCGACAGCTTGTCAGCTAATGACTGCCTGCAGAGAAACCTCCTCAGCTCGCGGCACCTGACACCTGCCTGCTCATCGCAGCTCCTCAGACAGGTGTTTGCCATGCTCTGAGAGTGTGGCCCTTCTCTTGTCTTCATTTCCTAAGGAACAACAGCCTAGTGCCACAGCAACGCCCAGAACCAAAGCAGACAGTGGCCGTGCACTTGCTCTTTGTCAGAGCTAAAATCACCAAGTGCTTTTCACCCCGTGTCCAGCCCCGGCACACACCAAGCAAGAAGCCCAGTGAAGTCCAGTTCTCCTGTGCCTCACTCCAGTTGTGCATCACCCTGATGCTGGGGTGCAAACAAACAGTCCACAGTGCTGATTCAATGGTCAGTGCCTGTGGCTGAGAGCTGGACTCACCCACAGTACATGTTATGTAAATGTTGATTTCTAGGCTATACATTCTAGCTCAGACTTTGAGAGGCCCTCAAATCTGAATTTAAAACTAAGTAAGTAAAATGTACACTCCTAAGTCTCTCTGTTGGGCATCCAAGTCAGGGGATTCACAGTACTAAGCTGCTCACCAATATTTTATTTTGTACAGATTAAGCTGCTAATTAAAATGTTCTTAAATTTTTGGAGAAGTGCCTTAAATCCTTCCGAGCAGCTCATGATCAAATCACCATTTGCCATGAACATGTAAATTCTCCAGGCCTTCTTGCAAGGCCAGGTCTGTCAAAAAGGAAGAGGAAACCAGGGAAGCAGGAGAAGTATCCTAAAGGTCAAACAAGGCTAATGTTCACTCTAGGTGAAAATCCACACAGCAGCTTCAAGAACAGAAACAACTGGAAAGGCTCTTATTCTGCACTGTTCACAACCAAAAGGCAATTCCAGCTAGAAACCAGTGATTCAGTCTACACTCTGGGGACAGCCTTTATTCTCTGTACCTACCACAATGGTCGTCTTTGGGTCTTTGCCCGCCAGCTCTCTTACTGCCATCTCCTCATCCGGCTGTCCAAAAGTAAAGTAATTTGGATAAAAAGCACCTGCCAATACCACCTGAAAGAGAAGCTCATTTTCTTGAAGAAACTGCACATTTTATCAGTTATTCTCACCAGTATTCTAATCTCACCCCAGCACTGCTGGGCCACCCAACATGCAAAAGACGGGTATCATTTGCAAGAACAGGTTATTGCTGGTTATTTCCCCACAACAGAAGCACTCCACTCACCCTTTCTTCAAAGGAGCCAAGGCACTTCCCAGAATACTGCTGGGAAAGGAGGCAGCCGAGCACAGACAGCCACCACACACAGCCCCAGCTACACTGAATTCCACTCTCCCAGGTGTGCAGATGAGACTTCCAGCCTCCCATCTGGACACCTGGCTGAGAGCAGCAGGCTGGCCTCTTAATACCTTTAAAAGTCACTCTGCAAAGTGTCCCTTCAGTGAAGACACCCACAGAAGACTCTCCCACCTCATGGTACCTTTACATCCAGAAGAACGTTCCCACCCGCAGCGAGCCAGTTGCAACCAAGGCTGTATGCATTAGCCAGTGCTCTTCTGAAAGCCCACAGCAGAAGCACCCTCCACCTGCCAGGACACACTTCCCTACAGGGAAGGTTCAAGCCCACAGCAAGTCATCTGAACCCACGGCCTTGGGAGTTGTCTCTTCAGGGTAAGAGGAAACTCCGTGTGCCAACAATATCAAGGGCACGCTCACTTTCTGAAGCCACAGCAGACTCAGTGGTGACAGCTGGTGTTCCACAGAAACAAACCTTGAAAGACACAGGTCTGGGTTGTGAACTCAGAGCCAAGAAGGGCAAAATAAGAAAAGGTGAGAGTGGCTCCCGGTTCCCATTCTGTAACACGTGACCTGAAGTCTCTGAAGCTCAGCTCAGGAGTACTGAGAGCAGGAGACAGCACCTGCTCAACCAAGCCCAAGCAAGCAGGAAGACCCAGCACACCTGCAGGATGAAGCGCTGCTTATGTGGATATTCTTGGTCTAAGATGGGCCGCCGAGGATCCACATACATATTGAACTGGGAGATTCTGTTTTTCAGTTCTTCATACAATTCAGCCACCTGAGAAAACACATTGAAATCCAGTGTCTCACATATGTATGCTCTTCAGAGCAGGAAACAGCAAGAAGAAAGTGCACAACGGGAACGCACCAGTGCCCACAGGGTGAGGCACTGCAGCTACACGAGGCATCCCACAAGCATGAGGAAACCAGGAAACTGCCTGCACCTCCACCTCAGCTAGTGCACACAGACAGCTGCCCAAACCAGCACAAACACGAGTGCCTCGCCTGGGAGTGTCCACACCCCTGAAATCATTCAAGCGCTTCCCCAACCTCTGCCACGAGTCTGCTCTGCTTTTGTGATTACAAACAAGACAGCTGACCAATGGCCAAACAGTCCTTCCAAATGAAAAGAAAAAAAAAAAAGTGTTGATTAAAAAAATTCACTTGTAATAAAAACTGTTTCACACAAAATGTCAAACTTGAAATGTGCACACATGGAGCCAGGCATGGGGGCACACGCCTATGATCTTAGTGGCTCAGAAGCTGAGGGAGGAGAATGCAAGTTTGAGTCCAGCCTCAGCAAAATACTGAGGCCCTAAGCAACTGAGCAAGACCCTGTCTCAAAATAAAAAATAAAAAGGGCTGGGGGTGTGGTTCCGTGGTTAAGTGCCTCTGGGTTCAATCCCCAGTACAAAAAATAAATAAATAATAACAGGTCATACAAGCTGGAAACCTAGAGCATAACCCATTTTTTTAAAAAATTAAATAAATGTATACATATAGAAACACACAACTCCAAATACCAGTGAACAATCAGCTCTCACCTCAAAATCATCTCAGTATGTCACAAAATGTGAAAACATAAAATAACAGGTGTGAACACAACTGAGGGAAAAACCCTACAAGTGGCTGGTGGGGGCTTGTGGGTAGCTTAGAGGGAGTGTGTACTTGATGTGACCAAGGCTCTGGGTTCAACCCCCAGCACGGAAAAAAAAAAAAAGAGGAAAAAAAAAAGAGAAGAAACACTTAAAGGACAGAAAAAAATCTGAAACCACTGCCTCCGTGGAGGAAGGAAAAACTCAAGAGCCCTGGGCCACAAGGGGGAGCATGTCCAGATGCCAGCGTGACATCTCTCACAGGACTGCTATCACACACACTCCAGTCAACTGGAAATCAGCCTAAAATGATGACAGCCACTTCCTCTGACTAAAGCGCAATAAAATCAGAAATTAACATAAAGATCCCCAACAACATTTTTTTCTACCTTGGAACTATCCAAAACACTTCTAAAGAGCTGAGTTCAAGAGGAGAACCCTCGAGAAATTCTGAACAGAAACAGTGGGATGTGGTCAAACCTGTGCTCACAATCAGATTCACAGCTTTAAAATTTCTTAATTAGAAAATATTAATGAATTAAATATTCATCTTCAGAAGACTAAAAAAGTAAATCAAGAGACACAAGAGAATTAATAGGAACAAAGTAAACACATCATTAGAATCCTCCACCTTCCCATCCCCTCCCCCAAAACACAGCAAAACTGACAACTCAAACCAAGAGTCAGCTTCCCTGGGAACACTAACAGACTAACCACCCCGCAAGCTGTGCCGTGAAAAGCTAACTCTGCAGGCCTGCGTTTTCCACACCCTGCAGGGTCAAAGTTTGACCCTGGCCTGGCTCCAGGGGGTAATGGGTAAGCCCTGGGGACCACCCTGCCTGGTCAGAGTGTCTGCTTACAGGGTATGTGAACTTATCACAGTAAGTCACGATAAGGTCATGCTGGGATAAACTTACAGCTGGTGGGGCTGGGGGCCACAAGGCATCAGTCCAACCTCTGGGGGAGCCGAACACTGAGGAACCAAGGTCAGCAGTGGGCACTCCTAGCCTACACAGCCCATCCTCAGTATGAACCCTGGACACCAAGGCTCAGGGGAGTGTCCCTGGTTGGCAATACTTCACACCTGTTGTCATGTATTGCTACTAGGAGAATTGATCACTGTCCTCAGACCCCACAGGGAGGGGATGCCTAGAAGCCTGTGTCTGGGCTCTCCTGGGCTCCTCCAGATGTGCCTCTTCCCTTTGTGGTTTTAATTTGACTACTCTGTCTGTAATAAACCCCACAGGGCAGCAGGACAGTAATCTAAGTCCTTTAAGTGAATCCCTGACACTGAGGGTGGGCCTGGGAATCACTCAACAGTCAAGAAAGAAAGTGCACAAGACACACAATATTCAGAACAAGAAAGTTGTTACCACTGTACACAAGTTTTAAATTATATAAGAAATATTTGAATGAAAAATATGATTCATCAGGAATATCTCCAAGAGTTGGAAACCAGACAGAATCAGCAGTTACCAGGGAAACTGAAAATACTGTTTTTAAAAAACCTCTCTCTGAAAAAGGCATTGGTGTCAGAGGCTTTTATTGGTGTGTTCTGTCAACTAAAAACGACATATTCCTGGTTTTCACCCCAGTCCCTGAAGCCATCCCTGGGCATGGAAGACGCTCATACTGCAAGGGGACGAAAACCTAACAGCAAGATCCACTCCCACTGTGCCTGCACGAGTGGCCCCGCACATGCACACCTACACACACGCCACAGGCCAGTGGCACAAGGACATCTCACAGGAGGAAGCAGGCACCCAGGACCCAGGGACAGTGGACAGAAGAAGCCAGAGTTCTTTCAGTCACATCGGTCAGTGAACAACGAAGAGACCACATGCCGTCCTGACAATTCTGAAAGGACGCCCGACAAGACTGCACATCTACTCCTCTTTGTTTTTTTTTTTTTTTTTTTGGTACCACAGATTGAACTCAGGGGCACTTGATCATTGAGTCACATCGCCAGCCCATTTCTGTATTTCATTTAGAAACAGGGTGTCACTGAGTTGGTTAGGGCCTCACTAATTTGCTGAGGCTGGCTTTGAACTCATGATCTTCCCGAGCTCCTGGGATTCCAGGCATGCGCCACCATGTCCAGCACATCTACTCCTCTTAAACCAAGCATGGGGGAGTCCTGGTCAGGAGCCCAGGCCACTGCTATGTCTGGATGAAGCCACCAAGGCAGCCCTGCTGGAGGTGGGACGGGTAGAGAAGCCTCTCAGAGGATTCAGGATCACCCTGAGAGTTCTCAGTGCTCAGCGAACATTTGCTAGGCCAGTTTTACCTGCATTCGTTTCGTCAAAGTACTACTTACCTCTCTGATTCTCTTGATCTGAATATAATTTAGCCGTCCCCAGTCAAGTTCATCCTTTAAATACACGAAAGCATAATATTCAACATCAAGGTAATAAATTCCAGTTGAATTTGGCTACTATATACAGAAGTCTCAGCATGTGATCAACTGAGCACTAATGGTACATTAGAGCAACCACGGTCCACCCCCTGCAGGGCTTCTAACTCCACACTGAGCATCACACAGGAATGGTTCACCTGTCCCAAGCATTAAAGGCAGAAATACTGACTAGCTTGGGAAAGACAGCTGGCTGATGGCACAGCACCAAGGCAGGCAACATGGCTGAGTGTGCAGAAGGCAGATTCCTAGTGCAGCCTGCATGCTTGGGGGATATGCCCACTTAGGCACAGCAAGTCTACACAGCCCTGCCAAGGTCTCTAAAGCCTAACTGTAGTTTAGAAGAAGAAAAAATTTGACCAAATTAGAAGAAATAAAATGCAGGCAACCAGATTAAATTCCTCCTAAGCCCATTATCTAAACTTAGCTGAAAACAGCAAAGGCTACAGGGTTATTGATCCCAAACTGGAAGGAAGACCAGTGCCCGTGGAGCTGTGGCTCGAGCAGTTCTGTACTCTACAGGATGCACAGCTCCCTGCCCAGTGCCTAACGCCAGGGGCACCTGCAAAAGGATCTGGCCACTTAGGATCACAGCCTGCCCCTCCCAGAGGGCAGCACACGACAATTGTCCACAGCTCCTGAGCAGTGACTAAGCAGGCACGCAGAGCCCTCAGGGAACTTTGTCACTCATGCCACCATGAGGAAACAGAAGGAAGCGTGACCAACCTTGGGATGCCGCAGCTCTCCACGCTGTCTGCAAGCCTGCCATGTCTATAAATCAATGATCCACAGTTTCAGAATAATTTATTGGCTACCAGATGTCTTAAAATTCCAATTTCAACAATGTGTGACCACAGAAATTTGCAAATGGAATCTTTTCAATTACCTTCATGACACTGGCCTCCTGCCCCCACCGCCCTTCCTCCAGCAGTTGGCTATTGAATGCTGGACACCCCCTCTGCCCCTGCATCCATGGTGTGGACACACTGGTGGTTTGTGGCACCACCTCCCCAGGCCAGCACAGGGACTCACCTTAAAGGCCTCCACAAGTGCAAGGCAGTCACTCTTGCTGCTGCCAGAGAAGTTCACTTTGTTCCTACAGACAGACAACAAGTGTCACTCAACACCATTAAGACCAGGTGACTCCTTACAATATGAATGTTAAATACCTATATCCATCAAGGTGCTGCCGAAAAGGCATCGCAAAAAAATTCTTCAGCGAAAGAGCTGCCGCTAACAACAGAAGATACAGACAATGAAGACCGTTAGAGTGAGGCACCAAAGAATTGCCCCCGGGCTTGCTCCCCACACTCACCTATGATCAGACACTCATCCAGGCATCCGAACACATGGCCCAGCACTATAAGTTTACCCAGCTGCTGGTTGACAGGGAGCTGCGCTAGCACCCTTCCTAAGAAGGTCAATTCGCCATCGTGGGGGTTTTCATCTTCTCTCTGCCCACTAACGGCAAGCGCACCAACCTTTACAAAATAAATCAGTGCTATTAGCAAGCACAGGTGCATTCACACCTTTTCACCCTTTGGCAGAAAGTGCAAAACAGGAAAGGAAGACTTAATTTTGGTCAACAAGGTTCTAAAAGATATTTAAGTCAACATATGAAAGACTGATGCTCCAAAAATCTTTAAATTTTCTCTTGAAACTTTGACTTTTATTATTCCATTTAAAATGTACGAGATTGGGAGGTAACACTCTAGGACTCCCACCAAAGTCTACTTAGCTCACAACCTAACAAATAGAAGGGTTCATCAGCCACAGCATACAGTGTACCATAGACACCTGTTAACTATGCATGAACAAAATCTCCTCAGTTTGCAGAAACCCAAGCAGCTACCACAGCTGAGGGTAAAACATAGGCGCATGCTCCTCAACCCCAAGGGTCAGAAGCAGAGCGTCCCCAGCCAAGCACGCAGGGTTTAGACAAGGACACAGCTGGCCCCAAGGCCAGGGGTTGTAAGCTCCAAAAGCAGAGTGTGAGTCAGGAGTGGTCTGTGGGGCTCAAAGTAAGAAGGGCAAGGTCACCAGTACCAGGCCAAGGGCTGGGCTAAGGAAAGAAACAAAACCAGGGGGAGAGCAAGGGGCAGGCCCACCGGGGGCAGCAGGAGAGAGCTCTACAGACACTTCTCACCCCATCAACCACACAGCAAGTAAAGGGATGCTGGGGATCAGGGCAGAGGTAAGCAGGACAGGTGGTGCTATTAAGCAAGACCACCCACAGAGCCAGTCTAAATCATGGCCCCAGAACATGGTGTCACTTGTCAGTCATTCCAAGCTTATGTTGAGCATTTACAATAGCCAAATACCTTAAAGATTATGAAATTAAAGTTCCCCAGCAATAAAAAGAAAACCTTAGCTTTCTCCACCACTAATAAACTCCAGAAAGCCCTACCTCCTTTAGTAGAAGGATGGTACGCTCGATGTCACTCAGGCTAGGTGGAGAAAGGGCAGTTGCCAGGAGAGCTCTGGGCTCACCCATGCCAAGCAACTTCACTTTCAATATTGTGCTTCCCAATGGACAGCGCTGAAATGAGCACAAGTCAGATTCAGAGATAAGACAACTAGATGAACCTATTCACGTGACTACTATTCTAGAAACGGGAAGCAGAAAAAACAAAATCAAGAAAGAAAAGCGTGAAACAAACAGTGGAGCCTAAGCAAAGCAGTGAGGTCACCAGAGGCCTGCCCTGACCAGAAGTCAAGAGCGTTCTTCTCATGGGACTGTCAGTTATCCAGAGATGGTGGCCCTCCTAGGTCTCTGGCTTCCTCTCCCTCAATAAGGCTGTGTCCTTGTGTTCTCACTGTGAGGCCCTGCCATGACGTGCTTCAGCCAAGGAGACCCTCACCTGAGGCAGAGCAAGATGGAGAGGGCTAATCCAGGACTCTCAGCTTCCAGAATTGTGAGCAAAATAAACTTCTGTTCTTGATAAAGGAGAGAAAAAAAGAAAGAAAAGGGTGAGAGAGAAGGAAAAAGAGAAAAGGAGGAGGAGGAAAGAGACAAAGACGGAGAGGAAAAAGGAAGAAAAAAGAAAGTGAAGTGAAAAGAGGGGCAAGAAATAGGAGAAAGAATGGGGAAAAAAAGAGGAGAGACAGAAAAGCAGAAAGAAAAATGCTGATCCGCAACTACTCACTCTAAAAGGAAGAGAGGAACAGCAGCATTTAAGGACAATGCCACTACAGGGCCAGTAGACACCAGGAAACCTCCTCTCCTCATTAAGATGTAAATCTGGTAAGGGCCCTTGAAGAGTCTGGTGCTCAGTAAATAGTAAGCTGACCTTGGGACTAAAGAGCACAGCAGGGCATGGTGGGGCACCCCTGTGATCCCAGCTACCCAGGAGGCTGAGGCAGGAGGGTGGCAAGCTCCAGGCCAGCCTGGGAAACCTGGCCAGACCCTAACTCAAAATAAGACATAAAAAGGGCTGGGATGTAGCTCAGTGTCAGAGCACCCCCTGGGTTCCATCCCAGTGCCACAAAATATAAAGAAAAATAAAGACAAGCAGTCAGTGATTTTTCTGGAATCAAAAGTATAGGACACTAAAAATTATATTACAAAGACCATTCAGTAAAACTCTATTAAAAGTCAACTCTGACAATGAATGAAGCGCATTACCAACATCTCAGGAACAACGTGATCAGGGATGGAGCGCTCCCAGAAATCCTTGTGTATCAGCCTGTAACAGTACCCCTTAGATACTCGTCCAGCACGGCCTGAAAGAGAGATGAGGCTCAGCCACATGGGGCACAAACCCCTTCAACATCAGCATGAAGAGACATGTAGTTAGACAGCAAACCTGAACTAGGTGGAAGTTTAATCGTCTCCCCCAGACTAGGTCAGTAAAAACTTTAGGATACATTAGTGTATACACTTCATAAAGTGTATATACATACTTATTCTAAAAGAATACCCTAAAGCCTGGAATACATTAGAGTAAGACTAAGTGCTGACTTCTACTCAGTGATCAACATTACAAAATCCAATGCATGCTTCTAAAGAAGATAACCTTAGCCCAATATGCATTGGAAGCCAATACATTTTACAGAACACTCACTTCCTGCAAACACACAGTTCATAATAACAAACACAGAGGTCACTAAAGGAAAGTCATGCAACTGGTGACAGACACTGTGCTCACCCAGTGCAGTAGGTGTGTGCACTGCAGAGATGTGGGGACTGTATCCTGCTACTCAGGCCTGTGGCTGGTCCTGCCACTATCCCAACATCTCAGCAAAGGCATCGTCAAGATGGTTGCTTTGAGCTAACTGAATGAGTGCTACACGTACCAGGAGCTCAGCCCAAGTCTAGCCCACAACACAACCTGTTACCCTTCTGTCACTGTATCACTTATGAAGCAGAAATAGAATCTTCTAAGGATGGGGAGTCCTTAATAAATACCCAGTTTTAAAAACACAGGGTAACCCACAGAGCTTTCCTCCTATACCTGTGGGGTCAGGAAAGACTGAAGCAGGCTGGACTTCTCCTCCACCCTCCCCATCCTATCTGCAAATGACGGGACTGGTTAGGCAGAACATCCCAGGGCAATCACAAAAACAAACAAAAACTCCTCCCAGTACGATCTAACAAATCCAGCGAAGTTCCAGGATGAACGCCCAGGAGGCTCTGTGAGAATCATCTGAGGCCTATGCCAGGCAAGGAGGAGTCACCCTGGAGCCAGAAGTCCACCAAAGTCATTCAAATTAGCCATTCCTATGCTGTCCACCTGCCTGCCCTGCCTTCCCCCCAGAAAGCCCAACAAAGGCATGGCCTCAACCTTCCCTCACTGCCTCCTGCCCTTGACCACTGATGCATCTCCCACGCAGCCCAGCATCTCCTGCAGTGTCCGCACCTGAATGACCATCTCATAAAAGAACACACAACTCAAGGGTAGTTCTGTGAAGTGGAGCCCTGGACAGACACAGACAGAAAGGAACCGCACCCTAAAGTCACATCTTGTACACAACTGACTCTGATGTGAAACGGATCCTGAAGACATAACCCACATGAGGCCTTTCACAGCCATCAGACAGCTTCCTCAGCCAGGTTGGAAGGGCGCCTTTGTCAGCACTCAGTCCCCTCAGGATGAGGGACTTCAGGAGAGGGGACTCAAAAGAATGAGAACTAAATTCAGATTTCTGGATCAAATCTCAGTTCCACCACCACTCTGCAGGAGAAGCTTGGGTCCATTTCCCTGCATGTCTGATGCTCTGAGGACTAAATAGGTCATGGTGGGCTCACATAAGCATGGCCTTGCTGCTCTGACATGGTTTCAGGTACAGCAGGTGCCCTCAGAATGCTTCTACCTCAGAACACACCACAGAGACTATCCCCAAGGCCAGTTCCTACCACGGGAGAGGATGACACCTGTGCACCTGTGTCAGGCATGTTGTGATGTACTTCCACTGTGGCCAACGTATCCTGGGCCTAAAGTGACATCATCCCTCTGTCAGGGACATGTGCAGATGTGCAGCAAACCCTAAGCCCCATGGAACCCATTTAGGAAAAGCAACCTAGAAACATCAAGAATTGAGGAAGGCTTGTCAAAATCAGTGAAGCAATCCACCTAGCTTCCATGACTGTTCACCCAAAATGTTTAAATTTTACTATGAAAAACAACAGTATTGAGATGGGATCCCTTAAGCATAAAGATACCCCCAATAAAGAGCAAGAAGAGAAATGTGTTAAGAGCTGACAGCAGGAGATGCTGATATGCAAACTTAAAACTGTCCCAACTGTCCCGTCAAGCATGGTGGTGAAAAACTGTAATCCCAGCAGTTCGGGAGGCTGAGGCAGGAGGATCATGAGTTCAAAGCCAGACTCAGCAAAAGTGAGGCACTAAACAACCGAGTGAGACCCTGTCCCAAAAAAAAACACAAACACACACAAAATAGGGCTAGGGATGTGGCTCAGTGGTTGAGTGCCCCTGAGTTCAATACACAGTACCTTTAAAAAAAAAAAAAAAAAAAAACTGTCACAGTAAAGGAAGTAAACAGTAAAAATGTAAAAATGTAAAAGCAATGTTTTCAAAGACACCTGAACTGCCCCATCATCACCAAGTCTTCAGTGTGCACCAAAAATGCCTTACCTTTTCTCTGGTTGCAACTGGTCTTAGAGGCCCAACTCAATCGCAGACTCTGATAATTCGTATCTTCATCACAAACCAGAGTTCTAGTCAGACAAAAATCTATAACTGTCATTTGAAAAAAAGGAATGTAAACCCCATGTGAACACAAGACAGTTGCCCAGTGAATCACAACGCACAGTGGGTCAGTCAAAGCCCCTGGAATTTGTGTGCTCACAGGAACCTGGGAACATAATGACCACGCACTATATTCAGGACAGGGAGACAGAGGCCTCTTTCCTGCTAAGGACCGAGAGCCCCTAGGCATCGAGAATAACCTGTGGGACCCAATGTACTATGAGAAAGGCCTACCTAGATGCACCCAAAAGATGAAGGTTACCCAAAAGAGCATAGTCACAAGAGGACTCAGTAAGAGTGGCTAATGTTCTGGACTGCCAGAATTCAAACCCTGAGTCTGTCTCTGACTGTCTCTCTGACTGTATGTGGGGGAAGCAGGGCAGGGCAGGTGTCTGTGGAAGGTTAGAGCAAGTTGCCTAGTTTCTCTGTGCTTCAGGTCCTCATCTGTGGAACACAAGTGACAGAGCCCCTGTGGCTGGCTCCCCACTGGATAGCCTCTCCCGTCCTGTCTGTAGAACAGGGCTGTCCTTTGGAGACACACACAGGCCCTCCCTTAATGGTGGCTAGCCACCTTCTCTCCCACCCTCACGTGCCAAGCCCAACGCCTCACTGCTATTGCCCTCTCGGATGGTGCCATGCCAACACCCCACTCTGCCCCGGCTGCCCAGTCCTCTCACACCACCAGGCCTGGCATGAGTTTTGGTGATTTCAGTACCCATGAAAAAGGCCAGCAGCACTCACCCTCTCAGGGCCTCAAGCCTCCCCCCCGACGCCCTGGCCTTCCACACACTCAGCAGCTTCTTCCTCTCAGTGCGCCTACCACCGTACCCAACCAGAGCACCTTCCTCCTCCACCACAGCTTCAAGCACCCCTCTCTGAGACAGAACTCTTATCTTCCCTCTCCCCTGCTCTAACACCCTGCTCTAGCCATCCTTCACCCTCTGGGGTCTCAAACTATCCATCTACGCTCTGCTGCTGCCCCTCACTGCCCCCTTGGGCCTTACTCCCCACCTGGCCACCAAGAGCAAGTCCAGGCAGCAGCTGTTCATCCAGCACCCCTCTGTTCAACATCTGACGCAAGCCTGGCCCAAGCACACTGTGACTCTCTACCCCCGACCTGTGCATCCGAAGCCCTGGCAAGGGAAAAGCAATCGGCCTTCCCTCGCCGGTGGCTGGTCCCCTCAGCTGTCCAGGCCACGTCTTCAGCTGGAGCCTCCCGGGCTTTATGTTCTTTCCTCACAGAGGGTCCTCCTCCTAGCTCACCAGGGCAGGCACAGTGCTGCAAAGACCTCCGAGGGCTTCCAGGCCATCTCTCACGCAAGGTCACCTCCACCCTCCACACTCAGCCTTCTCTCTGGGACTGTGAATGGTTCCTCATGTTGGCATCACCCTCTCTTATGCCTCTCCCCTCACCCAGCAAAAGCACTAGAAGTCCTTGTCCAGGAAGATATGCTTTCATGCCCCATCCCCCCAGCGACTGCCCATTACTCTGCTTTCCTTTACAGCAAAATGCCTCAGCAGTGCTATCTGGCCAGCAAGGTGGTGCACACCTGTAATCCCAGTGGCTCAGGAGGCTGAGGCAGGAGGATTGCAAGTTCAAGGCTAGCCTCAGCAACTTAGGGAAACCCTGTCTCAAAATAAAAAATAAAAGGGCTGGGGGTGTAGGTCAGTGGCGGAGTACCCGAGTTCCACCCGCAGCACCACACACACACACACACACACACACACACACACACACACACGCACACACACAAGCATATTGTCTGACCCACTGCCGCTTGATGCACCTCCTCTGTTCTTCCTTGGGAACCCACGGCAAGCAGACCTTTGCCTCCCCCAAAACCACCCTTGTCAGAGTCACTGGAGAGGTCTCTGCTGCCAACTGCCAGGCCAGCTTTACCTCGCTTACCCACACCGAACAAGGTGATGCTCCCTCCTCCTCCCATTCTACCTATCTCGGGGACCCCAGGCTCACCTGCTCCCTCCTGCTCCCCAGCCCAGCAGCTCCTCCTCCCTCTCTGCCTATCGAGCCAGGCTGCCCAGGTGGCAGTGGCGCATTCCCTGGGGAGTGAGGCCAGGCTCTCAGCCTGCGCCTGCCCGGCTTCACCCTCCCAAGGCCTCCATTCCAGTGTCTCAGGCCACACATCCTCAGAAGCCACCAGGAATATCTCACAGTCCCTCCTCAGGCCCCTCAGCAACCCTCGCCCTGCCAAAACCCAGAACCTGACAATTCTGTCCCCTACTCCACAGCACCATCAGTGCTCACCCAGGGTGTCAGCACCCACTCCCAAATCCTCTCCCTTTTCTCTCCTTTGCATCTTTTCAGTGACTCCCAGAGGATCCTGTAAATGATATTTAATCGCCTTGAAACCCACAAAGGTTTGCCTCCCTTGGCAGAGCAGGCTGTACAATGCCCTGAAGGCCGTGTGCCCAGGGCCACCTTCCTCTCGCCCTGCCATGCTCGCCTCTCCCAGCAGCAGGCTCCTCACTGCTGCGCAACACCGACCTTGCTCTTGCTGCAGGCCTTCATGCTTTCTGCCCCTCCACCCAAAACACTTCCCCCGGCCCCCAGCACCTCCCTCCATCCTCTTCCCCCCACTCCCCGGGAACAGCCCCCTGCCCCCAACCCTCCTGCCCTATGCCTCCTCCCTTCTCCTCTCACTCTTGTCACTGTTTGACTCCTTACCTTTCTGTGTGGTGCTGGGGACTGAACCCAGGGGCACTCTACCACTAAGCCACACTCCAGACCTTTCATTTTTTATTTTGAGACAGGGACTCCCTAAGTTGCAGAGGCTGGCCTTGAACTTGTGATCCTCCTGCCTCAGCCTCCCAAGTCGCTGGGGTTACAGATGTGTGCCATGGCAGCCAATTAACTTATCACATGTTTTTATTATCTCATTGATTATCTTTCCAGTACCCACCCCTCAGTGTTTTAGAAGAACAAGAATTTGACTGTTTCATTTGTGGTTTCCCTAGCACAAAGCCCTTCCCCATCATCATTCTGCCTTCTGGCTGCTCCCGACACCCACTTCCTACATGTGAACCACATTTTTGCACGGAGAACCTCTTGTTCAGTTCAGGCCTTTGTCCAAAGGTCACATCCTCACAGCGACAAATCGCTCTACTAAAAGATCTTCTTCCCAGCAATTGTAACCCTCTCCCAATGTACCTTTGTCTATCACTTCCATCTCTACCTAAAACTGTGATTTTTATCAGCTAATTGTCTCTTTCCACCAGAATGTAGGCACCTTGAAGACAGGGACCTTGTCCTGCTGTACCCCTAAAGCCACCCACGTGGGGCATTCAACCATGACCAATCAACCTAGGAAGCTCAAGAGGGAAGCAGTCTCGGTTATCAAGGGCACACATGCCAGCATCCTTAGCATCCTTCAGGAACAGAGACTGGGCTCCTTCCTCACACTTGCCTCCCTCCAGTCACAGAATTCCACCTGGGCAGCCCCAATAGTCTGCTCCCACAAGGCCCCCAAAGTGCCCCACACCCCAAGGGCAGCCCTGCCCTGAGTGATGTGGCACACTCTGAGGAGGGCTGGGGAACAGAAAGGTCAGGGGAACCCACGTGACCCTACTTCTCTGAAGCCTCCCTTCCGTATCAGAGGGAGCAATTAGTGTGCGTGTGTGTGTGTTGGTGGAGCGGGGGTGCCCTCGGGACAAAGAGGCCAAAGGAAGCCATAGTTTATGTGGAGATGAGCAAAATGGACCTTACCATACTTGACATCTGGGACAGTGACAGAGCTCTCTGCAATGTTGGTGGACAAAATAACCTGTTGAGCACCAAAGAGAGAAGCAGAGCTTTAAATAAAAAAATTTTTAAAAAACCTCTGTCTTGAAAATTTTAAAGCTTCTTAGTGTAAATACTGAACTGAAATTTTGAATTTAGCCATTTTCCTATTTTATACAGACCACAATTGATCAAGTAGCCCTTAATATGTGGAAAACCAGCCACACAAAACACAGGAGAGGCTTAAAAGCAGCAGGCAAGACACGGGGCAAGTTATTGGTCCTGACCTGCTTTGGAAGTTTTCCAGGGCTCCTGGAATTACCAGGGGCAAAAGTACAACCAGGTCAGATCCAGAGGAAGAGCTGTAACCATGAGTCCTGGGATACCACCCAAGGTCTAGGTTGCCCCCAGAGATTCCAAAAAGTCCTGTGGAAATCAGGGAGTAGGGCCACAAGCACAGGGTTGTGGGAAGGCAGTCAGAACACTCATACATGATCCAGACTAAAGAAAGTCTCCTCAAGCAGGACTTCAACTAAGTCACCTGACCAAGTTGCCAGAGTAGCACCAGAGACACCAGAGCAATCCCAAACCTACAGAGATGCCCATGAACAATTAAAAGTTATCAAAACCCACTAGCGATAATGCCCTGAATTAAGGAAATAAAATTCTTAGCTTTTTAGCAAACTGATTTACAAAATAAAACACAACACCAAGTGACATGCGGCGTATCAGCAACCATTTGCTCAGGAGATGCCAGCATCCTTCCTGGGCAGTCTCCACAGAGTGGTGCCTGAGGTGCCAAGAACTTGTCTTCCCCACCTTCCTACCTTTCTGTACCCAGGGACTGGACTTAAGAACACATTGTTCTGTTCTTCTAAAGTCACACTGGAATGGAGTGGATAGACCTGTAACCTAAGAAACAAATTCCTAAAGTAAAATATCACATGATACCATGACAAACTAAAATACCTGTTCACTCAGATAATCGAAATTACACAAAGCATCAACAATACAATGGTCTGAAAGTAAAACTAAAGCTGTGTCCATTTAAACTCACCTTTTGTGAACCATGTTTGTGAGAAGTTCATGCATATAGTTTATTTCACCCAGACCTGGGGAGTAGGGGGCAGGGGAAGGAGGGGAAAAAACAGATTTGTTCTTATTGCTATAAGCCCAACCTCTAAAATGACATCTTTCTCAAAGAAAGTCCTAGCAATTCCTTTTATTTTACTTTTTTATCTTTCTTGCCTAAGTATACTAGATAACAAATAAAATGCACAAGTACATGAAAAAATAGTAACTCAAAATTATGGGGAAAAAATTCTTTCAGTGTTTTCTTTCAACAGCAGTGACTACTATAGGCATTGACTATGTAAGCAATAGTACATTTCTCCCTCAGATTTCCTAAATGTTCTACAAGGAGCATACAAGATCTTTCCAATCAAAAAATAATATTTTGGGAGCTGGGATACAGCTCAGAGGAAGAACACTTGCATAGAATGTGGAAACCCCTGGGTCCAATTCCCAGCTCTGCCAAAAAAGAAATTGTACCTAATATGGTGTGTGTGTGTGAGTGTGTGTGTACATATATCTATAAAATTTATGTGTATGTATACATACATGTGCATGCACACACACATACACACACACATGTATGAGATACTCTGTGGATGGGATACAAGTCAGTGGTACAGTGCTTGCCTAGTATGCATGAGGTCCTGGGTTTGATACCAGCTCCAAATACAAAAAAATATGTGTGTGTGTGTGTGTGTGTGTGTATCTGTGTGTGTCTCTATGTGTCTTTGTGTATTAAAGACACGGTGGCACATGCCTGTAATCCCAGCAACTCAGGAAGCTGAAGCAGAATGAGGCCAGCCTTAGCAACCTAGTAAGGCCTTAAGCAACTTACTAAAACCTGTCTCAAAAAAGAAAAAGAGGGCTGGAGAGATAGCTCAGCTGGTAGAGTGCTTGCCTTGCAAGCACAAGGCCCTGAGTTCAATCCCCAGTACTGAAAAAAAAAAAAAAAAAAGAAAGGAAAAAAAAAGAGAGAGATGGGGATGTAACTCAGTGATGAAGCATCTCTGGGTTCAACCCCCAGTAACAAGGAAAAAAAAAAAAAAGAGAGAGAGAGAGGAAGAGAGACAGAGACAGAAAGACAGATTTGGTCACAAAGATACACTAAATCTTTTTCATTGGATTTTCTAAATGTTTATTGATTATAACAGCTGCATGTGCTTTTGCCTCATCCTTAATTTGAGTCAGTTACCAGCTGAACTGTGTTTCCTACAAAAACATATGTTGAAATCTCAACCCCAAAATGTGCCCTTATTTAGAAATAGTCACTGCAGATGTAATCAGTTGGGATGAGGTTCATGCTCATAATCCAACAAAGCTGGTGCCCTCCTAAGAAGGGAAGGGTGTCAGGCCCACACAGACAAGGCCTAAGACAGCAGCAGAGATGAGAGTGACGCAGACATAAGTCAAGGGATGCCAGGGACTGATGGAGTGGACCAGTGGAAGCCAGCAGAGGCCTGGAAGAAGCCTACCCAGAGCCTTACAGGAAACACAGCTCTGCAGGCACCTTAGTTTTGAACGTCAGGCCTCCAGAACAGTGAGAAAGAAATCACTGTTGTTTTATGCCATCCAAGCAGTGGCAATTTGTTACAGCAGCCCTAGAAAACTAATACAGAGCAGCTCACAACAGAACATTTAGTGAAATGCATAAAGGTAGGTTGGACTTGAATTTATGTAAGCATGTAACAGACACCAAACCTGAACTAAAGTATCACTTTATAAATATTTGTTCAGGCAACATTCAGTCATTAAAAAGCATTTATCTCATTTGCAACATGAAGTCATTTTCAACACAGCTCTGCTTTGGTGATCTTTCTCCTTAATACAATATTATACACACAGTAACAATATGATAGGTATTTACGGGAGCAAAGGCAACTGAAGCCCATTGTCAGTTCATGGTTGTTTCCTGAATGTAAAATAAATTCATATGACAAAGATCTGAAACTCACACGCTACAATCCAAAGTTAAACAAACTTCTCTCACTGCAAAGCTTTTGTTGTCCATCACTAAAGCACTCAACATGCTCTACATATTACCTGACAACAGAAAATATTTGAATTGTTATGTCTTATCAAACTATATTAGTTGATAAAAGTAATTTTGAAAAAGTACAATACAGTGGCTGGGATTGTGGCTCAGTGGTAGAGCACTTGCTTAGCACTTGATTAGGTTCAATCGTCAGTACCACATAAAAATAAAGGTATTGTGTCCATTTACAACTACAATATATATTTTTAAAAAGTACAATACAAATTAATCTCTTCAAAAAGGTTAATTAAGAGCCTACAAAGGAACTCAAAGACCATGCTGATGACTCCTGTGGTGTTATACGTGTTACTGTTACTAAATAAGCTTTAATGCAGACTGAGACAATATTCTCACACTTAAAGCCACATAAATGAACACAAGTTAAACAAAGCTAAATATCTTACTAAAATCTTGAAGGTGGCAAGACTTCCTTCAAATAGCTAAATTCTTCATTCTCATTAAGAAATCAGATTGAAAGTGATATTTGTTTATATTCTTGGTGGCTAAAAAGATTGAAAAATGCCATTTTTCATAATTTGTGCTATACACAGTATAATTTCGGGTCGCAAAACCATGACATTCACACCTGGCAAAAACACCAACACGCTGCTCCGCTCTGACACAAACTGGGCCCCCGACCAGGTCTTGTTCCTGTGAAAATGAGAGGTACACAAACATGAATCGAGGCTAGAACTGCCATTGCTTTGCAAGAACCCTGACGCTACCAGCTTTGACTCTGAGAGCACTCAGAGCAGGCCATGTGATGTTCTTTACTTCACGTAAGAAAATCCGGGCCACAGAGAGCACCCCGGGCCCCTGGAGCCCAGGACACTTCACACCCGTTATGCTCACCTTAAGAAGAAGCACGACTGGCAAGTTTACCTGGAAACTTAATTACTGTAATCCAGAACCCCAGAACACAAACATTTAAAATGACTACAGGCAAACTATTATTAGAGACCAAATTATATTTGAAAGCATTTCTTTTTTTTTTTTTTTAAGCATTTCTAAAGACTAAAATCTCAAATCATCCCCTCACCGCCCCACTGTGGTGGGTACATTTTTGTGTGAAATTAGAACTTCCCTTCCTCCACAAACCTGTGAGTCCTCCATTTGTGCCAGGCCCTCCTCTATACAGTCAGGATACAATAGTAACAAGGCACACAAGTGTCCCTACCCTGCTCTGGAGTTTGCAGCCTGGCTAGAAAGACAGATGAGAAGCAAGTGAACAAGCCCCTGTGGTTTGGCACTAGTATCATGAAGGAAACGAACATACACACATGGGAAAGAGCTGGGGAAGCACACATGTGGAGGGCCTGTGCAAAGGGATGGGTGAGGCTGTAGCAAGGGAGCTATGGAGTCAGCCATGGAAAGCCTGGGAATAACAACTGAAAGGAGAAAGGGTGTGAGAGAGGTGGGCCACATGAGGGGAATAAAGGTGGCTCAGGCTCCAAAGGTGCCTGATCCTGCTGCTCAGCCCCTTCTCTCGGCTACACCCGTGGCTCAGGCACTATGATTAAAAAAAAAAAAGAAAAAGAAAAAAAAGGCCTGGTTCATGCACGGGCCTGAATGGAATGCTGGCAATAGCCAGGAAAGGGCAGTTGCTGCATTATAACCCTACTCAGGGTGCTGGGGAACGGAACTCTTCCCAAGAAGGAAGGCAAGCAGTGCATCTGGTAGTCCACGCCACATGGAAGCAGACAAGGCCATTAGGTTGGTCTACCCCATAGAGAGGTAGAAGCTAAATGGCTGGCCAGTTGGTCCATGACTTGGAAATGACAAGACTAGAAAAATGATTATAAAGAAGCATTTGAGTCTCTTGGAGCAGGCACCAAGGAAATGCAGCCACAAGGCAGCAACAGTGAAGTAAACTTTTAACTGGCAGATGAATCGGAAGCCATGCAGATGTCTGCCAGTCTCCTTCTGCAGTTCCCCAAGGGCTGTTCAATGCAAAGTGCTCAGGATAGCAGGGCTGATGGCTTAGGTATGGACTCAATGACATGCACCTTCAAAGGCTGATCTGGCTACCACCACTGCTGGCTACTAATCTGCAGCAGGGGCCAAATGTCAAGTTCCCAAATATGGTGCCACTTCCTGGAGAACCAGCCCAGTCCATGATTTAATCATGAAAGGATGATGATTCACCCTGTGGGGACAGACCCAGATCCCAGCTGTATTCAGAGTTGTTTTCTCTGCACCTAGAGCTCCTGCCACACTTCTACTCATAGACCTCTGGGTACCCTTTACAAGCCCACAGTCTTCTGCGTGGTATGGCCTCCAGCCAATGGGCTCATGAAATTCACATGTGCCCCAAAGTGGCTGGCTTTGAAATATGATAAAAATGCCCACTAAAGGCTCAGGAAATACACCAGCCCTATAGGAAATGACAAATGCTATGGATGATGGAAATCAAAGATAAGAGAATAACTTAAAAGCAGCAGGGAAAAAATGGCACACCACATACAAAAAAAACTCCAATAATATTAACAGCTGCTGTCTTAGCAAACGAATGGATGCCAAAAGCAGCAGGATGGCACACACAGTGCCCCAAGAAGAACTGTCAACTATGACATCCACATTCAGTAAAGTTCTTCCTTAATAATGAAGGCAAATAAAGACTTTCCCAGATAAACAAAAAATGAGCACATTTTGCCAGCAAATCAATGTTACTAGAAATACTAAAGGAAGTTCTTCAAGCTAAAGGCAACTGATAATATTTCAAACCCACAAGAATGAACACAGAGCACTGATAAAGGTAACTAAGTACTTATAAAAGTCACTATAAATATCTACTTTGGCTCCTTTCTTCCCTTAGATGGTTTTAAAAACAATCACATAAATTAGCGCGCGTGCACACAGACACACAGAAACACAGACACACAAGACACACACACACACACACACACACACACACACTAGACCTGTAACATATAAAAATGTAACATGTAAGGTATTTGCCATAATGGCATAAGGAGGGTAAGGCAGGAGCAAAGCTATCATGGGGACTGAGTCGTAGCTCAGTGGTAGAGCACTTGCCTAGCACGTGTGAGGCACTGAGTTTGATCCTCAGCACCACATAAAAATAAAGGTATTGGGTTCATCTACAACTAAAAATAAATATATATTTAAAAAAGCTATCATGGGATAAGGAAATGATAATGGATAGTAAGGTAATGATTACACAACTATGTTTTTATGGGTTTGTAACATGTAATATGTATAAAAATAATCATTAAAAAAAGCAAGAAAGAGAACAGAGTTCTATAGAAGTAATGTTTCTATATATTACTGGAATTAAACTAGTATAACCCTGAACCACTTGATAAGGTAAAGGACATGTTGCAAAACTTAAAAAATTAACTTTTTTCCAAGAAATGAACATGTCAAAAATATTATTGAATACAAAAATAAGCAGTAAAGAAGAATAGAGGAACAAAAAAGATAACACATGTAGAAAACAAAAAGCAAAAGATCAACATAAATTAAACCATGTTGATGATAAAATTAAATGTAAATGGATTAAATAGTCCAGTCAAAAGGCAGAGATTGTTAAAACTATACAATGTAATCCCACTTAGGATATGTGGTGTAAAGGAGATACACTTTACATCCAGACACAAACAGACTGAAAGTGAAAAGATGGAAAAGACATACCAAGCAAACAGCAATCATTGGAAAGAAGAATGGTACACTGATAAACAAAATAGACCACAAAATTAAAAGTGTTAGAGGAGATGAAGACTTATGGTAAACTGGTCAATAAGAAAGATAAAATAACTGTAAACATATAAACTGACAGAAATGACTAGAGAAACAGGCAATGCAATAATAGTGAGAACCTAAATACCTTGCTCTTGATCATCACTGGAACAAGTAGGCAGAAGATCAAGGAAACAGAGACTGGAAGAACACCATGAGCCAACCAGGCCTAAGAGACATCTGTGATCAGACCACCCAACAACAGCAGAATATGAATTCTTCTCAAGTACCCAGGTAATGTTCTCCAGGAAAGACTGTGTTCTAGGCCATAAAATAAACTAGAAATAAAGAATGTAGAATATGTTCTTCAACCACAAGAGACCAAAGTTTGAAACCAATAAAAGGGGGAAAGTAGGACAACTCATCAACATGTGCAAACTGAACAACAAGCTCCCAAAGAGGCAACAAGCCAAAGGAAAACATCAACAGGAAGCAAAATACTCTGAAATGAAAAAAATGAAGATAAACACACCAAGATCTATGAGACACAACTAAAGCAGAACTCAGAGGAAAACATATAGCTGTAAATACCTCTATTAAGACCTCAAGTCAATAATAATCTAGGGCCCGCCTCAAAACCCTGGAAAAAGAAAAGCAAACTAATCCTAAACAGAAAGAGCAATAACAGTTTCAGTGGAGATTAATAAAATGCAAAAGGAAAAGTAAGAGAGAAAAGTGAAAGAAACCAAAATCTGGCTCTTTAAAAATGTCAACATAATTGACAAACCTTTCAGCAGTTTGACCAAGAATAACGTGGAGAAGACTTAAATTACTAGAATCAGAAATGAAAGAGAAATACTACCATGGACCTCTCAGAAAAGGAATACTATGAACACTAGTCAATTAGACAGCTTTGATGAAATGGAAAAACTCCTAGAAAGACACAAACTACTGAAACTACCCCAAGAAGAAACAGACAATATGAACAGCCCTATAACAAATGAAGAGAATGAGTCCGTAATTTAATAAATACCCCTAAAGACAAGGGGCATGGGGTCATACATCCATAGTTCCAGCTACTGAGGAAGGTGAAGCAAGAGGATCACTTGAGTCCAGGGAACTATGACCAGTCTGGAACAGTAAGATTTCATCTCAAAAAATTTAAATTATATTTTTAAAAGATATCCATGAGGGCTGGGGAGATAGCTCAGTCGGTGGAGTGCTTGCCTTGCAAGCACAGGCCCTGGGTTAGATCCCCAGCACCGGAAAAAAAAAAAAAAAAAAAGATATCCATGAATAAAAGTTCAGACACCAATGGCTTTCCAGCTGAACTCTACCAAACTTACAAAGAATTGATTCCAATTCTTCACAAACTCTTCCAAAAAACAGAAGAGGAAGCAACATTCCCAACTCATTTTATAAGACCAATAGTACCATGATATCAAAATCAAAAAAAGAGACTGCAAGAAAATAATATGTGAAGTACAATGTCTCTTGAGCAACAAAAGTCCTCAATAAAAACATGATCAAAACAAGTCTGGCAACATATTAAAAGGACCATGGCCAGGTGGGATTTACCCCATAGAGGCAGAATTGGTTCATCATCCAAAAATCAGTTAGTATAATACATCATATCAATAGAATAAAACCAAAAATCACGATTATTTCAATACACACAGGAAATGCATTTATCAAAACCTAACACTCACTTATAATAAAGCACTAAACTAGGAACAAAACACACTTCCTCAGCCTGATAAAGGGAAACCAGAGAAGCCCACAGCTAACACCATACTTACCAGTAAAAGACAGAATGCTGTCCCTCTAGGATGGGGAACAGACCCAATGTCTGCTCTCACCACTTCTATTTGACACTGTACCAGAAGTTCCAGCTAGGACTATTAACCCAGAAAAGGAAATAAAACGTATCCAAATTGGACAGGAAGAAGTAAAACCATCTCTATTCAGAAATAACATGATCTTGTATACAGACAACACTAAGAAACTCTAGTTGGATAAATGAGTTCATTCAGCAAATTCACGATCACTATCTTTTGACACCACTGTCTAAAAATCAGGCTGGAGGCACAGCTCAGTGAGAGTGTGTGCTTAGCATGCAGAAGGCCCAGAGTGTAATGCCTAGCAACAGAAGACACCTGGGTCAAAGGGAAAATACAAGCCAAAATTCACATCTTCTCAAAGCAATAATAAAACACTACAAATTAGAATATATGGGGATTCCATCACCAAAAATGACCAAGTGAAAATTCATGGATCAGGGGTAGAGAACTTGACTAGCATGTGTGAGGCACTGGGTTTGATCCTCAGCACCACATAAAATAAATAAAATAAAGGTATTGTGACCACCTACAACTAAAAAAAATATATTAAAAAAAGAAGATTCATGGATTAAATACTGTGATCAAGACAACAAACGCCTGAAAATAACATAATTATCCATCAATTTGAAAAGGTAGAAAACAGAGCCAGGAACAGTCCATACTACTTGGGAGACTGAGGGAGGAGGATCCTTTGAGTTCAAGAGTTCATGGCCAGCATGGGCAACACGGGAGACTCTGTCTCAAAACAATAAAAATAAGTACATTTCTAGCTAAACCCACTGAACAGATCTCAGCAGCAATGAGCGCACCAAGAGACCAGGGCTCATTTCTAAAAACGCTCCTCACCACAGTAGGGCTCACTGGAGAAATGGGCTAAGTCAGGGAAAGAATAGGGGAGCAGCCTCTAACAATGTGTTAGAAGAAAAACCGGTGGTTAGGACTAAGAGGCCAGGCCAAATGACACAGGGATCAGTTTTTAAAGGCTTCACTGGCAAAGTTTTAGATGACTGAGCATTTATTTAAAAAAAGAAAATTAAAACTAACTTTTACTTTAAATAAATAAAAACTCACCAATTTCAAGAGAAGAAGATGACAAGTTACAGACTAGGAAAAATATTTGCAAAATGTGTGTAAAGAACTATTATCCAACAAAGAACTCTTTAAACTCAACAATGAGAAAACAACCTGATTAACAAAAGGGCAAAGTGGGGCTGGGGAGATAGCTCAGTCCGTAGAGTGCTTGCCTTGTAAGCACAAGGCCCTGGGTTCGATCCCCAGCACCCCCCCAAAAAAAAGAAAAAAAGAAACGGGCAAAGGACCTGAGTCCACCTCACCACAGACACTGATAGTAGCTCTATTCACACTGAAAAACTTAAGAGGCATCCAAGACACTCTCCAGTAGGTAAATGGGTAGACTGTGGTGCATGCATACAATGGAATATTATTCAGCAATAAAAAAAAATTAGCTTATCAAGCCCTGAAAAGATAGGAAAGTTTCAGATGTGTGTGACTAAGTGAAAGAAGTCCATGAGAAAGGGCTACCATACTTCACCATTCCAACCACACGACACCCTGGGAAAGACAAAACCAAGGAGGACTAAGGGGAGGAGGGGTGCACCGGGGAGCACGGACAACTTTGCAGACAGTGACACTACAGTGTGAGGCTGCCGCAGTGGATACATGGGGTCACTCGTTAGTCGATACCCACAGCATGCACAGCACCAAGAGTGACACGAACGTAAAGGAAGGCCCTGGATGTCTATGACATATCCTGTAACAACTGTACTGCTCTGGTGAAGGCGTTGGACAGCATCAGACACCAGTACCAACGGGGATCCCGAGCAAGATGAATGGAAAGAAATCCACACCTACTCACAGCGATGAGGCTATAGGACATCAAAGTCAAAGAATATATCTGAAAGTCAGTCAGAGCAAAAAGACAGATTTGCCTACAAGAACAACAGACCAGAAAGTAACTTCTCACTATAATAAGAGAAGCCAGAAGATCATGGGAAAATAACACCAACCTACAGAAAGAACAACAAAAATAGGTACATTTGCTATACATTAGCATTATATCTCAATAATGTTATTTAAATAAAATCAGAAAAAGGAAGTATAAGAAGAGAAATATGTAACAACCTAGAATTTCATACAAGTTGAACATTCTTACTTCAAAAAACCAAAATATGAAATTAATCAGAAAGTTTCAGATATTGGAGCATTTTGGATTACAGGTGCTCAGTCAGTAAATCCTATAAAATTTTCCAAATCCAAAAAACAAAAGCTGAAACACTTCTGACTCTAAGCTTTTCAGATAAAGGATCCTCAACCTGCACATAGCAAAACTTCACTTCCAGAATGGGAGTGAGTGCTTATGTCAATAAGCTAGAGCAAGTCATTCCACATGTCTATGCTTCAAAGCATCACACCCTATACATACAAGCCATTTTATCTTCAATATTTTAAAATTTAAATGAGAGTGAAACAAGTAAATTTTTAGCTAAATAAAAAACTGAGAGGTGGGCACAGTGGCACTGTAAGCCTAGCAACTATAATAAATTTGAGACCAGCCTCAGCAATTATTGAGACCCTGTCTTAAAAAATAAAAAGGGTTAGGAACGTGGCTCAATGGTTAGGCATCCCTGGGTTCAATTTCCAGTACCAAAATAACAAAACAAAAAATGAGAACATTTAGCAACAGATTCTTTGAGGGATATAATTTAGGAAGAATGAAAGTGACCCAAGAAAGTCTAAATTTGACACCCAAGGACACATTTGGGGGAGGAGGCTGCCTAAAGTCTGGAGGAGAAAAGCCACCCAGGATCCAGTCCAGGCTACTGGGAGGTGGGATCTACATTCTCACAGCTTGTCATTCCAACATACAAGACCTAATTATGAGCTCTAATAAAATTATAGAGTACGCTTTTTAAATCATGGGCCCTAATTACTACTTACAACCAAATACTATCCTGAAGGGAAAGCATTCCGAGTTTCAAAGACTCTGCTAAACAATGAACATTTGGATTACAAAAGGAACCTGCTGATAGACAGGAATACATATTTTAAACAAAGGCAAAGAAAGGCTTCCAAGAGTTTCTACTGGCAGTATTTAGAGTCTTACTGGAGGATTAGGAATCATGTGACTTCGTGTCTAGAAAAGTGATTCTATCTGCAGGTTACAGATCCTAGCTTTAAAACTATCAGTCCTGCCAAGGGCAGTGTCACAAGCCTATAATCTCAGCAAGGGAAGCTGAGGCAAGAGGATCACAAGTTTGAGGCCAGCCTCAGTAACTTATTGAGACCTTTTCTTGAAATAAAAAAAAAGGGCTGTGGCTATAACTCGATGGTAAAGCATCCTGAGTTCAATTTCCAGTACCAAAAAAACCATTTTTTTAAATAAACTAATAAATGAAACTACCAGTCCTAAAACCACTCAGCATGGCTTTGAAGACTTTAGTAGAAAATTCCAGTAAAACATTTCCGAAATACTAGCCTGATGAAATGCACACAATGACGACTCGATGGTATATACCACTGTGCCATGGTGCTGTGAAAGCACTAACAAGTTCCAAGTGAGCAACACGCCTTGCAAGGCAGGCACAGAAGCACAGCTGCACTGTTCTCACCCACTCTCCTTCATGTCCAGGTCATCAAACATCTGAATTAGGGCGATGGCAACATCGTAGATGTCCTTCGTTATCACCGGTTCCTCCAGGAGATGGGGAGAGAGCTGCAAAGAGAAAAAGAATGAAGTCGGATACCAGAACAGGGTGCAGGGGAAACGCTAGGCTGGGTGGGCGACTCTCCTCTTCGTGTCACTCTAATGAGCACCCCAGGTGAACCCAACAGCCTCGCAGCAGCCCTGGAGCACGTGCCGTGGCACACTTCATCAGTCACCTGACATTCATCAGTCACCTGACCAGTCATCAGAGCAGAGCTGGAGTCGAGAGGTCGGGGTGAAATGTCTGGCAGGAAACCTATTCTGTAGGCGCAGGATAAGATGCACCAAAAGCCTAGGGACCCCACAGCCAGCACTCTCCAGCTGTGGCAAAGCCCTGCCTTCAAGAGCCCTAAGACTCCAAGATTCCAACATGCAGAAAACACCAAAGAACGGCACAATCACATTCCTGCCAAGATGCGAAAGGGGCAGCGGAGGTCTGCAAGGCTTCAGAGCTCACTAGACTGCGAATTAAAACAAAGCTACACTGAGCTCAGATACGGTGATGCTTCCCTTCAGGCGCCTCTACAACACGCGAGGCACCAGTCACACAACCGTCTCCCCATTAGTGTTGGAATGACTGTCGGTGTGCACAGACTTCCAGGAGTTGAGATCACAGCTGACTAAGTGTCTCTACAATATCCCATAGGACAGCTACAGCACAATTCCCAGTCTATTTTATGGCCTTTCGAATTTTTTTCCAATAAGAATAAGAAGGCTTTTTTGTATAATTAAAATTTTTGCTTATCAAGTACTATATGCAAAATATTGCATTTGATTTTATGAAACACACATCAAAAGAAGCCTTTAGGTGATCAGAAGTTAATCCTATATGGAAATTATGTTTTCTGATTTTTACTTGGAGTAAATTAAATCAGCAAGCAGCCAAAGAACCCATTTCTCATTATTAGTACAACTGTAGTGATTTAAGTATGAAAAGTTGACTTCTGCTTACTAATAACTTTGAGGAAGCATGCTCGTTCATCCATCCCTAACATACAACACCTCCAAGTACGAGAATTTCCTTCTCTATCCAAATAATAACCAGTGTTCACCATAACGCAACTGTACAGAAAGAAAGGAAAAGAGGAGAGAAGGATATGTTCCACTAACTCTAACAGGGGTGTAAACACCCACCTAGAAGCCTTCCTACAAACAAGCCACAGAAAAGGAGTGTGAGCGACTCCCAAGTAACTCTACTGTACTCTAGGATCTGAGCCCCAGGAGCATTTTTAAACACCAAACAGAGCCACACTTTCCGAGTAGGCACTCTGGTTACGGGGACTCCTGCTGTGGGCAGACTGGATGAAACCATCAAGGCCCACATCACTGCTTTCCTGGGCTGAGAGACCAACAGTAAGCACAGCTGAGCACATCAGGGGGTGGCACAGAAGGGGGCAGTCAAGGGCACTCTGTCCCTCCCACTCAAGTGGGTGGTCGTTGTGATTTTGTTCCCACAATGAGGCAGAAGCCACAGTACTTCTGCCCTAAGCAGAGGTCCAGAAGCCCTACACATCTGCTATCACAAAGACATCCAGCCTGGCCAGGAGGTCCAAGAAGACAAGGAAAGATACACGTGGCAAATCAGAGAATGGCATGGCAGAGAGTGGGAAAAAAAAATGGTGCCAACACAGCTGGGACTTCAGTTTAAGAGCACTAAATACCTAAAAAGAAGAAAAAACCCTCACAGGATGCATAAAAGTTGTGCTCTACGGTGGAGTGTGGTCCAAAACTGACACACTGTAAGTCAGGGGTACAAGATGCTCACTGCTGGACTGGGTCATGGATCATGGAAGCTTGCTCCACAATTACATTACATTTACACACTAAACAGGGACAAGACCCTGGGTTCCATCTCTAGCAGTGCCCCCGCCCCGCCAAAAAAAAAGAATATAAATAGTTAAGTCTCGTGTGTTCATTTGTTGAAATACTTACTGTGTGTGCTTATCGAGTACCAAAGACAAGCTGTTCAGTAAATAATGCCAAACAGGTGTTCCCCAGCCTATGGAACACAATCGCCCTGAGCCAAGGTGACCCTGGCTCTCTGGAAGCTGGGTGGTCCCAACCAAAAGGGCTCAGAGAGCAAATGGCCAGTTCCAACCCTGCTCCTCAGCATGTCCACAAAGAAGCACTAAATGTTTGAGAGCTCTGGCACATAGTACAAAATAAACACCAAGAGGAATTAATTAAACTTTAGCTCTTCAAAGACTAGAAAATCATCATTACTCTCACATTTCAAAACCGTCAGGAAACGCAAAATGTTGAAATGTTACAAATAAGTGCTCCCTCCTGCCCACCTGGAGTGAGGGTGACTCATGTCAGAGGTGAAGGAAGTGGAGATGCTATGGTGTCTCCACCAAACCAGCAGGAGATCAAGGTCAACATCACCAATGACGTCATGGTCATAGTGTATGTCTAATGTGACAAAAATGGCACATTACCCCTGTGGTCCTACTCCCCAAAACTCATAACCACATCTAAGCATGAGAAAAACAACACTCAAATTCCAACAGATTGACCAGGGAAGCAGTCAGTGATAGGGTGCTATCACTGGGGATGGAAGCCCTTGGTTCCATCCCCAGCAGTGCAAAACGTAATTAATTAATTAATTAATTAAAAATTCTAATAGCAGTGCATCCTACAAAACCTGACCTGACCTGACCATCAAGGTCGTCAAAAGCAAGGTAAGTCTATAAAGCTGTCAGTCTGAGGAGCCTAAGGAAACATGTTGACTAAGCATAATGCAGTATCCTGGATGTGATCCTAGGACAAAGGACACATGGGAAAAACTAGAGCAAACAATCAGAAAGAAGTTGAGTTAACCGTGATACACCAGTATTTGCTTCTTAGTTCTCACAACAGTGAAAAACAAAAGTGCCATAAACGAAATGCTGACTGTAGATCTAGGATTATAATGGGTAAATAAGGGTTCACTACAAAATTCTTTCTGCTTTTCTGTTCTTTTGAAATACTGTCATTTTAAAATTGAATTAATAGGAGTATGACATTTAATGGACAATGCTGGCCTGCCTCCAACATGACTAGATTTGACAAACTGTCTCTTATATCAACCTAGTCGACCATGTCATAGTGGTAGAAAGCACGGTTCAACAACACAAATGTTCTAACAAGTCAAACTCCTCACAGAGCACTGGGCAGCATCCACCAAAACCACAAGTGCACGTATTCTCTGAAGCACCAGGGTCCCTCAGTGCTGGGACCAAGGCAGGGTTATTCACCAGGGAACATTTAGGAACGTCACAGTGTAAGGACGTGAGGGGTGCTGATTCCAACTCCCGATGATGGACAGGCTGTCCCTACCACACGGAATCACCTAGCCCTGAATGCCAACAGTGCCAAGGTTGAGAAGCCCTGGCCCACTAGCATGTTCTCACAGGGGTGTACGGCGGTGTGGGCAGCACTATTTGTGGTAAGACTGAAACTGAGCCCCTTTCAATTAAAAGCAACTTCCTGATAACTGCTTTTCTACATCCTCTGTTTCTTCCTGCTGAGAATGGAAACTGAAAAACTAGCCCCTGGTCAAAGTAACCCCTGAGGAAACAAGTTGGAACATGTTTCTAATCAGCATAGCAGGACTGAACCTGCATATGTGTACACCCTGCCTTTGGTCACACGGCCCCCTCTCCTCTTAAAAAAGCTGTTCCTGCCTCTGAGCACCCCCCAACACAGAGATTCGAGACAGAAAAGTTCTCTGTCTTCCTCAAGGTAAGATCAGTGTTTTCTTTTCTATCAAAGTTAAATCTATAATGTAGCACATACATGTTTACAGTAACTTAAAATTTTGCAACGTGTAATAGAGTCATTTTAAGTTAAAAAACCATGTAGTCAGAATGCAGCCATGTTTAAATTCCCTAACAGACATCCAGTCACAACTGTGGTCCTTTTCCCGTACCCTCCCCAATTTTAAATCAGCTAATTACGTAGACTGTAACCCCAAACTCCTCCTATCAGAGCAAGGGGCGGTACTTCCTTAGGGATACAAGCCAGTGGACTGCCTGACCAGATGTGCTTGCTCGCAGAATTCCCCTTGGGGGCACACCCTTCTGCAGGGTACCTTGCCTATCCACTTCCAAGCACCCACCTCGGTATTTCTAACACTTTGAATAAACCTGCTTTCCTTCATCCACTTTTAGTAGAGCCGAGTGATGGAAACTTCCTTCCAGGACCAAGACCAGAAATATTAGGGCTTAGCTCAATTTCAGATAGCAAAATTATGGAACCAACCTGGATGCCCTTCGACAAATGAATGGATAAAGAAAATGTACATATACACAAAGGAATATTATTCAGCCTTAAAGAAGAATGAAATTTTGACATTTGCAGGAAAACGGATAGAATTGGAGAGGATCATGCTATATAAAATAAACCAATCCCAAATAACCAAAGGCTGAATGCTTCCTCTGCTAAGTGGATGCTGATCCATAGTGGGGGATGGGTAGGGAAGAATGAAGGAACTTTGGATTATATGGAGGGGAGGGAAAGGAGGGGTGGGGCGGGTGGGGATGGGAAGGACAGTAGAGTGAGACAGACATTACCCTATATACATGTATGAAAAACATTTTTTAAATATAAAAATAAATAAATAAAAGCACTTATCTGATTAAAAAAATGAAAAAAAAAAAAAAAAAAAAAAAAAAAAAAAGACACATCGGGGCTTAGTTACAGAAAGACTGGTACATCCACGTGAAGGAAGGTCGATGTGGCTCTCCAGAACACTACACACTGGTATGAAAAGACAGGGACAAGTAGGTGAAAAAGCAGGGTGATCACAGAAGACTGCCATTTCAGTGAAAGGTGACACAGCAAGTCAAGGAGACGTCCCAGAGGTCACGCAGAGTGGCCTCCTCCAGTGGAAAGGGCTGCTGGGCAACAGGTGACATTGGATAAGAGTGGGCAGATGAATGTCTTTCCTCCTCTGAGCACATGTTCAGTGCTGGGTCCCGAGCCTAGGCCTCGTGCATGCTGGCAAGTGCTCCACCACTCAGCTGCACCCAGCAGCTCCAGGAAGGAGACATGTCATGCCTCGCTTTTTAACCTCAGAGCCTCTGAATGTCCCTCCATATGAAAGCAATTTCATGTCTACTGCAACCATCATGAGAATGTGTGCCCCAGTTCTTCATGGTCACATCAATACATCTTACTCACACTAGAAAATTATGTCTAGCCAAAATTGTATATGAATTAAAATTACCTCCCACTCCCAGTGAATTACAACTTTGTACTGACCAAAATCTAACATTTATTTTCGACATCAACAAAGTATGAAATCAGCCCCACTAATTTACACAGGGATGTGCAATATGAGTATTTATGGTACTCAGTTTATAACAAAAACCTGGGAGTTTCCCTCCTTTGCTCTTCTACCCCCTCCCTCCCCTTTGACTTCGAGTTCTAATAATGCCTTGCAACCACAGGTGGTAAATGCATGTTTGATCACATATAAAAGTTCAATCACTGCATAAGAAACAATCATTCCAACGTACCGCACTATGATAAATGTGCTCCAAATCATTAAGATAATACTCTTCAATTGAATAGGGCTTGCCTTCCACTTCAAAAATATACGCAGGATTCATCTTGTTCTGAACAGGAACTGCAAAGTAGTCTGCAAACTCCTTGCAGTTGATGGTAGCAGACATCAGGACCACCTACAGATAAGAAAGAACCACCTACAGATAAGAGAGGCCATTCCAGTACATAAACAATGAGAATAACAACCACTGAAATGAAACTCAACTAAAAGTCCAAGCTTGTCTTCTGCTTCATTCCTACATTTAATAACTTTTAGATTTTAAATAGAAGACCTTGTTCTAACGTCATGTATTGTACATACTATTATAAAGAATGCTCAGATACTTTTACTAGTCCTCTTAAACTGTTCCATCAAATGAGAAATCACATATCTCCAATAAAGCTATAGTGTTTATCTAAAAGGAAATTTTCATCAAGGAATTAATTTTTTTAATAAGTTATTAGAGCCATGCGCAGTGGCACACGCCTGTAAACCCTGGGGCTTGGGAGGCTGAGGCAGGAGGAACACAAGTTCAAAGCCACCTCAGCAAAAGTGAGGCACTAAGCAACTCAGTGAGACCCTGTCTCTAAATGAAATACAAAATAGGGCTGGGGATGTGGTTCAGTGGTCAAGTGTCCCTGAGTTCAATCCCTGGTACCCCCACAAAAATAAAAAATAAGTTATTAGATAATGTGCTCCAGAAATCTGAGGCAGTAGACTAGCAAAGAGGAAGAGAAGAGATACAGAAAACCTTGACTATAGCCCAAGAATCTGCATCAGACAAAGCTATGCAACAAACACAAAGAGTTAGCCCAGGCCAGAGCAGGATGATAGACACTCAGGAGATGACTGGTTCTAAGGTTTGCCAAAAAACAAATGCCAGATGATATCCTTAAGAATCCTGGCCACAAATGCCAGAACAGTGTTGACAGCATATCAAACATGCCTGGAGAAGATGGCGGCATTATGGAGGACTGCCCATTCCCCAACACCCACAGGCTGTGTGTGCAACACAGCTCTCTGACTGGCAGCTGCCTATCTGCTGGTATGGCAATAAGGGGTCTGCATGTGTGAATCTTAGTATACAAGTAAAGACGCTCTGAGCACTGCTGGTGCGGTTACTGGGTGGACAAACACTGTCCCCTTGACCTGAGACACAATGGTAAAGTCATACTGCTTAGAACTCACTTTGAGAAGGTTAGGAAAGCATGTTCTGACAGGCCAGCTGGAGTGAAAAAGTGGCCCCCAGGGATACACCCAGTCACTGTGCACGATCCCTGGCCATCATCTAAGGAGAGCAGGGCTTTTGGTTTCTGTTGCCTACTGTTCATTCTGCAGTGCTGGGGATCAAACCCAGGGCCTCAAGAATGTTAGGCAAGTGCTCTACCACTCAGTACATCCCAACCCAGGGCTTCTGTTTTGTTGAGCACACTGCAAAGCCATACTGGACTCAGCACGGCCCTGGCCTCCCCAAGCAGCCCAGTCCCTCCTGCAGACAAGACAAGGCAGCAACCTACCCAAGACATGCTAGTCCAGGTTGGGCCTGGGCCAGAGGACAGCAAGTAGGGACAGAGAGGAACCAGGTCAGGAGAACCAGGGACCTCCACAGGTCTGAGGAGGGAGATGCAGCCCAGATACCCTTTTTCTTGCACCTGTGTTCTCTGGCAGCAGCACTTGTGTAAAAAGGAAATAACCAAGGATTTTCTGAGTTTTCTTTTTTTTTTAACTTTACGAAACAATCTAAAACTTGGCTTCTAATTATTTGGCCCAAATACATGTCTAAGTGTTTGGAAAATATAGTGCTTTGTATATTTTTAAATAAATCATGAACATATTGAAACTGAAAAGTCTCTTGCTACTTACTGAACAGGATGCACATTCCTCACCACAGTTGTCCACAGTGTGGCAGAATTTCTTCTCAAATCCACCAACACTCTTAACTCTGCTTACCACAGAAAACTAAAAAACCTATAATCTAGTCATTATTTTGATTTAAGTAAAAAATAAAAGTCTTCAGATGACAATCATGCAAGACCTCAATTTGTTGAATTATCATCAGTGCCATCTTTACCCCAAGGTTCCTAAACAGGAACAAAAAGCCCCTTCTCTCACTCATTCTCTAGCCACCCAGAGGAGCAAGAAAACCTACAGTAAAAGTCAGGTTGCATTCTTTTAAAAAGCCACTAAGATGAGGTGTGGTCACCTTGTGGGTGAAAGAAATACTTCCTTAAAAATGAATAGAGTTGACACTTGGAGACAAACACTGCATGATTTAGAAAGCAGCTCTTTTGCAGTAACAAGAAATCCTTTAGCAGTCCTACGCTGTAACCACATGTGGATCCAAAAGACCTCTGCTCAGCATGGCTCACAGAGGGTGAACTATGTTTAGACTTGTTTAGCTGACATAATTATTCTTTTTTTTTTTTTTTTTTTTTTGAGACGGGGGTCTCACCAAGTTGCCCAAACTGGCCTGAACTGGCCTTCCCCCTCCTCAGCCTCCTGAATAGCTGGAATTACAACCGTGCGCCAGCACACCCAGTGTAGATGGCAGTTATTCTAACCCTTCACTATTCTGCCCGAGTACACACCTTCCTCCTTTTGGTTCAAATAAAAAAGGGTATGTGCCATTTCCCCACAGTTGTTAGCTGACTCGGGACTGTGCCTCTAAATGGCAGCACATCTGCTGTCTTCAAGCTCCAGAACCCTCAGCACTTCAGGGCTGTTTCCAAAACAGGGCTTGCAGAGTCATCTGCACACCTGTAAACCATGGTTCCTGCTCAGCCAAAGACCCAGCACTTCATTGCAGTCAACTACTATTAGGTCATTTTCTAAAGCCTGGAGAAAGCGTGAGAATTCAACACAACACAATAACCAAAAAGTGTTCCATGCTGTATACTGTGAACCTCAGAGTAACCCTCCGTCCACCTCCTGGACGACCTGGGGCAGTATGCATAACAATGCATTTTAAAAGGCTGGACCCAACTGTTTCTATTAAAATAGGACAGGGAGAGACACAAGTAAACCATGAGTCTTAACTTTATAAATATTCCTGTTACTCATAAAATGAAATTTACCTTCACAAAACGTGAATTTGTTCTTAAAAGTTTGCGAACTACCAACAGCAGGAAATCCATTTCTTCAGTTCGCTCATGTACCTACAAAATAAAAAAGAGGGCATCCCCACATGGCATCAAGCACACGTCACTACTAAATGAGGAGAGAAGGTGGCTTCAGTGCACTGCTGGGAGATGGGATAACCAGCTGGCTGCCTATGCAGCTCTTTAGGGGAGTGGCATCCCTCCTGGCTCAGAGAAGGCAAAGAGCATCTGCCCACAAGCCAGAAGGTTATCACATGCACCACTCTTACCTCATTGTGTTTTTATCTTTTTAACAATTTTCTTAATTTTTTTTAGTTGTCAATGGATTTATTTATATGTGGTGCTGAGTATCAAACCCATGCCAAGCAAGTGCTCTATCACTGAGCCACAACTCCAGCCCTCTCAGTGTGTTCTTTAGGGCCCACTGGCATCTGAGCAGAGCAATGTGGAGAATCTTTGGCCCTGCCCTCTGAGTGCCAATAAGGCCCGCAGGTCACAGCAAGCAAATTCCCGAGCACAGAGAATCACTGGTCCACCCCTTGTGCCTGTTGCCTAACCCTCAGTCATGTTCTAAAGGCTCAGTGCTATTGTGGCCAAGTACAGAGATACAGATGTGGCAGTCTAATGCAGACTGAGGAACTGCGTGTCATGCTCCATGATGTGCAGAACTGCCCCTCACAAGGGACGGTGAGAACTGGCCCTGGAAAAGCTGGGCTGGTCAGAGGAAGGTCAGGGTAAGGCCAGCAGCAGAACAACAGCACCAGCACAGAAGTGTGCCCAGGAGATTGGTTGCCTCCACATGCAGACTGAGCTACCCCAAGATCCACCACCCCTTGGCCCATCCAAGCCAGCCAGGGACAAAGGGCCCCTTCTCTAAGAGAACGCCATTAACCTACATTTGGTCAGGGTACCTCTGTACACAAAGGGATGGCAAGCTTCTATCTGAAGACACTTCTGTGTCAAAGAAGAGAGACGGCCACTACATTTGAAGGAGGGGGCACACTCCTCAGGGTAAAAGCCCCGACATGTCATTTCATAGCTACTTTTGCGCCCAGTCCCACTACCAGAATCGCTCCCCACTGAAGCAGATGTGCAGGGAAGTGCTACAGAGAAAGAAGAAACTGGCAGCTGGAAGTCCTCAGACCACCATGAAAGCTCCTTTTCATCTCATCCTATCACCAACCTGAGACATCTCATCTCAAGCCTCCCATATCTTACTTGAGAAAGAAAAACCAAGGTTACCGCCAGTAAAGGACCCCAAAGGCAACTTCTCCCCCACCCCAGTCCCACCTCTAGGTCTACTGCTTCCACCTCTAGCATGGAAGTCTCTCCCCTTGAGCTTCTACACCCATCTTTTCCTGCCCTTCTGCCCGAAGACCCCACCTTCTCCATCTACAGGTCTCTAGGGTCCCCCACCACAGTACTCTCTCCATAGCACCAACACACCCCTCAGCAGCCACCCATCTACCCAGGCAGCAAGGGGCTGAGGGAAGAAACTAGGCACTAATGAGACCCCTCATTCACAGCAGGAACTCAAAACATACACACTGAACAAATGACCTGCCTGAAGCGAACTTATTTTTTTTCAAGAGTGGAAACGCTAAAATGTTACTGTTCCATCTTGAACGGCCTGGCTATCTTCAATTCTGGCTCTTACATTTCTTCTGAAATTCAAATCATCCCAGAGAATGTGATCAATTCTACCTATAAACTTAATCCTCCAGGTGCATTCTGTGCATTCACCCCGGGTGCTGGCAACTCAGTGCTGCAGCAGGCAGCTGTGGCTGCAGGGTGAAAGCACAGCAGCCCCCGACACTTCCACTGCCCCTGCAGGGTGAGTTCTTGCAGAAGAGCAGCCACCTCTGTTCAACCATTAGAAAAGAATGTGGTCAAAGATACAGAGTGTCTGTCACTCACCTACGTATATGCAGAGACTGCTAGTTAGTCAGCAGACACCAGAAAGGTGAAAAGCAAATGTAGGCCTTGGCACAACAGGCTCTGGAGTACACTCTGGAGGCAAACCCTGCAATACCATTTGCTCCAGCGGCCTGATGACTGAGCTTGGCCAAGCTTCAGGTTCCTTTCATGTAAAATGGGCTGAACTGTAGTAAAGAGCTCAATAAGGGACCACTGATTGAATCTGAATTTGAGCTCTACCTAAAGACACTCAAAATTGCCAAGTGAGAAAAAAAAAATTCTGAATCACGCTGTCCACAACACTATTTGGAGGGAATGCCACTCATTTCCACCTTCTCCTACACACCTGCAGTTCTGTAAAGTCAAGCAAGCACACACAAGAGCATAGCGCACCGTGCAGCCCTGCAGTGCCCGCTGCCGTGATCAACGATCAAACACCTCCAAAGAGTGGTGGGGCCTGTTGCCCAGCGGCTGCCCAAACAGCTGCCACTCTTCTGAGAGCCCAGCCTTCCACACCCCTACGTACTAGCAGACATTTCTTCCCCACTAGAAATGAGTCAAGTCTCTCAGGACAGAATTGCTGATGAGATTTAAAACACAGGAGTTTTTGGTGGAGCCATTTCCAAAGCTCCTGGAAAAACTGTGGTACTAGAAATATAAATATCAATTAAATATTCTGTCCTACTTAGAAGTCCAAAAGGAACAGGGAAGGAGAAAAATAAGAAAGCTAAACCAAGCACAAAAACACAGTTCACAGAGCTTTATTAGAGCTTTGGTTGTTTTGTTTTAAGAGAAATAGAGCAATAACTTATATTTTATTGTTTTTTTTCACTTGCAGTGTTAGGGGCCTCACGTTAGCTACACCCCTAGTCCAATCTTTTAAAAAGCTACTGTTGGCCTTAATTTCCTAGCTAGAGAGCTCCTGTGATGTGGCTGAAAACATGCACATACCGCAGGGTTCTCCTAACTGTCTTACTGTGACTGGCTTCTCCCCTTGCAGAAAGCAAGGCCCATGTGTGTGGTCTCTGCCACAGCAGCCAAGGCACCACAGACAGCAACACACAAGGGCAAACAGCTCCTGTAAAACCTCCTCTATAAAAGCAGTTCCAGGCCTCACTGGGTCTGCAGCCTACCAATCCCCGGTCTCCACGAGGAATCTTTTCCTAGTCCTCAACCTCCTGCCCCCATAATTTGAAAGGAAGAGCAAAGAATTTAAAAATTCACATTCATAAATAGAAAGGGCAGTTGTAGACACAAAGTATTTGTGGACCCATCACAGGAGGACACACTGCGGGAGACCCACGCTACGTCCTCCATGAGAAGGCCCACTCAAGGTCACAGCACTCACTTCATCAATGAAGACGTGCGTGAATTCCATCAAGCTCTTGGCACTGACTATCTTCTGCAGCAGGACTCCTGTGGTCATGTAGATTAACCTGGTGTCTTCTGTTGCTATTTTCTCTAGTCCTACCTGAAATTGCGAAAGGAAGGAAGAAAGGGGTAAGAGGTCAGGTTTAAATGGCTTCCATTAACTGCCAAAAGAGGGAGGTAAGGAATTTTAAAACATTGTATTTCAGAAGGCAGTGTCGAAACTGAAGTCAAGTTCTCAATTTCAATTCTTCTTCCTTTCTGGGCAGGGGCTGGCTTATCTAGTCATACTGCATAACACATTTTCATGTTACAACCACTGTGTATGAAGACACACCTTCCACACTACAGAGATATAATTAAAAGGATAAAATTATAAAAGCCATGAGCCTAAGAATCCTCACTTCTCTCCTATTCAACAGAGGAAGAAATTAAAAGTTGTTTTTAAGAAATTCAGTTTTTCTTTTAATTAAGCCATGGTTCTGCTCTGTAAGTAACTGGCTCAGTAGAAAAGTCATATACCATCATCGACTTACACAGACAGAAATCACAGCAGAGAGGTTGGCTTTCTCTCCCATGCTCACCTGATAGCCCACCACACCACCAAGAGTCCAAGCGCGCTCTTTGCTGATCCACCTGGCAATGCTGCTGGCACCTATCTTCCGTGGCTGGGTGACCACAATGTTGCAGTAGGCACAGCGTTGAATGTAATGGTCCAAGATGTACTGCGGGAGCTGCGTGCTCTTACCACTTCCAGTGGCACCATGTATAATTACCACAGAATTACTCTCTATCAAGGAAATAACCTGAAATTTTTAAAAAGTTTTATTTCAAAATTGGCACAAAACTGACAACAACATATTATCTATCTTAATAAGATTTTGTTTTCCTTTAAATAAAATTTATTAATTAACCATCCAGACATCAAAAGACAGTGAAAGAAGCTGCCACCTTTAAGCCCAATTTCACTACCCCTAGGATCATAACTATTAATATCTGTGTAAACCTGGTCAAGGAACTTCAGCTCTCTAGGTCTCAATTTCTTCTATAGACATGAAACTACCAAACTGGATTTCTATATTCCTAAGTCTAAATTGCTATTGTTTCAAAATTTTGCCATAAACCTGCATGTGATACTACATGAAAACAAAGCGGTTATACTCATGTGGTTTTAAATTTTCATTTTAAACTCAAGATGAATTTTCAAACAAACGTCTAATTCTTCACTTACAGATTATACAGATTATTCTAAACTTCAGTCTAATTCCTTCCCACCAACCCCCAATCTTCGAGCTCTTTCATGCATCTAGCAATGGATATCAATCAGAGAATACAAACTAATCTGAATATTAGCCTCTAAAAATTAGTGAAGTATATCTACTCTATAAAAGTTGCATGATTCAATCTTCAACAAAATGAAAATGAAATTTGGAACATTTCTCACTGTTTCCCCTTGTAACTGCTTTATCCACTAGGCTAGTTAGTAAAGGTTTCAATACACTTACTTTTAACCTTGTTTAATAACAGGTAAGTAATCAGAAACTCAACCATCCTCCTGCTAGACCTGGCCTAGCCTCAGTAACAAAATGATCTGTAAATGATTGACAAATCAATCCACAGGCAAAAATATGAGCCAATACTCCAAGAAGAACCCCACAGAGATGCTGGGGTACATCCTCTCTTATAACACGACCTCATGGTGAGTTTCTTCGATCAGCTCTGCTGGGGCAGGACCAGCAATGACTGACACCTACTGCGAAGGCTGATGCGGCCAGGTGACAAGCCCAGTGTACAGAGGCAAGTAGATGGAGGCTAAACACATTGAGCACAAGCCAACAGAAAAATCAGCAGCATGGTCACAGGGAACCACCTCCACAGAGCCCTAGGCTAATTAGCTCCTCAGTGGCTGTCTGCAGAGCCCTGCACACAGGTAGGCTCATGTGGTAAATCAACAGTGTTGGGCCTCAGGCATCTATTCAATCAGCAAAATTACATTATGACAATAATAATTTTACCTCTTCTTTACATCGGTTTATAGGCAAATCAGGGTATTTATAAGTTGTCTCTGGGATGCATGTCGCATTGCTTAATTTAGCCAAAGGCGGCCTTGGACCTGGATTCAGACAAAAATAAAGAAATACAATGGTCTAGTTTATCTGAGAAAACACAAAGTAAAGAACCCAGTGTTACTCTGCTCTAGCTGGTATGTACATGTACACACACAAATGAAAAAACACATTTCCTACAGGTTGATACAACCAGCAGGCTCATTAGAAACTTCCCTTACACTGAAAGAACAGGAGAAACCAGTGAAAGGGCAACTTCCCTTAATAGCCCATTATCAGGGCTGGGGCTGGGGCTCAGGGGTAAGCACTCCTCTAGCATATGTGAGGCACTGGGTTCGTTTCTCAGCACCACATATAAATAAGTAAAATAAAGGTCCACTGTCAACTAAAATATATATATATTTATATATACATATTTTATATATTTTTTTCTTATATATATATATATTTTTTTTAATAACAGCCCATTATAAGTTTAGACAGTGAACAGAGAACATGCACATCCTTTCATCACAGTGAGCTATACTACTTCCCAAGGTAATGTCCTGCAAAACAGGACACATCACTTATTGAAAGGTGCTTAAATGGCCGGGTGTAGTGGTGTATGCCTATAGTCCCAGTGGCTCAGGAGGTTGAGGCAGGAGGATCAGAAGTTTAAAGCCAGTCTTGACAACTTGAGGAGGCCCTAAGCAATTTAGCAAGATCATGTCTCAAAAAAATTTTTAAAAGGGAGGAGGTTGTGTGGGCTGGGGATGTATCTGGGTGGTTAAGTACCCCTGGGTTTAATCCCTGGTACAAAAAAAAAAAAAGAAGTGCTTAAATGGAATCTTAATACACCCACTTGTTAAGCGTGCATTCCAAGCTACTAAAATAAACAACCAACAAATGAATCACACACACCTACCAACTCGTGAGGCCCACAACACCCTGCTGAGGGTGCCACCCAGGTCTGAATGCTCCTCTCTCTCTAGTAAACATCCTCTCAATATGAACGCTGCTCTGGCCACCCTAGGAGCCCTGAACCACCTCTGGCTGTCACTTGGCAAGCTGATCAACTATCAAATTCCTGGGGTGTAAGCATTCACTGGGAAATATATTTTAATTCCAAAATAAGTAAACTCTTTAGGTGTACTCGCTCTTCCCCCAAATCGCTCCCTTCTCTGAGTGCCCCTCTCCTCGTAGAGCCTTTCCTCCCTCCCCCAGCTGGCCCTTCCTTTCTGTTCCAGTGGCTCCTCCTTATCATTGTCCCAACTAATAAAGATGCACCAAGTTTTTCTTTCATAGTTGGTCGAATAACATATAAATAAGATGTGGCTATTTTTTTTTTTTTTTCGTTTTATTTTTGGCCCTGCTGGGAATGGAGCCCAGGACCTCAAACATAACAAGTGCTCCCCAGGATAAACAGTTCTACCCCTCTTGCCCTGTGTCCGAATCAATTTCACAACGAGAAGAGCCAGATCTGTTGTAATCACTCCAAGCAACAACATGCTCCTTTGGGGAAAACAGGACTCCTCCTAAGGTACTCCTGGCCACGTGGGGGATGTTCTCCAAGTCCTGCCCTGCAAAGCTTCCTAGGCCTCTCGGATCACCGGCTCACTAAAGCAGGAATTTTTTTCCATCCACACTTCACTTTCATCCAGTACTCCTGCCAGAATACAGTCAGGAAAGGAAAAAGCTACACACCCTGGTGAATGAGGACACACACAGCAGGGGCAGAGGGGCAAGCAAACAAGGGGAACAGTGGAAGCCAGAGGCTGAGGAAAGAGCTCTCCAATGGGAGAGAATGAAGGTTCTTTGAGGAAGACATACCAGAAGGCAGCTACATCTTTCTGCTCAGACTTGAGGCCCTGTTTCATGGTGCCGCTAAACAAAGCCTGTTACTCTGACAATACTGATGTGACTTATATGACTTGATTACTCAAATTTTGAAGGCTGTTACTTAAAAGATAGAAATTTCACAGGGAAAAAAATGCCAAAAGCCCTCACTGCACTGTCTAAACAACAACCCTTCTCCCGGTGCCACAAAACACCACCTGACGTTTTCAGGTCACTGGCTGAAGCAGACCCAGAGCAGGAGGAGCCCGCCTCTGCATATGCAGCCCCAGGGCAGGCAGAAGCCAAAGAGCACAAGGGATGCTGGAGGCTCGGTCAGCTTCATATCAGCAACAAATCAAAAGGAAAAGCATTGAGGGGAATCTAAAGCAAATAAGACCACATGTGACACGGTGAACAAAGTGGCATGACAAAGACTGCCACCTCAAAATTTGCTACTTTTTTTTTTTTAACATGATCTCATTTCATTTTCACATTTTTCCATTATCTCTTTATCCTAAGTTAGTAGCGTTAAAATATTTTATATGAACTGGGGAAACCCTAAAAATCACTAGTTCTCCTCCTTAAGCCATCCCACAATTTAAAATCTAATCAAAAGTTTCATAATTCGAGGTTCCAAAGAGTACAGAAAGGATTTTAACTAATGAGTGGCATACCAGCTCATATGAAGAACACAACAGCATGTCTTACCTTAAACTCCAGACAGTAGGGGCTGGGGTTGTGGCTCAGTGGTAGAGCACTTGCCTAGCATGTGTGAGGTGCTGGGTTTGATTCTCGGTACTACATATAAATAAATAAAATAAAGGTCCATTGACAACTAAAAAAAATATTTTTTAAAAATTTTTTTAATTAAAGAAACAGTAGACATTACAGAAAATAAGCTTAATTATTGCATTTCTGACTTAACCAAAAAATTGAATCTTCCAAATAGCTAATTCCATATCAAGTTCTCCAAGGACAAAATGGTTCTGTACAAGAAACTAGCCTGGCTTGACAAGGGGTTCCCTTCTCTATGGAGGCTAAGCTCTTAAAAGCTCAGAACAAAAACTAAAAGCGGGGAGGGAGGAACAACCACTAAAGATACCACAAATGAAAAAGGAGGCAGAACTGTGGCTTTTCATCACCACCCAAAGACATTAGACGGGACAAACTCAAGTGCCATGCAAGAGCAAACAAGCCCTGAGGAGGCCTGGACCTGGAACCAGGCTCTCCTAACAGGAGAGTTTCTGCTTACCAAGGCTGTTCCATCTCTAGCTCAAAAAGTGGCTAGCCTTTAACTACAGGCAATGATTCTAATTAATCTACAGAAATTCACGGCGCATCTGTCCTTGAATTTCTACTTAGAAAGAATTTTTTAAATACCTATGAATGAAATACCAGCAGTATCTCACCAAATCAAAAGTATTTTACAACTAGATGTAACACAATGTTCAGCTGAAGCCTACAGGGCTGGGCTGGAGTTAGGGGTAGCAGTGTTATCTCATGGTTTTCATAAAAGGAGACACTAAAGTAGAAATAGCTCGAGGGTATCCATATTGCATGTCCATAGAGTCCCACCTGGGCCAGGCAATGTCTCCCAGCTGCTCTCCTCAAGTCCACTCTCACCCCCCCCCCCCAATCAAGTCTCAAAGAAGTGTTCTTTCCCCAACACAAACCTAAGCCTGTGAAACCCTCTCCTCCCTTCACACTCATCGCCCGCCCTCCACCAAAAACAAAAAACAAACAAACAAAAAAAAACACCTAGAACCTTGGGTAGCTTCCCACTGCTCTGCCTGTTAAGACCAAAATTCTTGGCCACGGCTGTGGGCCCTGTCTTTCAGAGTACTTAACTCCAAAAGCATTTACTTATGCAACTCTCTGACCTCAGCGAGCTCTGGAGAAGGAAGGATTCTCGCTGACTTACAGTGCTGACACACACGCCTCAATGATTGCTGATGGCTGAACATACCCTCCTCAGGAAGCCAAAGCTGCAGTTCAGGTGACTGCTCAGTGACAAAATCTAAGTGTATTAGGATGCCACAGACAGAAAGCAAAGAGCAGTTTAAAATATGAGTCAAAAACACAAACTATGAGGACAGATACTCTAAACTGCAGGCATTCATTTGTAATCTAGCAATTTCCAAACAGTGGCAATCCAACATGGCAGGGTTCAAGACCAGTCTGTAATGGACTATATGTGCCCCAGGTATAACAGGAAGGATGGCATCACACAGAGTTGTCTAGAAACTAACCAGCATGCTTCCACAAATTGAAGTATTAGATGACAGACCTCTCTCCACAGTAATTCACAGGGCTCTTCCACGCCCTACTGAGGCTGCACAGCACCCCAGAACCCCTCTATCCTGATGTTCAAGACTTCCTAGACTTCCTATAAGTAAGCAACGATACAACTGACATTCTTGAGTACACAACCTGTACTGTTCTTAGCATAAGGGGAAGCATCAAAGAGCACACACATTTCGAACTACACTTCTAGTAATAATGCACTGAGTTGTTCAGACAAATCTCTCTCCAGAGACCACTAAAGATGCTAGGTGAAGAGCACACACATCTCCTTAAAGGCACTGAAGGGACAATGATCCAATGAACACATAACAGGCCAACTTCTACACTAAGGCAAGAACACAGAGGAAGGCAAAGGGTTCAGGCTGCCTTTGCCTTAAGGTAAAATATAAATGAATTAACCACACTAGAGCACAGTGACCCCACTCTCAGGCAAAGGTAAAAACAAAACTAAATGAAAGAATGTGCCACAGACAATGGCTCAGAATTTTCCAAAACTGATAAAAGATACCAGTCTACATTGGGTCAAGAAACCCAAATAAATCCCAAGAAGAACAAGGATTAATACAGTACTTGTGTGTTTGCATATCTCATCGTCATTTAAAAAGGTTAAAAAAAGAAAAGGGAGCTGAGCACCATGGCACACGTCTATAATCCCAGTGACTCAGGAGGCTGAGACAGGAGGTTCACAAGTTCAAAGCCAGTCTCACCAACTTAACAAAAAAGCAACTTAGACTCCTCTAAATAAAATATTTTAAAAAAGGGGTGCTGGGGATGTGGCTCAGAGGTTAAGCACTGCTGGGTTCAATCCTTGGTACAAAAAAATAAAAATAAAAGAAAGAAAAGAAAAATGTTCTTCTAACCCCAACTCTGTGCTTAAGTCAGAGGATAGGTACACCAAATAGAAAAAGGGGAGGCAGAGCTTCCTGGCTGGATCAGTAGGAAGTTCATCATAGACAACCTTCATAAAGTAAAACTCGACGGGGAGCTTCCACCACATGAACAGGGCCTGACGCTACGGAGGCACTGAAGCAATTTGTTCCAAACTAAACAGTTGTGGCCAGAAAAAAAGGATGTAAGAAACTTTTACTTCTTACTTTACACAGTCTGCTTTGTTTAAATTTTCATTTCAATGTTTATTATTAAAAAAAACACTCCTATAGTAAGTTTTTTAAAAAATTAAATAGTTTCAATTAATAATAAAGCAAGGAACCATTATTAATATTCAAAAAACCAACTATTTAGGAACTATAAGAGAAAAAAATGAACATTCTACAACCTCTCATATACTCATGTGCCTAAATACTTATAAGCAATATGATTTCTTACTTTAACAAAAATACCATATTTCTTACACTTTTAAGAACATAATGTTGTAGTGTGTGAACACTCACATCATATTTAAGATATTTAAAGATGCCTGTTTACCTGGCCCACTAGATGGTTGGTCGCTGTTATACATATCAAATTCTTGTGCTTCAAGTTGTCTGTATTTGTTAATATACTCCATTTCCGAGCTCCTCTGGCTGAGGGTCCTGAAAATAATAGTAAAAATTAGATACTATTCCCCAAAAAAACACCAGACTGCTGATCCTTAGTTTTCATTAAGTTACAGGGGAACATGCAAATAGCCAAGTAGTAAATGAAAACACACTCAAACTCACCGCTACCAGGAAGATGCAAATTCAAACAATGAGAACCCATTTTTCACATACTAATATTGCCAAAAAGAGCAAACAGCCTCAGAATATTTAGGGGAGGGTGGTAAGTGGTGTGACCATTTATCCTAAAGGAAAATTAGTGGTATCTCCTAAAATGTGAAACACACACAGCTCCTACGATCAAACCTTTCCTCAGTACAATCCTCACACCTGTAAACAAAGGCTCGCACACACATGCATGGAAGCCTCACACATGTGAGGTGCCCTCAGACACCACGGACGGCGCAGTGAGCAGAGCCACGTCCTCGCCCTCACAGAACTACCATCCCGGTGAACCAGACACAGTATGTCAGACGCTACGAATGCAGTGGAGAAAATAAAACTGGGTGGGGTGTGAAGAACTCCAGGGAGAAAGGGCACTTTCCATGATATTCATGATTAAAACCTGAAAAACACATCCAAAGGAGGGACAATCTAAAACTATGGCATACCCTTACTTAACATGAATGGTGTTTAAAGATTGCCGTGGCTCTGTTCACATCAGTTGAAAAAGTGCTCAGGACATTTAAGTATTACAAAATTGGCGGCTGCAGTGACATATATTATAACATGCTATCAATTATGTTGGGCTGGGGAATAGCTCAGTTGGTAGAGTGCTTGCCTTGCAAGCACAATGCCCTGGGTTCAATCCCCAGCACTGCAAAAAAAAAAAAAAAAAATTATATTATGGGTGGGAGGGGTGGGGGGAAGGGAAAAAATAACAGAATGAATCAAACAACATTACCCTATGTAAATTTATGATTACACAAATGGTATATGTACAAACAGAGAAACAACATGTATCCCATTTGTTTACAATAAAAAAAATTATGTTTTTGTTCTCAATGACTAATTTAAGTCAACTGTTGTCAGAGAATGAGTGTGTACACTATTGATTCTTCAAATTTGAGACTCAACGCGATGGCTAACTTGACTAGGACAAGGGATGCCCAGATAGCTGGTAAAATACCACTTCCAGCTTCATCTTGTGAGGGCACTTCTGGAAGAGATCAGCATTTGAACCAAGAGACTAAGCAGACTCTTCCCAACACAGGTGAGAAGTCATCATCCAAGTGAGGCCTACCCAAACAGCAAAATGGAGGGAAGGAAGTATTATCTGTATTCTGCACTGGGACCACCATCTTGTCCTGCCCTCCACACAGAGTGCCTGTGAGTCTCCAGCTTTCAGGCTCCAGAACACACACCAGCAGCTCCACTACCCCAGGTCCTCAGGCGTTCAAACTTCATACTGAATTATACCACTGGTTTTCCTGGTTCCCCAGGATATCATGGGACATCAGGTCTCCAAAATCCTGGGACACGATTCCCACGATAATAATCATTTCATTGGTTCTGTTTCTCTGTAAAGTCCTAATACACTTTAATAAAATGCCATTCATATTACAGCTTTCTTTTACTAATAATTATGCTAATAATGCTAATAATTATGTCACCCTTTTTTGGTTACTGTTTGCCTGATATTTGTTCACTAATTCACTCAGTAAGTAACTATGGTCTGACTTCATGCCTGGCACTCTTCTGAGCACCAGTCACCAGTACAGACTTCCCTCATGGAGCTTACAGTACAGCTGGGTAAGGAGTATTAAAATGAGTAAAACATAAAGCACGTTAGAAAAGTGCACAGGGAGAAATAAGACCAGAAGAGAAGATGGGGCAGGAAGGACTGCAACATTAAAAAGGTGACAGAACACTGCAGCAGAAGTCTGAAGAAGGTTAAGTAAACAGCTATACAGGGTTGGGGTTGTGGCTCAGTGGTAGAGCACTTGCCTAGCATATGCGAGGCACTGGGTTCTATTCTCAGCACCACATATAAATAAGTGAATAAAATAAAGGTCTATCAACAACTAAAAAATATATGAAAATAAAATTTTTAAAAAAATACAGCTGTACAGCTATTCATGGGGAAAGCACTCCTCCCCAAGAATCCTGGGAAGCACTGAGGCCAGAGGGTACCCAGTGTGGTCAACTAAGCCTGGAGAAGGACTACAGGAAGGTGGTACCCAGAGAGGTACAGGGGAGGACTGGGGGTACCTGGGAGAGGCAGGAAATAATTAGAAAGATATTGGCTGTTGTTCTGAGTAAGATATGTTTTGAGCACACAGAGAAGTGACATGTCTGACTCCTGCTTTAAGGGTGAACAGGTGAAGGGGAACTCAGTAGACTCCTAGCATCAAGGCCAACCACCCTAGGGTGAACCAGAGCAGCACAGAGATCAATGGAAATGGGACAAGCAGGGCCAGCCGCACTTGTGACATATTAAATGTAGCAGGGCATGGAAAACTAAGGGAGGTCAGGAATGATCCTGAAGCTCCCGCTCTGGATCAGATAAATCAAGCACCCCATACCCTGTATAGAGCATCCCACAGCCATCTGGGGCCTCTGACAAGCAAACAGCAGCATGCAGATGAGGGAAGAAGGCCAAGACGAAAAGCCCCACCAAGCCAGGGGCATTTGCCGCTTATTTCTTCTGGTGTCTCCTGATCTGCACTCACTACAGGGCAAAGTCCAGACACGAGCCCTGCCCAGGCAGAGTGCCAGGAGAAGCCTCCAGCTCTGTGGCAAGGGGCGGCAAAGGGGCTGCTGAGAGCTCACAACCAGGGCAATTGCCACTTTGCCTCTTCTTTTCTCCATTCTCTCACTCTGGCCCACAAGCAGTACCATGGAAGGCAACAGCAACAGCAGCATCACAGGGGCTAGCAGGAGCCTAAGCCTCCCTTCCAGTGGAGGATCTGTGCTACAGAGGATTCGCAATCCCTCCTGTCACTCTCCCACTCTGCCCTCTCACTGCTTGGCCCAGGGTGTGGGCACAGTTGGATGATGGTGGCCAGAGCTGCAGGAAGGAAGAGGCTCACAAAATGGACCTGAGGCTGCTCACATATGGTCTGGCCCACGAGAGCCAGCAGACCTAAACTAAGCTGTGGGCAGATGGCCGTCAGGGGGTACACGTGCAAGACAGTCTCGGAAAACCAGCCAGATGCTGGAGTTGTCAGCCTGGGCAAAATGGGTCACCTGCGTTCCCCACAGGATGTCCAGAGGACACAGAGACCCACGATATGCTATTCAAGACTCCCAGAATACATGTCAGCATTACTTGGCATAGGAAGACCAAGAAATTCTCCTGGGTGGAGCAATGATCACTTACTTTGTATTGGATAACCAGTATGCAAAGTAACCAAAAAAGTCTGACCCTTATCGCACTGATTTCAAACAACTGCAAAGCAAATTAAACACTCAGGTACTTCCTTTTTTAAGGCCATAAAGCCCATATTCCATATTTGGTAATCTGGAAGCAGAAAATGCCTTGAGTTCCAAAAGGAAAAGTCAAAAGGAAGATGTGAATAAGCTTAATTAACTATGTTATAATTTAAAATGTATGACAAATATCTTTATGAAATATAAAAGGCAAGAACTGTGGTGATTTGCCCATTTGCCACACATACAAAGCAGCAAACCACGAATGCGTGTGAATCAAGAAGATATGACAACCCCATAGCAATGTGACTTTCAGCTTCAAAAAGTAAATGTAAAATATTTTAAAGAGGAAATAATACTGAGCAAAAACTTAACATCTTAGTTTCTCATCAAACTGTAGCTTTCAGTTTTCTGTTGAGGTGTATTTACCAAAGTGTACCACTCGACCGTCAAATATGCTCGCAAGGTGCAACTGTGGTCACCATCCATCTCCACAATTGTTCGCACTTACAAATCCAAACACCACCCTACAAACATCAGCTCTCCATTCTCTCTACTCTGAGATTTTGACTAGGAATCTACCTCAGTCAGTGGAATCCAACAGTACTGTTTTGTAACTGGTTCCTTTCACTTAGCACATCTTCCTGGATCATCTATTCCTCACAGGTCACAGTTTCTTTCCTTTTTAAGGCTGCGGTATTCCACTGCAAGAAGAGACCACATTCTGCATACCCATGTTATGGTTTAGAGATGAGGTGTCCCTCAAAGGCTCATGTGAGATGATGCAAGAAAATTTAGAGGTGAAATGTTGGTTTACGAGAGCCTTAATCTAATCAGTGCATTAATCCCACTAGGAATTTGAATGGTCACTGTAGGAAAACAGGGTGTGGCTAGAGGAGGTGGATCATTGTGGGTGTGCCTTTGGGTTTTAGATTTTGACCCTGGTGAGCTAAGCTTAGTCTCTCTGCTTCCTGATTGGCAATGTACTGGGCTGCTTTCCTCCTCCACACCCTTCCACCACGATGTCCTGCCTTGAGTTAGGCCCAGAGCATTGACTGTGACGTCTAAATCATTAGCCCCAAATAAATTTATCCTCCTCTAAAATTGTTCTTGTCAGGTCTTTGGAACACAGCAGTGAAACAACGACGAAAACACCACTCATCTGTCAATGGACACTTTGGTTTCTTCTGCACTTAGCTCCTGTGAATAATGCTGCCAAATGTGGGTGTAAAAACATCTCTTTGAGACCCTACCTTCTACTCTTTTTTTTTTTTTTATGAATACAAGGCAGCCCCTTCTACTCTGTTGGATTTAGACCCAGCAGCAAAATTGCTGGATCATATGGTTAATTCTATTTTTAATTTTTTGAGGCACCACCATACTGTTTTCCACAGTGGCTGCTCCATTTTTACATCCTCATGAAAATGTTTCTCCACCTCCTAACCAACATGCTGTCTTTTTGATAACAGCCATACTAATGGGTTTGAAGTAGTAGCTAATTATAGTTACAAATGGCATCTTTTCATGAGCTTGCATATCTTCTTTGGAGAAATATCTATTAATTTCTTTGATTTTTTTTTTTTTTTTTTTTTTTTTTTTTTTTTTTTTTGCTTTTCTCTCTTTGGCAGTGCTGGGGATGAAACCCAGGCCCCCTCAGGGGCTAAGCAAGCACTCTTCCCTGAGCTACATACAGCCTATTGCTGCTGCTGCTATGGAGTTTAAGGGAGTTCTTAGTGTGCCTATTAATCCCGAGTCATCTGATGCCTAGAAGGTACCTTCTCTCATTCCAGGCACTGCCTTTTGACTCTGCCAACAGTCTCTTGAGGTACAAATATTAATTTTCATGAAATCTAATTTATCTACTTTCTTTCTTTTGTTCTTCAGGTCTTCAGTGTCCTATGCAAGAACTCGCTGCCGAATCCAAAGTCTTTGCTCTATGTTTTCTTTTCACAGTTTTTGGTCTCACATTAGGTATTTCATCTATTTTTAGTTAATTTTTTATATGGCATAAAGTAAGGATCCAACTTCCTTGCCTGTGAATATCCACTTTACTTTTTTAACTTCATTTGTAGGAAAAAACCAAACTGTCTTTTCACCATTAAATGGTTTTGACATCCTTTCAGAAATCATTCCACCATATATGCAAAGGTTTATTTCTGGGCATTTTCTAATCTCCTCCACTGAAATTTATGCCTTTATACTTTTTTAATTACTATAGTCCGTAGTAAGTTTTAAAATCAGAAATATAAGCACCTTCAGTTTTGTTCTTTTTCAAGACTGCTTTAGCTATCCAGGATGTCTTAGGATCCCATATCAGTTTTTTGTTTTTTTTAAGATGTTGATAGACCTTTATTTTACTTATTTATTTATGTGTGGTGCTGAAGATCAAACTCAGTGCCTCACTGAGCCACAATCCCAGCCCAAGATTCCATATGAATTTTAAGACAGGTTTGTCTATTTCTGTAAAATACCTCACAAGAATTTTTTTATTGGTTATACATGACAGTAGAATGCATTTTGACACACTGTACACAAATGGGGCACAACTTCTCATTCCTGGCTGTACATGGTGCTGAGTCACACCAGTAGTATAATCATACATGTATATAGGGTAATAATGTCTATCTCATTCTACCGTCCTTCCCATCCCCACCACCCCGCCTTTCTCCCATTCCCTTCTGCATAATCCAAAGTTCCTTCATTCTTCCCTACCCACTCATCCCCACTATGGATCAGCATCTGCTTATGAGAGAAAATATTCGATCTTTGGTTTTTGGGATTTGCAATTTTGCTTAGCGTATTCTCCAACTCCATCCATTTACCTCCAAATGCCATAATTTCATTCTTCTTTAAGGCTGATATTCCATTGTGTATATGTACCACATTTTCTTTATCCATTCATCCATTGAAGGGCATCTAGGCTGGTTCCATAGTTTAGTTATTGTGAATTGAGCTGCTATAAACATTGATGTGGCTACATCACTATAGTCTGCTGATTTTAAGTCTTTTGGGTATAAACCGAGGAGTGGGATAGCTGGGTCAAATGATGGGTCCATTCCAAGTTTTCTGAGGAATCTCCATACTGCTTTCCATAGTGGTTGCATCAATTTGCAGTCCCACCAGCAATGAATGAGTGTACCTTTTCCCCACATCCTCACCAACATTTAATAGTGCTTGTGTCTTGATAACTGCCATTCTGACTGAGGTGAGATGAAATCTTTGAGTAGTTTTGATTTGCATCTCTCTAAACATCACAAGATTTTGATGCAATTTCAGTGAAGCTGTGGAACTGACATCTAAACAACGCTAGATCTCCCAGTTCATCCACACAGGGCATTTCCACTTGTGTGCCTTCTTTGGGCAATCTTTTGTACTTTTCATCATACCTTCCTTGGTTAATTCCTAAGTATTCTATGCTTTTTGATGTTGTTACAAATGGTTTTTGTAGTTTCCTTTTCAGGTTGCTTACTGTTTATTGTTGGTGCATACTGATACATGTGTGTTAACTTTGTATCCTATTGACTTTTATGAGTTCTCACAGGTTTTTGCTTGTATGGATTCTTTAGTGCTATGTAAGATCACATCAACTGTAGAGAGATAATTTTAGTTCTTACTATGCAATTCGATGCCTTTCATTTTGTCAACCTAAATAACAACAGAGATTCTCCAAAGATAATGATTTCAATTAGAAATAAGCAGAGCAAGAGCAAATGAAGAATGAACAAGTCCTAATAAACAATGAGTCTATTTGGGGAGGTGACGAAAGATAAGGTTTTTGTTTTCCTTTGTTTTGGTATGGTTTGGTGGCATGGGGGATCAAACCCTAGGCCTCATGAATGCTAGGCAGGTACTCAATCACTGAGCTACATCCCAGTCCAAAACAAGGGTTTTTAAAGATAAGGAGGAATACATGAAAGTTGTTTTGTGACAAGGAGTACATGGGCTACAGGCGTTTATCATAGGAAGTGACTTATTCATTAGTGGAGACAGTTTCAGGTGTGTGTTCTTGAGTATCTGGCTAGCTGTCCTCGTGACTCATGAAGCAAGCTAAAATTTGGAAAAGCCTTGGCAAAAGCACTTATGAGCATAAGAGCCCTTTAGACAATCTTTGTAACAGTCCTCACGGTAGGCATGAGCATCAGGGCTCTCCCCTCACAAAGAACCTTCTGACTCTATTTTCTTTGGGTTTGATACAGTGACTCCATCTTGGTATTAACAACTTGATCTCAATTCTTTTTCTTGACTAATTGTTCTGGCTAGAACTTCCAGGACTGTACTGAATACAAGAAGTGGTGGAAGTGGACATCCTTACCTTGTTCCTGATCTTAGAGGAAAGTTTTCAGTCATTCACTACTGAGTACAACATAGTAGGCTTTCCTATGTGGCATTTATTATGCTGAGTTTCTTTCTACTTGCAGTTTAAAGTGTTTTATAAAAAACAACCCCCCATAAAAATGTGACTTTTAACTTAAAAAAAAAAAAAGGTAATGCAGAACTTTTAATCCCATCACAAAGGAATTTAAAAACAAGTTTATTAGTCTCTCCATAATGAAAATTCTTTTTTGCAATCTAATACTGTTGAAAACTTAATCCAATGACCTTGATTGTACTATCTAAAAAGCTGCTCCTGGCTCCTGAGTTTGCCTTTAGAGGTTCCCTGATTTTTGTTTTTCCAGACTTCCCTTTTTATAGACTTCCTTATACCTCTTGAAGTTTTATATAGATACACTCATCATGAACAGTATGGTCCTATTTTACTTGGAGTCTTTCAAACTTCTATACTATTAGGCTAACAAGATACAGTCTAGAAAACTATGACAATAATCAAAATACTATTTCATAGCTCAAGCTTTATCTTACACATAAAATACCCTAAAGTGTTATAATTCATTATCAATAATTCACTTAACTTTAAAATAGTTAGTAAATAAAATGTGATATTAATCTGATTTTACCCTGATAAAGAGGAGTAATTAATTAAAAAGCACTTCCTTATCTCAATCTACAAACACACATTCTCCATCTACACATTAGTAGGAGGAACACTAGAGACTGCTATGCCATCTCTACTTCACTCTAACAACATCAGGAGAAAGAAATTAATTAAATTTGGAATGATACAAATAGCACACAACAAGTACTATGAACACCAGTTTATACGAGTAAGTGCAAAGGAAGGGTACTTGGTGTGAGCTGAGGTGGTAAGAAAAGAACTAGGAGCCTGGCATGGCGGCACACATCTATACTCCCAGCAACTTGGGAGGCTGAAACAGGAGGATCATAAATTTGAGGTCAATCTCAGCAACTTAGACCCTGCTTTGAAATAAAAAATAAAAGGTCTAGGCCATGGCTCGGTTGTAGAGCACCCCTGGGTTCGATCATCTGTACTGCCAAAAAAAAAAGAAAGAAAAAAAGAGAAAGAATAAACATTTAAGAAGAGTCAGTGTAATTAGAGCTGAGGGGTCAGAAGCAAGTAGAAGTGAGACAGTCAGGCCTAGCACTGCGTGGCAGTAGGTGAAGAACCAGGTGGGGAGTGATAACAAGGCTGCACAGACCTCGAGCAGAATATACTCTGATGTTTTCATCACCATTTCAGAAGAAAGAAATTTTAAGGCAGTAACAAGAAGGCTATTCCAAGGAGGAAGTGGCAAGGGTCACTGCGATTTGAGTATAAAACGTGGCAGGATCTTTCTGTCATGATAAACTTCATTCCTTCCCTTCTCAGAGCTGCATGCAGCGCAAGGTGCAAGCCGCTAGTGAGGGTAACACACTCTGCCTTCTGAGTTCTCGGGACCACCACACACGCTTGACCTCACATGCGGAGGTCTGGCGAGAACAGTGTCTGCTCTTCACAGCTCACTGGAAGGAAAAACAACAGAAGAAACAAAAGATATAAAAGGAAAAGCCACCATGTAGTTACTTCACAAGAGAGCCAGAGACCTTTTTTCCTTTACCTAAAATAAATCAGCACAATAAAGAGCACTGCACACCAGCACTCACTTAAACCGAGCTTCAGCTGCAGCTCCAAGCAAAACACCAAAATGCTTCCTGTGAGAATTGTAAGACTGTGCTTGGAACTACATGTTCTTAATCTGTTTCTTCCTAATAACCCATTATTGCCTTACGACTTTTATATCCAGAGATTATCGAGTGAATCTTAAAGTTACCTACTTAAGTGTTTATAATGTCCTCTAGCAGTTCTTGCTTAAGCACGCAAATCTAACTATTTTGCAAGAAAAGGAAAATAAAATACAACATTTGCTAAATATTTCACACATGACTGATGTCAGCATGTTCATTTACACAAAACTTCTCAGAGTGTGTATTTTGCAGATGGTCAAGTCTGATCCATTTTCCTGCTTTCATTAGAGGGGACAGTGACCTGGCTTCTAAATGGCCTGAAAGTTAAGCTGAAGAATGAAAGCAACATGGTTATTTTTAGAGCTCTACAGGCATAAAAATACAGCACTAAACTGTGACCTACAGCTATGCACAGCAAAGCATCACATCATGCGACAGTCTTCACTCCAGCTAGGAGTGCATCTGTGGTGCTTCAGACGAGGTTCTTCATCACTACCAAAGACATGTCGGAATGCATTTGGGACCAGCATCCATAGCTGCCGGCATCTTTTTCAAATAGAATGAGCTGCATTCAAAAGGCAGGCCATTATATAATTTGGGAAGATTAAATAGTAAGATATTTTTGTCATTTCTTCTAGCTTACTTACAAGGTGAATTAATGAGCACTCTCTCCAAATGAAGACATCACAACCTCATTCCTAACACAGAAAGTTATTTATTTCAAATACAGTTTCAGTGGGCAAATCAGGAGGCTTGTTCAACAGAGAACAAATCCAGGAGAACAAGATATGCCTGAATGAGACACGGCTTCATCACCAATTTGAATAAACTCTGGCAGTATCCCCACGTCAGATCCATCAACTTGGCAGGTAAGCTTTAAGCCTTTTCTGTACAAAGCATAGACCAAAAGTGTGTCTGTTGACAGCACTTTCCAATACGTTAATATTTTAAAGCCTCCTAAGAACTTTTAATAGGAAGTGTTATTTTCAGATATCATTCAGTTTGCAGATTATCTCTGAATTTGTGTATTTAATTTCTGCTTAGCTATGTAAAAGTATTTTCAAAGTTTGGTTTTTGGCATTGACCTAGTTAGAAATTTAAAGACTTTAATCCATGTTCTGATTTTGTTTTGACCTATCTAGTCACTGAAACTCATGCACTTTTCTGGCAGTTTCATTATTCAAACAAACATTTGCTGATCAGAACCATAAAACTGTACAAACATAAACAAGTGAGAATATTTCCACAGGTTAAAAATGCCACTCTTTGGTTGGATGAAATGGCCAAAAAATGATTCCTACAAACCCACACACCATGCTGGCTCAGACATAGTGACAAAGACTCTGCTTCGGGAATTAAAATGGCATCTAAAGGAGCGAGAGAGATTCATACAAGAGATTGAAAATGAGCAAAAAGTGAAAAAAACAGGTGTGGATTATAACTGGCTGAGAAACTACCAGAGTCCCCACACGACCATCTCAGGTACAGAGCAAAGACAACTTGAAGTTCTCTGTTCACAAGTTCAACCTTGTCAAACCGGAACTATTCTCAGCAGGTAAAAATACTGTGCTCTCTTGTGATATCTGCTACACCCAGATCTAAGCTCCTCACATATTTAGACTGTAAACTGTAATTAAATTCTTTAATCACATATATCAAATACCCATATACCAAAATCCCTAGAGATAAGCTAGACAAAAATACCTGTGGACATCTCACTAGTAGGAAATTTAATTAGAATCAAAATTTCTTTACTAGAAGCATAATTTTAGAGCCATGTGCAGATTACTCAAAAGGTGAGTAACTAGTAAATTCACACTATGTAAGCTGTATTTTGGAGATGAAGGGACATGACAAAAGAAATTTTCTGAATTGAATATTCATTCCCTCATTCCCCTAGATTTCGAGAAGTTCTAGCAGAAAATGATGTGCTGCCGTGGGAGATAGTCTACATCTTCAAGCAAGTGCTGAAAGACTTCCTCAGTAGTCCTGACAAAGGGACTCAGCAGGAGGTTCCACAGCACTCCTGTTCCCCCAACTCAGTACTCCCAGGTGAAAGCTCCAAGAGCCCAGAGAAAGATGAAATACCCACTGTCTCAAGTTACGTAGACAGGAACAGCAAGGACAGGCTCCCAGCATGCTCGTACCGGATATGGAACCTACCGTCCTACTACCCACCACGTTAAGGTTCCCACAACCAGGTATCCGTGTGCCACCCTAGAACCAGCACCCCTCATAGTAAGCAAAAGTGATGTGACTTGTTTTCTTAGTTATGAAGTCAAAGTTAAAATTCCCATGGATGTATCCTGTTTTAAACTGTTCTTTTTTAACCACTCTAAACATGCAATGTTCTCACTGAACAAGATGCTTTTAACTAACATGTTTCCTAAATATTTTTTTAGATATCTGAAGTGTTTTCTTATCCCTCAAACACATCTCACAGGAACCAAGGCAACTTAGTATAAATTTTGATATATTCTGTGTGAAAGTTAGTTAACATCGATTTTTATTCTAACAGGCGATGTATAGAATAAATGATTAATGTGAATCCTGTCTTTACAATATAACAGTGAAACACAGTCAATATCTCATTATGTGATGTCATTCTCAGCTGGGGATCAGAAAGGGAAGTAAGGAAGGAAATAACCTGCAATTTAAAAACAAAGTAGTGCCTTTATCCTGACTGGGATTCATTTTTAATCACACTTATTTTCTATCTTAACATTAAAGGAAAGTATTAAAAAACAGCTCTACAGGGACTGGGCTGTAGCTCAGTAGCAGAACGCTTACCTGGCATGTGTGAGGCCTTGGGTTCTAACTTGAGCACCACATAAAAATAAACAAATAAAATAAAGGCATTCCGTCCATATACAACTACAAAAATATTAAAAAAAAAAAAAAAAAAACTCTACAATGTATCAGTAAAAATAAATGGACTGATTTCTTATGCTACTGTCAAAGATAAACTTTCACTCCTGACATATAAATGTATGTTATATGCTCATGTAAAACAGCATATTATTTAATAAATAAAATTTTACATTTCATAATTTCATTAAAGTAGAAAATAATACATTAACCAAATTTAATCTTTTGTTAAAAAGCTAGACTCTTAGAATCCTTACCATTCCCTTTATTTTTCCTTTTTTTTGAGGTGCTGGGGATTGACCTCTATCACTCAGGTACACCCCGCTCCACACTTTTTGTATTTTTTATTTGGAGGCAGGGTGCCACTGACCTGCCCAGGCTGGCCTTGAACATGAATCTCCTGCCTCAACCTCTTGAGCAGCTGCAATTATACGTGTGCACCATGGTGACAGAAGTGGAAGAGAGCTATGCCAGGCCACCAGACAGAGAGAATGCAGGCCCTGCCACTCTGTCACCACAGTCCGCCTTACAGCCAGACTTGAAAAGGGAACGGAAGGTACACTGAGTTCTGAATTCCTTTCTCTCGTTTTATAACTCGCAATAACCTAATAACAGTGTTTTCCTTTTTTATTTCTTTTACTTTTTTTTTTAATGTGGTGCTGAGGATCCAACGCAGGGCCTCACGTGTGCTAGGCGAGCATGCTACCACTGAGCCACAACACCAGCTCAACAGTGTTTCTTAAGAAAGTCTTGGTTTACGAAATTTAAAAGTAGAGTTGTTTCTGGAAAATCAACAAATCAAATAGAAATTTTAACACAAATAATTTCCTGAATATTAATAAATCGGAGTTTTTAATATTAATAGATCAAAGTTATTATACTGGACTTATAATACCTACAGCTGGCAAAGGAATCAGGGTCAAAAATGCAAAGGATAACAAAGGGGGAGGACAACTGGGAACTCTGCAGTACATTTAATCAAGAGAAGGTGGTGTGCGCACAGTCACAGGAATGTGTAGCTAGGGAACAATGGGGCATGCGTAAGAATGTCCACAGGAAAGCACAAGACCTAACACCACGCTCTCCAACGACAGCCCAACCCACAGAGTGACACTAAACTAAGTCCTCTATGTGCCAGGAACAAGTATGTCTTCCCATTCAATCCTACCTTGTAAATCAGTGACTGACATTATTTCCACCTGACAGAGGAGCAAGATGCCCCAGATGGGTTCAGTGGCTCACCCGACATGAGGTAACTAGCAGTGGGAATTACGCCCAATCTGTCTCACTTGACCTGCCTGAACCTACCTTCTGTGCTCCAAATGTAAAATAACCAGTTCCCTACGTGACACATCCTCAAAGTCAACATAATTACCACAAGGCAAGGTAACACACGCCTATAACCCCAGTGACTTGGGAGGCTGAGACTGGAGGATTGTAAGCTCAAGGCCAGCCTCAGCAATTTGGCAAGGCCCTGTCTCAAAATGAAAACAAAATAAAAATCAATATGCTCAAAATCACCAATCATAGAAGTTTGTTTTCTAGAAGAACAAAATACAAGAGAGAAACCATCCGGAACATCAAGACAATGCCCAGGGCTGGGGAGATAGCTCAGTTGGTAGAGTGCTTGCCTTGCAAGCACAAGGCCCTGAGGTTCAATCCCCAAGACAATGCCCAAAACACACACACTAGAAGTACAGCTGTTCAAACACTTCATCAAATAGCACTGTCCATCTCAGTAAATGACAGCACTCTCTACCCATCAATTCTACAAGCCATAATCTCATCTCTTTTTGGTCTCAAGGTGGGGGAGGGGTCCAATCCACAATCACACAAGTGTGAAGATGATTGGCAGAGCTGGTCTTTGGTTATCACAAATAAGCCTTTGACATGTGATAAATGCTTAGAGGAAAAAAGAAGGTGAAACAGACTAAAGAGATTGGAAAAGAAGGTAGAGGAATTAATTCTTTAGCTATGGGAGCCATAGGAAATCTCTCTAAAGAGCAGATATTTGAAAAGGGCCCCAAAGATGCAAGGAATCTGTCATGGGAAGAAACAGGGAAAAGTAAGAGGGGGATAATCAACACAGAAGGAAGAGAAAATGCACACGATGAGTGGTGGGAATGGGGTTGGTATCTTCAAGACGGAGAAAAATGCAAGCATAGTCGGAGTGCAGCAAAGACAGCAGTGCATGACACAGGTGCCAAACGAAGCAACAGTGGGCGAGGCACAATTCAGTCTCAATCACACCCAGCAGCCGTCTTCTAAAAGACCCCTAGTGTGACCATTCCACATCGACCTCATGCCAGGCCTTCTTCTAGTGCTAGAACAGATCATTAGTAAACGAGGGTGGGAAACTAGGTGGCCAGAAATGGTGGATTTTTATAATAATCCAAGCAAGAGACACCTGCTGTTTGGTCTAGGGTGGTGGTATGGAAACAGAGAGCTGTGCTAATTCTGGAAGTAAGTCACAGCACAGTTGTCAGGACCCCCCAGTTTTCACTGGCTTGCCTGAATGCACGCCTACACACACACACACACACACACGTACAGCCACGACCCAAGGATCAGGGCACAATGCAACTATCCTAGCATACTATAAGCACTCAATAACTGGCACCTACTAATGCAGTTCACTCATTCAAATAAGTATCTTCCTACTATGTGATAAGGACTTCACTAAGAGGTAGAGATTTAGTGATAATTTGTCTTCAATAAGTTCTTCCGTGGGGAAACAACCCATAAAATAACTCCTATAAAGTACGAAGAGATTCACATGCAGAATGCAAAGCAAGTTGCTATTTGCTGGGGCCTCGCTCCCTCGTTTTCCTCTAACCCTTCCCACTGCTCCTGCCCAGTCTCCTACACTCATTCCATCTCAACCTCTGAACACCAAGCACCCTGGCTTGGGCTGTGGACCTCTTCTCTCTCTACACCCACTCACCAGGATCTAGCACCTGCAGTCTGAGTGGTCTTGCCCCACTGGGCCCAAAGCCCTAACCTCAGGTGTCTAGTTCCAATCAGACTTGTCAACTCTAAACTGTACACTTTATGCCCAGAGGCATTTCAAAGTTAAACTCCTGGTACAGCCCACCACAGGCCAGTTCTTCCTGCAGTCTTGGCCTCCTCCTTGATAGCAACACCTTCCAGTGGCTCAGTCAGAAACCTGCATGCCACCTTTGACCACCTGCCCACTCACATCCTGTGTCTGGTACAGCTACGAGGTCCTCACCTCTATCTTAAGAGCATATCCCCAATTCAACCATTGCTTACCACCCCCGACTTCCTTCTTGGTCTAAACCACCATCCTATCTCTTGCCTGGATGATGTACTAGTCAGAGTTCTCCAGAGAAACACAACCAACAGGATATGTGTACAGAGAGATTTACTTTAAGGAATTAGCTCACATGATCACAGAGGTGCAAGTTCAAAATCTGAGGGCAGGGCAGCAGGCTGGAGACCCAAGAAGGGGCTGCAGTCTACATCCCATGTACCTGCTCATATGCTGACAGAATTTCTTCCTGCTGAAGTGAGGCCAGGCTTTGCTGTATTCAGGACTTCAAGAAATTGGATAAGGCCCATTCACACCATGAAGGGGAACCTGCTTTACTCTAAATTCAATTCAAATGATAATCTCATCCAAAACACGCCTTCACAGAAACATCCAGAGTGTTTCTGTGACACTAACTCTGCCATGATGACACATAAATCGGCCATCACGGATGATATCCACAGGCTTCTTCCTGATCTTATTTCTACCCTGACCCCCTTAAATCATTCAGCAGTAATCCTGGTACCACCATAAGTCACACCATGTCTCAGCTCCACTCAAAACACCAAAACCTCCTCCAGTGGATCCCAGTTCCCACAGACGAAGGAGCAAAGACCTCACTATGACTAACAGACAACTCACAGTCCCTGTTACCTCTCTGGCCTCATCTTTTATCTCCTTTTCTCTACTCCAGCTGCACACAGTACACATACTCCAGTGCTTTTCTAATCAATGGAGAAATTACCTAACAAACAATCTGTTAAGCAAAAGATCTTTAAAAAACATGGACTTTCTGGTGTGTTATTCAGCTAACCAATACTATAACAAAATACTTGAGGTAATTACAAAGAGAAAAGATTTATTTTGACTCGCTGTCTTGAAGGTTCTAGTTCACAATCAATTGGCCCCAACATGGCAGGAGCCATGGCAAGGCAAAACAACTCACCTCATGGCCCAAAAAAAAGAAATGGAGAGAGAGGGTTTGGAAGCCCATTATCCCATACAAGGGCATGTCCCCAATGACCTAAGGACCTCCCAATAGGCTCCACCTCTCAAAGTCCCACCACCTCCCAAAAGCACCATCTTGGGAACAAATCCTTTAACATATGGGCCTTTGGAAGACATTTTAGAGCCAAACCACAACAGTGAGTGAATAGAACAGATATACATTAACATCTGTGTGAGGCCTAAATACCGAAAGGCAATAAGGCAAAAAGAAAAAAAGCAATATGCTTTGGAGTCAAAGACATGTATTCTCCAACATAATAAAATGCAGACTGGATCCAGGTCAGCTTCTCAACTTCTCTGATGCTTGACTCCCTCAAAGAGCAAGACTTTCCCTATCTGTGGAAGGACTGCCACTTGGTATAATGTCCTACACAGCAGGTATTCAGCTCACAAGACACAGCAGAGGAAAAATGAAGAAGGGATCTGGGTGAAAGCTATCTGCAGGGAAGCACACTTCTAAGGTGTTGAGTCAAAGGCACAACAGTTGAGAATCATGCAAGAATGTCATGAGCCAGGAGTTAATGTAAGCCCTGAAGACAGAGGAGGTCCCAGCTCAGAAGGCACAAAGAAGCACTGGACAGTGGGGATGAGTCACGGCTGGGAGCCACGGCTGAAGGGAGCCAGAGCGACCGCCCTGAAGGACAGTGCTCAAAATGCCCTGCACAGCCCCAGGTTACCTTTCTCACGTGCCAAGTGAAGGAGCAGGACGGTCTGGACAATCAGAACAGTACGCTCCAGTACCACGTGGAGGAGGAGGATGGGAAGCCCCGCAGCCACTGGAAGCCAGATCTGCAAACGACCCACCCTCACCCTCAGGTCACCAAGCCCCACCAGCCCAGCACTCCAACCTCTCACTCAGGACAGCAAGCAGTGCTTTTCCCACGGTAGCCCTCTCTTACCCACACTCTCCTTCCAAAGCAGTTCTCTGAACTATCTGTGATAGAGTCAGGTATCCTCCTGTTCACTACTTCAATGCTGGTGGCCACTGGTCATTAAGCTGACCAACATTCTCACAAATGACACCAGTAACTCGCTGAAAATGATCACTAAGTGACTGCTGGCACACGGTACTGTGGGACAGCCCCAGGTTGTGAAAGCCACCTTCTTCTGTGTCAAATGTTTTCTAACTGAAGCCCAAAACACAGGCAGAACTCTCCTCCACAGGAAAGACACTGTTCAACTTACATCTGGGCACCCACTGTGTGCCAGGTTTCATGGGTCAACTCACCCAAAATCTGCAACCCAGCTCTACTGTGTTGGTGTCCTAACTGCAGTGCTGCCCTAACAAAAGATCACCCACTTAGCCAAGAGATGGACTACCTCCCAAGCCCAGTTAAACTCACCTGGGTCCTCTGCTTAGGATCTCACAGGCCAAAATCAAAGTGTTGGCAGGGCTGCATTCCCTACCAACAGTTTATTCAGGTTGTCAGTCAAATTCAGTTCCATGCAACTATATATGACTAAGTACCCATTTCCTTACTGCTCTCAGTTAATATCCAGTCTTGGATTTCACATTCTTCCTTATGCTTTTCATAAATAAGAATCTGACCATGATGTTTCAAATCTTTCAAATCTCTAACTTTAGTCACAGAAAATTCTCTGCTTTGAAGGGCTCATGTGATTATATTGAGCTCACTCAATCTAACCAATCTCCCTTCTGCCATGTAACACTACATATTCATGGGTTATAGCATACCCCTTTGGGGGTCACTCTGCCTATCACGACCATGTGCTACATGAAGTTGGGCAAATCACTCTGCTATCCAAACCTGTTTCTTCCTCTACAAAATCATCACAGGTGATTAATAATGCCAAAGAATTATTAGCATAACTAAGTAATGTAGCTGCATTTAGTTGAGTGTCTACTACATGCTAGAAACTCTAGCACTGGATATACATGTTTACAGCCCAGAAAAACACTTTCAGAGGAATGTCATCTCAACTAGATCTACTAAGAAAGATGTTGTTTGCATACAACTAATTAAGTATAAAAGTTAAAGCAATTGTGAAGGCTGAGGTTGTGGCTCCGTGGTAGAGCACTTGCCTAGCATGTGCAAGGCACTGGGCTTGATTCTCAGCACCACATATAAATCAATGAATAAAATAAAGGTCTATCAAGATATAAAAAAAATTAAATTAAAAAGAATTATAATCATTTTATAATTTTACGTATATTGAATCAAATACAATAAAATGGGGCTTTTGTCCTTTTTACGTTTTATTGCTCTGAAAATTCATCTGTATCAATTTTATAAAAGTTTCAATCTGTGAAGAACTGGATTATCTATTTATTTATTTATTTTACAGTTCTGGGGATTGAACCCAGAGCCTTGCATTTGCTACACTCTACTACTGAACTGCACCCCCAGTTTCAAGAACTGTAAATTTAAAAAATTGATCCTTAGTAGTTAAAGTGACATTTAAATCCATATTTTAAATTTCTGACAAGGTCAATAATAATTTAATTCCAATATCACAACTGAGTTATTTCAAGCAATTCATTTCACCAGTTTACACTGAGTAGAGAAGATGGCACAGGATCATTCACGAGAATCATTTGAGTACAAAAAGCAGCCACTCCTAAGCAGCACAAGGGGTGTCTGTCCCTGCCATGTCCCCAGAAAACAATTACCAAAAACCCCAAGGTTTTTGAAAGGACCCTTACAAAAGCTTGAAGCAACGCACAGAAACTTAACCCATAGTCTGGGCCTAACCATTAAATCAGATGTAACCTACCAACAAGAATAACTTTACAAAACAAAAAACACACTCCCAACTTCAAAGGTGCTGAACTCAGGGTGGAGCAGAGTAATGGAGATTCTCCAGCATAGCTAGAGGGACATCTCAGGCTGTTTTTATTAAAGACACCAGATCCAGGTCTCCTCTGAAACAGAGGCCATCCCCCTGCCGTATTTCCAACAAACTTACATGATCAGAACAACGTAGAGCAGCTAAGTACTTATGCCAAAGAATTGTGAGAGGAGGAAGGTTAATAAAACTGAACAAAGATCCAGCATTCAAACCTTGGTATTTACCCAAATGAAATGAAAACGTGTCCAGAGAAAAATCTGCACAGAATCTACAGCAGCTTTATGAACAACTGCTCAAACTTGGAAGCAACCAAGCTTCAGCAGGTGAATTTGGTACATGCAAGGGAGGATCAATCAGCGCTAAAAATGGAAATGCTACCAAGCCATGAAAAGGCAGGAACGTCAAATGCAGATCGCTAAGTGAAAGACGCTGATACGAAAGGGTACATACTGTTGCTTGCAACCGCGGGACATTCTGAAAAAGGGAAAACGATGGAAGCAGAACAAAAGACCAGTGGTGCACAGGGGCCGAGGGAGGGATGAACGCGCGGGGCGCATGACTTCTAGGCAATGAAGCTGCTCCGCAGACGGCAGAACGGTGGTGGACACGCGTCGTCACACGCTAGCCCCAGTGCGCGGAAAGTAAGACGCCAAGCGCGACCCCTTATGTGGACCACCGACTCCCAGTGACCACGCAGTCTCGGGCTGGTTCATCGGCCGCAGGCGACGCCGCGCCGAAGCACGTGCAGTCACGTGGGCACCGGGAGGGGGACCCACCGGAACTGTGCGCCACGTTTCCGGAAGCGCACAGCTGGGGCCAAGCGCAGGGCCAGTAAGTGAAGAGGCTACACCGGGCAAACTCTCGAGGCGCGGCCTCCGCACCGGCAGACCGAGGGCCAAGCGGCGCTCGTCGGGGCCCTGTCCCGCTCCCCGCGCCCTACCTCCCGAGGGCGGCGGCTGGCCGGGCCGGGGCGGGAGCTGAAGCCCGGGCCGAGGGGCCGGCGCTGGGTGCCGCGTCCTTGCGCTGCGCCTCGTCCCTGCCCGCCTCCGCAGGGAGGGCGGGCGGGGCGCCCAGCAGCTCCACATTGGTCACCGCCTTGCCGATGGTGAACCAGTCGTTGATTTGGTCGACCGTGAGCTTGCGCAGCATGGTGGAAGTCGGCGTCGCGCCTCCTCAACCGCCTGCGGAGCGCGGGAACAGCCAGGGCAGGAACGCCCCGCGCAGCGCCGCCGGCGTTCCGGAAGCCCCGCCCCTCCCCGCCCCAGCCCTCCAATCAGAACGCGCGGCGGGAAGGCAGGGCCAAGCCCTCGGCCTCGTGCCGCCCGCCCCGCCCGGCCGCGCGACGCCTGTCGGGAGTCGCTGCCCGCTGAGGCCTGGAGGCGGCCGAGGGGGCGGGCGGCAGTGACATCCGGTCCTGGGGAGCCGGACCGCGAGCGCGGGGACTTTGCCCCTGGCTATTGGGCTGGGGAACGAGGCAAAGAAGGGGTCGGGGAAGAAAGAGTCGTCTCCGCGGCCCCCGAAGGCGAGATGAAGGAAGGCGGGCGCAGACGGAGTCACAGGGCGCGAGTCTGGACGTGCGGCCAGTGGTGCGGGCGAGGCGGTGACAGAGGCGGGTGGGGCGGGCCCAGAAGGAAGAGCGCAAGAGCGTCCCCAGGACGGTCAGCTTCCTAGCTGAGCGAAGTGCCCCTGGCCGTCAGGTGCGCTTGGGTTCTCGTGGACACAGGCGGGGATCCGACCGAAAGACTGAACTAGGCGCGTGGACACAGGGTACCGGGGAGCGACGGTAAGGACAGCGTGGACAGCGGAGGAGCTCGTAAGAGGACCAAGTCAGTGCTCCCCTCTCTGGCCCAGGGGTCCCTTCTCTTGGGAGAATTCTGTCAGTTACTTTTGCTAATTCGGTCAACCTGCTGCTTGCTTGCTGTCTTTGTGTCCTATTGGTCAACTCTGCTGAGCAGAGACGATGAACCCAGACCCTCAAGACCCCCTAGAAGGTAACGCCTGCCACAGGTGGCCCGCATAGCTGAACAAGACGAAATGGAGTTTATCCTCTTCCCTAGTAAACCTGCATCTCAGGCGGCAGTGTCCTAGCCGTAGCTGAACAGAACAGGTGGGGCCAGTGGGCCAGATGTGGAGGTGGTTGCAATGCAGAGAGCAGCTGAAATGGCCCAGGCCAAGCTCCAGGGGAATGAGGGTGGAGGGCACCTGGAGATCAGGCTTCGTCTTGGACCGAGGTGCTTGTGTGGTATAGAACAGCAGTGTTCAGGCTGTGCCTAGCTCTGGGTTGCTCCATATCAGAGCAACAGTTTGCCATGAGTTTCTCCATTTCTGAGTACAAGTGCCAAGGTAGAATGACTAAACCTTGTTTCTACAACCACTCTCTGCCCAGCACAACCATAAGGCACAGCTTTTAATTTATTCATGCCAATAAACAATGACTGCCTGGGAACATATCAAATTAAATCAGAAGCACATGGACAGTGGGCATATCATATCATATCAGAAACACCAGACACACAAACTTATCAGTCACATTAGATGTAACCCCCCCTCACCTAAGACCCATAAAAGGAGGTATCTCAAACTGCTGTGGCAGCATACTGACCCATCACTTGGTCACTTGTCACGAACCTTGCCCAGGAAAATTGCCACACAGAGAGTCCAAGCCTGCCCAGGCTTTGGCTTAGCACTGTTTCTCCTGCCTGTGGCACTGCAAGCTGGCTTAGAAACTGCCTGCCATCAGGACCTTCTCCTTTTGAAAGCTCCACCCCCGGGACACCTTCCAGACTGAGTTTTTAACTCCTTGCTGGCCACCTATGGTGACTTTGGCACTTGTGTCCATGCTCTGCCTTTGCTCCTAGTGCAACCCTTGTGGCCACCTTAAATCCTCTTCACCTTTCCATGACTTACACTTATCATTGTGTGAAGTGTGATGTGGGACTTGAGTGTTAGGGATATTAGTGATTAAGGATATAATGGCATAAAAGAACTTGTGATTGTTTCAGTCATGACACCAACTAAAACCATGTGTAACTGGTGAGTTAAAGCTGATTAAAGTGATGTCATTTATGAATTTATTCTCTTTTAATAAGTTCAGACATTATGGAAAGACAAAAATGTGTCCAGTTTGTCAGTGGCATAGCTCACTCCAATGCACCCTGGGAAACACCCTGAAAGATGGGGCAAAGGAGAAATACCCAGCAAAGGTATACAAAGGAAGAGAGCAGACAAACAGGACTGCCCACCATCATCACCTCCCCAGTGTCCAGTGAGAGACTGCCATGAAAGAGCCACATGGATGAATGCGTAGGGGGCATGCAGAGGATGGCATGGGTCACTAGTGTGAAGCCCAGTTATACACTGGAAAATGTCCCAAAGAGGGGCAAATAAGAAGCCAACTTATGAATGTGCAGACAGAAGCTAGAGTAGTTAGAGTGGAGCTACTGGTGTCTCAAAACATGAACCCAGCTTCCTACCAAGGCATGAGTCACATCTGCAAACCCCAGCCCTGTCACTAACTTATGTCAGAATTTTTGGGTCTCATATTCTGACTTTTTCAATTATTAGCCTCTAAAAATTGCCTCCCAATGTACAAAGCCATTGAGACTCCATATGTCATTCAGTACTGATTGAAAAACATTACAACTTCATGCTTCGTGTGAAAGCTAAGACATAACTCCGAATTTCATTAAATACACTTCAAGCATTTCCAGAACTGACATTTGTTACTCCTAGAGTGTTGCTCTTCCAACATGTTATTATCCTTTCTCTAGGCCACAATGTGTTTTTAAGTGGAAGGTGTTTTTTTGTTTGTTTGTTTTTTGTTTTGGTTTGGTTTGGTTTTGGTACCAGGGATTGAGCCCAGGGTCACTTAACCACTGAGCCACATCCCTAACCCTCCATATTTTTTATTTTGAGACCAGGTCTTGCTAAGTTGCTGAGCCTGAGTTTGAACTCTCAATCCTCCTGCTTCAGCCACCCTATGATGGAAAAACAAGACCTGATTATAAAATGAAATTTTAGGAACATATTGATGAAAAAACAATGCCTGGGGAAAGCGTTAATTCTGCCTCCACCTCTGTCAGTCTTTCTTCAGGAAACGTAATTGACGTAATTAACGTGGGCCCCTATCTTTTGAATTGTAAGTGGCTGTGGCTAGAAGTCTGACTAAACGTGAAATGTAAACACTCCCGTGCCAGGCTTTCAAGGCCAGAGATTCAACAGATGCATTTGAAGACTCTTCTCTTCTTACACTCTGTAACTTTCTAAACTCTTTAGGAATGTAACTGCATCATTTAATTGCTAGGCCAGTTAATTGCTGTCTAAACTATAACCTTGTAGGTTTAGTTCTTAGAAATATAACTCTTAGGGAGGTAAATTCAAGTCATCTTGAGTTGCTGCTACTTGTGGTAAAGGCTACTTAAAGATAAGTAGCTGGCAAGTGTTTTACTGCCTTTGTTCTGCACCTGTGAATTACTTATTGTAAATTCCCTGTGCATGATCTTCAGTCACATGGGCCGAGAATTCAAACCCACCAATGTTGTAATGGTTAAGAAATGATGGCAAGGGCTGGGTTTGTGGCTCAGTGGTAGAGCACTCGCCTAGCATGTGTGAAGCACTGGGTTCGATTCTCATCACTACATCTAAATAAAAAATTGAAAATAAAGGTCCATCAGTGTCGCAAGCAGTAAGAGAGGACTCAAGCTTGGATCCAACAAGTGGATTTTATTCATGCAATACACACTCAACTTACCATTCCTGGGGCTGGGGAGATAGCTCAGTCGGTAGAGTGCTTGCCTTGTAAGCACAAGGCCCTGGGCTCGATCCCCAGCACCCAAAAAAAAAAAAAAAAACTTACCATTCCTAATAATAGCAAGTCATAAATACATTGAAGATTCTCTCCCTTATTCTCCTAGAATACAGTCCCCTTGGACTTAATGCAACAAGTCTTAGCAAAGAAGTCAGTCAATAAGACCGAGGGGATTCTTCTCAGCCGTAGCCTCTCTCAGCTCCTTGGATGTCTTCAGATGTCCTCAGGTATCCGATGAGTGGGAGGCTGGATGGCAGTCGACGTCGTGGGAGCAGTGGTTAATTGACCTCGGTGACAACGGTCAATCAGCAATCAGCGATAGTGTGGATAGCAGCTGGGGCAATCGAGAGACAGAGCGACATGTAGTCCTCTGGTCACAGTGCTGCTGACAGTTTGCTCCAAAAGTCCAAGGGTTTAAGTAGTGATTTTCAGCCCAGTTATGCTCTGGTCTTCTGGTATTTATTGATAAAGACCAGAAAATGGGGGCTGGGGATATAGCTCAGTCGGTAGAGTGCTTGCCTCACAAGCCCAAGGCCCTGGGTTCAAATCCCCAGCCCTGCAAAAAAAAAAAAAAGGACCAGAAAACGACTAGACTAGGAGCCACCACTCATATCATAAAGGTTCATATCAGCATTGTTCAGGAGTGTCATCCTGCCACACAGCAAGTTTGTCACCAGGTGCCTTTTCTAATTTTAGTTTTACCAGTCCAGGCAAATACCAAATGCAGCTTATTATTACTACATAACACAACTATAGCAATTCCTATTATTTCCTTGTCTCATTATAATCAGCAACTAAAAAAATAAAGAAATGATGTCAGATTTCCTATAAAAGCCCTACCTAACCTCAGCTTGGGACCCAGAACTTCAGAGCACTAGCTCATCTAGGTCCACCTGGCTGGAGCCCTTGGGATTATAGCTGGAAGGTGCTCTTCTGAATCGAGTTCATTTCACACATTTTCTGAAAGGCAGCTCTATCCTCTTTTGCTGTGTTGATGCTTTTTTCAGTTTAGAATCTGCTTCTGGCATCCTAACTAAACACTAGCTAACATCCTGTATGGTCCTGAAATAGGGATTTAGGATAAAGAGAATTCGAAATCTTAAGGGAAACACTCAAGCCATTGAGATGCAGAAAACGCAGTTGCAGACCTTGGCCCCATACCCTTGTAAAATGAGGAAAATACACAAGCACAGGAATACTGGCACAAAATTGTCCTCTCCACCCTGGGTCCACCTCCAGTCCGGCCCCTGAGACCCCTGTTCTATAAATATCGGACACCCAGCCCAAGGGCTGCTTCTCTGGAGACAGCCGGCATTCTCCCTTGAATGTGTAATCTACCTTCCTAAATAAACCTGCCTATGCCTTAGTCTGACTCATGCTGAAATTCTTTTACATCAGGCATGCCCTCTGGTCCTGAGTTGAGTTCCCACCTCCTCTGGGAACTCCTTGGACCCTTCTCCAGAGACTCTCCACTGGGGACAGTCCCAAATCCCTCCCTGTGATTCAGCAGTTCTTAGTGCTTCCCACTTACTTGGTCCAGCTCGTCTTGCATTCCTGTCCAAAGTTCAGAGTTAAAGGGGACAGCTTCCCATTAGGCAGTTTTGTTATTTTGCTTGTGGTGCTGGGGATTAAACCCAGGGCCTTGTGCTTGAGAGGCATGCACTCTGCCAACTGAGCTATATCCCCAACCTACCAGGCAGTTCTTGACAGACTTGTAGACCTTTAGGCCACAGCGAAAGGATAGATTGCAGAAGACCTCTGGGCCTTGGTATTTGAGGGAAGGCTTGGCATATTCACAGAGCAGAGTGAACTTCTGTTCTAAAGGGGAAACCAACAGCTGAAAGCATTTACAAATGCTGTTGATGCCACTAAATGGCTTTCTCTAAAAGCCAGAGAAACTGTGCTTGAGGCACTTTGTGTCTTCTCTGACCTTCCAGCCACAAAATGTAGCATTAAATCCTTTGAACAAATCTGCTGGGGTGGTCCTTTCCTTAAACATTTGGGGTTTTTTGAAGTGTTTTACTTAGGGAATTTGGATTTGAAACTAGACATTAAAAGCTTATTGATCTCAAGTCTAGTTTGAAGTCCAAAAGCTTTTGTCTTGAAATCGCTTACAATGATGCTAAAATTTTCCTAAACAATTTTTCTTGTCTTCAGCAGTTTTCTGGTCATAAATCTAAAATATTCTTCCTGACTGCACAGTGGCACAAGCCAGCAATCCCACCCACTAGGGAGACTGAGGCAGAAGGATCCCAAACTCAAGGCCAGCCTTGACAAAGTAGCTGTAAGCTCATGGCCCACAAATGACAGAGGCAGGAGACAGGAAGCAAACTCGGGTCAGCCAGCTTTCCTTTATTCTGCAGTGAAGTCAATCAATCAGGCATGGGAGGATTCATTTTCCAGGTATGGAGATGGCCCGGGGTTATAGAAGGAGTTTGGGTTTTTATAGTTTCATTGGAGACTGCGGACGGTGCAGTTTGGACAGTCAGGGACCTAGTTGTGCAGGTTAAAATTTTAACTCAGGAAGGTAGTTGTAAAAAGGTTGAAGCTCATTGTCACTGGGAAAAGCTCAGAACTCGGTGTTCACCGGTTATCTTCCTTCCTCTTGGACCCATTGTTACCTAGAGGTTCACTGTTTTCTTTTCTCCTTCCAGGACGCATCTGCAACAGGAAAGGATAAAAGTCCATGGCCCAGTATTTCAGTATTTGCCTCCTTCCTTCAAGATGCACTGGATTTGAGAAGGGGAAAATGTTTTCTTTTGATAGAGATGCTGGGGTTGAATCCCAGAAGGGATGAAAGTTTGCTTTTTCCCCTCAGGGCCCATTGTTATTGGGAAAGAATGTACTGAGAGAGGTTTAATGTTTGGCTTGTTTCTCCTCCCCCCTCCCCACACGGTCCCTCCGTTTTTCTTGGGGAGCTGTCTTGTAGGAATATTATTTTCCATAATTACATCAGTAGCGAGACCCTGTCTCAAAATAAAGAGAAAAGGGCTGGGGTGTAGCTCAGTGGTAGAGGCTTGCTTAGCATGGCCAAGGCCCTGGTTCACTGCCACTGAGATGGTGTTCCTCTAAAAAATCAAGTAAAGAGGGTCCCTGGGCTGGGGTTGTGGCGCAGTGGTAGAGCGCTTGCCAACCTGTGCGACGTCTCAGTACCACAAATAAATAAGTAAAATGAAGGTCCATTGACAACTAAAAAAAAAATTTTTAAGTGTCCCTTTTTTTCAGTCTGACAAGCCAGTCTCTGTCTAGAACTTTCTGGTTATCGCATTACAAGTCCTCCAAAGATCCGGACGTCTGGTCACCAAGACGCGCAGACACAGCCAGGCGCCCGATTTCCGCAGGGCCTGGCCTTCCACCCCGACCTCCCTGCCTGCAGAGCCCGCGCGGCCGCCGGGGGCGCTGTGGGGCGCGGGCGCGGCCCTGCCGGCGCTCCGGTCTTGGCGCCGCCGCTCCTTCCGCTTTCCCGGCAGGCCGCGCGCGGCGCCTGCCTACTGGGTGACCTTTGAGGTGGCTTCTCGGGCAGCTGCGGTCTGAGCCCTTGGGTCTGCCGAGGTGAGGACCGGTCCCCGCCGGCCGCGGAGCTCGCACGGCCCGGAGTGAAGGGCGGCGGGTCGGAGGTCGGGGGTAGGGGCGGAAGCGGGGCGAGGGACAGCACAGGCCCGCCGACCTTGGGTCGGCGCCTTCGCGCGCCGCTACTCTGCTCTGGCCCCGGGGCTTCCCTGCGGCGCGGGCCGGGGGTCGGCCTCTAGACGGAGAGCGGCTGGTCTGGGGTTGGCTTCCAGACTGCGAGAGAACGAGCCGTCAGGGTCACCCAGCGGAAGTTCGCAGCCAGGAGCAGAGCCGGGTTTGGAGTAGACGTGATCCGGCCTGTTTGTAGGAATAGGGCGTAAATGCAGGAAATAAGCTCTTCAGGCTCTTAGTAAGTGCCGTTAAATCCGGGGAACAGACTTAGTGAATAAATGGCGCTCTCTTACCTGTTAGAGCAGGAGTCACCTTAGTGTTTATCACTGTGTTCATTTTCAGATGCTTCAAACCATTATTAGAAAATACTGGATCCCCTTGAAGCCCTACTATACCCAGGTTTACCAAGAGATTTGGATAGGAATGGGATTGATGGGCTTCATTGTTTATAAAATCAGGAGTGCTGGTAAGTTTGCTTATGTTCGAATTATTTGAGGTCAGGAAGAAAAATGTTTTCAGAAAGAATCACAATTCATTTATCAAGGAACTGTGACTCTTAACCATAACAACTATGACTCGAGCATTAGAACCATTGCAGCAGTGTGAGTCTGCTATGAAAAGGCTGTGGGGCCAGTGGGGGAAACTGAGCAACACCTTGAGATTGGGGAATTGTACATTGTCCTGAAGTATTACCAGTACACAGGAGGTGTACTTCACCTTCAGAGATGCAGGCTGATGTAGTGTGGGCATGGCGTCCTGGAGTGCGGTGGTTCATTGTGCCTTCTCAACTGTTCTATTTGACGTTTCTTCACAACAAAATTTGGAGGGAAGGAATAACCTTTTGGCTCTTAGTGGAGCCATGCATTATTAAGCCATTGACTAAGAAGAGGAAGGAAAGAAGGCAAGACTGCAGTTGGGGGTGTGGTAGGGAGTGAGGAGGCCTGCTCCTTGTCCGTAGATCTTTGGTAGAAACTTTATCACCTCTGGGCTGTGGGACACTGCAGTAACTCTGCTATTATCTGAATGCTTCCTATAATGCTTTACCTACAAAGCCTTCAGCCAAATGTTGCTTTTAACAATGAATCAACTGTAGACATTTTTGTAAAGTATTGATATGATCCATTTTTTTCTGTCCTTTTATTTTAGATAAAAGAAGTAAAGCTTTGAAAGGTAAGGTTTTGCATCTTAAAGTGGAATGAAAAACACCATTATGTCTTTGCAAGCAGCATCATATCATCATTCTGAACTAAAATTTATACATGGTTCAGTTAAGTGTTAAGATACAATGAAAATACTTCAGAAGATAAAATTTGATATGCCTGCTGAAAAGGGATATTCTAAATTTCTACTTCTTATAGTCTGAATGTTTAAAAAAGTCACTGCTCACTGGGTCAATAAAACTTCCAGGAATAATAGAAAAAGAAGTAATCAGAGGTAGCTAATGCCACCAGCTGCGAGCATAAGTTAGCTGTGTGAGCATGCTACCTTGTGAAAGTCCTAATGGTGCGTTTTGAAAGAAAGCACCTAATAAATGTGTGCCCTTGTGCTAGATACTTGTCTGCTTTGCTTCTCCAGTTACCATGAAACTGTAGTCATTTGAGTTACACAAACCAAGCACTGGTCCCATGAGCTTTGGGGAAGAGACATTTCTCTCTAGCCCTCTCACCTTTGCCCGTGCAGGTGAGCTGCTACAGACAGGCATCATTTGCAAGATCCTTTAAACCCATTGGGCATTCCATGTAGAAAGAATTCCCTGTGTTTTTTTATAGCATGGAACTGTCATTTACATTTCCTGACTTGTTGATGCTTTCCTTCCTGATTTGAATCTATTTTATGCATCTCTTTCAAAAGGTTCAAGTCCTGCACCTGCCCATGGTCATCATTAGCCAGCTTGCTTGAGTAGAGAATCGTCATCTGCCTGTAAATGTAAGCGGACTTTGTTAGATGGGAACACGGAGCGTCACCATGCCCTCATATAAGCACCACTTACTACGTGGCGTGAATAAATGATCTGAGATGCACCACTGCCATGCCCGGTACTGCTTTGTGTGTTTCCTCCAAGTCGAGCCTTTGCAATGCAGCAGGTGCCCTCATGAGGAGACCTGGGATGAGGAGCAAGTCTCCACTGCCATAGGGGTTGGTGGTCAGGTCTAGGTATTCACTTGAAGTCTAATACTTAATAAATGTTTGCTAAACAGATGAACCTCTGTTTTCACACTAGAAAGGTGGAGATGTTAATTATGTAAATTTCAATTATTTTGAAGATCAATAAGAGGAGAGGAAGGGCTGGGGTTGTGGCTCAGGGGCAGAGCACTTGCCTAGTGTGTGTGAGGCACCGGGTTCGATTCTCAGCACCACATATAAATAAATAAAATCCATTGACAACTAAAAAGTATATTGTAAAAAAGAGGAGAGGAAAGCATTATTTAAATTGTGAACTCCTTAGAAAGAAGATAGCATTAGACCACACAGCAAAATTAGAAGCTCATTATTTCCTGATAAAATTAGAAAATTTTATCAGGAAATAATGCAGGCAAACAGTACAAAACAGTTGGTGCTTCTTCTAGTCAGGTCAGTATCCGAGGAGTAGTGCATACTTGTCTCCTTCTCAATGAGGCAGTTGCCCAAACCCCTAGAATCACACCCAGAAAAGATGGTAAAGCAGTTAGCCTGAGGGTGGGAATAAGTCTGTCCAGTTTGAGAGCAGGTGTTTGCAGGTTAATAGAGTAATCCAGCAGTGGGATAAAAGTGATGACCCACTCTTGGCCTCAGAATCCTTCCTCTGAAGCTGGAGACCTCCTATTTATTTAGACACAGATGTGTCTCCGGCATTTGGCATGGGGTCTGGTCCATGGCATGTGTCCCACAGATGGCTGCCATTAACTGTGGGATCTGTCCAAGCCTCACTTTGCTCTTTTCTAAGATGGGGATAAACCTGCCTTGTGCCCCTCACTCCCCATCAGGGAAGGCTTCCTGAAAGCATTAGCATCATATTCAGTGGCTTGGTTCTGACACAGGAGTCTGAATTTCTGTTACTTCTCTTCTGTTCAGTCTTGAGAATAACTTGGTACAGTACCTGAGAAATGACTGATCTGTACCAGCCCTTTTCAAGCTGGGATGTGCATTGGAATTGCCTAGAAGGCAGGCACAGACTGGGGTCTTCACATTTTTTAATCTCATTGGTCTGGTGAAGAGCCTGACAATTTTTTTTTCTAACAAGTTCCAAGGATGCCCGCTACCAGGTTTTGAAGATTGCCCATAGGAGGAACAGACTTCCAGCTCTGCCTTGACACCTACTGGAGGCCTAAGGGCCACTACTCTTCACTTCTTCACTGTGGGAGCATCCCCAACACCCAACCCTGCACCATGCAGCTTAGTGCATCTGGTCCTTAGGCCCTACTGAGGTGTAGAGCTCACAGAAGAGGCAGGCTGAGAGAGGCAGTAATATGCCAAAGGTGTCAAAGAGAAGAGATAAGGACTAGATAGAAGCAAATGGAATGGTTGCATCTGCCCCTGAGTACTTCCCACAGAGCTGAACTGTTGGCTGTTCCATTACTACCTAAGGGTTCCTTCAGTCAAAATCATTAGGATAAGTTGGGCACAGTGGTGCAGGCCTACAATCCCAGCTACTCTGGAGGCTGAGGCAGAAGGATCACATGTTTAAGGCCAGTATCAGCAATTTAGCAAGACCAACCCTGTCCAAAAATAATAAGGGCTAGGAATATAGCTCAGTAGTAGAACAGTACTGGGTTTAATCCCCAGTACCAGAAGAAAGAAACCGGGTCAGTCATCTTTTGTAAAGGGATGTCTAGCCCCATCATAGGATAGGCCACATCTTGTGCAGTGCTGGAACCAGTAGAATTATTTTGCTAGCCCAGAAACTAAGAGGGAGAAGCATGTCACGTACTGAAGGTGGCCTGTAGGTGGAGCCAGAGCATGCCACCAGGCAATGTCACTACAGTGGTCTTGGAGGAACCGCAGGGCACCAGCAAAGCGGTGACAGGCCCCATTTAAAAGAGCGTTTGGAAGGCGAAACGAGCATCCACCATAGGGAGCAGCCAACTTCAGGAAGATGCTCCAAGGTTCCACACACCCATTCTTAATGCAGTGCTACTACGTGGTAGCCCTAAAGGCAGAAGGGAACATGGGTCCCAGGCTTCTGAAGATGTCGTTTTAAACAGTATGGTTTAACCTAGCCTCAAAGTGAGCCTCTGGAGGAAGCACCCTGTTCCTGCTTGTCACTGGCTACCAGGGATGTGTAGTCCCAGCAGAGACCTTAGAGGACATGTCTTCTGTGGCCCTCAGTGGGGTTGTACCTCTAGAGCTCATGGAATCTGAGCACCAAGTGCCAGACGCTGATCTGGCTACTTTGCACTGAACTCATGAATCTGCTCTGTGCCCTTTGAGCTTGTAGCATTACCCAGTTTCATAGATGAAGAAATGGAGGCCCAGACAGGATAGTAAGCTTGCATTAGAGGATAACTACTTGGTTGGCAAATCGACTAGTTGACTAGTAGAACCAGGATTCAAATCTGACTGTCTAACTTAGAATCAGGACTTAGACTACAATCTGGCTTCAAGGTCTCCATCTGCACTAGCCCATGCATGACTTGGGGACACAGGGGCAATTAGGACACAACCCCTTTATTCCCAAAGCTTAGGGTCTAGAGAACAGATGTGTGAACAGGTCATGGCGATGCATGGCAATGCACAGCAGTGGATGTCTGGTTTCAGTGGTCATTTGTGGTGGTGGGAACATCAGACCTGGCCCTGAGTCATGTTGGGTTCAGGTGTCAGAAGCCCAGCCTCTGCCCAACTGCCAGCTCAGACACGTGGACCTGGTATACATCCCCATTCAAACACAACAATCACCAAAAGACATTTCTGGTGCATTTAGTGAAATTTGTATGTGGACTGAGAATTAAGGATACAAAAAAATTGCTTCTTAATTACCATGATAATGATATGTAATTGAAGAAAATGTCTTTGGTTTCAGCATGCAGATGCAATTATGTAGGTGTAGACTGAGTGATGGATGAAGTAAAATTGGTTGTGATGTGTGGAAGGTGGGGGACAGACGTATGGAGATGTACTACACTATTCTCTGCCTAGTATGTGGATGTGTGGTCAACTTCCCTCAAAGGTTTTTTAAAATACTTAAGGAAAAAAAAAAGTCATACAGTTGAAGCCTTTGTTAGTGTTATAATACCTATTTGAGAAGCCAGCACTGCACCCCTGGGAACTGAAGGCAACACCTCCGTGAACTTTCAGTCGGTGATTTTGGACTTAGTCATGTCAGACATCCAGGGTCTATTATCAAAATGATGGAAGAGTCAGCTTGTAGAATGTGTTTCCCTCTTTTATAGTGATCTGATAAAGGACTGAGCTAGTAAATGCTTAAGCCTAGGGGAAGAAAATGTTGAAAAACTCTAGTTAGGAGCAAAACCTATCTTTTAAATTAAAGTTACAACTCAAAACCAAAATGGTTGTGACAGTGAATGTTTCTATACTGTCATTGGGTTCCTTCTTCCCTTAGAATTTGGGCTTTTCATTTGAAAATATATTCTACTCCATAATAAGAAAGGTCAAGTACTGCAGCATGGAGAACTTCCCATATACCTTGTTAGATGAATACCATTTGAGAAAAAATTGAATTAATGTGTCATTTTTAAGGAAAATGAATTCAGTTAATTTTGAACAGGGGCTGAGTGGTAGTGCACTCGCCTAGCATGTGTGAGGCACTGGGTTTGACCCTCAGCACCACATAAAAATAAATAATAAAATAGAGGTGGTGTGTCCATCTACAACTAAAAACATCAAAACTTCATTTTTTTCAAGCATCTGGTAGGTGGGTGTCTTAGATCCATTTAAAAGAGGAGGCAAAGGCTGCCGGAGCTCCCAGCAGCTGGTAGCGAGGCTTGGCCCTGGCATTGTGCCATCTCCTCAGCCACACACACTGCATTGGTGGCTCTCAGGGTTCCAGGACAGGTCAGGGAGGTGGGTGGCAGGGAGACATTGCTGTGCATCCTTATGGGAACTGCCTCCTGGCTCCAGCATCCAAAGGAGGCAGGTTTTACCCAGTGGAAAAGTGCAAAGGCAGTTGTGGCAGTCAGCTGTTCATTTCCATAGCCCCAACAGTTCAGACCCTGATGCAGCTCACCAGACCCCACAGCAGCAGGTGGCAGTGGTTCTCAGGGGACCTCACCCTCCCCAGCAGAAAGCAGGAGTCAGGCACTGACCGCTCTAGCACTGCATCTGCCACTGCTGCCAGCACCAAAGACGTGACATGACCAGAAGGGTCTAGCCTGCATACTGCAGGGACAGTGGCCCTGAAAAGAAGTAGAAGATGCTATCTTTACCTCAGCAAAAACTACAAATGTCATGGTACTGGGGCTGGAATATTCCAAGTGTGTGAAGAACTGATAGAAACTAGGAATGGCAAAAGAACACAGTACTGAAGTTTCTTTTTGTTTATATATATATGTATGTATGTATATATATATATTTTTTTTAAGTTGTAGGTGGACATAGTACCTTTATTTTAATATCTTTATGTGGTGCTGAAGATTGAACCCAGGGCCTCACATGAACTAGGCAAGCACTCTAAACACTGAGCTACAACCCCAGCCCCTGAAGTTTCTTAATGTATAACAACATCATATACGGCATGCAGAATTTTTTGGTCTTATGCAATAAAATTTTTTTCTGTTCCTTGGGGGTAGTTTTACTATGGGTTTGATCTCGTGGCAGTTTTTCTAAACTGACAAAGTATGTGACAAGTATGTGATTTTTAACTTCGTTTTTTTGTATGTTTGGTTAGTTGGTTGACTTGTTGCAGTGCTGGGGATCAAACCCAGGGCCTTGCACATACTAGGCAAGTGCTGAGCTACACCCCAGCTTTCTTTAACAAAAAGTTTAACAAACTATATTTATAGAAACAACCTTATAAACTGAGGCTCCTGTCAACCTACATTTTAATGAGCACTTTATATCTGCCTGCACCTGCCACTCTTCTCATCAGGAATTCTGCCTCCTGGTAATACTGCATGTATTTGTACCATTTATCCTAAAAGGAGATGTCTGCAAGTGCCTTTTCAGTATATAGCTTATGTCCCCCTGTACCTAAGGTTGTTCCAATCAGTTGGGTCCAGGTTCTGGGTAGAGCTGCCACTTACTGCTTATGTGGCTTCAGGCAAACTCAACGTCTCTGGGCCTCTCACCTTTCCTGTTTCTCATATGAGGGATTTGGATTGGATGACCTCCAGAGTCCCTCTCAGCTCTGTGCTTCTATAACTAATGGATTTGTGATGAACCTGAATTCCATTATCCAAAAATAAACTGAGCTGTGAAGCAACTGTGGGACATAGACCATAAATTGCAGATTTTATGTAAAGGTCATGAGTTCATCCCTTTATACCTGATATCTAACATCAGACCAGGCATTTAAAGTAGGCATTCTGATTTTTAAATTAATTTAATTGAATAGGTATGCCAATTAAAAAATAATTTCCCAGCCAGGCACAGTGGTACACACACCTGTAGTCCCAGCTAATCAGGAGGTTGAGCCAGGAGGATTGAAAGTGTAAGGACAACCTGCCTGGGCAACACAGCAAGACCTTGTATCCTTTTTTTTTTTTTTTTTTTAAGTTCTCTAGCTCTAGTGACTAAATTAAAACTTACTCTAATACTAATGACAGTGAATGAGAAAATGGTTTCTGATTTCACTAAGCCAGGCCAGATGGGGAAACCAGGCTCAGTCCAGGGATCTTTCCATTACCAGAGCAAAAATTTGGTCTAGTTTGTCTTCTAGAGCTAATCAGCCTGAAGGCAATGAATCTCAGAACTGAACTCCCAAGACATTGCTGCTCAATCTGGACTCCACTGGGTCAATTGATAGAAATCAAATAAAACTGCTAAGCTGACCAGAGATTGAGACTTAAGAAACTACGAAGAAAAGAGCAAACTATGCCCAAAGCAAGCAAAAGATGGGACATAATGTCTGATAATAAAAAAGGAAATAAGGACATGAAACATTTTAATGAAATAGAAAACAAAAACAATGAAGAAAGAACAATGAACCCAAAATATGGTTCTTTGAGATCAATAAAATAGATAAACCTCTAGCCAGATTGATAAAGAAAAAATAGAATGAAAATGCAGTCTGTAAAAATAAAAATTTAAATAAAAAAAATAGGAAGACACACTTGATATTAGGAATGAGAGGTGTGTTACTGCAGATTCTACACATTCTTCAGAATAATAAGGGCTGGGGCAGCTCAGCTAGTATGTTCAAGGCCCTGGATTCAATCCCCAGCATTGCAAAGAAGTCCTAAAAAAGGATAATAAGGGAGTCTCATGAACAGCTTTCCATCAATAAATTCTACAGGACATAAGAAATGGATAAATTCCTAATATGACACAAACTACCAAAGCTCCCTCAAGAAGGTGGAGTCTGAATAGACCTGTATCTATTAAAGACATTGACTTGTAATTTAAAACTTTTCTCACAAAGAAAAATCCAGGCCAAAATGGCTTCACTAGCAAATTATACCAAACATATAAGAGCATAATAATACCAACTGTACACAAATACACAAATTCTTCCTGAATAGGAGGGAGCATCCCCAATTCAATCTATGAAGCCAGCATTATCCTGATATAAAAATGCATGGGAAGGTATTAAAGAAAACTATATAGACCAATATGCTTCATGAACACAGATGTAAAAATCTTAGCAACAACATATATCAAGGATACACATTATGACCAAGTGGGCTTTATCCAAGAAATGCAGGGTTGCTTTTGTAAATTCAAAAATCAATCTGTGTAAATTGCCTTATAGTCCATGCTGGAGATGGAACCAGGGTCTTGAACATGCTGAACAACCACTGAGCTACATTCAAGTCTCACCATATTAATAGAATACAGAAAGAAAAAACATATCTCAGTAGAAGGAAAAATCAAGCATTGAGCAAAATTAAATATCCATTCATGTTGAAAACTCAGTAAATGAGAACTAGAGAGAACTTTCACAATATTAGAGCATCTGTGAAAAACTGTGAAGAAAGCATTTAGCTTTCTTTTTATGATCAGGAACAAGGCAAGGATATGTACTCAGACCTCTCAACATACTGGAAGTTTAACCACTGTAATAAAGCAAGAAAAATATACAAAGACTTAAATATTATAAAAAAGTCTTTTTACAAAATCATCTTTGTACAAAATCTTGGGGAACCTACCACATGGCTTCCAGACCTGTTATATATGTTTAGCAGGATTACAGAATCAAAAATCAGTATACAAAAATCAGTTGTATTTCTACATAATGACAACAAACAATGAAAACTGAACTTTCAGAAGTTCCATTTGCAAAATTATTAATGTAGAAATATTACACTTCAGATTAATTTGGCAAAAGATGTGCAAAACTTAACTACTAAAAACCGCAGAACATCCCTAAAAGGAATTAAAGAGCTAAATCAATGGAGAGATATACATGCTCTTAAATCAGTCTTGTTCATATGTCAAACTTCTTAAACTCAAGAGAACCCCAATCAAAATCCCAGTAGGTTTCAAAAAAAATGCTGAGGTGATTCTGAAGGTAATGCATAAATGCAAATGGTCCAGAATAACTAAATGTTTGTTTGGGGGGTTTTGCTTTTGTTTTATTTATTTTGGGGGTGGGGGTAGAGAGGATTGAACCCAGGGGTGCTTAACCACTGAGCCATATCCCCAGCCCTTTTTCTATTTTGAGACAGGGTCTTGGCTAAGTTGCTTAGTGCCTTCACTAAGTTGCTGAGGCTAACTTTGAACTTGGGATTCTCCTGCCTCAACCTCTGGAGCTGCTGGAATTGCAGGCGTGCGACACCCAGCATCAAAACATTTTTGAAAAAATACAAGTTTGGAAGACTAAGACTACCTGATTTCACAATTTATTATAGAGCTACTACAATCAAAACAGAAAGTAGTGAAAAGATGAAGTATAGGCCAATGGAGTAGACTAGGGTCCAGAAGTAGACTCATCCTTGTGTGCTAATTTACAATCAGATTCTGAGACAGTGGGGAGAGAATCATCTTTCCCAATCTCAACAAATGGTGCACAGTTGTCAGCTATCCAAATGAGACTAGGAAGATGTGTGACTGGAAACAGGTCACAGACATAAATGCAGGAGCTGAAATCACAAACCTTCCAGAAAACTTTAGAAAGCTTGGGTTAAACAAAGTTTCTTAAACAGGACACAATGAGCACTTAATGATGAAAGAAAATCAATATCTAATTAAAAAACAGGCAAAAGATTTGAATAGATACTTCATCAAGAAAAAGGCATATAAGCACCAAAAAAGCTGCTGAATATCATTAGTCATTACAGAATTACTGTTTACAACCATAAGGACCACATACCCACTGGCCTGACTAGCATAAAAATACTGATCAGACCAAACGATGGTGAGAAGGTGGAGCAACACTTCCATGCACTGCTGGTAAGACTAGGAATGGTATAACCACTTTGAAAAGTAGCTTAACTATCTCTTAAAAGTTGCTTGTAGGGGCTGGAGTTGTGGCTCAGTGGTTGAGTGTGTGGCATATATAAGGCACTGGGTTCAATTCTCAGTACCATATATAAATTAGTAAGTTAAATAAAGGTCCATCGACAACTAAAAATAAAAATTCAGGAAAAAAAGAAACTGTTCCCCCCAAAAAAGAAAAGGTGCTTGTATACCCACCATGTGACCCAACCCAATGAACTCTTAAATATTTACCCCCCAAAAATAGAAGCATATGGCCACACAAAAAAATCAGTGTTTATAGAACCCTGTTTGTAATTGCCAAGAGTGAGAAACCCCCCAAATGTCCATCAGCAGGTATGTAGACAAGCAAACTGGTCTAGCCACGCAGTGGAATACTACTCTACATTAAAAACTCACACAACCCGAGTGCATCTCAAAACCATTGTGCTCAGTGAATGAAGCCAGCAGAAATGAATACATGCTTATATCTTTCTATTTGTGTGAAATTCTAGAAAAAGAACATTAATCTGTAATGACAAATATTGTGGTTACCTAGAGACAGAAAGGGAGAAGGATGCATTTTAAAAAGGCAGGAGGAAACTAGGATGATGAATCTGTTCCTTTTGTTGATTGTGGCAATGGTGTGACTAAGGTGCACATAGTCAAAACACATCAAATTGTGCAATTATATGTGAAATTTATTATACATTAATAACCTCAATATCACACAGAACAAATATTAATATGTGAGCATATAAGTGAAATAAGCCAATCCCCCAAAACCAAAGGCTGAATGTTTTCTCTCACAAGTGCATGCTGATGCACAACGAGGAGGGAGGTAAGGGAAGAATGGAGGAACGTTGGATTGTGTAGAGGGAAATGAGGGGAGAGGAGCGTGGGGGGGGGGAAAGATGGTGGAATGAGACAGAAACATTTATGAGTACACAAATGGTGTGACTACGTCGTGTACAACCAGAGAAATGAAAAGTCGTACCCCATTTGTGTACAGTGAATCAAAATGCATTCTGCTGTCACGTTAACTAAATAGAACAAACAATAAAAAATGTTTAAAATTTTTTAAAAATATGTGTAATAAGACTGTAAAAATCTTTTAAAGATTCTAGACAAACTCTCAAAATGTGAAGACCTGCTTGTTCAGGCCTGATATGGGACATTAGATCTTTTTGCGGGGGGAGGGTACTGGGGATTGAACTCCGGGGCACTGAACCACTGAGCCACATCCCCAGCCCTATTTTGTATTTTATTTAGAGACAGGGTCTCAGTGAGTTGCTTAGCACCTCACCATTGCTGAGGCTGGCTTTGAACTCCCAGTCCTCCTGCCTCAACCTCCTGAGCCACTGGGATTACAGGAGTGCACCACCACATCCAGCAGGACATTAGATCTTATCACTTCAGCAATGATAATCCTAAGAATGCATGGGCTGAAAATTACATTTATATGAGCAAATCTTTTCTTAGTAATGCTATTTAAACAAAAAGGCAGCAGTAACATGAAGATGTTTAAGGGCTCCTAGAATATAAGTATCCATAAGCATTCATAAGTACCCATTTAAAGCCAGGTGCAGTGGCACATGCATAATCCCAGTGACTGCGAAGACTGAGGTATGAAGATGGCAGGTTCAAGACCAGCCTCAGCAACTTAGATTCTGTCCCAAATAAAAAGACTGAAGTACCCACTTACAAGTAAATACGTGAGGAGGTAATTAATTACATGTCATTCATATCTAGCTGGAGAGACTGTGAACTTGTAAGCAGAGAGGGCTTTTTCCTAAGTATTGAATCATCAACAGCTATTTTTAAATAATTCATTACTCAGTGTTTTAGAACACAAACTTACTTTCTCTTCAGTTCAGTGAAAGATTTCATTATATTCGCTGGTTGAATTCAAAACAGCACTCACTCAAGATTGATTTGGAAGTGTAATCTACTAGAAGCACAACAGAGAAGTCTATAGTAGTCACATGTGGAAAGCCCGGGACTGAATTCAGCTCTCCCAGGTGCCTGCCAGGACACGGTTCCCACTGAATCCGCAGGAAGGGAGGAGGAGCTTCAGGATGGTACCCTCTGTGCAGACAGTGCAAGCGCACACATGATGCCAGGGGTTCCTGACAGGCAGCCAACTAAAGTTCCACCCATAATATCTCTGATAAATGTCACCTTGGGCCCCTTCTGCCTGGAGCACACTGAGATACAGAATTCCAAGCTCGGAGCCTTGGCTTCCTGGGCTCACACTGCGTGTTGAACAACTCCTCCTCAGCAGGCCCTCTCCCTTGTAGCCCAGGGTCTGCCCCAGGAGCCCCAACACAGTACCCAGGGTCCCACTGTCATTCACATGCTTTGCACATGCATTCCTGGTGACAGAACTCGTTACGCACCTTCTTTGATTGAAAAAAGGATCTCAAGGATGATTTCTGCCCATCTTGAAGTGTCTAGAAAAGAACCAGATTGAGTGAACAAGGTCCTGATCTAGACGTCTGGGATCACTCATGGCCCCCAGCACCCTTCCAACTTGGCTGGCTTCCCCAAAGTAGAGCCAGGGGTACTAGAAGATCATGTCCCCAGGGTGGCCTGTGACCATTGGCTGCCTGGGCCCACATTGGGATCAGGCCTCCTGCCACTCCCCTGACAAGACTTAGAACAAAGGTCCCCCACCCGGGGCCCAGATTGACTCCTTCTGCTTCCATTAGCATTTAGAAACCTGCTCCCCCATCCCATCCAGCCACCCACACACGAATCCTCACCTGGGAGAGGCTTTCTGGCAGCCCACCCTAAGACTCTGAGCATACCCAGAAACACAGGGCTGCTGGGAAGGACACCATGAGCTTGCATCACCACCGCCTTCTCCTCTGCTCTTCCGCCTTCTGCCTTCAGGTGACCCACTAACTCCAAACCGAGGCTTGGGAACATCACCACAGACCTTCCAGTGTCCTCAGGTATCCGAGACACTGGCAGCAGGCCCACCATCTCCCCTGCCTCACAAAGGGACTGCTGTGGGGACAGAGAGGAGCCACAGAGGAGCTGCCTGTCCTGGTGGACTCAGGTTCTCACAGGTTCAATGAAGACATTCTGCTATAGAAGTGCAGGCTTTCTCTCTTTTGAAAAGGGACAGAGAGGGAGCCTGTAGTTTTCTCCCCACTCTGGCCTTGAAATCAAATGTCTTTTCCAGTGAAACTGGCCCTCTGTCCGCCCGTGCACCTACCCAGGGAGTCTGAGCAGTTGCAAAGCTCACCTTGTTGCGGAGGCACTTCTGGCTTCCAAACTGGGGCCAGCTTCATCTCATCACCCACACTGGCTCTCCAGGCTCGCTGGACAGCCTGCCTGAGCCATGAGCACTGCTAGGCCATCTGTGCAACCCACTACCCACAGGACTGAAGGGGCTCTGCCTTCCTGCCAGCTCCCTTCCCTCAGACCCAAGCCAGGCCTGGGGAGAGTCCCACGTGTTCCCAATGAAAGGAGTTGTAAAGGCTGTGAATATCTGCAAATCCAATCCTATCTGCGATGGCCTGCAGCCCAGCAGCAGTAGTTCTCCACTCCAGGGATCCTGCAGTGGAAGCTGCAGCAGCATCTGGTAACCTGTCAGAAATGCAGACCTGCTGCCTCAGGCCCTGGGGAGGGCCCAGCAATTGCATTTTGAGGACCCCTGGAAGATTCTGATGCACACTCAAGTTCAAGACCCACTGGCCTAAAAGAGCCTGCCTCTGGAGGAAGCCTGGAGCAAGGCCTTCAGCAAGGCCTCACCGTCTGCAGTTCTGTGGTGGGTGGAGCAGATGTCCCTAGCAGAAGAGAAGCCCTTCTGACCTAGGCTCCGATGTCCAAAGGCTGTGCTCCTGGGTGCTTTGCCCTGCCTGCCCCGCCCACCCCATGCATAGCACTGCACGGCTGCCTGTCCTGACAGCACCAGGAGCACTCACTACACCGGGCTCCCTGGGCTCCTCCGGTGGGCCTGGGGGAGGCCCCGCTGGCCTGGGCTCCCTCTCCTCCTGCACGCCGCCTGCTGGTGAGCAGCACCAAGCCAGGCAGCAGAGTTTCTGCCTCCCTCACCGCTGTGATCCCTGTTAGGAAATGAACTCTCTTCTAACCCCCAATTTGTTTTTAAAAAAGAAATGAGTCAACCCTCCACGTCCCTGGGTTCCACAGCCACACATTCAACCACTGACAAAATAAAAATATTCAAAAAATTTTGCATCTGTAGAAAACAGGAGGAGGGTGCATGTTCTAAGCAAACACCACACATCTTCTTAAGGTGCTCCAGCAGCTGAGCATCCGTGGACCTGCAGGAGGTCCTGGTCCAGTCCCTCACAGTGAGGGCCACTGTGTGTCACAGAGGCACACACACAACAAATGCATAGCTAATGTCACTATGGAAGAGAGCATCGTCCTGTGTCCCTTCCCACCTGGTCTGTCCCCATGGTGATCAGGCCCCTCATGCATGTCACCCCCTCCCTAGAAACCAGGCTCAGACTCACCTCTCCCTACCTGCTCAGCTGGTCGACTGTTGACTGGGTCAGTGTGTGCAGTGGTCCAGCCAGTGCAAGACAGCCCATGTGTACCAGAGGAAGATATCTGGCTGATTCTAGGCCCACCGTAGAACCCACCCCCCTCGTGTGCAGGTGACAGCCCTGGCCTCGCTCCTGGCCCTCTTCATCTCCTGCCAGGGAATGGAGGCAGCAGTGGCAGTCTGGAAGGAGAGCAGACAGCAGGTCCAGAGGTCCACCTGAGACACCCTCTCCCTCAACCTCAAGAAGCCGACGTCACTCACGTGGTCCAGACAGGACTCAGGATCCTGAGGGGCCATGCAGGGCACTGTGGGCTCCAGGCCATCTGGATCCCAGCACTGTGACTGGTCCTGGGCGAGGGGTAGTCTGGGAGGTGGGGGTCTGGATGCTCTCCCCAGCCACCTCCTCTTCTGTGCCTGCCCACGCTGCACCACTCTGTTTCTCCCGTCTGGGCAGACCGGTGATCCTGAGCGGGCCCCGTGGCACCACACGACATTACCATGTGGCCCTCCTCGAGGAGCCTTCCTCCCCTCCACTCAGACCCCTGAACAGGACATGTGGCTGGCCCCGCTCATCTTCCCTGCACCAGGCTGTGGGGCCCTTGCCCGCCTGCAAGGGAGCTGTCCTGGGCCAGCTCCTCCTGTGGTCCACTCCACACTAGTGGGAGCCAGCTTCCTTCTCCTGCAGCTCCACTTTCTGTTTCTCTCCACCACCGAAACCCCCAATCTGAGTTCTAAGCTTGACTTGCACAACTCCCAATTTTGTGCAGTCATATGTATGTATTTTCAGTGCTGGGGAAGAACCCGGGGTCTTGCACGTGCTGGGCAGGTGCTCCGCTGAGCGCTGGGCTGCTTCCCCAGCTCTTACACAGTTTGATTTCCTCTCTAAAGTTGACTGGTCATAGTGGGCCAGCCAACGATCCTGATCTAGAAGTCCTGAGCTAGAATGGGGGCAATGACTGCTTACCCAGGATCAGGAGCCTACACAAACTGTGCCTACTAGGGATCCGGCAGGAAGAAAACCACCTCTGCGGGGCCTGTTTCACACATCCCCCCACCCCGATCCTTGAGGAAGCTCCCTGGCGTGGCTGCCATGCTCTGGTTCTCAGGGTCCTGGGCCGCTGAGGGGTGGCTAATCAACACCCAAGCTGCCAGTGTGACGCCTTTCCTCCAGGAAATTGGTTCAGGAAAGCTCTGCAGCCAGGATCCAGTTGCCTGTTAAAGAGTAACTTACACCCCATATTACATTTGAGTCCAGGAGTAAATATCCAGGGGAAGTGTTTGCTTTAAGGGGTGAACAAAGCACCCTTTGTCCATGTTCCGCCAGCGCTAGACTTTGGTGGACAGGAATAGGCCAGCACAGCCCCAGGGGAAGACGAGACTCATAGGCGCCCAGTTAACCATGCGCGGTGGGTTCGTCCTGCAGGCCTTTCCCCTCCCGGAGGGAAACATTGACCATGTGGCAGCGCCCCCTCCAGGAGGCAAGCGGGGTCAGCCTCCACCTCCCAGACCCCCATGCGGGAGGAGGAGGATGCCCCCATGGCAACAGGGGCATCTGCCCCACTTGGCAGCAGCCTGTCTGTGGTTTCTTTGCTTGTCTGGAGGGAAGGTGCTAGTCCCTCCAAGTGGGGCCCTGGAAGGTCCCTGTCCTCCCCTCTCCCTGGGGTCTTGCCACTTCCCTGAACACTCAGCCCTGGCTGGTCCCAGGGAGCTCTGCTGAAGCACTCCTTCTCTAGGCCTCACCTGGATGGCTGGGTCAAATTCCTGGGAGTGGGAGTCTGGCTCCTGTGCATTTTTAACAAAAAGTTCCTCAGGCAGCTTCAAAATAATATGAGAGGAAGGGAACTGGGAGGAGGAGGAACAGAACAAGCCAAGCACCGCAAGGTTCAAGGAGGTGGGTTCTGCCTACTTCCCCAAAAAGCTCACCATTAAACATCAGCAAATTTGGAATTTTATCTAATGTTCGGTATTCCACAATGGAAGTTTTATGAGTGCTTCCCAGGAAGTCCTGCTGCGCAGATTGACAGGCACCCAGGGAGTGGGAATTGACAGGACAGGCTAGGGGCAGGGATGCAGGCTCAGACAGCAAGGGGGCGCCCCTGCACCCCAGACCAGGGCCTGCTGTCATTCCTTTGGAACCCAGGTGGGGCCCTTTGAAGCGGAACTCTGGGTCTGCATTTTACATTAAGAAGTCTGTGAGTGTGTAGGTGGCCTGGTTAGTCATGTCCTGCTGAACAGGAGCCTGTGGTGGGCTGTTCAGGGGTGACTGGGACCCTCAGCCTAAATTCTGAGGGGCACAGCACCTCTGCCCTGGAACCTGCCCTTTGTGGAGGCGAGTCACTTGCTGGGAGCAGTACCTTTTAGCAACTAGGAACCTGTGGCTTTGTGAATGAGCCTATGGCTCATGGAGCCTATGAAGCTGGAAACAAGGCAGTCAGGTGGGGCCCAGCCCTGGGAAACCAGGCCAAGGACACTGCACCAGGCCTGACACTGTGGACACACCCTGGCTTTATCCTAAGTATGTTCCCACCCGCTCCCAGGGGATGGCCCTGACCTCAGACAGCCACATGCTAGGAATGGAGGTAGGTCAGCTGAGGCCCATCTGGGGAGAATGGGGGAACACCCAAGACCTGGAAGGTGTCCCATGTTTGGGGCCTTTGGTGACTTGCAGCCTGCAGGCAGCGGGCCAGCCCCATGTCAGCAGGAAGCAGTGCTTGGGAGAATGGAGGCCACTTCCCAGCATTCCCCTTTCTCCTCCTCGAATGCCTGCCCTAATTAGCGGGTTGACCCGCTGGACCTTCATGGGAAGCTCTGCAGGTCACACTATTGGCCCTTTCCAGCATGTGCCAGGCCTGACCTGAATCCCAGGAGATGGATACCCAGCACAGAGGCCACCCTACACTGGTGCGGTGAGAGGACTGACCTTCTTCCACGAGAGTGCCATCGGCCCAACTGGCATAGAAGCGGACAAGGGCCTCATATCCTGGAGGGCAGGGCCAGCTGGGTCATCAACCAGCCTACACGTATCTCCCAGGTCAGCAGAGGAAGCTCAGGGAGCCTGGTTCCCAGAGGAGGGAGAGAATGTGACTGGATAGCATCTGCATAACCCACCAGGGTCCACCTGAGCATAGTCCCGCCCCAGGGACAGCTGGTGTCAACAGCATTTCCATAGCCCCCACCCCCTCCCCCTGGCTCAGGCCCCCTTTGCTTGTCACTCCTTCCTCACCCAGACACTCACCCTCCCTCGGGTGGGTGGCAACCCTGAGCAAGTCACACAAGCCCTCAGAGCCTCAACTTCCTTATCCATGAAATGGTGTCTCCCTTCCTGTGGAGGACACCTGCTGTGGACAGGATCCTCTGCGGCAGGGGCAGGTGGTAAAGTGGAGCTCCAATGCCCCAAGAGCCCCAAGATGCAATTTGTAGAGAGGAAAGGCAATTCGCGTGCCCAGACACAGCAATGTGTTTGATTTAACACACACACACACACAACCAAAGTTGCAAACTTCTACAGGTGTATACATACAGGTAAGCGATGCATGGGAGAAAGTCTAGCAAATTAGACACCAGAACAAAACAAGAAATGGGGCAAGATAAAGGGAATTGATCAAGATAGACTAGAATTTTCTTGATAATGCTTTAATTTTTCTGAGACTGTGTTCAAGAACTACTGTCTGATTTTAAAAAATAAAATTTTAAATAGCACCTTCTTGCAAGCGTATGGGGAGAATGAGTCTCATGAGTGTCCCATTCCTTCCGCCCTGACTCCTCTCACCTCCAGCCTCCAGTGGAGGTCATTTATCCACTTAACAAGAACACACTGTCCCTCCTCCCTGCTGGCCTCAGACTAGTTTCCAGATCAGAGAGAATTCCAGGTGGCCTGGCCTGGAGGAGCTCTGGCCGTGTCTGAAGTTGCAGTAAGGGCTGGAAACTCAGCCGTGGTCACTGATGACCAGCTCCAGCAAGCATTTGGAGAAACTGGAAAACCCAGCTATCTGGGCTGGACTGTGGTTCAGTGACAGAGCGCTTGCCTAGCACGTGTGAGGTACTGGGTTCTATTCTCAGCACCATATAAAAATAAATAAAGGTCCATCAACAACTAAAAATACTAGAAGAAAGGAAACTCAGCTATCAGGTCTTTCATGCCAAACACTGTGAATATTTCCTACAAAAGAGAAAATGTGTCAGATCAAAATTAACTAATCAGACACTAAAATGTATACCAAACCCAAAAAGAGGCTAGTGAACAAGTATTCCAGCAGCTAAGAAACAATAGCCAGGCATGGTGGTACATGCCTATAATCCCAGAAGCTCAGGAGCCTAAGGCAGGAGGATCACAGTAACTTAGCAAGGTCCTAAACAACTTAGTGGGACCCTGTCTCAAAGTTCAAAAAAAATTTAAAAAGGGCTGTGGATGTGGTCCAAAGGTAGAGCACCCCTGGATTTAATCCCCAATACCAAAAAGAAAAAAGAAAGAACAGGAAGCAGGTAAGGCAGAGAGCCTCTGCCAACACCTGGCCCACCAGCACCTTGCTCCTAGGGCTGCAGTCCCGAACGTGAGGCTCTGCTGAGGACCCTTCAGACGCACCTCACTGACCACATTGCCCATGAGTTCTACCATTGGTCCTCCCCAGGTGGACATCCAGACGCCACCCAAGGTACTTCCTCCAATCCTTCTTCAGAACCCAAACTCCCAGACCTGGACAAGCCAGCCGAGGGTGCCCAAAACCTACACCTTCCCTTTGGGCACATCAGCAAACACTCCTGGAAGACCTGCTCTGGGCCAGACCCCAGGTCGCAGCACAGTCCAGGATCCTGGGTTCCATGTGGGCTAATGAGTTCCTTAGATCTGTCACCTTGGCCTGAAGGATCAGACCAAGGAGAAATGTATCAACTACAGAACATACTCCCAGGAGGGTACTAGGGAAAACAGTTCCAGAGGCAGCCTCCCAGGAGACTACGTGCTGCCCAGCGACCACTGGGCTCCTGGGAGCTCCCTGGGGGAATTTGTTCCCTGTAAACAGGACGCGGCACTGTGCCCAGAGGGTCAGGCCCTGGAGAACAGCTAGGGCAGGGAGCTGGGAAGGAGCATGAAACCTGTCCAGGGCTTGAAATGGCCCTAATAGAGGGCAGAAGAGGAGGCTGCCTGGGCAGGCAGGCAGGATGCCAGCAGTGGGCAGGGGGAGCCCAGGACCAGGGAAGTGCCCTGGCAGACAATAGGGACCCAGTGTCCAGGCAAGGGTCTAAGCTCAGAAATAGGTGCTGACTGGGGCCTGGCTAAGAAAGGAGAGTACTGGACCTAGTTTGGGGTCCCAAGATGCAGCATTTATGGGCCTGTTCTGCCAGATGCTCCCCAGAGACACCGTGGATCATGGGCACCAAGGACCCCTCTGGTGCACCTGTGGGAGGTCTGGCTTGCAGCCAACAGAGCTAAGAAATACAGCAGCCCACTACCACCTGGGGCACTGCTGCTTCAGGGCAACCTCTGTGCCAAGCACAAAAGCCAGGCAGCCGCCTTCCTCAGGACCCTGGCCACGAAGTGCTGGTCATTGCAGGTTGGCCTTGTCCCCTGAGTAGATTCATCACTGGTCCATTTACTGCTTTGTTGGCCACACTCTTATACCAGCACATCCCCTCAGCTAATTCTTAAAAGAGCTCAGGAGATAGGTAAGGTCACCATCCCCACACTCTAGATAGGGAACTGAAGCTTGGAGACATGGAGTCACCTGTCCAAGAGCACAGAGCTTATATCAGCAGAACCAAGCTCCAGACTTTGGCAGACCAAAATTACAGCTGTCAGCACCAGGCAGGCCCAAGGAAAAAACTCGCTGCTCCACCCCAAAGCAAAGTCTGAACAGGTGGTCCTGGCCCTGGCTCAGACTGCCGGCCCTCTGGTCACTTCCCTCCTTGCAGCGACTGACCCCTCCCTGCCTGGACCTGTTGTCTGTGCTCAGTAAGATGAACTGGCAGCTGTGACCCCACACCAGGCTCCAGTCGAACTCAGCCTAGTCATGTGCAAGCTGGGCACTTGAACTTCACTTCCACCCAAGCTACAGTGTCCTCACCTGCAGGTGGGGCTGGAATGTCACGTCAGCAGGTCTTGGTGAGACCCCACGCAAGGAACAGAGCTGACCTGTGTCCTTCAAGGCACAATAGCCTAGGTGGGCTGGAGAGCAAGGGTGGAGCTCAGTTCTAATACTGGGGCCAGAGAAGCAGTCACTGTGCAGAACTCCCCAGCAGGACTCCTGCCCCTGTGCTCAGGCTCACTGAGGAGACAATGGGGATCAAGCGGTGCACATGCAGAGCGCCCCACCCCCCAAGAAGAAGGCCTCCCTCGGAACCAGCAGCAGACTCTCCCGCGGCACCTGCTGGGCTGGCCACTGGGCACCCCACCTCCTGCTCCCAGGTCCCCATGGAGTCCACCCTCTCCCATGCCACGCTCCACCGGGGCTGAAGGTGAGTTGGACTCCATGATGATGCCGAGACAGGAAGGAGCAGGTGAGTCACCTGGGCCAGGAGAAGGAAGTGGGTTATTACCAGAACTGTCACTGCTGAGGACCAGAGAAGGAGAGCATGACATCCCAGCAGTGACCTCATTTGCTGGGACAGGAAGCACCTGCCTGGCTCCCCAGGGGCCTGTGCTCCACTGTCCCCTGACTACCCCCTGTGCCCTGGGCCTGCATTGAGCGCCCCCCCACCCCAGGCTGGAGGACCAAGACTGAGGGCCACGTCTAGGCCTGAGGGCCATGTCCAGGTCAATGAGGTTGGGTCAGAGGTGGGGGCACGCAGTGGCCACCCTCATGAAAGGCCTCGACTGTGAGTGGTCAGCACATCTCCACCAGGCTGTGTGAGGGCTGTGGGCCAGGAAAGGTTGCACTTCCCCACAGGTGGTCTTGCATAGCCTCAGTATGGGACAGGGCACCTACCATAGTGGTGTGAAGGGGGCGGAGTCATCCCGCAGCCACCTCAGGCCCAAGGGCTGGCTGAGGTCACTGTGCCAAGGCTGGTTTTGGGGCGGTCAGGCTGGTGGCCTGGGGCATCTGGACACGGAAGCCCCGCCCCCACGCAGCTTATGGTCTGGGCTGCCCCCACTGGGCTAGGGGCTATTACTTGATTGTTTCTGAAGTGCCCTGTTGTCATTTTCTGGTTACAGAGGTGATGCATGCTCATGATTAAGACCTGTAAGCACGAGTGGGTGGCGTTTGCAGCTTGGGCAGGATGAGGGTGACTCGCCCAGTCACAATTTGCCAGTATCAGCATCGGCGTGCTTCTGGCAGAGCGGCACAGTGAACCCTGGCCCTTCCCAACCTGAGGCTGACCCATACTTCAGTACTTTCTTGACACGTGTGGGCTGGGCGGGTGGAAGGCTACCAGCAGCTAGGCGGGCTGGCCCCCAGTCCCCCGGCCGCCCTGACCATCCGGCATGCTGCCTATCTTGTTTTCCCAGATGCTTCCTGCTGCCAGGCCTGGGGTGGAGAGAGGGCTGGGTTCCCTGGCCACTGAGTGGCGCTCAGAGCTGCTCCATTGCCCTCGTGCTTCCCAGGCCTGGAGAGCTGGGGCCAAGGCACCAGAGGCTGCACCCAGCTGCCATGGCCTGACTCAGCCTGGCACATGCCTGTCATGGGTGCCCTTCTTCCCGCTGGGCTCTGGCTGCTGCCTCCCACCAGGAAGGAAACCGACTGCTTCCCGTGTGGCTGGCGTCTGGTCACACGGTGAGTGGGTAGGGCCCTGGGGCAGCTGTCACTGCCAGCCCCATAGAGCAGCACTCCTGATTCCTCTATCCCAAACTGATGGTATTGGTGGCCTCTGTTTCACCCATGTACACAAAGGAGCTGGCAGGACTGGGGCCAGGGTGTGGGGACTGATCCATCTGGGACATCACATGGCACCCCAAGCTGCGGCTTGACCCTCCTTCCTTGGGGCTTTCTTGCTGTTCCAGGCCTGGGAGCCTGGACCCTCTGAGGGGCTTCCGTGGGCCTCTAAGGCCAGAGTCTCTTCCATTACAGTTGGGTAAAACAAAACCAAAGCAGAAACTCAAACAAACGAAAGGAAAACAGAGGGACAAATTCACCCCAGAGTTAGAAACCTGCAACTTCCCTGAAAATTTCCATTTCATAGAGCAACCTTTCCCGGTCCACAGCCCTCACACAGCCTGGTGGAGATGTGCTGACCACTCACAGTCGAGGCCTTTCATGAGGGTGGCCACTGCGTGCCCCCACCTCTGACCCATCCTCATTGACCTGGACATGGCCCTCAGGCCTAGACGTGGCCCTCAGTCTTGGTCCTCCAGCCTGGGAGGGGGGGCGCTCAATGCAGGCCCAGGGCACAGGGGGTAGTCAGGGGACAGTGGAGCACAGGCCCCTGGGGAGCCAGGCAGGTGCTTCCTGTCCCAGCAAATGAGGTCACTGCTGGGATGTCATGCTCTCCCTCTCTGGTCCTCAGCAGTGACAGTTCTGGTAATAACCCACTTCCTTCTCCTGGCCCAGGTGACTCACCTGCTCCTTCCTGTCTCGGCATCATCATGGAGTCCGACTCACTTTCAGCCCCGGTGGAGCGTGGCGTGGGAGAGGGTGGACTCCATGGGGACCTGGGAGCAGGAGGTGGGGTGCCCAGTGGCCAGCCCAGCAGGTGCCGCGGGAGAGTCTGCTGCTGGTTCCGAGGGAGGCCTTCTTCTTGGGGGGTGGGGCGCTCTGCATGCGCACAGCTCCCCCCTGCATTTTCATGGAGTCCAGGCAGGGGCTGGGATTTCCAGTGGGTTGCTAGGGAAACAAAGATTCCAGAGGTCCTAACTGTCTGGTCAGGGGATAGTCAGAACGGAGCCCTCCCTCTTGGTTCTGAACCTAGTGCCCTCCAGGATAGACCAGGCCAAGGCCAGGGGGAGGAGCGCAGAGTCCCTGCTGGAAGGCAAGTTGAATGTGGCAACTGTGGGGGCAGGGCCAGCAATGGAGCCAGCATGTGTCCATGAGCCCCAACCCTGCCAAGCCTTTTCGGAGATGTCAAAGGCCATACCCAGGTGTGCAGGGGTGTGCTGCCCAAGACGGGCCCAAGCGATCACAGCATGCATTATCCCCAGCAGGGCAGCAGCCACCAGGGGAAGGTCCAGATGTGCAGCCATTTGTTCAAGCTTCCCCGCTAGAGCTGTGACCTGCTTCTGCCCTACCTGCTCCTTCAAAGGCTGCTTTCTGTGTTTCCACAGGGCCAGCCTGGAGGGACCTAGAGGCCTGTGAAGCACAGGGGGAGGGCATGGATCCTGGACAGGCCCTCTGGTCTGGGGCTGGCTGGCCACCCTTGTGAATCAGCACCCTGCCACAGTGTCCAGCTGGGAAAGCCTCAGTAGCCCAGGAGGTACCCAGGGAGCAGAGGGGGAAGGCTCAGTGGCACCTGGAGCGGCAATGGGGTGCCTGAGCCCAGCCTCCAGGCAGAGGAAGGAAGAAGTGACGCAGGCAAGAGCCAGCTGGAGCTTGTGTTTACATCCCCACTTCGAGCTTCTTTCCCAGTTCCAGGTAAGCCTGGGAGAGTTCCCCAGGGCCTGGATTTTTCTGAGGAGCCAGCTCTGCTGGTTTCTGACCCAAACTTGATTCCACTCTGGACAGATCCAGGAAATGTATAGCTCTGCCTGTCCCCAAAGAGAATCCTTCTGCTACAGGTGGCCTCGGAGACACCTCTGTTTGCTGGAATAAACAGGGTTCAGGTCCAGGACGTGGGGGGATGAGGAGGTCTGGAGCAGCCGTGCCCTCCTCTGATCCCAGATTCATTCTCTCATGGCCTGACTGGCTCAGAGGAACAGAGAGGAAGGAAGCAGGGGCCCTGAGGAAGGGGAGGAAGCTGCTCAGCTGTCTTTATAAAGAGCATTCCGAGTATTCAAGTATTCATCCAATCTACAGGACTTATCCTGGCACCCAGCAGGCTGCTTGTGGTCCTAGCCCTGGGCAAAGCAGCGATGTGCCCTGGGTCTTCACCTGTGGAGGGGACTCTGGGTGTGTTGGTGATGAGACACAGCCTCCTGCACAGGCAGCCAGATGAAACCACTGCACTGACGTCAGCCCTAGGCAGGTCCTAGGGTGCTACTGGATCTGAGGGGCCTCCAGGTTCTGATACTGCATGGTAGAGACAGGGCCGCCTCCAAGCAGGCCCACGCCCTGTGAGGCTCTGTGGCAGTTCCTGTGGAAATGTTTTAGTTTCTCCAAAATCAGAAGAAAACAAGCTTTCAGAGAACATTTCTTCAAGTCTAATATTGATATATGCATCTTTATACTGTTAAATAGAAATATGAGAGGACATTGGGCCCCATGAGAGCTGGCTAAAGGTCTAATGGAGACACTCTGTGAGGTCCCACATCTCCAGACTGAGCTACCTTGTTAGGCCTCCCAGGAAAGTGGAAGAGATAACAAGCAGGTTTCCAAACAGACCAGTTTTAATCTACGTGATGAGGAAGTTCCCTCGGCTTCATTCCTTACCAAAAAAAGCAATCTGCTGTCAACCAGGCAGTTATTTCTCTGTTGTGGTCTCTGCTGGTCCCCTCATTACAAGCAAGTGACTTCAAAATGACCAACCTGCTTTTTTTGTTGCTGCTTTCGGCAGCTTTTCTGTCTGTGAGCTACCAGAACACTTACGCATTTTTATGGACCAAGGTATTGTCCGATCTAGAATTGAAAATCAAGTCTTAAGCCATGTGTGAGAGACACTGCAGCAGCTGGTAGTCAGCACATGTTCCCAAGAGTGAGCAGTTCATGGTTGACCAGGATCATGGTTGACCAGCAGTTGACAGACCTGGTTGTCCTGAAGCTCCATGAGTCCAGGCAGGGTGTGAGAGCACTCAGTCTTCTAAGGAAAACAAGAGAGGAAGAGGGGGAGGGAGGGAGGGAGGAGAGAGAGAAAGAAAAAGAAAGAGAAAGAGAAAGAAAAAAAGAAGGAAGGAAAGGAAGGAATGGAGAGAAAGAGAGAGAGAGAAAGAAAGAAAGAAAGAAAGAGAGAGAGAGAGAGAGAGAGAGAAAGAAAGAAAGAAAGAAAGAAAGAAAGAAAGAAAGAAAGAAAGAAAGAAAGAAAGAAAAGCCAATAAAAAATCTTCACACTACATTTGCTGTAATTTGGGGCTTTGACAATGCTTGTTCAATTATGGTCCTGCCTCCAGACTGTGGCCCTCAGGGTTCTGGGACCCACACAGGGACCTGTAGACTGAAGATGCTGGAGCAGGCTGATCTGCCCAGATGTGGTTGTGAGCCAACCCAGTTAAGGGGTGTCCTTGGAAAATAGGGGTGGCTGCCATTAGAATCTCATGGCTCCAGACTAGGTAATGCCCTCCATTTGCCCCTCCCCTTCAATGAGCAGATGGACATGACCTGCCCAAGTGCATATCTGGGATTGCAGACAGGGCAGGGTCCTCCCTGCCAACTTTGGTTCTGCTGCCCTCAAGGAAGCCCAGTAGAGGCCAGTGTGGCCATGACCACTTACAAGGTCATCATTGCCAACCACAGCCTTGGACATGTAACAAGGATGTCCCTGAGCATGGACCCCACCAGGCTCCCTTGGTAGCTATGGTGGCAGGTGGGGGGTTCTTTGGGCCAAAGGAATTTGAGGTATGACATAAGACAGGCTCATCTTTCTAGCCACGGGCAGAGCCAAGATCAGTCTCTTCTTTTGTTTGTTTTGGACTCCTCAGGTCAAGTCAGAGTCCAAAGTGGGTGGCAAGTGACCCCACACAACATCTTCTGGGTGTTCTGGATCCATTTTTCAGGATGCCAGTTTCCAGGGCCTGGAGAAAGGGGTGTGGAAATGCAGGTTTCTGGGGGATCAGTGACCGCAGGTGTGTGGAGATAGCCTGGGATGGGCGTGTCCCTTCCTGGACCCTGGGCAGGCTCCCTCTCAGAAATCCTGAGGGTTTGGGGCAGGAGAACCCACTGGGAAAGCCAAACTGTTGTTTTTTGGAGCTGTCCAAGACAATGAGACTCTAAGGTACCATCATGTTATAGATGGGGAAACTGAGGCCCGCAGAGAGGAATCGGTTAACTCAGGACACACAGCAATTATGGCAGAACGTGGGCTGCCCCAAAGGATGACAGCTTTGGATTTAAAGCCCAGCCTGGCCTGAGGTCAACTGGGGAGCTCTGAGGAGACCTTTCTTCTCCGAGCTGTGATTCTCTTCTGTAAGACACCCAACTGCAGGGACCCAACCCTGTGGCTTTGCTGGGTGGCAGAGAGAGGACCAGGCAAATCTGTGGCACAACAGATTCTCAAGCTAACATTTACTGAACCCTTACTATTGTGCCCCTAGCTGAGTCCTTCAGGGGCATCTTGAGAATCTCAAATGGAAATGAACTAGCCCGGGCCTCCTGGGGTCCAGAGGTCCCAATAGGCAGCAGGATTCTGGGAGACAGCTGAGGGAAAGTTCATGCAGCAGCCCTCCTGGTCTGCAGCTGGCTCTTGAGATCCTCCAGCCAGAGGGGCTCTGGCCACCCTCCCAAGCTCAGCCCCATGCTCCAGTCCTTAGACACACTTTCTGGGGTCTCGGAGTCTGCCTAAGTCTGTGTTGTCTGCCAGGGTGCCCTTGTCCATGAGTTTAATCCAGTCCACCGGGTGCAGAGGCAGGAGTCCTGCCTGACTCAGCAAAGCCCCCTGCCCCTTGCTGCACACCTGGGCATACCCAGGGTCTCATCCAGAGTGCCAGCACCCAGGTTGTGCCATCTCATCCTCACCACACCCGTGGGGAAGTGCTCTGCTTCTCACCCCCATTTGACAGAGTCGGGCAGGGGGCAAGATAGGTCTGGCCATGCTGCCTCTACAAATCTATTATCTTGATCCACCGGCTGTGGCAGTTAATGATGAGTGGCCTTCCTGCTGATCTTGCTGGTCTCGGGAGACAAAAGCTCCAGAGCAGGAGCAGGCCTGCTTCATCCCAGTGGCACCTAGAAACCAGCAGGTGTGCAGGATGTGGACAAGGTGCCCTGCCGGCCTCCTGTTCAAGTGCTGCCTGTGTGCCCAGCCCATCTTCCCTCAGGAGCTACTCTACCTGGCACTGAACCAGGGTGAGCTGCACTGGGGCTGTCCCCAGCTGGGTGGGGAGTGCCTGAGCGCAGGTTGGGCCCCCAAGCTGATCCACGCAGGCCCACACACGGGTGTTTGTGGGCCAGAGGACCCCACCCAGGCCGTCCCATGCTGCCGCAGGGCCCAAGAGTCACCACTTGGCACACACACAAAGAATGCAGCAGGAGCTCAGCTTGGGCAGGGCTGGGGTGGGAGGCAGCTCTCGACACATCTGGAAAGCATCATCTCCCTGCAGATAGCACAGCCTGTTTGCTGGGGAGACAGGCACCCCCGCCCACATGCACAGCCCACGGTCTTTGTATCCAAACTGTTTTCTCAGTGATGAGTCCTAGGGAGCAGGCACTGGTGCCTGTGCCCCTGGGAGGCAGAACACCCCTCCTTGGGAGTTTCCCACACCTATCTAGTTTATTCCAGAGGCTTCAGAGTTTTGAGTTCACTTTGGAATGTGTCTCTGGGAATGGCGTGAAATAAAGCTCTGGAATAGCCAGCTCAAATCTCTTGAAAATCACCTAAACTTCTAGAGAATGATCTACACTTTCTCCTCTCATTTGCAGAGCTGCCTCTTTGTGGGTCAAGTTCCTCATGATTTTAGGTTTGATCCTAATCCTGAGAGCCAGGGCCTGACAGGGGACAGGTACAGGTAAGAGCCAACCTGGTACAGGCAACAGGCCATCTGTGTGGAGTGTAGAGGCCACAGGGCGGAGGGTACGCAGAGGGCCTGTCCTGGTGGGGCCCTGATCTTTTCTCCTGCGAGTACCCTATGGGCAGGTCTGCTCTAGGGCAATGGGTCTGACTTCCCAGTCATGGTCCAAAACAGGCCCAGAATCCTGCCAGAGGCCTGGGTCTCCTTTCTGAGTCCCCTCAATTTCCTGGATTCTGGGAAGGCCCCAGTGGGGGCACTGGGCAAGACCCAAGAAGGGTGTGCCCATCCGGCAGCTCTGGTCAGCCCTTCCTGTGAAGACTGACCACACGAGGCTGGGCGGAGTTTCTGGGAGGGTGTCCGGCCATCTGGAGTTGGGGGCTGGCCGGCAGGAAGGCTATGAAGGTCACATAGGCCCAAGCCTCAGAGAGCTGCAGGAAGTAAAGCCCAGGGATGGCCACAGTCACAGAGTAGAGCCACAAAGGGAGGGCACGATGCTATTTGGGGCGAAGCAGGCAGTGGCTGTGATTGGACTCAGGTGCTGGCTCTGACATGTGGCCTGGGCCTTTACACCCTCCCATCTGAGAGCTTTTGACTGACCATCCCCCAAGGCTGGTCTTCCAGCTGACAAAATCCAGAGCGTCCTAGGCTGTGCAGAGCTGACTGTGCAGTCACCCGAGCCAGGCCGTGCTGACCAGGATGGCTCGGCCCACGGGGAGGCTCCTCAGTGTGCAGGAAGATGAGGCAAGGTCCCAGGCTCCAGGCTCAGGTTAGGTCTGCAGTGCTGGACTCGGGAGGCAGAAACGGGAGGACAGGGAGTTGGGGAGATGCCAGATGGTTCCAGATGCCGCATTGGGGGCTTGGTGGGGACCGCTTGTGATGTTGGAATTTCAGGTTGGGCCATGGGAAACAGGTAGATCTCAAGGGGCTGAGTCTAAAGGGAGATGTGCTGGAGCACTGGGGCTGAGCTAAGAGGGTATGGAGAGGGAGGACCCCAGGAACCCTGAGAACAAAGCCAGGCGGGAGGGAGGGCAGGGCGCGTGGAGACTGGGACTGCCACCCCTCCTCCATGCAGGCCCCCCTCTAGCTAGCTGCTCCAAAATGCCGGAACAGCAGAAATACACTGGCTGCCGGGCCCGTGGGTCCTGTGCTTGATAGGACTGTCCTCAGGGACCGGTGGCATGGGCCAACTGGCACTAGGGTCAGGGGCCAGAAGGGGAGCCTGAGCGCTGGACTCCTGCACTAGGGAAGAGGAAGACAACTGGGGGTGAAGTGGGCACCAACTCTTCCCCAGCCCCAGTGGGTCTGCAGAGGGGTGCCTCTCCGGGCACCTCGCCAAGCCATAAACCGTAGACGCAGGCCACACGTGCAGAGGTCTGGAAGGGCCTGCGCTGCAGTAGCAGCGCTGGGCACACATTTAAGCCCAGCCACTAGTGAATTTTCACAACCCCCAAAAGGCCACCTCCCAGGGAGCCCCAGATGCTGAGAAGCCAGAGCTGGTTAATGAACCCCTCTTTATTTCAGCTTTATCAGCTAAAAGTGATTTCACACAAAATAATGTGTCAGAGGTAATTGCTGCTGGGCACAGATCCCAAATTCCAGCCTGCAACCAAAGGCTAAATGTGTCCATTAATGATTAAACCTCTGGAGCCAGTCCCAAGGGACAGAGCACAGGGAGCTGTCAGAGAGAAGACCCCCCCACACACAAGTTCCTGGCTGGGGTCCAGGCCAGCCCTGCCCAACAGGAACCGGTTCCTGCCCAGTGGGGGCAGAGTGGAGAGCTTCCCCACCAAGGGAAAAATAAATATTGTCTAATTCCAGAACCCGCAATGGCAAACAGGCTTCCCTTTGTCTGCCTCGGGGCAGTCACCGTCATTGCCCAGGTGCCACCTGCCCAAGGTCATGATGAAGGCCAAGGGAGCTTGGAGCAGAGTGTCTGGGCCCGCCCCACTGTCTCCCTCTGCACCAAGGCTGTTCTCTGGGAAGTTCTTGGATAGAGAAAGGACTTGAGCCACATACAAAAACAGGTGTATTGAGCACGAGCATGAGGAAGCCGACTTAGCGACAGAAGCAAACCCAGGCAGGGCATCAGGAGCTCCTGGACATGGAGAGGTCAGGGTTCCACTCAGCTCTGCTGCTCTTCAGCTGCGGAAAGCCCCTTCCCATCATGTCTCAGCCTCGGTTTCCTCATCTGTAACCTGGGGACAGGTCACCTGACCCCACCATCATCACGAGGCTTGATGAGGCTATGCATGCAGAACTCCCAGCCAGTCTTGGCGCCAGGCAGCGTCCAGTACACGGAGGTTGTCTTTACTGTAACTCTGATCCCGAGGCTCCCATCCTTTGCCAGATCCTTTTCCAGCCTCAGCCCCTGGCAGGGTGGTGTGTGTTTGCAGGTTGGTATTAGACAGCATTCACATCCAGAGCTTGGGGTCAATAGAGGAGGCTAGGAGGACACCAGGAACCTGGACTTCCCCAGAGGGGGTCAGGGCCAGGGTGAAAGTACACATATTTTACATGCAACAGATTTATTGCTATATAACATTTACACTGTCAAATGTGCAATTTCATTTAATTCATGTATTTATTTGGGGGCCAGGGATCAAACCCAGAGCCTTGAGCATGCTAAACACATGCTGTCCCACTACAATGCCCCAGCCCTGAAACGTGCCCTTTGAAAGTGTCCAGTTGGTGGTTCGTAGCATATTCCCAGAACTGCACTATCAAATTCCATTGTTTTCACCCCATACCTGTTAGCGGTCGCCCCTCCCCACTCCCATAGCCCTCGGAATCACTGATCTACTTTCTGCTTCTGTGGGCTTGCCCATTCTGGACAACTCATAGACATGGAGTTAGGCAAAATGCAGTGTTTTTAAAAATAACTGCCTTTTTCCACTTAGCAAGTCTTCAAGGTTCATCCTTGATGTGGCCTGTACCAGAACATTATTCCTTTTTAAAAAAAATTTTTTTAGTTGTTGATAGACCTTTATTTTTGTCATTTATTTATATGTGGTGCTGAGAATTGAACCCAGTACCTCACATATGCTAGGCAAGCACTCTGCCACTGAGCCACAAACCCAAGCCAGAACATGACTTCCTTTTATGACTGAATAGTATTCCATTGTGTGGCTAGACCACATATTATTCTTCCATTCATCAGCTGGTGGACATTCGGCTTGTTTTGCTTTGGGTCCAATTGTGAATAACGCTACTAACAAACACATGTACAGGTTTGTGTGTGGATGTGTTTTCATTTCTCTTAGTTACACCCGCAAGAGTGGAATTGCTGGGTCATGTGGTAGAAAGAATATTAGTTACCAAAAAAAAAAGTTAGCTACATTTCCAGAGTCGGTGTATGTCAAGAAACCACGGCACAGCAGGGCTCAGTGCAGGCACCATGGAGCAACCTGCACATGAGACCTAGTGCTGCACCTGCACACCATGCCGAGCCCCCTCCAGCTCCCCCTGTCCACCCTGTGCCTGCAGGCTCTCCCAGGGAACACTTCCCAATGACTGGAGGTGGTTCTGGAAACCTCTTTTCCCCCTTAAAAGCAACTGAGACCGGGCAGGGGTGTAGCCTAGTAAGAGGGTGCTTGCCTAGCCTGTGGAAGGTCCTTAGTTTGATCCCCAGTAGTGGAAAAAACCAAAAATAAAACTAGGGACCACCCAGGTGTGGCTTGGGGGAGGGGACATGGATGAGATGTGGCCCTTGCCACCTACAGCCCCTGACCTGCCCATTCTCTTCAATCTCTTCCAGCTCAAAGAGAATGAAGGCCTCCACCAGGGGGGAAGTTCGCCCTGGTTAGGGATTGAAGCCAGGGACCCTTTACCACTGGGCTACACCCCCGTCCTTTCTATTTTTAATTTTAAGACAGGGTCTCCCTAAGTTTCTAAGGCTGGCTTTGAACTGACAGTCCTCCAGTTGGCCTCCTGACACCCTGAGTCTTATAGGAGAAGATCCTGTGGCTGAGCTGGGCCACAGTGGTAGTGGCCATTGTGGAAGTGACCTGTGGCCCATCAGTGATGCCATCAGCCCTCACATCCATCTGCCACCATGTCACAGGCTGAGTTTGGGAGAGGTGGAGGAGTGTGACTCTTTGGAGGTGATGAAGTTAAACTGGGTCCGCCTGAGGGAGAGGAGGAGCAGGAAGGAGGCTGAGCCAGGGGGTCAGCAGCTGGGTAAGAGGTCTGGGTGCAGGCGGAAGTTGGGGGGAGGGGAGGGACAACCGATGAAGAACGCCCCCCTCCAGGGTGGGAGCCTGGGAAGCAGGGTGGGTGCTGCTGAAGAAGCCCAGGCTTTCCTTATGTTCATGTTGACATTGTCACCCAGTCAAGGACATAGGATCAGAGGAGAAGGGGTGGCTGCAGACAGGGAAGGGGACCCAGGGAAAGAATAACAGGACCCTTGGGCCAGACAGAAGCCCCCAATGGGAAGGAAGGTGGCGGGCAGGAGGGACCTAGGCAGGATGGCCCCAGAGCCCTCACGGAGGCATGACCTAGCTGGCACCCCTGCAGACCCCTGGACACCCTGCTGCAAAATCTAGACCTGCCATCCTATACCAGCCCTCTGTGGCCTTCAGGATGGTTGTCCAGCGGCCTTTGGTTGGAACTTTCCACCCCACCCCCACCCAGTGTGCCCTCACCCTCACTGTCCCTGGTGGAGAGGGGACGCTGCCTGAACACAGGGTACTCCCTGCCTGGGATGTTCATGGACCCCAGGGAGGGGTCTGCCAGGTTGGACTGTGCCTGAGCTTGGTGTCAGGGTGTGTCGACCAGGATGGTTGGAAAGGGTTCAGGAATGAAGAAGGCCAGGCAGGTTCTGCTCATGGCCTGCCCCTGTGAGGTGCTTTCTACCCAGGAAGAGGCTCTGTCTGAGGCAGTGGGCTGGTCAGGGCCCTTCTCCTGAACCCCTCTGGACAGGAAGCACCGAATCATAAAGCCAGGGACAATTGTGAACAGGACACAAACACCAACTACAGCTGTCCTGGTGACTACCTCAGCCGCCCCACACCTGGATTATTGCTCCATTAACAGTGACCCAGGGAGCCGTGACTGGGAAAGATGGTCACGGAGCCTACCCAGCAGGTGGTCAGGGCCAGCCAAGGGCATGGGGTGGGTATGCTTAGGAGTTCAGCTGGACAGCCATGGATGAGAAGGAGGGCAGCCCCAGGGTGAAAGTGACCAGAGTTTGGCACCCTGAGGAGGGCTACAGCTCTCAGGGTCCAGCAGGGTTGGTGGTTGGGACTTGTCAGCTGCTGGAGGCACCAGGTTGGAGGCCTGCAAGAGGATTTGTACTGAGCTGCAGGACAGGGACCCATCTGCTCAACCCTCCATCTTGAATCTGGTGTGGAACAGGCCTGAGACTGTACTCACAGGGGTCAGAGGCCTGGCTTGGGGCCCCATGTACCCTCCTCTGGCAACCTCCTGCCTATGCTGACCGAGGCCAGACCTGGCCAGTGAGGGCCTCTGGGCCCAGGCCTTGGGGGGAGTCAGGAACCCCACATCTGGAGCAGATGCTGCTCTGCCCCCTCCTACCTGTGGAACCTCCCACCCTCAAAGGGCGCCACATTAAGGAACACAGACTGCAGGAGGAGGTCAGGCTTTATCCTGCGGGCAATCAGGAGCCAGCCTGACAGGATGGCCTGATTGGATCTGTGGGCAGCCACTGTGTGGACATTCAGGAAGAATACAATAGGGACAGGAAGCCAAGTGGATGGCGCTGATGTCCGTAGAGGGGGCATAGGAACCGGGCTGGGCAGGGACCAGGAGGTTCAGCAGAGGGGCTGGAATGCAGGGAAGGCTGAGGCCCCTGGTGTGCATCCCAGGGTGCCTGAAGACACTTGGGATTCCAGCATGCCACAGCGGGTCGTGGAGTCCCCTCCCTCCCAGGAGGCCCAGCAGAGGGGTGCCACTTGACCTCCCAGAATCCTTTGTGTGGAAAGCCCCCACTGCCATGCTCCCTGCTTCCCAGACTCCTCCAGACCCGGACACTGGAGCTCTAGGCAGTGTCCCCAGGTCGCCCCACATACTGGCCTGAAAACCAGCCTGTAACTGCGCTCCAGGACCCAAATGCTACCTGTGATCCAACCAAGGACAGGTCAAGCTCCCTTGTTGGGCTTGCTGCTTCCCACACTGCCCGCCTCCTGCACCACTGGGCCAGCCTCCTGGCCTCCCTGAGACTCGGCTCCCCCACGTGAAAACTGAAGGAGCCGGAAGGCCTCTCACCCCCTGCACTTCTGAGTGCCAGGGTCACAGAGAGGTCAGAGGGGAAGGACAGATGTGCAGGGTAGCTGGCTTATGTGACCAGGGGACAGAGAAGAGGGAAGGGGAGGAGGAGGGCAGGGCAGGGACACAGAGCTGGTGCTTGAAGGCTGAGATGAGGCAAAACTGCAGTTGCCCCCTTCCCTCCCCGAGGCATGAGCACCTAACACTGGCTCTTGCCCACAGGCATGGCTGCTGAATGGATTAAATTGTCATTAGTCACAGCTGCCAGGACATAACTACCAATAGGTGAGAGCTGCAGAGGCCTGTCATGCTATAACCTGCACCTGGCTTTGCGGTAAGTCTCATTATTTCCAATTCACAAATGAGGAGACTGAGGGTCAAGATGGTATAAGTCATTGTCAGTAAGAAGCCATGCAGAGTACGGTGGCAGCATTGGCCCTAGGGGCCCAACCCGGGCAGGGTGTTGAGGATGCATCCCTGTGGCCCCGGCAGCCAACCCCAAGCCTTGGATCAGTGCAGTCCCAGAAATCCCTGGGAGGGAAGCCCCTGGCAACCCCCAGGACAGCGGGTCCTCAGGTCAGCCATACCCTTCCTCTAGTCTGCCTGTTTGGAGTAGGAAGTGTGGGCCAGGCTGAGATCCCCAAACCAGGTGGGCACAGCTTCTTCAAGGAGAGAGAACCTGAGCTGAGCCTTGAAGGTCAGAATGATTTTAACTAGAGAAGACAGAGGCCAGGGCATCGTGGGGCCAGCCACAGCTGGAGTCCAGGCTGGGCAGGGGCGGTGACGGTGGCCTGAAGGGGGAGTGAAAGCAGGAGGCTGGAGGTGGGCGGGGCCCAGAGCGGGGTGGAGGGTCAAGAGGAACAGGAGCCACAGGCAGTGAGGAGCAGGACACAGGCCCCTCCAGCATGTGGCCTTGGGACTCTGGAGATCATGTTGGTGGAGGACCCTGAAGCAGACCCTGGGGAGACCTTGGCAGACCTCCAAGACCATGCCCACTTTCCTCCAGGACAAGCCCTCCCGGGGCTGCCCTGTTTTTACCCAGCTCCCACCAAGCCTGGGTGGCTGCCACGAGGCAGGGAGTTAGGGTCTAAGGGCCTGCTCCAGGGCACCCCAGAGGAGTCCCAGCTACTCTTCACATTGGCCAGAGAAGGAGACACACACCCCTGACAGCCGTGTCTGATAACCCGGAAGGACCGCTCCTCCTGGAAGGCAGGCCCCAAAACAGAGCCCACGGCCCCGTGGCACTGTGTCCTCGGCCCGCCTGGCACACTGCTCCACCAGGCCCCAGGCCAGGCTACTCTGCTGGTGGAACTGCAGGAGCTGCCACTGCTGCCCGCAGGTCAGGGAGCTCCTGGACCTGCGCTGGGCCACAGGGGCTCCAGGCCCAGGGCCATTGTGTGACCTTGGGCATCTCTGCTTATGTGCCCATTCCGAGAGGCCAGAGTGAGGGGGAAGGAGGTCGCGTGTGTAGATGCACCCCAGGGAGCTGGCAGATGGGGAGACAGACAGGAAGCTCTCGGCCGCACAAAGCACACCAGGGTTACCTACAAGCCCACCAGCGTCCAGGAGGCCACCGGAATGCCCACTCAGAAGGCACCCAGTGGGCGTGTTCTGGAACACAGGCCATGCTCGAACCCTGTGGAGTCCCTCCAACAGTGGGCTCCTCACCCCTCCTCGGGGTACAGCGCTAGTTCCTCCATCTCCAGCAGGGCCGGGCTCCCCTGGGCCTACAGTATATCCCCAGGCTTTGGAGACTGGATGGGTCATAGGACCCGCAGTAGCACTAGTGCAAGATGTGGCTGTGAGCCCAGGGCAGGTTGTCTGCACCATCCTGTCCTGGGGCCTGTGCCACTTGCCAGGGTGCCCAGTGAGAGCTGAGCACGGAGCTGTGAGATGCCCCGTCCTTTCTGTAGTGCTGCCTCAGGCTGCGTGTGGGTTGAGGGAGGCAGGCATTGGCTCTGGAAGACTCCAGGAAAGAGGAGCAAGTTCCTCTCAGCCTCCTAAAAGGCACTTGGCAGGTAGCTCAGGCTCACACCAGAGGCCTAATTACAGCAAGCACTGTACCAGGGCCTCCCAGCAGAAAAGGCTTGCCAGGGCAGGCACTTACCACCACCATCTCAAACCTGGATAAGCCCAGCCAGGGGCATATGAACGATTAGAGCACAGGCTCTATGGTCAGAGACTGACATTCAAGCAGCTGCGTGGCCCCGGGGAAATTGCTCAACCTCTCTGATTTTGTCCACTCATCTAAAAATTGGGGGTGACAATTGTAGTATCTTCCTCTGGAGATGGTTATGAGGGTTAACCAAGTTGGCAAGGAATTGGAAAGGAGCCTGGCCCCAGGAAGGGTAACAACTGCCTTCTGGAGGAGGGAGACAGGGTTGAGAAAGGCCAAGGGGCCTGGTTAGAGTGGACAGGGCCTACTGCCTTCTGGAACTTCACAGCAGTGAGCTCTGGCGAGTCAAGGGAGTAGAGCCAGGAAGGGGAGTGTATGGGAAAGTGGAGCACTTTCCAAAGGCAAAAGGCCACTGGGGCTGAGCCAGGCAGAAGAGGAGGCTTCCTTGCCCCAAGCCAGGGCTGCTCAGTATCTTGTCTAAATCACAACATGCCAAAGAAGCCAAAAGGGAACAGCCAAGTGCAGGGGTGGCCTTCCTCTGAAACCACACTCTGGGAGACCCCGCTGGCCCAGTGGAGGTTCATCAGTCCTCTGTGGTCCACTCCCTCTAACCCCTCCACCTGGCTTCAGGCCTCCTCTTAAAGGCCTACCAGCTCACCACCACACTGAGACCAAGCTTCCGGAACTCTAGGACACTCAGATCACATCCAAACCCAGGAGGGTCGACACTAGCTGGCCCATGGTGGGAGCACTGGAGCAGGTGAGTACAGGGACGTGGGAGGTAAACTGAAGGACTTTCCAGGAGGGCTGGACATAGGGTGTGGGGTATAGAGTGTGCCTTGGCCTAAGCACAGAGAGCTGAGGGTGCCCCACTGAGGAAGGCTGTGGGAGAAGCATGGGTGGGGAGTGGATCTGACCGCTGCCATAACAAGTAGCTCCGACCATGGCGGTTTAGAAAGCCCACAGTTGTTCTCATAGAGTTCAGGAGGACAGAAATGGGACACCAGTCTCACTGATGTAAAGCCAAGGAGTCACAGGGCCAGTGCCTTCTGGAGAAGCTGTGTCCTTATCTTTTCCAGCTCCTGGAGGCCCCCTGCATCCGGTCACTTTTGACCCCCTTCCTCTCACTCCTCCAGCCACTTCCTTCCATTGCCACACTGCCTCCTGTGACCTTCTCAACTTCCTCTTATAAGAATACGTAAGATGGCAGGGAGTACCACTTGGATAATTGAGGATCCTTTCCCACCTCTACATCCACAAGTCTCCTTTTGCCATACAAAGTTGCGCCCACAGATCCCAGAAATGAGGACGTGCTTATCTTCTCAGTTGACCACAGGGGTGAGAAATAGGAATTTGGGATTGGACGTGTTAATCCGAGATGCCTTTTGGATACACAAGTAGAGATGTTGAGAAGGCAGTGAGATAAAGGAGTCTGGGGTTTCCTGGAGAGGTCAGGTGGAGACATGCATTTGGGAGTCATGAGTATATAAACACCATTTAGAGCCAGGAAACTGGACACCATCCTCTCAAGATTGTTATTCCATCAAGTTGGAGAAATCTCCCAAAAAGTGAAACCAAAAGGCAAAGAGATAAAAACCAGGGGAGAAAAGATAACATTGAAAGAATGAACTGGTAGAACTGACATCTACATGTCAGATTACACAAAGAAAAACAAAGAAAACAGAAGGAATGAAATTATCAAGGACGATTTGAAGAAACATTCCTAAAGCCAGGTGTGGTAGCAAAGGCTATAATTGAGGCCTGGTTCAATCCCCAGGGCCACAAAAATACAAAAAGGGCTGGGATGTAGCTCTGTGATAGATCACCCCTGGGTTCTCTTCCCAGACCCAGAATAAAAAAAAAAAAAAAAAAAAAATCTAAGAAACAGAACTGTCTTATAAGCAAGGGACAAGGAAACTCCCAGCATGCAGCAGACTAGGGGGCAACTCTGTCAGGTTGCAGCAGTATTAACCCCCGGAAGAGCAGAGAGGAAAGACGACATCATCGTAACAAGGACACTTTACAATGATTTATAAATGTTCCTTAAAACTTGCCTTCTACAAACCCAGTCACTAAAAATGCAGGGCTTATGGGGAAAAGCAGGTTAGGAACAGACTGCTGAAACTTGGGGACATTTTATAAAGGTATATTGAAGTATACTTCACATACAATAAAATTCCCCCTTGTGAAATTTGATTTGGTGAGTTATGAGAAAGGTTGTCCCACAGGCACACCACGATTGGGACCAGGAACCATCTCCTTACCCCACAAGGCTTCCCTTGCACCCCGTGTAGCCGTCCCTGACTCTCCACAACTGTGTCCCTGTGGCCCTGGCTCCAGTGTCCTGGGAAGGGCACCCATGGCATATGGCTTTTGTGTCTGGCTCCTTTCACCTGGCTTGACGTTCTTGGATGCCCATGTTGTATTCCATTACCAGAAGCTCCACCCTCGCCAGCTGAAAAGACCCTGCAGTACTTCCAGCTGGGGGATGTCGTGGCTGCTCTGCTGCTATGAACATCCGCATTCAGGTCTGTGCATGAACATGTTTTCATTTCTCAAAGGCAAGTGGCTGAAGTGAACTGCATGCTCTCTCTCTCACACACACACACACACACACACACACACACACACAATTTCTTAATACCAAACTGCTTTCCAAAGGAGCTGAGCTCCCGCTGGTGTCTCCGTGTCTGGAAGGCACCCAGCACCCGCAGATGATATCATGGTCTTTTTCATTCAGACTTTACGACAGGAGCGATGATCCCAGTGATGAGCTTCTCACGTGCTAGTATGTCATCCATATCTCTGCTGAAGCATCTGTTCAAGTTCTTTTGCTTGTTTTTATTGAGTTGTTTGTCTTACTACTGAATTATGAGTGTCCCTTATATGTTCTGGATACAAATCCTTTATTAGGCTTGTGTTTTGCATCTTGGAACTTTGTAACAGAGCCCTCATAAAAGCAACAATGATACCAATAAAAACACTAGTCATTTTTTCTCTGCCTTAACACCTAATATTGCAACTGGTGGCTCTGCAGGTTACACTTCGTCCCGGGACAAGTAGATCCTTGAAGACATTTACTTCTAAAAGAGATCAGTTTCATCAACAGCAAGAACACAAACCCACGTTCCGCTCCCCACCTCCCATATGAAAATCGTTCTCTGTCACTTCCACTAAATTTGGTACAAAACCACTCGCCAGAGCTGTGGTGTCAGAAAAATAAAATATATTGTTTCTTACCAAAATAAACAAACAAAAAAACCCAGAAGCCAGAGGTAGCTTTCTTTATCAATCAAAAATCCACACAAGGTTTTAGCAGGGGCATCCCTTGCATCCTGCGGACGTTCCCTCAACTGAGCTCAGCTTCTCCAGAGTGAAGGGTGAGAGGGGCATGGTTCTGCCCCCTCAAACTGGGGAAGGGCTTCTCCATAGGGCTTTCAGCTTGTCTTTTTAAAAAGCTCTTCATTTATTGCAAAAGCCCAGTTTTTAATTGTCAGGATATTTGTCCCTGCTGGTTTCAAAACATGCTGGGAGAGCTGGGACTGGGGCTCAGTGGTAGAGCACTTGCCTACCATGTGTGAGGCACTGTGTTCGATTCTCAGCACCACATAAAAATAAATGAATAAAATAAAGATCTATCACTATATATATATATATATATATATATATATATATATTTAAACATGCTGAGAGAAAATGCCTATGAATAACTTGACTTCCCAGTGACATTGACCTTGTCCCCTGCTTGCTTGCCAATCACCTGTGAGCTAATTTGCATGAATAAAACACTTGCTACCGCAAGAAGGTCTGGATACAGTTGGGATCAGCAGTGAACAGAATTTACTGGGCACAATGCTGGAATCCTGAATGTCACTTTACCAAACATATGATATAACTGTTTGTGAGAAGGGTAAACATGAGTTTGGGAGAGGGCTAAACCCTCCCCTGCAGTGCAGGGAGCCATTGATTATGCTTCAATAGGAAAAACAAAAATTCACAGCATGAGCAAAATATTTAGAAATACAAAGACAAAACAAACAAACAAAACCTAACAGAACCGGAAGTGGTTGTCCCTGGGGCGCGTGACTCAGGAATGGGTCTGAGTCTGCTGTGTGTCACTGGAAGCCCATTTACTACTTGTCTGCCTAAAATAAAATACACAGAAACAATCAAATATAAGTGCTATATGATCAAACAATATCAATCCTTGGTATTTTCTCAAGTGAAGAGAAAACTTATGTCCATACTAAAACTTGCACATGGACCTTTATAAACCTTTATTTAAAATGGTCCAAACTTGGAAGCAATCAGGTTGTCTTTTGTCGGGTGAAAGCATAAATCAACTGTGGGACCTGCAGAGAAGGGAATATATTCAGTGCAAAAAGAAATGAGCTACTAAACCATGGAAATACTGGAAGAAACTTAAATGCAGATTACCCTCTGAACGAGGCCAGTCTACAAAGACACAGGGCTGTGATTTCAGCAATTTGACATTCTGGAAAGGGAAAAACCATAGGAAATTAAAGGAATCGGGGTGGTGGGGCTGAGGAAGGGACAGGTGCACAGGGGAGAACAGAAGACGTTTTGGCCGTGAAGCTGCTCTGTATGAGGCTGCAGCAGTGACACATGTCAGTGCACATTTTCCCAAACCCACAGAATGCACAGCACCAAGAGTGCCCCTCGTGCGAGCCAAGGATCAAGCCAGGGGTTCTGGGTGACCATGATGCATCCAGGAAGGCTCTCTGGGGCCTGTCGACGATGGGGAGGCAGGGGTGCATGGGAAATCTTCATACCTGCTTTTCGCTTTTGCAGTAAGATTAAAACTGCTCTAAAAAGTAGTCTGTGAGAAATGAAATGATGTACCCCATTTGTGTATGATGAATCAAAATGCAGGCTGTAAAAAATTAAAAGGTAAAAGTAGTCTGTGAGAGTATTTTTCAAAAAATCAAGTACATGGATTATTTTGATAAAATGTGAATTAATGAGTTGCTTTTAAACATAAAAATCTTGGATTTTTTTTCCAGGCAACTATTTTTGGGTTTGGATGTTTGAACTGAATTAGAATTCAAATCTTTCTGACTCCAATTACTATGCCACCAGTAAAGAACATTAAAAGCCAGTTTAGAGGAGACGAAAAGCAATGATGTGCTGTAACTTACATTTGTGTGTGTGAGAGACGGAGAGAGGGACAGAGAGAGAGAGGAGAAGAGAGAGAGAAGAGAGAGAACGGGGGAGAGAGAGAAGAGAGAGAAAGAGGGGAGAGAGAGAGGAGAAGAGAGAGAGAAGAGAGAGAAAAGGGGGGAGAGAGAGCGAGGAGAAGAGAGGGGGGAGAGAGAGAGAAAAGAGAGAGGAGGAGAGAGAGAAGAGAAAGAACAGAGAGAGGAGTAGAGAGAGAGAAAGGAGGGGAGAGAGAGAGAGAGAGAAAGAGAGAGAAACTCTGGCCCCTGTCCAAGACCAGCAGTCTCCAGCAAAGCCCCTGCGTGGGCTTGGCTGTGTCCACCTCTCCTTCATCTAAACAGCCCTGCAGGCTAAGGGCTTGGCAGTGCCCCTCCAGTGACTAGGAGCTGCACACAGCACCTTCCTTGTTCACTTCAGAGGAGATTGCTGCACTTTTCCAGAATTGTCTCAGGCACCTTGGTACGAGTTACAGCAGTTTCATTAGCTCTAAATACCAAGAGAGCCAACCCGGCTGCCAGCTGCCTTCTTTGGTGTTGGCACAGAGGACAGATCACCCTGTTCCCAATTGTGCTCGTTTGTGTGGGGGAGGCCAGTGTGGGCAATTGAGGGAAGAAGACACTGTTGTTCAGCTGGTGGGGTGTCTCAAGGTCAGGCTGGGAGGCCAGAGCACCCAAGGCTGTAGGTCATGGATAGATGTGGTGATTGGAGACCTAGGACCCTCCTGGCCAGGCAGCAGCATCCCAACCTGCAAATGCCTGTGTGGCTTTTGCTCTGGAGCATACCATCATTATATGTAATTCTGACAACTCCAGTCGAAGATCACAGGTACTAGGTGAAAGCACGTTTTGATCACCTTTTTTCTTTCTTTTCTTTCTTCCTCCCTCCCTCCCTTCCTTCCTTCCTTTCTTCCCCCTTTCTCTGTCTGTCTCTCTCTCTCTCTCTCTTTTCTAGTACTAGGGATTGAACCCAGGACTTCCCATATTCCAGGCAAGCTCTCTACCACTGAGACACATCCTTAGCTGTTTTTATTTTTTATTTTGAGACAGGGTCTCACTAAGTTGCCCAGACTGACTTTGAACCTAGGATCCTCCTGCCTCAGCTTCCTGAGTAGCTGGAATTACAGGTGTGCATCACCATGGGCAGTTATATTTTGATAACTTCTTGCTATAAAATATCCACGTAGTTATTGCAAAATGGATCCTGAACTCATAAAATGGGACACCTGTGCCTGTAGGGTGCAGGGTTCATAGCAGAACTGATTTAAAATCTTGGTCTCCCACTCTGGCTGAGACCTCCAAAGCCTCCTCCTCCTCTAATAAAGGGAATGTTATCTCCTTCACAGGGGTGTAGAAATGGGAAAATAAGATAAAAATCTGTCCAAACACCTGGGAACAGTAAAAGGACATTTTTTAAACTCAAGGTTAAATTTCAACATAAGAAGTTAGAGCCCCTCAGAGGTGACCTGAATTCTATGGAAAGCAAACCCCAGACAGACTAGGCAAGAGATCCCCAGCCCAGGAAATGAAAGGAGGTCGGAGCAGCTCCAAGGAGGGTGGCTTTTGTTTTACAGGACAGAGGATGGAATCAGAGCTGCAGTTTGGGATAGGGACACTGTCCTTGGGAGGAGGAGCCAAGGCTGGTCTGGAGGCAGGTGGCACAGAGCAGGACTGGCAACCAGCGAGCAGGCCCAGTTCCTTCTCCACGGGCCTCAGTTTCCTCCTAGCTGTGGGCACCTATGACCAGGGGAAGAGCAGAGTTCCAGGTGGGCAGAAAGAACAGGGAACTCCCGAAGAGTTGGGTCAAAATAGGCCCTTGGGGGGCTGGGGTTGTGGCTCAGGGGTAGAGTGCTTGCTTAGCACTGGGTTTGATCCTCAGCACCACATAAGATAAATAAATAAATATATAAGATAAAGGTATTGTGTCCATCTACAACTAAAAAAAAAAAAAAAAAAAAATAGGTCCTTGGGTGCCCACTCAGGGTATTACAGGGAGGCAAGCACTGGGATTGGGTGGGGCAGAGCCTGGGACCTGGCAAGGGAACAAGAGGCAGTTGGGCTGAGGACCAGAAACGGTTCCCCATTAGTTTAATGGGGGCAGTGCTGGCAACTCCTCTCTGCCACTTAGTTACATGCGAGCACGTGAGGGAGCCAAGGTCAATGCCAGGGAGCAGGCCCCCAGGGAGGTAGTTGGTCAGTTTCAGAGGTGTTCCCTCCCCTTGGGTCTCCCCCAACCCCACATTTTTCCATTCACTTGTTATTCACCACCCAGCTGACCCCTCCCCAATATTCACAAAACAACTGCAAAAGTCCCGGGAGCAGGTGCTGGGAAGGTTCCACAGCTGCCCCAGCCTTCAGGCTACTCTGTGCATTCCTTTGATCAACAGTCGTTTGCTGAGGGCCTTCCCTGTGACCATGCCATTCCAGGTGCATGGGATACAGACATTCTTGCCCTCCTGGGACTTACATTCTGAGAGGAACGAGAGGAAATAAACACATGGAAGTTTTAAGTGAGATGTTGTATTAGAAGGCATGAAGTGCTACGGAAAAAGAGAAAGTAGAGCCAGTATCTGCCACTCCAGCAGTCCTTGTGAGGACTACACCTGGGCCTACTGCGTCCTCAGCCCTCAGGGGTGAGGACAGCCATGGGCAGTTTTTCTTAATGTGCAGTCCCTAGATCACCTGGAACCTAGTTAGAAATGCGGAGCCTCAGGCTGGGTCCTCTTGGATAAGCCACAAAGGGCTGGCGCCTGCCTCCCAATGCTTCTGAATTCTGCAGAGGAGAAGCACTGACTTTAGGGGTGAGGAGCTAACACCTACGTCCACTGCCTAGGGTCTGGAGTGTTGTAGTATGGGATGGGAAGTGTCTGTAACAAAGTACCCTAAACTGGATGACACAACAGTAGAAATTTCTCACTTCCTGTTCTGGAGTCCAGGAAGTCCAAGCGTGAGGCACCAGAAGAACTGGTATCCATGAGAGCCTACTTTGTAGTTCACAAACAGCATGTCTTCACCCGGTGCCCTCTTGACAGAAGGGAGGAGTGTTTTCTCTCCAGCCTCTTTTACAAAGGCCGTAACCCCATTCACAGGGTCTCAAAATCTGTTCACCTCTCAAGAGCCCACCTAAAGTCCCATCACCTTGGTGGCTGGGATTCCAACACATGAATTCTGCGGGGACACAAACAGTCAGTCCATGACAAAGGGCCATGGTAAATATATTTGAGCTTCAGAATAGGGCTTGATGGATAGGCTGGGGTTCAGTCCATACACCTAGAAGGGAAGAGAAGGGCCATTAAGAACCATAGGCCAGGCCACATAGGCAGATAGAGGGATCATGGCAGTCTGGCTTGCCATGTGGGGCCAAGTGTGGGGGTTTGGCAGATAAGGCTACCAGGTATGGGTTCTTCATAACAGGCATTGATGGTACCCATGGTAGGGTCTTAGCAAAGAAGTGACATATTTTTGAGTCTTGTTAAAATGAAGTTGCTTTTATGGTCCAAGAAGGCTCTGGCTTGGGAATTCATTTATGGGAGCTTATCCTACAGAAATCCCCTAAAAAAACAAACAAACAAAACAAAACAAAAAAACAAACAAAACAAAACAAAACAAAAAGACCCACACAGATGTCTCCTGCCACCCCTATGCTGGGAGCCTGGTTCTCTTCCCCCTAGATCCCAGCTCCACCCTTCTCCCTGCTCTCCAGAATTGCACCCACGGGGTGCTGACCTTCAAACTCAGGCCCAAAGAGTTACCCAGCAGGAGGTCAGTAAAATCAATCTGACTTCTCCCTGTGGGGTCGCCTCCAACGAGCTGTTTCATTTGAGCAAATGTCCTTGCTTTCAAGGTCAGGCCTCTCCTTGATAAACGCCACAGTTGGAGACGACCCTCCCTCCCTTCAGTCCAGGGGGTGGAAACAGTCCTGTAATGCTGGCTTCAGAGCCCCACACCCTCCCCGTGGTCCCCCCACTTCTGTAAGCAGTTGCCCTTTGTAAATAACCCTCCTGGAATCTCCCTAATTTGCGGAAGCCATCTGTTTCCCACGGGACCCTGACTGATGTGACAGCGTCGAGAATAACAGCGGATACTGGAAGCACCTGAGGCGACAGAGAGCGCGGGGAGGGGTAGGTCAGCCGACTGGCACAGCTAGCTGTTGGGTGGGAGGTAAAAAGAATATTAGCAAAAACGCGCGGCAGGGGCAGAGTGGGGATGCCTCGTGAAAAGTAAAAGACGGGAGGCTAAACTGCACTGCGTAACTCCCCACCGAAGCTGTCTGTGGGTAGAGGCTGCGACACCTTCGGTGCTGCGGTCTAGCATGGGGCACAGCAAAGGTCAGGAACGAACGAATGGATGGATGGCGTGCCCATGCTCAGCACAGGTTCCTTCCCTCGGTGCAGCGCCGGTTTCCCGAGAAGAGAGAGTAAGGTTCAGCCCCGGAGGATGCCCTGAGCTCGTGCGGGCTCGGGAGTCCCAGAGCGCGCAGGAAGGCCGGAGGCCCGGCCCCGGGGCGGAGCCGAGGGAGCCCGGCCGGCGGGGGCGGCGCGGCGCAGCGGGTTCGAGCCCACTTCCCCTTAGACCTCGGCTCGGCGGCCCTGGATCAGGGGTGAAGTTTTCTTGGGTTTAGGAGAACACTTGCCTCCCGGTGCTTTGCAGGCAGCGTTGAGCGGCCGCCTGATGGACACAGGCGATCAGTTCCACCTCCCACCCCGGGCGGTGACCCGCGGCAGAGGCCTGCTCATAGGAATGGACGCGGGCAGGTCGGCCCCCGGGACCCCCCGCCCCGAGGTCCAGGACTCGCGCGGCAGCTCCCCACGGGCGCGCGCCCTGCTCACACCGCGGCGGGGGTTGTGTCTCCCTGGGTGCCCGCCGCAGTGCGCTCCGCTGACATTCATCGGGCGCCCCCCGAGCCGGCCCTGGGAATCGGCGCGGACCCACTCAGCCCTGCACGAAACGCGCGAGACTGGCAGCCTGCTGGGCGCTTCCGACCTTGATCGCGAAAGGAATTACTTAATGCCTCGGAGCAGGGATGGAACGGCGCTCCCTCACTGCCAGCAGTTGTAGAAACACATCTCCCGGGAGCCGTGGGGGCGGAACGTCCCCATTGTCCCTCTGCCCCACCCCCACACCGAGGGAGGGGCTGCCAGCGGACAGTGATGTTGGAGTTGGCTGGGTGCGAGTGAGGTGGGGGTCAGCAGAGGGAGGGGCTGAGGCTGAGAGCCCGAGACCTAGGTCCGGGTGGGGGTGTGATTTAACTACGCCCTGCGCGGGGCCGGGGTCTGTGGTGGCGCTGAGGGGCCCAATGGGCAGTGCTGGGGCTGTTTCCGCTTTAGAAATCCCCTCTGGCCTTAGGGAGGCTAGATTGGAGGCCAGAGATAAAGCTGAGAGGTAAGCGCAGGGCGGCGGGGATTAGAAGAAAGAGTGGGGTGGGAAGCTGTTAGCGGGTAGGGGTTGGGTAGTGCCACGCTGGGTTCTGGCTGCAGGTGGGACGGCCTGGGGTGAGAGGCAGGTCCAGGCTGGACAGGAAGAGGAGTGCTGAAATACAGGCTTCCCGGGAGAGCAGGCAGCACTGACTTCAGCCCTGAATCGACTGTCACCCACCTGGTAAATGGACCAGTCCCAGCAGTAGGCAGGAACCGTCTGAGTCCTTCGTTTGCACCTAAGTTCATGGTTTGAGCTATACCGCGAATTGGACTCCCTTCCCCATTTCCAGGCCTCCACCTTAGTCCTCCTAAAGAGCCTCCCTCCTCCACTCTGCAGACCCGCCAGCCTCCCCACACTGACCACTGAAAAACATCAGTCACACCTCTTTAATTCTCTGGAAACCCTCCTGGTCAAAATTCAGACTGACCATGGTATATAAGCCGAACCTGACCTCACCCCCCTAACCTCCCACATCAAGCCTCTAGCACTGGTCAGACTCCTCCAGGGGATCCCTCTCACCTGCCCTTACCTCTCCTCGGTACCCCACCCCTGAAGCCCCCACAGGCTGCTTCCTCAGAATTCAGGTCCCAACTCAAATGCCACCTTCTACCGGGAGCAATTTCTTCCTTCCCTTCCTTCCCTCCCTCCCTTCCTTCCCCTCCCTTCCTCCATCCCCCCTTTCCTTCTTCCTTTTTTCCCCTAGAACCCAAAGGCACTTTACCAAGCCACATCCCCAGCCTTCCTTCCTTCCTTCTTTCTTTTTCTTAAGATAGGGCTTCACTTAGTTGCTGTGGGCCTCATGGTTGATCTCCAACACTCCATCCTCTGCCTTGGCCTGTAGAGTTGCAGGGGTTACAGGCGTGCACCACCACGTCTGCTGACTACATCATTTTTAATATAGGTGTGAGCTCTGTGTTATTTATCATCTTCTCCCTTAATCAGATACAAGCCCCATGAGGACAGGCAACTCTTCTGTCTTGCTTGAGGTTGTGTCACTAGGGCCCAGCAGTGGACACTTGTTAACTGAGGGCTTGTGGCCCTTGGGGAGACACAAACGCTGACAGCTCTAAAACTGCATGTTGTGACAGGTGACCCAGGACTCAGCAGCCTAGAAGGTGGTGGGAAGAGTTCTCCTGAGGGTTTTGGGGAAGTGTTGCAGAAGGAGGATTTGAATTGTGACTGTAACCAGGACCTGACTGAATGCTTTCTCACACACAGGAGGTGGGTAAGCAAAGACTTGAAGGAGAGAGGGGATGGGTTCCCTGTGGCTAGGATACAAGGCCAGGGTGTGGGCTGAAGGGAATGGGAGATGAATTTGAAAAGGGCGGCAGGAGTCATACTGTGTAAGGTCTTGGTATAGATTGGATTGTGTCCAACAAAATTTATCTGTTGGAATCTAACCTCTGTATGCCTCAGTGTGACTACACTTGCAGACAGCCTGTAGAGAGGAAACCAAGGCCCAAGGAGGTCCTGTGGCTGGGTCCTAATCCAATATGACTGGCGCCCCATGAAAAGAGAGACACCAGGATGTGCGCACACAGGAAGAAGACTGTGGACAGCCAGGCAGCCACCTAAGCCCAGGAGAGGGGCTGCAGAAGACCTGTTCCAGCACCTTGACCTGGGACCTCCAGCCTCCAGAACTGTGAAAAAACACATTGCAGTTTGCCACATGTTGCTATTGTGGGCCTGGTAAACTAATACAGGTCTTTAACTTTTTACATTTCATTTTCATTTATTTATTTTGGAGTACTGGGAATTGAAGTCAGGGGCGCTGAACCACTGAGCCACATCCCCAAGCCCAATTTTGTATTTTATTTACAGACAAGGTCTCACTGAGTTGCTTAGTATCTCACTTTTTGCTGAGGCTAGCTTTGTACTTGTAATCCTCCTGTCTCAGATTCCTGAGCCACTGAGATTATAGGCATGCACCACTGTGCCCGGCACATTTTATTTCAGTACGTGATAATATTCACCCTATTAAAATGCCAAGCATAAAATGCAATAGTGACAGTGATAAAGGTTGGCATCAACAGTGAGACTCCCATGGACAGTATGTGCCCTCAACATGATGTGACGAGAATGGCGTTCACCTCTGTGACCTTCTTCCCCAACCCTCTAACCTCAGTGCAGTCAGGAGAAGGTCAGTCTACAAACACCTGACCAGCACTCCTCAGAATGGCCCAAGTTATAAAAAACAAGGAAAGTCTGAGGAACTGTCACAGCCAAGAGGAGCCTAAGGAGACATGATGACCAAATATGAGGTGGGGTCCTGGAACAAAGGTCATTAGGTGAAAACTAGAAATCTGAAAAAAGTAGGGCTTTAGATCATAGCAGGGCTTGATACTGGTCCATTAACTGTAGCTGATGCACCACAATAATATGAGACATTAATAGGGAAAGCTATACAGAAGGTCCCCAACTTATGATATCTCCACTTCAGATTTTTTTACTTTACAATGGTGTGAAAGTGATGCACATTTAGCAGAAACCATCCTGGGATGTTAAGTTTTGGACTTTTCCCAGGCTAGCTACATTTAGCTCAACACTCTGTTGTGATGCTGGGCAGTGGTAGCTAGCCATAGCTCCCAGGTGGCCAGGCCCTCACGAGGGGACACCACAGGGTCTGCAGTGTGCTGGCTGCTAAGGTAGGATGTTGGGTAAGTTAGGACGCTAACCGCATCTCCCACTTAGGGTATTTTCATCTTTGATGGGTTTATTGGAAGTAACTCCATCAAGTCAGGGCAATCTGCATATGGTAATTTTCTGTTATCTTTGCAATTATTCTGTAAATCTAAAGCCATTCTAAAAATGAAGTTCATTTTTTAAAAAAGTTATTGTGAAAAGCCTCACTCCAATTTCTGTCCCTTATCTATGCAGTTCCCATTCTCACCTGAAGTCACTATGTTACTAGTATTCTGTGGCTCCTTCCAGAATTGTATTAGGCAAATATGACTATATACTGATTTTCTCCCCAAAAGTTCATTTTATTTGCTTTGAAGAGTACTTAATAATTTTTAATACACTTCAAATATATTAAGTAGGGAGGAAGGTGCAACAGTTCCATTGCCCAGGTTCAAGAGTCATGGAGAATTTGCCACTTAGGCCTCAGCTATTCCTAACTGCCTTGCTCTCTTTCCCTCTGCTAAGCTGTTTTTAAGCAAATACCAGATCCTTCACATGTGATAAGATGCATCTCTGAATAACATGGAAATCTGATGTAACCCTAATGCCTGCATCCTACCAATACAGCTCCTTCCTGACAGGCCTCTTGTGAACTTTGATCTGGGTCAGGGAGACACTGAGGGTTTTATGGTGTATGAATGTGGGTGTGTGTGTACAAATTCTGTCTGTGCTCCAGGAAGGTTGAATGCAGGAATGTGTGAGAAGTGGCTGGGGCTGTAGGAGCTTAGCGCAGGGAGACCCATTGTGGATGCCCAAGGTCGAGTGCAAGGTGATGGAGCCTGACGCCTGCTGTGTCTGGCAGGATGGACAGGATGGACAGGACTGGATGCCTGGCTTGAATAGACACCTGCCTGGAGACTATCCTGGAGGATACAGGGGCCTTGGTTTGAGGGCCAGGCAGCTGTCACTATCTGTGCCCTGTGGCCTGCATGCAACAGTGGGACCCTTGTGGCCAAGAGTCTCCCTCTTTAGAGTGGACTTATTTGGATCACCTTACCTCAAGTGCAGTGCCCTAGCAGAGCCTGGTCTTTGTTTGGCTTAGTGGACCAGTACCAACCCATTCCCAACTCATGGACATTAGTATGTCAGAGCTGGAAGGCCCAAAGACCACAGAATCTACCCCCTTCTCCTATTACAGATAGGTAAACTGAGGCCCCTCAGGGAGTCAGAAGCAGAGCTGGAATTAGAGCCTTGGTCTCTGCCATCTAACCTAGGATCACTCATTGACCACAGTTTCCTCTTCTCTCCAGACCCTGCTCCCAGAAAAACTGTGTCACTAGCCATTTATTTCCCAGTGTAAGTTTAAAAATCCCAGCAATATCTGTACTCTAAGCCTGCTTGCTAGTGATAGCATAACTATAGAATTCAATTATAGGACAGCTACCCTGTGTGGCAGATTGTGGTAGGTTCTTTTCCTGCATCATATTTGAGCAATCCCAGAGGCCAGCAGGATTATCCCAATCTATTAGAGAGAGAGAGACACCTGAGATGCAGAAAGATGTGGTTTGCCCAAGATCACATAGCAAGGATGTAACTGAAGTGGTGCTGAACCAAATCTGTCCACCTGGAAAGTTCATGCTCTCAACCACTAACCCTGTGGCCTCCAAGGCCCAGGCGTGGCTCCTCACGAAGGGGGCTGTGGTAACTCCCTGATCTCCTCCCTCTCTGCTCCTACTTGGCAGCAGCCTCCAGCCTCTCAGAGGACCAGACAAGCTACAGACCCCCTGTCAACACCCGCTGCACTCTCCAGGGAGTGGGGCACTTTCCAGAGTGTTTTCTAGCTTCGGTGTTTGTGGCCATCCACAGGCCTCCTTGTTCTGGGTGCTCATGGAAGTGCTGCAGAGGGAAGTCCATTAGCCACTTCCGTCAGGGTTCAGGCGAATGGCACAATGTGGAGCGTACAGAAAGGGTACCTGCCAACTCGGCAGCCTTTACTGGGGGTCTGCTCTGGGTCCTGCTCCGATCTCTATGATCTCTATCACTCAGGCTCCGAGGCCAGAAGGCGAGGTGACACAGGAAACAGGACTGTAAGGAGAGACGGGGACCCTGGAGTTGCGGACTGGACCCTGTCCTGAGGCTTTAGAGGCGAACCTCGAAGGATGCTGGTACAGGTGGGCCCAGGCGTTTAAAGCGGGGGTTCGCTCGTGTGAAGGGCCTAGGCTGAGAGCCGACGAGGGTTCAGCAAGGCCAGCGTGGCCCTCGTGAGCAGCGCAGCGGGATCAGGTGTCCTGGGCCCCAGCGCTCCAGGCGGGATCCCGGGTTCGTCCTGAGCAATGCGGAGCCGGTCACGCGGACCCGTCGCGGGCACTCCGCACCCATCCTCCGGGCTCCCGCCTGCAGCCCCACCGGGCGCTGGCACCCCGGGGTCAGGTCGCGGTCAGAGCAGGGATGCGCCCCGCCCACCCATCGGCCCCGGGCCTGCGGTTCGAGTCTCCGCCAGCTGTGGCTCTCTGCGGATCACGGCCGGCTCTTCCCTTTCCGGCCCATGTACCCTTCATCCCGGTGCCCGAGGTGTCCCAGGGCCCGGGCTAAGGGCCACAGCGCGACCCCTCTGCCACCCGGCCCCGCGCGGGGGAGGGGCGGGGGCCAGCGTCCGCAGCGCGCCCCTCCCCCGCCGCGAGAGCGCGGACGCGCACGGGCGCGCTCGCACCTGGCCGCCGCCGTGGAAGCCCCGCCCCTCCCCGCCCCCGCCGCGGCACGGCCAATCAGGAGCGGCGCAGGCCCGAGGGGGCGACGCGCGGGGCGGGGCCTGCGCGGCCTGCGGGGCGAGCCCGGCGGGCGTCGGGAGGCGGCCGGCTTCGGCGGAGGCGGCGGCGGCGGCAGCCGGTCCGAGACGGCGGCGCAGCACGCGGGCGGCGCGACAGTGCGGGCGAGGGCTCCGCAGCCCGCCGCAGCCGCCGCCTCGCCGCGGCCCGGCTGGAGGGCGTCGCGGCGGGCGCGCGGCCTGTGAGGGCGGCCGAACGGCGGGCGCGGCGCGGCGCCAGCGTCCTGTCAGGCGGCGGAGGGCGCCGCGGACCGCGCCGCGATGATGCCGGTGGGTGCGGGCGGCGGCGGCGCTTCTTCCGCGGGCGCGCCTCCTTCCCCCGCGGCTCCCCGCCCCCGTGGGCCCGCGCCAGGCGGGCCGGGCCGGGAAGGAAGTGGCCTGGCGGGCGCGCCCGGCCTCGCGGCCCGGGGGCGGGCAGGTGGGGGCGGCGCCCGGCTGTCAGCCGGCCAGGCGGGGGCCCGGTGCCCGGGGGGCGGCGGCCGGGAGCTCGGCGCTCGGCGCTGGGGCCCGGGCGGCCTCCCCGGGGCCGCGGAGACGGAACTGGGGGTAGCGCAGGGTCCAGTGCGTCCTGGTGTGCGGTCAGGCCAGGTGCGGGTCTCGCGGAGTGTCTGCGACCCCGGCCTGGGTTTCCTCGGGGCGCCGGGACAGGCATGTGGCACCCTAGCGTGGGCACCGGCGTGCTGCTCGGCGCTGGGAATCCGCATTTCCCCTCCCCGATTTTGGAATTCGGTGTAGTGAGGAATGCGCTTCGCGCACGGATTCAGAGAGCCATCTTAGGAGTCCCCTCTCCCCAGTCTTCCCCAGGGGCACGCTGGGCTCCAACTGGTGTGCTGTCCCAGCGTCCTGAAGGTTGAGCGGGTCCTGAGTGCCGCTGGCGCCTTTGTCCTGCCCTCTAGGACGCCTGCCGCGAGGAAGATGATGGCCATTGGGGTTGCCATCCTCCTACCCAGTCTTTTCCTTTACCTGTGATCTAAATAGCAGTGGACACTGAATTCACATTTTTAAAATCTGCTTTTTGTGAATAGCGTTATGACTTATGAGAAATTGGGGAACCGGTTGTATCCAGTATGTGTGAGGTTTTGTAGTGCCCATAAATTAAGTAAAATTCTCAAACATATTTAAAGTAAAGTAACAACACAATTTTTTTAGCTTACAGCTCTTAGATTGAAAAATCACATTCCAGGGGAAAAGTACAATTTCTCTACATTTTCTACTTGAATACTATTGTTCTGCTGTGCTGTACCCAAGGACATGTAGATTTATACGCCCCCCATTCTCCTAGTCATTACTTGTCTCTTAGTAATCTCTTTTCCCCTTTTTGAATTGATTAAAATGCTTGGTGTTTGCAGTCTTAAGGTTTGACCTAGTTGATCCGTAGATCCTTCTTTGGCATTAAGCTTGTTGGGATTCTAAACATGGTTTTAAATGAATGATTGTCTTGGAAAGAATCCATTGAGCATCAGAAGATCTGGGGTCAAATGCTGGTTCTGCTACTTTTTAGCTGTGTGACCTTGAATAAGTCAAAGTCTCTGAACTTGGAATTACCTCTAAAGTAGAAATAAAATCAACAATATGTAAGGGCCATCTTGAGGATCAGATAGGTTGATGTGTCCAAAAGTGTTTGTTAAGCAGAATGCCATGCAAATATTGTTAGGATGGTTTTGAATTTTCCATTTCTATTTTTAACCTCTTGAAGATAAGGCATTTGGAAACTGTTCCTCCATAATTCTTGCTGGCTAGATTTTGAAGAAACAGTACTGTTTTGGAATTTTAAAAGCAGTTTTAGTTAAATCCTGTAATAGTTGATTGATGCATTACTATAGTAATATTGAAAGATATCTATCAAAATTTTGGCTGGTTTCATCATAGTATAATGTTTACTTTTGAATGCCTGTCTTGCGTTTTCTGTATGGTACATTGAGGTATTATGCTTCTCTTCAACATGATAAGAGTTACCAGTCTACTTTATTGGGTTTCCTTTTTAAGAAGTTTGTTTATTTGGAAATTGGGGAATTTCATCCCATTATTCAAAATAATTAAATAGTATTTTTTTTAAACAAAGGTCTGTTAACTATTAAAAACGCTGCTTTTATTTTAAATGCCTTTTCAAAACAGATGATATTTCTCTTAATCCTGCTTTTGTGACTTTTACTTTTGTATTTCCTTCTTTTTTTGGGGGGAGAGGGGATTCCAGGGATTGAACTCAGGGGCCCTGGACCACTGAGCCACATCTCCAGACCTATTTTGTATTTTATTTAGAGACAGGATTTCACTGAGTTGCTTAGTGCCTTGCTTTGGCTGAGGCTGGCTTTGAACTCTGGATCTCCTGCCTCAGCCTCCCCAGCTGCTGGGATTACAAACTTGCGCCATCCCACCAGGCTTGTATTTCCTATTTCCTTCTTGATCCCTAAAAATACTACTTGTAGGATTGAGTCTTTCCTTTATTAACATAATTGGAGGTGGTAGTAAATTTAATAGAAGTTTTAAGAACTTACTTGAGAATATCATAAACTGTCTATCCAAAGTGTAAATAAGATTTTTCTTGCTTTATCGTATATTTGGAATTCATCATCATGATGAATCATCAAAGAAAGATTGTATCATCTTTTGTGGTTTATATAAAGCAGCTCTGTTTGATAGAAATGTAATGCAAGCTAACCATTCAATTAAAATTTCTAGTAACTACATTGAAGTAAAAGATTAAGATATGAATCTTTGTATATTTATTAACTCAGTATATCCAAACTTATTATTTTAACATGTAATTGATATGAAAAAATCATTTATGTGATATTTCACTTTTTTTGGTACTAAGTCTTTGAAAGCTTGTGTGCACTCTAATGAAATTTTACATTTACATCTCACTTCTGTTCAGACTGGCACATTTCAGGTGCTCAATAGCTCTATGTAGTTGGTGGCTATTATATTGGGTAACATAGGTTTAGAGTATATTTTATTTGAAAATTGGTGTTTAATGTGTAGTGTCTTTGTTAACTTTTTTTGGGGGGGTACTAGGGTTTGAACTCAGGGGCACTTGGCCCCTGAGCCACACCTCCAGCCCTATTTTGTAATTTATTTAGAGACAGGGTCTCACTGAGTTGCTTAGTACCTTGATTTTGCTGAGACTGGTTTTGAATTCATGATCCTCCGGCCTCAGCCTCCCCAGCTGCCGGGATTCCAGGCTTGTGTCATCACACCTGGCTTGTGTTAACCTTTTTTTAAAATACCTTTATTTATTTTTTGTGGTGCTGAGGATTGAACCAGTGCCTCACGTGCTAGGCAAGTGCTCTACCACTGAACTACAAACCCCTTGTGTTAACTTTTAATTGATCAGATAGTTTAGTACAGCACCCAGTCTCAGCTACTGGAAATAAAGGAGTATATCTGGCCAATTTCTTATCTGCCAAATAAATTCTTTGTAAAAGTCTTGTTTGCTTGTTATATAAAGTTTTAACAAGCAAACAACTTTTTTTTTTTTTTTTTTTTTTTTTTTTTTTTTTTTTTGTGGACCTGGGGATCGTACCTAGGATCTTGTGCATGTGAAGCAAGCGCTCTACCAACTGCTGACTCTCTTAAGCAAAGTTATATTTTGGAATTTTCCTTTATGGAAATAGTATTGCATTCTGGTATTTGTAGTCACTCACCTTTTTGTTAGCGTTTGACATTTTAAAAATATTTGCATAGCCAGGCTTGGTGGCGCACCCTGTAATACCAGCTTCTCAGGAGGCTGAGGCAGAAGGACTGCAAGTTTGAGGCCAGCCTGAACAACTTAATGAGACTCTGTCTAAACATAATTAAAAGGCCTGGGCATGTAGCTCAGTGGTAGAGTGCTACCTAGCATCATGGGGTACAATCCTCAGTACCACCAATAAAACCCAAAAAACTTTCAGATAAAGTTGGAAAGCCTGATTGAGCATGGAAAGGATGAAAACTTCCTAGACTCAGCATCATTGTTTTTGAAAGATGTTCAGAAGCTGGTAAAACTTGATGAGGAGGTGAGGGCTGTGTGTGGAAGGGATTAAAGTATACTTTTCCTTTTCTGAGGAGTGTTTGCTTGATTGGGGAAGACCAGTGTCTCTGAAGTGTTTTATTCCCAAGGAAAGGACTGTGGTGGGCAGACATACCATGCCATGTGACTGCCTGGTTCCACTCACTTCTGTTCTAGGAGCCCTTTCAGCGATATTTACTGCAGGGCATAGATAACATTAATTTGTGATTGATATTTAGCTTTCTGAATACTGAATACTAAGGAAGTACTTAGTTCAGGTATTTAAATGAATGATCTTTCCTTCTTTCGTGGTGCCCTGGAGTAAACCCTGGGGTGCTTTACCACTGAGCTACATCCCTAGCCCTTTTTATTTTTTATTTTGAGGCGGTTTCTCTAAGTTACCAGATGGCCTTCGGCTTGCAATCCTTTGGTCTCAAGCCTCTCGAGTAGCTGAGATTACAGGGATGCACCTCTGCACCCAGATAAATGAATGATTTTTCTTTCCAATAGTGTAGAAACATTTTGAGGTGTAGGTCTTTCTCTTTTTAAACCATCATCTGTCATATAGGTGACAACATTGATGGGGAATTAGGGAGACTTAGATTCTAGCCCTCACTTGGTAACCATGTGACCTTTGGATTTCATCTCTTTGGGCCTTATTTCTCATTTGCAAAAGAGGTTTACCTGGTGATTTCCAAGTGTCTGTAACTGTGCTGGTTGATTTATAGTAGATTCTTTCGTGAAAAATCTCTAACATTCATATTGGCTACATAAAAGATGAGGCTACCTAATTCTTGTTTTTGTAACCTTTTGGTAAACTCGCTGCCCAAGGATTTTTGTATGGTAAGGAACATAATAAGAGCCCAGGAAATGTTTGCTACTATTCTTAATTAGTAATTCAGCCATTTGATAAACTTGACTTTGCAACCTAATTAAGTAAACAGAACACTGAAGACTGGACAAGATTTTTTTAAATTCCAGTTTTGGGGGGTGGGGGACTGTGGATGTAACTCAGTGAATGGAGTGCTTGCCTGGTATGCATGAGGCTCTGGATTCAATACCTAGTACCTCACACATACCAAAAGTCTGGTTTCTTTAAAATAAAAATTACATATATTACCATTTGAGATAATCTATTTCTGACTTTGAATTACCCAGAGATTTCTAAATGAAAAGCAAAGTCTCAATGATACAAAGATGGGCTAAAAAAGCCTTTATTACAGTTTTTCCCAACTTAGTCTAAATGGATAACCTTTCATAAGACTACAATTTAACTCAAGTTTTTTTTTTTTTTTTTTTAATTTATTTTTTCTTAGCCAAAAGTTTTGTAGCTTCTTAACTTGTTACAGCTCAGTTTGGTAGCAGTGAGTGCTCAGTAAATGGCATTTGTCCTTATGTGCTAAGGCACTGTGTCATAGGCTTTGTCAGATGTCTCTGTGTAGAGAGCTGAGGCTGAAGAGGTGAAGAAACTGGACCATGATCTCCTAGCTAGAGAGTTGTGAGACGAGGTTGGAAAATAAGCAGCCTGATGCAGACGCCTTGCTTCTGGGCTTTGCGCCCGTCATTGGGAGAGGCGGCTGTAGTCGAGACATGTTGCTTGAGATGCTGCTATATTGAATTTGCTAGAATTTTTTCCCTTTATTTATGTCAAATGCAGCTTAATATTTAAAAGAATCCTAGGGTGAACCTCAGAAGTGATAGCTATCTTTACTTTGTGTTTACATGTAAATGAATCTTCTATCCTTTCTCAGCATCTTACTTGGAGCAGTCTATGACAGTCTGTATGATTAACAGTTACTTAGGATTTTTAGCATGATAGGAACTCAGAAACCACCAGGTCATTGTGTTGAACTTATGTAACATGTTGCCAATGTGCATCTTTGTGTGCATTTGCCCAGTAGGGGAAGAGTTTCTCAGCTAAAGTGTGGTGGGATTTGGGAGCTTTAAAGTGCTGTTGTCATAGTTATTTCACAAACAGTGGCTCTAGGGCTAAACTGAGCCTATTGTGACACTTTCTTGACTTTATTGCTTTGCTTTATTTTACTGCAAGGATGACTTTACGATTGTTCATGCTAACTGGAAAGCAACAGGTGCTGGTGCTGATTTTGTAAAATATAAACCTTTGCATAGTGACCTTATGCAGAACAGTGAAAAGCCTGGCAAGATGAGGCAGGTTTCATTAAAAGTAACTTGACATTTGAGATATTAGTGTGCAGTTCAGAGCAGGATCTTCTTAGTGGCATTGTTGGTATGTTTAGAGAAAACTTTAACTAAAGTTTGGGCACAGTCATGATTTGTACCATACGTTGTGATTGTCATCATCATACCTCAAGCAGAAATAAGGCCCAGTAGCAGGAGAATATCCAGCACACTGGGAAAACAAAAGGGAGGCTTGTGTGGTTGGAGCAGAGTAAGGAAGGTGGAATATGGAGGAGAAGAAGTCAGAAAGATAATGGGGAAAGAAAGATGGTGTATGATCAGTCTGGTAAGGTCTTAAAAGCTACTTTACCAACAAAGGGGGCAGAAGGAAGTTTCTATTATAAGAAACAAAACAGTGGTCTGCTTATTGCATCTTAAGGAGTTCTAAGTAGCAGGCATTGCCTAGATGACTTCACTGGAGCAGGTAAGAGTGTAGACTCTGGCATCACCATATATTAGCTTTCTGACCTTGGGTAAAGCTACTTGATTTCCTTGTCTCTAAATTGAGAATAACAACAATAGTAACCTTTCAGGATTAGTAGAATCCCTGGACTATTACAGTGAAAGGTGCCTGGCATGTAGTAAATTCTCAGTAAACATTTGTAATAAGTCATTTTTTAAAGCTTTCAGTATCTCTGCCTTGGCTAAGGCCACCAGTAAAGGCACTCAGCTTGCTGTGTCTGTGTGTGTTGGGGGAAGGGGGAAATCGTTTTGAGGTGAGAGGGAAGAATATCATTTACCAATGATAGAATTCACTTTTTTTTTTTTTGTTTGGTGGTGCTGGGGTTGACACCAGGGTCTCACACACACTAGAGCAAGTGCTTTACCACTGAACTATATCCCCAGCCCCAAATTCACCTTTTAACATGTACAGTTCAGTGGTTTTAGTGTTTATACAAGGTTGTACAACCATTGCCACTCTTTAACTTAAAGAATATTTTGCCTAGTATATGTTTGCAGTACAGGTTGAGTATCCCTAATCTGAATTCCTGGTGACCATAGTGAAATTCGAAAGTAAGATTTCATACCTTTTTTGATTTTAGAATATTTGCATATAATAGAGAGAGGTGGAGGGAAGCTATTTTGGGGGTAGTTCTCAAATCTAAATACAGAATTCATTTACTGTTTCATACATACCTTATAAACATAGCGTGAGGATAATTCTGTGCAATATTTGTAACATACTGCATCTTTGAAAATATTTTTTTAATTTTTTTTAGTTGTAGGTGAACACAATGCCATTATTTTATTTTTTAAAAAATTTAATTTATTTTTTAAATTTGTTTTTTAGATATTGATAGACCTTTATTTTATTCATTTATTTATAGGTGGTGCTGGGAATTGGTCCAGTGCTTCACACATGCTAGGCAGGTGCTCTACCACTGAGCCACAACCCCAGCCCACAAATTGCATTTTGACGACGCATCACATGAATCAAGAGTGGAATTTTTCACCTGTGACTTGTGTTGGTCCTCAAAAAGTTTTGGGTTTTGGAGCATTTTGCATTTCAGGTTTTTGGGTTAGGGATGTTAAACCTGTAGTTGTAGTTGTAATCTTAAACATTTGTGTGTGTGACTGATCAATCTGTTTCTTGTCCTGTCCTGTAAATGTCATGAGAACAGGAGTTCTTTTTATTCATTGTTATACCCCTGCCATCTAACCTAATGACTGGCACATAGTTGGTGTTCAATAAATATTTGAATAAAGGGAGAAAAGATGTGCAAAGTAAAGTTGAACCCTGTTGTGAAAGGGGTGTATTGTTATGTGTGTGCTTGCCTATTGTAACAGGGTTTGGACTTGGTCCTATGAGTGATCAGAAACCACCAGTGTTTTTAGAAAATGAAGTGATGTAGTCAAACCTGTATGGAAGGAAGATAATTTTGGAACCATTAAAGGATAGAGGGTCTGTGGAAAAAGGGAGATTAAAAGAAATGGGAAGGGCAGTTGGGAGACCACTTGGTACAGGCCTGACTTGAGGACCTGAGGAGAAGTGGAAATTCTAGTCAATAGATCTGATGGAGTGAGCAGGATGGAGGGAGGGAGGGAGGAAGGAAGGAAGGAGAGAGGCTGGAGCTGAGGATAACAGGTTTATTGCTTCAGTGTCTAGGCTTATCTTTCCTTTAAGTTAGAGAATAATTGAGAAGGAATAGGTTTAAGGATCTGTGAGAACAATGAGCTTTGTTTTGGCTGTGTTGAAGCTTGAGATGCTGGTTATATCCAGAAAGGTATTGCTCTTAAATCTTAAACTACAATTAATACATAAGTTTTAATAAAAAATCTTTTGCCTTACACTAAGTGGATTTAAATGTGTTTGGGGCATGACAGTTTGCTGCCTGGGCATCTGCAGCATACCACACAATGTCATCTTGGACCAGTTTGCCTGGTCAGTCAAACCCCAGGCCCACTGACCCAGGCTTCCCAGGAAGTGACTTGACAGGCTCTTCCATCTTGGTGCTGCAAGCACCTGGCAGAGTTTCTATGTGTACTTTTTATAGAGGTGTAATTTTTGTCTGCAGGGTAGTTGTGATCTTCCTTTTGCTCTTTTGCATATTTACATTTCTATCTAATGACATCTTTGAAAATAATATTGGTAAACAATAGTTCACATCACAAGTAGCCAAAGTATAGAAGAGATTTTTGGGATAGAACTAGAAGTGAAAAGTAAGGTTTAGTTAAAATGTTCAGAAAGATGAAGTAAAATTTGGTAACTTTATGATTAATAAGGAAAAAAATAATAATAGGAACAACGTGCCTTGTGATGGGAATATAGACTTGAGTGTGTGTACCATATGCCTGTGAGCACAGCCTCAGACTAAGGCAGATTTCTGCTTCTGGCTTCACCACTTGGAGCTCTGTGGGGCTATAGACAAATTATTCAACCTCTTTGTGCCTTATCTTCTTTAAAATGGCTTTAGTGGCAGTGTCTTTGGTAAGGTTGTTGTGAGATCCTCAGGTGCTTAGAGTGTCAATTGTCTAACGGGCACTCGGTAAACTTTGCTCCTCTTACATTTTCTCCAGTGACCACAGGGCTTCACGGCAGACAGGATTCAGTCAGAAGGTCCTTATTGCCTTTGGAGCATGTTTATGTCCTCCTTGGTGAGGGAAGCACAAATGTACTTGCAAAATCTATCAAGTTCATAGGACAGAGAGGGAATGGTTTGCTTTTCTTAGAAATTAAAGTTTACCTTCCCTGTCCAGTACTTGTGCTATTCAGACCCAGCTAGAAGCAGAATATGATGCACTTCACCCAGTGTTCCCCCGGTAAGCTGAAAATCTGAAGCTCACTCCCCCTTTTCTGATCAATACGTAGTTGGCTCCTGCCAGGCCCCCTTGGAGGAAACACCCCTCCCCTCTCAGTGCTTTTTTCTCCTATAGTACTGTGTCTGCCTGGCAGTTATTGTGGATGCCTCTTGAAAGCGGTTTTGTTTTCTTTTCCCACTGCAGCATCCTGGTGCTGAGGACATTGCGTGCCCCTGGTTGGCATTCAGTGAGTACTTGTTTACTGAATGAGCTCAGCAGGCATTTAGGATGCGTTAATTACACACTGGGTCTGTCCTCGCTCTCAGTGAACTCGAATGTGGGATGTAAACAAAAAATGCCAAAGATCAAAGTTACGGAGTACTTGGTGAGGCAGAGCACAATGGCGAGAAGGGTCTTTGCAACCTTGAATGGCAGGGAAAGTTTCGGAGGAGATGACATTGACTGTCGTTGAGGAGGAAGAGGGGCAGGAGAGGATGGGGAAGGACTGGCAGCTAGAGAGGCTGACATGTGCAGAGCACTACGGCCTCAGTGTGGAGGGAAGGTGCTGGCATAAGGCCAGAGAGAGGGATGACGCCAGAAAAATTGGTGGAGGTCAAAATCTGGGATCACAGGTGACCTGCATAAGAGTGTGGGTGTGATCGGAGGACAGTGAAACTAGTGAAGGATGTTTTTTTAATATTGGTAAAATATACATGACATAAAATGTTCCATTCAAGTGTGTGGTTCAGTGGCATTGGGTGCATTCACGTTGCTAAGCAGCCATCACCACTGTCCATCATCTCCTCAAACTGAAAATACTCTTGAGGAGTTTAAACCGAGTTGTACAGTTTTGGGGTTAGGCTGGGACAGCATGTAGAGTGGAGGAGTCCCTGCAGCAGGCAGAGCAGAGCAGAGCAGAGCAGGGTTTCTCAGCAGTCAAAATAGTTGTCAAGGAACCGAGCATTGAAGCAGAGTTGAACTTGCAGCAGACTCCACACCCTCAGAACTTCGATTCTTTTGTGTCACACAATTCTAGTTGCCTAGCTGCTTAGGCTTGGGTGCTACATGTGAAGGTACTGAAGGGGTGTAGCTATGGCAGACAGATGCACGGCATGGGCTGTAAGTCACACAGAGACAGCTTCAAGCATGCCCAGAGACTGTGGTAGGGGAGCCTGACCTGTCAGCACCTGAGGCTTCACAATTACAGATCACACACAGGGTGTAGTTTAAGTTCCTGAGATGCATGAGTCATCAGAAAGGAGTAAATAATATCAGTGACATAGACAGCTGCTGGGTGCATTGTAGATGAACTGCACTCAGTGGAGCCACAAGAGCAAGTCAGAAATTTCTAGGGGCTGGTGGGCACAGTGGTACAACCTATAATTACAGTGACACAGGAGGCTGAGGCAGGGGGAATCTGTAGGGAGGCCCCAAGCAACTTAGTGAGACCTTGTCTCAAAAATAGCAAGTGTGGGGGCTGGGGTTGTGACTTAGTGGTGATACGCTTGCCTAGTGCATGTGAGACACTGCTCAGCACCACATAAAAATGAATAAAGGTATCATGTCCATCTACAACTTAAAAAAAAAAAAAAGTGTGTGTGTGCATGTGCACGTGATGCACTAGGAATGTAACTCAGTGGTAAAGTGCCCTGGGTTCAATCCCTAGTGCAAAATAAATGAATGAATGAATGAATTCTAGGATTTATGTAGAAAAGTAAAAAGATATAGGAGAAGTTAGTTTTAATATATATTTAAATCAGGCTGGGGTTGTAGCTCAGTGGCGGAGTGCTTGGCTAGCATGTGTGAGGCATTGGGTTCAATTCTCAGCACCACATACAAATAAGTAAAATAAAGGTCCATCAACAACTAAAAAAATAATAATACACATATAGATATAGATACTCACACATATGTATTTAACCTATTATATCTAAAATATTTCAGCATAGTTAATACTAAATCATCAGTGATATATTTTGCATTCTTGTACTAAATCTCTCATATTCTGGAACATTATATATATATATATATATTTTTTTTTTTTTTTTTTTTTCCATCTCAATTTGAGTTAACTTTGTTTCAGGTTCTCAGTAGCCACGTGTGGCTAGTGACTATCAGATGGCAAGTGCAGTTTCAGAGTTTGACTCAGAGAAGGGGGTAAAACCCCCAGCTGTTTTAGAGAATACTGTCTCTCCTAAGAATTAATTCCACAGGATTATAGATGACTGGGGCCTTATTATAGTAGTTTTGACTTGCTAACTTTTACTTTTATGTATGTAAAATGGTTAAGAGGCAATGTAGGGCTGGGGGTGGGGGACTCAGTGGTAGAGCACTTGCCAAGAATGTGTGAGGCACTGGGTTTGATTCTCAGCATTACATATAAATAAATAAGAGTCCATCAGCAACTAAAAAAAAAAAAAAAAAAAAGAGGCAATGTAGTCAAAGAAGTCAGATTTTGGAGCCGGCAGTGTAGGGTTTGAATCCCAACTCTTGTCATGTCCTAGCAATATGATCTTGGGTAAGTGACTTAATTTTCTTGTATTTCAGTTTCCTCTCTCACTGGGTTTTGTGAAGATTAAGAGTTGTCATTGTGGAAGGGACCTACAGCAAGACCTGGTGCATTATGATTCCCAATATGTTTATTTCCCAAGTGTTAAATGGTTTTGATTCAGCACATTTCAAAGCTATTCTTGGTTTGGTTTGAAGAATTTCAGATAGGCATTTATAAAACAAATTTTCACAGGTGAAGAAAAATGTTAAATTGTCATTTTGTGAGAATGCTTTCAAATTGATGTCTTTGGGTAACTAATTTTCTTGTTTGCTGCAACATTTGATTCTGCCTGACAACCACAGAAATAGTGTAATTAATGATTAAAGGATTTAAGATTATAATTAAAAATAGGAAAATTTTGAAGGGATGATTTTAAGAAACATTTAATTGCTAGTAACATTATAATAAAGCTACTCTTTCTCTCTGAAATACTTTATTAGTCCAACTTTGTCTGGGGGAGACTAGTTCTAACTTTATTTTGCCATCAGTATATTCTAGCACACTGGATTATTTTGAGTTTTGCCTTCTACTAATTTTTGTAAGTAGAATAGAAAAGCGTAGCAAAAATAAAACCAGAGTGTAAAAAGGTTACAGTTTTAGCAGCTGGAAGATAGCTATGAACGGGTCCTATACCACCATGCAGAGTGAAGCAGGCTGAATGTCTGGCCGCACGGTCCTGTGGCTGGTCAACTGTCCATTGTTTGCCACAGAAGACAGCCCCCTATTAGGGCCATCGAGTCAGGCCCTGTTGTCCAGGTTTTTCTCTTTTTTTTCCCTCTGCTACAGCGTGTCTGCTCACCTCCCAAACCTGTTCTGTCCATAGCTAACTCCTTTTCCAGTCCAGCCTGCATGTTGCTTCCTTTGGGAAATCTTTCTTGACCCTGAAGTCTGGAGCAGGAAGCCGTCCTCTGGGATCTCACGGTGCTCTGCACTGTGGTTTTCTGGTGTCCCTTCTCTCTCTACTCCAAATTCAGTGAAGCTGGGGGCCGGGCCAGTCGTATTGTCTCTGTGTGCCTAGAGCCTGGCCTTGGGCCAGATTGAGCTCAATAAAAATTTTCCTAAATGAATGAATGATTGATCCTGTAATTGTGTCCAATTTATGCTACATATGAAGTAACAATATACTTCATACTGTGGGCTTTGGCTTCTGCCTGTTATAGTGCAGTGTCTTGCCACAAAACAACAAATCAAACTCAAAAGCTGAATTTTAGTCTTGTTATGTGGTTATTTGCCTCTAGAACTGAATAAACCCTCATAAATCCATGTTAATTTAGAGAATACCCTCTATCCAATGGGTTTCTAGTCCTTTTTTGAAAAAAAAAAATTCATTGTAGGTGGACACAGTACCTTTATTTTTATGTGGTACTGAGGATCGAACCCAGGACCTCTGTGCTGCCACTGAGCCACAACCCCAGCCCTCTAGTCCTTTTTGAGGGTTGCTGCTAATTGGATACTTGTGTAGGATTGTAGAAGAGGGAGGATGGGATTTTTTAGTAATAGCAATTGTAGCCGCTCATGCTTTTGATGGTAAAGTCAAAAGTAATTAAATTCCATGACTAAACTTAATGGAAAAGTGAACTTTTGTGTTTTTCCAGCTTTTTTCATTATGCAACAGCTCTTATTAAGTGTCTTAGCTTTATGTTTAATGACACAATATAAGAATCTGTTTATGAGGTATTGGCCAATACTCAAAAGAAGTCTGGCCACAAATTATCAAAACCAGAATTCTTCAGTAAGACCAAGTTGGCAGAACAAGGCATAAAGTGGGGGTTTGCAATGTTTTGGAGACTCAAATAAACATTTGGATCTATGCAGAATCTCACTACCTTCCTATTCAGCCCCCCCCCCCATAGTACCTAGCATGATCTAACTTCGTTGCTTCATACTTTTATTTAGAAATTTTCATTGTATATTTCTTGTGATCTGCAGCCTTACTGGTTTTGTCATGAAGCAATAGTTTATGATCTGTGTCTCTCCAAAATGAGGACAAATACAGAAAAGGACTACTAAGACAGACCCTTTGAAGCCCTGATTTCTTGGGGCTTGTCAGTGGAACAGAGGGTTCTCCATGTGAAGGCATCTGCTGGAGAAGCTTCTATTGAAGCAGCAGTCTGAGTCTTGAGTTGCTAATGATCCTGGGAACCAGGAAGGCCAAGAGGCCCCAGTGGAGCAGTAGGTGGTTCTATGCTGGGATCAGTGCTTTCAACTGTGTTATCTGACGGGGCATTGAGAAAGATATGGTGGGAAGATAAATGTAGTACCTCCAAAGTGGCATACAGCAGATATTAACATTTATTGTGTGCTCACACAATGGTAGGCACTATCTTCAAGGCATTTGTAGTCTAATTGGTGGAAACATGCAAAGCAGATATCTAGTAGAGCCAGGAGTATTTGAGAACATGGTCTTTGGAATCAGGTAATCCTGGTTCCAGGCTTGGCTATGCCACTTACTAGCTGTGTGACCTTAGACAAATTACATACCTCTTGGAACTTGTATTCTGGTGTTGGGTATTGTACCCAGAGGTGCTTTATCACTCATCTCCCCCCACCCAGTCCTTTTTTTACTTTTTACTTTGAGACAAGGTCTTGCTATATTGCCCAGATTGACCTTGAACTTGGGATCCTCCTGCCTCAGCTTCCTAACTAGCTGGGATTACAGGCATGTACCACTGTGCCTTTCTCTGCATCATGTAAAATGAAAGGAATAAGGTCTCTCTAAATAAAGTATGTGTGGTCACCTAGAGAAATAACATACAGCCTCTAAAAGGACAAAGTAGAACTATGTGTACTTTCATGAGAAAATGCCCAAAATATATTGTTAGCTAAAAAACATGCATTCTGCCTTCTGTGGCTTGTAAAAAAAAGAAGAAAAATATTCTGTGGTATAGAAAACAGCATGACAGGAGATATATATATATATATATATATATATATATATATATATATATATATATATACTAGTTATACAGTGTGGGTCACAGGAGACTGTCTTTTTTTTATTTCCTCTGTTGTTCATACTTTTTTAAAAAATATGGGCTAGGGTTGTAGCTCTGGTAGAGCACTTGCCTAGCATGTGTGAGGCCCTGGGTTCGATTCTCAGCACCACATATAAATAAATAAAATAAAGGTCCATTGACAACTAAAAAGAATATTTTTAAATTAAAAAAAAAACTGTGTTGTCACATAAAAATTAATAAAGATACTTAAAAGAAAGAAAAGCCTGCTTCCCAGGATTCCTGGCAGGACTGAGATGTTGTTGTACATGGAGAGTGCTCAGCATGAGGTCTAGTGCATGGTGTCAGCAAATGGGTGCAGGTATAGGACTACAGTTACCGGAGGTGGCAGCTGAGAAGGAAGACTGCTAGGATGCACAGCCCTCAGTGGTTGAAATTGGGTTCTGGGGATTTGAATTTCTGAGGTCAGTTGATTTCCCAGGTGTAGGATCTTGGTTGTCAGGTGGGGACCAGAGTCCATGAGCTTTGGCTAGCCTCATAAGAAGAGGCCAGCTGTGATCCAAGAGGTTGGGTGTTCCAAGCACGTGTGGACAGTGCCCTTCTCTTCCTCTATCCACCCCACCAAGTTCTATTTTGAGAACATCACTGTCCATCTTGCCTTGAAGAGGGGGAGAGTGGCTTGCCAAATTGTGCTGTCCCATAAGGGACCCTAGTGGCAAAGAGCTGTTGCAGGCATATTGTTGAGGAATCATCTCTGGATTGGATCTTGGTGTGGAGCCAGGGCTTCAGCTTTCTTGAACCTGCTTCTCCATCTGTGAGATGGGACTGTTGCTGCCTGCTTTATCTGCTCCGGGGCATCAATGGTTCTGTTTGCTGTTCTTGTCATATTCAGGAAGGATAGGAAGAGATTTTTTTGAGAAGGAATGAGTCTTTTTATAAGATTGGCCATTTATCTGCTGGTGAAGTAGGTAATTGGAAACAAACTTCATGAAAAGGTAAATTTATTTTGTAGGTTTTAGGGTTTTTTTTTCCCCCTTAGAACTGGCTTATTAAATATTATTGCTTTGTAATGCTCATCTCTTAGGAGTGCGTGTATGTGTATAGGGGGGTTTGGTGGGTGAGATAAGGCAGATATTCATAAGCATGATTCATCCAGGGTGGCCCTACATCTAGATGTGCAAGGGAAGGTTTTGGTTTGACCAGTTGTCCTGGAAATTTGTCCTGCTAGCTCCTTTTTCCTGACTCAAAAGTGACATATTTGGTTCTTAATTGTATGGTCACTTCAATTATGTCCCAATTAGATGTCTTTGACTTATTTATCTAACAAATTGTTGTCACTTAGCTTATATTTTCTAGGATCCCACTGGTATTTATGGAGCTCTCTTGTGTTTTCAATGCATATTATAGATCTTTTTTGTGATTGGGTACCTTCGTAGTTTGTACTTGATTTTGTGTTCCTGTGTTGATTTTGTTTCATGGTCCTCTGGTGACTTAATTTCGGTTCATTTTTACAATTTATAAAGTACTGGTGGGTTTTCCCTACTTTTTTAGTGCCCAAATTATTGTCAGATACCGAAATAAAAAAGGGAGGGGGAATGATATTTGAGAGAACATCATAGTCCAGGCGTTGTGCTAGGCTTCACAGACATCTCATGTGATAGGAAGTGTCATAGCTAGTACCTGCGGCAGGGAGGCTGCTCTGCTGAGACCCTACTTCTAGTCTTCATTCGGTTACTGACAAGGTTTATTAACCTTGACAGCTTATATCCGCTACGCTTGGGTTGACTCCTCTATAAAATGGGGAAAGGGTGTTGGATTAGGTTCTAATCTGGCTTCAAGATTTTATGACTGATCTTTTGGATAGTTTGTTTGAAATTCTCAGCATATCCTTTGAACCGGATTGAATTGAATGCTTTACAAAGGATTAAGAAGCAGGTGCCACTCACTTTATCAGTAACTCAAATTCCAAAAAATATCTTGTATCCCTTCTATTATCACCCAAAAAACTTTAGTTTGAAAAAAATTGAAGTACCTGTAAACTCTTGTCTCAAATTTTCAGTTTAAAGTATATGCTTTTCTTTTTTAGTAGTTGTAGATGGGCAACATGTCTTTATTTTATTTGTTAATTTTTATGCGGTCCTAAGGATGGAACCCAGTAAGCTGCAGTTCTAGTCCAATGCTTTTCTTTTAATTGGAGTAGTATGAATGTTATCTTGGGGGACAAAACATTTTATTTTTGTGTTAAAATATGATTCCTTGCGAGAACATCTTAATTGCTAAGCCAATACTAACATGTAGACTGTTTTGAGACCAGAGGAGAGAAAACTGTTTGTGGTGTATAGGAAGATGATCAGACAAGCAAAGGCCATCAGCCCCATTTTCTCCTCTTTGTATGAAAACAGCCAAAACCTTCAACTGGGTAGATCTGGGCTTCCCTGTTTGCTGAGTGGAAGAGCTGAGGCCTGAGCCTGGCTGGGTGGCCAGAAAGGAAGGGCGTTTCCGTAACAGGATGCGCCTGCTTCTCAGGCCTGCCTGGGGAGCTCTGGGAGCTGTGGGACTTCTTTTCCCACCCCTCTGTTAAGGTCTGTACCTATGGGCAGGTAGAGAACCATTCAAGACCTCCGGGGCAGCTGGCCTAACGCACCGAGCACACCTTTGGAGATGGTCATGCTGTCTATGTCTCAGCACCTTTGTGAGTGTCTGAGGTGCCTGGGATGAGTGCTAGACCTTTCACACCTGAGGTTTCTCTTCATAAAGTGATGATAATTTCAACGATGAAGTTCATCTTGGTCCCAAGTGACAGAAACCAGCTCTTATTTTATAACCTTAGAAAAGAAGGGTTCATTGAGAAGATACGAGAGGGAGAGCTGGACAACCAGATCTTCAGATGAGACAGGAAAGGACAGCTCTGGGGACCTTGGTAGCAGGGCCGGGGCATGGCACTTTTCTCTTATAGTTCACATCTGTGCCATCAGTGGTCTAGTAAGACCTACCTTCAGGGTCTCCCCAGCTCTAGGGCTCTCACTCTCCTGAATTCTTCACTTGGCTACTGAGCTGTCTTCGTGTTTTGTGCTTGTTCCCCATCAGCCTGTTCTCAGCAGAGCAACCAAAGTGACCCTGAAAATCCCCTTGTCAAAATAGTGCACTTCTTAAAATACTTCCATGGGCTTGTGATCTCCCTCCAGGATAAAGCCTGACTAGTTGCTTATCTCATCTCCTATCCTTTTCCCTTGTTTCCTCTGTCTGGTTAAAACTGGCTCCTTGGCCTTGTGAGGCTTTCACTCTGCCCCAGGGTCTTTGCACTTGCTCCCTTTGCCTGCTTCCTCTACCATCTGTATCACCATCCACTATACTATTGTTGTACTTACTTTGGGGCTTTCCCCGGTCTGTAATAAAGACTCCACGAGGGCAGGAAACTTGTCTGATTCTCCAGCACCTGGTAGGCACTCAGAATACTTGAGGAATGAAGAGTGTTTTAGTTGAGCCAGCAGTGGTGAGGGAGAGCAGCCTATTAAAATAAGAATGAGCCCTGGGCACTGAGTCCCATTGAGGGAGGAGAGTCATCCTGTGAAGGCTGTCTGGCTGATATTGCTGTAAGGACAGAATCAACTGGTATATGATGGTCTCACAGGTGTGGAGAAAATGTTAGTTCTCCCTTTGTGAAAATACGTACCTGTTAACATTCAGAAATTCCACTGTTCGTAAGACAACTTGTTTGGAAGAATAGAAATCATGGCTGTGTAATATATGGAATCTCATTTTTAGCCTCATTTTCCAGAGTTGTGGAATACATGATTTTCTCTTCAAAAGGAATGGTGATGTTCTGCAGATGATACATGAGTTGTTTTTTTTTTTTTTTTTTTTTTTTTATAACTTTGTTTTATTTGTTTACTTTTTGTGTGGTGCTGAGGAAGGGATGAGTGTATATAGGGGGAAGACACTGGAATTCCCATGTCTTGTTTCTGTTTTTTTTCTTCTTCTTAGTCTTTTTTTTTTTTTTTTGGTTACTGGAGATTGAACCCAGAGGCACTCTACCACTGCAACACATCCCAGTCATTTTATTTTATTTTATTTTATTTTCTATTCTGAGACAGAGTCTTGCTAAGTTGCTGAGGCTAGCCTCAAACTTGTGATCCTCCTGTCTCAGCCTCCTAATCATTGGGATTACAGGTGTCCACTACCATGCCCAGCTCATTTCATTTCTTTGTAGGAAGTTTCTTGCCTGAAGACAGTCTGTGCTGCCAAGTACATTTATCTTTGGATTTAATAATGCATATCTACCAATTTACTTTCTTATTATCACGTTTTGATTTCCAAAGGTACATGTACATTATACGTGTGAAGTGAATTCATGGTTTGATTTTTGTGTTCCTGTCTGATCACTTCTGGATAAAGCTTATTTTCTGCAGTTTTGTCAAGATGAAGAACTTGACTAGTTGGGTCTTAAGGTATCCATGAACTAGTGTTCATGTTCTATTCCTGAACTATTGAAGCAGAAATGTGAGTCTGGAGCAGATGCTCTTGGGTTAGGTTCTTGTTATCTTGTGATCTTGGACAGTCTCTTCTGTCCTCAGGATGAGGTTTTTTTTTTTTTTATCATAAAGGGTGATGAAAGTCTTTTGAATATTAGGTATAAGTTTCATTCTGATGTTAAGCACCTAAAGTATGTCAATACTAACAGAATTTAGAAAAATAGAATTTGTAGTTCTGTATGTACTCTTAAACACTCAATTGATTTTAATGATCATAACATTTTTATTGTAGGCACTTATTTTAAAACTTTCAGGCCTCACTTTTAAAGTTGATAAGCAAGTTTAGACTTTTAAAATAAAAAACTTGACATAGAGATTAGCAAATTTTGGCCTTCATTTTGATAGTGATTTCTAGGTCCTGCTTGCAGTTTTGAGCAGTGCCAATTCAACCCTTTCTCCCCTGAAACTCGCCTTTTTATTTGAGATTTCACCCCCATCACTGCAGTAACCACAGGGACCTGTCTTGTTTCATTAAGTGTCTTATCTTGGCTCCTGTTGGTGCCTGAGAAGAGATTCCACAAGCCTAGGGACATCTGTGTAAGTACTGTCCTTTTGTAAATGGCATAGAGAATCTCCAGGCACTGGCCCTTTGTTTTCTACATTTTACTTTTGCTTAGTTTTCTAAAGATGAAAAACATTTTGAGAGCAGTAGCTTGAAGCTCTGTGAGCAAATTCAAAGTAGCATCATCGCTTTCAAAAGCTGACTCCCATCTAAAAGAGAAAATGGGACGGAGGCATTTATACAAAGATAGGATGCTGTTGGATTTACTTTTCCCTTGGAAATTGTTTTCCGATTTTGGTGTATCTGTACACATGATTATATAAAAGTGCTCTTTGAAGACATTATTTTGCTAATTATCTTTGTTTTAAGCCCCATTTTCTTGCTGACAAAAGGATTATTAGTGAATTTGTGGTATTTTCAGACATGAAAAAATAGGATTTGTGCTACTGTAAATGTTTACTACCAGAGAAGAGGAAATATATATAAAAGGAAATAATACAGTGTTTTATTTAAAGTTGTTTTCAATGAGAAAATAATACTGATTATATAGTTGAATAACTGGCATAGCTAGATGTTTTTTGATATGTAACTTATATGCCATAAATTTCACCCTTTTCAGAGTGTACAATTCAGTGTTTTTTAGTTTATTTACAGAGTCAATGTAACCATCACCACTCTCTTGTTGTAGAGTATTATTACCCCAGAAAGAAATCCTGCCCCATGGGCATTTACTCCCTATCTCTCATCCCCTCTAGCTCTGGGTGACCACTGAGCTTCTGTCTCGGTGGGATGCCTGTTCTGCTCATTGCCTGTAAATGGGATCATTGGAAGTATGACCTTTCGTGCCTGACTTCTTTCACTTGGCATAATGTTTCCAGAGTTAATGTGTGATACAACATTCATTTCCTTCCTTTTTGTGATCAAGTAATATTCCATTGCTATGGATATACCACATTTTGTTCAGCCATTCATCAGTTTGGGTTGAATGGCTGTTATGAATAATGGTGCTATAAAAATTGTGTACAAGGTATTGTGTGAACATGTTTTTTAATTCTCTTGGGCATATAAATAGGAGTGGATAAGTATATATTTTTGCAAATACATATAGGGCTGGGCCTGATTGTGCACACTTAATAGTTCCAGCTAGTTGGGTGAGGATCACTGAGCTTAAGAGTTTGAGAACAGCCTGGGCAACATAGCAAGGCCCTGTCTTAATCTCCTTCCTTCCCAAAACAGTATTATATTTTACAAAGCAGTGGTAGAAAGAGGAAGTCTTATTCTGAAAATTGTTGGTGTACCTAATATAAATTTTTGGAAAAATCAAGAAAATTTGATTAGAACATTAATGTGGTTTTAGTTAATTTTATAATTAATTAATTAGAAAAAATGCTATGATTCTTTGTTCTGATTCCCTCATACTGATTATAATTTAAAAAGTTCTCACCTCGCATTTGATAGTTTTAAATGCCAACACTAGGTAAAACTTGGCTAATAGAGAAGTTATTAAATAATGGGGGAGTATATTTGGAAGGTGTTTATTAAAACGTTTGTTTTCCTCTTCTTGTGCTGGGAATTGAACCCAGGTGTACTAGGCAAGTGCTCTACCACTGAGCTATACCCCTAAACTGTTGTCTTCTGTTTTCTTTCTTCATTTTGTGGTGCTGGAGATTGAACTCAGGGCCTTGCATGTGCTAGACAAGTGCTCTACCACTGAGCTACATCCCAGTTCTTACTGTTTTGTTTTGAGATAGGACCTGGCCAAGTGGCCCAGGCTGGCCTCAAACTTTTGATCCTCTGCCTCAGCCTCCCCAGTAGCTGGGATTATAGGCATGTACCAGAACAAATGGCTCTTATTTTATTTTGAAGGAGTTCAGAGTAGTGGTTTAGAGCATAAGCTTCGGAGTATAAAGACTGGGTTATATCCTGGCTCTGATATTTATTAGCTTAGTGACTGATCTTGGACAAGTTATTTAACCTCTCCAAGCCTGTTTTCCTAATCTGTAAAATGAACAGTAGTACCTTATCTCACAATGTTTGTGTGGGAATTAAGCATTTGTAAAGTACATATAGCACAGTGCCCAAGAATGAGCACCAAAGAATAGTGATGGGAATGGACTTTTTCTAATTCAGTGACTTTTCATTAGTTTTTTTGTTTTTGTTTTTGTTTTTTATGGAAGTCTTGTTAGTTTTCATGAGACCCTCATGGTATTTTTCAAACACTTTGGACCATGACCCACACTATAGACCCTCCCCATCTATAGACATACAGAAAAATGGAACAGAAAGTACAGTTTGCCAACCACTGCCTCCTTTCTCACAGCTTTCCATATCGCTAATGTCTTGCATTAGTGTGGGATATTTGTTACTGTTGATGAACCAATATTGGTACATTTTTGTTGACTAAAGCCTGTAGCTCATGCCAGGGTTCACTTTTATTGCTGTAGAATTCTGTGAATTTTGACAGATTTCTGTGTAAGGAGATGTTGCTGCCATTTTAGTGTCATGCAGAATAGTGTCACTGCCTACCAGTCTCCTAAGGTCTGCCTATGCTGCTGTCCCTCTCTCCTAACCCTGGAAGCCAGTGGTGCTTTTACTGTCTCCATAGTTTTGCTTTTCTAGAGTCTCGTAGTTGGAATCCTAAGTACTTTTTTAGCCTGGTTCCTTTCACTTAGCAACATGCATTTAAGGGTCCTTGTGTCTTGTGTGACTTGACGGCTCATTTCTTTTTTACTGCTGAATAATACCCCGTTGTCTACATGGTCCAGTTTGTTATGCACCTATTGGAGGACATCTTGGCTGCTTCCATGTTTTGGCAGTTATGAATGCAGCTGTTATAAACACTAGTGTGCAGGTTTTTGTGTAGACATAAGTTTTCAACTCCTCTGGGTAAACATCAAGGAACACTGGTGCTAGATCACATGGTAAAAGTCCTTTTTGTTCTGTAAGAAACCATCAAGCTGTATTCCAAAGTGGCCGTGGCAGTTCATATCCACACCTGTGAATTCCTTTTGCTCTGCCCCGTTCTCACCTTTGATGTGGCAGCATTGAGGACTTTGGCCATTCTAATAGTGAGCATGGTGTCTCTTTGTTCTGATAGCAGTTCCCTAGTGGACTGTGATATTGGGTGTTCTTTACATATGCATATTTGTGTCATCTTTGATTAGATAATCTGTTCAGATCATTTCCCATTTCAAAAATTGGCTCTATATTTCTGAGTTTTAAGAGTTTTTTTGTATATTTATGATACAAGTCCTTTATTAAATATGTATTTTATAACTATTTTCTCCCAGTATGAAGCCTTTTTTTTTTCATTATTTTAATGCTGTTTTATGTTGCTTTGTTATGTTTCATTAAAAAACAAACTGGTGCTGGTCCACAATTGATTTTGCAGTGCACTGGTGGGTCATTGCCTACAGTTGGAAGTTCAGTGTTTGTTCTGCTTCTGTAACATTTGTAGGGATGTCAGTAAAGCAGTTGTCACTTCAGGAAGAGATTTCCAACACTGCTGAGCCTTGGTGCCAAGACTACTCTTCTTATATGTTCTAGAATATTCTTTAAGCTTTAATGATATTTAGCAGATTTCACTCATACCCAGACATTCCTCGACAAAGCCTTTCCTCTTTCCACAAGGTGGCACTGCAGAGTAATGGGGGCTTAAATTTAGCCACCTTTGTCACCTCTACACCCTGTGGTTGTGACACATCTAGCAATTATGAAAAGCCTCATGAATTCTGCTTTATTACAGGTTTTAGGAGCTTTCCTTAAAATGCATTTTATTTATTTGTTTGTTTATTCATATATACATATATACATACATACATAACAGGGATTGAACCCAGGGGTACTTGGTACTTAACCACTGAACCACATCCCCAGCCCTTTTTTTTTTTTTTTTTTTTTTTAATTTTTTTGGTAGCTGTGGGTGGGCAGTATGCCTTTATTGTATTTGTTTATTTTTATGTGGTGCTAAGGATCAAACCCAGTGCCTCCCATGTGCTAGGCAAGGTCTCTGCCATTGAACTGCAGCCTCAGCCCCATCCGTAGCCTTTTTTTTTTTTTTTTAATTTTGAGACTGGGTCTTGCCAAGTTGATTATGGCCTTGCTAAATTGCTGAGGCTGACCTCAAACATGTAATCCTCCTGCCTCAGCCTCCCAAACCACTGGAATTACAGATGTGTGCTACCGTGCCTGGCCTCAAAATGCGTTTTTTAAAATACTGATGGAATTAAGTGAATAAGATGAAGGTGTGTCTTTCTATTCCCAGCAACAGTGCCAGTTCAAATTAGTGAGAGGAAATTTTTATATGATGGAATATATGTTAAATGTTAAATTACTAAAGCAGATAGTGACTTGAACTAAACTGATATGGTTATTGGAGGTCTAATTTAATGGCCATTTAACTTAGACTAGATGCTCCTAAAATATTTTACCTGTTCTCTTAAGAGGGTTAAAATAGTATACCTGTTCTCTTAAGAGGGTTAAATATGTATCTCTGCAGTCTTATGCTTCTCATTTATTTAGAAAAGAGTTTTTATCACTTTCCTAAGGTCAGTTCTTCTTTTCCAAAATAGCCCAAATTCAAATCATGGAAATCATATTTAATTGATCCTTTCTCTGGGAGAGGGGGAGGGAGGGGAGAGTGAGTGCCTGTGTGTTTGGTTAGGGGCACATGGTTGTATCAGGCTTGGGGAGGTCTGAGGGGCAGGATGAGATGGTTAGCAATGCCAGTGGGTTTGGGGATAGGATTAAATATTAAGACTTAGGGTATATGGTTAGGAAATATGGTAAGGGTTAGGATTATGGATTAGGGTTTAGGGTTATGGGTTTGAAGCATGAGGTATAGTGTGAGGGTTGGGTCACACTTTAGGGTTTAAGGTCTTCTTTAGAGTTCTTTTTCCCCCAATTTGCAGCAGGAGGGAATCACCCCCCCCCCGCCCCCATTACCCTGCAGTGCCACCTTGTGGAAAGAGGAAAGGCTTTGTCGAGGAATGTCTGGGTATGAGTGAAATCTGCTAAATATCATGTACTTGATTTGTTCAGGGCATCTGACTTTCACACCGACTTTTTTTTTCAGGATTTTTTTCTTTCTCTCTCGTGTGGACTAAGTGATTAAAGGGTAAAATATTGGTTGTCTTTTCATGTATGAAAAGGCAGACAAGTCTCTATCTTCCATGATTCAGAAAATATAATATGAAAAGGCATTTTTGTATATAATTAGGGGAGTTTATTGAGTGTATAATATGTGCCAGGCATTAATGACACAGCAGTAGATTAACTGGAATTTCTGCCCTTAGGGAGCTTATGCTGTAGTGACAGGAGACAGGGGTAAGCAGGTGAGTGTGTAACAGGTTGGGTGGGTGGTAGCCAGCGAGTGTGGAGGGTAAGAGGACTGAGATTGGTGTACCACTGCAATTTTAGGTATTTGGTTGGGGAACACGTCCCTGATAAGGTGCTTAAGGAAGAGGGTAGTCCAGCCATATCAGCAACTGTCCAACAGGACAGCAGGTGCACAGGCCCTGAGGTAGGCATTGGCTTGCCCTGTTGGAGGAAGAGCAAAAAGGTTGTGTGTCTGGAAATGAGGAGTATGGTCATTGGTGGTGTCAGAGCAGCGCGAATGTACGTGTTGCAGGTCATGTGGGCCTGGCAGACAGCAGTTAGGACTTTGGAATTCTCTCAGAGCAGGAAACCACGGGAAGGTTTTGAAGGAAGTGATATCTAAAGGGCAAGAGTCAAAACAACCCAGTGAGGTTGCTCTTGCACACATCCTGTCTGAGGGGTGGTAGAGGCTTGGGCTAGGGTGGTAGCAATGGGGACATGTGGTCAGATTTGGGGTACATTTTGAAGTTAGGGTTGAAAGCATTAATATATTGTTTGTAGTATAAGAGACGAAAGAATCAAGCCAAGCCTTTGTTTAACCTTCCTTGCTCTGTGTGGGTGGGTAAGGGCTCCAGGTGCATGTTTTTCAATCTTTTTGAGAGACTGATTCAGGGATGTGGGATTGAAGCATTTAAGGTGACATCTTAGGAGTTTTTCTTAAAATGTTCAATCAGGGAACAGAATTGTGACATACTAGGCCTGGAACAGATCTTAGTGTCAGTTCCCATATTGGGGCAGGTGTCGCACTGGAAAGCTAGGAGGGTCTTCCTGATGTCCTTCCATCCCTGCCTTATCAGACCCTTTCTGTTCCTTTTGGGAGATACTTACTACCTACCAAGGGAGTTATGATGAGTAACTAAAATTTGGTATCACTTTTATTATCTTACTTTTCCTCAATTATTTTTTGTTTTCCCTGAGTTCTTTTTTTACTAAGAAGTAGCAGTAGAAGTAGAAGGTGTGGCATGGTTGAAGCTCCACCTGAGTGGTCGAGACCAGAAGAGCCTGAGGGCCACTTGTGTTATCTGCTGAACTCCTGTGGAGAAACCAAGACCCAAACATGGTTGCAGCAAAATCAGTGGCAGAACTAAGGAGAGAACGTGGGTTTCTTACTCTGGGGTTGTTTGTACTATAAAAGTAGAGCTTCTTATTTCCCTCTCTGGAAGTCTTAGAAATCCCACTTTTTTTTTTTTTTTTTTTTTGTATTGAGGTTCGAACCAGAGGTGCTTTGCCACTGAGCAACATTCCCAGCTCTTTTCGTTTTGTTTTTATTTTGAGTCACATTCTCACTACATTGCTTAGGGCTTACTGAGTTGCTGAGGCTGACTTTGAACTTGGGATCTTCCTGCCTCAGCCACCTGGGTTGCTGGGATTTCAGGTGTACACCACTGCACCCAGCTAGATACACCACTTTTTAAAAAACAGCTTTTTTGAGATATGATCTTACACCATAACATTAGCCTACTTTAAGTGAACAATTCAGTGATCTTTAGTAAATTTATAGAGTTGTATAACTGTCATCACAATCTAATTTTAGAACATTTGTCATCCCCCAGAGAAATTATGTGCCTGTTTGCTGTCACTCCTCTTTACCACCCAGTTCCACATTGTCACTGATCTTTCCATCTTCACAACTTTGACTTCTTTGAACATTTCATACAAACAAAATGATATATGGGTTTGTTTGGAGTTTTTTTTGTGTGTGAGTCTGACTTCTTTAACTTAGCATGTGTTCAGAGTTCATCCACGAGTGGCCTGCAACAATGCTTTGTATTGCCGAATGTCAGTATTCTGTTGTATAATATACCACATTTTATTTATCTTTTAGTTGATGGACATTTGGGTTGTTGCCTCCTTTAATTATGAACAATGCTGCCATGAATATTGTGTAGACACATGTTGTTACTCCTCCAGGGCAGGCACCTAGGACTGGGATTGCTAGGCTCTGTGGTTTGTCTGTGTTTCACATTCTAAGAAACTGATGAACCCTTGTTCAAAATGTCAAAATGGCGGCACTGTGGTACAGTTCCACCTCCAGGGTAAAGAGTTCCTTTATTTCCACATTTTTGTCAATGTTGTTTGTCTTTTTGATTATAGGACAGGTGATAGGTCCAATTTTTTTTTTTTTTTTTTGGTACCAGGGATTGAACCCAGGATCTTAACTACTGAATCACATCCCCAGCCCTTTTTATTTTTTAATATTTTCTTTTTTCACAATATTTTCTTTATTTTATTTAAATTTTTTTATTTTTATGGACTGCATTTTAATTCATTGTACACAAATGGGTACAACTTTTCATTTCTATGGTTGTACACAATGTAGATTCACACCATTCATGTAATCATACATATACATAGGATAATACTGTCTGTTTCATTCTACTATCTTTCTGTCCCCCACCCCATTTTCCTCTACACCATCCAAAGTTCCTCCATTCTTCTCTTCTCCCCGCTACCCCCCTCATTATATATTGCCATGCACTTATCAGAGAAAACATTCAGCCTTTGGTTTTTTGGGCTTGGCCTATTTCACTTAGCATGAGATTTTCCAACTTCATCTATTTACCAGCAAATGCCATAATTTTATTCTTCTTTATGGCTGAGTAATATTCCATTGTGTATATATACCACAGTTTCTTCATCCATTCGTCAGTTGAAGGGCATCTAGGTTGTTTCCACAATCTAGCTATTGTGAACTGAGCTGCTATGAACATTGATGTGGCTGCATCCCTGTAGTATGCTGATTTTAGATCCTCTGGGTATAAACTGAGGAGTGGGATAGCTGGATCAAATGGTGGGTCCATTCCAAGCTTTCTGGGGAATCTCCATACTGCTTTCCAGAGTGGCTGCACCAATTTGCAACTCCACCAGCAATGTATGAGTGTACATTTTTCTCCACATCCACGCCAACACTTATTTTTGCTTGTGTTCTTGATAATAGCCATTCTGATTGGAGTTAGATGAAATCTTAGGGTGGTTTTAATTTGTACTTCTCTAATTACTAGAGATGATGAGCACTTTTTCGTGTATTTGTTGATCACCTGTATATATCTTCTTCTTTGAAATGTCTGCCCATTTCCTTAGCCCATTTATTGATCGGGTTCTTTGTATTTTGAGTGTAAAGTTTTTTAAGTTCTTCATAAACTTTGGAGATGAGTGCTCTGTCTGAAGTGTGTGTGGAGAAGATTTCCTCCCACTCAGTAGGCCCTCTCTTTACATTCTTGGTTGTTTGTCTTTTTGATTATAGGATAGGTGATATGTCCAGCCTTTTTTTTTTTTTTTAATCAGGAATTGAGCCCAGGATCTTAACTACTGAATCACATCCCCAGCCCTTTTCTATTTTTTATTTTGAGGCAGGGTCTCACTAAGTTGCTGGGACTGGTCTCGCACTTGGGATCCTCTTGCCTCAGCCTCCCAAGTCATAGGTGTAAGCCACTGTGCCCAGCTAATTCCAACTTTTTAAGGACTTGTGCATTTTTTTTTTTTTTTTTTTTTTAAGTTTGTACTGGGGATTGAAGCCAGGGATGCTCTACTACTCCTTTAAAATTTTTTTTTTGTTTTGTTTTGAGACAGAGTTTTGCTAAGGTGCCCAAGCTGGCCTCATGCTTGTGATCCTCCTCCTTCTGCCTCCTGTGTTGCTGGTGTGTGCTACTGTATGAGGTGGCTTATACATTCTTAATTTGTGTATTTTTTTTTATTTATTTCTATAGACCAAGAACATCATTTAAAAGCCAGGTTTATAAAGTTTTTTTAAAGGCTTAGATGGAGGGCTAGGAATGTCCTCAACGCCCTGGGTTAAATCCCTCTTTTTTTTTTTTTTTTTCCAATAGTTGTAGACAGACAGAATGCCTTTATTTTATTCATTTTTATTTTTAGGTGGTGCTAAAGATTAAACCCAGTGCCTCACACATGCTAGGCAAACACATTGCCACTAAACTAGTGCCAGCCCCTCTATTTTCTTATGTAGCTTGAATGTTCTCGAAAGCAAGGACAAGGTATGGTGTCTTAGGCCATTTGATATGGTTATTTGGTGGGCACTTGCCTCCTGACCTTCATTTCTGAGTACCTCTGTGTGTCCTGTGTTCTACTCAGGCACCAAGTTAGAGAACAGAAGGCCTCCCCTCTGTGGCCTTAGAATCTAGTTCTGAGTTTTTCAAACTTTTTTCAATTAAAAAAAAAAAAGCGGGGGGCACAGAACAAGACCCACTCAGGTGATTTGATTTCAAGATGAAGTAATGGGTCACAGCTCACTCTGGGAGTCTCAGACACAGAGTAGAGGATGCAGTCAGGAAAAGTGTGGTAGTGTAATGGGAGTGCTGTCCCACCAAGGAGGTGCCTCCTCAGGCTGAACCGTGGTGCTCAGGAACAGGTGTGTTTGTGTGATGTGGGCAAAGGAATGGTTTCAGAAAGGAGTAAAGGGCACTCCGTCAGCATGCCGTGTCCCTCACAGTGTAGAGGCTCAGCTCTCCTTTCCTATTATAGCTAACCAGATCTTCTATTTTTAACATATTAATCTTTTAGGAAGGATAAACATACTACTCTTTTCCTTTAGTTTTCTTCAGTTCCCTAATCCTATTGTGTTTCCTCTCTGTTCTGTACATATTATTATTCATTAAATTGTGACATGCCATCAATTACATGGTATATTGTGATTTCAGAGATATTAAAATATGAACAAAGACTGCTTCTTGAGTCAGCACAGTATGACATTTGTGTTGAAGATTCTTTAGTTCATTAAGACCCAGAACACAAAAAAGAGAAAGTATTTAAAAGAAGGATGGATAATGCAGGTTTATTGAGTAGACTGGGTACATCATGCCCTGCTAATGTGTACATATTTCTCAGGCATGGTGGGGTCCTATCTTTTGTGTCATTCATGAAATTGGCTAGATTTTAGTGTGCCTATCATGTGTCAGGTACTGACTAAGCAACAGGAAACTAAAGATTAGTGAATTGCTCGGAAGGTGTGGTCTAGAGAGGGAAGAGAGACATGGTAATGCTCACTGAAGTGATGTAAGGAGGATTGGGAAGAGTTACAGATCACAGTGTCAGGAACCTGTAGCTTCCCTGGAGAGAAGAGGAGGTACAGGAAAGTTGGCAGTTGGTAGCGATGAACTGTTTTGAAGAGCGAATAGGAGTTTATAGCCAATGGGGAAAGGGACTTGGGGAGAGGGACCATGACCAGAGAGAACTAACTCCTTTGGAACTGAGGAAGTTAAGTTCCGTGTTGAGAGGAGTAGGACCTGGAAAGCTTGGACTCTGCAGTGTGTCCTGTCCTCTAGGTTTTTTTCAGAGTGGAAATCTAAGCCCCGCGAGATTCTCTGAGGGGAAGTTAGAGATTCACATGAACATCACATTAGACTTAAGAAGAAAAGAAACCCCGTTTCCTGTTTATATTCCAGAGAGAATGTTTTGGTGACAGAACAGGCAGCAGGAGTCCTGAGTGTTTTAAGCAAGTGAATGACATTGTTGATTTATTTACATTTAGAAAATGACCCTTTTATGATGGCAGATGGGGTGAAGTCCCAGAAACTGGTGTCAGGGAAACCAGCTCTAAACTGTTACATACAATCCCACCATTTATATGAACATGTTCAGTCTCAAAATGTGGACATTGGAGCATCTCTTAAGAAAAACATTTAACAATTAACTGAAATTACATTTAGTTGACAACAGAGATTTTAAGGGAGAGGGGAGTTTTGGGACACCTGAACTTTGATGAAAAAATAAATAGAACTAATCTGCAATGCTTTCTGATTTTTTTTTAAAGAAAAAAATTGGTTTAAATTTTACATCTGGAGTTTTTTTTAAAAAAATCCCTTCCAATAAGATATCTTAAGATCTTAGATCAAAGTGGTAGAATTTTGGAATTTTTAAGAAATCTACCTGGCAATTTTTATTTTTTAATTTTTTTTCAAATGCATTGTAGTGTTTTTTTATGTTTGGGGTCTTTTATTTTTCCTTTACTATATATCCTTGCAATTTTTTAAACAAATTGGATTTTTAGTCTTTTTATCAATTTTTAGGAACTCTTTATTTATTGAGATTAGCCACTTACTTGTAATATGAGCCACTACTTTTTGTGTGTGTATGTGTGTGTGTGTGTGTGGTGCTGGGGATTGAACCCAGGGCCTTGTGCTTGAGAGGCGAGCACTCTACCAACTGAGCTATCTCCCCAGCCCCACTAATTTTTTTTTAAAGAGTACACAAGAACTTTTTTTTTTTTTCAGTTTTTTTTTGTTGTTGTTGATAGACCTTTATTTTATTAATTTATTTATATGTGGTGCTGAGAATCAAACCCAGTGCCTCACACATGCTAGGCAAGTGCTCTACCACTGAGCCACAACCCCAACCTGAGCCACTTATTTATAATATTTTTCCCTAGTTTGTCAGACTCATATTTAATATACTTGAATGTATCAATCTTTATGGTATTGGATTTTGAGTCATAGTTGGAAAGAGCTTCCCCCGGCCCGGCCCCCCCCCCATATTAGGGATTTAACCCAGGGGCACTCACTCTACCACTGAACTACATTCCCAGTTCTTTCTAAAAAAAGGTTTCTTTTTTTTCCCCCTGAAAAAGATTTCTTTTGAAACAAACTCTTACTAAGTTGCTGAGCCTGGTCTTGCACTTGAGATCCTCCTGGCTCAGATTACAGGCATGCATCACTGCACCTGGCCAGGAAGAGCTTCTATACTCTGAAGATATACAAATGAATTTACCTAGGTTTCATTATAGAATTTTTTTTTTTTTTTTTTTTTTTTTTTTTTGCAGTGCTGGGGATTGAACGCAGGGCCTTGTGCTTGCAAGGCAAGCTCTCTACCAACTGACCTGTATCCCAGCCCTCATTATAGGATTTTTATGGTTTTGTGATTTATATCTTAAGTACTTGAGCTATTAGGAACTTTTGCTAGCATATGATGTATAGTATGAATCCATTTTTTTCCAATGTGGATATTTTAGTTGCTGAAACATCATTCATTATATCATTTTTTTCCCCTCAATTTTGAGGCACCTCCTTCATCTTTTGTATGGAATTGTGTCTGTCTGTGTTAGATCAATTTGTCCCATTGATCTATTTGTGTGCTACTGTGATGTGGTTTTGAAGCTGTATAATGTCTGGCAGTGCTAGCTCTTTGCTAATGTTATTCTTTTGGGAGATTTTCCTGATTTATCTTACTTTCTTAAATTTTCCCCATAAACTTTAGAGTCAGCTTACCCATTTCCAGAAAGTAATCCTGCAGGCATTTGGGAAGGGGGAGGTGTTAGAGGGATTATTTTAAATTTACTTAATCTCTTCATAACAAGTAAGCTAAATTGTAACTTTGATCTTTTCTCTTCCAGATGATATTAACCGTGTTCTTGAGCAACAATGAACAGATTTTAACAGAAGTTCCTATAACACCAGAAACAACCTGTCGAGATGTTGTAGAATTTTGCAAGGAGCCGGGAGAAGGCAGTTGTCATTTAGCTGAAGTATGGAGGGGAAATGGTATGTATTACCTTCTATAAGGATGGGAATACTGTCAGTTGGTTGTATGAGGTGATAAGGAATTCAGTAATTAATATAAAATCAATTGTTTTACATGGGGGTAGGGTTTTACAAAATGGTATTTGTAAAAAAGCCATGTGTGATTTGACTCTTACCATAGCCATGTAAGATAAGCAGAGAGGGTAGATCTAGCTTTAGTGTAAGATGTGCCTCTTCCTCTCCCCACCAACCAAATGAGAACTCCCTGGTCCTTTTGAGGGTTCACTGTTTTAATACATGCCAAGTTGGTCAGTGACTCTTCTTTTCCCTTCTGATAATATCGCGAAGGCAAAAGTTTTGTTTTCTCCCACATGAGAAACTCTGTAAATATTACTAAATTGAGAAAGATAAAATCCTGACTCATATTGAAGAAAATTGTCAGCAAGCAGGTTAGAGAAGAGCCATGGAGGTAATATGATTAGCAAGCACCAGAAATTCTGCAAAATAGTTTGCACTCTAAAGAAGGAGTTGAATTTGGATAGGATTGTCTATCCAAATTCCACTACCTGGGAAGCAGAAGGAATGCAAATGAAGAAAAGAGGAGAATGAAATACGGTGTGCTGCGGAGACAACTGAGGCCAGGATAGAGGGAAGGTTGCAGCAGGCAGAGGCCAAAGCAGTTCATGCAGGCCTTCAGCTCTGCAGAGTGCTGTGGCCTTTGCTTAGCAGAGGGAATTTGTATGGATTTTAATTAAAGAGTGACATTCTAAAAATAATGCTGGTCAATAAGCAATGAACCTGATAACAGTACTGTGCATGTGTGTCTGTGTTGGGATAGTGAGAGAATGATTGACTGGACCACGTTGGATGGAAGTGATGAGATAGATACGAAGTGGAAGTGTCTAAAGAACACTTAGAGATAATCAAGTCTTTAAGTTTTTTTAAACAGCATTTTTGAGATGTAATTTGCATATCATACAGTTCACCCATTTAAAACATACAATTCAGTGGTTTTATTATATTCACAGAGTGTGCTACCATCACTGCAGTTCATTCTAGATTATTTTCCTTGCCACCAAAAGCAAAAAAGGAACTCCATACCCATTAGCAGTGACACACCCTCACCTGTCAGTAACCACTAATGTACTTTCTGTTTCTGTAGATTTGCCTATTCTAGCCCTTTCATACAAATAGAATCATACAATATGCAGTTCTTTTTAGATTCTTTTTAATCTTTTTAGATTAGTTCTTTTTAGATTGTTGACTCAGCTTAATGTTTTTGAGGTTCATTCATGTTGAAGCACATATCAGTAATTCATTTCTTCTTGTGGCTGAATGTTCCACTGTATGGATATATTACATTTTCTTTATCCATTGGATAGGCAGTTATTCAGCTGATGTACATTGGAGTTATTTTCAGGAGAACGCTTTATGAATGATGATCTGTGAATTTTTACATACAGATTTTTGTGTGGATCTTTTGTCACATCTCTTAGGTATATACCTAGGCCTAAGTGACTTTGCTTAGTAATTCAGTGTTAGCCTTTTCAGGGACTGCCAGACTGTTTTCCAAAGCAAATACCATTTCTTTCCCAGCAGCAGTGTATGAGGGTTCTAATTTTTCCACATTCTTGTCAACTCTTCATATTGTCTATTAGGTTTCAGCCATCCTACTGGATAAGAAGTGGTACCTCATTGTGGTTTTGGTTTGCATTTCCTTAATGACTAATTACGTTGAACATCTTTTCATGTTGTTTTGGTCATTCTACATCTTCTTTGGATAGATGTCCATTCATATCCTTTGCCTTTTTTTTTTTTTTTTTTTTTTGGTGCTGGAGATTGAACCCAGGACCTCATTCAAGCTAGGCAAGAGTTCTACTGATCTACACCCCCAACCTTTTACTTTTTTATTTGAGACAGGGTCTCACTAAGCTGGCCTCATATTTGCTATTCTCCAGCCTCAGTGTCCAAGTAGGTATACCACCATACCTGGAAACTTGTGTCTCTTTTTAAATTGGGATGTTTATCTTTTTTTCTTTTCCTTTTTCTTATTAATTTACTTCTTTACATACTTTTTGTGGTAATGGGTATTGAACCCAGGAATGCTCTACCACTGTGCTCTATCCCCACAGCCCTTTTTAGTTTTAATTTGGAGACAGATTCTTGCTATGTTGCCAAGGCTGGCCTGGAACTTGAATCCTCCTTCCTTAGCCTCCCGAGCATCTAGGATTACAGGTGGGGTATTTGTCTTTTTGTTATTAAGATAAGAGTTCTTTATATATTCTAGATACCAGTCCCTTATAAGGAATATGACATGAAATTATTTTCTCCCAAAGTTCGGTGCTTTTAATGTTATCCTTTGAAGTCAGAGAAAAGTCTTCAAGGATACATTGAGTGAAACTTGACTTTAATAAACATTGAATTCTTACTTAACAATAAGGAAGGGGATAGGTCCTCAGTTGAAAACCTGATGACAGCCATAGGAAGGGGGGCAGTTAGTAATTAGAATTAATGTTTTCTAGGGAACCTGTGTTACAACCTGAGTATTCCACCCTTGTTTCTTTTCTCTAGACTCTTAGCTCTTTTTCTTTCTGTCACTTCTGGTTCCTTTTCTGTCTCCCTCTTCTATCTGACTTAGCTTGGAAAGAAATAAAATTTTGCATGGGTGTCATGACCCCAAATGATCCATGGCTACCCACAAATGCTTATCTCCCTGGTGTGAATCCTTTGATTGGTGCCATTCTTGTCTCCAAGTCCATCTCAAAACCTTTGCTTTTACTCCCGCAGGGATAAGGACTACTGTCTGAAGCACAGAGCGTCACTACACACTATTTGCCATGCTCTTTACATTGTGTAGAACACTTCCTAGGATCTTGGCTAACTTCTGTTCATTCTTTGCTTCTCATCCCTTCTTTGAAGCTCAGGGGGTGTTAGTTATCTCTCTCCTATGCACCAGTACTGTCATGGTATTTATTAAGCAAAGTACCTTTCATCTCTCTTGTTGAACTAAAATTCCTGAAGCCAGGAACTTCTCTGTTTGCCATCATATCCCTAGTGCCCAGCTCATTGTAAGCATTGTAAATACTCAAGTCACTGTGTGAAATGAGGAAGAAAAAGAGATTTTCTAATACATACAATTCAAAGGGAGGGGGAAGCTCTACCAGCCTTTCTCAGTCCTTTTTTTTTTTAATTTTTTTTTTAGATATTGATAGACCTTTATTTTATTATTTATATGCGGTGCTGAGAATTGAACCCAATGCCTCACACATGCTAGGTGAGCGCTGTGCCACTGAGCCACAACCCCAGCTCCTCAATCCTTTTTTAAAAAATATTTTTTTAGTTGTAGATGTACACAATATCTTTCTTTACCTGTTTATTTTTATGTGGTGCTGAGCATTGAACCCAGTGCCTCACAAGTTCCAGGCAAGCGCTCTACCCTAGTCCCCTTTCTCAATCTTTTTAACATGGAGGAACTCTTAAAGCAATTTTCAGGCTTCATAGAGTGCTTGCATAAAAATTTATTACAACTGTAACTCATGACTTCTTAGTGTGATCAATATGTGGTAGATACAGTAGTACAGTAGTAATTATCAATGCTTTTTTTTTTTTTTTTTTTAAGAAGTTTATCTTGGTTCATGATTCTAGAGGTCCAAGATTGAGGGTTGTAACTTGACGGAGAGACCTGAGGCAGTTCAGGGAATTGCCTGGTGAGAGACAGGGAGTGCACCTGTGGGTGTCATTATTGTTTTGGTGCTGGGGGTTGAACCGTGGACCTCACACATGCTAGGCTAGCACTCTACCACTGAGCTCCATCCCTAGTCCAGTTTTTTTGGTACTGGGAATTGAACCCGGGGCTGCTTTACCACTGAGTCACATCCCCAACCCTTTTTATTTGTTTATTTTGAGACAGGGTCTCACTAAGTTCCTGGGCTGGCACTGAACTTGAGATTCTCCTGACTCAGCCTCCTAAACCACTGGGATTATAGTTGTGTACCCCATGCCCAGCCCTTCAGTGCTTCTGAATAGAGAACATTTCTCTGTAAACCTTATGTTAGTTTACTAAGGCTGCCATAGCAAAGTACCATAGACTGGATAGCTGACACAACAAACAAACATTTTTTCACAATTTCAGAGGCTAAGAGTGTGAGATCAAGGTGTCAACAGGCTTAGTTTCTTCGGATTCTTTTCTCCTTGACTTGTAGGTGTGTCTCTTCCCTGTCCTCAGGTGGTTCTCTTCATCTAAAGGACACTAGTCACATTGGATTAGATGGGGTTAGGACCTACCCAGATGACCTTATTTAAACTTATTGCCTCTTTTAAAGATCTTATTAGCAAATGCAGTCACATTCTGAGGTACTGGAGGTAGGATCTCAACATATGGATTTAGGGTGGAATAGAGCTCATCCTGTAACAGAGTTAATTTGGACAGTTTATTATCCTACTCTTTTTGTGGTTCCCTGCCCTACAAAGGTGTCAACCCCAACACAGATCTGTGGTGTAGTAGAACCTTTTGTCTTCCCATTTATTACTTTTCCTCCTTGATTTTTTTCACCTTATCCAAGAATGCCTAAAAATTTTATCATAGATTCCCACAATACAAGATGTTAATGAAGAATGTTATATATTTTATGACATGTTTAAGGTAGGTTTTTTTCACTTTAAAATGAAAATAGTTTGGACAACCATTCCTTTTTTTTTTTTTTTTTTTGAGAATATTTTTAGTTATAGATGGACACAATACCTTTATTTTATTTATTTATATTTATGTGGTGCTGAAGATCAAACCCTGTGCCTCACTTGTGCTAAGCAAGTGCTCTACCACTGAGCCACAACCCCAGCCCTAGAAAACCGTTCTTATAATTCAAAAAAATAGTTAGAGACAATAAATTTCTCTTAAGTATCTGGATTAAGAAAATGGAATTTAATTTTTATTAAGTTTAGACTTGGTAGAATTAAATAAAGGTTGTATATAGGTTTTAATTAACATAAAAAACATGAAAATTTATTGGTGATGTTAATTAGTAAAGCAACCAAAAATAAAGCTCCTAAAACCATAGTCCAAAGCAATAAGAGTAAAAATATGGCCTCAGACACAATTTTATGCTAAACTAAGTGGCATGATCAGGTTAAATGTAGACCTTGTTGTTTAGAAAGGCAAATACATATCTACTTTAAAAATCATTTTATAGGCCTGTATATGAAAAGTATTACTTTTGAAACAAAATATAGAATAAAATCCACCTCTTTAATATTTAACTCATACCTGTTTGTTTTCTGTACAAGTACTCAATTCTGAGCTGAACTTGAGTTGAGCACATGGGCTTCACCTTCAGCCAGACTGTTGCCTCAGCAGCACAGTTTGCCTGCTCGTTGAGACATGGGCAGTGGTCGCATTTCACAGTGCGTGGCACGTGTCTCCAAATGGCAGGGCTTTCTCTATGGAAATCTACACCATACCTAGAAGTAGAGCAGGAAGTCATGCTTTGAATGTGTGAGTAGGTTGCAGATCACAGAGTTCTTTTTCTGGGGGCTGGGAGATAGCTCAGTCGGTAGAGTGCTTGCCTTGTAAGCACAAGGCCCTGGGTTCGATCCCCAGCACCAAAAAAAAAAAAAAAAAAAAAAAAAAAGAAAGTTCTTTCTCTTGTCCACACATCAAGTTCTCCAACTGACCCAGGCACAGTCTTATGTTGGAAGGGTGGAAAGCACTGTCCACATCTGTGCTGCAACTCTCCCAGGTGGTTTCCCTAAGCCTTAGGGCTGCTGGTGTCCTTCCTCACTTTTAAGCATAAGCAGCAGTGGTGAGGTTCCTTGAATTCCTTTTTGCATCTTTAAATTGAGATGAAAGTCACATAATGTGAACATGACCATGTCAGTGTGTTTAATTTAGCGCATTTCAGTGCAGTCACTGTGTCGTACAAAGATCATCAAACTCTGCCTCCACATCCCCCCCTCCCCCACTCTGACAACACTGTCCTGTACTAACACTATGTATTTGACCATTCTGGGTACCTCATGTCAGTGGAATTGTACAATATGTGGCCTTTTGGGTCTGACTTCTTTAACTGAGCAAGTTTTCAGAATTCATCCATGTTGTAGCATATATCAGTACTTCATTTCTTTTTTATGGCTGAATCATATTCATTGTATGACATAGTTGTTTATCCATTCATCAGTTGCTGGGTACTTTGATTGTATCTTAGTCTATTTAGGCTGCTGTAGCAAAATACCTGAGATTGGGTAATTTATAAGGAGCAAATTTATTGCTCACAATTCTGGAGGCTGGGAAGTCCAAGATCAAGGTGCCAGCAGATTTAGTGTCTGCTGAGGGCTTTCTGCTTCATAGTTGGTACTTTCTTGCTGTGTCTTCACATGGCAGAAGAGGCATAGCAGCATTTCAGTATAATCAAAGCAAATTCCTCATGATAATAACTATTAGTAAGTTGGGATAGAAAGGCACTTCCCTAACTTAATAAACTGAGACTTCAGCAGAATTCACACTTGGCTCTGAACCGTAGATACAACCTGATAGAGCCAGGAAAAAGAGGTCAACAGATTGTTCAGTTTCTGTTCAGAGTTTCACCTGGAGGTTCTGTCCAGTGCAGCATGATAAGGAAAAGAAGAGGTTGAAAAGGAAGAGCTGAAACTGTCCACATCTGTCAGCAATGTTTTTGTCTACATAAAAAAAACCTGCAAAAACCTCATTAAGCCCAATAAGGTGTTTTCCTAGTATAGGCATATAGCAGTAATCATCAGTGGAAAAAAATATAATAGATAGTGGTAAAAGAAACTGTGGAATTAACAAGATCTACCTGGCGTATCATATTGTGTTGGGAGGTAAGAAAGTACTCAATGAAATAAAAGTCAAAAGGACATCAAGCTAACCTGGAAGAGCTCCCATGGCCAAAACTGGAACAGATGGAGCAACAAAAGAACATAGTGTTGGATTATGACACAAAGCATGAACTAAGTATTCGTAAGTCCATACCAGTATAAATGATTGAATAAATAAATATACAAATGGGGAAAAGGGACAAATCTTCCTTACAGAGAATTTCAAAGAATATACATAGATACTCCATGCTCTGGGAGGTGGGACTCATCCTGTCCCGTGCTTGCTTCCAGGGACAGTTTGTGGAAGGGGAAAGTGCAGCTCCCTGGGGGAGAGTCTTGGCAGACTCTACCTCCACAGTTGCTATGCTCAACACCACCAGGGATGGTCAGGACAACGGCAGGTACCCTGACACTGTGTGATGAGGTTACTCAGTCTCACTGTGAGAAAAGCATCAGATGTTGTAAAAATGCCTGACCTGTAGCCAGGTGCAGGGGCACACACCTGTAATCCCAGCAGCTCGGAGCCTGAGGCAAGAGGATTGTGAGTTCAAAGCCAGCCTCAGCAATTTAGCAAGGTCCTAGGCAACTCAGTGAGACCCTGTCTCAAAATAAAATATAAAAAAATAAATGTGGCTAAGTGGTAAAGTGCCCCTGGGTTCAATTCCTGGTATAAAATTTTTTTTAAAAAAAGGACCAAGGAATTACCAAATACTGCAATAGACAGAGGGAGGGCAGGGGAAAATGGTGAGTCTTTGCAGTGAAGTTTTCTGGATCAGCTCCTGGAACGGAAAGTGGACATTTTAGTGGAAAACTGGAGAAATCCAAATAAAGCTTGGAATTTAATTAGCACTACCATGCCAGTGTAAATTTCTTGATTTTGACAGACAGACCATCACTAAGTAGAATGTTAACATTTGGAGAAAGTGCATGAAGGGCATATAGGAACTCTCTGCTGTGTTGGCCACTTTTTTTTATATCAGTGTAAAATTATTTCAGAATAAAACAATTATTTTTAAAAGATAATATTGCATGTGTAAAACAAACAAAAAATCTGTGATGTGCAGAGGAATAAATTACAATGTGTAAGACTGCTATGGTGAAAGTTAAAAACCTAGTTGAAGAACTCAAGGTGTGTGAAAAAAATGGAGACAAAATCATGTTCATAGTCTGGAAAACTCAGTATCACAAAGATGTCAAGTCTCCCCAGATTTACTTACAAATAAATATGGTTTCAGTAAAAAGCCTACCTTTTGCCAGGCACGGTGGTACACACCTGTAATCCCAGCGGCTCCAGAAGTGGAGGCAGGAGGTTCAAAGGCAGCCTCAGCACCTTAGTGAGGCCCTAAGCAACTCAGCGAGACCCTGTCTCTAAATAAAATACAAAATAGGACTGGGGATGTGGTTCAGTGGTTGAGTGCCCCTGGTTCAATCCCCAGTACCAAAAAAAAGTCTACCCTTTAAAAAAGATCTTGGGACTAGGGCTGTAACTCTGTGGTAGAACTCTTGGCTCACACATGTTTTTTTTTTTTTTTTTTTTTTTTTTGCCGTGCTGGGGATTGAACCCAGGGCCTTGTGCATGCAAGGCAAGCACTCTACCGACTGAGCTATATCCCCAGCCCCTTGGCTCACACATGTGAGGCACTGGGTTCGATCACCAGAACCACATAAAAGTAAATAAATAAAGATATTGTGTTCACATACAACTAAAAATTTTAAAAAAAGATCTTGACAAGCTGCTTCTAAAATATATACAAGAACAAAGGGCTAAGAAATGCCAAAACACGTTTGGAAGACTGATAACTGCTTATATTTAAATTTTTAAGACATATAAAAAAGGTATCAGTGAAATCAATATCCAGGTTTATTGTTTTTCCACAATGTAAAGAAGTACTTCAAATGGCTAAGAAAGAGCCAAACCCCCCAGATTTTTTAAACGAACTCAGTACCTGAGACAGTTTACAGAGAATGGTGATGCATTGTAAACGTGAAAGTGATGCTTTAAAATTTAACAGCTGTGTGTGTGCTCTTCCGTCCTTGGTACAGAGAGTAGTTCTGTGAGTGAGCTTTACTGTTTTTCCAATATTGGAAATGAAACTCAGGGCCTCACAACATACTAGGGAAACACTAAGCTACATCCCCATCCTCAGTTCTTTTATTTATTTATTTATTTATTTATTTATTTACTTTAAAAAAAAAAATTTTGTTTCAATTAGTTATAAATGACAATAGAATGCACTTTTTTTTTTGGGTACTGGACACTCAACCACTGAGCCACATCCCTAGCCCTATTTTATATTTTATTTAGAGACAGGGTCTCACTGAGTTGCTTAGTGCCTCGCCATTGCTGAGACTGGCTTTGAACTCCGATCCTCCTGTCTCAGCCTCCTGAGCTGCTGGGATTACAGGCATGTGCCACCACAGCCAGCAGCACTTTGATATGTCATATATAATGAAGTATAAATTCTCATTCTTCTGGTTGTACATGTAGAATCCCACCAGTTGTATAGTTATGTATGTACACAGGGTTATAATGTCTGAGTCATTCTACTATCCTTCCTATCTCCATGTCCCCTTCCTTCCCTTCAATCCCCTCGACCTAATCTAAAGTAATTCTGTTCTTCCTTAGTGCCCCCTGCCATTGTGAATTAGCATACACATATCAGAGAAAACATTTGGCTTTTGTTGTTTTGGAATTGACTTAGGTCGCCTCAGACCTTTTTAAATTTTATTTTGAGGCATGGTTTTCCTAAGTCGTTGAGGCTGGCCTCAAGATTGAGATCCTCCTGCCTCAGCCTCCTGTGTAGCTGGAGTTACAGGCATGTGCCACCACACCTGGTATGAGCTGCCTTTAAAAAAAAAAAATTGAAATACTTGAAAGTATTTGAAGTTCTATAGAATTTGATTTTTATTATTAACTTGTTAAATTTTGGTCTCTGCAAGTACTGGCAAACATTCACAATAATGTTATCTGAATTGCCAGGAAGTGCCCTGGTCAAACTTTGCATACCTGATTGCCAGGTGTAAGATTTTAATGAATACCATGGTGTGGACAGTTTGTTGCATTTCTTGGAAGAATGGCAGGCACACTTGTTTTGTGATAAATAAATATTCTGAAAAGCATGTTTTCATTATTCAGTATTTAATGTTGCAAAATTGCTTTTATGTATCCTTCTTGTGTTTACATGTTGCCAGTTATTTCCCATTCACACTTCTCTTGTTGCTCATTGAAGTCCAGGACTTAGCCAGTCCCTGGATCCTATCGTGTATGTATGTGTGTACATGTATACCTCTGTTTAAGTTTCTTTTCACTTTTGGCTAGCGTGGTGGTTCTGGAGTAAGTAAAGTGTGGTCTTTCTCCTAGAGCGTCCCATACCCTTTGACCACATGATGTACGAGCACTTGCAGAAGTGGGGTCCCCGCAGGGAAGAAGTGAAATTTTTCCTTCGACATGAGGACTCCCCAGCCGAGAACAATGAACAAGGTAGATACTTACATTTTTCCTTATTTACTAACTTTTGCCTTATAAGTTAATTTAAGAAAAAATGGAGTAAATGCTGAAGTAAGTTATTCACACTTTTTTTTTAACCCTCTCATTCACCAGAGTGGTGAGAGGGACAGATAGTATTTCATGTTTCTTTGGATTCTGTTATTACAGGTTAAAACCAGTTTCCTTCTCAGGACGCTCAATTGGTTTAAAAGGACTGTCTGTGGAAAGAGATTGTTTTTAATAAGTACCAGATGGGCAAAATATCTAGATTTAAAAATGAAGCCATGAAATGAGTAGAAAAAAATTCTGAGGGATATTTTTAATTTTAGATTGAACCAAACCTAAGCGTAGTATTAAACTGTGAAAGACAAGACTGATAAATGAATTATGTAAAACAAAAACAAAAAAGCCTGCACGATCTACCCATCCTGAGCAGAGTCAGAAGACATCGTGGACCTCATATTGCAGAGGTCTGCCTTCCTTTCCACGTAAAGAATTCCTAAAAACTGACAAGGGGCGGGGGGAGTCGAGCCAGTCACAGTGGCACATACCTAAGTCCCAGTTACTGAGGAGACTGAGGCAGGACGATCCCAATTTAGCATGATTGTCTCAAAGTGAAAAGGAGTGGGGTGCAGCTTTGTTGTAGAGCACCTGCCCAACACGCACACGGCCTGAGTCCAGTCCCAAGTGCTGCAAGAGGAAGAAAGCTGAAAAGAATGAGGGAAACATGCACGCAGAGTTCACAGGAAAGGAGCTGTACACCGCCCTGGAATGTATGAAAAGATACCATAAATGCAGGGACTCCTGTACTAAGATGCTGTTTCTCCTGTCACAATGGCAAGGCTCAGCACAGTTGCTCACACAGGTTGACAAGGGTGTTGAGAAACAGGCACTGTTCAGCATTGCTGGGCAACCCTACATATGAAGAAACACCGTGCCCTGGGCTGGGGCTGGGCCCTCCCCCAGGTGTGCTCAGAGACCAGAGCATGGTGCAAAGCTGCTACTTTTTGTGTGACCTTGAAAAGAACAGTTGGGTGTTTGCTTGTGAACGTATCAAGTGCCCTTGTTCTGTATTAAAGGTAATTGTGCCCCTAGGTCCAGCTGGCATCTGCTATAAAGTCTTCTCCCCATGACTGTAAGCACTGTCACATTTTCCTCCACTGCTTCTGGTCATCTGCAGTCAGGACCTGAGGCTCTGGGCCCAGCTGCCTTCACTTTTACCTTAGGCAAGGGCCTTCCTCTCTGAGATAGTTGCCCTGAGAAGGAGCTTTGCTGGTCACAGTGGAAGGGCTGTTCTAGTGCTAAGGGTTTATTTTAATTCTACCCGAGCTTTCCAGTTACCTGTACCCTCCTTTCCTTAGCTATACTTAAATAAGAAGTTTTATTTTTCACTTTTATTAATGTATATATACCTTAATGCCCCAGATAAAGGAGTTATTCTTTTCACTCCCTCTGCTGCTCAGTCTGGGTGTGGAGATGGTGGTACGTACACACCAGAGGAGGGTCCCAGTGGTGCTGAGATCCGTGTGCCTCTGAGTCGAGCAGAGCACTGAGAAGGATGGGGGTCTTGAGGAAGAGTGGGGCATGCAGGCAGAGTGAAGGCTACTGCATGCCAGGCGGGGAGTAGCCAGAGGGTGCCCGAGGGGCTGAGCAAGGCATGGGTGGTGGGCACCACCCCTTCTCCATGTGGGCTAGAACAGGAGTTTGCTTGCACTGGAAGAACTGAATTCAGTACGCATCTTTCACACTACGCTACCCAGAACATTGAGCAGCGTGCCTGCTCCCTTTGTCAGTGTTCCTCAGGTGGGCTTCACTGGCATCTCTAACATGACCTGCCCAGATTCCCACCCTCACTGTCCCCCTCTTTCTTCCAGTCAGGCTGTCTTGCTCATTCATTGTCTTGTGTACCCTGACTCAGGCCCAACCCCCTGACCCTGCCAGGCTCCACCATAGGCCTTGTTTCTCTGCTGGTGCTAAGATGTATTCTGCCTCTCATCTGAGGGGCAGCTGCAGAGAGAAGTGCTCAGTGCTCACACACCACGTTGCCTCTGCCCTGTCCTGCTCTTCTCTGCTCAGGACTTGTCTCTCCAGCTTATGTTCTAGGATGACAGTTGGGACCCAAGACTCATGCCTCCTGCTGAGAGCAGGGTAGTTGTTTCTGGTTGGTGTCAATTAAGAGAAATCTCAAGTGAGAGTTGCATAGAACATCAGGACTCAAAACAAATAAGAGATAGCTCTCAACAGCTTCTCGGTTTAGAAGCCAGTGAGAGCATAGGAGGACATTACTTCAAGTCCCCTTTGCACTTGGGAAGCAGAAGCACAGAGAGGTGAAGTGAGGCCACACACCCAGTTAACCAGAGCCGGGAGTATACGATGGCATCAAGAGCAAGAGCACGTGGTTTCAGCCTGGGCCTCGCGTGGGACCTTGACAGCTGTCTTCTCACCCCTGTGCCTCAGTTTCCTCATTTGTGAGGTGCACAGGGCCCACAGAGTTGTGCAGAGGGTTAAGAGAGATACTGAGTGCGTAGAAAGGCTGGGGACATGGCGAAGCACTCACTGAAGGTCAGCTTATTTGTTATTTTCTGATTCAGAGATGTAAGATCACTAAGTTTCTCTTTTACTATCAAAGATGAAGTGTACTTGGTGTGATATAATGCTGTATATTTATAGTGTTCTGATTTCTTGATAGTTTACTCTTTGGAAAAGGAATATTATTAAGTTAGCCTGAATCTCTTGTTCCTTAAAAATACTAAGAAAAATAAGAATTTAAAATGTAAACTGATAGACGTCATAGGTTTTGTAATCTCCTATCATTATTGCCCCCCAAGGAAGATTTTTTCTTTGGACATTGCATTTTTTTAAAATGACTTTTTATAATTTGTTCAGAGATATGAAATTAATGAGTTTAATTTAAATAAAAACATCTGATAAACTGTAAGGAATCTAATATCTGGAATCCGCAGGATTCCAGTCCTCCTGTGTGACTCTGCACATGTGAGTGTTTCTGTGACTAGCTGTGTGGCTCTTACTTGTCCTTCCTCCTCCCTCCATTGGCCTACTCTTGATACATTTAGGTACTATGTGTCTTGGCTTTGAACATAAAGCACACAAAGCACCAGCTTCTGCCCTAGTTGGGGCACTGTCATCGCCTTCTGAGAACGTGTGGTTTAATGAAACTGTCCATCCAAAAGCTGATTTGTCTTTACACTTTTCAAAGTAGGCAAGAAATAAAAGGAAAACATTTTGTATACATTAGGCCCATGACCCTTGAGGTCTTGTGTTCTTGGGTACTAAAATAGCTCTGGGGATGACTCTCTTTACCTGCCAACTACAAACCATGTGGCCAGGCAGGAGCAGGCCTGCAGCACCTCAGAGACATAGGACCTGCTCTGCAGAGCCACATGCTGTAGAATCCTCACCATGGGACTGGGGTTGTGGCTCAGTGGTAGAGCGCTTGCCTAGCATGTGTGAGGCACTGGATTTGATCCTCAGCACTGCATAAAAATAAATAAATAATAAAATAAAGGTATTGTGTCCATCTACATCTAAAAAAAAAAAAAAAAATATATATATATATTTTTAAAAAAAAGAGAGAGAAGGTGCCAGAACAAATAGAGAAGTTTTCTAGTTTAAAATGATGCCTTTATTAAACAAAAATTGTAATTTTTACAGAATAAAGGGAGATTCATGACATTGTCAGATTTAAGAGGGTGCACCATCTCAATTTTAACCCAATAAGTGAAGGTCAGTTTTTTTGCATCCTGGGACTAAATTGTTTTAGTTCCTTCTGAAATATAAAAGCCTTTTTTGAAAATTTATTTTATACTGTCATAAAGCATGTTAACATAAAATTTACCATCTTTGCCATTTTGACAAGTCAGTTTCAAGATTGAGATAGAATAGATAGAAGGGATTTCAATTAACAACTTTATGTTGGTTATTTTTGTTGTTATTTGATGCTGAGGACTTAACCACTGAGCTACATTTCCAGCCCTTTTTTATTTTGAGACAAGATCTCACTGAGTTGCTTAGGGTCTCAATAAATTGCTGAGGCTGGCCTTGAACCTGTGATTCTCCTGCCTCAGCCTCCTGAGCTGCTGGGATTATAGGCATGTGCTACTGTATCTGGTTAAACAACTTTATGAAAGATTAATTGTGGAACATTTTATCAACTGTACTTTTTTGGGGGATGAGTACTGGGGATTGAACCCAGGTTTTACTATTGAGCTGTATCTCTAGTGCTTTTTGTTTATTTTTATTTTGAGATAGGGTCTCCCTAAGTTGCTGAGACTGGCCTTGAATTTGCAATCCTCCTGCCTAAGCCTCCAGAGTGGCTTGGATTACAGGCATGTGCCACGTGCCTGGCTCAGTTGTACTAAGTCTTGACTTTCTCAGCTTGGAATTTTAGACTTATGTTCAATAAGTATTTAAATAAAGAAAGAAATGGAAGAACATTGTTTTTTTCTTATATGCATTTTAGTAAGTTTGGTCTTTCATTTCTTTTAGGTGGCCGTCAGACCCAAGAGCAAAGAACTCAGAGAAATGTAATAAATGTACCTGGAGAAAAACGCACTGAAAATGGGGTAAGTCTTAGTGAACTGAATCGAACTCTTTTTTTTGACTACTGGGAATTAAACCCAGGAATACTCATTGACTGAGCCACATTCGCAGCCCTTTTTTGTATTTTATTTAGACGCAGAGTCTTACCGAGTTATTTAGGGCCTCACTAGGTGCTGAGTCTCGCTTTGTACTCACGATCCTCCTGCCTCAGCCTTCTAAGCTGCTGGGATTATAGGCATGTGCCACCACACCCAGCTGAATTGAATTTTTGAATAGTGGCTTTTATAGAAACTAATGGATTTTTGTCCTTTGGGGAGGGTGCTGGGATGAAACTTAGGGCCTCATATATCTAGTTAAGCTGTCTACCACTGACTATACCCCCAGCCCCAGCAACTAATGAGTTTAGGTGATGATTTTATTTTATTTTTTTATTTTTTTAAAATTTATTTTATTATAGACAAATGGGATACATGTTGTTTCTGTTTGTACATGGAGTAACAGCATACCATTTGCATAATCATACATTTACATGGAGTAATGATGTTTGATTCATTCTGTTATTTTTTCCTCCCCCCCCACTATAATTTTATTTTTAAAGAATTATTTGGGGAATAGAAATTCTTATTTCCATTGAGGATTTAAAAATATTTTATGAACTTACAAAGAAGCAGTCCCTAAGTGGTTTTGCCTGTCCACACGATGGTTAATGACCCAGAGTCTCCACTAGAGCAGAGCCCTGTGTCTTCCTTCCACATGCTACCCTCCCCATCCTAGAGCAGTGGCCATGTGCCTGGGGCACATGTGGGAGCAGAGGGGTCTCTGAAGTAGTCGTCAAGCAGGCAGACTTAACTTCATGTCTCCAGTGTTGACAAGATGGGTGGTGAGCGAAGTCTTCTGAATAGCTGGCTCAGAGAGAAGTATCTTCGGTTGTTACTCTGGTGCAGAGGTGACAAGCAGAGTAAATGTTAGTTATTGGTGAGGAAGAAAATGGAGAGTTAGCTGAGCTCAGTGGTGCTCATCTGTAACCCCAGATACCCAAGAGGCTGAGTCAGGAAGGTCTCAAGTTCCAGGCTGGCTTGGGCAACTTAATGAGACCCTGTCTCAAAATAAAAAGTAAAAAGGGGTGGGAGTATAACTCAGTGAAGAGCACCCCTGGGTTCAATCCCTGGTACTGCACAAAAACAAAAAAAGAAAAAAATAGAAGAGAGAGCCTTTTTAAGGATGTACATTGAAAGAAAGAGCAAGTAGGGGAATTTTCAACCTGGTCTTTTCTAGAAAATTTAGTAATGACTTTTACAAGTAATTTAAGGTTAAAAACCAGTTAGCAGTTTTGTTGTTTTAGATTTCACAGATATCTACTGCAGAGCCATGTGGTATACTAGATTATATTTTAATTTATTTTTTGTTTCAATGTCAAAATCCTTTTCTGACCCAGGAAGGAATGTCCTTGATTCAAGATTGTGGTGGATTCTCCTTTCTTACATTCCAATTTGTAAAAGTCATTGCTTAACTCCTCATCTTACTTCTGCCTTCTGACTTATTTGTGCACTCCAACTCTAGAGCCCTGCAGTAGTCTGTTAACCTTATCTACTTCAGGGAGTCCTAACGAGTAAAGGCGTTGGTGGGAAATATGGTTCAGTAAATTGGATGGAGTCTAGAAGACTCCCATGTGACTGTATTGCCCTCCCAGGTTTGGGAACCTCCAGATCACAGGTGCACACTATTGTAGGCATTTAAAACTTACTTGTCCAGCAGAGATTTGAAGGTCTTTTTGAGTGCTAAGATTGATCGTGACCTGAACTTTAGGGATGGTGACAAGAATACATTGAGTAGGCAGTGTGTAAGGTGGAGTGACTGTGTTTCTGTGATACATGGAGGGGACTCAGAAGGAAAGGGTTCCAGTGGTGTGATAACGTGAGAAGGCCACTTTTGATGTGATGGGTCTGTGATCTTCTCTCTTGATGAAGTTGATTTGTTAATGTGGAATAATGTATACATTTTAAGAGCAACAAAACTGAAACCTGAAATCAAAATTTAAAATACGTGTATACCCTTTATGTGAGTTTATAATTAGAGGAAGGTGTGAGACCTGGTCTAGAGGAATAACTTTGTGCTGGAAGCATCACATCAAAGGTATTGCTGTATTTTATAGCACACACACCTGCCTTTTAAGCCTAGTAACGCATTTCCTTGTGAAGTACTTCCTTGTCTACAAAGCACTTTTACATGCATTTAAAAAATAATAAGATGTTAAAAGCATCTTTCTCTAAAAAGGTTTTTGTGTATATCCTTGGTGTGGAATAATGGCTCACTAAACCTTGGGGCTGAGGCAACTCGAACAGATCAAGCAGCAGCTATGAGGAAAGGGTGGGTTGGCAACAAAGGTCAGGATGCTGAGTTAGTATGATTCATGGCCATTAGCACTGCTGAGGCAAGAGGCTGGGAAAGTTCTAGATTTTCAGAGGAAAATCGCAGGTCCACAAAGGCAGGCTAATCTGTGTGGTGGCTTTATTTTTCTTCTTCTTTTCTTATAAAGGCACATTGCTTTAGTCTCATTGTATGTTCCTGTGTTGGGGTTCTCAAGAACACCCCCAGATTCCATGATTTGCTAGGAGGACTCATAGGATGATGTACTATAGCAGAAGGACACAGCCCAGTCAGCAAAGGAAAAATACACATTCTGCTTAATGTCCTGGAAACACTGTCCTGTTTTCTTAACCAACACAGATTAAAATAAGTTGGTTTCTGCTTTATTCCTGATTACCCTGCAAGTTCCCAAGACCAGTTGATCTTGCCTTTCATGATTTTTTCTAAGAGAGTTTTGTAGTTTTATGTCTTGCATTTCTGTGATCTATTTTGAGTTAATTTTTATGTATGGTGTTAAGTAGGGATCCACATTCATTCTTTTGCATATAAATATCTTGTTATTCCAGCACCACTTGGTGAAAAGACTGTTTTTTGCCTCTTTGAATTTTCTTGACACCTTTGTCAAATTAATTGACCATAAATGTGGGATTATTTTTGGAAGCATTTGTTATTGTAGTTACTCAAGTCCCTCTTTTACATTGTGGTATCCAGGACTTACCTATCAGACAATATTTTAATTGTCTAGAAAAAAACTTCTAGACTTCTGCCAAGGTAGGAGAAGCATGGAATTGGGGAGGAGATCTAGGGATTTGCCTGCTGCCTTTCACTCAGTCTGCCTTACCTCAGTACCCTCCATTTCATTCCCCTTTACCGAGGTGTTGCCAGTTCCTGTGGCCATGACCATACTGTGGTATGATGTATGGGGTTGCTAATTCAGATTTACTCCTGGCCGAGGGTTGTCTCAGATGTAGTAGGGCCCAGCTCATCCTACCCTGCTGCTTCTGGCATGGTTGTTGTCTCTGCTCCTGTTAGTCCTATTTCTTGGTTTTATATTATGTAATATCAAAAATCCCTTTAATATAGTGGAGTTTGGAGAATTAATTAAATTAGGATCAAATAATCCTCCACTTAGAGCAAAACTAGGTGTAGAGGGCTGGGGTTGTGGCTCAGTGTTAGAGCATTTGCCTAGCATGTGTGAGGCACTTGTTCCATCCTCAGCATTTATTTTATAAAAATAAATAAACAAGGGCTGGGGAGATAGCTCAGTTGGTAGAGTGCTTGCCTTGCAAGCACAAGGCCCTGGGTTCGATCCCCAGCACTGCAAAAAATAAATAAATAAAATAAAATAAATAAATAAATAAAATAATTGTGTCCATCTACAACTAAAATTTTTTTAAAAAGTAGGTGTAGATTTCTTTTAACTTCTCTGAATTTTTTTCATATTTTCATTTTGTACTGTGTTCAGGATATTTGTAAGATATATCAAAGGTGATGACCTTTATCCTCAGCCATGTCTATATGACTGTTTAGTTCATATAAGGTATTTTTAATATTTATTATAAAAAAGACAGGACAGTTTCTCCCATACTTATAAATCCTATACTTGATAAAGGATGTGTATCCATAATATATAAGGAACCCTTAAAATTCAACAAGAAAATAAGCTTCCCAATTTTAAAGAGACAGGCAAAAGAATCAACATTCCCTTTGACTAAAGAGGATATGTGAGTGTCAAGCACATGGAAAGATGTTCAACATCATCACTCGTCTTTGGGAAAGCACAAAACAGTACAGCGTCTAACATTAAAAGACTGCTCATAGTAAGTGCTGGTAAGGAAAGTGGAGATTGGAACTCTTGGGCATTGCTGCTAAGAATGCAAAACTGTAATCTCCAAAGCAGTTTGGCAGTTTCATTAAAATTATATCAAATGTACAATCCAGCAATTCTATTCCGAAACATCTAGAGTAAAATGAAAGCAGGTGTTTGTGCCCACTTGTGCATAAAATGTTCATTCTAGCTGCTGGAGTGCAAGTGTCCATGTGAGCAAAGACCTGCAGGGCAGAGCCAGCTTTGGTGTTCCTTCCATGCTCAGAATGTCTGCTTCTTTTTATTATTGTGTCAGCATGTAATGCTTTTAAAATATCTTTTTTCTGTATTGTGTTGTTTTTTATTAATTTTGTCTCCAGGGGTACTTACCAGTGAACTACTTCCCAGCTACTGCTGCTGTTTTTTTTTTTTTTTTTTTTTTTTTTTCTGTTTAATTTTGAGACAGGATCTTGTGAAGTTGCTGAGGTTGGCCTCAAACTTGAGATCCTCCTGCCTTAACTTCCTAAGTCACTGGGATTCCAGGCATGTGCCACTGTGCTGGGCTTATTTTGTGTTTTAGATGCTGTTATTGCAAGTGCAGTTCAGGGTGCCCTGTCCACCATGCTGTTGGAAGCAGTCCCCCCATCTTGTTTGCAGTTGTCCTACAGCAGGGTGTGGTGTTTTTTCTTATTCTGTTGTTGGCCCTATTTTCCTTCTGATCTTTTCTAGCCCTGGTTCCTAATATCTTGGCTTAGGTATAATAATGTGTTGAACTGAACTGAATTGATGTAAGTGAGTTTTAATCGCCCACATACATATAATTCACACTTACAGGATATATAGTCCACACTTAAAGAACAAATGCCATTCTGTAGTCATACTGCAGGGGGTGGGGTGTTGGTATATGTTTTAGATATCTAACTGGGTCCTGGATGTTTTCGTCTGTTTCTTGGTGTTGGAGATGGAACCAGGGCCTTGCACATGCTAAACATGTGCTCTGCCGCAGAGCCATGCCCTCAGCCCCAGTAGGCTCTTTCTAATTTGTGAGGCTTAGTAACTGTTGGAATATGAAATATTCAATTTCCAGAATACAATGAGATGTTAGAGAAGCAAGAAGCTTAGTTTTCTTAAACATATCTTATAATATATCTTGATGTCATTATCATTTGTATTTGCATAACAGACAAGTAAAAATAGTCTCCAAACCTGAAAATTTATGCCCTTGAAAAGGTAGGGAAAAGGGGGAATCATTTAATATTCTAGAATATTTTATGAGCATAACTAGATTTTATCCTAATGATTTTGCCCGAGTTGTGTTTTAGGAATGTTGGTTAGTTTTGAAGTGACATTATGCTTGAGAAGCCACTTATACTTTAAAAAATATTTATAGCTTTTTAAAGAATCTTGACTATTAAATTACAATATAACTACAAATAATATAGGGTACAGTACAGTTCATATAATTCTTTTGTATTAAAATAATTTTTATTGTGAGATATTCACATAGAAGAAGAATCTGTAAAACATGTCAGTATAAAGAATTACAAAGGGGCACTCAGGGCCTTACAATCCAGACTTAGAATTTCTCTTTGTTTTTTAAAACTGTTCTGTCCAGTTGATTTTAATTTCAGAGAGACCAAAGACATTTAGAAGATGTTTGGTGAAGGCCACTTAGAGTCTCCTCTCAGATTTGATAGAGAAAGAAAGGGTGTTTTCGGAGGTGCTTTTGTAAACAAATAAATCAGTTGTCTGAAAAGTGTAGGGAAAGTAGAACAAGCGACACAGTAGTAGGGCATGTTTGATCAACCGCATCAAGGATGATATCTGGAAAGATGTCTCAGAGAAAGGAATCAGAGGCTTCTGCAGAGAAAAGGAAAACACAGGAGATTTTATGGTGGTAGCTGAAAACTGGTGGGACGGGAAGGAAGGAGACCCTGAAAGGGGGTCAAATGGAGTACCAACTGGGGAGGTGCTGGGTCTTCACTTACTGAATGCTTGACTAATCCTATAGATATAGGTACACACACACATACATATTTTTAATTTGTACTAGGAATTGAACTCTGGGCACTCAACCACTGAGCCACATCCCCAGCCCTATTTTTTATTTTATTTAGAGACAGGGTCTCACTGATTACTTAGCAACTCACTTTTGCTGAGACTGGCTTTGAACTCACTGTCCTTCTTCCTTAGCCTCTTGAGCCATGTACCACTACACCTGTCACAGATTTTAATTGAGCTGTTTTAGAGGGGCCCTGGTACAGTCTGTAGCACTGGAAGGATGGGGTGGTGAGCTGGGGATAGGAAGCTGCCCGGAGGCAGAGCCCCAGGAGGCCCTGGTCTGTGGTGCTCCACAGAGTAGTCATTACCACTTGAATCTCAGTGGGAAAATCACTTAAAAAAGTATTGGAAAGTAAAATTTACAAAGGATGGTGATATAAGCACAAAAGGTGTCTAGTTGTCTACAAATTACAATTCAGAAAAAAATATTCCTTGAGATGATATCTTAAACCAGAGAAGTTGCAAAATGATCCTTTAGAAATATTTTTTCTGTTTGTTTTTGCACATTAGGGTTTGAATCCAGGACTGCTTTCCCACTGTGCTGCACCCAGTCCTTTTTTATTTTTTGTTTTGAGACAGAATCTTGCCAAATAGCCCAGGCTGGCCTTGAGCTTGTATCTCTGCTGGGCATGGTGGGGCACACCTGTAATCCCAGCTACTCCTGAGGCAGGAGGATGGGTAGTTTGAGGCCAGCCTCAGCAACTTAGTCAGACCCTACCTAAAATAAAAAAGTATAAGTGGCAGGAGATATAGCTCATGATAAAGCACACCAGGGTTTAATCCCCAGTTCAAAAACAAACAAAACAACCTGTTCATTACCTTTTCCAATCTGTTTTTGTCTGCTTGAGTGAAGTTACACTGAGAAAGGTGAGGATGGGGTTAGGCTTCCTCTGGAGTGGCCTGGCAATGCCATCCCAGCTACCACTACCCTCCAAAGCCTTTCTGTGCCACAGAAGACATTCATTTTGTTATTTTTCTCAAAAATCTTCCGAAAACTGTCACCTAAAGTTTTCATTATTCTTTTTTGCTTGCTTTGCTCACACTCAGCCTTTTTTTTTTTTTTTTTTTTTTTTGCAATGCTGAGGATGGAACACAGGGCCTCATGCATGACAGGCAAGTGCTCTACCATTGAGCTACCTTTCCAGCCCACTCATCATTCTCTTTTTATTTTATTCTCAATCAAGTTATCTTTAGCATTCCTATTTTTCAAGGGTAGGGAGGGGGGAATTAATTCTTTCGTGTTAGGTTGAACTGTATAAAATTGCTGATGTATATGGCCATACAAAAAAGTATCTTCATGTGATTGAGCTAGTAGGTTTCCATGGTGTCTGTCAGAGTGTTTACCCTCTGATGTGATAAACATTCTTGGCCAGGAGCAGTCAGGCATGCCTGTGCTGCAGCCTGGCACACAGATGGGTGGCAGTATCCCCTGTCTGATGGAAGGATCATCTGCCTGCTGTCAGGGGTTCAGCTAGGGTCCTGGCCTGCTGCTTACCTGCCTCTGGAAGATCAGAGCAGCCAGTCACCAGCTGTCCAGAGCTGTAGCTTTCTTATCCCTAAAATAAACTTAAGAACTGTTTACCTAGAACTTCTGTGAGCTTCAGCTAAGGTATATAAAATTGTCTATACACTCTACATATGTGCTAATGTGCAATAGGCCCTCATTATGTATTAATTGTGGACTCTCTAGAATTCAAAATTAATTTAAAAGTACTGAGTTCTTCCTGTCTCTGAAAGTGAATAAACATCCTGCATTCAACAATTGTATGGGTAGTTCCTTTGTGAATCAGGAACAATTTCAGGAAGCAGATGGCCATGCTGCAAGGTCTTTCTTTAAGGATAGGCAAAGTTTAGAAATTAGGGGCCTGGCATTATAGATATCAGAAAGAATGAAGCAAACACGGGTGTGGGGACGAGGGGGTTCTGGAATGAAGAGGGAAGCCAGGCGTGAGAGGGTAAGGAACACTTGAGCCACAGCTTGAACGTTGGGCAAGGGAGGCTCAAGTCAGTGACCATGCTGGAGTCACTATAGGGAATTTAGGGGAGGAAGCCAGTCCTGGGAAGAATGAGAGGAGTTGGACTGGAGAGAGGCTGGACCATAGTGGAAGTGTGCTTTCTAGTATGACTTGAGTGCTGCAGCAGGCTGGGCAGGTGGTGGAGCTGTTCCCGTGACTTCTCACTGAATTCATCTTTTTTCCCCAAATATTACAATGACTTTCTTATTTATTATAACCAAAGGGGAGGTTGGTTGAGTATTAAAATTAGGGACATGTGAAATGACCTATTTACCAGTTAAATGTTTAATTGCTGACAAAAAAAAAAAATTACTGGTCTTTTCTATCAATGATTGCCAAGGAATCTATGATGGACTTTGAGGGGGGAAACTGCTGTTCATATTTAAAACCTCTGTTAGTGGTAGTAGCTCCCTTGAAGGTAGGCACTTTAGGGAGTGGGGTAGGGAAAGGGAAAAAAAGATAGGCACACTCTCTTCTCTGGATTGTGACAGTGCATAACATCTGAACTCCTGTAAGTAGGGAATAATTGAGAAAGTAAGTTGAAGTATGTAGAGTTGTAGTAGTTTACAGTAAATGGCTGAGACAGTTTTTAAGAACACCTGCAAATTTTTTGGCACCTCCTTTCAAAATGTGAAGCTTAATTTCCCTTCTCTCACAGACTTGGTGACTTGCTTCTCCTTCTGAAGCTAGTTCATTTAAAAATTTTTTTAAAAAGACAACTTCCTCCTGGTGCTTCTTCTTGATTGTTTGCTGTGGGAGAAACCAGCCACCATGTTGAGAGGATGCTAAAGCAACTCCGTGGAGAGGCTCACTTGGGGAGTGAACTGGGCCTCCCAACAGCAGCCACTACCAAGTCACTAGCCATGTGAGTGAGCCTTCTTGAAATCAGAGCCTTGATCCCTAGTCAAACCTTAAAATGACTGCAGCCCTGGCTGACATGTGACTCAACATTGGGAGAAACCTCACTCACCAGGCCAGGCTGCTTCCAAATCCCTTGTCCACAGAAACTAAGCCCTAAGAATGCTTTTTGTTGTTTTAGGCCCATAAGTTTTGGGGTGACCTGTTCCTCAGCAGTAGACAGTTAATACAGAGGGTGAAATGCATGAAGATGGACTTTGATTCTCAAATCATTTTCACAAAGATAAAATCATATGATTGATGAAGGCGTGAAGAAAGATGGACTGTTGTCAGGTGTGGGGCACATGCTTATAGTCCCAGCTGTTTCATAGGCTGAGCCAGGAGGACCACCTGAGCCCTCCCCCAAGTTCTCTAGACCAGCTGAGGCTCCGTAGCACATAGAAGACCCCCTCTCAAAAAAAAAAAAAAAAAAAAAAAAGCCTCTTGATACACAAGTAATTTTCACAAATATAAATAGTAGTAGTAACATACAAATACAGTTGGTACATAAAGTGCCGTGTAATCAAAGTGCTGTGCCTGCAGAGAAGGAGAGGAGTGTTTCAGGGAGGTGTGGTTGGTGGAGGCAGGATACAAGGGAGCCCTCTTTGGAATGACTTTGGAGTGTGATTCATCCTTCTGAATGTTTTTCTTCACCAAATTTTCAACTTTTGGAAGATTGCACTCGCTGAATAGTTACAGGACAAGAAAGCATCTTTTAGGGTAACATGAGCTGAACAGAACCCTTGAGAGCTGCACTTGTGCATAGACAGAGCAGCGTGGGGAGCGCAGAAGCTGCCTTTTTTGGATTCGTCCGCGCTGCACAGTTTCAAGTTATCCCCTGGTCTGTGAGTAGAAGGATTGGTTGAGCAAGATGGTGAGTGTGTCTATTTGCCTGAAACTGTAATATCAAGGTATCACTTCTAACACAGTATTTAGCTAGTGCATTTTTGGATGAAAGAGTCCTTACACTACCCCCCCAAAAAATTATATGAAAAATGGCATAGTTTTTCCAAAACTGCAATGGTTAAGGATTATTAACTAAGTAGAGATGTGCCAGGTAAGTCCATAATGTGATGGCCCTTCTGTTTCCTAGATGAATTTAGTCTTCGATAACGCTGTTACTTTTAGCACATATTGGCAAAATGTTCCATATTAAACAGAATATAAAACTGTCTTTTTTACAATGTTTAGAAAGACTAAAAATCTACAGAAACATGTTATTATGATGGAAGATATGTGTTTATATTGCATCATTGTTGACCATGACAATATGTCTTTAATACCTGGGTTATTGTATCACCAGTTTAAAATTACATAAAACTGCCTGTGGAGACAAAAAAATGTACTTGATTAAAGCCCTGTCACCAACTGACCTGTGATTAAAATTCCCAACTGCAGTTATCAAGTGAGTTGTAGCTGTTTTTAGTATCTGTAAAAATCTAGTTTTGCTGGCCTATTTTTCAAATATTCAATATTCTTTATTTTAGTAGCTTCTCAAGTCTTGATTCACATACATAATTAGCAATGATGAGAGATTAACATGGAAAATAAACCTCCTTTTTTTATCTAACTTTTGACAAATCATAGGCTAGCTTCTTTATTGAAAGTCTGATCCTAGTGTATTTCATTATTTGTGAAAATACCATTTATTTGTAATCCCTTCTTTGTCAAGAGGCTATCATCTTATTTGAAAGAGGACAATTAACATTTAAACTTTAACAATACCAAGCGTATCAAGCTAATCTGTCATGCCAGAACAGCAGCAGCAACAGGGCCCTGTAGATCAGGGGTTTGCCTGGTGGGGGTGGGCATTCATTGGGAAGGATAGTAGGAAACCTTCTGGAATGGTGGAAATGGTTTGTATCTAGGTTACACTGTGACATGCAGTTGTCAGAACTCATTCAACATTATGTTTTAAATGGGTACATTTGATTGCATGTAAATTAAGCCTAAAGATTTTTTTATTTTAATTTAATTTTACTTTTTGGTGCTGCAGATTGAACCTAGGACCCCTTACACATGCTAGGCAAGCACTCCACCCCTGATCCACTTCCCCAACCCTCTAAAACTGATTTTATAAGTAAATGTTGGGCTAGGTAGAGGACTTACCTAGCATTCACCAGGCCCTTGATAAAAGTAAACATGACTACACCTGTGTCTGTTTGTCTACTCTTCTTCTTCTTTTTTTTTTTTTTTAATGGTATTAGTGATTTAACCTAGGGTTGCTTTACCACTGAACTATATACCCCCAGCCCTTTTTATTTCTTATTTTGAGACAGGATCTCATTAAGTTGATTAGGGCCTTGCTAAGTTGCCTAGACTGGCCTGAACTTGGGATCCTCCTGCCTCAGCCTCCTGAGTCATTGGCATTACCTGGTGCGCCATTGACCTGGCTTCACTATGTATTTCTCATTCATTTTGTTAACTTATTACCAGTATGGCAGTTTTTGAAGTTTTGGATCTAAAATGGACTAGAATATATACTTTTTTTTTAAAGCATTCTTTAGTTGTCAATGGATCTATCTATCTATCTATCTATCTATTTATTTATTTATTTATATGGTGTGCCAAGGATTGAACCCAGGGCCTCAGGAATGCCAGGCAAGTGCTCTATCACTGAGCCACAGTTCCAGCCCCTGTACTTTTTTTTTTTTTTTTTAAACATTATTAATCTTAAACTTAGGGCCATAAAAATTAGAAAGTCTTGTTTTATTTTTGTTCATTGCAGGGTTTTATGAGGTAATATTTGGAAATTTTTGTAAATTTAGGAATGATAATGTATACAGGGTTTAGCTTCTCATTTGAGCTCACTGTTTCGGGTGGTAGTGTTATTGGATTTGAGAGTCGACTGTGGAATAATGCTTCAATCCTGGGGTATCATGCCTAAGATTAGGGCAGTTACCTTGGAAACAAAAGTGTAGCAACACAGGGACTAAAGTGAAAGTGAGACACACCTGGAGAGAGGAGTGGCCAGATCAGCTGGGGACCCAAATGATTAGGCTTTGGGCTTTTGTTAGGATGGGCTGGGAACTTTCAGGGGTGTGAATCTTGGAGTGGCAGGTAGCTGTGCTTTCTTGGACCTAGTGCTTATGTGGTGATTGCCCGTTGCGGGGGGGGGGGGGGGGGGGGTTAACCACCTGTGCTGTATGAAAAATGAGAGGAGCCTGCATACCTGGGTCACATAGCACTTCCAGAGTGCATGGTAATGATCCAGGTTCTCACTGTTACCTAGGAAATGCTGCTTTTATTTTGCAGTGAAAATACAAGTATTAAGAAAACCTGAGCTCAGTTCTAATGGTCATAGTTGAATTTGATGGTATAATCTGGTTGCTTCCATGTGAGAGTCTCTTTTCTTTCATCAGAGAAGAGTCTTGTGGAAAACAATGGGAGAGTGATTTTACCTTTGAAGTGTGATCCTCAGGGTCTGGAATTACGTCTGGCATGTAGGAAGTGAATGAATTATCGCGGTATTGTGGTGCTGAGCATGGATAGTTCGGGACCAGAAAGTAAGCATTCTCCTCTCGACTCCTCAGAGCCTTGTGTGTGGAGTGGGGCACCGATCTCAATCCCTCTGCTGCTTTTGGGTACCAGGTTTCAAAGCACGTTCAGCTTTTTTGTTTATGAACATCCATTGCACCACAGCATACTGCCATCATTGACAGAGATTAGGTGACATGGTCAGAAGGAAGTGATAGGGGCCAGAAATCATTTGGGTTAATGAGGGGTTTGGAGAGATCTATAGGGAAACTATAATGGTGAGGAGGATGTAGACTCTTCAAGGGGGAGGAATGAAAGAAGTCTGGGCATTTGAGTTTGAAAAGAAACCAACCATGGCAGACCGTGGCAGGGATCTGGTAGAGAGAGAAGGAAGCATTGAGTTAACTTAGGAAATGCTGGTCCTTGGGGCTATGGCCAGAGCCAGGCCAGGACCTGTTGTTCCTATAACTCATAGCTTCAGGAAGCTTCACATTAGCTAGCAGGCTCTTGGTACAAGCCTTCTATCAGTTAATACTGTGTATGTAAAAATGATGTACAGTGAACTTAAAGTCTCTTAAGTTCCTGTTTCCACAGAAGATTTGTGGAAGTTAGGAGAAAGAGGGGTGAAGTGATCAGATGAGCAATCAGGAAGATAAGAGCCTTTGACCACTTTCCTGGTGCTGGATTAAGTGGGAGTAGTCAGACCTGAGTGGGGTGAGCTGTGTTGACCATGGAAAATGAGGATGCCAGCATTAATCAGAGAATGAACCAAGTTTATTGGGAACATAACTGCTTTCCCAGAATCCAGAGCTCAGGTAGTGATGGTGGACATTGGCAAGGACCTCGAGCCCTGGGCAGTCATTCAGTGAGGATACTTGGAGCAGACAGAAGGCTGCCACGCCTTTCCTTTGTGTTCTGGCCATTATCTGATTTCATTCTGCAGTGAAAACAGATAAGAAGGAGTTAGGTCATAAGTTCGTTTGAATAAGTTGAGTTCAGGTGGAAACTTTAAAATTGTAAGCTGGGGGCTGGGGAGATAGCTCAGCTGGTAGAGTGCTCGCCTCACAAGCACAGGCCCTGAGTTTGATCCCTAGTACTGCCAAAAAAAAAAAAAATAGTAAGCTGGGCTTGTGTACATGTAGTACAGTGACAGACCTCTTATAAAAGGATCAATTTTTCATTGAAGCATTTTTGTTTTCTTGAAAAACTGAAAAAGTGCTTTGTGTTGCTAAATGTTCACATTGCACAGTTAAGGGAATATGTACGAAAATATAAATTGCTTCATGTTGGTTGACTTACAAGTTTATGGTGGCTAATGTTTTTATAACCCATTTAAATACAATTAAATAACACCAGGTGAATTATTCACTTTGAAATAATTTATTCAGTTGTATATTATGGTTCATCACACTTTCCTATATATAAGATCTACTTCAGGGGTTGGGGAGAAAGCTCAGTTGATAGAGTGCTTGCCTTGCAAGCACAAGGCCCTAGGTTCAATCCCCAGCACCGCAAAAAAAAAAAGATCTACTTCACTAAAAATATTGCTGTTTATTAGTGTATATACACAACACTTGAATGCTTTCTGACAGTATGGCATATCTTAATTTCATCATTAGCCAAAACACACACAACCCATGCAAAGAGTATAAATGTATATGGTGACAAATAAAATATGTTTTAAACAAATATAAAAATTTTTACAAGCTCTACCTTTTTCTTATGTTAAATATACAACACAAAGACTTAAGTTTTTCTTTTATCCTCTTCATTGATATTCTAAGCTTTGATGGAAGAGGAGTCCAAAGGAAAAGTTTGGGGGTATTTTTTTTCCCTAAAGTTATAATATTATGAAGTTAATATAAATCGAAAGATTTGTTCAATGGATATAGTTTTTCTCTAGCCAGAAAAGTGTTTAAGAGGTAAAATCTCCAGTCCTTTAACAACTACCTTTGGAGTCTTCTCTTATGCACTCAGAACTTAGCTGCCACCCTGGTTGGAGAGGTGACTCGAAGGCAAAGACTGCGTTGGAAGATGTGTTTGGCATTTGAGGTAACAGTCTATTTCAGACTCAGGAGGCTCTCAAGCGTCAGCATCATCTGCCCCAGACATCCAGCCACATCGACCTTGTGGCCCAGTGATCCAAGACCACCCAAAGCAGATGATCCTCCTCCTGAAGAATCCTTAGGAAGTCTCGCTGCTTGACACTAGGCCACAGTGCCTTCACCATTCACCTCGCTTCATCTCACATCACCACAAACCACATGGCTTTTTCTGTGGATACAAAGAAAGAAGTCAGCCCCCTGAATCCCAAGGGAAGAACCTTTGCCACATACCAACCCCGTTGGCATCTTGATCCTGGACTTCTAGTCCAGAATTCTGGGACTTCCAGTACAGTCTTTAATAGAACTGGCGAGAACAGATACCTTGGCGTAGTCGCCCAGGGAAGTAGATGGGTACCCTTCCCAGTCTTGTATTGACTGATACCACATGCACTCCAGGAGAGGGGAGCCACTGAGTTCTGTAGTCGAGGAGTCCTGTTTCAGGAACTGCTCCAGATGTGGACCCCACAAGGTGGTGGGATCTGAGACTTGGAGATTCCCCTATCCCTTAACAGAGAGTCTTTTGTGGCAAGGAGCTGAGGGCAGTCTCTGGCCAACAGCATGTGAGGAACTAAAACTGACCAGCGGCCATGTATGGTAACAGACACTCTTGTAGTGCGTGGTGTGGCTAAGTCCCTCTTTCGGAGACTCACTTGGGAGCCAGCTGCAGACACCAGCATTCCTCTTGTGCATGTTCAGCCCATTCTTTTGGCAGTTTCTCTCAGTGGTGGAAGAAGAGTAGTAAATCCATGAAAATTATGAAAAAGAAAGAGGAAAAGAAGAAAAGTTTTTGCTGTGGTGATTGGGAAATCTTAGTAGGTGGAAATTAGTAACCATTTACTAGTGTTAAAGTAGAGATAGTCTTTCAGTCATTTGGACTGCTCCGCCAGACTTATTTTTGGTAGAATGAATCATTTTCTTTTCAAATGGAAGTTTCTGTAACTTAGAATTTAAAATAGCTCATTTTGAGGTGCCCTTCAACAGCTGAATGGATAAAGAAAATGTGGCACATATACACAATGGAATGTTACTCAGCCATAAAGAAGGAAATTATGTCACTTACTGGCAAATGGATGGAACTGGAGGCTACCATGCTAAGTGAAATAAACCAATCCCAAAAATCCAAAGGCCTAATATTTTCTCTGATATGTGGATGCTTACTCACAATAAGCAGTGGGGGAAGAGGGAGAATAGAAGTTCACTGATTTAGACTAAGAGGATTGAGGGGAAGGGAGGAGGGATGAGGGAATAGGAAAAGACAAATAGAATGAATCGAACATAACTTTCCTGTGTTCATATATGAATACACGTCCAGCATAACTCCACATCATGTACAGCCACAGAAATTGGAAGTTATATTCCACATATGTATGATGTGTCAAAATACATTGTGCTGTAAATGTGTAACTAAAAAGAACAATAAAAAAAACTATACCTAGTTTTGAAGAAAGGGGAGCTTCACATTGCTTCTCAAGGAGCTAATATAGATACATAGAATGGGAGCTCCAGGTAAGACCGTTGGACTAGTCCTTATTCCATTGTTCTGGAGTAAAGAATGTGCTCAAATACCATAAAAAGTTGGGAAGACATGGAGCCAGAGGGAGGGATTGGAACTGATCTTAAGAATCATGAGAGGTTTAAGGGGTGGTGGAAAGCAAAGGGTCTTGAGGATCAGTGTTGGAACTGTGATTGGAACTGAAGGGGCGGAGGAAGGCAGTCTGTTCAGAGAAGAGCTCCGCTGTTTTGTAAGCTGCCTCCTTTGGCGTGCCCCTCACTGAGTGGCCTCAAGCCCCAGCAGAGAGGCCTGTCTTGGAGAACATGTGGCATGGTACCTGAAACACACCTGGCACAATGCAGTGCACACACAGCAGGACGTGGGGAGAGTGTGCTGTGTGGAGAGCATCTGCCTCTGCTTCTTTCCTTACCTGTGAAATGTGAGTGTTGCCTTACCTGTGAAATGAACCCTCAAGGGTCCACTGGTATACAGCAGGTAGTTCAGAGCCTGCTACAGAGGAGAGGGTGTGGTCAGCTGCCATTCCAAGGTATCACCTTTTTATATTTGTTTCACATACATGATTCTGTCGGATGCTGTGTCACTTCTCCCTGTAGGCTGAACTCATCCTCCTTGAAGTACTTGTATTTTAGAACCTGTTATGTATTTATTTTCTCAAAATCAGGTGATAGTAGGATGAGAGTTGTCCTTGAGTATCATCAGTACATTTGCTTTTTTGGTTACATGTCCTTAAATATTTGACAGCCCCATCTGTTCAGATATACTTATTAATCCCCTCCTTCCATCCTAAAGAATTTATTTATAAAACACATTTTCTTAATGTTGACCCCCCCTTATTATTGTAGTGTCTGATGTTCATGTATTAGGAAAAATGTTATTTAGGAAAAAAATCTGAAACTTGCTATTCATACCTAATAAAATTAGTCAATAATTAGGAAAAGTTCTTATGAGAAAATAAACTCATTTGCATTCTCTTAACTTCTAGGGAACCTATCTAAAATTCGGATGTGTGTGAATTCTGACACTAGAGGAAGATGATTTTGCACGTGAACATCGATATCAATGAATACCTTTCATTCTCTGCAGGTTGGGAATCCACGTGTTGAACTTACCCTCTCGGAGCTCCAAGATATGGCAGCTAGGCAGCAACAGCAGATTGAAAATCAGCAGCAAATGTTGGTTGCCAAGGTAAGTGACACTTGTAGGTAAGGTAACTCTGCTCAAGATGTGTGAGCTTCATGAGTCTTTCAGATTGGAGTTTAGCTGCTCTGCACGGGTCACACTTGCCAGATGAGGCCCCCCAGGCAGGTACTGACACAGTGTCTTTTTCTGCATGTGATCCCTTCTGTGCTAACAGATGTTCCTTAGCATCATGATGGTGGGGAGGCATCAGAGCAAGACCTTCTGACCCTTGACATGCAGGCACCCTAAATAGGAAATTGTCGGCCCTGTTCAAATGTTGGACAGAATTTGGAAAGAATGCTTTCTGCTGTCACTTCTGCTTTCCTCTGGCATGTTTTCTGCCAGGGTTGGTGTTAGTGCTCTAGAGGAGCCCCACAGTCTATGCTGGAAGCTCACCTGGGCCCTGAGGCAGACAGCTGGTGAACAGGCTGCCTGGTAGGCTGCACTGTGCTGGACCTATCCGGTTGATGACGTGCCAGGCACAGTTGCTCACTGGATTCTGCAGTTGTGGTTGAGATTCTGTAAAGTAGGATTTGGAATTTTTCTAAATCATGTTTTAGTCATACTTGATAGACTATAAAAAAGTCAGACCTATTGCCCATGCTCCTGAAACTGATTCATGTTGTAAATGGTGTTAAAATGTTCTGAAATGCTATAAAGAGAACCTTTAGACACTGCCAGCTAGGTTCTTATTGCTTTCTTCTATAGAGAGATTGAATTGAATAAATGACCAATTCATTTTTTTTCATGCATTGAATGTACCATTCATTATACTATCTACTTTTATGTAAATAATAATTTATTGGATTTGTTTTAAAACTTTGTCTCATAAAGTTTACTGGATTTATAGGAATAAAAACAAAATTATTAAAATTAGAAATTATTTCACCCTATTGATTTATAAGATGATATATATAGTATATAATTATAAATTTTCTAATTCTGCCTATTTTCTTTCAAAATATTGATACAAGAATATTTCTATTTTAAAAAAAATAGGCTAAATGAGGTAGCACATGCCTGGAATTCCAGCTTATAGAGAAGTTGAGGCAGGAAGATTACAAGTTTGAAGCCAGCCTGGGTCATTTAGTGGGGCCCTGTCTCAAAATTTTAAAAATAATGGAAAAGATTGGGGATGTTGCTCAGTGGTAAAGTGCCTCTAAGTTCAATTTCCATTACTGGGGAAAACAAAACCAACTTTAGAGGCAGGTGTGATAGCGTGTGCCTGAAATCCCAGCTACTCAGGAGTTTGAAGCAAGAGGATCACAAGTTCCAGGCCAGCCTAGGCAACTTAGCAAGACATAGATAGATAGATAGATAGATAGATAGATAGATAGATAGATAGATAGATAGATAGATAGATAGATAGATAGATAGATAGATTAGATAGATTAGATAGATAGATAGAGCGAGAGCGAGAGCGAGCTTGGATACATACCTCAGTGACAGAGTGCTTACCTTGCATGTGTGAGGTCCTGGGTTCAACCCTGGCACCACAAGGAAGTAATAATACTTAAAATAAGGACTGGGGTGTAGCTCAGTGATAGATAGCTTGGCCAGCACATCCGAGACCCTTAGTTAATCCCAAGTTCTGCAAACAAAACAAAACAAAATTTTATAGTCAGTGACGTAGACCACAGTGAACTCCAGATCTTAAATACTCAAGCATATCTTTCCTGTCCTGCAGAGAGTGGTATGTAATGTCTGCAAAATCCTACCTAAGCCTCTCTGTTTGGGTATATTTCATGCATGCATGTTGGCATGAATACTTAATGTTGACTGTTATCCTTAAGATATGTTTTCACATTAATAGGGAAAAAAATTACTTAAAAGTAGGACATATATTGTTATTTTAGAATCATCCTGCTTTTAAAGTGTTTTATTGTTAATCCTGAGAAAAGCAAACACTTCCTTGATGGTTCAGTGTCCCTTAGAAATTGGAAGTTCATCTCCTGACTGATGACCTTTTCTGTTTTCATGTAAAATCCTCTGCTGGTCATGTTCACTTCCTTAAGGGGTGATTGAAGTGTTGTAAACGCCTACACTTGGGTAGAAGCAAGGAGGGCAGGGACCTGACAGCTGTGGTGGGATGCAGAGGAAACGACAGTGAGCACATGCTCTCTGCTGTGAGTCTGTCTGCACTTTCTGCAGAGGCGCTATCTTTGGCCAAGTGATGGAGAGTGGTGCGCTTAGTCTGATCCTCTTGAAAATGTCCAGACTCGTCCCATCTCACATTTGTACCCAGTAATTTCAATTTTTTGTGAACTACGCTATACAAGATTGCTGTAGTGCCGAGCCTGTAATCCCAGTGACTGTGGAGGCTCAGGCAGGTGGATAATAAGTTCAAAGCCAGCCTCAGCAATTTAGTGAGGTATTAAGCAACTCAGCGAGACTCTGTCTCTAATAAAATACAAAAGGGAGCTGGGGATATGGCTCAGTGGTTCAGTGCCCCTGGATTCAATCTGTGGTACGGAGGTGAGGAGGGAAACTCTAGCATTTGTTAGGGTAGGTGTGGAATACACTCAGTTTTTTAAATGTATACATGTAATTGTACATTTTAATTTGCAAAGTTACATCTTTTCCTTCTTTGTCAGGAACAACGTTTACATTTTCTAAAGCAACAGGAACGCCGCCAGCAGCAGTCTATTTCTGAAAATGAAAAGCTTCAGAAACTGAAAGAACGAGTTGAAGCCCAGGAAAACAAGCTGAAGAAAATTCGTGCCATGAGAGGACAAGTCGATTACAGCAAAATTATGAACGGCAATCTGTGTATGCACCCCGCTGTGTCCATACTCCCCAGACCTAGATAAAGTCAGAGGCTGGTTGCTGATGGTTCAGTCACAAATTCATGTGGAATTTTGCTACAGCAAGTGCACTAAAGCTTTACTGTTTTCTACCCCTAAGAAAATTGGGGAGTTAGGTTAAGTGATTTTTTTTTTAACTATGCATTTCCCCAGCCCTCAAAAAAGTTCATATAAAACTAGTGAAATCCAAATTAGGTTGTATTCAAGTTAATAGTGTTGTATTAACATCAATTTTCTGGTTTTGTTTTTTTAATATTTTTTATCTTTTTAATATTTTTTAGATGTCGATAGACCTTGATTTTATTCATTATTTATATGTGGTGCTGAGAATTGAACCCAGTACCTCACACATGCTAGGCAAGCACTATACCACTGAGTCACAAGCCCAGCCCCTTAATATAATTTTAATTGTACATATTTATGGGATATAGCAAGATAATTTGATATAGATATTCAGTGTATATTGATCAAATCAAGGTAGTTAGCATTTCTATCTCCTTTTAAAAGTTTTGTTAACAGTTGCAATTGCACAGGTTCATGGGGAACAGTCTATTTTAGTCAGCCCTGTTGATGCAGTTGAGAGATCCTTTTGTACTCAAGTGACCATGGTCCTTTGGCTTGGCTAGGGCTGCTCCAGGACTCATACATCATGAACATCTGTTGTCATGAAATAGCTGAAGTTTTAAGCTTCATGTGGGTGCTGGTTTTTGTTTCTGTGTGAGCTCTGTGATTTTTTCGGTTACTGCCTACATTAGGTTATAGTGATTAGCAAGACCTTCACAAGGCCTTTGTTCTGTTGGTGCCTGAGATTCCTAAGTAGTTTGACCAAGCTAGCTTTTGGATCAGTTGCCTTTAGAAATATTCAGTAACTAATAGAAGTATAACTGTTTGCTCTGTAAGTCACGTCATGTGTCCCAAAGACTTGTTGAAGTGTGTTTTAGATGATGTGACACTTTAATCCATGGTCTGGCACTAAATAATACCAGAGTTGAGTGCAGCGTATAGATATTGAGACAGGATGTCAGTTAAATGAGGTTTTTTTCTTTTTTTGGTGGGCAATTATAGCTGCTGAAATAGAAAGATTCAGTGCCATGTTCCAGGAAAAGAAGCAGGAAGTACAGACTGCAATTTTAAGAGTTGATCAGCTTAGTCAACAATTGGAAGATTTAAAGAAAGGAAAGCTGAATGGATTCCAGTCTCATAACGGCAAACTGACAGGACCAGCAGCGGTGGAGTTGAAGAGACTTTACCAGGAATTACAGGTGATTCACCTGGGTCTGGGGAAGGTTTATATAAAAACTTCCTCCTCTTTCTGTCTTTCTCCTGAGTATAGAATGAATATTCAGGGACTGGAAATGAACTAACCAATTCTAATTTAATAGTAGGTACAAACCAAGCTGGGCATGGTAGCTCACACCTCTAACCCCAGTGACTTGGGAGGCTGAGGCAGGAGGAGCGAAAGTTTGAGGCTTACTTCAGCAACTTAGCAAGACCCTGTCTCAAAATAAAAATAAAAAGTAGTGGGGATGTAGCTCAGCAGTAGAGCACCCCTGAGTTCAACCCCCAGTAAGCCCCCTCCAAAAAAAGTAAAAAGCAGGCACAAACTATGTTCTGTACAAATATATATTTGGTTTCCAAGGAACTTATTTATTCAAACATTTAGAGGGCTCTAGAAACTTGGATTTTTAACAGGCCTTTGATTAAAAGTATGGTTTGGGGAACCACCATTTGACTCAGCTATCCCACTCCTTGGCCTATACCCAAAGGACTTAAAATCCGCATACTACAGTGATGCAGCCACATCAATGTTCATAGCTGCTCAATTCACAATACCTAGTTTGTGAAACCAACCTCGATGCCCTTCAATTGATGAATGGATAAAGAAACTGTGGTATATATACACAATGGAATATTACTCAGCCATAAAGAATAAAATTATGGCATTTGCAGGCAAATGGATGGAGTTGGAGAATATCATGCTAAGTGAGATAAGCCAATCCCAAAAAACCAAAGGACAAATGATCTCTCTGATAAGCGAATGATGATACATAATGGGGGGGTGGGAGGGAGGCAAGAATGGAGGAAGGATGGATTTGTATAGAGGAAAGAGGGGTGGGAGGGGTGGGGGAAGGAAAAATAAAAGATTGAGACAAACATCACTTCCCTATATACATGTATGATTACACAAATGGTATGACTCTATTTCATGTATAACCAGAGAAATAAGTTTTACCCCCTTTGTGTATAATCAGTCAAAATAAATAAATTATTTTAAAGAAGTATGGTTTGGGGAAGCAATTTTAACTTTCATTTTGTGTCAGATTACATAATACAATAAAATTAAATTAAAAGTCATAATTAAAAGTTTTTATACAAAGTATTAATAGATACCTAATATAATTCTGGTTTGGAAAATGAAGTAAAATGGAATCATGCGTATGGTTGTAGTCATAAGATACATGTACTAAACCAGAAACCACATAGCACTGAGGAACACTGATGGGTTCAATCCACGTGATTCCCATGTTCCATCACGCCAAAACCCACCAGGCTTTTAGCCTTGTCCTTGTCCACAGGCTCTGCATCTCTTGGACCCTGGATTCTGTTTGTTCTGTGTGACATTCTCCATAGATGTGTATCATTGGCTGCTACTTTGGGGGTGGAGCGTCCTGGGTGTCTACCGTTAGCACCTATGCAGTACTGATAAACTTCCCACATAAAATAATGTCTTAAATGGCTTTAATGAGATGTAATACATCAGCAATTCAACTGTTTAAGGTGTGTGTGTCGATGGTTATTAGTATCCGCACGTAGTCATACATCCTCTGCCATAATTGATTTTAGATCATTTTCACTACCCCCAAAAGAAGCCCTACACCCCTCAGCCATCACCCATAACCACCTTTCCCCCTGGAGCTGGCAACCACAAATTGGCCCTCTGTCTCTGGGTTTGGCCACTGTGGATCTCACCATCGGAACCATGCGATATGCAGGCTTTGTGTCTGGCTGCTTTCACTCCATGTCTGCAGCATGAGATCACACTTTGAAAGGGCTCTGCAGATTGCCTTCCAATGAGCTGAATTCCCTTTGTTAGATCCTTGTCTTCTCAGGCTCAGCTGCTGTAACAAAATACTAGACGGAAGTTCAGGATCAAGGTGCTGGCAGAGTAAGTTCCTAGTGAGAGCCCACTCCTGTGGCTGCATTTCTGCTGTGTGAGAGTGAGTGCTGGTCTCTCCTCTCCTCCCCCTCTTCCTCCTCTTTTTCTTTTCCTTGTTTTTAATTGAAAAAAAATTTTTATTTTGTGGTACTGGATGTTGAACCCAGACCTTTTTATTTTACTTTGAAACAGTTACTTGGGCCTGCCTCAGTCTCCCCAGGGGTTGGGATTACAGTTGTGCACTACTGTGCCTGACTCTCTTCTCTTCTTCTCTTCTCAGAAGGACACATGTCCAACACATTGTGCGGGCTTGTCCCCTGACCTCCTCCAAACCTCATCACTCACCGCCCACAGGCCCCACCTCCAGACACCATCATACAGGGGGAGGGCTTCGGGTGTGAGGAGGAGGCACCAACATTCAGTTCGTAACCTTCAGAGTTCTGTTTCTCAGAAGTTATCATTCAGCAGGTGAATTTTCAAGCCAGAAACAAGTTCTGTGATTTTTTTTTAAACACTTGCTAAGAAAAGTACTATATCATTTTGTGAAATGAAGGTATTGAGAAAGTAAAATGACTGTGGTTGCTGTTAAGTTCTTAAACATTCTTTTACTCCTCTAAGTTTTGGATTGCAGTCTAGTTTTGCCTCTGTGGTGCACACAGGCAGGTATGTGTGCTAGTCCTATGGGCACCTGAAGAGGTACCAGTGCGGGGTGCACGCTCATGCTATCTGTTCTCTCCTGTTATTTAAAAAAAACAACAACAACAACTGGTTGCAACCCACTACAATGGAATAAGTGCATTTTTTTGTGCTTTAGGTCATTTTTGTGAGCTTCCACTGCCTCCTAGTAAAGTGGCTCATTTGTGCCCTTGGACAGGAGCAGCATTGAGGATTCTGAGGGGACTGCTGCAGTTTCTGCCCTCAGGTGCTTGTCCCCAGGGTTCCACGCTCATCTTGTAGAGTCGCTTTTGGCCCTGGTCCCTGTGTCTACTTTGAAGAGGACCTGTGGTTCCACGCATCTGCTCTCTTTTTGTTCTAGAACAGCTCTGCTCTGGCTTTGCCTTGCCACACCTACAGGACACAGCACACGGTGGCAATGTGTTTATGTAAACACCATCCCAACTTAAGTCTGCCTTATCTTTCTTTCCTTTTTCTCCCTGCAGTGAGAACTTGACTTCTTCATTAATACAAGTCTTAAAAGTCGTGCTTTCTGTTTTACAGATTCGTAACCAGCTTAACCAGGAACAGAATTCAAAACTCCAGCAGCAGAAGGAACTCTTAAATAAGCGCAACATGGAGGTGGCCATGATGGACAAGCGAATCAGTGAATTGCGTGAACGTCTTTATGGCAAAAAGATCCAGGCATGTGAACGAGAAAACTTCTGTGAGATAAACTCAAGTAGTAGCTCATCTACAAGCACTGATCTTCACCCAATGAACCATGTTCCTCTCACTTGCCATAGCCAGTCAGCAAACTGGCCATAAGCCCCTAGAGTGACAGTAACAGAAAGTTCACTTTCTCAAAAGACCCAATTGCTTCCTAGCATGTGAGGCTGGACTCCACCCAGCCTGGCTTGGTGTCCTTGCCTCCACCTTTTCCATGGGCTTCTGCCTCTTCAGCACTTGAGAGTGTTGTTAGCTCTGGAGCTGTAGCACCTGGCCTGGTCTGTGTTCTACCATTTTAAGCTGCCATTTTGGGTAAATTTCTTGACCATTCATTTTCTTGTTGTAAAGGGATCTGTCCTGCCCCTCCCAGGCATTATTGTAAGAATTATTAGAAATAACCCATCTGTTTGGGTGCAGTGTACAGTGGTGCATACCCATGATCCCAGTAACCTTGGGAGGCTGAGGCAGGAGGATCTCAAGTTTTGAGGCCAACTCCAGCAACTTAGCAAGATCCTGTCTCAAAATAAAACCCAGGTGGTAGAGCATCCGGGTTCAATCCCCATCCCCAAAAAAGGATTTTGTAAACTCTTGAGCAAAATGTTCTATAGGTGTTATATTAAAAAAAATCTTTGTTAATATGAATTTCAAAAGATAGTAAATACTGAACAAAAATTGAAATAGTACAGAAATATATAAAGGAATATGCCAGTCTTCACCTTGTTCTTCAGTGGAGACTGTTGCTGGCGGTCCCTGTCATTTGTGCTGAATAGACAGAGAGATGTAGAATTTAGTTAAGTGGGATGGTCAGAATCAGTAGCCACATGGCTGCACCTGCATTTTCTTAGTAATTGCAGCATGCTTTCTCTCGGTCACTCCTCCTGTATACATCTGTGTACCGCTCTGTGGTCTCAGGGCCTCTCTCCCTTCCACCACACCCGAGTCAGGCAGGGCGTCCTGTGTGTTGCTGCTGCTTGGTGCTTTGGGGAGCACGTGCAGCACCGAATGCCTGCACAGATGAAAGACTGCTGTTCCCTCTGTGTCTTTGGCTGGGTGTGGCATGTGACCTTTCTGCACTGGTGTCACTCAGGGCCTGAGTGCAGAGCCCATGGAGCATGAGAGTGGAGCAAATGGCCTGATAGCAAAGATATCTTCCCAGAGTTCTCATGCACACACAAAGTGATTGACGCTTTTGTAGGGCAGTGGCAGAGTGTCCTCTTGTCAGCCTCTGCTACTCTGAAGGATTCTGTGAGGAGGCAGGCGTGGATTTCAGGGCCTTATCCAGATGGGATGGGCATGGAAGATGATAGAGGAAGAGGGAAGCTGCCATTCCACAGCAGAATCCATTTTTTACTTATAAATCCACCCTTCTTTCAACCCAAGTTTGAAGGTCAGTAGTTTGTGTAACTATGATTTTCAGATGATGGTTTTCCTTTTTCTCTCCTATGAACAGCACAGGCCATAGGTGAGGGGATGCATGCACCTGCTCCATGCTGACTTACGTAGCAGAGCTTTAGTACTGGTGTGATGGTCAGGGTTCCTCAGAGAAGTACAACCACAGTGTGTGTGCATATGTTTGTGACTAACTTATGTGTGTGTGCACATGTAAATAGAGGAATTAATCTTGAGGAGTTGGTCATGTGAACGTGGAGACTAGCAAGTCCAGGCTGTAGGCCCAGGGAGAGTTGGTGTTGCAGCTCAAATCCAAGGCAGTCTACTGTAGCACCCTGTCTTCTGGGGAAATTCAGTCTTCTTTTAAGACCTTCCACTGACTGGATATGGCCCACGTTCCCCTGGAGGATCATCTGCCTTACTCAGAGTGCACATGGCCTACCCAAGTTGATGCATAAAATTAACCATCAAAATGTCTTTATCCCTTCTACCTGCTGCCTCGGGATTTCTGAGAAGTCAGTCAGTGCCTCTGAAGAGATGTACCTCCACATGAAGGTCCTGAGTACTCTGAGCAGTTGTGAGAGTCACAAATCCTCTCGCCACAGTGACATGTGCAGACAGTTGCAGGAGGTTGCGGACCTCCACAGAAGGCCTGCCTTGGGACCCTAAGGAGTCAGGCTCTTTTGTTCTTGGGCAGTATTTTGTGGCCAGTATCCTCTCTCTCTCTGGCTGTGTCCTTGCTCAGAAAGGCACAGCTGCCCTCAAAGAACCAGGCTCACCATCAGGAGTCAGAGCCTCACATCCTCAGTGCAGAGAATGGCTCCCATGGCTTGATCAAGTGCCCCAAACAACCCCCCCCTTTTCTTTTTAAATTTTGAAGAATCTTAACTCTTCATTTCCTCCTGATTTACAGCTGAACCGTGTGAATGGCACATCCTCGCCACAGTCACCCCTGAGCACGTCTGGCAGGGTTGCTGCTGTGGGGCCTTACATCCAAGTTCCAAGTGCTGGGAGCTATCCCGTCCAGGGGGACCCTATAAAACCCCAGTCTCTCACTATTGCCTCAAATGCTGCCCACGGGAGATCTAAATCCGGTGAGTAGCCCAGGCCCTTTCCTGGGGAGAATGCTGGAGCAGGGTAGGGACCCTGAGGCCCTGCCCCATACCAGGCTCCAGGCCATCCACTGAGGGACTTGGTCTTCTGGGCAGTGTTTGAGCATTTGTGTGTCACTGTGGTAATGATGCCCCTAAAACGAAAGTGAATTATTCTTATCCATCTAAAGGTCTTCATTGTGACTTTTTAGAACCGAGGGTTGAATAAAACACTCCCTGTCAGCACAGGTTTGTGTGCCCTGAAGGCTCCAAGCACAGCCGAGACCAGGTAGAGGCCACTGCCCTGTGGACAGAGTGCTTTAGCTCATCTTTACTTTCCCTGCTCAGCTAGGTCCTCTCGATCAGAAACTCCACAAACCATTATTGTCATCTTGGCACAGTAGTGCGGTATGAGTAGGCCCCCAGGCCAGGCTCATGTAGCGATCACCACATGGCATCCTGGCTGGGCACCGGTGGGTTCTGCATGGGTAGTCTGTTTTTTAAACCCACCACATTAAAAAGTCAGAGCTTCTAGCAGAGCATGGTGGCACACACCAATAATTCTGACAATAAAGTAGGAAGATTGCAGGTTTAGGACCAGTGTCAGGAACGAAGCCTTGTCTGAAAATAAAAAATATGAAGGGCTGGAGGTGAGCTGGACACAGTGACACATGCCTGTAATCTCAGCACTTGGGAGGCTGAGGCAGGAGAATCACAATTTCAAAGCTGTCCTAAGCAACTTAGTGAGACCCTGTCTTTAAAACATAAAATAAGGGCTAGGTATATGGCTCACTGTTAAGTGCCCCTGGGTTCAATTCCCAGTAGCAAAAAAAGGGGGTGACTGGAGATGTAACTCAGTGGTAGAGCACTTAGGGCTCAGTCCCCAGTACCAGAAAAAAAGAAAAAAGCTGGGGCTCCTTTCCATAGGACCTTCTTTATGACAGGTTGACTTGTTTTCCTGTAACACAGTGTCAGGAGGTCATGTCCCGACACACTGGGACATCCCTTCATTTATGAAAACAGTGTAGCTGCTCTTCCTCTGTTCTGTCCTGTTTTCAGGATTGGTGACTGATGTGTGCTGGTCTTTTGTTTGTGACACTTGCTCTGACCTGGTACCTAGTAAGTACAGTGGTACATCTGCTGCTCCCACTGGGAGGCTCAGGGCTCCATCTGAACTGCAAGTCCTTGGAGACCACAGCCACTGCTCAGATCTCTTCACGGCCCTGGTCTTGGTGGTGTTCTCTGATGAGCTTCTGTTATGGTTTGAGCCACCCTTTCTGTGGGAGGAGTGGTTGTCTGCATCAGTACAGGTAATGAGCACAGCCAACTCCTTCCAGCTGAAGGCGGCTCCTATACCCACTCTCCTTTCTGTGCTGTGCTGCCTTAGCAGCTTGCTGGAAGAAGACGGCCTTGCAGAGGCCTGGCCTCAGTCCTTCCACCGTGGTGTAGAGCAACTGGACACAGGAACCTGTGTACACCCATGCTGGGGGCAGAATCTCAGACATGGAGTCAGGGCATGAGGTCCCCACGATGAGGACACTAACCCTTGCTGTCGGCTATCCTGGTTCTGTGTCACACAGATGGCCACAGTAGATCCAGAGTGACCAGCATGTGGACAGTGTCAGACCTGGACATCAGGCTTGACTGCAGCTCATTGCAGCATTCTGCAAGCCCACTCATAAACCGTATGTGGCTAATGGGCTTAGCGGGATGCTTTCAATCTCCTTTCACACAGACCGAATCAGCAACCATTTGTTTTTCCAAACTGACAAAGGGCTGTTCATCATCTGGATGTGGAAACAGCACTGTGCAAACAGGTGTCTCTCCCCAGCTGGTGTCGAGTTGGTCCACGTGCCCAATCACTCACAGGAAGAGCTGGACACCAAGTTACAGGCTTTGCCACATGACGGTTTTGGTTTGGGGGAGTTTTTGTTTGTCTACTTCTTTTTCAAAAGTTCATCTGAGGGGCTGGGGATGTGGCTCAGTTGGTAGAGTGCTTGCCTCTCGCATCACAAGGCTCTGGGTTCAATCCCCAGCACCACCAAAAAAAAAAAAAAAAAGTTCATCTGATTTTCTGAGTTCATGATGAAGTTTCAGTTTATGTTCAGTGCAAGAATCTCCCATCACAATGAAAAGTACTACAGTATGAGAAGCAGTGTCCTGCCTTGTGTGCCTCCAGCTCTTCCCTGAGAAAAGGAGGTGACTTCTTAGTCCTCCATGGCTGATTTCATAAAAATGTCCATTGCTGAGGGCTTTTAGAAGCCACTGAACAGCCATGCACCCCGAGAGGATAGAAACCCAGGTCCTGGGCTGGCACCTGCTCCTCCTGCTTGTCTCTTTGGGGCTCAGGTGGGCTCTGCTTTTCCCTATCAGCACAGAGCGCTCCCCTCAGGGCCCACATGTCTTCAGAGTCAGAGAACTCTAAGGGGATGGAGTTACACGCACGTGTGGCCTGCAGGAGGCTGACAGCTTGCACTGGTTGAGACACTGGCTGGGGCCTGGTGACTTGGGTGGCGTCCTCAGCACTGTAGGAATCAAGCCCCACAGCAGTGAGCGCAGCAGGCCATGCAGCAGCACCACTGCAGGTCAGGGTGGCTCTGGAGCAGCCTATGTGTGGCTTGCTGCACTCAGGCTGTACCAGAGCACATTTGAGAAGCTTACTTTTCATGTTTTACCTCAAATTTTGGTGTGAAGACAAATGACTACCTTGTGCTGCTTAGTTACCCCTTCTGCCTATGCTGATTTCTGTCCATCCCAAACTATGATGGCTGGAGCGGTTGCCACGTCTAAGCAGCTCTGCACCTTGCTTGTTGAAGAAAAGCAGGTCCCCATCCACGCAGGGTACAGCTGATCCACAGATGCTGTGACACATGGATTATAGTGTGTGACCCTACATGACCAGGGAGCCCCTCTGCACCCTTTTTCTGTTTGGAAAATGCTCTGTAAAAACACGAATCTTTTCAGTAGCTTTCTTGGAAACCTGGGGATGATTGACTCTCTAATCACTGCAGCAGATCAGTGGGAACTTATGCTGGCCTCTTGTGATTGCTGATTATCTTAGCAGAAAGGACTTCCTCACTGAAGGAGAAATTTGATTAATCGTGCAAGTAGTACAGGTCAAACCTGTTAGGAAATCAAAAGATAAATCTTAAGGATTTAAAAAACAAAGGATCTTTTTTATTGCTGTACGAAATTGTATTTATAAACAGTTTTCAAAGCTAAGTGCAGCCAGACATGGTGGCACACACCAGTAATCCCAAGCTGCTCAGGAGGCTGAGGCAGGAGGATTGCGAGTTCAAAGCCAACCTCAGCAATGGAGAGGCACTAAGGAGCTCAGTGAGACTCTGTCTCTAAATAAAATACAAAATAGGGCTGGGGATGTGGCTCAGTGGCCAAGGACCTCTGAGTTCAATCCCTGGTACCAAAAGAAAAAAAAAAAAATTCTTAAGTGCTATTGCTTGCTTAATTCTGTGCTGTGGGTGTAATGAATTTGACCTGTACTTCAGTGGGTATAACCTGTCCTGCACCAGCCTTAGCATGGTCTTTGAGTCACTGGCCTTGTTGGCCACACTGGCCAGGAGTTTCCCATAGAGGCTACCCTGGGCTCATGCACAGACCTGTGGGGGTTTGTGCAGGTCGATAGCTCCATGTGCCAGATGGTGGTTGTCCTCTTGGTTGATGGAGCTCCCTCAGAATGTGAAGTCCCAGTGATATTTGTATTCTGGCAAAGTGTACTTTTAGATTGGCGCAACTGATTTCAAGAAAAATTTCACTTAGATTCTGTGTTCTTTTCAAGCTAATGATGGAAGCTGGCCAACATTAAAGCAGAATTCTGGCTCTTCGATGAAGCCGGCGCAGATGGCCAATGTGGATTGGAAGGACCCAGGCGTGGAGGGGGCTCTAAAGCAGGGTGCGATCTCAAGTCAGCCGCTACCCTTGTCTGCACTGGGAGCCACAGAGAAGCTGGTAGGCCACCTGTCCTTACCACAGAGTATCATGAGTTTAAGGACCAGCCCCTTAAACTCAAACTCAGTGGCGTGAAGCAAATCAATCCACATCACCCCCAGGATTCTAGGGTTACTGCACCTTCAGGGCCTGTGCAGAACACACATGCATAGGACTTTTGCCTAAGTTTTGCAAATGATGAGCCCAACAGTGTGCCCTGTGTCCTGGTCACAAGCTGATTTGAAGGATTACAAATTCTACCATGTATTCTTTTGCAAGTACGGGTTTAAATGTGCTTAACTTTCCAAAGAGTAACTTGTTTCTCTTCTTAACACCTAAATTTAGGGCGTGGATATTGGTAAAGGGCCACCTCCCATCCCTGGTGCAGGCAAGCCACTGCCTCCAAGCTATGGGACATACCCAAGTCCTGCACCCCTGGGCCCAGGGTCAGCAAGCTCCCTGGAGAGGAGGAAAGAAGGCAGCTCACCCAGACCCAGTACAGGCCCACCCAGCCGGCCGAAGCCTGCACCGCTGCCCCCTGCAGCCAGTGCCCCCCAGCCAGGCTCCTCACAGCAGATCCAGCAGAGGATTTCTGTGCCTCCAAGTCCCACGTACCCGCCATCAGGGCCACCTGCCTTTCCAGCTGGAGATGGCAAACCTGAACTCCCACTGACGGTAGCCATTAGGCCCTTTCTGGCTGATAAAGGATCAAGGCCACAATCTCCCAGGAAAGGACCCCAGACGGTGAATTCAAGTTCCATATACTCCATGTACCTCCAGCAAGCCACACCACCTAAGAATTACCAACCAGCAGTGCACGGCACCTTAAACAAGTCAGTTAAAGCAGGTATGGTGAGTTTATCCTCTCCTCTGGGGCCTAGGAAATTATACTCTAAGGAAGTTCAGGGCTGGGGCCAGAGCTCAGTGTAAGAGACCTTGCCCAGCACGCGTGAGTCTCTGGGTTCCATCCTCAGTACCACATTAAAAAAATAAATAAATAAAGGCATTCTTTCCATCTACAACTTTAAAAAAAAAGAGTACAGATCCACATCCTTATGTTGGAGCCACTTGCTGTTTAGGATGAAGCATAGTTCTTACATTTCTTACATAAGTATGTCCGTGGGCATCGGGTGAGATGAAAGGACAAGATGAAACACAGCAGGCACTTTGTAGCTCTCTGACTGCCTGTCTGACCACCTTCACACACCACATAGAAATCCAGCTCCTGGAAGGATGAGATTCTAGGAATTTCATTTTTCTTCCTGCTTCATGGTAGCTTGTGCCAGAAGCTATCTGGTGAGTAGGGGCCAAGGGTGAGACTTGACCACTGGTCCTCTGGGCTTCCTGGCTGTGACCTGGGAGTGGGTGAGTTGAGGAGGGTGTTACTCCTTAGGAGGGTCCCCAGCCCATGGGGGAGAAAAGCTCTGGAAAGGGTGAGTTGAGGCCCTTCTTGGAAGGCAGATGAGCGAGTATAGTTCAGTTTCATACACCCAGAGCTGATGGTGACTCTGACCCTTCCAGGAGGATCCTGTGGGGCAGTTCTGGGTTGGGCTGCCTCAGGCATTCTCAGGGATTGTCTGCAGTGTCCAGAACTCATGGTTCATGGGTTGCTGGGTGTGCAGTGTTACCTGTGGGCCGGATTCTGGCCCCGGGGGAAGCTCCTGGGCTGCCAGGTCCCACCTTTCTGCTCCCTGGAGGCAAGTGTCCTCATGTCGTCCGAGTCTGTCTAAGGTTCAGAGATGAGCGCAACAGCTTCATACTTTCCCTTGGCTGGAAAACAAAGCAGGCTTATTGAGGGCGGCAAGTCAGATCAGCAGCCTTTTCTTCCTTTGAAAAAACCCAATTCTAGAAACTCCAATATAAAAACCACTACACAGGAGCCAGAGGAGGAGCCCATCTCTCATGGAATCGGTGCTCAGGAACTGGGCCCAAGACCCAGGAGCAAGTTGAAATTGAGCCCTATTCTCTGTGTCTCTTCCAGTGTATGGCAAGCCTGTCCTACCATCGGGGTCAACATCTCCATCACCCTTACCGTTTCTTCATGGGTCAGTGGGCATAGGCACGGCACAGCCTCAGCCATCTTCAGAATGTGCTGAGAAAGAGCCAGAGCAGGAGGGCCCAGCTGCGCCTGGAGAAGGTAGTGCAGTGGAGAGTCTGCCACGGCCACTCAGCCCCACCAAGCTCACACCCATCGTGCACTCACCGCTGCGCTACCAGAGTGACGCGGACCTGGAGGCCCTGCGGAGGAAGCTGGCCAATGCACCCCGGCCCCTGAAGAAGCGCAGCTCCATCACGGAGCCAGAGGGCCCCAGCGGACCCAACATCCAAAAGCTGCTGTACCAGCGCTTCAACACCCTGGCTGGTGGCATGGAGGGCACCCCTTTCTACCAGCCCAGCCCCTCACAGGACTTTGTAGGTACCTTGGCCGATGTGGACAATGGAAACACCAACACCAATGGTAACCTGGATGAGCCCACCTCTGCCCAGCCCACAGCCCCACTGCCTGAGGAGCCTGCCCCATCCTCAGATGCCAACGACAATGAATTACCTTCCCCTGAACCCGAGGAACTCATCCGTCCCCAAACCACCCACCAAACTGCTGAGCCTGCGGAGGATAACAACAACAATGTGGCCACCGTCCCCTCCACAGAACAGATCCCGAGCCCTGTGGCTGAGGCCCCATCTCCAGGCGAAGAACATGTCCCTCCGGCACCTCCTCCCCCTGCCATCCACCCGCCAGCAGCCTCGGTGGTGGGTGTCCCTGTGAGACCAAAGCAGGGCTCCTCTCAGCATTCTCCTTGTGAGGAGTTGGGCGTGTGCCTGCTGCCCACAGTTAGGCTGGGGAGAGGGCCATCAGGGGATGGAAAGCCAAGGGGCACAAAGGAGGGATGCACAGTGCCCCTGGGGGTTGCCATTGGGACCTGGGAAATGGGCAAAGGGAAGGATTCTGGACAGAGACCCCTGGGGCGAGTCAGTGTTGATGGGGCAGAGAGAGGATGGGCATCCTCTCAAGATTCAGCAGGTCCTCTCGCCTGGGATCTCTCAGTGCTACAGCTGTTGGCTATGTTTTGTGTCCACAGGGACAAGCTGCCAGCTCCCTTGGGCCTGCATCTGCGTAGCAGCTGGCTGTCATAGACCACATTCCCTTTCATGGGGTCTTCTAACAGGAAGTGGGCTAGCAACCCAAACCAGCTATTGCCCTCTGTGAGCATAGCCAGGAGCTCAAGCCCATACCAGTGTCCTCCTCAAGTGGCCCCTGGGCTGCTCTTGGAGAGCCACTGCCTTAGGGTTTAGTTCCTGCTGCTCCTTCCCACAGGTGTAGGTCTTGGACTGGCCCTTGCTTTGTAGGTCACCTGGACATTGAAAACGTGCTTCCTTCCCACAGAGCAAGCGAACCAACCTGAAGAAACCCAACTCCGAGCGGACAGGCCATGGGCTGAGAGTACGCTTCAACCCCCTGGCACTGCTTCTAGATGCTTCTTTGGAAGGAGAGTTTGATCTGGTGCAGAGGATAATCTATGAGGTGAGCCACACCCCCTTGGGTGCTATGGGGAATGGGGGACTAACTCTGAAGTGTCCCACGTCCTTGTCCTAGGTGGAGGACCCCAGCAAGCCCAATGATGAAGGGATCACCCCACTGCACAACGCAGTGTGTGCTGGCCACCATCATATCGTGAAGTTCCTGCTGGACTTTGGCGTCAACGTGAATGCTGCTGACAGTGATGGATGGTGAGGGCCCCTGGGGGTGGAGGTTGGGATTCACTTTCTCCCATCTTACAAAAGGAAAATATACATGTTCTAGAAAATAGGGAAGTATGGAGAAGAACAGCAAGAATACCCATCAGTTCATTCCCCAAAAGATAGCTGTTTGTCAGCATTTTGTTTTGTATCTTTTTTTTTTTAATATTTGTTAGTTGTAGATGAACACAATACCTTTATTTTATTTATTTTTATGTGGTGCTGAGGATCGAACCCAGTGCCCCACATGTCCTAGGCAAGTGCTCTACCACTGAGCCACAACCCCAGCCCTGTTTTGTATCTTTCTAGCTTTTTTAAAAATTTTATTAGAAACGTAGTTGTGTGTATATTCTTCGGATGCCTTAACGACAGTCTAAACTTTCTCCTTATTAGTCACTCTTCCTTTTTTCAGATATTTTATATGAAATACAAATTCACATATTATGAATATGTGAAAAGTAACTCCTGAAAGCCCTCTTTGTTAGAGGTTTATGTGTGTTTGTTCTTGTTTCCATTTGCCTTCAGAATAAGGACTCTGCTGCTGTGCAGGGCTCATGGTCTCACTGGGGGTATTTTGAACCCAGTTCTTACTGTGCTGTTTGTCTTTAAAAAAAAAATTATTATAAACTACCCATAAGAGTTGCCATCTTAGCCATTTGTAAATGTCCACTTTAGAATGGTAAAGTACATTGACATTTCTGTGCCGTGAGCACCTATTTATAAGTTGTTCCTTAAACTACTCCCTGCCCACCCCCTTTTCAAAAATTGCTATGTGGCCCACGATCCATCAGTGGAGGTCAGACCTTTAAAAACCACACACAAACTTGCCCAGCATGAAGGCATGGCACCTTTGTGAGGATCCTTCTAGGGTTGCATTACACAGGAGCCAGGTGGCCCTGGATGGCACCAGACCTGCACCCTCACCCCTCTGGTTCCAGGACACCACTGCACTGTGCAGCCTCTTGCAACAGTGTACACCTCTGCAAGCAGCTGGTCGAGAGCGGTGCTGCCATCTTTGCTTCAACCATCAGTGACATTGAGACAGCTGCAGACAAGTGTGAGGAGATGGAAGAAGGCTACATACAGTGCTCCCAGTTCCTCTATGGTACGTGGAGTGTCTGCTGCACCTTGGCTTCTTCCCCTGGGCAAGACAGCCCTGTATGCAGTGGTGCTGCGGTGGTAACTCCCAGTGACCAGAGAGGGCCTAGAGTCCAGTGTGCTTGAGCCCTCCCAGTCTCCGCAGCAGCCGGGAAGTCCTCATTTGAAAGGCAGGCACACTGCTGGCTCACTCCTGCAAACACGTTGGGCTATCCACGTTGGTAGGAGGAGTGTGTGCCATTGCTAAAAAGTAAAAATGACCTCACTGTGCTTTGCACGGAGGTTCCCTATGGGGCACAGGAGTTGGGTGTATGGATGGTGGGGCAGCACTCATCTGTTCACTGGCTGCTGGGGTGCACCAGCACTTGCAGTGAGCAGGGCCTCTCCATCCTGCGCTGGCTGGGGTTGGCCACTTGTCCCCTGAACCATTTGATAGATGCAGCTCTACCCCTAATCAAGCTGCTGTAGCCAGGGTTAGGCTGCCCCAGAGCCGAGATGTCTTCTCTATTCCAAGGGTAGGATTCACAGGCATTCATTTCACACGTGTTCAGCTCTGTGTTGGGTCCTGGGATAGTGTCAAAGAGCCAGGTGACAGGACACAAGAACCCCAGGTGAGTCTGGCTGAGACTGCAGTCATGGCCCACCTACTGAGGGAGGACAGCTCCCGTTGTGACCACGCTGGCCTCTGGAAGCACAGAAGGCCCTTTCTCAGGGCACTCCTTCTAGTGCTTGGCCATGCATTCACTCTGCAGCACAGCACAGGGTCAGGAGCTTAGCTGCCAACTTCTGAAAATTTGTTCTAGGTATGAGTTTTAAGTTTCATCTTTAAAAATGCCCTTTAGAACAACACACCTTTACTTTTGGAACCAGGATTTCAGAAATAGATGACCCTTCCTATCCATGAGTTCCACATCTGGATTCAACCTACCATGGATCAAAATAGTTGAAGCCAGACGTGGTGGTTCACGCCTGTATCCCAGTAGCTGGGAGGCTGAGTCAGGAGGATCGCGAGTTCAAAGCTAACCTCAGCAATGGTGAGGCACTAAGCAACTCAGTGAGACCCTGTCTCTAAATTAAGAGAAAAAAAAAAAAAAATACAAAATAGGGCTGGGGATGTGGCGCAGTGGTCAATCCCTAGTACCAAAATAATAATTATTATAGTAATAGAAAAACCAGGCATGGTGATGCACACCTATAATCCCAGCAATTCAGGAGCCTGAGATAGGAGAATTCCAAGTTTGAGGCCAGCCTCAGAAACTTAGCAAGGACCTGTCTCAAAATTTAAAAAAAATAAATAAAAAGGACTGGGGATATAATTTAGTGACAAAGTGCTTCTGTGTTCAATTCCCAGTATAAAAAAAAAAAAAGAAAAAGGAAAGACTATTTGAAAAAAGTGGCATCTGTGCTGAATATATAGACTCTTTTTCTTGTTACTCTCTCAACCTACTTACCTGGCCTCAGGTATTACAAGTAATCTAGAGATGATGTTCATGGAAGGATGCGTGTAGGTTTTATGTGAACACCACTGCCATTTTGTCAAGAAGGACTTGAGCACCTGAGGATTTTGGTGTCTGCAGGGGTTCTGGAACCATCCTTCTGGATACAGAGGGACAGGTGTACTGTCTGTCTTACAGGATGGAGAGGAGGTTGTGTGCAGTAAGCCAAGAGGCAGCAGCTGGACCTTAGAAGAGTGTAGGGTGGAGTGGCCCTGGTCTCTAACCTCACTGGCCTGCGGCCCACTGGGAGCCACCTTGAGCAGCAGTGTCCGCCTTGTTCCTTGGTGGGCTGCTTTCTCTGGACTGCCCTCTGGCAAGGCCTCACTGTGGCTCTCTGGTCCCAGGGGTGCAGGAGAAGCTGGGGGTGATGAATAAAGGTGCGGTGTACGCCCTGTGGGACTACGAGGCCCAGAACAGCGACGAGCTGTCCTTCCACGAAGGTGATGCCATCACAGTCCTGAGGCGCAAGGATGACAGCGAGACTGACTGGTGGTGGGCTCGGCTTGGGGACCAGGAGGGCTACGTGCCCAAAAACCTGCTGGGGGTAAGCACTTGGCGCACTACGAGGTTATGTTAAAAAGTCAGCTGGCTTTGTGTACTTGTGCCAGTCACAGGATCCACTGCATGGCATGGGGTCTGGTTCTGTTGGGGACCAGGGCAGGAGGCCACCTTTCTTCAAGCCTTAGCAGACTGCTCTGCACACGGGCAAGCCCCTGCTTTGCAGAGTTGGAGCACTGGGATTCAGGCAGAGCCCCTGGAGGCAACTGGCCTGCACCCACCCCATGTGGAGACCAGGGGCACTGGCTGGCTGCTAGCCAGCGTGTGCTGCTCACGGCACACTTTGGCAAGCAGCTGGGCCACCCACCTAGACCTTCCCCATCTGGACAGGCAGGGGAGGCCAGACTCTGCAGGTTGCCAGCTCTGTCTCCTTCATGGTGGGTGGCACCAGTCCTTTGGCAGAGGGACACCCTGCTGGCTTCTCCTGTATGGCGTGACAGGACTATCACATGCTCCTCATCCACTGCAAGACACCTGCCCTGAGGGAGCTTATGCCCTCAAGGGCTTAGCAGATAGTGACACCATTTAGGGTGGTATGATGTGCTGCCAGAAAGATAGGGGCAGCTTACTCTGGGGTGGAACCCTTTGAAATGGTAGTTTGGGAAGTCTCAGAGAGGGGACAGCCATGTTCAGACTTGGGAGGACAAGCCTTCTGGGTGGCGTGCAGAGGCAGGTGTGAAAGGCCCTGGAGACCAGTTCGTGCTCACCCCAAATGTGTCCATTGCTTCCCAGCTGTATCCACGGATCAAGCCTCGGCAGCGAACACTTGCTTAGCTTTCCCCTGGAGCACCATAGTCTTGCTGGCTCCCAGGAGCTGCTGGAGAGGATCAGCTGTCCCAGGAAAGCTGATGCTAAGATGGCCTCATGGTGCTCACTTTAGCAGACAGCGCCCACAATGTGAATTCCTGCACTTCCCAGGTGAGGCCTTCTCCAGTCTGCCACAGCTGGGAGAGGTACTTTTGCCTCCAAGAGGACTGAATTTTGCCAATTACTGTAAATCCAAATAAATACCCAGCTTTCAGAATTCCCACCCCTATTGCCAATAAGAAGCCCTGTAATTATTAGGACCCCTCTTGGTTGCCAGTGAAGATAAAACTCTGACCTGGCCTGGCCCTGAGGCCACCTCTTATACCCCCACCATGAAGCCAAGCTGCTGCCAGGTGCCCCACTGCAGCCCACCTCCAAGAGCCCCAGAGCCCACCACCCTTCCTCACCAACCCACAGTTCTTCCTTTTACTACCAAAGGAGCTACTGTGTGGAAACTGTACCGAGGTTGCCCCTGTGGATATCCCCCAGGGGTCCCCCTGCACAGATGATTGGATGTCCAGCTTGATCTGGATTGCTACAGCCTCTGGCTGCACAGCTTGAATCTGTTTTTGTTCTGAGTCAGACTCCACTCTGAGCCAGGATGGATCAAGGTCTGTGTGGAGGGGGCAGGGCAGGGACCAGTTCAGACAAAGCGGCTGGAGGGCTGAGGAGCAGTAGCCACATGGGTCAGCTGGAAGGTAGCAGTCTAGCCCTGGTCCCTGGCTCCATACGAGGCAGACACTGCACTGGAGCCTGGATTGTGTGGAGAGGCTTTTTATACACCAAGATTATTTTTCAACTAGACCATTCGAAACTATCAGAACTGTGTTGGAAATGTTCTCTTCCTCATTAACACACAGGCCCTTGGGCTTTATTTTCCATGTGCATCTTGTGTATGATCCGTGTGTAAATATGTGTATGGACCCACAGAGGCAGTGTTGCAGTTGACGGCTGACTGCGCAGGGTGTGGCACTGAGGGACACCACTGTGGAGCAGCTCTGCCATCCCTGACACTGCTGACGCTGTGTAAATGTGCACAATAAATTGCTGTCTCACACCTGCTGTGTCTTGTGTTCTGGTGGCAGGACTAAGCCAGGCCACTCACACTCAGGTTAGATGGACACAGTAAGACCAGAGCCTGCTCTGTACTTCCAAAATAAGTTTTAATCATATGCATTATATACAGATTGCTGTACCGTCATTTTAATAAGATGAAACAGTGAGTGAGAAGTAGAAAACACAAAGCTGATGCTGTCTGCTTTGTAAAGTATCAAAGGGTTGTCCGTTGCCCCAAATTAGTGACAAGGTCAACAGAGAGTCTATACATAGGCTAAGGCAACGTCGTAGACTGGCTACCGGAGAGTGCAGGCCCCAGTGCAAACCAGAGGCCTGAGTTACCACCCCCCACTAGCTTCTGTGGGAAAACTAATGTCATGAGGACTGGTGGGCCTCAGACTTCTAGTGAGCCTGGGAACATCATAAGGCTCTGCTAAAGATAGCTCAGCCTCGCAGACTGGCGCGCAGCTGTGTGAAGCATTAATGAGCCATGTGTGTGCGGCACTAGGTAAGTGTACGCCTTGCTGCTCCAAATACTCAGGTTGCATTTCTCAGCACAAGCAGGGTGAGGTCCTGTGGTGCCTGGGCAGGGGCGGGCAGGTTAGTCCCGGTGACCAGATGTACTCCACGTGCAGCTCCCTGTCACTGGTCCCGAGATTCATAGAGGAGCTTGGCGGCCTGCAGGGTGACCAAAAATAAACGCGCCTGGCTGCACTGAGCCCAGCCCTGTGCCTTCCAGAGGCACTGCTTTGGCAGGTCTTCCTCTGGGAAAGGCGGGCTCTCTTCTAAGCCCACTCACCCACCCGCACCCACAGTACCTTATGCATGGCTGCCAGCCACGCTGTGGCCTGCCTCCTGCTGGCATTCGCGTCCTCCCCTGCGGTCAGCTTCAGCTGGGCCTCGCCCTCTGTCCCTGGCACTGTGTATTGCAGGAACATACCTGTGGCCCGAGCATTACCTCCTGGAAGACGGGGACAAGGTGAGGAGGCCCAGAGGGGCCCTGATGCAATGGTGGCCAGCACTGCCCCACCCTGGGCTATTCAGGAAGCATCCTTGTTGGGACCACACAGTGACATGAGCTCCCGCCTCTGTGGAGAACGTGAGTTCAACAGTGGGTGGGAAAGGTGACATGTCACCTGGCCTGGTGCCCTCCAGGGACAAACTAGTGGAACCACATCACCAAGAACACTGTTCTTGGAAATTTCAGAAAATGCTGCACCTCCTGAGTCCCATGGAGCCCCTGTTCTCAGATAATACCTGTCCACAGCCAGGGCTGCAGAAGTGCTGAAGCCACCTTAAGAGCACCGGTCATCAGACAGGCCAACTGGACAGTCACTTCATGGCTGGTCCCATACCTAGAGGTCAGAGACCATGGCCATCCTCTGCGGAGTCCAGGGCCAAAGCTGAGCAGACTGTTGATGCCAGAAAGATGCCAGACCATCCTGTCACATGCTGTTCCCCCAGACCTGACAGGATCCCATCAAGCCCTGGTTTGGGAGTTGGCCTGCAGGGACCCAGTCCCCACCTTTCTGGGCTGTGACTAGCTGCCCAGACACTGTGTCTTGACTCCAGCACCTGCTCAAAGAACAAAGCACTGGAGGAAAGGCCCACAGCTCACAGGGCCCCTCTGTAGCACATGGACTTCACCTACAGCCTTCCACATGGTGACGTTCGCGATGACCCACCTTGGAGGATTTCCACTGGTCAGCAGGGTGAGTGCACTGACTGAAGAGGCCTGACCACCATAAGAGCACTGTGTCTACTGCAGAGCTGCACCCTGAGCAGCTCTTTCACAAGCCCAGGGCCCCTGCTGAAGACCTCGGGCTGAGCTTCCCGCTCAGGCTCTGCGGCAGGCAGACCTTGGCTCTGCCCACCACCTGCTTTGGTAGATACTGGAACACGGTCCTGGCCCCGTTGTCTATGATGGTTTTTGTCACTGACATTTCTCAAAAGCACAAGTGTCAGCCCTGCTCTAATGGCCCAGGATGGTGGGTAGCTCCTCAGTCTGCTTCAGCTCAGGGAGTGGTTCACACTGTCCCTACCCCCACCCTCCACAGGAAGACAGGGTTATGGGCCTCTAAGGGACCTAAGAAAATGCTGGGCAGTACAGGGCCACTACTCCCCAAGCCTCTGAGGGTATGTGGTGCCAGTAGTCCTAGGGCCTGCCTAGCAGAACAGCTGAGGAAGGTCTGCGTACACTCGCAGGACCTGCCAGAGGCCATCCCTGTCCTGGCCACCTTCCCCTTGACCTTGGGAGTGGCTGTAGTGAGTTGTATTCCTGAGCCTTGGGCTCCATAGGTGGATGCAGGCAGTCGGGGACCCAGGGGCTGACCCTAGCTTCTCAGATACTGCCCTTGGCACCAGGGTGTCTTCAGCCATCCTGGTGCCCCATGCATGTCCCTACATTCAGGAAACAGCGCAACATTGGCCTGAGCCACTCACTGCCTGCTTCAGGAGGCTGAGACAGAGGTGCTGGGAGCCAGGAAGTCACAGTGGACACAGCTAGCCAAGCCACAAAGGGCAGTGGCAGAGAAGGCTGCCAGCCTCTCCACAGGCCCAGTGCCTCTGGACTCCATGGTAGACCCACAGCCCTGGCCTCAGGTGCTCAGGGCTGGCAGACACTGACAGAAAGCCAGCAACTATCTGCTAATGCTTCTTCCCTGAGACGGAAGAACTAAGCAAATATATTTTCTTCTGTTGGGATGTTTGCACTTATGCTTTATAGACTCATGTATTGGACCCATGTTTATCATAACTCAGAAGTGAATTTCACAAGGAACCTTGGCATGAACCCCAGACAGAAGCAAAGTGGCCAGAGGAGGAACAGGGCCCACAGCATGCTGGAGGGAGTGGCTGGCAGAGGACGAGGCTGACCTTCGGAGGTGGGCTGGCTCCCCAGGACGCTGGTGTAAGTGTGAGTGTCTTTCTACGTCAAGAAGGTAGGCAGGCAGTGGAGAGAAGAAGTCAAGAGCCACTCAGAAAATGGAGAGCAAGAGGGTTAGATCAGGTGGATTCTTCAGCACATCTTCAAGTTTGGAACAGGGAAGCGTGCAGGTCAGCTGCCTCAGGGGACAAGGCAGTGGCAGCAGGCAAGTGCTGCTTTCCTGCCAGCTGCCACTCCACTGGCTACAGCACTAGGAGCACTGTGCAGCAGGAGTGCGGTCATCTGCATGGCAGTAGACCATCGCGACAGTCAGGATGAGAGTCCTCCTTTATCTGAACAGTTTCACGTCCCCACTGACTGAATACAAGCCTCACGGAAGAGGAAGGCAGGCCTGTCAGGCCCAAATGCGTGTGCCTCCTGTTTCCCTCATGTGACCATACCCTCCTGCCCTGGAAGGCCACCAGGCACATACCTCCAGGAGCAAAGCCTTCTGTGAGGACCTGCACAGTGGAGATGTGCGCAATCTCAATTTCACAGTGGTGGTCCCCATCCAGAATCAAGCATCTACGCAAACAGAAGAGTTCCAACTATGTGACAGGCCCGCAGCCCGTGACAGCACCACCAGCTTCAAGTGGGGCTCTAACACTTACCTCTGGTTGTTGGAAAGACGACAAACCATGGTTTCAGATTTTTCTGAGTTTCCAAAAGTTACAGTGAAGGTGGCTCCTTGGGAGACAAAACCAAATGAGCAAATGTCATGTGCTGTTTTTCCAGCTGCCCTCCCCGGGCTGAGGCATGGAGTCCTCGCCTCCCACAGTGCAATAAGCAGGAAGCAGAGTACAGCTCTGTGTGAGGGTCCCTCTATTGAGTAAAGAGGCAGCAGTGAGTGAGGGGTCTCAGAAGTAAGGCAAAAGGAATTGGGCTTTGCTGCTTATGAAGCTCCTAGGAATGTTTTTATGTCCTGCAAGGAAAGGACAGAAGGCCCAGTCCGAAGGAGCAGCAAATCTGTGGCCAAGAGAGCTGCTTGTTCCCCAGAGGCTCCAAGGCAGATCCAGCCCCCGGGAGTCACCCACCCCATCCCAGGACAGCCTCAGAGCCGGGGCTGCACCTGATAAGGTGCTGGGCTCCTGACTACTTCTCTGAGGGCCATAGTCCCAAAGACGTGACCACTGATGACAGCACCTGAGGAAGCTGCTGCTGAACCAGGGTCCCCTGCCACCTGAAGGCTTTGCCCAGAGAAGCCACAACCAGCACTGTAGACATCTCCACCTCTAAAGAGAAGGTCTAGGACTGCTTCTAAATGGATCAGAGACAAATGGGAGGGCCGATGTGCACCGGATCGAGGGGGCGCCGTGCTTACCGCTCAGGAGCACCTTGAGCTGCCGGTCGTAGAACTCTGCCTCGCGGTGGGACACCAGGGCGCACTCGGCGCACTGCCGCACGGGGTCCACAAAGCACATGCGCCGGAGTGGCACCTTCTGGCCGCAGCACCTATCACAGAAGCACTTCCCGCAGCGGCGGCAGTGGTGCTAGCGGGGCAGAGGGGCCGTGAGCAGGGCCAGAACATGGGTGTCCTGAGCCCACCTTGTACCTGGGGCCATGTGCCACCTCCTCGTGAGCCCCAAGGAGGGTCTTCCTCACATGGTTGGCCTCTGCCTAGCTTGGGTCTTTTATAAAAATAATCAAAGGGCCACTTTTAATTTTTTTTTTTTTTTTTTTTTTTTTTTTTTGGCCTTTCAAATCTTGCTGCCCAGGCAGGAATGGGTGCACCTGAGGGCAGCCTGTGGGGCCTGTGGCCGCAGGAGCCCCACCAGTGCAGGAGCAGCATGTGACTCTCTTCAGGACTCACCAGAACAGGGCATCACTTGAACCCAAAGGACCCTACACTACCCATTCCCTCCTGGAAAGGGGCTCACTGTCCCACTGGGCCTACCCAGGTCAGTGCTCCTACCGCCAGCCACCTGATGGCCTCAACTCACCTTTCTGGTGATAAAGTCGAATTTGGCATCACACTGCATACATCTTGGACACTAGGAGAGAATGCGACAGAGTATTAAAGCCCGGCCCTGCCACGTGGCTAATCTGCTGAGGCAGGGCCAGGAGGCACCGAGACCATCAGAAAGCCAGTCTCCCACCTGCATCTGGAGACAGCTGGCAGCAGGGCCGTTCCTGTGCAGTAAGTGGCAGGACAGCACACACGAACTTACTGCCCGGCTCAGAAGCCAGGCAGGCTCGGTGGGCCTCGCCCAGACCTGAGGAGAGGCAAGTGATGCCAAGGCCTGCGTGCCGGGGCAGAGTCCTACAGGTCCTGCAGGTCCCCAGGCAGGACTTGTTGTGTCTGCCACAGTGCTTGGGTCATCCTAGGGGCTTCTGTCTAGCCCTAGTGCTATTACAGCCAAAGGCTGGCATACAGGAAGTGACCATGACATTTCATAGCAGGAGTTGACCTGGACCAGGAAAGGACATGTATCACTCTGCTTTACAAATGAAGGAAGTCCAGGAAATCTGCTAAGGGGCCCTCCATACAATGAAAGTCCAGGCAGCTGAGTCAGAGTTGACTCTGGGTGCGAGCCGGACCTGTGAAGGAATATCTGGGACAAGGGGGATCCAATATGGACGGGTGCCTGGCTTGGAGACGCCCTAAGCTATTCCCTCAAACAGGCACAAGGAGGGGACTGCTGAGACCCACAGCCTCGGGCTCTAGAGGCGGCCCCTTCTGGCAGTGCAACTTCCCTGCAGACAGACGAGAATGACTGGGCGTGGGCAGACCTGGGATTGATGGGTACCTGCCAAGTGGTCAGCAAACAGGGCCAGGTCACATGGTGAACAGGGCGGGATCAAGCCCCTTGCAGTGCTTGCCTCCTCTGCTGCACTCCCTCCCATAGCAGCAAGCCAGGGCACTGTCTGTGCTGAGTTTGGCCCACACTTCCAGTTTCTTCAAGGCGGAACCTCAGAATCAAATTAAGTAGTCCCAGTTCAGAGGAGCCGGTTCATAGCAATGCCCAGAGCAGAAAACAAATGTTTTCTCCAGGTGGCCTGGTGCCAGTGAAATCCAGGGAACAAGAACGTCTCCCAGTACTCTGGGGCCTCAGGTTCTGTGGCTGGGCATAGTGTCATTATGACCCTGAGGAGGAACATTCTCTTCACAATCCCAGAACAGCAGAGCAAGGAAGGCACTGTGGCTCCTGGCCGTGGGTATCTGCTCACTCGCAGCAGATCTAGATCATCACCTTCTTTCTGAATTATCTAAAAGAATCCCATGCCCCAGGTAGCCTTGCACACATAGCACATGACCCCAGCTGGAGCAGATGGGACTCGGGTACCCAGGGGAGGCCTGGGACAGAGATGACCTGACACCGAGGAAACGCTGCAGGAAGGGAGGCTGAGAAGCTACAACCATGGGAACCTGCACCCAAGCTCGCTTCAGACCATGTGGTCTGCAATAGTCAGAACTGAACTTGATCCACTTAGAAAGCAAATTCGAAATGCTCACTACAGTGCCCAGCACACTGATCAAGTGCCCCCAGCCATTCCCTGCAGTCACTCATGGGGGGTGGTGGCAGCCCTCTGCGCAGGTCCCTGTGGACTGAGGCCTGTCCAATCCCTGCTGCTGGACCCCTGCCAGCACTGGGCTCCCAGCCCTTGAGGGAGAGCCTGCAAGCCCAAGGTCATGTTGCACTGTGTGTAGCCTCAGCTGGAACACTAGCCAAGTCCCCAAGGTCCCCTTGCAGGCAGCAAAGATCTTGAAACAAGTCATAGCCCAAGTCCTCACTGTCACCTCCTAGGTGAGAACGCTGCCTGTGAGCTTCCCACTCAAGCACAGGCACCCCTCGGCCTACTTCTGGAGACCAGAGCTCCTGGCTTTCTGTGTAGTTCCACTCAGAACACAACCAGGACACAATCGAACTTAGGTAGGTTTCCTGCCACAAACCCCTGGTGACCACAGGGTGGTATATGCAAACTGGTTCACCCCCAACGGGGAAGGTTCTGCCCTGGAATGGCCTCCTGTTGGTAGGGGACACTGTTGGTTGAGCCCATACACAGCTGTTCCATCACTGACACCCAGGTGGCACACACTAGGACCCTGGCTGGGAAGGAGTTCCATCACGCACCCTCTAACCAAACAAAGGAAATCTCCATGAAAATAGAGATTCTCAGTGCCATGAGCCAGGCTTGCTTTCCCCCTTGTCCTGCTCACTGGTGCTCCCCAAGCCAGGACCTGTAGCCCTGGGGAGCCCACGGCCTCTGTGAGGACCAAACAAAAGTGCCAGAAGGCTAGTGTTCAGGTAGCCCCTCGGTGTGACAGGTACGACTTGCCAGAGACCCCAGGTCAGGACATGGCCTGAGCAGCCAGGAGCAACCTGGACATGAGTGCACAAATGAGCCAGTAACTCAACAGTGGGTCTCTCCTTAGGGAGAGATGGAGGCCTCTTTGCTTTTGGTGACTAAGGACTCAGTTGAATATTTATCAAGAATCATCTACATTCAAGATGTAAGCCAAGATTCCTCCATGGAAATGGCCACATTAGAATAGAGCCAAAAAAGAGCTCAGACTCCTTATCTAACACGAGTGGCTCCAGGTCTTGTCACCAAGGACAGAGGGCAGTGCTACACTGCCAGCCCCAGCACTCAGTGTCGTGGGACACAGACCTCCAACTCTGACAGCCGCGGCCTAGGGCTGAAACACAGGCCTGACAAATGTGGCTTGGCCTATCTGCCCTGGCAACAGACCAGATGAGGAATAGGGGTCACTGTGGCCACTGGGCACCTTCTGTAACAGGACAGCAGGTCTGGGCAGGGACCATAAGGAGTAGCACTTGTCACTGGTATCTGCCCCAGTTGTCACCAGCCATCTACTCTGTTCAGCCAGAAGCACACTAACTCACACACCAAATGCCCCTACAAGTCCCGGAGGCTCTTCACTGTCCCCTCTGCTGCCCCAACCTGCAGGCTTGTGAACACTGCCCCTGCTTGCTCTGCACGCCCCTCTCAGCCTCAGCCTCTTCACATGTAGACCTGGAAGACCCTGGCGTGAAGCAGCTGTCAAGGACACAGAACCACCATCACCTACTGCCCTGTCTTGACTCCATGAGCCTGCAAGGTCCCCAAAGGCAGGGGCTTCCCTCCATCCATGGACCCCCATAGTTGGTGTCCCAGCACCAGGCTGGTGAACAGATGCTCTACAAAAGCGATGCATGCAAATGGGCAGCCCTGAAGTTCCCCTCAGATGCCCAAAGCTGGCCGTAGTACTGGTCCAGCCCAGAGGCCAGCGGTGCTTGGACTCTGCTGTGCCTCAGGAAGGAATCCTCTGAGACCCACAGCCGCAAATGTGCCTTCACTTGGACAGCCAGGAGTCCTGTAGGGCGTCGCTGTTCTGTAAGGACAGGGCAGCACGCCTCCACTCCACCACGCTCCATGTGGCACTGCCCGAACTGCACACGGCTTCTAACCCTGAGCCTCCATGACAAACGCTTGTTTCCTCTCCCCTACACTGGTGTCTGGACTTGGAGACCAGGCCTGGCCCACTGCAGCCTCCAGAAGCCAGTCAGCATCTCTGCCCTGGGCTGCCTTCACCCTTAAGTGCCTGTAGGTTCTGGAATGCTCTGCATGCTGGACATAGTCTTCGTGGCTGTGCACTGTCTTTCTCCTCAACCCCAATCATCCGCCAATCACAGAAACCACTAGCATCCCCTGGAGGAGGCCTCACAGTGGTGTGACTAGAGTTCTACCAGAGAGCCATGGCTCTCTGAGAGCGAGCAGCTGTTACAGTCCCTGGCGGCCCCCAGCACCACAGCACATCTTGAGACTTGCCATTGGAGACCACGTCTAGGGTATAAATCTGCTCCCTTAAAAATATAAATGATCCACAAGGCTTTTATTACTCTAAATAATGATGAACTTATTGAGAAAATTAACAGTTGTGTTTTGTTGTTGTTTTGTTTTGTTTTGTTTTTGATACTAGGGATTGAATTCAGGGCCTTGAACAAGCTAGACAACCATTCCCAGTCCTTTAAAAAAAATTTTTTTTGAGACAGTGTTGCTAAGTTGCTGATACTGGCCTTGAACTTGAAGTCCTCCTACCTCAGCCTCCTAAGTCACTGGGATCACAGCCATGTGCCACTGTATCCAGCCAAAAAAATGGACAGATTTTTAAACAAGTTGATTTCACTGGTTAAAAGAAAAATTTCAGATTTCCAATTTCAAACAACAACATTATAATATGAAAAGAGAACAAGAAAATAAATAACAGGTGAATCTGAGAGCAAAATTCCTGCCAAAAGCTGGGTGCAGCAGCACATGCCCACCAGCGACTCCAGAGGCTGAGGCAGGAGGGTATCAAGGTCAAGGCCAGCCTGGGCAACTCAGGGAAACCTTGCCTCAAAATAAAAAATAGAAAGGGCTGGGGTTGTAGCTCAGTGTTAGAGTGCTTGGCCCTGGGTTTAATCCCCAGTACTCAGCACCCAGACAACATATTTTTTTAATAACTTTTTTTAAAAATTTTTAATATGGTATAAAGGATGGAACCCAGTCCCTCACACCTGCTAGGCAAGTACTCTAATACTGAGCCACAACCCCAGTCCCAGACGAAATATTAACAACGATAACACTAATAATGAAATCTTGCCAAATAGCAACCCCAGATAACAAACCTCTCCAGAAGGGAAAAAGGGTGACAAGCCAGAGGCTGCCAGCTGCTGGGCTCGCAGGCTTTGCTGGGGGCAATGCAACTACTTCAGGAGGCCAAGAGGACACAGCGAGGCCCAGAAACCTGCCTCCACCACGTGTAGCAAAGGGCGCTGCAACACCAGCCTGTCGGCCCCACAGTCACATGTCCCAGTAAGCAGACACCGGCAAGGCAGGGCTGGCAGGTACAGGTGGTGACAAGTGCTCGGGGACAATGGGAGTTCCGGAGGAAGAGAAAGGCAGAGTCAACTTGGCTGGTGACCTAATGAGACCCATCTGCTGCTTGATCCTCTGGCCAGGACTTGACAGACAACCTGCCCTGGACAGACTGCCCACCAGGACAGGTGGCAGGACTTGCTCCACAGGGAGTGGCATAGGGAGAGCAGGGAGTTCACTGTCACCTTCTTTACCAGCCCAACAGAGGCTGGGCAGTATGAGCTGTGGAGCTGCCCAGAGCGTAACTTGGGTGGTCACCAGATGAAAGAGAAAGGAGGAGGTAGGGCAGGTGGCACCAGGTGCTCCCAGTAAAGTCCCCACCCCAGATCCCACTTCCCTGCTGTCAGGCCCCGGAGGGCACTTGCTGACTCCTTCCTGGTCCAGTCACCAATGCTGACTCTACCTCCCGGGCAGTATTTATACTAAGCGTCCTGCTGGAAAGCGAGGCAGCCTTGAGCACAAAAGATGCCACTCAAGGGGCTGAGGGCAAACCCAGACCTGGATCAAGGTACCAAGTGAAGACTCCGCCTTGCTGCCAGCCAGAGGCGCCTGGGGCCACACCCTCCTGCAGTGAGGGGTGGTCCCCAGAGGCAAGCTCACAGGGCAGATCTTCAGGACTAGCCCCTAGAGGCTACCTGACAGCTGGTGGGAAACCAAAAGGTGGACGCCATCTGAAACGAGTTTGGAGGGCTTACGTGGACGTCCAGGCAAAGTTCCAGTAGAAAGAACAAGGCTTAAGGCTTCAGGCTGCAGGCGTCCCTCCTGGTGAGGCTGGAGAGAAGGGCAGCTGCCCCTTCCCCACTGTCCTCTCCGGGGCTTCTTCAAACTTCAGTCATTGACAGGGCTTTACATGCACGTGTCCACGTGCCGTTAGCTGGAGGCCACTCTTGAGGGCAGGAGCACAGCTTCTACCAAAGACCTCAGCTAACGCCTTGCTTTACTCGGGACCCTACCAGATGTTGGAAGGAGAATCCATAGAGAGGCCATGAGTGATGAGGACGTGAATGCGACAGATGTGAAGCTGTCTCCCTTGGGATGAGGGTGTGAGAGAGGACGCCGCCCAAGGGGCAGACATCCGGGGCCCTCAAGCATAGAACCTCCTGCTTGCTCTCAGGCTTTCGATTTACAGGGTTCTCAGATAATTCAGTCAATGAAAGGTGGGAACCATCCCAGAAGGGACCCAGGATCCCTCCATCACAGTGTCAGCCAGTTTCTCCTCGCATGACCCAAGCTCAGCCAGCCACAGGGATTCAGGAAGCTCTGTGCCCCAGGCAGCATCCTCACTGGGACTGCCAGTTCCACAACAACAGGAGGCTCTGGCAGCCTCGGCACCTCGCAAGGTGAACCTTACTTACCCTGTGGTCCTGGAAAACAATTTCAAAATCACTGACCTTCCCCGTACAACCCAGCGATGGTCACAAGTGCCCCTGGCCTCCCGCACCAGGCCATGCTTGGCAGGCCCTCCAAATCCCTCTGCCCCACAAAGCACTGGCTCAACTTGGTCGCTACTGACCAAGTGGAGCAAAGGCCCAGACACAGGACTGTACTGCAGAGAAGCTGCTCTTTCCGAAGCCCTGGCCCACCTGGCCTTTGATCTACTGTGGGAGCTGCCACCTCTTCCATCTGCAGTCACTCCTCCCACAAGAGAGTACCCCTTTCCTGTGAGACACCTGCAGAACTCCAGTCTAGCTGCCCCACTATGTTCGTCAGTTCCTCTGAGGCAGCTGTCCTACTAAATAAAACTCCTCCTTCTGAGCCCAGTACCTGTATGACACACTGGATTCCCACTGGTTCTGCATCTACAGTATCCATGTGTCAAAATGACAGCCACAGTTGTAGGCAGTGCCACAGATGGGAAGGAAAAGCAGGATGAGTTTCATGGATAGAATCCAAGTCCCTATGGTGGCATGCCCAGCAACCCACCCTCCAGCTCCCGAAGCACCTCCTTCCGAACACTTGGCACCCCTGGAGGCACAGGCGCACACTCCCCAAACGTCCTGCAGCATCTTTGAGCCACAACCCTCGCGGGCCGAAGAGATAACCTGGCATGAACTCAGCAGATGTGGGCTGGGCTAGACTTAGACTGACCCAGCTCTGGAAAGGGCCAGTGAGAACAGAGCTGTGCTCACAGGCGCCGTCTCAGGAGCGGCAGGAGTGACCCTGCCCCACGACCTACTGCATTGTCCACTCAGCGCAAGCCACGCAAGTAGCCAGTTCTCCACAGTCGGATACCTCTGTGCTTGGGTCACCTCCCAGCACAAGCATTGCACGAGGCCTTCAAAGCAAGCTGGGTGCATCCTGTTCCGCCATGGGTCAGCAACCAGTACAGGAAGTGACCTGGGGACTATCCCAACCAGTCCAACCTGCCCCTTTTCAAGGCTCCTCCAGAAAACTTTGGCAGGTTCTAGATTCTAGACCATGCTCCAGTACAGTAAAATTCAGAAGATAGGACTGGGGTTGTGGCTCAGTGGCGGAGCTCTTGCCTAGCACATGTAAGACACTGGGTTTAATCCTCAGCACCACATAAACATAAATAAATAAAAAATGGTGGGCTGGGTTTATGGCTCAGTGGTAAGCGCTTGCCTGGCATGTGTGAAGCATTGGGTTCACTTCTCAGCACCACATATGAATAAAATAAAAGGTCCATCAACAACTTAAATAAATAAAAAAATAATGGTGTGTCCATTTACAATTAAATATATATATTTATTTTACATGTATATATGTAAAATTTTATATATATATATATATATATAAAAATTCAAAAGCTATTTTTTATTTCAGTGCTAGGGCCAGAAACCAGGGCCTCATGCACAATAGGCAGGGCTCGATCACTGAGCTATACCCCAGCCCTCAAAATTCACTTTCTAAAAGTCAGAGCTTTAGCTCCCTCAGATTCTTGGGCCTTCTTGGGCTACTCAGATTGGTTAGTCATACTTCAGATGCCCTAGTGTGAGGGTGGTCCTGGGACACACCACCTTCCCTCCAGGGGGGGAACCAAACTTGTTATGAGGGACACCACACCAAGAGCATTTCAACCCAGCTTGTCAGCCATGCCAAGAATTCCCAAGACAGCCTGGGCAGAGCCCTGGTCCCACCTCACCACCCAGCACCTTTATAAGAGGCCAACTGCAAAGAAAGCCACCTTACTTAGAGTAAGAAGTGAAACAGTTATCACAGGTGATTCCAAAAGGGCTCAGTCACAACTGTGGAACTGTAAAATCAGGAAAATCTACTTCAGTGGAAAACACCTTGTCCAGACCACATGTTCTCACACTATCCACAAGGTCCACATGGATGTGAGCACTATTAAGATTGTATAGGCTGGGGCTGGGGCTCAGTCGGGGGGCATTCACCTAGCATGCGTGAACATATGCTTTGGGTTCAATCCTCAGCTCCACATAAAAATAAAGGTATTGTGTCCACCCACAACTAAAACGAAATATTTTCAAAAAAAGATTGTATAGGGCACACCACAAAAACATATAGCTTCACTTGTAGGCTTAAAAGCTTTTATTCAAAGATTTCATCAGGGATTGCTTCTTTGCTTTTTGGCTAAGATGAAGTGCAAATATCTCATTGGGGAACAGTCAGGGGGAAAATGGTCTAAAAGGGCTCCTCAAGGGGCAGTGAGACAGGTGAGAAGCTCCAGTCTAGACTTGCTGGCCTAGCCACGCTAAGGGGAGCACTTCACCACCCACAGCCAAGTTCTGGCCCCTGCTCTTCCCCACTCCATCTGTCAGTCCGTGCTCCCAGTCTCTGCTTGAACAGGTCATAAGGCCTGCTCGGGTTCCTCACTGAATTAATGAACCCAAAGCACATGTTCACTTCTATCCACACAAGAGTGGTAACATTACTTTTAAAAATCATCTTTTCCCCCAATTCTTTTATTGTGCTAAAACGCACATAACAAACTTGCCACCTGACTCCCTTCTGCACACACTTCAGGATCTGCAGGCACTCCCTGTTTGTGCTTAATCAGCACTAGTCAGGCGGCCAGGTGGAGGCAGGAAGATGCTGTGAGTTGGACAAGGGCCAAGGGTAAAGTGCAGAAGGGCAGGAACTCCAGGTACGCAGGGACCAGCACGGAGGGTCAGGGGTTTGACCTCACCCAACACGCCCAGGAGTGGCACCCTCTCTGGGCCTCTGGGAACTGAGTGCTGATCTGCGCCATCTTCTTCAGGGCTCTGGTCTAACTTCAGAGCTGGAAGGTGGCGCAGGGCAGCCTGTGGCCGCCTTCCCCAGCTTCTGGGCGCACAGGTCGCTTCGCAAGGGGCCCGCCAGGTGACTGCACTAACACCTGATTTCACTCCTCTGCTGTCTGTGGCAGAGTCGCCCAATGGGAGAGCATTTCCAAAAGTCACCAGTACTTTGGTATCTTTTAGACATTTTTGATTTACTCTGAAATAAGAAATTATAAGGAATGCCTGAAGCGCCTCCGTTTCCTTAGAAATGGCCTGGCTTTGCAGACTCCAGAACTTCTAAGAGTGCAAACTCCGAGATCTCAGAGGGCCGCACCCACCCAGGCAGGAGAGCCCATGGCGCCCTCCTTCTCCCACCTGGACAGGTGCTGGCCAGCCTCGCCCGGGCCCACCCGCCGAGGTGCACGCTGCAGGCGCGCGTCTAGACCGCGCCTCCCGCTCCCGCAGCGGAATCGCAGACTTAGAGTGAGAGGACAGGAGTGCTGGTACTCCCGAAGACAGACGCGGCCAAGCGCCTCCAGGGCCCAGGCCCGGAGGGAGAGAGGGCCCGGGCGGGGTCGCGCGCAGGCGGTTCCGAGGAGCCAGGACCGGGCCAAGCGGGGACGCACCTCCTTGTCTGGGACCCACTGCGGTTCCTCCAGGCCGAACGGGCTTCCGAAGGCGCGGTGCTCGGGCACCATGCGCAGGCCGCTGGGGGAGCGCACCAGCTTTTTGGCGTCGCGGCGGGCGGCCACCCCGGAGGACATGTCGCCACCTCGGCCCCTAGCGCCGCGGCTTGCGCCTCGCACCGCACCCAGCTGGGCAGCACCGCCCCGCCCGCGCGTGGCTGACAGCTTCGGCGCCCAATCGCCAAGCCGGGACCAGAGCACCGGCCAATCGGAGTCGGAGACTCCCCCTAGCAATTCTCTCCAATCCGCGCAAGGGCCCCACCTCTGCCACCCTGCGGGCCGCCACCAATCGGCGGCGAGGGCTGGCCTGGACTTACTCCGCCCCTCTAGGGGCGACCGAGACTTTTGACGGGCCGGTTGATCGGTCACGTAGGCGCCTCTTCGTGTCTGATTGGTGTGGCCGGCTCGGGGCGCCCGGCGCTCATTGGAAGAGAAGGCTGAGAGGGGCGGGCCGGCGCGAAAAGGCCTGAGGAGCGCGCGGTTGGTGAGAGTCCGGGCGACCGGTTGCGGTCGCGGCCTCGGCGCCGGGGCAGCGGGAGAGGTCGGTGCCCCACGGCCGAGGTGGCCCGAGGGGCATCGGGGAGGCCGCCGCGACCTCCGGGGCTGGTTGGCGAGTGGGCGCGCAGAGTTTTGGGGCTAAGGAGAGGCGGGGCCCCGGCGCCGCGGTAAAGCGCAGCACGGCCCAGGGCCCGCGCTCCGCGGCTCGCAGGACCTGTTGGGATGAAGGGTCCCGCGGCAGGGTCACGAGGGACCGCGGGAACAGAGCCTCGGGCGACGGCTTTGCCGCATGCACCGAAAGCATGGCTCCCGCTGGGTTTGTTACGGTCGGGTGGAGAACACAGGGAATGGAGGCCAGGCCCAGGTTGCTGCAGCTCCCGAGCTCAGAACAGACCCTGGAGCATACTTCCTGCCCCTGAATCCAGGCTGTGTGAGCTAACCTTGTGACTTGACCCCTCTGTGTTTGGTCAAAACGGAGATCATAGTATCATTGTTCAAGGCTTGCGTGAATTAACACAGGTTCCGACAGTCCTTGGAAGATCCCAAGTGTTGGACAGATGCTAGTGCCCACACTTTATTACCCTTGGTGGTTTATGGAGATGTCAGTGAACTTACCTTACCTGAATTTAGCTCTGAACTTAACAGAAAAATAACAGTTCCAGTGTTGAAGATGGTGCAGCCCCAGCAAGTGTGACGCGAGCATGGGCTGCACCCCTCCATCCCCCACTCCTGGTTTCCTTGGGTGACCTGTACCTCACTGTGCAGTAGCTTAGCTTGGACACTCTAGAAGACAAGAGTGGGGCAGTCTGTCAAGCTTCCTGACCACTGCCAGACACAGCGCATGTTTGGGGTTAAAGAAAAACGGTTTTCGGGCTGGGGATATAGCTCCGTTGGCAGAGTGCTTGCCTCACAAGCCCGAGGCCCTGGGTTCAATCCCCAGCACTGCAAAAAGAAAAAAAGGAAAAAAGTTTTTCGATGGCACTTGTTAAAGCTCAAAGGGCATCACGGTTGATCCAGGGACCAGGGTAGTTGGAGAGAGATACAAGGCCCACCGGAACACAGCCCATGTGAGGTCAGAGGGAGGAAAGTTACCAAGAGGAGATGTCAGCAGTCAGGGTGACTTGTGAAAGGTGACCAGCCCCACCTGGGTGGTGGAGGATGAGGAGCCTGGAGGAATGACAGGTGGGTGTGGACAGTTGGGTTCTTGCTACCCTGACTTAGCGAGGACTTCGCTGACACATGATTCCCCCACAAGCATGTGCGCAGGTGGGACTGGGAGAGGACCCGGGAGAGGACCCAGGAGCTGACGAGTTAGCCAAGTGGGGCGAGGTGTGACTCCGCACTAGTGTTCTTGCCTGGCATGCTAGTGGCTCTGGGTTTGATACCCAGGCACTGCAAAGAGAAAAAGCCAAGTGGAGGGTCTTGATGAATAACCAGTCTGCTTGCCCCCTCGCAAGCTTGAGGTGCAGGGTCCCTGCAGGCCCTTCTGTGCTGCCTGGTACCAGCCCAGTCTGAGGCAGCAGCCTCCTGCCAGCCCCAGGCCAGTGTCCCAGGAGCTTCCCACATAGAGGGAAGCACATAGATACTCGCCCTGGCCTCCAAACAGCACACTGGCTCTGCTTGGGAATCTAACTCCCCCATGCCAGATGCCAGCTCTGTCAGCAGCTTTTGAGCTGGTTTGAGTCCCCATTTCCCCCAGTCTCAGCCTGGCCTGCACCCGCCCTGCTTCCTTTGGAACATGGGTCCCAGTCCTAATGGTGTGGTTCTCTGTAGCTGCTAAGCCAGCTTCTGCTCAGATCTGCTGTCCATTGTCTATTGACCACCCTGAGTAGGGCCAGGCACTCTGCGTGTCTCCTGTCCAGCTGGACAGTGCTGTCAGCAGCCCAGCCCAAGAGCTTCCCCATGTGTTGCTCCAGGTCACAGCAGGGCAGGACCAGTAGCCGACTTGGAAGGCCCACAGTTCTGGGCCCCAGGAGCCTTGTGACCCCATCAGGAAGTGTGTCCTCCAGCCACAGCTTCCTTCTGCCCAGCCACTGCCTTCCAGGTGCTGTGGTTGGCGAGGCGCAGCTGTGCCCTGGTTCTGAGTCTGAACCCTAGCCGTTCTTGGCTTCTCAGCCATGCTGGTGCAGGATGTGTCCCCAGCCAGCCTGGAGGATGCAGAAGGCAGGCCTGGTTCTGACATCGCCACACCCCGAGTCCATGGGGGAAGCCTCACCCACTGCTGCCCGCTTCCCCTGGGTAGAACCAGCCCCCAAGTGCTGGCTTGTCCAGGACACTGGCCTCACATTTCCCAGCACCCCAGCTGCATTCCTGACCTTGCTGTTGGGAGGCCACCAGGAACAGCTTGTTGGAAAGGGCTGAGTCCCTGCACAGCCATCCCAGGCGGGATCCCAGCATCTCAGACCACTGGTACCCCTTCCTGGGAGGGCACCCACATGTCGATGTGTGAGGTGGGCAGCAGCCTTGCCCTGCAGCCACTTACTTCTGCCTTGCCAGGGTCCCCCAGGCTCCTGCAAGATCCTAAGCATACTTTTTTTCTCCATGCTTTCCTGAATACCCAGGGAAGTTAAGCCGGAGATTGCCGAGGACATTTTAGTCCTATGAGCCCCATTTGAGGGGACCTGGGACCAGATGTGTCATCCCAGTGTTACAGAGCTGGGGCCTTGCAAGAAACTGAGGCAGCATGAAGACCTCTCTTAACCCCGATTCTTGTGACCAAGTCAAAGATTTCAGACATGTCGCTCAGAGTAACAGGAATGAGTTCATTGAAGGGATAGGAAAGGGGAAAGGGGAAAGGGGACAGTCTCAAGCGACAGGGACACTGTGCCTCTCCTGCGCTCCAGTTTTATTGGGTCCCAGAGAAGTTTCCAGAGTCCCGCCCAGGTCCACCTCCTGACTTTTGACTGACAGCAGGATGACATCAGACTTTCAAGGCCCCTCTGCCATGACGACTCTAGGTCGCCTTGGCCCATGCTGTCCAGTCCTAACTGGAGTCTTACCCATCCACGCTTGCGGATTTCAGGGTTAGGAGGAATCATCCCGACCTCCCTGGTCACCTTCAGGGTAACTTGGGCTCCTCCATCGACTGTCCCAGGCCTGCATGTCGCCTGCAGTTAGCGGGTAGTTTGCTGAGCACTGCGACGTGTCCTGTCCACTAGGCCAGCAGGGCTGCTGTCAGTTGCTTCTTAGAGAAGAAAGTGCGTGGGGTCAGCACGTGGGCGCAGCTTGCAGAGTGTCCACCGCGTTCCCATCGCACTCATCTGTCTGCCCCCACCTCCAGGAGAGCAGTGGGTGCTGGCAAGGGTGTGCTTCTCAGGCCAGATGTCCTCAGCACCCCAGGGCTTCAACTGCCACGTCGCTCTTGGAGGTAGATGCTCTGGACTTCATGGGACAGTGTCCCAGGACAGTACACCTCCTCTGTCCTCAGGTGGAGACCTGTCCACACTCATGCTCGCTCCTTCAGGCTGCCTGCGTGGAAAGCCAGCACCTCAGATCTGTGGCCCTCACTCTGTTCCCCTGGAACGCGATCTGGTGGTCGACCCATTGAGAACATGGATCTGGACCAGCTGGACCTGAATCCTAGGATTATTGACGCAGTTAAGAAAGGTATTTTTACTTCCGTAGGTTGGTGAATCACGTGAATGGGTAGGTGTGCGGCATGCTTGTCGCAGAACAGTCACAGAATGTGGACTGTCCAGTGTTCCCCAAGGCCCCGGTCCTGACTGGCACCAGGGTCGGGACATGTACCACGTGTGTCACCAGAAAGGACTTTCAAGGTTCCTCTGTCACAGCGTGCACACGCGTGGCCTGAGGAGGGCGGTGGTCTGCTCACCCTGAGTAATCTGGGTCTAATCGGGCTGCCAAGTCACGTGTGCTGCTGGCATGGCCTGGTCCCCTGCTGCCAGTCCTCAGAGGCTTCCTGATGGGGCCTGCGCCGCACTCCCACTGAGTGGACCCTGAGGTGGTCTTCCGGAGCGCTGGTCTGCCAGGTCCGTTGGCTCCTTCCCAGGTGCTCCAGGGCTGGGCGGCTCACCGTGAGGCTGCTTTTCCTGGCGTGTCCACCCCAGGCACACTCTGTCCTCAGCTGCCTCTGCAGGCTGCACAGGCTGTTCCCCAGGCCCTGCTTCTGGGCTCCCCTTTCGCCATCCCTATCCCCTGGGGTCTCTGTAGGGACGCTTCAGCTCAGGACACTCCCTGATCACAGCACGGAACCCTGAGCACACACAGGGCCCTGCCCCACTGCCCCTGCTCACAGCTGCTGACCTTGTCCTGCTGGTGGTGGCCTCATGATCACAGAATGGTTGCCGTCACTACCAACACCATGCCTGCAGTTGAGACAGGGAGAACAGGCTCTACCAGAGAGCCGTGCTTTCTCATCTGTCACCTGCCGGCTGCCCCCAAGAACCTCCCTCACACCGCGCTCCTTGTTTTGACATCAGCGCCCACATGCCCGGTGGGCCTCCTCACTCCTGGCCTCTGCGTTCTTTCCGCGAGTCTCTTTCAGAGCGTTTCAGGACTTGTTTCCTTTCATGCATCCAACCTGTCTTGACTGGGCCTCCAGCCATGTGGCCCAGCAGTGGTGACCGCCAGCTGCGCTGGACTCCGGCCTGTGTCCCCTCCCCTCGTGTTCTCTTGCCGCTTTCCGGATCCACTGTGGGTGTTCCCGCAGCAGTTTTTCTTTCTGCTAGTTCAGAAGTTGAAAGTAGTGCGCATGCCTGGCTCCCCAGTGGCAGGCTGCGTCCCCCCACAGTCAGCCCTTCCCTCCCTGGCCGTCCCACCTCCTGACCTCACGCTTGCCCCTGCGCCCTCCCCGGTCCCCTTTCTCTTTTTCAACCCCAGGGCCCTGCGTGTGTCAGGCAGGTGCTTTTCCATGGAGCTTCATCCCAGCCCTTGACTTGAGACAGATCCCCCTGCCTCAGGCCCCGAGGGGTGACACCAGAGGCACATGCCACGTGCCTGGCAGCACTGCCCTCGGGAGCCATTTCCACTGGGTGGAATGGTGTGACAGTCACCTCCTTGTGGCACCTGGGACTTGCCCATGTCTCCAGCTCCTGCTGCTGCTAATGCCAGGCCCCGTGGCCCGATGGCAGTGTGCAGTGAAGGCCCTGCACACTGGTCCCTGCAGGCCTCCCTGCCTCCACTGTCCTCATCCCACTGCAGCCAGACTTCCCAGGACTGGCACTACAGGGCCCAGACCCAGGGGCACAGCCTTGGCTCTGACTTCCCGGCTCTCCCTGACAGCGGCCAAGCTGAGGGCAGTGAAGGAGGTCCTGCACTTCTCTGGAGCTGACCTGCAGAGACTGACCGGCCTGTCCAGCCCTGACGTCCAGCACCTGCTGACAGCAGCCTCCTTGCACTTGCGTGGGGGCCCCATCCTCACAGGTGGGTGCAGAGCATCTGTGGGCAGGCGCCTGGAGTCCTGTCCCAGGAGCTGTGGGCAGCGTGTGCACAGATTCCAATCATGGACCACCTGGCGGAGCCCATGCCCAGGCCCCCTGTACTTGTCCTGGGCCTGTGTGTGTGGGAGGGTGAGGCATGTGCTTCCACGGGAGGTGTGGGCACCCCTGGCTGCTTTCTTAGGTCAGAGAAGGGATGAGGCCACAGGTACGGGGGCAGTGGCTCAGCAGTGCCCAGCTGGGGCAGCAGAGGAACCCGCCCAGGGCCACCACCGAAAGTGTTGAAACTGGTGTGCTGGGCCGCCAGCTCCCCATGACCTGTGTGCCTGGCCAGACGGGGTTCACCCCGCCCTCCCTTGCAGACACTCAATGGTCCTGGGTCCCCTGGATCATGCAAAACACTGGCCTGTTGTGGCCAGCCTGGCCCCAGATAGGCCTTCCCAGCAACCATTGATTGTGCCTTGTTGGTTTTTGAGCCAACTTGAAGCCCAGCCAAACTGCTTTGCGACCCTGGGGACCATCAGGGTTCGAGGCCCATTTTAATTTCATGCACTCTCTGACAACAAGCCACCTGTGGCGTCTGGTTCAGCCTGGTGTCCCAGGCTTGGGGGAGCAGCCTCTTAGAACGTCCCTGGGTTATTGTGCCAAGAATTGAGAAGTCTAACAGGGACAGGTTCTCCTGGGTTCTACCTGGTGCACACTCAACCACCCAGCCAGGCCACCTCCCCTCTGTCCACCCTGTGTGACCCCCTGGCCTGTCTTTCCTGACACCACAGCCTGGGCAGGGGTGGGGTGCTGGGCAGGAAGCCGCCTGACCCCACCCCACCCTGCAGCACTGCACCTGTACCAGCAGAGGGAGCGCTTCCCCACACAGCACCAGCGCCTGAGCCTAGGCTGCCCCGTCCTGGACCGGCTCCTGGGCGGCGGCCTGCCCCTGGAGGGCATCACAGAGCTGGCCGGCCACAGCTCGGCTGGGAAGACCCAGTTGGCACTGCAGCTCTGCCTGGCCGTGCAGTTCCCACAGCGGCACGGAGGCCTAGACGCTGGTGAGTGGCCACCCTCCTCCTGGGGCAGGGAGGGGGTCCTGACCTGGTGGCTCCGGGTCCCAGCTCTGCTTTCAGCTGCTTTCCACCAAATGGGCTAGCGGGAGCCTTGGGCATTTCCCATGATTCTCATCTTCTTGCAGAAGAATAAGGGGAAGGCGAGCTGGGGCCTAGCCTGCACGGCCTGCCTTCAAGGGTAGCCCCTCTGCAGACCAAGCCTTGCCAGGGTCACTGGCCAGCACAAAGATGCCAGCCCTCAGGGTCACCACCTAGCGTGAGCCCCCCAACATACCACACCCACTGGCCAACGTCCCCTGCAGACCACATGGCCACAGCCAGAGTGCAGGGCCAGGGCATGTGACACATCTCCCTCTGAGCCTCAGGAGGGACAGTCAGGAGCCCAGGACAGCTAAGACACCATGCTGCCACATCCATGTGCACATGCAGTGAGCTGCGCCAGCAGTGGCCAGATGCAGCCAAGCTCCCAGAGCAGGGCTGGTGTCGGAGCTGTCCCACGTTCCTGCTGCCAGACTGTGCAGCCCAGTCCTGCACCTGCCTGCCCCCAGCCCACGTGCATCCCCAGGGGGCACGCATGAGCCACACTCCCTGGTGCTCTCCGTCACTCGAGGCGTGCGGCACTGTCCCTCGTGGTGGATTCGCACCTCCCTGACCCACAGGGATGCTGGCCGTCTCTTCTCTGCCTGTTGGCTTTGGAGACACATCTCTTAGGATCTCTGCCATTTTAAAGCTGCTTTCTTATCAAGTGTTAAGAACTTTGTGTATTCCCTGGGTACACGTCCCTTATCAAATGCCTTCTCTTTGGATCGTCTTCCTGAAGTGCAATTTGTTTATTTATTTTTTTGGTTGCTTACGTTTGGTGTCATTTAAAGTCATGAAAAGTTACCTGTGTTTTCTCCTAAGAGTCTTGGTGCCCATGTGTGGGCCATTCCGAGTTCATTGTCGCACATGGCATGAGGTCCAGCTTCAGTCCTTTGCAGGTGGACATCCAGTCATCCTGGCACCTGCTGTGCAGAGGCTCCTCTTCCTCGAGCTCCCTGGCATCTCTGATAGAAGCCAGATGCCCACAAACGCAAGGCTCGCTGTGGGCAGCTCCAGCTCTCAGTGCAGGCTCTCAGCACACTCCTGAGTGCAGAGTCCAGGCCAAGGCCACTGCCAGGGGCTGTGCAGGCCCCAGTGACCCAGCCACTCACCACACGTTTCCTGAGTCTTCCAGTTACCACCAAGGTGCAGTGTCACCGCACAGCAGAGCTGCAGGAGGAGCTTGGAGAGCAGAGCAGGGGACACTTCTGCTCCAAAGAGCCTTGGAGGGTCTCTAGGTCCAAGGGAAAGACATCTCCAAAAGCCCCTTGGCCCTGGCCATCCACGTGCTCCCCTGCCCAGCCTAGGGGGCCATGCTGGCCCCGGGCTCAGGCAACAGATGCGTGCAAACCCTGGGTGGGATGAGAACCAGCTCTGGTCCGCAGCTCAGGCCGGAGGGGAGGACCCTGACCCACGCAGTGGTTTGCTGTGTGGCCACAGGCCGGCAGCAGCTCCTCTGAAGCGTGGGGCGTCGGGCTTTCCAGGGGCCATCTACATCTGCACAGAGGACGCCTTCCCCAGCCGGCGGCTGCAGCAGCTTATGCAGCAGCAGCAGCGGCTGCGAGCAGATGTGCCCCAGGAGGTGGTCCAGAGCATCCGCTTCGGCAGCCAGATCTTCGTGGAGCACGCTGCCGACGCCGTGAGTGTCCCTGGGGTGCTACGGGGGCAGGTGGGGTCAGAGGGTGGAAGTTACCAAGAGATGTCAGCAGTCAGGGCTCTTGTGGTGAAGGGTGACCAGCCCCTTGGTCACCCCTGGGTAGTGAGTGGGTGTGGACAGTGGGGTTCTTGCTGCACTCACTTAGCAGGGACTAAGTCACTGACACCCAATTGCACAAGCACGTGCCCAGGTGGGGCTGGGAGAGGACTCGGGAACCCCGACAACTCTGGCCAAGCGAAGGATCTTGGCTGGAAGCCGCCCGTGGCCTGGTGGGCAGGGTACAGCGGCCCACCGTGCGTCCTCCAGCAGCACAAGCTGTCTGGCCCGTCTGCCCTGAGCTCGAGTTGCCAGCATTTGCTGCCTGGAATTCAGGTTTAACTGGGTGGGAGGTTCATCCGCCAGCCCCCAGGAGGACAGAGTGGGAGAGAAGCACAGGGGGACAGGGGCATCCTCTGGCCCAGGACCTCACACAGGTGGGGCAAGCTTCTGGCTCCCGGCCACCCCCAGACCCCAGCCCAGGTGTGAGGAGCCTTTGGCCGTCCCCTCCTGCCTCTGATGGCATCTGTCCTTGTGTGTGTGGCACTGCCCCTCCCGGCCAGCAGGGTCAGGCAGGAGCAAACCCCCACACCAGATATAAACACGGAGGGGCACCCTCCACACAGGGTAGGGCCCGCCTTTGAGAGTTGTATGGAAAGACTCATTCGAGTAAAAGATGAGGTGTATAAACTTTTAATTTTAAAAAATTTACAATAAAATACATATCACACAGTGCAGGAGCTAGCACAGGGCAGAGGACACAGGGAGGTCAGGCAGGCGCAGGACACGGATGCCCTTCCCCGACGGTCTTCTAGAGAGGGGCAGGACTGCACTCGCCTGCTATCACCTGCCTGGCCAGCCGAGCGCCTCTCTAAGGCCTTGCCATCAGGGTGGTCATTAGTATCTCGCTCCATGGTGGCGGTCAGGAGAACTAAGTTAGCACTGCAGCCCCAGCTGAGGGCCCTCCCAGCCTCAGCCTGCCGGTCCCAGGGCCAGCTCCGGGGCTGCATGGGGCAGCGTCCTGGCACCCTAGAGCAGACCAGGCCAGAATCACTGCAAGAGAAGGCAGCAGGTCAGGCCAGGCCCGCTCTGGAGACAGCTCTCAGGGCCATCCCCGCTGTGGCCTCGAGGCAGTGGCTGAGCACCAGCCTGCTAGGGCTGAGGGCTGGGAGGCCTGTGCGCTCGTCTCTGCAAGGCAGCTGCCCTGTGCAGAGCAGGGCCTCAGGCCACGCCTGTCCCCTCCACCTCCTCTGGCCCTGGCGGGGCCAGTGAGCAAACTCACATTAGAGCTGGCGTCCTCTAGGCTGCTGCTGTCGTTCTCCACACAAAGAGGCTCTGCTGGGGACGCCCTGGAGAGAAGCACAGATCGGGCGTCATGCTGGGCTGGACTCCAGGCCTTTGGTGGCTCCTTGGCACTGCAGGTGCCACAGCCTGGCTGGCTGTGACTGCCTGCAGACCTTGGACTAGTGCCTGTGTCCCCAGGCCTGACCACCCCATGTGTTCCTGCCTGGTGCTCTCTGCCATCATTGGCCACCTACTGCATCAGAGCCCCCCAGCTCTGGGGCCCAAAAAGCATAGTGGTCCCAAAGGGAAGACACCTGCCTTGCAGGGGGGCACATTTCCACCCCTGGCCCTGGCTTCTGAGCACAGGGTGGTGGGAGAACTGACCCCCGCCTGCATGGTCTCCCAGCATGCAATCCCGGGACTTGACACAGTTACTTTTGGGACAATGCCTGTTTTATACAGGACAGACTCTGGGACCCCTGCTTGGACCTGCTTGATGGCCACAGCCTGGCAATCGGGTGGCCACCAGCTGGCCTTGCAGATGCATCTGGGGCCAGGTGGTCTCAATATGTGTGGGGCCACTGGCGGAGGTGGGCCACGGGGCAGAGGAGCCTGAGTCCAGGTGTGAGCACAGGCAGTTCAGGAACGGCTGTCCCCCAGGGTGGGATGCTGCTGCAAGGGGCCACTGCCTGGGAGGGCCTGCAGCCTGTGAAACGGGAGCCCCTGGAGAGACCCAGGTGGAGCTCAAGGCGCTGGTGCAGTGTATAGTGAGGACACAGCCAACAGGGCAGTGCCCTGGGGACCTGGTCACCTGAAGGCCGTGGCCAGTGCAGGCCATGATACCGCCCCTCTCTCCACAGGACACCTTGTTGGAGTGTGTGAACACGAAGGTGCCCATCCTGCTGTCCCGGGGCATGGCCCGCCTAGTGGTCGTGGACTCCGTGGCAGGCCCCTTCCGCTGTGAATTTGATGGCCAGGCCTCAGCTGCCCGGGCCAGGCACCTGCAGTCCCTAGGGGCCACACTGCACCAGCTGAGCAGCACCTTCCAGAGCCCTGTGCTCTGCATCAACCAGGTGGGCCACGGCCAGCAGAGCTCAGGGAAGGCGGGGCGGGTGATGTGCCAGGAGGGCAGGTGGTGGCGGGACGTGGCCTGCATCCCCTCCTGTGCTGATGACGCTGAAACTTCCCCAAAATCTCGGCTACCCCAACTGACCACACTGGGCTCTTCCAGGTGACAGAGGCTGTGGAGGAGCAGTGCACAGCACGTGGGCCGCCAGGGTAAGTGCTGGCACCTCCTGACACTGGGCACAGGGTGGGGACACCATTTTTCCATAAGGAGCAACGGCCTGTCCTCCATGTTGCAGGCCCTGGGATGAGCACCTCTCCCCAGCCCTCGGCATAACCTGGGCCAACCAGCTCCTCGTGAGGCTGATGGCCTACCGGCTCCGCGAGGCGGCGGCTGCCCAGGGCCCACCTGGCCACCCAGCCCGGATCCTGCAGGTGCTCTCTGCCCCTCACCTGCCCCCCTCCTACTGCTTCTACACAGTCGAAACAGAAGGGGTGCGAGGGGCACTAGGGGCTGAGTCCTGCTAATGTGGACCAGGTCCCTAGAAACCCTGATTCTGGCTGAGCCCTGGAAGTGGTTAGTGCGGACGCACAGTGTCATGGTCCCCCAGGGTCAGTGGCACTGTTGGCCCTCCTCAGCCAGAGGAAGATGTTGAACAGCAATGCCCAGCTGAGGCTGCGCCCTCCCTTCTGGATCTCACCCACCCTGCTTGCTGGCCCTTGAACGGAGAAGGCTGGCCTTCTCCGTGGAGAAGACTCCACGGAGCCGATGGCTTCTGGGGTTGTCGCTACAATGCCTCACAAGGGGCTGCCCTGTCCTCAGCTCGCCCCATCCACACCCCTGTGGGCTGGGGCCTTGAATTCCCCTGGACCTGGGAGCAGACCCAATGGAGTGCCCGCCTCCTGTAGGGTGGTCCTCAACCCCCACAAAACACCCCACACTGCTGAGGCTTCAGTGAGACACCCTCCACACGCTGCCTGGAAACGTGCAAATATAGTCAATTCCAAGAGACTTTCTAGTCTGAGGCAGCACGGAAACAAGCCCATCCCAGACCTCGGTGGGGGTGGGACTGGCTGGACTGCTGGTTGCCTCCCCACCCGAGTGCAGAAAGCTTCGGGAAACAGATGAGAGGAGAAGGAACCAGCAGTATCCAGTCAGGACATGCAGCAGCACTGGCCTGGCACAGTGTCCATGCTGGGGACACAACAGGATGCCCAGCAGGGCCACCTGCACAGGGCCAGCCTACCCTCACTTCTAGCTAGAGGATGAAGCCTCCTGGCAGCACAGTGGACCCTGGAATCTGGCCACCTGGCCATGACCTGAGGTTCAGCAGTCGCTGAGGGACTTGGCCTCTTCACAGGCAGGGCTGAGTTACAGTGGGCTCTACACAGTCTGCCAGTCCCTGTCCCTGTCACTGCTCTCCAGTGGGGAGACTGCAGCACAGGCCAGCCAAGTGGCTGGGCCATCCTGCAGCCCTAAGGCAGACCCCAGGGCCCCTGCAGAGGGGCCGTGCATGTTCAGACTGCACGTTCCTCAGGTGGGACGGTCCCTCAGCTCGCCAGAGCACTGGCACAAAGCTGTTCTGGGGCTGTGGGGCTGGACTCTGCCCAAACAGCCTTCCTGCGAAAGTGCAAATATAGTCAATTCCAAGAGACTTTCTAGGTAAAATGTATCAATTACAAAAATAAACTACAGCTCCAGACAGGTTCACTTCTCAGAGGTCACAGGCCTGGAGGCACAGAAAGGACACACCCACCTGCCTGGCTGAGTCTGCAGGTCTGCTCTCTGGGCAGGGAGACCGTCCTCCTGTTCCCCAAGGACTGTTTTTTGCCGTGTTATAAAACGCTTTTAGAACATGAGTTCCTTCCACAATGCCAGGGAACCACCTGTCAACAGTGTTGTGGGTCAGCCCAAGACTGCCACCCACCTGCACATACCACGTCTGCACTGGCAGCACAGCCCGAGCCTGGCCTCTGCCCAGGGTGGGCCTTAAGTGCAACTTCACACGTCGCTCTCAGAAGTCTAATCACAGGTGTTGCTGCAAAGTGCAAACGTGGGCAGCAGAACCCGGAAGTTCCACCAGTCACGAACAACCTTGGCAAGTGCTCGTGATCAGCACTGAGTTTCTGATGACATGGAATCCCTCACAGCTTTGGGACTAGGTGACAGAGATGGATGGATGGATGGATGGATGGATGGATGGATGGATGGATGGATGGATTGATTGATTCTTTTAGGAAAAAAGGAAGCTGTAGGTTTAATTCCCTCCAACCCCATCAACACCTGGGACCAGGTGCCACTTGGGAAGGAGCCCATGCAGTCCCCACCCTAGGCCTGGCTTCTGCCTCACTGTGCTGCCTACCTGGGCACGCTCCTGTGATATCTGTGGACAGTCCCCAGAGTGGCTAGCACACATGGCCACACGGCCCTGGGCAGCAGCTGCCCCACCTTCCTGGGTGTTCGTTGTTTTTGTTATTTTGTGAGTGGTGGCGGTGGAACCCAGGGCTTGCGAGGCCACCGTCCCACTAAATTGCCCAGCACGGCCTTGCACTTGGGATCCCTCTGCCTCGGCCTCCCCATTGTGCACCACCTGGCCCAGACTGGCTTTTGACTTGGGTTTGACAGAGACTGGAGAGACGAGTGCCACTCTTACTCAGGGTCCTCGCTCCTCCACTTCTGTCCTTAGAATGTTAAGGAGCAGATGGCCACACTGCAGACAGGCTGCACGCTACTCCCTCTGCAGAAGGGTGGCTTCCTGGTTGCAGCGGGCTTTGCACAGCCCTCAGCATTTCCACACAGGCTGGAGCACAGCAGTGTACCACAGGAGCCTGGCTCTGCTTTCTGGGCACTCTGGCCTTCCCAGGGGCTGCAGGTCCCACAGCCTGGAGTGGAGGGAGCTGGGGCCTGCAGCTTCCCTTTTCCTTGGGTAGCTTTGTGTGGGGAGCAGCTTGTCACACCAAGGGCTGTTCTAAACCTCACTGGACAGCATTTAGAAAGCAGGTTCCTGACCCCTGGGAAGCTGCAACGCAAACTAGCCACGAGCCTCCAAGAAGCAGCAGGAAGGCAGCATCCAAGTAGGAGTTGGCCAAGGCCCTTGGGGGCATGTGAGGGCCTTCTGGAAACAGATGCCCTTGCAGCACGACAGCTGGTGACAGGGAATCTGAAGACATCTCAAGGCCAATTGCTGCAACAAAACCCCAGGTGCTGTCACCTCTGACTGTGGATTCAAGACTGGCACGTGGGCCTGGCAGGCCTCAGCAGACCAACCCCTGGCCCAGCAGCACACAGAGGACAGCTTCGAGGAGGCCGGATGCAAACAAAGGGCAGGCTGTGGCTGCCGCCACCCATGCTGCTAGGTGAGAATGGAAACCCCAGTTCTGGCAGAGACTGTTGGGGCTGGACTCACCGCCTGCCGGTGGCTCATGCGCTGCCTGAAGCAGCAGTGTCTGGAGGTAGATCCGAATGGTTCTTCTGAACACTCACCCGTCAAAAAGCTTTTTAAAAAACTTAAGACACGTCTTTGTGTTTAGCTGCAGGGGCCAGCAGGCAAGGGCTGGGACCATGCCCTGGGCACCAAGCAGCTGGCCCTACAGAGGCCCTAAGGAAATGCGGGGTAGGGGAGGTATGGAGCCTGGCCAGCCTCCCTCAAGCACCCTGGCTTCTCTAACAGACCACCTCGAGCTCCCCTCTGAAAGGGTGTCCTCTAAGTCTGACTCCTTACAGGCTTGTCGCAATATTAAAATTTAAAGCAGATCCGATGTCATGGCAAAGGGGGGACAGAGAGATGCAGGTGTGTCCATGTGCAATGGCCCATCCAAACGTGCCCTGGCCTGCCAGTGCCACAGATGCAGGTGGGGAATAGAACTCTGAGCATGGCTGCCTGCTCTTTTCTAAAGGCAGCCCCTGAGGTTGGCAACCATCACCATCTAGGAAAGGAAGCCCAGCCACCGTCAAGGCCACGAGGGTCTCAGTGCTCCGCTACCCTCAGGGATTCTATCTAGCTCTGTCCTGCTCTGCAGGCCGGGTCAGTGTGGCTGGCACTCAGAGCTCTTAAGTCTGCAGACAATCACCTCATCCCTGCATGAAAACACCCTGCTTGGCCGGGACGTCCAGTGGCACCAGCTCCCTGAGGCCGGGGCCTGCTTGAGCTCCATGACGCTGAAGCTCCAGTGCTCAGGCCTGGAGGCCTTGAGTCTGCGTCCACCGCAGCTCTGGGCTGGGCTGCAGCCCAATGGCAGAACGCACGCTTGGCAGTGCTGTTGTGGGGTCATCCCCAGCGCCGGGAGCAACAGCGAGCCCCTCCCCCACTGCCAGGAGTGCGCAGCGTCCTCCCGCAGCCTCATGGGGCCCTGGAGAAGCCCTGGGCAGTGCCTCCCAGGTGCTGCTGGCCCTCCTGTCAGTGACTCACTGAGGTCAGTTGGATCTGGGCCACTTAAAGGGCTGCTGGCTCTCGGGTGTGGTGCCCGGGAATTAGCCACTGTGGGTGAGCTCTATGAGTCAGAGTAAGTCAGGGCCACCGGAGCTGCTCGGGGACCTGAGCAAACAGGGCCAGTTTTTGAAGCCTCCCAAAGGGCTGGCCACACCAGATGTTCAAAGGAATCAAAAAACAAAAAGGCCACTTCTGTGGAGAAAGGCCAACAGTCACAAATGCCAAGATGAAACACAACGTGTTGCACGTGTGTGAATGGACGGTGCAGCCAAGCACTGAAGGTCTTAGTGTCCAGATGCACGCCAGCCACATGCCACCTGGTGCTGGCCACCTTTAAAGTACTAGCTAACAGCTTAATAGGCAAAGAACTAGTTAGAGACTGAAAAAATCACACCAGCTCATCATGCCAGAATCGGTTGGGATTTGATGTTACTGAATCAGAATAAATCGCTTGGACTAGGTCAACCACTCTCCTGTGGGAATTTGCAACATGAGCACCCCTGGCTCACATGACCAACTTGAGCAGGAAGGGCACAGCCGGCCGTCGGACCTGCAGCCCTCCAGGGTGCTTGGGACAGCTAGTGCGGAGTAGCCAGGGCAGGAACAGGGAAGGCTCCTTACTTGGGAATGATCTTTGCCACCCACGTTAAGAACATTCAGAGAACTGGCATGCTTCATGCTGCGACCAGACATGGACATACAAAGACAAATGGATCAGCATGTCAGCCAGTCAGCAGGACAGGGGTCCCTGGACAGGAGCACCTGGGGAGTGGGCCTTCCCTAGCTTGGACTGAACACAGAAGCCCCTGCTACTCAGTGCCCTGGACAAAAGCCCAGTTTCCTGCATCTCTCAGCAAAGCACCCAGGCACTCTGGCATACCAAGCCCCTCTGTGCGGTGCTCTGCCCTCGGGTTCTGGAGGGTTAGGGAGGGCTCGCCCCACCCCAGGGCAGACTCAGAGCTCACTGTGAAGCTCCAACAGGCACACAAATATGTTCTGTATTTCATACGTTTTATATATTAATAGCAAGGAAAAACAATTTTATCATTAATAAGATAAATTCTTTTTTTTAAATTTTGAGTTATGTCCCCAGCCCAATAAGATAAATCCTGAAGGGAGTATTTCTTACTTAGAAAACCAGCATTTAAAACAAATTTCATGTCTTTACATGTAAAGAAATACAGCCATTTATACATATATTTACTTGTTCTCCCATTTAATAACTTTTCAATACTTGAGATGGCCTGCGAATTATCGGTAACCTAGATTTAAAATACAGAGACTCATAAAATCACTTCCCTGTTCGCCTCCTCCATGGACACCTCTGGACATAAAGTCACTTCAGCTTTTACACTGTGACACTGCTGATGTCCCTGGAGAGTTCCCACGGGACCTGTGGTTCTAAACATGAACTGCACACCAGTGGTGGGGGTGTGGGTATTGGAGCTGAGGGCGAGGGCCAGGGACATGGGAGCAGTGTCCAGTAAGCGGTTCTTGGCTAGCTCTCACTGACGGCAACACGCAGACCTGAGTTAACCTTTCCCCAAGCAAAACGCACCCAGGATGTCCCAATAGGACGGAACTGTCCGAGAAGCCACCCGGATGCTGCCAGAGCCCTATACTAGTTTTTCTCCACCTAGAACTACTCCCGACAAAGTGCAAGATCAAACCACTCGGTTCTGTCCTCACAGGTTTGACTGTTCTCTCAGTGGCCAATTAACTTCTAAGACAGTTACACAGCCTTCTCCCTCAATGTGACCCCTCGAGTGACTCTGCCTTTCACTCTGGGGCATTTTGGGACTCTTCGTCCCAAAGGACGAAGCCTTTGGGAGTCCAAGCTCAGCAGTGAGCCACCATGCCTACTACTGACACATCTGGTCAGCGACTCACATGGCGGCCCCAGTCCAGCAGGCTCAGCACCACCCTGGCACTTGCTGGAAAGGCAGATGCCAGGCAGCCGGTGGGAGGAGCCTGAGAAGCCTGCCTCATTCTCTCCACGGGACTCAGGTCCCAAAGCCTCTGAGGAACTAAAGCCCTGGACAGGGTGTTCTGATGTCCAAATTGTTCTGCTCAAAAAGGTCACCTTAAGGGGGCAGGGGCAGACCCAGCGGCCATGGGGCACCACTGAACCCTCCCAGTGCCATGAGAAATATACAGCCCTTCCAGAGTCACTTGGTGCGACCTGTCCTTCCAGACCTGAAAATGTGCAAACCTCTCAGAATCAGACACTTCACCCCAAGGCAGGCCAGAGCCGTCTCCCGAGGGAGGCCAGCAGGAGGCGGTATGCCAAGGCCCAGGGACCTTGAACTACCCCCACGGGCAGTCCTGAGGAGCTCACAGCAGAATAAATGCTGCGCCTGCCAAGGGACACCCAGCTCCCAAAAGCCACCAGAAGTTTTCAACTACAAGTGAATCTACTCCTAGAGGGACAGAGTGGCCAAGAGGGCCAAGTGCAGACACAGCAGAGGCCACTGTGGACCCTCTGGCCAGATCTCTACTGGCGTGGAGGCACAAGGTATGGGTGATGGCAGGGTCTCAGGCGCAGGTCCTACATGCCCAAGGGAATCGGAACAGCCTCTGTTTTAAAGGGCAGAATAACTAAACAGCTGAAAGGGACAGGACTCAACATCTCTCACGAGTTCTCAGTGGACTGACAGCCCTGAGCTGACCAGAGTTTGACTGCAGAACATTTCCAGTGGGATTGCCTCCTGCCCCTGCACTGCTGGGCACTGAAGCCGGGGTGCTCTACCACCGAGCACACCCCTAGTGTTTTTTATGTTAAGATAGGATCTTGCTAAGTTGCTCCAACTTGCCATCCACCTGCCTCAGCCTCCTGAGCTGCTGGGATTACAGACAGGTGCCACCGCGCCCAGCTGGGAAACATCAGCAGTGTGGACACAGTTGTAGAGAAGACTCCAAGACCCGTGACTTAGACCTTTTTTTAGCACATGGAAACTGAAGGTATTAAAATATAAACTCTTTTTAAAAAGTCATAAAACTACAGTCCTTTTATCAAAAACCTTTTTCTCCTGGTAGTGATATCTGCATGAGAGTTAATGTACTCATAGTTAACATCTGATTATGAAAAATCAAAATTTTAAAGCATTTGAACTAATGCTAATTTTTTTAAAAATAAGCAACTCCTATCTAGGGTAAACAAGTCCCAAACAGTGTTGTAATATTAAAGTCCCACTTTTCACAGCAAAGGCTTTCTTTAAACATGTAACAAAAATCAAAGAATTCCATAAATTTCTTTTGAAGGCATCAACCCTTTGGACCATGAACAGGAAGTTTCACAATTATTTCCCAGCCTATCCTGAACAAAGACAGAACCTGCTACACCCCTCCCATTGTTGCGTCTGGGCCCAGGCAGGAAGTGCCTGGGGGCCTAGGGAGGAGGGGGGGCCTGGGCGGCAGGAGGGCTGGGCTGGGGAGATAGTTACCCAGGGTTCCTCGGCTCACTCTCTCGTGAACTTCCTCCCTTCAGCTTCCTAACCAGCTTCTCACTGCTGCGTCTAATGGAAGCCCGGAGTTTGCTAAAGGAACCACTGCGTTTTAAAGATCCAGTGCCATCCTGAAAAAAATGTGAACAATCGTGAAGCTGCGGGAGGATCCCCAGGCCCAGCGGGAGGCGGAGCAGGATGCCCAGCCCTGCCCAGCCCTGCCCAGCCACTCCAGTCCTGAGGCCACCAGCTGGGCAGTTTCATCAAAGGTGAGCCAGTGTGGTGAACCCCTGGGGACTGAAGCAGCTCTGGGAACAGCCACCCCATTCCCGAGGCCAGGTAATGAGACTGCGCCAGAGACAAGGAAGACACACACTCCAAAGAACACCAGGGCGGCTTCTAGGAATATCACCCCAATCCAATTCCATGTTCAGGGAACAGGTGAACGTGTGGTCCAGACGGGAATGCTCTGGACAGTTCCATCTACGGGCAGTGCTCAGCTGCACAGAGGGTCTCATCAGTGTTGGGTATCAAGTGAGAAAATTAGATACAAAGTTCATTTTCTACAAATAACTAAACGTCCTCAGACACCTTAAAGTAAAAGAGCCACCACCTGGCACTGTGACCAGCTCAGACACTAGGAATGAACTCCTGGCAGGACCCAACAGAAATCAGACACAGAAGGAAACGTGTGTCAACAGCGACGTTTATTCTCAGAACAGCCCCTTGGCAGGACCCCAGGGACCCGCTGCTTCGGGGCGCGGCAGCACGGCGCTCGTGGACCCAGCAGACAGACGCAGGACACAGGTCAGCTGGAGTGAGTTTATTAGAAGTTAGAAAGACACAAATACACATATCACTGAGCACTTGAGGATTAGTAGAGGAGAGCAGAATCGCCAAACTTCACACAGACTACACAGCAAACTACTGCAGCGTGTCCTGGAGGCCCTGCAGGGCCCCACCAGGCCTCTAGCACAAAGGGACGTGCAGCACATGCCCTACTCCTACAGCTCAGCGACTGTCCACAGGTCACCGTCATGCCACCATGGTAACTCCTGTGCGACACTTCTAACTACCTGGTATCAGAGTGAACAGCTAATCGCTCTTAATTTTTGAACTTGTGTGTTACACAGTAAATGGATTTTATTAATACAGTTCTTATTACTAAGTACATATCTGGCAAAGCTACATGTATACAGAAATCAGGAGCCCCCAAGAGGACAGCAGCACCGAGAGGAGGGCCAGTCACAGAGGTGCAGCTCTGACAAGCTCCTAGGGGCTGCTAGACACAGCGGGCAGCACTGAAGAGAGAGGGAAGCCGGAGAGGGCGCCGCCCGTCATGCAGGAGCAGAGTGAGAGGCACAGGGGCGGCTAGGCCTGTCAGACAGAAAGGAGAGAGAGCCACGTGAGCCCGCAGTGAGGAAGGGCAGCAGACCCTGCTCTGCGCAGCTTGGTAACAGTACTTCTAGGTCACGGATCTCAACAGCACTGTGCAGCCTCAGTACTGGGCACTGCCTCTGCCATCTGCCTCCACCAGCTCTGCAGCGATCAGTGCTGGGCCCCAGGGTACCCTGCCGGATTTCAGTGGGCACACTCCTAACAGTTGTCCAAGGGAAGGGGTGCTCTGGGAGTCTGGGTGGGCGTGTTAGAAATCTCTTTGAGGCCCACTGTCCACTGAGAGAGGCTTCACAGGTAACTGCACCAAGGAGACTCGGCACTGGAAGGCATGTGCAGGGACCAAAATGTCGGCCACAGATGGCATTACTTGGGCCTGTCTTGTGAAGCTCCCCCTAAGCCTCTCGTGGTACCCCAAGTCAGGCATGGCTCCCATTCTCTTAAAACACTGACATCTTAGACGTTTCAGAGACTTGAAGAACCACTGACTTTAAGTCGACAGCACATTTCACACATGCAGTTGACAATCTGAATAAAATGAGTTTCCACAGGCAGCAAGCCTCCTGGGTCCAGCTCGAGGGCAACCAGCATCTGACAGGAGCACAGACGCAGGCCTGTCCCCAGCCACTTGACTCACCATGGGGCTCACGCTGAGCAAGTCACTTAACCAGCCCGAGCTTCATCTTTCTCATCTTTAAAATGGAAAAATAAAACTTGTTACCAAAGCCTCAAGAATGCTGGGAGGAAATAAAACAGAAGTTCCCACTGCTCTTCACAAAAAGGAAGCTGGTGCCCTGTGCCTGTGGTGCAGGACAGCCCCGGCGGTCCACTGCACCCTGCCGCAGGTGCTCACCGTCCCCAGGCTTGACCCTAGGCTGACCACAGCACTCACCACCCTCCCCAGGGTCCAAAAGGATCTCAGGGTGTGGGCACACACTCACATGCACACGCACACGCTCACGGGGAGGGACGCCCACGCAGGCCAGCCGCCACTTCCTGTGAGCCCCGCGGGACAAGGTCCACAGCTGGTGCTCAGGGCCAGGCTGGGCCCATGATGGGCAGGCCTGCCCCCTCAGGGTGGTCCCACCCTGAGGATGGCAGCCACCCAGAGCCCAGGCAGATTTTCATCAGGACAAACTGGGAGCTGGGAGGCCCCAGCATCCTGACTCTTCTTTACATGCCATGAAGACATGGTATCACATGGGCTCTAGCAGAGATGGACGGTATGCAGTGGCGACCACCTTCTGTGCATGGAGGCTGCAGATGCTGCAGTTTTCAAACTTCTCTTTTTGGTATGATCTAGTTGTCTTCTGAGTGTAATTTTTCAAAAATAAAAATCTACTTCTAGTTAACCCTTATCCCATTCCCCAGTAATTCTGGGTAAGAATTCAGAGTATTAAAAACTTAGAAAAATCTCAGCACAGAGCAGCATGGGAGATGGGAGATGGGAGATGAGAGATGGGAGATGGGAGATGGAAGATGGGAGATGGGAGACGGGAGATAGGCTGGGGGCTGCTTCTGAGATGGCACCTGATCAGTACAGGCTGGGAGATAGGAGGCTCCCCAGGTGCTGGATGCTGGAAGTGTGTCCCAACACTGCTCTCAGCAGGACACAACCCAGAGGGGCCCCTTGGTGCCTGTGACTGAAGCACCCATTCCACAGTAGACATGAAGCCCCATGGACAGAGGCTAAGAAACCAGCATCACTCAGAAAAGGGTTCCCAGGCACAAGGCAGCTCTGCTCCCCCCAGTGGGCTCAGGACCTCTGGCCTGCCTGTGGAGCCCCAGGGAGTGGCAGCCTTGGTAGCGCACAGGCAAGAGGGCAGACTGCACCTCCTGAGCATGCGACCCTAGTGTCCAGACCTGACACCCACGCTCCCCAAGTCCACAGCATGCTGGTGGCCTTGCTTGCCTTCTCCTTTGCCACACGTGACCCCGCTCTCAGGTCTCAAGAGACAAGACTGCAGGGGCAATGACCAGGACCGGTTTGCCCAGTCTCTGACCATGGCACCCTTTGTTCTAGATGCCACTTCTGAATGCTGAGAAAAAGCAAGCCTAACATCCTAAGGAAATGGCCACTGTTCACTTAAGCAAAAGGCCTCGCATTAGCTCTGCTGAAAGTGCCACCACCTGAGAGGGCCAAATGGCTCTGCCCTGTGGCAGGCTGCAAGGTTCTGAAGGACGCTGAGCGGCTGGGTGGAGCTCAGCGGTGGAGCACTGGCCCAGCATGAGCCCAGCCTGGGTTCCCTCCCCAGCACTCCCACCCGATATCAGACACTGAAACCCTTTTTCTAAAAATTAAAATCTTACACAGAACCCCAATTTTAAATGAAAATTTGGGATCTGAGCTTAGAGGTGACAGGTGCAGTCTTGACATCTGCCTCTACACCCAGTTCACTTGTTTTATCTCAAATGCACAATCCTGATAAAAACCTTGATGAAAACAGTGGTTGCCAATAGCAACCGTTTTAAAATAGCCTGCTGGGTGACCTCAAAGAAGTCTTCACTTAGAGCCAGCAGGAGAAACCATGTGATTGTTCGTGCAAACAGACCAACATGCCGGGCTGCAGCTTGCTCACATCTCAACCAAACCAACTCTGTTCCTCGTGTGATCACACCTCTCAGCTGACAAAGAAATGCCTGCGTGTGCATACTGCCACCACTGCCTTTTTAAAATAGTAGACGTACAATTTGAAAATAAAATGTCATCAAAAGCCAGGGGAGCTGAATGCTACACAGAGCAATCTGAAGGCCACAGCCATCCCAGGAGGATGCAAGGTCTTGGCCATTCCACAGGAAGAAGGGCACCCTGCCCTGCTCAGGAACCTCTGAACTGGATGACCACTGGACGACTTACTGGATGGGTCAGTGAGTCACCCCTGCAGGCAAGGCATACTGCTGGGGCACCAGTCTGCAAGTCAAGTGTGCTATCCAGAAAAAGAAAAGCCCCAAGTCACAGTACAGGTTGTCCTACGTGATAATGTACCCAAAGTGAGAAAGGAAACAGGACAGGAGAAAGGGGGGTGCTCTCCTGGCCACCATGTGGGCACCTCCCGCCACATCGAGCCAGGAAGGTACCCAAGCCCCCTCCCAAGTGGACAGAAGCAGCCCCCTTCCTTCTCCAGCACGTCCTGAAGACACAGTGGATCCCTGGGCTGCCACAATCTCACTGTCACAGAAGTCATGTGGATATGGACCTAGAAATACTGTCTCAAGAGAAAGCTCCTCCAGAACTTCATTCAAGAGTCAAACTCTGCACGCAGGCATCTAAAGACCAAGCAGGGCAGGCCCCTCTGGAAAAGCATGCAGGCGTGAAGCAGCTGAGAAGAGTACAGTACACAGCTCCAATGGGGCAGGCACAGGCAGGAGGACTCCCTACCCTCACTGTGGTTTGGGACACTGCCCAGCGGGGCTTCAGCAGTCAAAGCAGATGCTGATTGGTTGTCTTGGCACAGAACGGTCCAAAGCAAGGAAGCTGCCAGGTGAGGACAGTGGAGAGAATGTTCTCCCTGAAACTCTGGCTGCTCCACCTTTCCAGACTGTTCAGTCGGGATGCTAGCTCCTACCAATGTGCTACAGCTAAAGAAAATTCTGAAGACAAATGAATTCTTTGTAAGACTGACATAAGAAGCTCCAGACTGCAATTTAATAAAATTGCACAACTGCAGCTGATCAAACCACTGTGCAGCTTCAAACACTGGATGGTGCGTGTGGATGGCAGATCACTGCTGATGAGGACACCAGCTCCAGACATGGAAAGCATCCGGGGCCACGTGCTCTCTGCAACACTGGGCAGACCGGGCAGTGGACTTCCCCAGAGCCGGCCAAGGAGAGCCAGGTGGGATCTGTGCAGCTCTCAGGGGTATGCCTGTTTCAAACACAGGTAGGTTCCACCTGAGAGGCTGGTCAGGCAACAGTGAAGAGCAGGATCACCAGACACCCCCAGAGCGGAAATGTGGCATTCAAGACTGAGGTGGGCCAGTGGGAGGCGCGGCCACCTGATGCTTCTGTCCGTGAGCTGTTCTTTTCTAAAAACAAGTGCCAGCATCTCTCTGAAGGCAACTTGGTTAACTCTAACACATCCAGAGCAGCCGGCTCAGTGAAGTCAGGAACATTGAGTTAGCAGTGAAACAGGCGAGTTAGAGAAGCAAGTTAGTTGTCTGCCACACTGACCCGGGGGGTGACGAGGCCTAAGTGTGGATGATGCTTTGAGTCGCCAGGACACTCAATCAGCATGGAGAGCTCACGGTTAAGCCAAGCAGCTCTCGTGGGCTCCCGAGGGGAAGCTGCCACTTCAAGCAAGTGGGGGACTTGAGTATTAGCAGCAGTTAGGGCTGTGGAAAGCTTCGGCATGTAATCCAGGAGGAGAAGGTCTAGCACAGGAGACAGACAAGGGTCAGCGAGCACTCCCGCTAGGTGAGCCAGCAACCCCGTGTGGCCAGCTGTGTACTGTACTTACCCCGTTCCACTCTACGCTCATACTCACTTCCTCCCCTCCATCAGGGCCACTCTCGTACTTGACCACGTCCACGTTGAGACTCTCCCGGCTCCTCCGCTTCTCCATGTTCTCAGGGTCATTTAGCACTTCAGCCACTCTCTGTTTGTGAACAGTGTCAAGACCCTGTGAGCCAGGCAGAGGGGAAATGGTAGGACCCATTAGCACTCAGGTCTTAGTATGGATTTCTCAGACACTTCAAGAAAAGACCCATTCTTAGTTACTTTGGAGGAAAAAAATCAGAAAATGGCTCGTTAGAGGGCTTCCTAAGTGACAGTAACAGCTCAGGGTTACACCGTGTCCACAAAGTCACAACTTAGGACCGAAGAACTCTTGAGTGTCTACTCCAAATTAAAAGCTGTAAAATGGCTGGGCACAGTGGCACATGCCTGCAATCCCAGCAGCTCAGGAGGCTGAGGCAGGAGGATCATTAGTTCAAAGCCAGTCTCAGCAACTTAGTAAGATCCTGTCTCAAAATAAAAAATTAAAAAGGGCTGGGGATGCAGCTCAGTGGTAGAACACCCCTGGGTTCAATCCCTGGTACAATAAAAAAAGAAAGAAAGCTAAAAACAGATGTTGAGCTCTAGGTAATGATTTATAAACTGAAATATTCAGTAGGAAGTGTACCAACACCTACAAATGATCCATCCTTCAAAAGGAAGGATGGCTAAAAGAGATGAGGTCAAGCATCTGAAACACAACACAATCCAGGTGAAGAACCAGGGTAAGCCGGACACTTCCTCAGGTGTGAGGAGTTCTGTGGGATGCCAGTGACACTGTCTACCAAGTGACCGAAGTGCCCTGACATCTCAGGTTCTGAAAACTCAAAGATTGCTTCCCTTCTTTTTTTTTTTTTTTTTTTTAAGCCAGCAAGTGAACCACGGGATCTTTACCACTGAGCTCCATCTCAACCCTTTTTATTTTTTGAGACAGCGTCTAAGTTACTTAGGCTGGCCTGGAACTTGTGATCCTCCTGCCTCAGCCTCCCAAGTCCCTGGGATCACAACAGGCATGTGCCACTGTGCCCAGTTCACTTTTCTGTTTTTTATTTTTTTATTTTTAATATTCTTAGTTGTAGATGGACACAATACCTTTATTTATATGTGGTGCCAAAGATGGAACCCAATGACTCACATGTGCTAGGCAAATGCTCTACCACTGAGACACAGCCCCAGCCCTAGTTTTATTTTTGATAGAAAGTTTCTTCAACCAGTCACTGACTCTCAAAAGGTATTTTACAAGCATATTTTCACAGCTTAGGAAGTGACAAGTAACTCGGGAGGCTGAGTCATGAGGTTCACAAGTCTGGGCAACATGGTGAGACACTATCTTCAAATACAAAATAGAAAGGATTGGGGCTCAGTGGTAGCACACTGGGCTCCATCCCCAGTACCAAAATAAGAAAAGAGAGTAGCCAGCGGAATGAGAATGCATCCTCTCCAGTCCATGGCCCCTCCCTGGCATCTGCGTGAGGCCAAGTGCGCTGAGGCCCAGCAGGAGATCCCCAAGCCCTCCCCTGCTGCCTGGGCCACAATGAGCAAGTCTGATGTCCTCCTATGGACACTGCTCCTTCCCTGCTTTTTGTGTCTTCTGCCTTCTGAGGCACAAGCCCAGAAGACAAGGGGACACAAAGCACTCCCAGGTCCTCTATCTGTACTGTTGCAACCCCCATCCCCATTTCATAACAAGACCTGGAAATCCAAAGCAAGGCCTGGCCTACTGACCCTGTCCCTGATGACAGCCCACACACACGTCACCTGACCCCTGTGCCACCTCCTGTCACAGGACCAGCACCAGCTGTGCCCCAGACCTCACCTGGGACCCCTCCTCACAGGGGAAGTGCTCTGCACACCAGCTGCGTGGGAGGCCTCGGAGGAGCATGGTTAGGGCAGGGCAGGGCGGAAAGGCTTCTGCCCCGGATCATGAGCACGTGTTCGTCTCTCCTCACCCTGTGAGACTGCTCTACAGGACACATGTCACTCAGCAAAAAGTGGCTGTAAACCCACAACCATAAAAATAGCCTACATGTATTCCAGTCAGAGAGAATATACCTACACTTGCCCCCCAACCCTAAAAATACAAAACAAAAACTGCTAGCATCATATGTACACACATACCTCTGCATAAAAATAACTCCTTAATCCTGAACTGGTGGTCAAAGGGCAAGCACAGGCATCTTTCCTGTTTTGGCACTGTCAATATATCCCCAGATAAGAAGCAAAGGGCTTCTTCACAGAATCCCCACCAATTGGGCAATAAAAAGTTCAACCCAGCCGGCAGGACTGAGCTAGCAGACTGCACATGCAGCCTTCTAATGACTACCTGGGAAGGGCCAGCTGCCACTGAAGGACAGCTGTGCCACAGAGAAGGCCATTCCAAGGGATGGCCACCCTGGAACCTATGCATGGCCCCCTCCAGGCAGGCACGCACAGGGGCTGCTCTCCATAGGCATCTCTAGTGTGCATAGTTTTGGGGTTTCCATAAGAGGTTAAAAAAAGAAAATTTTGCCAGGTGCAGTGGAATGTGCCTGTAATACCAGCGGCTTGGGACACTGAGGCAAGGAAGATCACAAGTTCAAAGACAGTCTGAGTAACAGTGAGTTGCTAAATAAAATACAAAGTAGGGCTGGGGATGTGGCTCAGTGGTTGAGTGCCCATGAGTTCTATATCCTTGGTACCCAAAAAGAGAAAAAAGAAAACTTTGAAGCAGACATCTTTTCTTTTTCATCAATCTTTTTTAAAAAGAGATGCAATCTATGTAATGGAGCAGTAGGTGAGTACCAGTTATTGTCAACTTTATGCCACTGTCCCCTCTATCTTCTTCCAGAACCTTCCTCATCCCAAAAGGGCCTCTTACCACTCCAGTCACTCCAGCCCTGCTTTCTGCCTCTGAGGATTTGCATGCTCTGAATGCTTCACTTCATCTGGATGGAACCCTACATTTGTCCTTCAGGGCTGAAGGTCTCAAGGCTCACTGACACAGCCTGTCAGTACGTCGTTCCTCTTGATGACCAGATGACCCACCTGCTTACGAGACCTCATGGCGGCTTCTTCTAATGTCTCTGCAGCTTCAAATTTCCCTTGACGTCGGTAAAGTGCTCCAAGGTTTTTCAAAGTAGTTGTAACAGTTGGGCTATAAAAACACATACAACATGCAGCACCATTAAGGACACATCTCAGGCAGCCACCGTCAAAGGCAGGCAACCTGGAGGTCTGTGGGAGCTGTGCTGTGTGACACTGTGCTGCCATGTTCTCCCTGCTTCCTTCCCCACTGTGCACCCTGCTTCACTGTCAGTGCCCTGGGCAGAGTGCAGCAGGATCACACAGAGTTCTCTCACAGGGGTGCCACGGGACCTGTTTTTCCTTCAACTGCAATGTTCTAAAGAGTGCTCACTGCCCAAGCAGACCTGCTGCCAGCGCTGTCAGACCCTGTCACTTCCGGCAAAAGCTCATAGCAGGCAGACACTGCATCCATCCAGGGCCTAGCCACTGATGGCCCCCTGGCCACCACAGAAGCATGTAGCTGGCATACGCAGGGGTCAGCACAGGTTCCTGGAGAGAGAGCTTGGCTTGTGCTGGGCAAGAGTGAGGGCAGGTCGCCATGTTGCCAATCACAACCTCCCATTTCACCAGAGCCTCAACAGCTGGTGACATTTGTGAGTTAAGGAAGTAAGGGCAGCCTGCAGACAGGATGGAGTGTGGCTGGACTCCTGACAGGAAAGTCTACTAATGTCTAACAAACCCCACAGCACTTCAGTACAGATGAGCACTGTGAGAGGTGTTTTTCTCTCACCACTGACAGGTCTTTCAGGTATAGAAATAAACCACTCCCATGGCTGTGAGACAAGTGCACAGAGGGGAGAAGAGGAGATGTGCTCATCATGCATCGTGGGAGGGGCTGCAGGGAGCTCAGGGAGGGCAGCTCCAGCAGGCTTCCTGAAGAAACAGGACAAGAGGGGAGCGATTCTTCGAGGAGGAGAAAGTTCAGACGGAAACAGAAGCAGACGAGGTACACTGTTCTGGCGGGCTGTGACAACCCTGCAGCACATGAGTGCAGGTGACACAGGATCAGGAGCACACAATCACCCCCGAGCTGCAAAGGCAGAGCGAGTGCGTCAGCACACCCAAGCAGCTGGGGAGGGCTTGCTGAGTGCGGGCCTTCCGAGTCCACTGCACGTCCACCCTGAGAGCTGTGAGGCTGCCTCGGTTCTCCTCATTTAAGTCCCGCACTTCCTCCCACTAGGTGGTTGTCCTTCACAGAGCAGCGATGGGCAGACCCACGCTACTGCAGCAGGCTGTGTGTGTGCAAATGGTCCACTGGCAGAGACAGTGGGATCTTGACTGGAACTGGGGAAATTCAGGACTATGTGACACTGGGGACATCCCCACTGTCCATCCCAAGCTGCAGCGCCCCTCTGTATCTCAGTTTGCCAGCTGACCAGACCCACCTGTCAACTTTGCAGGCTTTGTACCAGCCTCCATACTCTCCAAAAGACGTCCCGTCCTTCTGCTTTCCCTAAACAGTAAGAGAGTCAACGTGAAGGCCGTGAGGGCCGAGCACCACACCCCTCCACTCCGCCAGCCTTACTTTGCACTCCTCCCTCTCCTCAGCGTGCATCCAGATGGGCTTGTTTTCATCTAGGAAAGAAGAATGACATTCTGTAAGTCGCAAAGCAAGAGCCCAGTGAGCAGAACTTGCTAAGTCTCAGTGACTGCAAGGTTTTGTGTGCTCCTTCCCGTTCTTGCTCCTTGGACATGTCAAGTTCATGCTGGTGGAGAAGGCTGCTCTCATCAAGCCCTGCAGCCGCAAGAGCAGAAGCTGCAGGGCAAGCGCCTGGCCAACAACCCTACAGATGCAGGCCTGCCTCATACTGGAAGCACTTGGAATCTGAGCACCTCACATTACACCAAGACTGAGAAAGGGTAGAAGAGTTTGGGAGCAAAAGCAGAAAAGAATAAACCAATATTCCTTCAAAGTCCTAACTGCTCAGAACAAGAATACCTCCACTGGACAATGGACCCACACCACAAATGAAAGAAGGACCTTAACAACGAGGCTTATGAAAAGGCCTTTCTGTCTTGTGTTTTATCATTTGCATGCAGGATAAATCCAGTAAAGAAAACTGCTTTAAACTTGAGCCCGACTAACTACACTGTCCGTTACTATCGTGAGCAGGTAGCACACAGCAAATCCCAAGGAATCAGTCCACTTCAGGGGAACTTTTGAAAAGGAGCACCAGGAGGTAGCCTGGTACTTCTGTGGCAGGCAAGTCAGAATGTTCCCTGTGAACTGTGACACTCCAGGCAAGTGGGGCAGCCAACCCTGCCACATGGCTGCACCAGACCAGCAAACCCCAGGCCTACTCCAGCCTCAACAGCAGACTGACCACTCCACTCACTAGCAGAAAAACAAAGTACATTCTGGGCAAATGTTTCCAAAGTGTTTGCTAAAAAAAAATCTGTAAAAGGAAAAAGTAACCGCTTTTGGCGGCTGCCCCACATAGCCACACCCACATCCTGCTGAAACCCCAGAACACTGCTCAGGCCCACACTCAGCACCATCAGCCTGTGCCTTGCTATGGCCAGGAGGCAGGTCAACTCCCCAGTCTGACATGAGCCACCAGGAAGGCTGGGGAACCGGTGGGGGGAAGTCCAGGCAAGTTACACCATGGAGTGACAGGCCCCGGATGTGACACAGAGACCCAGGTAACAGCAGAACCACCTATTCCCATGCCATGCAGAGGGGAAATCCTGAAATTCTTTTTCTAGGATGCAACACATTCGCACAAATGAAATGCCTCAGTGGACAAAAAAGAACATATGTGCATCAATGAACAACATTCTAAGGCCTCCTGCACACCACCACCAACTGGCCCTATCCCGAAGCCTGTGGTAACACCCAGTGAAGGAAAACTAACAATTATTTTTAACTGAACAGTTTAAATTCAGTAAAATATTTGCTCCACAACTGTGTATTCAGCATTTACAAAACTTGAAGGCGTATACAGGAGATGTGGCCTGGCTCTTCGAGACAGACAACTGGTAGGTACACCTCTGACAGGCAGGGTTGCTTGGGGTCACACAGTTGCCCTAGACAGAATGGAGGCTGTAGCAAGGTACTCCAAGCTAGTGAGTACAGGCTGAGGCTGAAGCAAGCAGACTTGAGCAGCAGCAAGGGAAGATTTGAGGAACAGGTGGCCCCGAGCTCCTCGGCAGGGAGGGTCCTCCCAGAGCTACCAAGGAAGCCCAGCACAGCACATGCAGGGCGCTCACCACACTTGCCAAATAATGGACACATGAACAAGCAAAGAAGTGAATGGACACTTGAATGTGCCATGCCATCTCCTCATTCAGAAAACCATGAGATTCAAAGTAACTTCTATTTCAAAAATACTGGGAGAATGGGGGTACAGACAAATTGGAAATCACACTTCTTAACATACGCGAAGCTACTGCTTACCATCCACAGAACCAAATTCCCGTTCATGTGCACGAGTGAGAATCTCTTTGTACAATGTTTCTGCTTGCTTGAATTTTCCTTGTTTCAGGTAGCAGGATGCCTTAAAATAAAATATTTAGTGTTCTTCACACACAAATAAAACAAACATTTTCATCCACAGGTGAAATAACAAAACATTTGGATTGTTTTATTTTCAGGACTAGGAGTTGAACCAAGGTCTCTGAACATGCTAAGCAAGTGTTCCACCATTGAGCTACACCCTAGCACATTTTTTTTTATTTATTTTTTTAATTTTAATTTGTCCTTATTTTGAGATGGGGTCTTGCCAAATTCCCCAGCTGGCCTTGAACTTGTAATCCTCTTGCCTCCACCTCTGAGTAGCTGGGATCACAGGTGTGCAAAACATCCCCACCACATCTGTAACATACCAGGTTGTTTTTTGTCTTGGCCACATTTGGGTCATCGGGTCCCAGTTTTGTCTGGTAGATCTCCAGGGCTCTCTGGTAATAATATTCTACTTCTTCATACTTGCCCTGGTTCTGGCACAGTAAGGCCAGGTTATTTAACTGCTTGGCAACATCAGGGTGATCCTTTCCCAGAACCTGGGAATAGAGAATGGTGCATTGGAAACATTAGCTGTGTCACACCCTCCTGTCAGAAAGACCGACCCTTTAAGTCATAAATACGCTGTGTTCCACATCCAGACTTAAATGGCTCCCATGCCAGATAAAAAAAATAACCAGAAGGTGAGAAGGAACTGTGCTGATTTTCCTGGGCTACTTTCGAGTGCTCACTTTCTGTGACAAGCCTCGGGGCAGGCACCATTACTACCCACCATACCACGAAGAAAGAGACCAGGGCTTCAGGAAAGCGTGTGTCATCTGAGCCCAAACGCTGTCCCTGCTGCTTGGGGCCCTCTTCTCCAGCCTCCCTGCTGCCATGACTCACCCTCCAGGGCCCTCTTCAGTACCCAGAAGGGACCCCACAACCAAGGCCCAGGAGCCTTCACCCCATCCCTCTCTCCTGAGCACTTCACCAGGTCGTTCTCCTCTCCCTGGTGAGTCGCATGACCCAAAACCCTGTCCTCATCCTTTATTGCCAGACCCATTCAGGGAGACACAGCCCAGGAGTGCACACCTTCCACCCTATCCACCAGCACAGTGCAGGACCCTGGCTAAAGATGATGAAGACAAGCCCTGTGGCCCCCTGAATCTTGATAGTGTTGTCCTACGCTCTGTGCCTCAGGCATGCAGTCCCCAGACAGCACACTGCCCTGCATCCTTCACACCCCCTACCTCTCCCTGCCCAGGAAACTGAACTCAGCTATCCAAAATTCAGCTCAAATATCGACTTCCTCTGGAAAGCCATGCCCAGTGCCCTGCCAGCCCTGAGATTAGAGGTCTGCCTGCTCCTCTCCTACTGCTCGACCTGCAACTGACAGGTCACTGGTCCCCAGGTCTAACTGGTGGACTGTGCAACCAGGCAGGGATGCTAACCAAGCCAGGGGGTCTAAATGAATCAGAGTAAATATCTGAATAAACTTGGCAGATCTTTTCTTTTTTGAGACAGGGTCTCACTATGTTGCCCAGGTCAGTCCCATAACTCATCAGCTCAAGTGAGCCTCCCACTTCAGCCTCTTGTGCGGCTGGGACTACAGGTGTGCACTCCATGCCTGGCTCAATTGGCAGATCATTTTTTAGAGCTCACGATCCTTGCTGCCTCTGTGTGCTCTGATGTGAACCATGGCCAACTCAACTGACCATTTTCTTTTGGAAGTACCATGCAGATGACAGCATGATAAAATATTACCTATCCAACCTAGCAATGAGCCCACTTTCATTTTCTCCCCAAATACCTTGCCATATGTCTCAAAATCAAGTGATCAATCTCTTAGTATCACTGATAAACAACCACAAAAAATGCCAACATAAGTTATTACTCTTAGGCACACACCCAGGACAGACCTAACACCAGACTTGGTGGCATCTGGAGGCACTCACATAGAGCTGCATCAGTTGTAGTTTTAGTTTCTATTTGTTGTTTGGTTGGTTGGTTGGTTTTGGTTTGGGGTTTTGTGTGTATGTGTGGTGGTGGGGACTGAATCCAGGGGCATGCTACCACTAAGCTACACTGCCAGCTCTTTTTTTTTTTTTTTAATTTTTATTTTGAGAAAAGGATCAAAGTTGCCCAGGTTGGCCATGAACTTGTGAACCTCCTGTCTCACCCTCCTGAGTTGCTGGGGCTACAGATGTGTACCACCACACCCAGCTGGAGCAGTCACTAATAAATACCCCCAACGCTGATCTGGCCTATAGCTCTGAGTTGGTCTTCAGTCCTAATAATCACTCTACCTTTAAAGCTGTGCGAGGAACGTGGTGAACTTACTGAGAAGCATGAGCACTGTCCAGTGCAGCTCAGGGGCCCCTTGTCTCTGGGCTACTCAGGACAGTACCATCCTGAACACTCGCCTAAAAGGGCCTCACACACTAACTGCGCCCACTGAACTCCGCTGGGGGGTTGTCTTTTTATTTATTTTTTTTTTGAGAGGGGAGCTTACTATGTTGCCCAGGCAGGTCTTGAAATCCTGGGCTCAAGGGATCCTCCTGCCTCAGCCTCCCAAGTGTTGGGCTATAGATGTGCACCACCACGCCCAGCTTATCGACCCTTATAAACTAGTCATTTTCAGTAAATGATGAGTAATGACTTATCACAGTGCTCATTTCTCAAAATTTGAAACAAAAATCCTTTCAAACCATGAGTTCTTGGTTGTTTCGCACCTTTTCTCTGATCTCCAGGGCCCTCTTACACAATGGCTCAGCCTCTTTGTACTTCCCTCGTTTACCATACAGCACAGCAAGGTTGTTCAGGGTCGCAGCCACCTGCCAACACAGGAGGCCACAAGGACCATAAGAGATGTCAAGAGCAGCAGCCACACACCCCAGCCAGACCCAGGCACTCTCCACACCGCGGCAAAGCACTCATCACTGCGTGGAAATGTGACTTCGGGGCAAGAGAACAGTGATTCGCTCAGGAGAGATCATACCACTCACAATACACAGTGCAGAACACAGTTCTAAGATTAAACAAATCAACATCAACTTGATCTTAATTTTTTTTTAATTTCCTTGGAAGCTACAAAGTCAACCAAACAGATCTCTGCAAATCTGACCAGAATTTAATAAAAAGATAAAACAGATTCTTGAGAAACAAATCTGGAAGAGGACATGCAATTTGATTTAGGATCAGAGAGTATGGCTGGTAAGCCAGGTGGGGGGCAGTGATCTACAAATCAGGAGTGACTGGCACGTGAGCACCAGAGCTTGCCCTGCCACGGGGCAGAGCCCTACCTGTGCATCTGGGAAGCGGCTCTCAGCCCTCCCTGTTGAGTGTGACACTGGGTGAGCTGGACAAAAATCACACTGGGCCAAAAAAAAGTGTAAAAAGATCCAAAGAATCAGATATACAAACCGCGGGGTGATCCTTGCCCAGTGTCTTCTCACGGATGGCCAAAGCATCATTCAGCAGATTGGCTGCATCTTTGTATTTGTTCTGATCCCTAAATCAAAATCACATAGTTAAGTGTTACAGTGTGAGTAACTAAACCCACATATCAACCTACTACCCACCCACCTACCAGAGTGCCTCATGCATGCCACACACATGTTCTACCAGCTACACCCAGCCTCCTAACTCCTTCACTCCTTTTAAATGCAATTTTGGAACTATATAAAATTAAGCTCCAAATATATATATATACACATATATATATATTTTTTTTTTTTTTATTAATATTTTCTTAATCTACCTGTGACAGAAAAGAACTGGAAGGAAATCTGTCAGCTCATGCACCTGGGTGAGGTGAGCTCTGGTTCACACCTGCCCACAGGGATAACACAGCTACCACCCTACTGTGCGGCATGTGCCAGCTGCCCCACACAGAACACCAGAGGTAGCCTAGAAAGGGAGGGAAGAGCTCGCATTTGGCATCAAAAGGAATGGACTCCAACATCCGAGCCAGGCCCACCAGCAGCATCAATAGCTGGAGCTTGTCTGAAGGCCAGACCCACCCAGACCAGCTTGGTTAGGAGCTCTGGGAGCAGGGCCAAGCATACTGGGACTTGGGGAGCCCACCAGAAATTCAGATGCAAAATGAAAATAAAGGCAGCATTAAAATCCTAAGAAAAATGGGCAAGATAAGCAGAAATTCTCAGGCAGATACACATGACTCAAAGAAATACTAATTAAAACAAAAAGATGACTAGCACTACCCAGAGGGGGTGTGGTAGCAGGAGTGCACAGCTCTGGAGAGCGGCTCAGCAGCAGCTCCCAGAACCATCATAGATCACTGCTAGCCTGCCTCAGGAATTTACTCTAAACCTGGGCGCAGGGCTGTGCCCCTGCAATCCCAGCTATGTAGGGAGGCTAAAGCAAGGGGACCTTAAATTCAAGGCCAGGCTGGGATGTTGAGTGAGACCCGACTCAAAATTAAAAATTAAAAAAGGGCTAGGGTGTGACACAGTGGCAGAGTGCTTGCCCAGTGTGCACTGTGTACCAGGCCACCACCAAAAAAAAAAAAAAAAAAAAAAAAAAAAAAAAAAAGGCTGACCCACGTGGATACTGGCATACTGACAATATATACTCCAGCTTAGTGAGATCCTTGCCACAGAGTTGGCTAAATATTTTGAATTTAACCCCTGGTTACTTGAAGAGAAGCAGATGGAAAGGAGATTGGAAAGTAACTCACACAAATTTATAAAATGTATTTTAAGGGGCAAGCTGGTAAAAAAGTTGTCTCCAGCCAGGTATGGTGGCATATGCCTATAATCCCAGTAGCTTGGAAGGCTGAGACAGGAGGATTCCAAGTTTGAGGCCAGCTTCAGCAACTTAGTGAAGCACTAAGCAACTTAGTGAGACTCTGTCTCAAAATAAAAAATAGAAAGGGCTAGGGATGTGGCTTAGTGGTTAAGTGCCACTGGATTCAATCCCCAGTACCATAAAAAAGCTGTCTCTAGTACAATTCAGCATAAAAACCTAAGGACTAGCCTGTACACCAGAGCCAGGATGTTGAGCATGGTGGCCACATCAGGATGGTCGTGGCCTGAAGTCTTCTCCAGATCCTCCAGGGCCTGCTTGCAGAGCGGCACCGCCACCTCATAGCGCCCCTGCGAGGCATACTGGATCACCAAGTTGTGGAGTGTGCGCAGCCTTGCCGGGATCTCGTAGCCACCCTGCTGGGCAGCAGCAGCGGCACTGCTATGCTGCTGCTGGACTGCACAGAGAAAGCACACTTCAGAGGGTTGGCAGGACAGCTACACACAGGGACCGTTGGTTTGACATCTTTCCACCAGCTCTGATTCAAGTCAGCACTATGCCAGTTTAACCTGCAAATATTCCCTGGGCAAGATGGGGAAGCAGCTCAGTCTGAGAGGGAGGGTACCCTGTCTGCTGCCAATGCCATCAGACTTCCTGGGTATGAAACTAACAGGAAGAAATAACTCCAACCTCTTCTATCTGCAAGGACCCCCAGGCCACATCTGTGCTGCAAGTGCACACCTGGTTCTCAGGGTTTGGCCTATGCACCACCATAGCCCACACAAACATCCTTGGGGGACAAGGACAATTCCACTGTGCTGGGGCTTCTGTGCTATGGCTCCCACTAACTGTCAGGAGCACCCTCAGAGAAAAAGCCGATTCCACTACAATACATGATGAACCACCCACTCGCCACTCACTTCCTTGGACTGGCTCGTCCTCATCATTTGGGAAGAGATCATCCAGGGGTTCTTTGGCAGAATCGGTGTCCTTGTCCTCCTACAAGAGATCCACAGCATCTTTCATTCTACAGCAGTACACATCCTGCCTGAAAATCTGTAACATAAAACTCACTTTAACTGAAAAATCTTAGGAAAGATCATCAGTGGAGCTGGGGTTATGGCTCTGGTACAGCACTTGCCTAGCATGCGTGAGGCACTGGGTTCAATTCTCAGCACCACATATAAATAAATGAATAAAATAAAGGTCTATCAACATCTAAAAAAACATTAAAAAAAAAAAAAAAAGATAATCAGTGTTTATGCTCACGTGTAGGGTCACTGGTCATGTGGCTCACCCATTGGTTCAACAGACAAAGTGCTTGCGAGACTCGACGTCAGAACACTTACATGCAGGCCAGGGTTTGACAAGACAGACTACTACACTCCTCTGCCTTCAATTCTTCACCTGTGTTCTGAGGAGGCTTCAGCAAAGAAGAGCAGGGTTTGCTCAAAACAAAATCTTATTTGCAAACAGACTACTGTGGAGCACTTCTGACTGCCACAGAAAGGATCAGCTGAACTCCCTGCTCTTACCCACCACGGCTCCATTGCAGAAGCCCAGAGAACAGGTGGGAGCTACCAGTTCATCCTGTGACTACTTCCCCACAGACCACTGCATAGTGCAAGCCCTAGTACAGCCCGGAGCAGGAAACGGACAGCGCCTTGCCCAGGTAAGAAGTCAGCAGTCATGGGGCACATGGACACTGGTGCCGGGAGGGGAAGCTTGGTATTCACGTCACTTTTAGAGTGAGCCTCTTGGAGTGCAGAATCCAAACACAACACAGACCCAAACTGAGAAATGATGGTTGAAGTGGCTGGCTTGCACTCTCAAGACACCAAGGTCACTGAAGACAGAGAATGGGGCTGGGGGTGTAGCTCAGCAGTGGAGCACTTGCCTCCTGCATATGGGACACTGGGTTCCATCCTCAGCACCACATAAAAATAAAGGTATTATGTCCATCTACGACTAAAATGTTTTCTTTAAAAAGACAGAATGACTGAGGGCTGCTGCAGATGAAAGAGAGCTGAAAAGTGGAGACAAGGGTGTGCAGCATGCAGTCCCAAACTGGACCCAGGATGCAGTGAGAACACGCCAGGAAGGACACTGCCGAGACACCAGCAGAGAGACATCAGGCTGCAGAGGGGACAAGGTGCCCAGTCAGGTTCAAGCACTGAATCTGCCCTGGGCCTAGGCTTTCACAGGAGAATACCCTCACTAGGGAGCCGTGCCCAGCAACAGCAAGGGGCAGCGCCATAAGGTGCCTGTCTCCCACTCCAGCGGTTCAGAAGGAACAGCTCATCAGAATCAGCTCCAAACACATCTTCTCCAAGTCTGAGTTTTTTCAAAATAAAGTCCCCTTCTCAACACTCTGCAGTACTGCAGGGCAATCACTGGCTCACACCATGTACTTATGCCCACAGCAATCTAAATCGAAACATCTGGTTGCGCCTTGACCGAGGAGACCTAAAGGGGACAGGGGAGCCTCATCAATCAGAGTGTTACCACCTCAACTACTTCCCTCAGGGGACTTGTGATACACTCCTCACGTCCTCATGAGAAGAGGCCCAGTGAGTTCACCAGCACACGCTCTCCTCACACCACCATGTGGGGGCACAGCAAGAAGGTAGCCATCTGCGAGCCAGGAAGAGAGCCCTCACCAGAACAATCCTGTTGGCACTCTGACCTCAGATTCCAGCCTCCTGTGGTATTTCACTATGGTGACCCAAGCAGAGGGCAAGTGAAGGTTTGCTTGTGTTCCACACAGAGGCCTTAGGATGGGGGTTCCAACTAGGAACACCATATGGAACTCATTGGTATACTGATAATGCATGTGAACATGTCTGGCATCATGGAAGCATAGAAGAAAACCCAGTTCTAAATGCTCCATGGAATCCTGGAGGTTGGATCCTGAAATAGAAAAGGACCACTAATGGAAGGACTGACAATATCCCAATAAAGTCTGTGGTCAATCAAAACTTATGTATCTATGTTAACTTCTTAGTTTTGAAAAATGTATGATCATGTAAGATGTCAACATTGGGGAGAACTGAGTGAAGGGGATATGGGAATTCTCTTCACTGTCTTTTCAACCTTTTCTCTCAATCTAAAATTATTCCAAAATAAAAAAGAAGCTATCTGAATCAGAAATAAATGGTGGAAGAAGAATAACCGAGAGTAGGATGAACACCCAAAGAACATTCAAAGAGAGCCAACAGAAAAAGAAACAATAAGACCCTTGGGGCACCCAGATGTTCCAGGAAGGGAGAGGTGAGCTGGCCAGGGAGGCCGAGGAAATAGGAGAAAGGCAGCAGGAAGACCAGGCAGTGTCCTGGGAGGGCATCAAGGACAAGTTCAAGGGCAAGCCCAGAGTTAGGTTTCGGATGGTAGTACTGGCCCTGCTGACCCAGCAGCCAGTGGGTACAGAGGCCAGCCCGAGAGGGCAGGGAAGATCAGGAGCATTGGAGCTGGTGGAGAACTTGGTGATATGAGGCCTTGCATTTACAAAACACCTTTACACCTTCCAGTCACTGTTCTAAAAACACACGTGAAAGACGCACAGAGCGTCCACTCTCGCTGGGCCTCCATTCACAGCCCCCAGCTGTGGTGCAGGTCAGCAGCATTTCATGACAGAGCCGCTCACCGAGGGGGAAATGTCGTCGTCATACTTCTTGAGCTGGTTCATAAATTCCAGGTGTTTCTTTTCTTCTTCCAGCTGAGCCACAGACTGCTCACTCTTCTGTAACTTCTGCTGTGTGTTGGCCAGCTCGTCCCGCAGCCACTGATTCTCCTGGCACAGACGACGAACTTGCGCACGCAGTTTCTGTTTCTCTGACTCAACAGCATTCAGGTGATTTGACAAGGCCATCATAACCTGGACAGAAGACATGCTACAGGATGACATGCAACAAGAGCCCCTCCTACCCACGTGAGCGTCTGAGAGCAGCTCTAGGTGACACCCGCAGCATCTCTTTCATGGCACATGTGATTCAGCCACAGACCACACTCCAGGGTCTGTGCAAAGTATCGTGTGCTCAGAGCAGCCACAAAACACACCAGTTCTTCCTATGTGCAAGCACCTCAAGGTGATTAGCATGGGTACATCTACTCTCCGTGCTCAGCGGCAGTGCACCTCTGCATAGGCCCCTTCCACATGAGAGCACCTGTGCCAAGCACGGGTAGGCAAGGGGCTGGTGGTAGAATCGGGGAGGGGGATTAGACTTCCCTCCACATAAGGGAAGAGTCTCTAGCTGCCACAAAGCATCAGCAGGCACTGACACGTCCACTAGCTATGTTTGCTGCACAATCTGCTGGCTGCTCCACGCTCTGCCCACAGTATGCTCATTGGCATCTGGGGCAGACCTGCCTAAGGTTGTTCTGAGCAAGCTACAAGAAACATAAAGGCAGAAAAGGGTGGGGATCCAGGCACAGTGGTGCACACCTGTGATCCCAGTCACTTGGGAGGCTGAGGCAGAAGGATCACAAATTCAAGGCCAGACTGGGCAACTCAGCAAGACCCTGTCTCAAAATAAAAACTAAAAGGGATGGGGATATGGCTCAGTGGTTGAACACCTCTGGTTCAATCCTCAGTACCAATGCAGGGAGGAAAAAGAAGCAAGGAGTCCACCGGCCTGGTGCCTCTGTGGATCCGGCGTCTGCCTGCTCCTTTGTTAGCACAGTAACGGCATTACCACACTTCTAGGTCTGTGACTGAACTCGCCAGGCGTGGGCACACACCTACGATTCCAGCAACTCAGGAAGCTGAGGTGGGAGGATTCCAAGTTTGCAGCCAGCCTCAGCAACTTGGTGAGACTCTGTCCCAAAATCTAAACATAATGAAAAAGACTGGGGATGCAGCTTAGTGGTAAAGTGCCTTAATTTAATTCCCAGTAAATTCATTTATTCACTCATTCAAAACTCCAGAAGGTGGGCTTTTACTTCATGCCACCCTGGTACAGAGGACTGAACTCAGGGACATTCTATCACTGAGTCACATCCCCAGCTCTTATTTTTATTTTGAGACAGGGTCTCACTAAGTTGCTGAGTCTGGCCTCAAAATTGTGATCCTCCCACTTCAGGCTCCTAAGTTGCTGAAATCACAGGTGTGAGGCACTGTGCCCAGCTTCCTCCTTCCTTTTTTTTTTAAAAAAACCTACCATCTACCAAACTGAAAAAGGAAGTTCATATTCACATTGTCTTTCAACAACAGAACTTGGGAAATGACAGGGTCACAAAATCCAAAGTTGAAGGTGTACAACAAGCATCTATAACTGGGTGGGATCTACAATTGGGGTTTTTAGAAAAGAAGAACTGACACACAAAAAGTTGAGAGAAAGGCCAAGTTTCGGTGTACTGACTTTACCCTTGGGTCTGCTGGCAGAGCCAGAAGTTGTCAGGGGTAGGGAAGCAGCCAAGACATTTCCAGTGTTTTCATGTCTATGAGGCACATGACAGAAACAGACCTTTAGTCAGACACATAAAGCAATCTGGCCTGGCTACTGCAGAGCCTGCGGCTATTGGCCAAGTCTACTCTCCCTCAGCTCTTTGGGTTTATGCACCTGAACTGTGAGCAGGCAAGACAACATTCCCCAGCCCCTCACACCCAGGACAGCCAGTGAGCAGTGTTGCACACACTTCAAGGGGAAGCCTCGAGGGAGGAGGCACACCCCTCCTTTCACTTCTGTTGTCTTTGCACACGATCATGTGGCTGCCTCTGGGCTCCACCTACTTCCTGAAACAGGCTGCCAGCACGCAGTGCAGCAGGTGGCAGCAGCACCAGTGTGCCTTCTGACCACCCAGGAAGCTGCAGAAACTACCCAGGGCAGCCCACCTGGTGCTCATTTCACCCATGACTTTGTGGCTTAAGCTGTTGTTGTTGGACACAGGGGACCAAATCAAATCCTAAGTGATACATAGGGATACTTCTCTGTAAAATTCAGGTATGCCAAAATGAGTTTTCATTTATATAACAGACACACCCCAACACAAGTAGATATCTATTATTCTACAGGCATCTTCTCTTTGAGTTAAACTACCTATTTTAAGATTCCACTTTTCCAAACCATGAAGTCCATATTCACGTCAACTGGCTCTCATGCCCACCTGTGCCTCACTCAGGCCAAGCTCCAGCATCTCTAGTGACTTCCGTATCATATTGGATTTCTCCTCCACCAGGTTGCTCTCATCATCTTTCTTCAGACACTTCAGTGTCTCCAGCAAACTCTGCAAAATGGAGTTGTGCTCATTCTTCAAAGCCTCCAGCCCCTGAATTACTTGCTTGGTCTTGGAGATGATCTCATCCTGGGTAAGCTTCTCCAACTTGTCTTCCTTTATGTACACCATTGTGGACATGTTGTCATACATTCTAGAGAAAAAGGAGAATCAAACACCTTGTTATAGGCTTCACTTCTGTTATAGCATTAAAAAGTAAACATTTGCAAAAACTTTTACATTACATTTCATAGATAAATAATACATATCTGCAATTTATGATCTTGAATACTATATATTGTTTCTGTTTTGCTTTTGCAGAACCATTAAGTTACTTTTCTGCTTTATGTCTGTATTCTTTTTTATGGATGAGTAACATCCATAAAATTAATGCCAAAGATTAAAAGCAGCAAAACATCCAAAACATACAATTTCAATGAATATATTTTCTCTAAATGTTTGCAAGCTTTATTTTCTCAATGAAATGCAGTCAAAGAAGAAAGAAAACCTAGTAGAGGCATGAGGGGGAGTTAGAAGGGCTAGAGAGGGCCAGACCAGGAGGCCTAACACCCAGCAGGACAGTCCATGTGGCCATGATCAAGGAGGACAAAGCCCAGGGAGGGGCTGAAGTGACTCCATGTTGGTACAGCCATCACACCTCCACCGTGAGAAAGAGAGAAGGAAGGGGCACTGAAATGGAATTAGCCAAGTGCTGGTAACTGCTGGCACTGAGTAACAGTGCCTTTTACAGTCTTCTTCAGTTTTTCTGTCTTAAATCCAAAAATAAAGTTTTAAAAACTAAGTCACATGAAGACCATTTCTGCACACTATTAAGTGGCACAGGGGTCAGATTATCCATCCAGGACAGTAACTTTGTGCCACCTGCCATCTCTGAAATCTTGGTGTCCTCACAAACTACCTTACAGCCCCAGAACAGACACTGTTACAAATGAGAGGAGGCTGGGGTGCAGCTCAGTGGTACAACACTTGCCTGGTGCATGAGTCTTATTCCCTACGGAACACACAGCACCTAGGACAGCTCCTGACCCAGCCACCATCTGGAAAATGGATGGATGGGCAGAAGTCAGATGAAAGAAAGAAGGGGATACACCAAGAATACAAATAACCCAATCAACAAATGGGCTAAGGAAATGAACAGACACTTTACAGAAGAAGATCTATAAACAATCAACAGATATATGAAAAAATGTTCAACATTTCTAGTAATAAGAGAAATCAAATCAAAACCACTTTAAGATTCCATCTCACCCCAATGAGAATGGCAGTTATCAAGAATACAAGCAACAATAGGTGTTGGTGAGGATGTGGGGAAAAAGGCACACTCATACATTGCTGGTAGGGTTGTAAATTAGTGCAGCCACTCTGGAAAGCAGTGTGGAGATTCCTTAGAAAACTTGGAATGAAACCACCATTTGACCCAGCTATCCCACTCCTTGGCCTCTACCCAAAGGACTTAAAATCAGCATACTACAGAGATGCAGCCACATCAATGTTCATAGCTGCTCAATTCACCATAGCCAGACTGTGGAACCAACCTAGATGTCCTTCAATTGATGAATGGACAAAGAAACTGTGGTATATGTATACAATGGAATATTACTCAGCTATAAAGAATAATAAAATTATGGCATTTGCAGGCAAATGGATGAAATTGGAGAATATCGTGCTAAGTGAGATAAGCCAATCTCAAAAAACCAAAGGACAAATGATCTCCCTGATAAGCAGATGATGACACATAGTGGGGGGTGGGAGTGAACAGAGGAAGGAGGGACTGTATAGAGGGAAAAGAGGGGTGGGGGGGAGGAAAAAATAATGAATCAAACACTATTATCCTATGTAAAAGTATGACTACACAAATGGTATGCCTTTACTTCAAGTACAGAGAAACAGTATGTATCCTATTTGTGTACAATAAAAATAATTTTTTTAAAAATGTGGGGAAAAAAAAAAAAAAGAAAGAAGGGGAAGTAGTAGATGCAGACCACGCATGCACAAATTGGGGGTGTAAGCCACAAGCATTCGAGAGCAGGACCATGTGAGCCTCTGCACCACCAACTTCACACTGAAAAAATGATTTCTTTTTTAATAAATAAGAAGACAATTCCTTTTGACACTGGGAGGCTACCCAGAGGACTATTTAGAAGTCTCACTCCTCCCACTCACAGCCCAGAGAACAATGATGGAACAAGGGCAAGCCCTCTGCCCAGCAGCACAAGGTCCGTTATTAATTTTAGTGTACATCTACTCAGCATATGGCTCTCAAACTCCACTGTAGCCAAGCACCAGGCTGGGCTAGGGCACACTGCCGGGCTGTGGGGCAGCTCCCAGGAGCAGGGGCCCATCTGTCCTGCGCAGCGTACATTCCCCGGCTGCCAAACGGCATGCCTGTGCTAAATGATTATAGGAGGCAGGTTAGAATCAGTTGGGCTTTTTGTTTGTTTTGTTCTGGTTTTGGTGCTGGGGATCAAACCCAGGGGTACCCTACCACTGAGCTACATCTCAGGCCCTTTTTAAAATTCTGAGACAGGGTCTCACTAAATTGCCCAGGCTGGCCTTGAACTTGTGATCCTCCTACCTCAGTCTCCCAAGTCACTGGGATCACAGCTAAGCGCCACAACATCCAGCTAGGATCAGCCTTCAATGAAATCACACTGCAGTAGATTAAAATGCTTATCTGACACCTCTAAGGTTCCTACAGCAAAGGGAAGGGTTCCCCAGGATTCATCTCCTTGGAGAAAGAAAATAAAAATCAAGGCCTTCTTCTCTCCCTTTCTCCATTCTTGGCAGCAAAGTATTCACATATTATTTCCAAGTGATGCAACATGTATTGTTTTATCTTTCCCAAATTAAAGGATGCAGGTGTTTTACTAAAACTTTCTCTAAACTAAGCCCTGCAGTACACAAAGTGACAAAGGTCTTGCCCTCAGTGATGTGCTGGCTAGTACAAGATACACAAACAAGTACACTAAGCACCAAAGGCTGGGGAATGGTCACCGGACAGGGAAGCACAGCAGGATGAGGGGCAGGGGTCAAGCCCACCACAGGAAGAGCCAACCTTATCACACAGCATGCCTTAAGACAGAAGAACCAAGGGGCAAGCAAAATCAAGGCAGAGACCTGAGAGAGGCCACCAGAGATACAACATAGGAACCTGCCCAACAAGCACACAAGGTCCTGGGCTTGGGGTGCCTTCTGAAGGCAAGAGCCAGGAGAGATGAGGGTTTTGGGGACAGAGTTCAGGAAAGGAAAGAGGATGTCAGGTGATAACACCCTGGGAATAATACATCAGATATGCTGTGCTTGCTTCCTCAGCCCTGGCTGGCCTGAGAGTCATTCCCTCTCCTTAGAAGCCCAACACCTGGGCTGGGGTATGGCTCAGTGGTAGAGCACCTGCCTGGCATGCATGAGGTCCTGGGTTCCATCCCAGCACCAGAGGGGTGATGGATAATGCACATAGGAATACACATCACATTCATATATATATATACACATACATACACATACATGTCATATATAAATCAAAAGCCCAACATCTGGCCAGCAAATTTGTGGAGTCTTTTCCAACCATGTTAGAGTCCATGGGATGCAAAAGAGTCATGCACTTCATGAATGAAACCACCCAAGGAAACTGCATATGTAAGATGAAATCCTGTCCCCATCTGTAACCCCAGCTACTGGGGAGCCTGAGGCAAGATGAATGCAAGTTTGAAGCCAGCCTACAAAACTTAGCAAAAAACCTGTCTCCAAATTTTAAAAAGACCTGGGGACATAGTTCAGTGGCAGAGCATGTGAAAAGCCTTGGGTTCCACCTCCAACACCATAAAAAAAAAAAAAAAAAAAAAAAGATTAATCCTCTCCAATTACAGATGGTCAACATCCCTCCCACCTCTATAGGTCACAGTGGTAGAAGAAAAGGAGAGAGAGTAGACCAGTTTTGTTCATCTACAAAAGACCAAACACAGGGCAGGGCTTAACTAGGAGTAGGAAAACCATGAAAGGCACTTCCCTGACCACTGTGCCCTGGAAACATGCATCTCCAACAGCTCTTGCCTTATGAAGAAAAAAATATCAAAATAAAGTGAGAAACTCTTAATTGCTTATTCAGGAGGCCTGAGTAAAAAAGTCTGCATAAGTAAATATATTTAAAGAAGTCATCTGAGTTCCTCAAGGAACACACAACAAAACTGGTGTCAGACACTCTTGCAAGGGCTTTAAGGGCAGACAAGAACACAGAACACACAAGGAATCAGGCACAGGGGTGCCCTCTGTAATCCAGAGATTTGAGAGGCTGAGGCAGGAGAATCGCCAGTTCAAGGTCAGCCTCAGCAATTTAGTGAGGCCCTGTCTCAATATAAAAAGGGCTGGGAATGTGGCTCAGTAGGGCACCCCTGGATTCAATCCCCAATCTCCCCCGCCCCAAAAAAATAGTGTAAAGAAAGAGCAGCCCCCTAAGGCAGTTTTGTTTTACTGCTTACACTTGGAAGAAATTGTGAAGCCAGAGAAGTCAGCCCACCATGGTGGCACATACCAATAGTCCCAGCTGCTTGGGAACCTGAGGCAGGAAGATCCCTTGAGCTCAAAAGTTCAAGGCCATCCTGGGCAGCATAGCAAGATTCTGATTCTTTGAGGAGGGGGACAAGGGGAATAAAAAGAATTCATGGGCCTGAGGGTATAGTTCAGTGGTACAGCACATGCTTAGGAATACTTGGAGGCCCTGATTTAATCTCCAGTTTTGAAAAAAAAAAGGAGAGAGAGAGAAGAAGAGAAAGAAGGGAAGGGGGAGGAGGAGAGGAAGAGGGAGAAAAAGAAAGAGAAGGAAGAGGAAGAAGAGGAAGGAAGAAGAAGGAAGAAGGAAGGAAAGAAGACGGAAGAGAGGAGAAGGCAGAGGTAAAAAAAGAAAGAACTAATGAGAATCCAAATGTGCTTTGGAGTCTACAGCTCTCCTGGGAAGTGAGAAGACAGGCGCCTTGGCAAGCATGGGTTATGAACCAAAGTCCCTGGCCTTCCTGGGGCTCAGGAGTCAGCAGACTAGCTCTGGCATTAGGAGTATGGTCTTGGAATGTGAGGTGCTACACACAGCAGGTGCCAGAAACGGGGACCACCAGATAATCACACCAATCTCTCACTCCAGGAAAAGACCAAGGCACATCCCTGGTAAACAACTGCTGGATTTCTGCAGACACACTTGCTACAACTGAGCTTGTTTGACTGATCCAATATTTAGTTAGAAAGTTAGACCTTTCCTGAATTGAAATATTCCTCCTTGGGGGAAGAGTAGAGGTATTTTGTACTAGACAGAGGAGAGTGAAGGGAGGGGAAAGGGCATAAGAAGGATAGAATTAACTGGATTTTATTAACCTAGGTGCATATATGATAACATGATCTGTGTAACTCTACATCACGTACAACCAGACAAATGAGAAGTTATACTCCACTTAGGCATGAGGTGTCAGAATGCATTTTACTTTCATATATAACTAATTAGAATACATAAAAAAAAAGGTTTCTAAATTAAAAAGAGAATATGTCTAAAAAGAGAGAGAGAAATATCCCTCCTATAACTTCTGTTCATTGAGCTAACTTCTTCCCTCTGAAATAAACACAAAATATTTCCTGCATCATCCACATCACATTTCAAGTATTACACTGCAGAAACAGGGATCACCAAAACTTGCATCTCCCAAGCTCACACCTCTCACCACGCTCAGGTCAGAACGACTTCTGGATCTCTCATCCAAGTCACCATCACGTGAACACAAACATCGATGCCATGTTTATGAGAGGAAGACAGGCAGGGGCACATACATTTATACTGCTTGATATCTGTCCCTTTCTGTGCCATTATAACCAAAGGTAGGTTACATGATTGTTAATCAGCTGTCACTGTGACAAGCTCCTAAGAAAAACAACTTAGAAAGGATTTATTTTGGCTCAGGATTTCAGAAGTTTTAGTCCATGGTCAACTGGCTCCAAGGCAGAAACATCCATATAGAAGGATCCAGCAGAGGAAAGCAGCTCAGTTCATGGCAGCCACAAAACAGAGAAAGACAGACAGTGAAGAAGGAGACATGGAAAAGACAGTGCCCAAAGGCATGCCGCCAGTGACCAACTTCTTCCAACCATGCCTGACCTGTCCAGTAATCCATTCAAATTATTAATCTAACTGGGCACTATGGTGCACACCTGTAATCCCAGCAACTCAGGAGGCTGAGGCAGGAGGACCGCAAGTTCCAGGTGAACGTAAGCAACTTAGCAAGATCCAGTCTCAAAATTTAAAAATCAGAAAAGGGCTGGTGGAGGGGGGGGCAGTATTTCAGTGGTATGAGTACCCCTGTGTACAATCCCCAGTACTGCAAAATAATAATAATAATAATAATAACCAAAAAAAAACACCCATCAAATGGATTAATTCACTGACGAAGTCAAAGCCCTTATGATCCAATTACTTCCCCAAAAGTCCCACCTTTGGATGCTACCATACTAAAAGCCAAGTCTTCAACACATGAGCCTTTGGGAGATATCTATATCCAAACCATAACAATGATAACTAATGCTAAGGCAATTGGCTATTAGAAAAAAATAAAGGAAGCTGGGCATGCAGCTGTAGTCCCAGCTACGAGAGGCTGAGAAGGGAAGACGGCTTGAGTTCATGAGTATGAGGCCAGCAAAACAATATAGCAAGAACCCATCTCAAGAATAAAGAAAAAGAGAAAAGGCTTTACCCTTGCTACACACTAAACTCAACTCCAAATTGATCAAAAAATTAAATGTGGGAGTTTGTTTGCAGTGCTGACTCACCCAAGGCCTCATACATTCTAGGTTAGCACTCTATCACTGAGCTACATTCCCAGCCCTAACTGTGCTTTTTCTAAAAACACAAGAAATTAGAAGAAAATACAGGCAAAGGTCTATATGCACATAGGTCAAAGTAAAGCACATGTGCCAGGCACAGTGGCACATTCCTGTAATCCCAGCGGCTTGGGAGGCTAAGGCAGGAAGATCTTCAGCTCAAAGCCAGATTCAGCAATTTAGGTAAGCCCTAAGCAATTTAGCAAGACCCCGTCTCAAAATAAAACATAAAAAGGGCTGGGGATGTGCTCAGTGCTTAAGCGCCCCTGGGTTCAATCCCTGGTACCAAAAAAAAAAAAAAAGTAAAGCATATTCTGTGAATAAAAGCAACAGTAGGAAACTGAAAGACTGACCACAGCCCACTTGAGTTGGATGCAGAAACGAAATCCGTTTCTGAGAGAACATTGTTTTGCAGCCCATCTCAGTGAAGAGTTCAGAACTGCAGACTGTGGCTCAAGACAGGCACAGCTGGCTGACTTCTGAAAGCTCCCCAGAAGCCTACTTCACACCCACACAGCCTGCTCCCCCAGCCTACAAACCACACAACCCTGCACCTGATTTCAACTTCTGATGTCCTGTGTGCCTCCAGGCGACTTGGTAGGACAAGGAAGCAACGAGAACTATGCCACAAAGATGTGCTCAGTGAATGAGGGAAGAGGCCTCAGAGGTCACATGTCCACCTCCCACCTCCACAGGACTGCAGAGCCCTGGCCTCCTGGGTGTCAGGTGGCACCGCTGCTCCCCTGACCTGCACCACACCACAGGCTTAAAACATTCCCATGCCCTTTTCTCCAGGTGATGCACGGAATATCTAGTCCCAAATTATTAATTAACCATAGCGATTTTTTTAATATGCTTTTATTCCCAAAAATAAAAGAACTCTTTAGAGGCCAATTATTTGCTATGAGACATAGAAAACTCAATGCAAAATGTCCAATGTACAATCTTACAAATCTATCTGAATTAACCTAAAACTCAAGGAGACCTTCGTAGGTTCAAACCTCTGAAAGTCATTGTTCAACAGGCAAAGTTCTGTGGCCGAATTCAAGTCCAGGCTCCAAGAGGCCAAAGAAGTGCATACTGTGTCTGCAGATCCTAAGAGTCCTTACTTAAAATAATGAAGGTGAAAATAATCCTGAAACAATTATTACCTTGATTTTATTTTAGAACTCATTATGTCCTTGCTATTTTGGATAGTGATTCAATCTCTGTAATGTTTACTGCAATCGATTGATTGATTCATGTTTGCAGTACTGGGACTGAAGCCAGAGCCCCTTGCATGCTAGGCAAGCATTCTAAGACTTAGTCACATTCTGCCTTTTTTTTGGAGACAGGATCTCACTGAACTTCCCAGACTAGCCTCCAATTCCTGGGCTCAAGTGATCCTCCTGCCTCAGCCTCCCAAGCAGCTGGGACCACAGGCCTGCACCACATGCCTGGAAGGTTTATTTTAATGTGCATGGTTCCTGGTCACCTCACTCACTCGCACTACTTGGATGCAGACTGGGAATGCCGAGACCTACCCAGCCTGGCTCCACATTCACCCTCTGACTAAATCCCACCTGTAGCAGGCTATAAACCAAAATAAAACAATGACTCTCTTCTAAATACCACTTGAAAAACAATAAAAATAAACAGTCTTTAAATACTACCCCAAAAGGAAAGTCCAATATCCTTCTTTCAAAGGGCTCACCTGTCCTGTGGAAACACAGAAAACAAATTTAAAAAGATCCTTCATAAAAAGTAATTATTAAAACCCATGCCTGAGTGGGGTATTGTGGCACACACCTGTAATCTCAGCAACTTGGGAGGCTGAGGCAGGAGGATGAAATCTTCAAAGTCAGCTTCAGCAACTTAGTGAGGCTGTATGCAACCTAGTTGAGACCATGTCTCAAAAATAAAAAAGCCAGGAGCAGTGGTGCACACCTATAATCCCAGCAGTTCAGGAGGCTAAGGGAGGCAGATCGTAAGTTTAGAGTCAGCCTCAGCAAAAGTGAGGCACTAAGCAACTCAGTGAGACCCTGTCTCTGAACAAAATAATCCAAGTAATTGAAGTAATCCAAGCAGAAATAATACACAAAATAGAAAATAGTTCTTACTACATACTAAAACTGTTCTTCTGACTTGTGATGAGTAATTTTTTTTTTTTTAACTCTTTCTTCTGGTGACTGGAAAAGACTTTGGAATGACAATTGCCTTCCCAACAGGAACAATGGAAATTGACAAGTTTGTTCAGCATCAGGACAAATGTCAGGCACAATGGCACACACCTGGGACCCCAGTGACTCAGGAGACTGAGGTAGGAGGAGTGAAGTTTAAGGTCAGCCTGGGCAACTTAGCGAGACCCTATCTCAAAATAAAAAATAAAGCGGTGGGGAATGTAGCTCAATGGTGGAGAATTTGTCTAGCATGTATGAGACATTGGATTCAATCCCAAAAAAATTCAAAACAAAAAAAGGGTTCAGGGCTGGGGTCCTGGCTCAGTGGTAGAGTGCTTGCCTGGCATGTGTGAACCACTGGGTTTGATTCTCAGCACCACATATAAATAAATAAATTAAATAAAGGTCCATCAACAACTAAAAAAAAAAGGGTTCACATTTTTTGGGGGGACTGGGGATTGAACCTGTGCCTGGCTACGTTCACACTTTTTGAGAGAAACACTGAATTCCAAAGGCAATTAAATAAATGCCTCCAAAATTCTGAAGGGAAACTGTTTCTAACTTAGAATCCTAGAATCAAACTCTCAATCAACTGTGACAGTAAAATAGCATTTTCAGACAGATCAGAGCTCAAAACCTTTTACCTCCAGAGCACCTTTCTCAGGGTACTGAAATGTGCTCAAATGGCTAAGACTGAGCCAACCAAATGACAAGCTGATCTGTGGGAGGCTGTGAAGGAGCCCACAGAAATCAGGTATGGATAGGAGGAGCAGAGAAAGAGGGAGACCCCAAAGGTCAATAATGACGAGAGGTCAATAATGAGAAAGACTCAGGAAGCCAAGACACAGAAACAGTAGCAAGCATGGAAAAGTCAAAGCTCACTTGGAAGAAGTAAGCAGTGTCACTTCTTGGAGACAGAAGAGAGGGCAAGTTGCGGGCTGGGGAGATAGCTCAGCTGGTAGAGTGCTTGCCTAGAAAGCACAAGGCCCTGAGTTCCATCCCCAGTACCGCCAAAAAAAAAAAAAAAAAAAAAAAAAAAATCCAAGAGGGCAAGTTGCCCCAAACAAGGCCCATGTGCTGTCCCCACCACATTGCCATCAGCGCCCTGACAACCTGACAACCTGGCTCGGGCGGTGCACGCAGCCTGCCCCGTAGGACTGCCCTACACACACGCCCCTGAGAAAGACTATTCAGCACAGCCCACCAGCAGGGCAGGAAGGAATTTCAACTGGGCTCTCTTCCTTGAGAGTGGAACAGCTGCAATTCATGCGAAGTGTCTAGGGCAGATCTCTCTCCTCTGCCTCTACCCTGGTGATGTATTTCATCATTTAGATCAGTATGGACTTAAGGATATTTATTTTATAGTTTAGGTTATACTCATCTACCAATTATTAATAATACATTATTTAAGCCAGGCACAGTGACACACACTTGTAATCCCAACAACTCGGGACTGAGGCAGGAGAATTCCAAGTTCGAGATAAGCAGGGGCAACTTAAAAAGGCCCTAAGTAGCTTAGTGAGACCCTATCTCAAAAAACAAAAAAAGGCTAGGAATAGAGCTTGAGTTTGATCCTCAGCACCACATAAAAAAAGAATGAAAAAATAAAATTTAAAAATTTAAATAAAAAAAGGAGGAGCGGGGGTGTGGCTCAGTGGTTAGGTATCCCTGGGTTTAATCCCCAGTACCAAAAAAAAAAAAAAAAAGCCACATTACTCAGTGCATTGCTCAGATTATTCAGGGTCTAGTCACTGGGAGCTCTCAAACTGGCTCGAGTATTTTTTTTTTTCTTCTTCTTTCTTTTTATTCTTTTTTTTCCCCCCCAGAAATGAACCCAGGGACTTGTGCATGCTAGGCAAGTGCTCTGACTCTGAGCGTGTGGTACCCCAGTTTGTGTCCTCTGACACACGCCTATCCCTGTGGGTCTTGAGTGCTACTTCCTTCCTAGTACTGCAAGCTCCAGGCTCATCTTGTAACATCTTGTGTCTCACCTGCCCCAGCCTAGAATCGCCCACCTCACCAAGGAGTTCTGGTAGACTGTAACACTGGTCTAGTCATGAGAAAAAAGAGAAAAAAAGCAAACTAACCAAACTTGAAAGACTATCTACACAAAGTGCCAGATCAGCACTCCTTAAAACTGTCAAGGTCACTACAACAGAATGATGTGTGATTCCCCTACTGTAGTTTCGGAACTTAAAAGTTCCCAAAAGGTTCATGTGTTGAAAGACTTAGCCCCCAGCTTCGCAGTACTGGAGGTGGTAGAAACCTTAAGAGATGAGAGATGGGACCTAACCCAGGCACAGGGGCATACACATGTAGTCCCAGCTAATCAGGAGGCTGAGGCAGGAGGAATACTGGAGCATAGGAATTTAAGGCCAGCCTGGGAAACACAGCAAGACCAGAGAGAGAGAGAGAGAGAGAGAAATATCACTGGGGGCATGTCCTTGAAAAAGACTGTGGGACCCTCATCTCTTCATCTCTCTTTTTTCAATCCTGGTGGAAAGGTTAATGGTTGGCTCTAAAACACTCTCTGACATGACATGCCTGCCTTGTCACAGGACTAAATCAACAGACTGTGGTCTGAAACCTCCAAAACTGTGAGTCAAAATAAATCATTTCTATCTATAAGTTAATTATCATGGGTATTCATTACAGTAACAGAAAGCTAACACATCTTTCAATTCATGTTGACATTTGAACTCCCAATGTGATGGTGTCAGGAGATAGGCCTTTGGAGGTGACTAGGTCATGAGAAGATTCTCACGATAGAATTAGTACCCTTATAAAAGGGACCAGAGAGCTCCCTCACCTTCTTTCCACCCTGTAAGGACACAAGAAGGTGGCTGTCCACAACCTGCAAGAGGGCACTTACCACAACCATGCTGGGCACCCTGACCTCATGGACTTCCAGCATACAGAACTGTAAGAGACACATTTCTGTTGTTCATAAGCTGCTCAGTCTTGATACTTTATCATAAAGCCCTAACAAACTAAGATAGTTACCAAAAACAAGGGAAGTCTAAGACTAAGGATGGAGGCAAAATGATCAAGTTGATGTGTGTCCTGGATGGGATCCTGAGACAGAACAAGGATATAAGGGAAGACCTAGTGATCACAAATAAAGAAGAGTTTAGTTAATAATAATATCCTGGTGTTTACTCCACTGTTGCCACAAATGCACCCATTGATGCAAGGCGTCAGCACTGGGGAAGCTGGAGGGAAGGCAGAAATTCAACCTTTGGAATTCCTCAAAAATCTAATTTAAAACAAAGAGAAAACCAAAGAATGCATAACTTGATAAAAACAAAACTAAAAGGTACACATGTAGTAAGTATATTAAGAATTCATGGGCTGGGGCTGTAGCTCACTGGTAGAGCACTTGTCTAGCACATGTGAGGCACAGGGTTCGATCCTTCACACCAATAAAAATAAACAAATAAAATGAAGGCACGCTGTCCATCTACAACTACCAAAAAAAAAAAAAAAAAGAACTAGGCATGGTGGTACACACCTGTAATCTCAGTGGCTCAGAAGGCTGATGCAGAAGAATCACAAATTCAAAGTCAGCCTCACAAACTTAGCAAGGTCCTAAGCAATTCAGCAAGACCTTGTCTTTCAATAAAATTTTTAAAAAGGGGGTAGGGATGTGACTCAGTGGTTAAGCACCCTGAGTTTAATCCTAGTACCGCCCCCTCCCCCCCCCAAAAATCATGCCAGGCCTAGCTGTGGTGGCACATGCCTATAATCCCAGCAACCTGGGTGTCTGAGGCAGGAGGATCACAAGTTTAAGGCCTTCCTGGGCAACTAAGTGATACTGTCTCAAAGTAAAAGATAAAAATGAGAAGGGCTGGGGATGTGGATCAGTGATAGAGCAATGGCCTATCCTAGGAGAGATCTGGGTTCCACCCCAGCATAACACACACACACAAACACAGAACACAGTATTGATACATACAACAATAAGGATAGTATGCCACCTCAAAGAACCAGATACAAAAGGCCACATATTATATAAATCTTCTTGCATGAAATGTCCATGGAGACAGAAAATGGGTTAGTGGTTGCCCAGGGGGGATGGTGAGTGACTGCTAACAGATACAAGGTATTTGGGGCGGTAATGAAAACACTCTTGAATTGGACATGATGGCTGCAAAACCCTGTGAATTTTATCATACCTGATTTACACTGCAATAAAAACATGTACAGGTTTGGTTTGCAGTGCTGGGAAGCAAACTCAGGGTCTCCTGCATGCAAGGCAAGCACTCTACCTCCAGAATTTCTCAAATTAAATCAAGATCAACCAAAACAACCAATTTTGTGATCTAATCTTTTTTAGCTTTGTCAAGGAGTTGCAGAAAGCTTCACTTCTCAAATCTTTAGTTTATTGCATAATCCCATTTTAATAAATATTAACAAAATCATTATGTTGTCTTTAGTATATTTAGAAATTTCCAAATATACTACCTATCATCACTAAACCAAAGCAATGATAATACCAACAGTAAAAATTACATATGTATTATTGTTCTGAAATTTCAGAACAAAAATTTTATAGTGAAGAGTCAAAGGGGGAATATGACTTGAAAGTAGGAAAACACATTCATATTGTGGGTCCAGTGGAGGCAGAGGAGAGGGGATGAGTGGGGAAGATCTGATGGTTTAAACATCAAAGTCAAGGTTCACATTCTAGCAAAACCCCAAAAGGTCTCCTGGAGTCTCAGTCTTTTTCAACCCATGACATCTTTGGATGAACAAATATGGCACTCCTCTGTAGTCTGCATTTTTCTAAATAGGAAAATGTATTATAACAATAAATAAGTTCTTTACAGCTAACCATCTCCCTACTTCCTACCCTTTCCCAACGAAGAATTGCTGCAGTGCGGGGTGGGGGGGTGGGGGGGTGGAATGCAGTGGTAGAGCACTTCTTAACTGCCAAGGCCCTGGGTCCCTCCCTCAGGAAGAAAGGGAGGCAGGGAGGGACGAGATGCCCACATTCTGCCTGTAGGTCAGGCTCCTCCAGCACTACCTCTGGGGCACGAAGCTCATCTCCAGAGCTTCCCAAAAGACCCCTAGAGCTGAAAGTGTTCTGACTCATGGTTTCCTACTTGTCCTGAGTCTAATTCTTTCCTCTAATATAACTTAACCTTTTATCTCCTCTTCAAACTTGAATCATAAGAATGAACCCAACAGAGGAATCTATGATGACAAAGTAACCACAGAAAGTGAAACATGTTCAAAAGACAGACCACAATAGTGGCAGCAATTCTGAATGTTTACACCCCAAACACCTTGCACTACTATACAGAAAAAAAAAAAAAAAAATTTGTTTGCCTTTGGAGGATTTTTTTTTTTTTTTTAAATTTTCAGTTGTTGATGGACCTTCATTTTATTCTTTTATATGTGGTGCTGAGAATCAAACCCAGTGCTAGGCAAGCACTCTACCACTGAGCCACAACCCCAGCTCCTGGGGGATTTTGTTGTAGACAGACTTTCAGAACTAGGAAAATGAGGGCCAACACCCTCAGGTATTTCTCCCGGCCTGCTCCCAAAGCCAGAGGGATTGTTTGGAAATCAGCTACCTCTGTGCTAGATCCTTCAGCTCTGCAATAACCAAATGTCACCACCTGTTTCAAGGTGTGTATGTAAACCTTCAAGAGCTTACTTGCTCTTTTAGAAATCCAGAGGGCTGTCTAGAACTGTGGTTGCACCTGAGCAAAGAGATGTTTGCATCTCTGGGTCAGCTGTCAGGTGCTAGCCCCTGCAGCAAGATCACTGATCTGCCAGACCACAGGCCCATCACCTAGCAAAACTCTACAGAGAAGAGGACTTATGAAAATGTAGAACATGTTTCTTCCTAAACAAGAATGAGGGAGTCCAAATGTCCCTGGTTGAGCAAGCAGAAAAGAATGAACAGCTTCAGCTGACTGTATGACTAACAGGATGCAGAGCAGGTGCCATAGGAATCTGGGCAGAAAACACTAGTGTGGGCAGTTTAATTCTGGGCAGGGAAAGCAGTCTTGATTAAACAGGAAAAATGCAACAGATAACCTAATGTCACAAGAGGGGTTACATATTTAAGTGCTAATGAGCGGAATAATTTTCTTTTCTAAAGAAAGATAATTATAGAAAACATTTTAAAAAATATTTCCTTTATTTTCCATGTTCTAGAAGGACACAATACCTTTATGTTTTCATTTATTTTTATGTGGTACTGAGGATTGAACCCAGTGCCCTCACACGTGCTAGGTAAGTGCCCTACCACTGAGCTACAACCCGAGTCCCAGAAAACATTTTTAAAAAGCAATTCTTATCAGGCATGGTGTTGCACGCCTGTAATCCCAGTAACTCAGGAGGCTAAGGAAGGAAAATCTTAGTTTGAGGCTAGCCTCACCAATTTAGCAAGGCCCTAAGCAACTTAGCAAGACCCTGTCTCAAAATACAAAGGGTTAGGGATGTGATAAAAGTACCCCTGAGTCAATCCCCAGTACATAAAAGAAAGAAACCCCACTTTGCTGCACAAAGGGTTACATAAAAAAAGAAAGAAAACCCACTCTGCTGCACAAAGTGGATTTGATTCCAACTACTTGGAAAGGTGAGGCAGGAGGATTACAAGTTCCAGGCCAGCACGGACAATTTATGGAAACCCCATCTCAAAATAAAAAGCAAAGGGCTGGGGATATAGAGTGCTTGCCTAGCATGCACAAGGCCCTGGGTTCAATCCCCAGCACCAACCAAAAATAAAAACAATAAATAAAATAAAAAGCAAAAAAGGCTGGGGATGTAGCTTAACAGTACAGCACCCCTGGGTTCAATTCCCAATACCCAAAAAAAAAAAAAAAAAAAAAACTATTGGTTATTAAAAGGCACAACCAGTTAAGTGACGGAGTGGGCAAAAATATTTGCAGCACATGTATCTGGCAAAAGACTTGTATCCAAAATATGTAAAGAACTTCTATACTTAATAATCTAAGTGCTGGCCATATAGCCCATCTCGTAGAGTGCCTGACTCTCATGCTGGAGGCCCAGGTTCGAGTCCTCAGCCCTCTGGTATTATGCAAATAATTTTTTAAAAAATTATACTTTTAATTTTCTTTCACTTTATAGAGATTTTTCCTGTTCTGTGTTTTGTTTGTTTTCTCTGAGGTGCTGGAGATTGAACCCCAATGCCTTAAGAACGTTAGGCTTGTGCTTTACCACTGAGCTGCGCCCCAGCCCTAAGAGATTTATTTGTCGTGATTTTGCAGCTGAAGAGTCCCAGCGTGGGCAGCCTCATCTGAGGAGGCTTCATGCTGAATCCTAACACAGCAGACAGCACCACTCGGCCAGCCCAGTTTTTTAAAGAAGCAAAAGCCTTGAACAGGCACTTCACAAAAGCAGGTCACAAAAAGCCAAGGCACACAGAAGCCACCATCAGGACCTGCCACACCCCTCTGGAGTGGCCAAGATAACAGAAAGGCAGTACCAAACGCTGGAGAGGATGCAAACCACCAGAACTACACACAGCTGGGCAAAGCACGAAGAGGCACAACCACTCTGGAAAACTGGCAGTTTCTCTAAAAGTTAATTATACATCTACCCTGGAGCAATTCCATTCCTGGATATTTACCCAAAATAAATGAAAACGTATGTTTCACAGTTTGTACAAAGAGGAGCAGCCCCCCAGATGCACATCAAGACAACAGAAAGGGACACATGCATACCATGAATTTTAAAAATAGTATGCTAAACAAAATAAGATGCTGGGTTCACTGGCCACACCTATAATCCCAGCAACTCGGGAGTCCGGGGCAAAAGCATCACAAGATTGACCAGTTTGGGCAATTTTGTGAGGCCATTAACATTTTAGCAAGACCCTCTCTCGAAATATAAAATAAAAAGGGCTTGGAAGGGGGACAGGGGTTGTAGCTCAATGGCAGAGAGCTTGCCTAGCATGTGTGAGGCACTGGGTTCGGTTCTCAGCATCATATATAAATAAAATAAAAATCCACTGACAACTAAAAAATATTTTTAAAAAGGTGGGGCTGGGAATGTGGCTCATTGGTAGAGCCACATTCTGGGTTCAATCACCGTCACCATGAAAGAGAGAGAGGGAGAAAGGGAGGAAGGGAAGGGGCTGGATGGGAAAACATATATAACCTCATGTATAAGAAATTTGAGAGTAGGAAAACTATAATGATAGAAACCAGTGGGTACTGCTTGGAGTGTGGATGTCTGGTGACTGATAAGAGTCATAAAAAAATTTCTGGGCTGTATCTTGATACAAATTAATCAAACCAACAGAATGGCATAAGTAAGATCTTAACATTTTACTATATGTAAATTATATTTTAAGTTTTTAAAAAATATTTCCCATGGGGCTGGGGGTAGCTCAGAGGCAGAGTGGTTGTCTAGCACATGTGATGTACTGGGTTTGATCCTCAGCAGCACCACATAAAAATGAATAAATTAAAGTATTCTTAAAAAAAAAAAAAGTTTCCCAATATTTAATGCTGTATTATTCAGAAGTTACTCAGATGTTAACTGGAAGGTAGTTACAAACTGTTTTGTTTTGAGAGTACAGTATAACTGTGAGATGCTATGTTGGGGGGTTAAGAGTCACTTCTCCCCCAGACTCCCTTGCACACACCTACTCCATCAAGCACTGTGTCAGGAATCTCTGTAAAGGGACTTTATGGATGTAATTAAGGTCCCAAGCTATTGACCTTAAGACAGGGAGATTATCTAGGAAGGCCTGACCTAATCAGATGAGCTCTTTAAGAGTGGGTCTAGTGGTCAGAGGCAGGCAGGCAGACACTCAAAAGTATGAGAGGAATTCAGAGTAGGGAGACTCTCCACTGCTGGCTTTGAAGAACGGAGGAGGCTGGGGGCAGAGACAGCAGCTCTAGGACCAAGAGCAGTCTCCTACTGACAGCCAGGCAGCAAGGAAAGGAGGACCCTGGTCCTACCACCAAGAGAAGTGAATTCTGTCACAACCCAAGAGCTCAGCAGAGTACCCCATCTCCAGAAGAGAACAGCAAGGACACTAGCATGTAAGACCTGAGCACAGCACCCATGGAAAATTAATATAAAGAGCACACCAAAAGTCCGTAGAACTTCACGATGTTTTAGTTAAAAGGAAGAGTTATGGAAGAGCCTTGGAAACACTGCGCCTAGTGAAATGCCCCAGTCCCAGAAGGGCAACAGCTGTAGGACTCCACTCATACACAGTATGTAGGAAGCCAGAACCACAGATCAGAAGCAGAAAGGTGGTTCCCACACTGATTCATGGACTCAGGGTCTCAGTGCCATAGATTAAACAGAGTTGCAGACATGTTGCAAACATGCAAAGATCCTTAACACTACTGAACAGTGTACAGGTGGTTAAAATGTAACTCTTAAAAAAAAAAAAAAAAAAGGGAAAGTGGGCGCAAAGCTTTCCCTGATAAAGGCAATTACAAGACTCACTTCAGGGTGAAGCTCAAGTACTGCAAGGTGCTTCCAAGCTTGACTGCAGAAGCAGATGCCTCGCAGCCCTAACTGCCCTCTCACCTCCCACTCCTCACCAGAAACATGGAGTCAGCAATAGCTCTGATCTTACTGGAACAGTGCTGGCATCACTGTGACATTTTAGTGATAGCAATGCAGTGACCCCCAGAGGTCCTGGACACAAACACCCATGATGTGCAGTGGAAGTCAGGAACAGCCCACAATCTCAGCTGGGCTAACTGGGATATTTTAGAACCAAGATGTGACTTCTACTTTATCTATGCATGCAGCTCAGCTTAAAAGGCTGGTTGTGCTGCAGGGCATGATGTCACACACCTGTAACCCCAGCAAGTCAGAGACCCATGCAGGACCATAGCAAGTTCCAGGCCAGGTTGGCCAACTTAATGAGACCCTGTCTCAAAGTAAAATTTAAAACAGGGCTGAAGGTGTAGTTCAATAATAGGGCACCCCTGGGTTCAATCTCCAGTTGTGGGGGTGGGGGGAATGTTTGTTGCGGTGATACGCATTACTCATTTTATATAAGTATAGATAGCACATATTAGAAGCATATTTTAAAAATACAGATCCAAATTGCTTTCATCTGCCTCCAAACATACGTTAAAACAAAAACAAAACAATAATTTATTTCTGATCCATGAGTTTGCCACCTAGGTGGAAAGACACAAGGATGGCCTAGATAGAACACAGACCACTGACTTGGGCTCCTGCTTCCAGGGAAACCTGGAAGATCATTGGTAACCTGTCTAGAGGACAGAGCCAACAGACATTTTTAGACCCACTCCTCCTCAAACTCTCAGCCACTGAATAGTGACCTCTTCCTGCAGTATCCCCAAGTGCTCTCCTCTTAGAGCTGCTCCACTGTCACTACCAGATGGTCACTACCAACAACACCCTGGCCTTCAATACGATGTAGTTTAGACCACAGCCTCAACCCTTGTCTGACTCCAGACCTGCATTTCCAGCTACCCCCTCGGCCCCGACAAGCACCCCAGATTTATATCCAAAAGCACAGACCACCTTGTCTTCCTCCCACTTTCCCTATTGTGGTGGATGTCACCAGCCAATGAATCGTCAAGTTAGAGATGAGGAAGTCATTGTAGATGCATTCCTTCGGCAAACACCTATGAAGTACTTTCTGGGTGCCAAGCACTGATGGTGAATACAAGAAACAAAACCCCTGCCCTTCCTGAGTTGAGGACTATACCAGAGAGTAAACAAAGTAAGAAAATGATAGAGCAAAACAACACAGCATTTAGGTGAGGAGCAGAAAAGTCAGGCAGGGCAAGGGCTACAGAGTGCAGCATATGGCTCAAACCACCACAGTGGGTGTGGTGCTACCAGTGGCAGAGCTGCTGGAGGGAGGCCAGATAGTGCCAGGTCCAGGAGGGCACTGGTGAGAATTTTAGCGGAGAAGTGACATGGCCCACTAGTGTTTGCATAGGCCTGCTTTGATTCAAGGATGGGGGGTCCTTGCCACCCTCTCCCTCCACCTGCAGCCTCTTCCCTGCACCAAGGCAGGCCCATAGTATCCTAAAACCACCAGACGCAACTGCTCCTCTGCACCTCCTGCCTAATTTCAGACTCACAGGCCTCGCTTGGGGTGAATGGCTACCTAACTTGCTCATCCCAGTCACCAGCACCAGCCGCCCCACCTGCCTCACACATGCTATGCCAGAGCACCAGTCCCTGCCCATTCTAAATGCCACCTAGCTCCTTAGTCCTCCAACCCTCCTTCTAGCCCCAGGATGAGAGCAGCCTCTAAGGCCCTTCACAGGCTCCACAGACTTTCCCAGCCCATCTTCCCTCTCATCCCTCACAGCAGCTCACCCTCAGCCCACAGCTCCAGGCCACCCTGACAACTGGCGCTTTCCTTCTAGTGTCTCTGAGGATGGCTGCCTCAGTAGTGTATCATATTAGGCCTCTAACCCCAGTGGCTCCACCCTGCCAGACTACCTGCCAGCTTACACCTCCAAATCTCCGGCCACTTAGCAGTGCCTGCCATTCAGGGCATTCTCAAGTCATTTAAAGCTACACCTTCCAAATCTTACTCTGTGCCTTGAAATTTGACAAAAACTAACCATGTCCTCTTGCTCAGCTACTAATAATCATGTCTTTGTAACATCAAATCCTGGTTCCTGATATTTCACTCACACACTTAAAACTAACCTTAGTTAAGTGTAATGGCCCACTCCTGTAATCCTAGTGACTTGGGAGGCTAAGGCAGGAGTATTGAAAGTTTGAGCCATTAGTCAAGCATGGAAGCACACACCTGTAATCCTAGCACCTCTGAACAGGCAGGAGGATAGCAAGGTCAAGGCTTGGCAACTTAGTGAGTCCCTGTCTGGAAATAATTTTTTTAAAAAGAAGGATACTGGGGTTACAGCTCAGAGGTAGAGTGTTCGCTGGGTCAATCCCCAGTGAGAGAGAGAGAGAGAGAGAGAGAGAGAGAGAATATGAATGTGTGTTAGCTAAAGACCCTGCCTCAAAATTTAAAAAAAAAAAAAAAAAAAGTTTTTATGAACTGGAGAGGGGTCCTAGGGTTGAATCTTCAGCATCACATAAAAATAAGTGAATAAAGTCATATGTCCTTCTACTACTAAAAATATTCAAAAAGAAAAGGAAAAAAAAAAAAAAGAACTGGGGATATAACTGAGTGGTAGAGTGTCCCCAGGTTCAATCCCCAGGACCAGGAGGGGAAAAAACTTAATCACTCAATCACTTAATTCACTCAACTTTCAACTTTTCTATTTCTCATTTTCTGTTTAAACCATCATGTTTCAAAATTATTTATGACTGTTCAGAAAGTTACACTTTTTTCAACATGAACATGCTTAAGAATGTATGTTTTTAAAAAATGTAAACATTTAGACAAATAAGAGTAAGTGCTAACTGTGAAATATTTAGGATACTTTGTGACCCTCCCCAGGACTGTGCCCTCCCTCCTTGCCTGAGGAAAATCCCCATGCACTGTGCTTTCAGGAGACACTGCCAAGACAGGAGAGTGAGCAGGAGCTGCAGTGAGCTACTGCCCAGTCCCACACCACTCAGGACCATCAGAGGGCTGCCAGGCTCAACTGCAAGATGATACTGCATTCCTTCATGACTGGAGAGTACTGTCTTCACACGTGCAATCTGAAATTTTAAATATTTAGTACCACTGCATCCTTACAGATATTTAGGAAACAATGAGTCAAATGCCCCACCAAAACTGAGGCCTACAGCCAGTCCATGAAAGAAGTAAATCCTTAGCTGTAATATGATTAAGAGACTTAAAAATGTTGTTCCAATTTCCTAATGGGTTTTTCACTGACCTATTACAATGTATTTGGAGCTGATTCTGATCAAAGGCTTAGTCATGCTGCTCCCCACCCCCCAAAAAAAGCCTTGGAATTTAACAAAAAGAATGAAAGATGCAACTGCCTTTAACACAGTAGTAGTTTTAAACGGTATATCTCAAATACTCTGTTCTCACACTTTTTAAAGATAGCATTTTTGCAGGTACTCCTTGTTGTCACTTAATATGCAAATTAACATATTTAAATAAAATAAGCTCCAATAATTCTAACACAACAGACCTGGAATGGTCTAAAACCCTTTTTATAAAAACCAACCAGTCCATCACACGTTAATTTTACTTTTCAAAAATTGTTTTAGTTGTTGATGGGCCTTTATTTTTTTTAATGGGGTGTTGAGGATCGAACCCAGTGCCTTACACATGCTAGGCTCTACTCCAGCCCTAATTTTACTTTTTTAACCCTTTAATATTTTAAGGAAAAGGGAACACCACATGCGACACGGAAAAGCACTGGAGGACTGGGGCTGCCGCACGTTCAGAGGCCACGGTCCCCTGGGAGGTTCTGGATCGGTCAGTGAAAGAAAAGGCCCGCCTGGCAGCCAGGGGCCTGGCGGCGCGGATGACAGCGCGCCGCTCAGGGCGGTGCCGCGGAAGGCGGGGACCGGAAGGATGCGGAGCGCGGACAAAGCCGCCCGCCGCCCCTCGCCGCCTCCCCGGGCGGCCGCAGCCCCGCCGCTCGGCTCCCGGCCCACAGCTGTCGCGGCAGCGCCCGCCGGGAACCCGAGCCGCGAGGCACGCGGATGGAGAGCCGGCAGGGACCCGCGCCCCGAGGCGCGCGGCCAGGAGGGGACAGACAGGGACCCGCGCCCCGAGGCGCGCGGCCAGGAGGGGACAGACAGGGACCCGCGCCCCGAGGCGCGCGGCCAGAAGGGGACAGACAGGGACCCGAGCACCGAGGCGCGCGGCCAGAAGGGGACAGACAGGGACCCGAGCACCGAGGCGCGCGGCCAGGAGGGGACAGACAGGGACCCGAGCACCGAGGCGCGCGGCCAGAAGGGGACAGACAGGGACCCGCGCCCCGAGGCGCGCGGCCAGAAGGGGACAGACAGGGACCCGAGCACCGAGGCGCGCGGCCAGGAGGGGACAGACAGGGACCCGAGCCCCGAGGGGCGCGGCCAGGAGGGGACAGACAGGAACCCGAGCACCGAGGGGCGCGGCCAGGAGGGGACAGACAGGGACCCGAGCCTGGACGGACGCGGACGAGAAGGGGACAGGGACCGAGCCCGGAGGGGCGCGGGCGAGGAGGAGACAGGGACCCGAGCACCGAGGGGCGCGGGCGAGGAGGGGACAGACAGGGACCCGAGGCTGGACGGACGCGGGCGAGGAGGGGACAGGGACCGAGCCCGGAGGGGCGCGGGCGAGGAGGGGACAGACAGGGACCCGAGCACCGAGGGGCGCGGGCGAGGAGGGGACAGACAGGGACCCGAGCACCGAGGGGCGCGGGCGAGGAGGGGACAGACAGGGACCCGAGCACCGAGGGGCGCGGGCGAGGAGGGGACAGGGACCGAGCCCGGAGGGGCGCGGGCGAGGAGGGGACCGGAGCCGGCCTGCCGGGCCGCGGTGGGCAGGGCCGGGCCGCGTCCGCGCCGCGCACTCACCGTCCGTCCGGAGGGCCGCGCTCGCTCGCGCTGTCGGCTGGGAGCGGCCGCCCGAGGCGCGGAGCCGCGGTCACCAGCGAGGGGCGCCTCCGCGGCCGCCCCGCAGCATCCCCGGCCGCCGGCCCGCGCTCCCTCAGCCTCGCCGCGCCCGCTCCGCCGCCGAAAATGGCGTCCCGGCGCCGCCCGCCCACAATGCCGCGCGCCGTGACGTCACCCGCCCTCGCGCTGCCGGGCGGGGCGCAGCGCGGCGCGCCGGGGAAACTGAGGCGCGCGGGGGGCTGGGCGGTGGCGCGTCCCAGAGGGTTGCGCTGGGTGGCGCGCTGGGCTTCTACCCGGGAACCGGGCCTGCGAGTCCGCAGAGCCGCCGGTCTCCCGCGAGACCCCGCACGAGGCCACGAGACTCGCGGGGTCGAGCTCCGGGGGTCGCCCGGCACCCGGACCTGGCGCGGATCCCGCCTCCTAAAGGAAGGGAGGAGGCCCAGGGCCTGGCTGGCGCTCGGCCTCCACCCAGCCTACAGGGCGCGCCCGCTGGCCAGGGAGCTCTGGGGCTCCCGCTGCCGCATGCACCCCAGCTGCAGGCCTGACTCAGCAGCCGGCCGGAGGGCGCTGAGTCAGCGGCAAGCGCAGCTTGCCTGCCAGGGCTCCAGGTGCCTGCAGGAGAGGGATGCAGGTGCCAGCCCCCCGCCCCGCCGTGGGAACTGCTGCCCTCCTCTGATAGTACCACCGGCGCCTGCAGCCCTGGGCATCCTGCAGTCACACCTGCAGTCTAAGGAGGCAGATGCTCCTCGGTTTTCCCAGGGAGGCCCTGTTATTTTGATCTGTTCTATAAATGCAAAGGTGGGCTAACAAGGGTGGGAGCTCCAATGGTAACAGAGCAGCTCGGGTTGGAGCAGGGAAAGGCAGAGGGCCAGGGTCAAACTCCCTCCACACTACCCTCAGTGATGCCAGACAAACTGCACGTTGGATGTCACCTACTCATCAACCATTGTCCTAGGATCTGGTACATTCCAGGATGCACAACAGTCACCATCAAGAGCATCTGCAAAGCACCTGGTTCATGGCCAAGTGCCTCAGGAAAGAGAAGAACCAGTTGAATAGAAGCCCATTTCTCTTTCTGTGCCTCTGGGCCCCCTAATTGCTCCCCTGCTTCCTGTCACCCCAGAAAATTCTCTTGGACTTGCCTTCTCTCTTACGGCACTCTTTGATGGATAGCCAAGACTCTACCTAATTCATCCATCCCCACTGCCACCATTTTATCTTCTTGTTCCTCTGTCCCTTCAACCAGTGTCTGTTTAGCTTCTGTGGTCCTCATGGGGAGAAGAGCAAGATGCACTGATGAACAAGGCAGATAGACCCCTGCTCTCCAGGAGTTCAGTTCTAGTGGAGAGAGACAGGTGGTAAAGACAGGGAAATATCTGACCTTGCTGAGATCTGAGGCAGGTAAGTGAACTGAGACCCAAAGGACAGGAAGAAACCAGCCCCTCAAGACCAGCATAGAGGGCTGGGGAGATAGCTCAGCTGGTAGAGTGCTTACCTTGCAAGCATAAGGCCCTGAGTTCAATCCCCAGTACTGCAAAAAAAAAAAAAAAGACCAGCATAGAACACTCCAGCACAAGTCTTTGGGCAGGAAGAGCCTGGGAGTGCAGGGGAAGGAGAAAAGGCCAAGTCATCCAGCACACATCAATCCTGCCATGCTGTCAGCACAGCACCAAGTCCAAACTCCTTAGCTTGGTCTACAGGGCCCACAAAATCTAGTGTTGCCACTGTCTGTCCCCCTGTCCCCTGGACACCCTCGCCTGACCCTGAGTTCACCCTGTCCTTCCCCCACCATCTCACCCCTGACTGTGTGCACTGTGCCTAGAATGTTCTCCCTCCTCCTTGTCCCCAGATACTCCAAGAGTGAGCCAAGCGTCACTTCCTTTAAAAAGCCTTCCCTGCCTGTGCCAGCCTGAACAAGCCTTCCTCTGAGTTCCCACATGTCCCTTCCCCTGATGCACATTGTGGTCAGTTTACATGGTTGCCTGCCCCTGGGCCTACAGGCACTAGGCAGGAGGGACCTGTGTCTTACTCATCCCCAAGCCCTGCCCAGCACCTGCCACAGACTGCATAGCAGGCCGTTGAGGCAAATGTATGACAGGAAGATCAGGTGGACCCTTCTCCAGGTCTCCTTTGCCTAGCCAGCCCCTCTGATGGAATAGACACGTGGGATCCCCTTGAGTCCCTGAGTTCTGCCATGGTCCTCAATAGTCCTGCCAGTCCTAGGAGCTGTTAATGTCCGAAGTCCTCCCCACTCCTCCCCAGGTGCTGTCCAGTACCAAAAGACACAGATGCTGTGCTCTACTCTTCTGAATATCCAACAGTTCTAGTGGAGCCTCTCAGGATGCCTGCCCAGCAAGGGGCTGAATCACAGGAGTTTCCAGCTCATCTTCAACTAGGGCCCTTCTCTGAGATGAAGAGCAACCCCCTCACTGAGCCACCTGCCTGTGCTCTGACCCTCACAGCAACTCGGCAGGGTACTGCTGTCCCCATTTTACAGATGCTGCAGGGACCCTGCAAGTTCCAGCATTTGCTTGCTGCCTGCTGTAGAGGGTTGTCATCCAGCTTTTGGAATGAAAACAGAACACTGCTGCTTCTTGTGGAGGCACCAGAAGAGCCAAGAAGTTGGTGTCCAATGGGAGCATTGCCTTTCCTTTGAGGAAGCCTTGGTAGGGCTACTGCAGGGCAACAAACCCATTATCTGCCCTTCCTAGTTAGCTTAGAGGAACAGGGCCCTGAGGACAAACATGGGGGTTACCAGGATGGAGCCTAAACCCTTATTTATGCAAATTCTCGGGCCTCTGAGCATCTCTGGGGCAAGCAAATGATTGGAGGGTTGCAGAAAAGGCTGTGCCCTAAGGGAGGGACCTTGGCCCTGCACCCCACCCCCAAAGGCAGGACAAGAGGTTCCTCCAGCAACAGAGAGGGGAGCAGGCTCTCCCCCTTTTCCCTTGAAATTACTCTCCCATTTGACAAAGGCAGATTGCGTGGTGGGTGCTGCCTCCTCTGTCCTGCCTGTTTCTCCACCTTCCCTTTCCCCAACGGCCCGGTCCTCTGCCCTCTGTATTTCTATCTCTCTTTCTTGGGTCCATTCACTGCCCTGGTCCCAATGGGAGAGAACAGCAGGTCTCCTGGAGTTCTAAACAGAGGTCAGGGCTGGAGCTGCAAGTGTGGAGGCAGCCTACAGCACCCCAGTGAAGCTGAGATCCTGGTCCCAGGAGAAGGAAAAGCCCACTTGTATGCACTGACCCATGGCGAACCACCACCTCTGCAGGTGGTGGGAGAATCAGGGATAAACTGGAAGCACACAGTTTCATTTTCATTGTGTTCCTGTCTGTCAGGTGTGAGGCTGTGCGATTGGAGAAGGGACCTGGTCTGGTGAGCTGCCAGCCTGCAGGAGCTGGGACTGGAAGCCCAGAGATGTTCACCTGGCTGTGAGAAGGATCCAGCAGGTCTCCACCTCTTCCCACAGGAAGAAAAGCATACTCCCTCAAACATGCAAGCCTCTCTTTTTTTAACCTTTTTTTTAAAAAGGGAAGAGAGGGAAGGAGGGAGAAGTAGCTGGAGAGAGAAGGACACAGGGAGGGAAAGAGGAGAGGAAAGCCAAGAGGCCCAACTGGGAAGCAGTACTTAGGGCTGGTCCGTAGGTAGGGAGGGGTGGCCTCTGCTGCTCCCCAGCTAGAAGGACAGGCAGGGGTAGGGACAGTGCAGGCCAGCTCTGTGGCCCATGGCCCCTCTTGGCTTCGCAGGAGGCTTGGGGACGAGTCACAGGGTGTGCCTGCTTGGCATCCGGACAGGGCTAATCTGGGCTCAGTTCTGCCTTGCTGTTGGCAGGTCACACCCTTTCTGGACTCAGGCTTTAATTCTAAAAATGGAACTTGTGTAGTTTCCACAGTTTTTTTCCTTTACAGGGCTAGAGCTGCCCCACACAAAGCTCCAGGGGCAGCTTCCTTCAGAACAAAGCAGAAAGCAGTAGCAGCACAAGGATGAGGAAAGGAGCTTCCACTAAGCCGCCCTTCACTGTCCCTGCCCCACACCTGTTCCTCTGGAAGGCTGGGGGTTGAGGCTTGGGTCCTGCATGGAGAGCCCAAGTCCCCCAAGGAAATGGGGCCAGAGGTTCTCCTAGAGGTTGGCAGGCCACTGTGGGCCAGTTCCTCCCTGTCTTGAAACCCAGGGTGGTGGTAGATGGGCTTCTCAGTTCTGGAGACTCAGGTCCCTGCAGTCATGTCCTGACTGCACCCTCACATGGACAGCGAGTAGACTGTACAGCTGGAGGAGGAGGCCTCAGCCTCAAGAGGGCCACTGCCCAGGACTCTGATGTAGCTCAGTGGTGAAGTGCTTGCCTTACATATGCAAAGCCCTGGGGGTTTGATCTCCAGTTCCAAAAAGAAAAGACCCCAACCAAAAAAAGGGGGGGGGGGGCTCTACCCCAGCCAGGTGCAGTGGCTCACACCTGTAATCCCAGCACTTTGGGAGGCTGAGGCGGGCGGGTCACAAGTTCAAAAGCTAGCCTCAGTAACTTAGTGAGGCCTAAGCAACTTAGCAAGTCCCTGCCTAAAAATTAAAAGGGCTGAGGATGTAGCTCAGTGTTAAGTGCTTTGGATTTAATCCCCAGTACCAAAAACAAAGAAAAAGAAAAAAAGACAGAGGGCAGTTACCCAGCCACATACAGCACTTTTGCACAGAGGTCTACAGATGAGGACTGATTCTTAAAGGTGGACAGGGAGGACATCTCTGTCACGCAAAAGTGTTTCTGGCTGCATGTGCATTTGTACATTCATCTCACATCTACTGAGGCCAAACAGGTCTCTGAACCTGAGCTGGGAGCTGGAAGGCCCACCCTTCAAGTGGCCAAAATATTCATCCTACTTGGCTTCTGAATCGTGAGTGTGCCTGGTAAGTGCTGAGCCCTGTGCACATCTGGCATGGAGACTTGACCCACTGCGTGTGGGTATCTAGAAAGAGCCCTGCCAGAAACTGGGAGAGGGGCAGCATCAGGGTGGTCCCAGCAGTTCCAACATGGCTTGACAAACACCATGAGCTGGTGCTGGGCCCAGGTGCTGGGAACAGAGATTCTGCATCAGTGTCTCTTGACATATTACCGTGAATACACATGGACAGAAGAGTTGAAATGTGTGCAGGAAAGCCCCACTTACCCACCACTGAGAGTCTACCTATCAAAGGCCTCTCTTCCTATCTGTGTCCATCAGCTCTTCCTTTACTGGTACATTTCAAATTAAGTTGCAAACATCAGTACACTTCACCCCCAACTACTTCAGCATTCATATCCTTAAATTCAATATTTGTAGTTTTAGAGAATATTTACATATTGTGGAATACACACACCTTAAGGATGCCATTCAAAGAGTTTTGTTTTGCATTAAATGTACCTTTATTTCAGAAACTGAAGAGCTTTTTTTTTTTCCTTGTAGCATTTGGAATGGAACCCAGGATCCCATGAATTCTAGGCAAGTGCTCTACTGTTGAGCTACATCTCCAGCCCTTTTATTTTATTTTGAAAAAGAATCTCACTATGTTTCCCAAGTTGGCCTCAAACTTACAATCTTTCTGCCACAGCCTTCCAAATTGCTGGGATTACAGGTGTGTGCCACCACGCCTAGCTAGTTTCTTTTTAAAAGCCATTTTATTTTATTTATTTATTTATCATTGCAATGCTGGGTATGAACCTAGGGCCTTGCATGTGCTAGCAAGGCCTCTACCTCTAAACTGCACTAATCCCAGCCACAGAGCCATTTTAGATTTTTACAGAAAAATTGAACAAATAATACAAAGAGTTCCCATGTACCTCCCCTTCCCATTATCACACCTCACTCACGTAGTGTGTGTTAAAATTGAGAGTCCCATACTGATGCATCGACGAAGCCCCGAGTTGAACTGAGGCTCACTCTGTACTGCATATCGTATTGTGAATTCTGTGGGTTCTGACACATGCACAGTGATCTGAAGAGTTTGAGACAACGGTCATCAGTGTGGTAGAAACCTACCAAGCGATGGGAGGTTTCCACCACAGTCCTGAGCCTGCAGCCCCCGAGAGGCCCATACCTGCCCCAGACAACCCATTCTGGGCTTCTTATTCTTGAACCATAGGTGCTGCCCGTTCTAGCTCTTTACAAGTAACCAGCATGGTACAGGATCCCGTGACCTCCTCAGCTCCACTCATATCATGGCATTCTGCCACGTTGTACCACGTTGTCATTGGCCCTGTCCCTGGAGACCTGGGCTACTCGGCCTTCACTGATGTGCACAAAGCTTACCTGAACTCAGACAAGTCTTTAGGAACTCACCGTTCCATTTCTCTTGGGTCAGTACACCGCGGTGGATGCGACGGTCACAGAGCAGGTGTGAGTCTGGTTCTGGGCAGTGCTTCCCCACCTCACTCCTGAGTGACAGGCCACATGCATGCTTGCCAGGTGCGTGGGTCTTCCAGTAACCCAACATCCACTGTCCTCAGGATTTTTTTGCAGTAGTGGGGATCAAACCCAGGTCTTGCGCATTACGAGGCAAGAGCATATTTCCACCTGTCAGTTTTTTTAAATTGGAATCATTCTGGAGAATATGAAGTGTCTCTGTGGTTGTTTTATTTTGTTTTGTTTTTGCAGTGCTGCCTTTTACAAAGTATTAGAAGGAAAAGGAGAAGGGAAAAAAAGAAAAGAGACACTGGATCCTCTCAGGGAGGAGAGTGACTTGTTTTTTGTTCTGAGACGGAATCTTGCTAAGTTGCCTAGTCTGTCCTCGAACTCACCATCCTCCTGCCTCCCTCATGGCCTCCAAGCAACTGAGATTACAGGCTTGCACCACCACACCTGGCCCCTCTCTGCGTTTTAATTTGTAGTTCCCTCATGAATAAGATGTTCAACATCTCTCTCACTTACTGGCCATTTATATTTCTATCTTTGTGAAATGTCAGCTCAAGCCTTTAGATAATTTTTTATAGAGTTGTCTTTGTCTTTTTATCACTAAGTTGTGGGAATCCTTTACATGTTCTTGGTCAGATACATGTTTTGTGATTATTTTCTCCCAGTCTGTGACTTGCTTGTCTTAAAAAAAAAAAAAGGACTGGCAGCTGGGGGACCCAGTCATGGCACACATCTATAGTCCCAATGACTTGGGAGGCTGAGGCAGGAGGATTATAGGTTGGAGGCCAGCCTGGGTGACTTAGCAAGACCCTGTCACAAAACAAAAACTAGAAAGGGTTTCGGGGGTGTAACTTAGTGGGACTCAGAGTGCCCCTTGTTTCAATTCCCAGTATTGGAAAAAAAAATAATCACAAGACATTATCATATCCCACCAAAATATGCCCCAATATAATCAACTACAAGATTATGTTCAGGTTTCTCCAATTGTCTCATAAACTTTTTTTTTCAGTACTGGGTATCTAACCCAGAGTCTTGCACATGCTCTACCACTGAGTTACATCCAGTCCCTTTTTTTTTTTACTTTGAGACTGTGTTTCACTAAGTTGCCCAGGCTGGTCTCAAACTTTTAATCTTCCTGCCTCAGTTTCTGGAATAGTTGGAATATAGACATGTGCCACTGCACCCAGTTTATAAGTGATTTGTTGAAGTTGGTTTGTTCAAATAAGCATCCAGAAGGGAGATACTAAATAAGCCCACTGACACGCAGTCCCTGGAGGAGGGGCCTTGCTGGGTACTTCATGCAACATGCTCTGTAATCCATCCCTTTTGTCTCCTGGAAACTATCGGTTCCTCTCTATCCTGCTGCTAATATTTTCTGACTGAAGAGCCCAGGGTGTTAGTCCCATGGATACCCGAAATCTGGGTTTGCTTCTTGCGTCCCTGTAGGGTCTTCTGTCAAGACTCTGTCCTCACATTCCTGGAAGACTTAAAGGCTAGACCTGATCCTGAATCAGTGTTGTTTGATAAGAGTACTTCACAGGTGAATTGTTTCCATTTTTGTGTTATTAATAAACTTTTCATTTTGGAATAATCTTAGACTTGCAGAAAACTCTCAAAGATAGTATAGAAAGTTCCCATACACCTCTTTCCCAGTTTCCCCTATCCCTAGCACCTTCCATTACTGAGGTTCATTTGCCAAAATTAAGAAACCCACACACTGGTCTGGGGTTGTGCATAGTTCACCAAGGCCACCTGCATGTCAGCTGCCCTAGTGTCCAGAGTAGCAGTGATCTGGGAGACAAAGTTTTCACTTTGGTAAATTCCAGGGGCCGCACATTGTGGCTCAGTGTAGAGCACTTGGTTCGAGACTCAGCACCACATAAAAATAAATGAAATAAAGGTATTGTGTCCATATACAACTAAAGAAATTTTAAAAAGAAACCCACACTGGAAGAGAACGGCTGCCAATAGCTCCCAGCATCAGCAATTGCTCTTGTGAGGCACAGAACCCAACACAGAGTGCTGAGACACAGGGCATCCTGGCTCTGGAACTGGCAGACTGCAGGAAGGTCTAGGCTACAGGCCCCAAGGAGGCCAGAAAAACTAGCCTGGACCACACCACAAGTCAGGGGCACCTGGTGCCAGAGGACTTCCACCAGCCTGCTGCACCTCCCTGTGAGAGGCAGGGGGGAGTGACTGGGGGCTGGAGAGACAGACAAGAGATAGAGACAGTGCAAGAGGCAGAGACGGCGTGGGACCGATGGCGAGTGGGCCTCTACAGGACCCCTGGAGGGGTGGTGTGTTGGGGAGCAGCCCCAGAGCAGGGTCTGCTCTGAGGCAATCATGGACAAGAGGCCCACCCTCCTCCAGTACGACCTCATCTCTGTCAATTTCTTCTGCAGAGTAACTGATTCCAAGTAGGATCGTGTTCTGAGTCGTCGGGATAGGATTCCAACATCCAGATTTGGGGGTCACAGCTCAGCCCTAACAGAGAAGCACAGCAGGGGCCAGGTTGGGCAGAGCGTGGCCTGCAGTTCCCCACTTACCCCCACTCCTCTCCTCCTGCCCTCTTCTCTCCTCCCCTAGGTGCTACATTTCCAGCAGAGGGAGCAACTGTCCCTTCAGCCTGCTGCTGTCACCAGGCAGCCCCAGGAGCTTCCTCTCCCATGTTCCTTGGCTTCTGTGGGCACACTGACATCCCCGGGTTGTTCCCAAATCCTCTCACTCTTTGTCTGCCAGCTTCCTATCACTATCACTATAACTAAATACCTGAGAGAACAATTTAAAAGAGAGGAGGTTAATTCTGGCTCACAGCTTTGAAGGTTCCAGCCCATGATTGGTTGGCCCCATTTGGGGCCTGTGGTGGCACATCATGGGAACAGTGCATGGCAGAGCAAAGTCATCCACCTCAGAGTTAGGAAGCAAAAAGGGGAGAGAGGAAGAGACTGGTGTCCCACAATCCCCTTTAAGAGCATGCCCCAACCACCTCTCAAAGGTTCTACCACCTCCCTATAGCATCAGCCTGGGGACCAAGCTTTTAACATATCGGACTGTGGGGGCTGCGTGCGGCTCAGTGGTAGAGCACTTGCCTAGCAGGCATGAGGCCCTGGGTTCAATTGCCAGCACCACAGAAAACTTTTTAAAGTGTTTTTTTTTTTTTTTTTTTTTTTTTTTGTGTGTGTGTGTGTGTGGTACTGGGGATTGAACCCAGGGCCTTGTGCTTGCGAGGCAAGCACTCTACCTACCAGCTGAGCTATCTCCCCAGCCCCAAAGTGATTTTTTAAGAAGGAAGAAGGAAATTTCCCAGCCTTCCCTTGGATTCCACTTCCCCAGGTCACAGGCCACCTGGACCCATTTTTACAGTCTTAGGCCTAGAGGGATCCACCTTGGGGGACAGGCTGTGGCAGGATGGGGACAGGAAATGCAGCAGGGTGGCCTCCATCTCTGAGTCCATGAGCCCCGTTCCCCAGGCAGCACCCCTGCCTCAGCTCACCCAGTCAGCCCTGCAGCAGAGCACCCTAGGTGAGCGTCGGGGTGAGGATAAGCTGGTGAATTCATATCCATGTTGGCAGAAGAGAGCAATAAATCTCCTCCTGCTCACAAGAGGGCCCAGCAGGGACCACAGGCCTCTGGCAGCACCAGGAGACACGGGTTGGGATGGGAAGCCAGTCACAGTGGGGCTGAGACTCAGCAGCGGCATACTGCAGCCGGCTCCTGCAGTGGGGGACAGAGCTGGTCCCCACTCACAGGTGGCGTGCAGTCAAGTTCTGTGAACGAGCTCTAATGGTGCCACCTGCTCGGCCCTGCAGGAGAGACCCTGACAGGATCTGGGACTGGGAAAATATAGCAGACACTGAGCAAGGAGCCAAGCAAATGGAGACGGCTCTGCTGGGGGCTAAGATGGAGCATACTGAAAAGAGCAGCCAGGCATCAGGGAGGAGAGCTGGGGGCGAGCCGTGTGGGTTTGAGGGAGGTCCATTGCTTCCAGCCCCTGTGACTCCCTTGCCCACAGAACCTCAATAACCATGTATGGCTCGTGTCCCCCACTGAAGGCCCAGAAAACCTCACACCCATTTCTCATGAGCACCAGTCAGGGCAGGGAGCACCTTCTCTGTACAGATGGAGAACTGAGGCTACCAGAGGGAGAACTGGTGGCAAGGGCTCAACTCCAGTCTGGCCACTGGACCCACTCCAGCTGCAGGAAGTGGGCCTGAAGCATTTACTGTGGTGCACTCGGGGAGCCCACTGGCTGTGCCTTGCCAGCATCCTCTATCAGTTCTCTGGAATCTGCTGCATAGAAGGCCGAGTCCCTGGCACACAGGAAGCTCCTCTCCACTCCCAGGACCTCACATCAGCTGGGTTTCTTCCAAAAGCTGTAGAATCCTGCTGTCCCCCTCCTCGGCTCTGATTCTGCAAGTGTGTGTCTCCTGTGGCTGCCGTAACAAATCACCACAGCCTGGGAGCTGAAAAGTGCAGAAGTCCCTCCTCACAGTTCTGGAGGCCACAGCTGGGCACCAACCTGAGGGCAGGCTCCTTCTCCAGAGGATTGGCCACCCCCTCCACACCCTCTCATGCTCCTAGAGGCTCCTCGCAGCCCTTGATACTTCTTGGTCTGCAGACGCATCTCTCTGGTCTCAGTCTCTGTTGCTACATGCCCTTCCTGTTGGTGTCTGTGTGTGTCAACTTCCCCCTCCTTTCCAAGGACACTGTCCTTTAGATGTTAGCCCACCCAGAGTGACCTCTTGAGATCTTTGACATGACAACAGCTACGAGGACCCGATTCCAAGTGAGGCCACACTCAGAAGCAGGGTCTGGATGCAGGTGCACTTTTGGAGCCCTCTCAGAAGCCAGAGGCCTATCCACAGGGAGGCTGGCCCAGGAGGTACAGCCCTCCTGCCAGGGGAGAGAGTGTGCCTACTGAGGTTGGCTACTGCTCTCTTCTCAGCGCAGCTCCATCCCACCGCTGATTGTTCTGATTTTAATTAAATATATTTATTTATTTATTTGGTACTGAAGATTGAACCCAGGGGCACTTTACCCCTGACCTATGTTAGATTTATTTTCAACTGATGTATAACGACATAAAAATTGTACGTATTTATAAGGTGCCATGAGATGTTTCTACACGTGTGCCCAGAGCCTCTTCAAGGAGGAGGAGGCCAATTGCTTTCAGTTTGTCCGGGCAGATGCTCTTTGGGGGCCACGGGCTACCTCATTCCTGGCAAGTGCCCTGCGCAGAAAATGCTCCTTGACCTGAACATCTAACAGGCCAATGGACTTGCCCACCGAGGCCCAGCTTGACCATCAGCCCTCTCTGAGCCAAGCTGACCTGCCAGCAAGTCCAGCGGCTGCAAGGGCTCTCTCCAACCTGAAATGCTCTCCACCTGTCACTACGGCTCCATTGCCCAAGGAGGTGCTCTGCGAACCCGGGTCACTAGAAACTTCCTGAGAGCCCCAATTAAAAAAAAGAAAAGAAAGACAGGCACTATGGCACACCCCCATAATCCCAGCTGCTTGGACTCGGGAAGCTGAGGCAGGAGGATGGCAAGTTTGAGACTAGCCTGAACAACTTAAGATTCTGCCTCAAGATTTTAAGAAAAAGGGGAGTAGGGGTGGGGATGTAGCTCAGCATTAGAGTGCTTGCCTAATGTGTGTAAGGCCCTGGGTTCCATCCCCAGTATCACAAAAAAGAAAGAAAAGAACAAAGAAAAAAGCTGGTGTCATTAACTTTAATATGCATAGATTTATATACGTCATATATGTATGCATACCCACATATGTTGTTCATCAGCCAATTTTATAAGAATTTATTAAATTTTATTAAATTTGCAAAAATTAGACTGGGAGCACAGCCCAGTATAGTGTGTGTCGTCACATGCACGAAGCCCTGGACTCCATTCCTAGCACCAAAAAATAAAAATAAAAACAAAAATTAAGTATGCCTGTAACCCAGTAGCTCAGGAGGCTGAGGCAGGAGGATCGCAAGTTCAAGGCCAACCTCAGCAACTTAGTGAGACCCTGTCTCAAAATTAAAAAAATAAAATAAAAAGTTCTGGGGAAGTGGCTCAGTGGTTAAGTTCCGTAGGTTTACTCTCCAGTACCAAATTAATTAATCAATTAATTAATTTTAAAAATTTAATTGTGGCAAAATAACAATGTTTTCACTTTGGCCACTTTAACTGGGCAGAATGGTGACATTATGTACGTTCATACTGTTGTGTAACCCTCAAACCACCACCATCTTCCAGGTGGAAACTCTGTCCCCTTTAAACAGAACTCCCTCCCGCCTCTCCAGCACTGGTGACCACCACTCTTCCTTCTGTCTGTGGGCTCAGCTGCTCTAGGGACCTCGGGTAAGCAGAGTCACACAAGTGTGCCCCTTGGCAAGTGGTGGCCTTCAGGCAGCACAGCGTCCTCCAGGCTCCAGGAGCTGCACGTGTTGGAGCTCCGTTCCTTCCATAGCTGGTTGATGACACAGTCGGGCTGGGGTGCAGTTCTGCGGAAGGACCAAGGCGCAATCCCCAGCACTGAAGATGAAAGTGATTAATATCTTATTCAACCAAACATGTCCAAAATAGCATCGTTTCACCATGGAAGCGAGGGGACCCAAGCTACACTCCTCACCTGTGGCCTCGGACTCCGGGTGTGGTCTGCATGAGTAGCACTTCTCGGTTCCGAAAGGGCCCCCTTGCAAGTGCTCCTGGCAGCGTGGGGTCAGCAGCCACCATCTGCAAAACCGTGTCCCCACCAGGCACCACGGGAAAAGTTCCAGGGGTCTGGTCAGCACATCTGGATCCACTTCATCCTCAGTGGAGTACTGAGCTTTCCTGGTGGACATACTCCTACAGCATCCCCCCAACACACATATTAGACTCTCATCCCTTCTGGGGCTCCCTGTCCATCCTGCCCAGTGCCCAGCTTACTCCAGGCCCCACCCCAGCCCAGGTCCCTCATCCCACCCAGGCACACCTGACCCCAAAGGGTGGTGGACAGTCTCTGCATCCCATGTCCACCATGGCCTTTCTCGTGAGAAATGTTACACAGAGAAAGTGACTACTGGCCAAAGAGGGAACACCACACCTTATGGCACCTCCTGCAGGGCTCTGGTGGTGGCAGTGAACACCCCTGTGGTATCTAGTACAGTAGCTACCAGTTCTGTGCAGGCAGTGGCACTTGGAAAGTGACCAGTTTCTAATTTCATTGACTTAACAGAAACGTACATGGCCACAGGCAGCTGATGGCTCCTCTATGGCAGCAGACGGCACAGTCCAGGGAATCACTGTCTCCATCAACCCCTGGGGAATCAGCCGGGGCCTGGTAGTAGCCTGGGTGGGGCTCCCCACATGGCCCTGGACCCCTCAGGCAGAGTGATCAGGTTGTAGCTCTGGCATGCCCAGAACCTTCAATGCTTCCCACGGAACTGGAGTGAAGGCCAACGTCTAAGGGTCTGCCCACCCACTGACCTGTGTCCTCCCGAAGGCCTCCTCCCACACTGGGCATCCTGCTGGCCAGGCAGCTGCAGGACACAGAGGCTGCACCCCTTAGTCACAGTACCCACAGAGGTGTCCCCAGCTGGATCCACTCCTGTGCCATCTGCTTGCCCCAAACTCTCTTGACTACTCTTTGCACACAGTACCTTGTGACAATCCACACACCTTTGCTGCACACTGCCTGCCCTCCAGGAGGCTGGCTTGCCTGTTTGTTCATACAACTCCCTCATACCTGCAGTGAACACAAGTCCTGCCCGTCTTCCCACCTGAACCCCGACAGCAGCTTCAGCCCAGGACAGCACAGCCAGTCAGAGCAGAGCCTGGATTCCAAAGGGCAGCTGGGCAGGTCCGGGCCAAGCCCAGCCTTGTGGAGTCACAGTGTGCAGCCCTCTGAGAACCAGGCCTGGCAGGTCTGACACTGTCTGCTGCAATTTGTTAAAAGTCTCACAGGCTCTGGTACATCTACCAAAGTACTGCTCTGCCAGGCAGCAAGAGGCACGGGGCGGGGGGCAGAGTGGGCCAAGACAGTCACAGCTCTGTCCTTTCAGAGGTCATGGCCCCCTGTGAATCCTTGGCCTCATGCCCACAACCAGGTGGCAGGATTCCAAAGCCCATGGTCAGAGGTGTTGCCAATGCGCCCCACTTCCTGACTAGAAGTAAGGCAGCCACTATGCCAGGGCTGCTGGATGTCCTGACCACAGGGCCAGGCTTGGGGACCCACCAACTCCATGCTGGACACTGCTTTCTGTTTAAAATCAGATGCTCGTTGGCCTGGTGCTGTTCCCAAGTCACTGACTGTCCTTTGCAGCCAGCCTGGGCTGCTGTGCTACTCTGCCAGGTGCAGCTAGGGCTGGGGGCAAAAGCAGGGGAACGGTCCTCTCTGAGGCCCTCTGCCTACCAATCTGGCTTTGCACCAGCACCAAGCCTTGGGCCTGACTCGATGGCCAGCTGGCCCCTGGGCATGAGTGGGCATGCGAGGCAGTGGTGCCGTCAACCAGGGAGACCTGGGGATGGATACTGTTCTGGCTAGCCACTCACCTCCTCCCCAACTCACCCTCCTCCAGCTGCTCCCCCTGTAATTTTCCACCAAAGGACTGACTCAGAGCAAAGTGGAAACAATTATGACAATCAATAGCGAGTGGCTCAGAATGCAGCTGGAAGCAGCCAGAACATTTCTGGAAGATGGATCAATTCATTTTTGACAGCATCCAAGTGAAGAAATGACTTTGCTGGCAGATCAGCCTGGTGAGCAGTGACTATCCTGTGAGGGGGGTGCCACCCAGCTCGTGGGCACAGGGTAGAAAGGCGAGACCCTTGAGACCTGGGTGGTCAAGTGCCCAGCTCCATTCCCAGGGCTGTGACAGTCTGGGCAGGCAAACGCTATTCCCTGGCTACAACAGAGTGGCCTTGGACACTGAGCTGTGTGAAGTCAACCCGTCACAGGACAAGTCCTGTAGGATTCCACTTAGGTGAGGTCCCCAGAGCAGTCATGTTCATAGAGGCAGAAGGCAGAGTGGGGCACCGGGGCACGGGATGGGAGACCAGATTGTCACCGGGGCAGATGTAAGAGTCCATGGTGGGAGGCCATGGCTGCAGCAGTGTGCACTGCTCACTGAGGGCGGCTAGAGCAGCGTTTTGTGCCCACAGAGGCTGTCTTCATTTGGCCTCTGCAGTGTGGGTGGGGAGACCCAGGAGGATCAGGAAGAGACTCCTGAGAGGGATGCACCCTGCCTCCCAGCAAGGTGTGATAGGCGCAGCACCTGCTCTCCCTGACTCCTTTCAAGTGTTAGGCTGCGTCCTGGACGATGAGCCTTGGCTGCACCTCCAGGCACCCAGGGCTCTGGAGGCTGCGGAAGGACACCTCCAGCAGCCAGGTCCTGCCTGCAAGGTGCTGGTCCTGAAGTCCGCTGGGGTTCTCCCAGTCTCGGGCTCAGCTGAGTTGCCCAAGGTCCTGGAGGAGGCTTTGCACAGCAGGCAGAGTGCAGGGCCCTGAGCAGAGGACAGAGAATACCTCTGGGAAGAGGGGTCACCTGGGTACCAAGTACCCTGGGACTGCCCTGTGCAGCTTGAGCTCTGGGGCTGACTTCAGCAGCTGGAAAGGTGCAGAGCTAGCCCTGCAGGGGCCACTTCACCACCAACTTGGAGGCAGAACAGGGTCCCACCCGGGACAGTGGGAGGGAATATAGAAGTGGGTAGCAACCAGCAGGGCTGGTATCGTCTGTGGGACTGGACGGAGACAGGAGCTGCTGCCGTCTGGCCCCTGACAAGGCTGATGACCAGCAGGGGTGGTTCAGGCCAGGCCCTGCTGGTGACCTACTAAGCCCCAGATGCGCCCTCCACAGTGTGACGTAGCATGGTGGTGAGCATGGGGCCTTGCAAGACACTGGTTACGACCGTTACAAACAGGTGGAAAATCCAGATTTCTTCTTTTGTACTTAGCAATAGCAGAAAGAAAAGGCCAAGAAGGTGCCACCCAGATGACTGGATGGAGCAGGGAGAGGACAGGCCCTGCAGAGGACGGCAGCCAGCTGTATGGCATGGGGACTGCGGCTGCAGTGACAGCAGCCCAGCCTCTGAGAGCTGGTGCACAGGGAGCGGGCAGCAGGGCAGAGGGTTCTGCTGGGCAGGCTCACCGTCTCCACCCTTCTTTCGCCCAGGTGCTGTTGGTCTGAGTGTGCCCAGCACAGAGCAGGGCTCGGTGCTCACCCAATCAAGGAAGGGACAAGCTCCTAGCTGTTCCCTTGCCTACCCCTTCAACACCCAGAGCCTGGAGCCAGGGAGACACCAAGGTGGCAGTCAAGAAGCGGGCATGTGCAACTGGAAATTCACAGCTGTCCGAGATGAAGGTGGACCCCAAGACCCTCAGAAACATGGGTCACACCTTGAAAAGTCTCGGAAGAGAAATTCAGACACTCCAGCACAAATTCAGAAGACAGATGTGAAGAAGCAATTGCTTGGAAATGAAAACAAACAGAATAGGTGTGAAAGGGAATCTTACAAGACCTAAGGGAAAAGCGTCAGAAGCCTTCTGAGCAGGACCCCCTGCCCTGGGAAGCAGGCTCTCTCAGGAGGCGGAAGGCGGCTCCCCACAGTCCACTGCTTCCTGTGCTGCTTACTTTCTAAGCAGAGGCATTCTTACCTTTTAACTTCAAAAATGTCAACTGAATACAGCTACTTATATATTTGTTTTTTAAAAAACAAAACAAAAAAAAGTAATGCCAGTAGCAAAAAACATCAGCAAACACAAAACTCGGTCGTACATGAAAGATATTCATTGCAAAGTTACAGAAGCAGAAAGGGCTGCCACCAGACCCACTGTGGCTCTCTGCTATCTGGCCTGGAGGTACTGGTGATGCCAGGGATACAAAGGCTCAGAAGTAGCCGGTTCTCTGCAGAGAGACAGCCCAGGGTGGTGCTGGGAGGAGAGACTCGGGACCCTGCCCTCCAGGGACAAAGGGGTCAACAACCCTCCAGGAGGACCCAGGCATGGTCGGGGGCCAGGCTTCCCTGCAGCCAACGTGTGAGTGTGGAGGACGAGCGAAGCACAGACCTCGGCACTCCACATGCAGTGCTGGAGCCCCCTGCACCTCTGGATCAAGCCCCCTGCAGAGGAAGGCACAGCACTCCTGAAGAGCCTGGAAGCTCTTCAGGAACTGCGCCTCGTCCCCACTCGGCACTGTTAGGACCAAGGAAGCCAAGGCCTGGGGCAGACAGGCTCCTGCCCCAGTATCAGGACTAGGGGAAGACCGCGGTCAGAGACCACTCGCCCTGTTGCCACTGACCTTGGTGCTGCAGAGGGCCACACTGTAAATGAATGACACTGTCCACAGCACCCAACAGAGGGAGGTGGAGAGCCAATTTTACTTTACTTTTTAAGACCTTTAGTCATAGTCTAAATAACAAAAATATTTTATCAAGCTAACATTTTGTGGAAAACAGTATAAAATACATTACTGGAATAGCCTTTATTTTGTAGATATTTTAAAACTCACAGAGCAATCCAAGAGGCTGATGCAGGAAGATCACAAGTTCAAAGCCATTCTCAGCAACTTAGCAAGGCCCTAAGCAACTTAGAGAGACCCTGTCTCTTTTTTTTTTGCGGTGCTGGAGATCAAACCCAGGGCCCTGTGCTTGTAAGGCAAGCACTTTACCAACTGAGCTATCTCCCCGCCCCAAGACCCTGTCTCAAAATAAAAAATAAAGGGCTGGGATGTGCTCAGTGGCAGAGCTCTTGCCTAGCATGTGTGAGGCACTGGTTTTGATTCTCAGCTCAGCACTGCATATATATATATTTTTTTTTAAAAAAGGTTCACTGACAACTAAAAAATATTTAAAAAACAATAAAAAATAAAAAGGGCTGGGGATGTGGCTCAGTGGTTAAGCGCCTCTGGGTTCAATCCCCAGTACCAAAATGAAAAACCTCTCAGAAACACTATTTGAACTACTAGCTATGACAGAATAATCTTAACTAAAACAATTTTTTTAAACAGCATAAAAATTTTAGGATCAAAGTAACCTCAATTTAGTCACATTTATTTACAACCTAAGGTCATTAACCACAGTTGCTCATTTTTTAATTTTTTTTGGGGGGGGGGCACACCAGGGATCAAACCCAGGGCTTCATGTGTTCAAGGCAAGCACCAAGCACTCTGCCATCCCCAGGCCTCATTTAATCTTGAATGTACAAATATGCAGGGAGTATAACTTGGCGGTAGAATGCTTGCCCTACCCAGGCACCAAGCCCTGGGTTCAATCTCCGATACTGACAGAGAAAATAAAAAGATAGTACTTGTCACAGAGAAGCAATAATGTGGTAAGTTCTCAGTTAAATTCTGCCCTCATGATCTCAAGGGCAAACATGTAACAAGATGATGAAGTGCTGCTGAAGGGCTGGGGATGCAGCTGGATGATACAAGCCCTGGCTTCTGTCAGTAGCACCACAATAAAAAAGAGGTGGAGGAATGCAAGAAGGCAGCACAGCACAGCATGTCACTTTGCGTAGGGCACTTGAAATCCAGCAGCACAGTGAACACCAAGAATTGAGTCAAACCTCTTGGCACTGAATGCAGAGCAACAAACAGTTGCTCAGGCACAGTGTAGGTCTTCAGCCAGGACTATTCTGCCAATTTGCCACACAGCTCATGACAGGGCACAGGTGCAGGAGATGCACAGGATCTGTACAGAATGGAGACCTCTGGTGCTCTCTGGGTTGACTCCTGACCTGCGATCCCCACAGGTGCTGGGGCTGGCTGGGCCTGGGTCAGGGCCTCCCTGATGGCTCTCCAGGAGCTTTGTCTCCGGCTCACTCATGAGCCACCACTGACCATAGCACTCTTTTTTTTTTTCTTTTTTTCTTTTTTTTTGCAGTGCTGGGGATTGAACCCAGGGCCTCATGCTTACAAGACAAGCTCTCTACCGACTGAGCTATCTCCCCAGCCCGACCACAGCACTCTTGGTGAGATCTGAGGGGCTCCAGAGGGCAGGGGTGAGTTTTGCCTGGCCCACAGCTCTGCCTCCCACTCTGTGCTTGCAGTCACTGCTCTAACCACCAGTCACCCACCAGCTGGAAGCCAGTGTCTCTGCAGAGGGCCCCTGATTGACACTGTTTGGGGCTTTGCCCACTGTGGGGACAGGCAATCTGTTTCCAGAGATCTCTGGTCCTGACACTACCTGCTGCCCCACCCCTGACCAGAGCTCTTTTGACCTCTTCTTCCTGGAAACCTCAGGAAGCAGGACTTAGGGTCCCTGAGGACCTTAGAGAGGTGACCTGGGATGTGATAAGAAAAACTGTGGTACAACAGTCCTTGCACCATATAAACACTTGCCCTGGCCACTAGCCACCAACTGAGCTGAGGGGCAGAGAATGTGCTCAATGCCTGGGCTGTCTTTGTCCGGGGAAGACCACTCAGGGCCAAGAGGGGCTCAGTACCTAAGGGACAGGGTGTGCAGGGTCTGAGAAGGCCCGCGCAGCAGCGCTTCCCAGGGACATGCTAGCCAGCTTCCTATTGCTGTGACAAATACCTGAGAGGAGAAAGGTTTATTTTGGTGTCAGGATTTCATCCATGGCTGGCTGAATCCAGCTGCGTTACTTGTGGTCAGGCAAACCATCATGGCAGGGAGCATGTGGTGGAGCAAAGCTCCTTACCTATGCAGGTCAGGGAGCAGAGAGCAAGGGGCAGCCCCAAGAGCCCCTATAAGGGCTCGCCCCTGGGGACCTGCCTCCTCCCAACAGTGCCAACGGCTGGCGGTCACTTCAGACCCAAACCTTAATAGAGGTCATCCAAGGGTCCCCCTGCTGCAACACTCTGTTCCCTCTCTGCCTTCACAGTACCCAGCATTTCCCCTTGCAAGTTTGTGATGATGGAAGTAGAGGTTCTACCTCACTGAACAGAGCAGGAGAGCTTGCTGGCGTCCCTCACCATTGCCAGCCTCATGGACAGACTGCCACACCAATTCATATTCCAAGACAACTGTGCTATGGTCAGGGCCTGGACCCTGTACACTCAGTGACATGCTGCTAACTCATGGAACAGGGGAGTAACACTGCAGCCAGTGGACACTGCACTTGGCAACCAGCTTCCAAATGATTCCCACCACTGAGTCACTTTTTCAAGTGAAGCTTTATTAACATTTGTACATTGGTCTATCCAGAACTGGTGTAATTCAAGACTCAGAAAACAGGCATGTTGTACTGGGCTTTATTTAACATTGCACCTGTGATGACAAGCCAGCCAGAGACCCAGGTCAGGAGGGAGCAGTGGGCCCCAACAGGAGATGGAGGCCCAGGGCCCTTGTAAGTGGAACCAGGCTCTGATGGGCCAGCACCAGGATGGGCTCCTAACTGCTCATCTTCTCTTGCTTCCATCTCAGCCTGTTCCAAATCCTCTCCAGGGCCACCTTCCCCATGAAGAAGGTGATGGCAAAGTTACGCTTGTACCAGTCTCTGCAGGGAAATAGGAGGCACCCAGGATGAGCCCCAGGGACAGGGCCTGACAAGCACGCAGCTCCCACAGAGGTGAGTTTTGCCCTCTGCCCTCCTCCCCAAGCTATGTCTTCACCGAAGGTGTCCCACCTGCCCCCTACCAGGACAGGTACAGGTAAAGCACCTGCCCCCGTCCTCTGGTCTTGCTGAAGGACTCCCAAGAGCCCATCCTATGTCTAGTGGTCTTCTTGGAGAGAGAGCTGAGAAGGATGCAAGAGGGACCACAGAGCCACAGCCAGCAGGCTCTGCAGGAAATACAGGCCAGTCTTTTTTTTCTTATTTTTTAGTTGTAGATGCACACATACCTTCATTTTTTTATTTTTTATTCTTATGTGCTGCTGAGGATGCAACCCAGGGCTTCACGCATGCTTGGCGAGTGCTGCCCACCGAGCCACAGCCCAGCCCCGGGGCCAGTCTTAACTTGGCCCTCACTTGTACGAGAGCATACAGCAGAAGTGCTCCGGCAAGCCCGGCACTGACAGGCTCTGTGCACTCCTCTCAAAGGGGACCTAGGCTCCTCTGAGGGACAGGTCACACTGCTGGCAGAGTTTGCACTGCCTGCTGGTTACTGGACAGTAGCCAACAGAAACCTATGAACGAGGGCAGCCTGGAGAGCTCCCATGAGGGGAACTGCACCAGGCTCCTGGGACAAGCTGGGACTGCCGCAAAGACGGTGCATGCCTGCGCAGCTTCTGCTTCAGTCACACAATGGTTTTTGGGCCTCAGTGTGAACAAGGAGAATGACCCAGGGCACTAAAGCAGCCACAGAAGGGGAGCACACTGGCTTTCTGCCACCTCCACTCTCCAACTGAGAACATTCCATTTCTATTGACCGAGGCGAGGCTGCAGTGAGGAGCAGAGCCTCAGATGAATGGCTCTGGGGAGACAAAACGGTCTGTGGTTCAGGAAAAGCTAGACTCCTCTCACTGGTGCAGACAGCTGACCCTGTGTGGGTGGGAAGGTGAGCCCTGGGCGTCCACATCAGCAGTGGGGATCAGGCATGCTCACTTGGCTAAAAGCTTCACCAGCTCGGAGCTAGGAGACACTCCTAGTCTTAGGAACGGAACCAGGTGTTTCAGGACTAATCTTGGCTGAAGTTCTTCTCAGGAGCTCACTCAGCTCAACCACCCTCCCTGTCCTCTTGGTCTGGTCTCACATGCCCACCCGACTCTGTCACTGCTCATATCTTAAAGCAGGTCTCAACCACCATTCTGTCTTTCACCTGAAAACACAGGACACCTTACATGTTATCTATGACCCAGTAAAGCCTTTTTAAAACCCATGATCACAATACCATCACTACATCCAAGATGATCCCGAGCTTATACACAGCCCCTGCCCAAATCCCTCTTTCATCCAAACATTTCTTTACAGGTGCCATGTGTCAATCAGGACCCAAACAAGGCCTAGACATTGCATGAAGCCTTGTCCAGACTACAACAGCTCCCCTGCCCCTGCCTGGTTTTGGTGCCAGGGATGGTGCTCAGGCCCTTGAGTATGCTGGAAGTGCTCTACCACCCAGCCACACCTGGGCCCTTTTTTGTGGTCATTCTCCTATCTACTTATTGAAGAGCCTGACTCACTGGTTTGCAGAATCCTCGGTGTTGGGCATCTTCAGACTTCATTCAAAACTGTCTTCTACATGGCCCCTTTAGCATTTCCCTGCAAACCAGCATTCTGTCTGAAGTCCCAACCACATGAGACTCCATCTTCTGTAAAAGCCCACACAGTGCTATTTGTGGTTCTGTCCTGTCTCAAGGGCTGCCCTGCTCCACGGCATGGAGCCGTGCTGGGGACGCAGGTGTGTAGTCCTGACCCATTATCATTCCACCCACCAGTCTTCCAGCCAGGGGTGTTGGCTGCTAGGGTGACTGTTGCCTAGATCTGTTATTTCACTTGGAAAACAGGAACTTGCTAAGCCACCTCTCTGCACTGGCTGTCTTTCTCCTACAAGAGGAAATGCTTTGTGGTCACTGTGGGACACTGTGAGACACTACTGGTGCAGGAAAAGTGGAAGAGCTGTGCATGCTTTGGAGTCTCTCCTTCCATTTACCAATTTCCAGAGCGATGACTCGGTAGCCTGGCCATACTGAGGCGACCTGTGAGCCTCTGTCAGTTGTCATGAGTGCAGAGGTACACGTCTGCCTGACATCTGGTCAGCCCTCACAGTCGCTTCCCTCCCTTCTAGCCAGACATTCTGCACTCACCCTGTGCCCTTCCTACCCGGCAGGGCTTCTCAAGGAAGTACATGGATGAGCTAGCCCCTGTGGACTAGGGGCAGGAACTGCTGTGCTACCATGCCAATCACCTGTGGCTAGCCATTTCATTTGAAAATGTAGGCCTGGGCTAGGGAGATAGCTCAGTTGTAGAGTGCTTGCCTTCCATGCACAAGACCCTGGGTTTGATCCCCAGCACTGCAAAAAAATAAATAAAATAAAATAAAATATAGGCCTGGAGTTGTGGCTCGGTGGTAGAGCACTTGCTTTGCACATGTGAGGCACTGGGTTCCATCCTCAGCACCATATATAAAGAAATGAATAAAATAAAGGTATATCAACAACTAAACAAACAAACAAACAAAAAACGTTAAGTGAAGTTGACAAAATCATGCAGCTTCTACCTCTGGTATAAACCTCAATGTTGCTCAATTCAGGTCAGAAAACAATTCTGCCCAATCCAACTTTTAGGAAGGAAAGAAACACTTACTTATTATAATACATGTGCTTCTGAAAATTTTTACTTAAAAATTCCTTATAAAAGTCAGCCATTTCTTCTGCATTCAATGTTGCTTTTTGACCTGAAAGTAAAAGTGAATTTATACATTAAGACTTCAAGACAAGTCAGGTGCAATGGTGCTTGCCTGTAATCCCAGTCACTCAAAAGGCTGAGGCAGGAGGATCTCAAGTTCAAAGCCAATCTCAACAACTTAGCAAGGACCTAAGCAACTTAGTGAGATCCTGTCTCAAAATAAAAAAAAAATAAAAAGGGCTGGGGATGCAGCTCAGGGTTAAGCATCCCTAAATTCAATCTCCAGCACCAAAAGGGGAAAAAAAAAGACTTCAGGATAATAGAGAAACAAAAAAACCTATTAGGGCTAATAAACAAATTCAGCAAGCTTGCAGGATACAAGATCAACAAATATCAATTGATTTCTAGCAATAAACAATCTGGTGTTCATTTCATTGTTTGTTTTTTGTAGCATATGGGATTGAACCCAGGCCTTGCACATACTAGGTAAGCACCCTACCACTGAGCTATATCCCCAACCCTTTTAAAATTTCATTTAGAGATAGTATCTCACTAAGTTGCACAGACTGGCCTCAATCTTGTGATTCTTCTGCCTCAGTCTCCTGAGTAACTGGGGTTTTATAGACATATGTCACTCACCCAACTGCAATGAATAATCTGAAATAAAGCTAAGAAAACAACTCCACCCACTATAACATCAAAAATAATAGGCTTAAGCTGGGCATAGTGGTGCATGGCTGTAATCCCAGCAGCTTGGGAGACTGAGGCAGGAGGATCTCGAGTTCAAAGCCAGCTTCAGCAACTTAGTGAGGTGCTAAGCAACTCAGAGATACCCTGTCTGTAAATAAAATACAAAAAAGGGCTGGGGATGTGGCTCAGTAGTTAAGCGCCCCTGAGTTTAATCAGAAGAAGAAGGAAGAAGGCAGAAGGAAGAAGTTAGAAGAAGAGGCTTAAAACCAGGTTTGATGAAATCCCTGCTACTCAGGAAGCTGAGACAGGAGGACTGCAAATTTAAGGCCAAAGTGGACAACTTAGTGAGAGCTTGCCTCATAATTAAAAAAAAGGGCTGGGGGATGTAGCTCAGTGGTAGAGTGCCCCTAGTTTCCATCTCTAGTACTGAAAAAAAAAAAAAAAAAAAAAGAGAGAGAAAATATAATAAAAATTTTAAAATTACTGGGGATGTAGTTTGGCAGTTCAGATGGTAAGAGCACTTGCCTAGTATGCCCACCACCCTGAGTTCAACCCATAGCACCACATACACAAAAAGACAAACATATGGATGGAGCTGGAGACTATAATGCTCAGTGAAACAAGCCAAACCCAAAAAACCAAAGGTGGAATGCTCTCTCTGATATGCAGATGCTAACCCACAACAAGCGTGGTGCAGAGGGAATAACAGAGTCCACTGGACTAGACAAAGGGAACAAGGGGACAGGAGAGGGGATGGGAACAGGAAAAACAGCAGAATGAATCGGTCATAACTTCCTTTGCTCATATATGAATAGGTGACCAGTGTAACTCCACTTCATATACAACCATAAGAATGGGATCCAAATTGGAGTAAGTCATACTCCATGTATGCATGATATATCAAAATACACTCCACTGTCATGTGTGCCTAAAACAACCAGACAGACCTAAATGAGACTATTACTGGAGTTTTAGGGCAAAGGTCCCAGCTCCAGGGTCCCAACAAACTTGAAGCCCCTGCCCCAAGATGCCAACTGAAGACAGGAATGATTGTGAAGGCAGCAAAGGAAGCGGAACCAGGGTAGATACACAGAGGCAAGGGCCCTGGGCCGCAGCCCTGCCTTCTGGGGCCCTGACAAGAGCCCTGGGCTTAAATAGAGGGAGCGCTGACATGGGGACAACAGGCATGCATGATCGAGTGGTCCTGGTCAAACTGTGGTTTGAGTGACAGCAGCTTCTTTTGCTCTGATGAGGCAATTCTTGGCTCCTGGACAACTTCAGGATGGAGATTGGGTGCCAGGTGAGGATGTGGGGGAAAAGTTCAATCATCTACTGCTCGTGGGACTGCAAATTGGTGCAACCACCATGGAAAGCAGTACAGGGATTCCTCAGAAAATCTGGAATGGAACCACTATTAGACCCAGCTATTCCACTCCTTGGTTTACAACCAAAGGACTTACAATCAGCATACTACAGTGACGCAGCCACATCAATGTTTATAGTAGCTCAACTCACAACAGCTAAACTGTGGAGCCAAACTAGATGCCCTTCAACACATGAATGGATAAAGAAAATGTGGTATATAAACACAATGGAATATTACTCAGCCTTAAAGAAGAGTGAAATTATGGCATTTACCGGTAAATGGATGGAGCTGGAGAATATGCTAAGTGAAATAGGCCAATCCCAAAGAACCAAAGGCCAAATGTTATCTCTGATGTGTGCAAGCTAATTCACAATAAGGGGGAGGAGCTAGGGAAGAACAGAGGTACTTTGGATTAGACAGAGGGGAGTGAAGGGAGGGGAGGGTATGGAGGTAGGAAGGATAGTAGAAAGAATCGGATATTATTACCCTATGTGCATATGTGACTACACAACTGGTGTAATTCCACATCATATGCAACTGAAGAATGAGAAGTTATACTCCATTTATGTACATGTCAAAATGCATTCTACTCTCATGTATAACTAATTAGAAAAAAAAAAAAAAACAAAGACCAAGCCTTGATTAGAAGTCTAACTCAATCTCCAGGGCAGGGCAGGGCTGGAGATGGAGCTGATCACAGACAGCCAATGATTCAACCTATCCTGCTGCCTAATAAAACGTCCAGGGAGCCCCTAGGCCTCAGGGTTCAGAAGGCTTCCAGGGTGGCATACTCTTCCGTGCTGGGAGACAGCATGAGGAAGACAAATGGAAGTCTGTGCCCCACACCCTGCCTCACGTGTCTCATCTCGTTTCTCCTGATGCTTATTCTTTGTGATAAACCAGTAGAAGTAAGTCACTTTAAAAATTCTGTTCCAGCAAATTACAAAGCCTTCAAAGAGGTCAGGGAGCCCCCGCTTACAGCCTGACCGTCACAAGTCTGGGAGTGGGACTGGCCTCTGAAGTGGGAGCAGTCTTGGGGACTGAGCCCTTTATCCTGTGGGATCTGATACCAACTCCAGGTGTACAGTATCAGAATTGAATTGGTAGACACCCAAATGGTGTTGGAGAATTGGACAAAGAGGGCTGAAAAGGATAACCATGTACCTGGGCATGGTGCAGCACACCTGTAATCCTGGCTACTGGGGAGGCTGAGGTAGGAGGATCACGAGTTTAAGATCAACTTGGGATCAGCAAGATCCTTTCTCAAAATAAAAGGGCTGGGGTGTGGTTCAATGGTAGAGTACTTATCTAGCACGGCAAGGCCCTGGGTTCCATCCCTTGTAAGGCAAAGAAAGAAAGAAAACAACCCAAAACAACAACAACAGAACACAATACCACTACCATGTACTTGGCATCAGGAGGAAGAGACCTGCAGATCCAGCAGCTCTCCTGTAGGTATACTACACACGCCTGTTCACAGCTGCATAAGTCAGAGAGGGAACACAAACACCCTTCAAGGAGGGAAAGAGAAAACGTGCTCCACCCATAGAATGGAACAGTATTCAGCCACAGGCGGGTCTCCGAAGCACGGAGGCAGGCTGCAACGTGGATGAGCTGAACCCATGGAACCCCAGGTGAAGGCAGGCAGGCAGGCAGACCATCACGTGTAGAACTGGTAACTCCAGATAACTGACAGCAGACTGTGGCTGCCAGGGTCTGGAGCGAACTGAAATGGGTAGAGGTTTCCCTTTGTGAAGATGGAAATGTCCTGGGATTGGACAGGATGGGAGGACGATTTGTGAACCCCAAAAACCTGGAATCACACACTCTCAAAGGGTGGATTTTAAGGCACGTGGGTTACACTTCAGAAGGGAAAAAAGGACTAAGGGTGAAATATATGTGCTGCATCATCAGACCTATGGTTCACAGGAGACCCCACGACCATGCAGGCCATAGCACGGGCCTGCTTGACCAGTGTACGCAGGCTCCCACCAAAGAGCTGTGAGAAGGGGCGGCAAGGGGCCTCCAGCCTGGGGAGGGCGGGGTGCTGCCTGCTCAGCGGGCTCCGAGCACCAACAGGGCGCTGGGTGGGGGCTGGTGCAGGAACGGCACAGCCTTTCCCCTGGGCAGTGCTGTCACTCCCTGAATCACCCCTCACGAGCCTGGAGGAGGCCCTGGGGGGGTCCACGAGCAGCTCAGGGCCTGGCGCTTGCACCAGCAGTGGTGAGGGAATGAAACTGCACGGTGGGGAAAGGGCGAGGGGCACCTGGCCTAGAAGCCCAAGCCCCTGAACAGGAACTACCGTCTCCCGGAAGAGCCTGGGCGCTAAACGCAGGGCTGGGGCGAGGGGCAGCCAGGCTCCTGCTCCTGCCCTGCAGGGGTGGAGCGCCCTCACCCCCAGCAAAGCGGCAGCCTTGCAGCATGGCTGTGCTGATTCCATGGCCCCTGGACACTCAGGTCAGGCAGAGCTGGGAGCCCACCCAAGTGCATGCTCCCAGACAGAAACCAGCAGGGCTGTCCCCTCACAACAGAGGCCAGGTGCCTGCTGCTCGGGCACCCGACAGGCCAGAGCAGCAGCTCCACAGCCACCTGCACCCGGCTCACTCAGCAGGTGAGCGACTTCCTGTCTGTGCCTCCCTTTACTCAGCTGCCCAAGGCAGACAATGCTGCGGTGTCCACGCACTCCCGCTGACATAGCACACTGCAGGCCTAGGCTCTCCCTGCAGGCTCGGCAGTTGTCAGCTACCATGGACACATGTCCTTGTCCTGGCCAGTCTTCCTGCTGCCCAGCACCCTCGTCCTTATTTCTCCCACTTCCCTGCTAGTTCCCCTGGTCGACACACCTGGCAGTGCAGTGTCCCAGCACCCTCTGTGTGCAGGCTCCCCTCCTGCCCCACTAGCACGTCCACATCTTTGCCCCCTCCACCCTGTCCCAGGGAGAAGTGCCATGCTGGGACTCGAGGATGGTGACTCACTGGGAGGATGGAAGCTACTCGAGCAAAAGTGGGAGCAAGTAGCTACCTGAGGGGCAAGTGACAAAGGCTCACAGGGAAGGTGACATGGGCTGGTCTGAAGATGAACAGGGCCCTGTGGGGTAGAGGGGGTCACTCTAGGCCCTGGACCAGGTCAGGCAGGAGGGCAGGTGGAAGAGAAAGGAGGTGCCATGAATAAGGAGCAGTGGTACCTGGCTGAAGGGCACCAGAGCCAAGCCCAGAGGTAGGCACAGGTGGATGAGGGCAAGCATCAGCAGCAGCTTTGAGGGAGGTGGTCTACACGGTCCTTAGAGCTATGTGCCCCCCAGTATCTGGGTGGAGTGGTGCATGCCTGTAATCCCAGCAGCCCAGGAGGCAAAGGCTGGAGGATAACAAGTTTGAGGTCAGCCTCAGCAACTTAGCAGAGCCCTAAGCAATAGCAAGACCCAGTCTCAAAATAGAAAATAAGAAAGCGTTGGAATGTGGGTCAGTGTTTAATTGCCCCTGTGTTCAATCCCCAGTACCAAAAAAATAAATAAATAAATAAAAGAGAGAGAGTTGTGTGCCCAAGTCAGCCTCTGAGGCCCCTCTTGGCCTTTCATGACCACATGAGGTGGAAAAAGCAGCTCCTCTCAATGGCAGCAGTGGAACTATTCCACTGGATGGACAGAGCCATGATCTGTCCCCAACTGGCCTAGTGGCCTTGACTTCCTGCGCCTGTTCCCTCATCTCCAGCATGTGATCACAACAGCACACCCTCACAAGGAGGCTTTGAGACCTGGCAGGAGGGATGCCGAAAGCAGATAAAAGCAGAGCTGCCATGCCCGAGGACTCCCAAGGGGCTCCTGGGACAGGCCCACGGGCACCTCAGCCTCAGCACCCGCAGGCTGATGCTCTGCAGAAAGCAGGAGTAGCAGGAATGTTTGCACGTGGCTCTTACCACAGCTCAGCACTGCAGCTTGTTATTGACCCTGCGTGGCCAGGGTCACATAGTGGAAGGGATCGCCACTGATGGGGTACCTCAGGCACCAGCTGATGGGGAACCCAATTCCATGCACCCTCCTTCCCCTGAAGCACAAGCACTTGAATGATAAAAGAAACAAGAAGGAACCCTCTCACCCACTGTGCTTCCCACTCTACCCATTTAATTTGGGGACAGCAGAACTGAAATGAGGGTGTTCTGCCTTTTTTTTTTTTTTTTTTTTTGGTGCTGGGGATCGAACCCAGGGCCGTGTACTTACAAGGCAAGCACTCTACCGACTGAGCTATCTCCCCAGCCCCATGTTCTGCTTTCTGCACCTGGAGAAGATCAGGAGTTTCCCTGCACTGCTGGTCATTCAGGGAACACACAGCAAGGGTGGGCCGCCCAGGCCCTAACTAACCCACTATCTTGGACAGAGACACATTCTGCCCTTTGCAATTAAAGAAAACTCTACCAGGGACACCCCGCTGAACTCATGAATTCCCCACAATGAGACTGGGAATTCCATGCGGCACCAACCATCAAGGTCACCCCACGAGCAGAGTCTCAGCAGGAAAACCTTCCCCATGAATGCAGAAGCACAAAACCACGCTTCAGATGCACTGTAAAGTTTGGAGTCTGACAACCTTTTCTCTTCACGATCGCTTTATTATTAACAAAATCTAGGTGAAGCTTTTTCAAAAGTCTAAACGGGCCGTGTCATCTCTGCCACTAGTGCTTACCCATCTGCCGTTCATGCCTAACTGTACACGCCTGGACGCTGAGTCCTTTGTCTGCCCAGTCCCCCAGCCGGCCTCCATCTCCATCCTGCGTTTCCATGGCACCAGCCTGGTTGACAGGACTCAGCACAGCTGGAGGCCTGCCTGGGGAAAGGCCAGACTCAGGCTGGCTTCATGACTGTGGAGGGTCGAACTGGGGGACACAGAAAGCCAGCTTACAGTAAGGATGAAAGAGTAGGAGAGGAGTTTAAAAATGAAAGGGGAAAGGAAGGAGTCCTGGCATTGCTGATTCCACTGGAGACAGGCTACAGCAAAGGCCCTGCTCCACCTACCCCTGGTGCTGAGCCTCCTGTGATGTCACAGGATGTTTTCACTTCCCACATTGCTCTAGTTTGGCTCTCGAATGTCTCCAAAGGTCACGTGCTGAAGATATGATCCTCAGATGGCACAACAGGAGGCAGAGGAACCTTCAGGCGGCAGGGCCCATGGGAGGTCCTTGGGTCACAGGGGCATGCTCTCAGAGGGGACTAAGGGCCCCTTCCTCTTGCTCCTGCTTCTTGGCCACGAGCGAGCAGTGTGCTTGGCCACATGCTCCTGCCACTGCCATCCAACGTGGCAACAGGTCCACTGATCTTGGGGCGGAACATCCAGAACTGTGAGCTGAGCAAACCCTCTGTTTTTTTTGTGCCAGGGATTGAGCCCAGGGACACTTGACCACTGAGCTACATCCCAGCCCTTTTTGTTTTGAGACAGAGTCTCAATAAATTGCTGAGGCTGGCTTTGAACTTGCAATCCTCCTGCCTCAGCCTCCTGAGCCATTGGGATTACAGGTGTGCACCACCGCACCTGGCTAACCCTCTCTTTATAAGGTTAGTAGCTCAGGCGTTTCACTGCAGTGACTGAAAGCAGAGGGGCCATGTCCTCTACCTTCACTACCAAGCTTAGGTGGCTATTATTTCTCCTGATAATAGAGTTAGACAATTCTGTTACTTTCTTCAACTATGAGTTCTGTATTCAACTCTTTGGTCCCTGAATATTTGATTATTCCTAATAATTAGCTTCTGAACCCATTTGGAATGTGTTTAACATGTGTGTTCTGACCCACTCTGGAGACCTGCCTGTCACCCCACCCTCTTCAATCAATGAAGCCTGCAGCAATCCATTGATTTTTTTTTTTTTTTTTTTTTTTTTGGTGCTGGGGATGGAACCCAGGGCCTTGTGCTTACAAGGCAAGCACTCTACTGACTGAGCTATCTCCCCAGCTCCAATCCATTGATTTTTATATTGACAGATAAAATTTTTTGTGTTTACTGGCTACAACATGATGCTTTGTTTTGTTTGTTTCTGGTGCTGGAGATCAAACAAGGGTCTGGCACATGCTAGGCAAGTGCTCTGCCACCCAGCTGCACCCTCAGTTCACCAACAGCATGCTTTCAATTATACACTGCAGAATGCCTAAATCCAGCTAGCTAACACATGCCACCCCAAGAGCTGTCATTTTTGTGGTGACAACACTACATTCGCTCTCAGCATCCTTCAAGTTCACTACTTATCTCAGCCACCATGATGTCCAGTAGGTTGGGGAACATACTCACCCCTTCTAGCTGGGACTTCTGTCCTCTGACATGCAGCTTCCATCCTCACACAAAGTGGATGGCTCCACTCGTGCTCTCTCTCCTTGATACATGCTGCTGTTTTGTTACCAAATCAATTTTAAAATCTGATTTAAGGCCAGCCTTTCAACATTTAGCAGAACCATCAACAGGATGCTGTGATATTAGTAAGACTGAAAGCAACCTTCCATCTGCTAGGAGAGTGGCTAGTCTCCAACTCGCGTCTGCAGCAGGAGCCAGCCTGCCACCACCTGATACAGACCCCCACATACACAGAGCAGGGGATGAGCTGAGTGCTGCTGAGACCCTGCAGGCCCGGGGACCTAGCTCCCCAGGTAGAATCGAGGTCCCACCTCCTCATCATGGGATCTTGATGAGGGTAGGGATTTTGCTGTCAGCAGGCCTTAGGCTCCTGTCTGCAGAATGGTAAAATCATTGCACCTCCTTCATTTGGTCATTGTGAGTGATACATACAAGGACTTGGCGCAGTGCCTGCAGAGCAAGGACCCCTCACTGAGCTTCCCTTCCTGTGTGTTGACAGGACACAGTACCGTATTGCTGCCGCCCTCCCAGACCTGGCCTGTCAGCACACCTGAGACAGGTGAGGTTGGACTCAGATTTCTCCTTCTGGGCTGGGGAGCAGTTCGGTGCTGGCGCCCCTGCCTAGCAGGCATGGAGGCAGCCTGGATTCAGTCCCCAGCACTGCCCAAGACCGAGAGGCAGTTGCCCTGCTGTCCCAGCACCTTCTATGCGAATCCTGGCCAGGCTAGGGATTCATGAGAGAGTGATGGTACTTCAGCTCAAGGACAGACTTGGCTTTTGGGATCAATGATTCTGTATTTTCCATGAGAATAATGTCTTTCTCTCTCTCTCTCTCTTTTTTTTTTTTTTTGGTACCAGGAATTGAACCCAGGGGTACTGAGTCACTGAGCCACATCCCCAGTTTTTTTTATTTTTTATTTTTTGGTACTGGAAATTGAACTCAGGGGCACTCGACCACTGAGCCACATCCCCAGCCCTATTTTGTATTTTATTTTATTTTTACTTTTTTTTTTTTGCAGTGCTGGGGATTGAACCCAGGGCCTTGTACTTGCAAGGCAAGCACTCTACCAACTAAGCCATATCCCCAGTCCTCTATTTTGTATTTTATATAGAGACAGGGTCTGACTGAGTTGCTTAGCACCTTCCTTTGGCTGAGGTTGGCTTTGAACTTGTGATCCTCCTGCCTCAGCCTCCCAAGCAGCTGCGGTTACAGGCATGAGTCATTGTGCCTGGCCCCTGGTCCTTTTTTTTAATATATTTTTTTTTAGAGACAGGGTCTCACTAAGTTGCTGAGGGCCTCGCTAAGTTGCCGAGGCTGGCTTTGAACTTGCAATCCTTGTGCTTCAGCCTCCCAAGCCACTGGTATTACAGGTATGCACTACCATGCCTGGCAAGAGAATAATGTCTTGACAGTAGACATTCAATTAATAAACAGCATGAAATGTTATTAAGGCCTAATATCAAAACCTAGAGAAAATGTCAAAGGTTATTTTGAGCACTAGACTTTTGGATCAAAAAGAAAATAATAGTACTGGTACATAAAGGGGACTGAGGTAATCTAGCAGTGCCTGGCCAGCAGGGACAGGACAGAAAACAGGTGAGAGAAGCAGGGGCAGGGGCGCCAGGCCAGGCAGGTTCCTACACAGAAGAGAAGCAAGGCTGTCTTGCTGTGGTGAGGAAAGGCCAGGAACCTAAGCTGGGTGGCAACTGTGAGACCTGCACTGGTGGCAAGTCTGGTTGTGGTGCACATAATGGATTTGAAGCATGGTTGACAAACCACTTACAGGCCAAAGATGGCCCACCACCTATTTCTGTACAAAGTTTTACTGGGACACAGCACTGTACTCAATAGCATCATGGAGTATTTCCAGAAGATATCCCACAGAGCCCACAAAGGGTAAACTATTCACTATCTAGCCCTTACAGAAAAAATGTGCTTGCCTCTGATTTAAAGCTTGGAAGTTGGGCAAAAAACTAGGAATTTACTGCAACAGGAAGAGAATAAACAAGGCCTGAACTTCAGCAATATTTCAAGGGCAAGGAGCAGCAAGTGTTGAGAAATGCTCCAGAGATGGACCTGGAAACCAAGGAAGGGTGGTTTCCAGGGAACCACCTTCTGCTTCTCTTGCTTTTTTGCTTACCAACCGACTCAGGAATCCAGGAAGAAGAGCTGGAGTGGGGAGGAAGGTTCCAGCATGGGACCAGAGGGGGGTTCCAGCCTGGGACCTCAGGCTGGAAGTCACCCATCCGGACCTAACAACCCGAGAGGGCACCACAGAACTCCAAGAGAGAAGAGTGAGCAACGGTCCTGGTGGGAAGTCCCAGTGGTAAGAGGCAACAAAGGGAAAGAAGCCCCTGGGGCAGCAGAAGGGAGGAGATGACCCTGAGGCTGCAGGGGGGTGGGAGGCCTGCCATAGACTCCCCTCCTGCCCTCAACACCTCGCTTCCCACCAGCTCACACCAACACCATGTCAGCCAGAAGTATGGATGTACTGACCTGATCCAGGGCGCAGGCCCAGGCCTTTGGTCTTCAGTCTCGAGTGAATAAACTCTTCCTTTTCCTAAAAGAAGACACAGTCAGAACTCCCTCGGTCTCCACTTCCTTCTGGCCACAGCACATTCCAAAGCAGTCTGACGTGGGTTTCCTGAGGAATGGCTCATCTCAAAGCCTGGTTTAAACCACCTCAATTTGGCTGAAAGTTTCGTGCTTGAAACAGGATTTTAAAACTAGATATTCAATAAACTCTAGGAAGCAGCTTGTTTATAAACATGAGGAATAGACTCCATTGACTTGGTCCATCCAAATGGATAAATGAAGCTCAAATGTTTTCTTTTTCAATTAGAATATATTTACTTTTTTCTCATATAGTTTCCTTCGAGTAAGCAGTTAAGAATTTTGAAATCTTAATGGGTGTGATGGTCAACGCCTATAATCTCAGCTATTTGGGAGGCTGAGGCAGGGAGATCACAAATTCAAGTCCAGTCTCAGCAACTTAGGGAGACCCTGTGTCAAAATAAAAAATAAAAAGGGCTAGGGATGTGGCTCAGAGGTAGAGCACCCCTGGATTCAATCCCCAGTACCTCGAGAGAAAAAAAAAAAAAAGAAAGAAAAAAGAAAAATACCAGGAATAATGACAACATGTCGCAGATGCTAAATTTTTATAACCATGAACACATAGGTAAGACAGGTACTTCTGGTTCTGGCTCTACTGCTCACTTTTCTTCCTCAAAAGTCTTGAGATCTATGATCTAAGAATGGCCAGTGCTTCCCATGTACAGTTACAAGTTAAAAGGTCTACCCAGGTTTGGGGTGCAGTTCAGTAGGGGAACTCACCTACTGTGTATGAGGCCTGGGTTTGGTCTCTGGCACTGAAAAAAGGAAAATTCAAAATAGAAAGGACTACACATGCCTGTGTGTGCATGAACACACGCCACATACCCACAGAGTATGGATGGGGGAGGAGCCGAGACACACCAGACACTAAAGACTTAGCACCCTCAAGTGGCCACGTGTATTATTTCTCATCCCATTTGAAACCTATACTTACTTACCTTACTAAAAGTCAAATTCTGGTTTGCCCAGAATTGCTGATTCCATTCTTGTGTTTCTTGTCTTAATTCTCTAAGTTTTTGTTCCAACGGTGTTTCATTTTCAGGAACATAAAAGTGAACAGGTCGAAGGTTTGAATATTTATCTGGGGGTCCTATCCAGTCATGGCAAGATTTTCTTGGAGGGCAGAATCTTGAAACCTTGAAGGAAATGCACGGCATTACACACAACCAGACAAGTCCAGAACGTTATGAAATCAGCCACCTGCATTTATTGAAGACCCTCCCTGGTTTTCTTGTCTTAAAACCACAACGTGCCTAGGGATTTCCAAATTTAATTATTTATTAACATGCTAGGAATTGAACCTAGGGGTGCTATATCTCCAACTCTTTTTACTTTTTATTTTAGGACAGGGTCTTTCTAATTTGCCTAAGTTAGCCTTGAACTTATGGTCTTCCTGCCTCAGCCTCTGGAATAATGTAGACTATGGGGCATGTATAACCCTAACCTGGTAGAATTTAAATAACTATGATGAATATTAACATCATTATATCATGTTCATCATATGGTTTGGAATAATTCTACATCCCAGTGCAAAAAAGGAGGAGGATGTGGTGGAGGCTGGGAGGGGAGGGAAGAGAAGACTCTCATTCAGCCTCTACCTTGCCCCACATATAAAAACTAACTCAAGTGCCAGGCACGATGGTGCCCACCTGTAATCTCAGCAATTTGGGAGCCTAAGGCAGGATGATTGCAAGTTCAAGGTCAGTCTCAGCAACTTAATGAGACCTTGTCTCAAAATAAAATTTAAAAATGGCTGGGGGTATAGCTCAGAAGCAGAATGCTCCTGAGTTCAGGCTCCAGTACCACACACACACACACACACACACACACACACACACACACACAAAACAACTTTACAACCTTAGATTAGGCAAAGACTTCTTAGATATAACAAAAACACAATCCATAAAACAAAAATCGGATTTCACTGAAGTTCAGATATTTTGCTTTTCTAAAAACACTTAAGAAAATGAGAAGACAAGCCATAAACTGGGTGAAAACATATGCACCTCTGCAATAGGGCCTGTCCCCTAAAGATCTCACAAAACTCAATAAGAAAAAAAGAACCCAACTTCAAAATAGGCAAAATATTTGAGTAAAGCTGGGCTTGGTGGTGTACATCTATAATTCCAGCTACTAAGAGGGTGAGGCAGGGGGATCACAAATTTGAGGCAAGCCTAGGCAACTGAGTGAGACCCTATCTCAAAATAAAAGGGTGAAGGCTGTAGCTCAGAGAGAGAACGCTCCTAGATTCAATCCCTAGTACTAATAAAAAAAAAAAAAAAAAAGGTTTTTTGAACAATTATTTCACCAAAGAACATATGTGACAAATAAACACATAAAAATAAGCTCAACATCATTACTCATTAGGGTAACTCCAACCAAAACCACAGTGCCATAGCCATACCTATCAGAATGGTCGAAACAACTGTGATACCAGTGTCATCAAGGACAGGAAACAATTCAGCTCCATCCTGTGCTGTTGGGAACGCAAAATGACAACCCTCCAGAAATAAGGCCAGCACAAAGACAGGCACACACAACGTGCAAACCTGCACCCCACTCCCAGGTGTTCTTCTGAGGAATGGACACACGTTCACAGCAAACTGCATGCAAGTGTCGGAAGACGCTGTTTATAATGACCAGAATCTGGAAACAGCACAATTGCCCTCCTGCTGGTGAAAAGCCAGTCTGGTGAGTCCACACAGGGGCCACCACTCGACATGCCACAGGATGATCACAAATGCAGCATGCTAACTGAAGAAGTCACTCTACAGTCCTACTGATGTCCTTCTGGACAGACAGGTGCTGGTGGCAGGAGAGGAGGGGCGACAGGAGTGTGGGTGACTCAGATGCACAGGCCTGCTGGGATGCACACTGGACGTGGCCTCCACGACGTGACTCCCACCTCCAACGGCGCGCTCCCTCCAGGAACACCTAACACCATTCAGCATGGGGGGACCACTGAGGCACAGACAGGGATGTACTGCCCAACACACGGAGGGTACTCATTGTGTGATTCCACTTGTACAACATTAGGAACTTTCTGGGAAGGAGACTGAACAGATCTAAACCTTTTTTCAAAAGTCGGTGGACTATACACTAAAAATGAGTATATTCATTTTATTATATATAATCAGACCTCAATAAAGTCTAAAAAAATTTTTTGATATTGGGAATTGAACCTAGAGGAGCTTAACTACTGAGCCACATCCCAGCCCTATTTATTTTTATTTTGAGACAGGGTATTGCTAAGTTGATTAGAGGCCTCCTCTAGGTTGCTGAGTCTGGCCTTGAACTTGAGATCCTCCTGCCTCAGCCTCCCCAGTTGCTGGGATTACAGGTAGACACCATAACACCTGGCTATAAAGTAAATTTTTTGAATGGGAAAATTTGGGTATGTCATGCACCTGTAATCCCAGTGTCTCAGAAGGCTGATAGGAGGATCTCAAGTTCAAGGTCAGCCTGGATAATTTGGCAAGATCCTACCTCAAAATAAAAAGGGCTGGGGGTGTAGCTCAGTGGTAGAGCACCCCTGGGTACAATGCTCAGTAACAACCAAAACAAAGAGAATTCTATTTTTAATCCAGCTTCACAGCATACTCTGCAGCTGGGACCCACAATGCATGCCAGGACACGCCTCCCTCCAGCATGAGTGAGCCCCCACAGCATCCTTGTTGACCACTCCCTGTGCCCACAGCACCGACACCATGGAGAACATGATAGAGTGTACCAGCAGAGAGGAGTTCACAGAGGGAGCCAAGATCAACACCAGTGGGCATAAGCAGGATTGGCCCGTAAAATGTTGGAGGCTCCAGCTGAGACACAGCAAGAAGGATCTGACTGCGTATGTCTCGACTTGGGGAAGTTGTAGTGCACGATTAAAACAGATGCAGTCACTGGACGATCAAGAGGAGTTTGATTTGTCCTCTTCAAAGATGCTGCTAATGTTGATAAGGTCTTGAAAGTAAAAACTAGAGGGCAAGTTGATAGCCCTCAAAAGGGCAAAGTTTTAATAGGGAACAAATCCCCTAAAAGTTTTTTGTGGATGGAATGAATCCAGACACTTATGAAGAACAAACTAAAGAATATTTTGAAGCCTTTGGTGAGATGGGAAACACTGAACTTCCTGTGGATATAAGAACAAATGAAAGAAGAGGATTTTGCTCTGTCGCATTTACAGATGAAGACTAGAGAAGAAAATGTGCGAAAGCAGATACCAAACTGGTCGTGGGAAGTGTGAAATCAAGTTGCACATAAAAGAGGTTCACGGGTGGCAGCAAGAACAATGGGGAAGAAGCGGGGTTGCAGCTGGCGGCCCAGCCCAGGGCCTACTGGGACCAAGGGCTTAGGAACCATATGATGAAGGGTGCAGAAAATCCAGTGCCCATGGTGGAGACCAGAATTTCGGTGGCTGTGGCAGATATGATGACACTGGGTCTAACTGTGGGCACTGTGGACGGGCTATGCAGACCACAGTGGTCAGCCAGCACTTGATGGCTTCTGAGGACGGCAATCATCAGGATGCTGGAGAAATCCATCCTGTATGACTACACTGAAGACCAGTCTGCAGTTGATCTAAGGCAACTGTTTAATGTACAAGACACAACTGTGTTCAACTGCATGTTGCCACCAAATAGTTTTGTTTTTACTTTGTCCTTTGCTTTTATGAGTCAATGTGCATTTGTGTTTATACATTTTATTTGTATGATTTCATGTTAAACCTTTTTTGATTTTTAAAAAAAGAAAAAAATAATCACCATGAATAGGATATAGTGATGGATTATAGATGTTGTAAAAATTGCTATCACAAATTGGAATGTTCTATCAAATTTAACCAGCATTTGCACAGCAAATTGAAGCCTAAACTCTGAAGATCCCTGAGGGCAGATAAGAGGTCTTGAGGCCTGCTGTAGCTGTGAGCATGAGCCATTCTCTATGGGCAGGTGTCGATGGTATGGGAACTGCAGGGACAGGAACAGAGAAGCCATGGGGACAGCGGCGGCAGAGAGACTCCCTGATAAAGACCCCCCCCCCCCCCCCCCGCCACCGGCAATGAGGTGCTGGGAAATGTTCAACATGATGGATGTATGTTGTTATCCACCTTTTCTTCTTGAGAATGTACAGCACACAATTTAAAAATGATAACAAAATATGACAGTCTTCTGTATAAATTCCATGGTGACAACTGAGGTCCACAAACTACTTCATTACTTTTAAAACTGGGATGCAGGTCAGTGGGTTTGATCCCCAGCACTGCAAAACAAACAAACAAAAAAGGTTTCTGGACTTTCCCCAAAGCCTCTGCAACTATAGTGTGTAGATACTGGCACAGACGAGTCCCAGCAGACTGGTGAGCCAGGGCCCCCCTGCACCTGTGCCCTCCTCCAGCAGACAGGCGCTGCAGAGGGCTGTTCCCCATCTCCCCACCTCTTCCCTCTCTTCCTCTCAGACTCCTGCCAGGAGGGGCCTTTACAGGCTGCCTGCCCTAACAAAGCAAGCACTGCTTTGTCATATCTGTCTACCGCTTCTTACTTTTCCAGCCATTCTCCATTTTTTTCCCATTGTAATTTGAGAGATTTTAACTTCAAGCATGACAGACTAGTTCTCTGCTTTTCCCTAAAAACAAATGCTTCTCTTTGTTCACCAGGCAGCTGCTGTTAAGGAGGCATGAGGCTTTTGTAAAAGGCAGACTCCCTGCTAATGTGGATAATGACTGTAATTTATGGCTCTTACAGCATAAGCTGCGATGCCAGGTCTTGAAACTCAGGCAAGAGGGCTGTGCGTGGGCAGGCCAGGTTCCCTGTGGGCGCAATCCTGGGAGGCATGTTGGAACCTGACACTTCGGGACAGGCAGCCTAGCAATCCTGCCCCCTTGGGGGAAGCAGAACCTGTATGCCCTCACCTGTCAGGCTGAACTTCATCCCTGGGAGGAGGTGAGCCAAGCTTCCAGTTGTTGGAATCACTTTTATTTTTTATCAGTAACTTGCTGGGCTGGACGGCCCCATATGGGCTTCCCTGTTCCCAGCTCTGTGCCCCAGCCTGGCTCTCTACCAAGGAGCACTCCCACCTTCTACCAGCCAGGGTTTGGAGCAGGAGGTAATGAGTTTCCGCAGAAAGAGGAAGAATTGACTCAGGATCAGAAGGTAACCTGGCTTACGTGCTAATAAAGAGGGTGCCAAGCAAAAGCAAGGGGGGAAGTTTATTTAGGAAAGCAGATTCTCTCTCTCCTAGGGAAAATGTGAGCCATCTTGAGAGTGAGAGGTGCATTTTGGGGGTTCCTGGATCATCTTTTACAGGAAACTTGGTGAGGAAGGCTGTGGGGAGCGTTATGGAAAGATACATAGGGATGATCTAAGTCTGTGATCTCAGGATCCTTAAGCTGAGGTGGTCTTCGCTATCTGATGAGTAGGTAACACTGGAAAATTCCCTAAATTACAGAATTCTTAAAATGTCATCTCTCTGCTAAATCTATTTATTGGGAGTTTGATTAACAGTGCACAGTTAGGGGGCTGAGGTTGTAGCTCAGTATAGAGTGCTTTCCTAGCACATGTGAGGCCCTGGGTTCAATACTTAGCACTGCATAAAAATAAATAAATAAAATAAAGGCATTGGGTCCATCTACAACTAAAAAATATTAAAAAACAAAAAAAAGGGCACATGGGTAAATTTACAGATTTCTCAGGAATTTGGGAGGAACAGTGCTGGAAAAGCATGTGGAACTCCTCAATTAAACATCTTATTTCCTTGTTCTTCCTTTATATCTCCCATCTGTTTATTTCTTCTGTCCTATCTCACTTCCTGCCCTATCATTCCACACTCCTCTGAGGCAGAAACTCAAAAGCTTTTCCCACAGTGCGGGTGATGGTCCTCAGTTCCCTATTCTAGAAAAATCAGCAAACCAAATTTAGCAATTCATAAAGATGATAACTCATCAGGAGTCCAAAATCATTTTAATTCTAGAAAGTCAATTAAGGAGTCTGCCAATTTCAGGAATACCAACTGCAAGGGAAAACCACCTAGGCCAGAGGAACACCTCCCTGTACATAGCAATGACCCTATATAACAGGACAACACCCTCTCTGGTGATGCTCTGTTCACGGTTTTTATTACTTTCAAGGACCTAGTTGACAATCTCTTTCCCACCACCTCTGGATCCAAGGCCTAGTTCAAGGCTCACACTCCATTGCTGTGCGACAACCTCATTCCATCTAATTCTCACGGGCTTGCCCAAACCCCAGTCCTGAGTCAGCTAGGCTGCAGACCCAGTCTCATCTAGTAAGCTTCCTGTGCATCCTCTGGCACCACAACAAAGGCTTGGATTTCCTCAACGTGTGCCAGCCTGCTTTTCCCTCCTGCCATCTACAGGCAGGGGGAATACAGTACGACAGGAAGTCTTGCCTGCAAGGCCCCCCGTGAGAGGCCACACACTTATCTCTGTACTGTACCCCTGAGCCTCAAGAATTTGTGCAGGAAACACCAGCCACTATTGGACAAGTGTCTCCACAGACTACAGGGTGTGATTTTTAGGAATGCAGAAAAGGCTTCCTCAGCTATCAAGTCAGTGTGCTAAGCCTCACCCTTATTTGTTAGTTTAGTAACTCTAAACCACTGTCCAAAAATAAGAGGTTAAAATGGCCCATTCTTTTTTTTTTTTTTTTAAATATTTTTGTAGTTGTCAATGGACCTTTATTTTATTTATTTGTAAATGGTGCTGAGAATCGAACTCAGTGCCTCACACATGCTAGGCAAGCGCTCTACCACTGAGCCACAACCCCAGCCCCTGGCCCATTCTTATAAGAACTCAAGCCCAAGGCTCCAGAAGGTTTCCCCAGTCACAGAAGAGCTGAAACCTTAGTGAACAACTGCTGGGACAGGAAGAAGGCACACACTACAGCTCATTCTGAGGCTAACAGTGTCTTTGATACCACAAGCTTGGGGACAGTACCAGCAAGGAAAATTAAAGACAATTTCACTTATGAATTACAGAGGCTAGACAAGTCAGCAAACCAAACCCAGCAACATACAAAAAGGATGATCTATCAGCCCCAAGCTGGGTTTATCCTGGAAGGTAACACTGGCCTAACATCAGAAAATCACCTGTTCTTGAAGGTGCTGGGAGTGGAACTCAGGGCCACACACACTAGGCAAGAGTTCCACCACTGGGCAGCCTGTTTATATGTTTAAACATGTCTTCAATGTCCCAAAAGTTTAAAAAAAAAAAAACACTTTAATAAATCAGTGTAATTCTCCCCATGAACAAAGTAAAGAGTACACAATGTAATCAATTCAATGAAGAAAAAACATTTGATCCCATCACAACACTGGACCAGGAGTGAAAAGACCCACCTTTTAGTCCTGGCTCTGCTGTGTAATACCAGGCAAGTCACTTTACTTCTTGGGGCCTCAATTTCTTCTTCTGTAAAACAGTAGGACTGAGGGTACACCTCAGTGGTAGAGTTTGCTTAGCGTGCATGAAGCTACAAGATTCAATTTCCAGTGCCATAAAACAACAATATAAGTCACACATGACAGTATGCACCTGTAGTCCCAGCTCCTCAGGATACTGAGATGGAAAGATCACTTGAGTCCAGGAGTTTGAGAACAGGCTGGGCAACAGAGTGAGAACTATCTCTTAATTAAAAAAATAATAATAATAATAGATAAAAATAAAATAGTAGTTATGAACTACATGCTTATTATTATTTTCTCTATTACTAAAAAGCCTTTAAATATGAGAATATCCATATCTGTAGTAGTTTATCCTGAATTCCACTTCCTTCCCATGAAGCTTATTCTGAATCGGCATTTGGAGGTTTGAAAAACATTCTCCTTAATGAAAACATGGGCAAATTTGTGAGACTGTGGTTCCATGACTGTTATTTGTAAATATTACCTTCTCATGCTAAAGGACTGTTTCTTTGTCCATTTTCATCCAAAAATTACTAGAACATATTAAATTATCCTCCTCATATAGGATATGCACATTCCCTACACACAGGCCTTGAGACTGGATTTCCACATCTGTGAAATGGAGATGATAAAAACACCAACTTCATAAAATTGTGGGAATTAAGTCAGTTAAAACATTAACTTATGAAACACTCAGTAAATATTGAGTATTATCATACATGTTAAAAACCAGAACTATAAGCAGCTGATGCATATAATGAAACCAGTGGTGCTCAAACTTGCACCACTCAAAAGCCTCACCCTCAAGGATGATGACAAGTAGGCCACACTCCAGAACAATCATGTCAGAAATCTTGTGGGAGTGGGCCCTCGTACTTTTTTGGGGGGCCATACAGGGCTCTACCACTATGCCACATCCTCAGTCGTTTTTAAGACAGGTCTCACTAAGTTGCCCACTGGGCCTTGAACTCATGATCCTAGGTATCCCAAGTGGCTCTGATCACAGGTGTATGCCATCATACCCAGACTCAGTACTTTTTTTTTTTTTTTTTTTTTTTTTGCAGTACTAGAGATGGAACTCAGGACCTCAAGCATGCCAGGAAAGTTCCCTAACACCAAGCCACCTCCCCAGTCCTGAGTACTTTTTATTTTTATTTTTTGGTACTGGGAATTAAACCCAGGGGCACTGAACCACTGAGCCACATCCCCAGCTCTTTTTGTTATTTTGAGACAGGGTCTTGCTAAGTTGCTGAGGCTGGCTTTGAACATGCAATCCTCCTGCATCTCTGGGATTGCAGGCATGCACCACCTGCCAGCAGCCCTGAGTACTTCTTAAAGTCTTCCAGATTAACTCTAATGTGCAGACAAGTTTAAGGACGACTACATAGGTACTACATGAATAAAATATAAGCAGGTATGGAGTAAATAAAGAACACTTTATTAAGGGTTGCATTTTTAAGTTGGGTTTGAGAGGAAGAGTGGTGCCTAACCCTTAATATCTATAATCTTTTTAATCTGGTACCTGAGCCAGGTCCAGTGGCACACACCTATAATCCCAGTGGCTTGAGAAGCTGAGGCAGGAGGATCACAAGTTCAAAGCAAGCCTCAGCAATTTAGCCAGGCCCTAGGCCCTAAGCAATTTCTCCAGACCATGTCTCAAAATAAAAAGGGGCTGGGGATGAGGCTTGGTGGTTAAGTACCCCTGATTCAATCCCCAGTACCAAAAAGAAAGAAAGAAACTGGTATCCAGAGATCAGAGATGGGAGTAAATTATGAAGGAGGTTTCCTTAACTGCAGTGAAGGGCAAAGAATTAACAAAAAACATGCAGAGTAAGCTAGATATACAGGATTAAAACATAAAATCTATGTAGATAAAACAGGGCCGGGGTTGTAGCTCAGTGATAGAGCACTTGCCTAGCATGTATGAGGCACTGGGTTCGGATTTTCTGCACCATATACAAACAAATCAAAAAAAGGCCCATCAACAACTAAAAAATATTAAACAAAAGATTTTCAACCTGTTACTTTCAAAGTTTGATACCTATACTCAGTCAGTAAGACAACAATCTGTGCTGCAGAAATTTAATTACTCAGGAAGCAACAAAGCTGGTAACAAACAGAGAAAATACAAACTGCCCCCAGGCAAAAACTGTTCTCTTATGTGCCGTCCAACATCTAGTATAATGGAGCATTTAGATTCTAAATAAACACAGTTTCAGTCTTCAGGATAGAACCAGGCAAGTTCTGACTCACGGCCAGATGCCCCCCCCCCCCCCAGCCAGCGTCATCATGTTCACCACCTTCCACAGAACAGGCAGTACAACAGGTGAGCAGCACACCCCGACTACAAAAGGCAGAGGTCTCAGCCTGAGGACCAGACCCTGGTAAGACCTCTTTTACTTTAAAAGGGGCCCTCTGATCATGCAGAAATTCTTGTTAGGGTGCTGTGTTGCCTGTTTATGCTGGGGAATGAACCCACAGGCGCTTTGCCACTGAGCTACACACCCAGCCTTTTTTTTTTTTTGGGGGGGGGGGGCGCTACCGGGGATTGAACTCAGGGGCACTCAACCACTGAACCACATCCCCAGCCCTGTTTTGTATTTTATTTAGAGACAGGGTCTCACTAATTGCTTAGCGCCTACCAGTTGCTGAGGCTGGCTCTGAACTCGATCCTCCTACCTCAGCCTCCCGAGCCCCTGGGATTACAGACAGCGCCACCGCGCCGGCCCAGCCCATTTCAACATTTTTCATTTTGAGACAGGGCCTCCCTAAATTGCAAGCCTGGCCTAGAGCTTGTGCTCCTCCTGCCTCGGCCTCCGGAGTTCCCGGGACTACAGGGGCGCCAAGTGCCGGCCCGGGTGCTGTTTTTTTTTTTTTTTTTTTTTTGCGGTACTGGGGCACTCTACCAGCTGAGCCATCTCCGCAGCCCCCGGGTGCTGTTTCTTCCCAGCACGGGGCCGTCTCCCGGGGGGTCTTGGCGGGATTCCGCGATCCGCGGCGCCCTCGATCGCTGCGCCACCCGGCCGCCCCCGGCAGAGCGGCTGTGCGGGGCGCTGAGCCAGAGGCCGGGCGGGGCCTGGGGACCCGTGGCGCTGGCGGCCGTGGCTCCAGCTGCAGACGGGACGGGACTTGGGGGCGTGCCGAAAGCCAGCCATTTACAAGGCGGGCCGTTCTGCGGGCGGCTCCTCAGCGGCTCTTTTTTGTCCGTAGTAATTATGTCTAGCCACGCTCTCCGGCCCCACCGGCCACGGCGAACGGCTGCCGGGCGCTCTGCTGGAGTGCGGATCTGCAGCGCCCTGCGCAGCGTCAGTCACGCTGCCTCCGACCGGGCACCGCGGCCCAGGTCCGCTCCCGCTAAGGGGCGCGCCTCACCGACGCGGCGGGTCCCGGGCGGCACGCGCCGCTCCAGGCCCAGGGCCACGCGGCTCCCTCGGGCGGCGCCGCCCGCGCTCTGCCCCGCTTACCCGGCTCGGCGCCGCGTCCCCGCGCTCGGCGCCGCGCTCCGGGGCGAGCCGCCGGCCGTGGCTCGCAAAGGCGCGACAGAGAGCCGGGCACAGAACCCTCACAGGACGTCGCGCGGCCTCCATGGCCCGCGGCCACTGGCTCCCGCGCCGCACGACAGAGTCGCGACGGCGCTCGGGGCCGCCTTACGGCAAGACAGCCAAGCTCCAGCAGGGAGCGGCGCGGCCGACCGTGCGCATGCCCTGCGGGAACAACAGGCTGTGGGGGTGGGCATGCGGCTCGAAGGGCGGCGCCACGCGGACCACCGCTTTCTCCGGGCGGGGTGCTGCTTGGCCGGGGGCGGGGCGGGCCTCGGCGGCTCTGCGGAAGTGGAGGCGGCGGAGCGCGATGGCGCCGGCAGCACAGGTGAGCGCCGGGTGGCGGCGCGCGGCCTTCCCGCGCCGCGCCCATTGTGAGGTCAGGCGGCGGGCGGCGGGCCCGGCCGAGACGCGGGGAGCGGCCGCCGCGGCCAGTAGCTGCCGCCGCCGGCCCCTTCACCGGCCGCCCGGGTCAGACCTAGCCGGGAGGGGCGAGGGGATGCAGCTGGGGGCCGCGCTCCGGCGCCGCTCCCCGTGAAGGGCCGTCTGCCACCTCGCCGCCCGCCGCGGCAGCCAAGACCGCCGCCGCCCAGACCTCGGGGTAAAGCGCGGCGGGGGCGGGCGGGGGCCTGCCCGGGCCCGACGCCCCCGGGCCGGGTTTCGGTTGCCGGTCCTCCTCGAGTGAGCCGTTTGGGCGAAACCCGGGAGCGGGGAGATGCGCCCGGGCCCCGCGACTCTCGATGGGAGGCGAGGGGCGGAGCGCGGAGCGCCCGGGTGGGCGAGCGTGGGGCGGCCCCGGGAGCCGGCCCGTGCGCTCGGCGTGGCCGCCGCTCCGGGGAGCCCGGAGCCCTGCGGGAGGAGCCGCGGCGTGGGCTGCACACGCGGCAGCGGTGGGCCCTGGGCTGGACCCGCTCCTTGGCCTGGTGACGTCTGAAGCGTGTACAGATTGGCGGGTGGGAGGCTCCCTGCTGGCTCCCGAGAACAGCTTCTGAGCTGGGCACTTGAGCTGGCTCCAGGGCGAGGCTGACCGCACCAAGGCGTGTGCGTTGGAGAATCCTCGGACCTGGAGCCCCGGCTCACACGACTCTGAGTAGCTGCAGTTCCTAAAAACCACGGCGCGCCGGCCCTCGCCTGTATTCCCAGCGGCTTGGGAGGCTGAGGCAGGTGGAACACAAGTTCAAGGCCAGCCTCGGCAACCTAGCAAGGCCCTGTCTCTAAATAAAATACAGAAAGGGCCGGGGATGTGGCTCAGTGATTAAGCATCCCTGGGTTCAATCCCTGGTACCAAAACAAAACCAAACCACGACATCCATGTTCATGTATTTTCAGGATAGGGATTTGATAAGTCACCTCCCTTCTGTATTCGAGTGTCTGTTGGATCGCAATGACAAGAAAATCTTCATTTTTATTATTTTTCTTATTTTTTGGTACCAGAGATTGAACCCAGGGGCGCTTAACCACTGAGCCACATCCCAACACTTTTTATTTGTTATTTTGAGATAGGGTCTTGCTAAGTTGTGGAGAAGTGGCTTTGAACTTGGGATACTTCTGCCTAGGCCTCCTGAGTTGCTGGGATTACAGGCAAGCACCGCCATGCCAGGCAACTTAAGTGTATCTTTTAAAAATGAGAATTGTGGAATGAATTAATATGATTGTCATTTTGCAGAGACTGTGATGTAATTTTATTGTTCTTGTTATCTTTTAGTGCTTGTGAAACTGAACACAACAAAAGTATGGATATGGGAAACCAACATCCTTCTATTAGTAGGCTTCAGGAAATCCAAAAGGAAGTAAAAAGTATAGAACAGCAAGTAATCGGCTTCAGTGGTCTGTCAGATGACAAGAATTATAAGAAACTGGAGAGAATTCTAACAAAACAACTCTTTGAAATAGACTCTGTGGATACAGAAGGAAAAGGAGATATTCAGCAAGCTAGGAAGAGGGCAGCACAGGAGACAGAACGCCTTCTCAAAGAGTTGGAGCAGAATGCAAACCACCCACACCAGATCGAAATACAGAACATCTTTAAGGAAGCCCAAGCCCTTGTGAAAGAGAAGATCGTGCCTTTTTACAGTGGAGGCAACTGCGTGACTGACGAGTTTGAGGAAGGCCTCCAGGATATCATTCTGAGGCTGACACATGTTAAAACCGGAGGGAAGATCTCCTTACGGAAAGCAAGGTATCACACTCTAACCAAAATCTGTGCTGTGCAAGAGATTATTGAAGACTGCATGAAAAAGCAGCCTTCCCTGCCACTTTCCGAGGATGCACATCCTTCTGTCGCCAAAATCAACTCTGTGATGTGCGAGGTGAACAAGGCCAGAGGCACTCTGATCGCACTTCTGATGGGAGTGGACAGTACTGAGACTTGCAGGCACTTATCATGTGTGCTCTCAGGCTTGATTGCTGACCTGGATGCTTTAGATGTGTGTGGACGTACAGAAATCAGAAATTATCGGAGGGAGGTAGTCGAAGATATCAACAAATTATTGAAGTATTTGGATTTAGAAGAGGAAGCCGATACTACTTATGCGTTTGACCTGGGTCAGAACCATTCCATTTTGAAAATAGAAAAGGTCCTCAAGAGGATGAGAGAAATAAAAAATGAACTTCTCCAAGCTCAGAGTCCTCCTGAATTGTACCTGAGCTCCAAGACAGAACTGCAGGGTTTGATTGGACAACTGGATGAAGTGAGTCTTGAAAAAAATCCCTGCATCCGGGAAGCCAGGAGAAGAGCAGTGATTGAAGTGCAAACTCTGATCACTTATGTTGACCTGAAGGAAGCCCTTGAAAAAAGGAAGCTGTTTGCTTGTGAGGAGCACCCATCACATAAGGCGGTCTGGAACGTTCTTGGAAACCTGTCTGAGATCCAGGGAGAAGTCCTCTCATTTGACGGAAATCGATCTGATAAGAACTATATTCGGCTGGAGGAGCTGCTGACCAAGCAGTTGCTGGCCCTGGATGCCGTGGACCCGCAGGGAGAAGAGAAGTGTAAGGCTGCCAGGAAACAGGCCGTGAAGCTCGCTCAGAACATCCTCAGCTATCTCGACCTGAAATCTGATGAGTGGGAGTACTAAAATGCCCGAGATCTCATGTTGATCTTGATGGTTTTGCACTTTATATAGACTTCTATGTATTTATAGAGAGCTTTCAGTTCACGGAGCCTAACATGTGATTTATACATGCATATCTCAATCTCAGTATTTATGATTTAAGCAAATTATATTCAGTATCTCTGCTGCTCTTGATGTTGCAAAACAAATGTCATTACAGCACATTAACTTTTCCATTTGGATCATTATCCAAACGATGTGGTGTGGTTTGTTTGATTTGTGTTTATTTTGTTTTGTGTGTTTTTATTCAGAACATGAGATAAAGGCAGCATTTGTAAGTTTTTAAGTGGGTTGTACAAGTATAACATGCAGAAATTTCACAAGCTAGGAATAGATGGAACCTTATATAATACTAGGGAAATTATGAGACGGGAATTTGTTAAGTGGGAGTGAAGTCCTAGCACAAAAGCAGTACAACAATAATTTTTATTATACTAAATGAACCAGAGGATTTTTTAAAAAATATAAAGCAGGATTGGTCCCACCCAGTTTAATGTGGTGGGTTTTTTTTATTATTATATTGTTCCTTTCACGAACATTTTTATTCAAAGAACAGTGTCTGCTTTCCCCCATACTCTGTATGTTATAAGAAAGTGAGTCTTATTTTTGTGCAGCACAAGAAAATTATGAAAACTAACAACCAAAAGACCTTTTGAGACTGCACCAGAGAAGGGACAAAGCATCATCGATACCTTCAAGTCATTTCTGTATGTAAGATCTGATCTTAAGATTTTCCTTAGCGATTAGTAAGGAAGGGAGCATAAAAAAGAAAAACTAGTTGACCTCTAAAATAAAAGGTGATACCCATACCTGTAAAGAATGAAGCTGGAGTCGTTTACCAACATCAGGCTGCACTACAACTGAGCTGAAGTACCTGCAGCCCATGTTGGACTTCCGTGGGTCAAGGCTGTAAAAAGACAAGCTTGGTAGACCCCCAGTCATCTCAGAACATCAGAGCAGGGTCTCAGTAGCCCAGCAGGACCAGGTGTGCATAGCTTGTCAGAGGAAGTTGACTGCTGCTACCAGCCCACTAAATGCCGCCTGCGCCTGGGGGCACTTGAAGGCTGCCCTGGTACCTGCTGGACTCCTTCGTAACAGTAACAGGTGTGGGGATTTCTCTAATGCCTGAAAGAACTATTATAATCCATCAGGCATGAAGTGTTTTTCTTTGCCAAAGGGACTATTTTAATAAATACTTTCTGAGGATCCAGTTTTACAGGTGCTTGCTAATGTGGGCAAAAGGATTCCCCCAAATTCTGCAGTGCCTGTCAGACTGCTTTCTCTAGTCACCTTTCACTGGATGATCCTCTGAAGGCACATCTTTTGAACCCTTTGGGGATCTGTTTCAGAGATACTGATTTGGTAACTGCAGGGAAAATGTCACTTTAAACAGCCAAAACGACAGGTCAAAGGAATGACCTTAAAAACCTTGAAGGTGGTGAAAGAATAGCCCTCATCTTCACTTTGACTCCCTCGCCTTTCCTACTGAAGTGAGAAACATTGGAGCCCAGAGTCAAAGGACAGTGGGGTCTTCAGGCTGTGAGTCCCACCCACTGCAGGCCAGCTCCAGGCAGCAGCAGACTCAGTACACGCCACTGGAATCTCATTTAGGTCAAGTTGTTTTAGGATTGCTCTTCTGTGTCATAATTTTAGAATGCTCTTAAAATCTTGAGTTTTTAAATTATACCTACTGGACAACCAAGGTTACACTATAATCACTTCCAGTGTATCCTTCCCTAGGTTGTGCTTAATTTAAATTTCATTTTAAAGAGTCAAATGCCAGCCTTTTAGAAGTGTCCATTGACCCATGAAAGCAGATTCTCTGTCCCTTTGATGTTTTCTGTGTCCCACCACCGAGCTCGGAGTCTGCCCGAGCACAGGACGCTGACCTCTTCCCCTGCTGGGTGAGGGTTTCATATGGGTTCTTTGGTCATGGAGATGATCGTTTACCTTTATGTGACTGTTGGAACTTGGGCATGGTTTCAGTCCCAAGTTCCAACCTGTTCTAGTTCCCTACACCCAATTACCTCCCGAAACGAGCCCTAGTGGACACCAGACGGCTTCTCTCGTCCTCTTTTAGCCGTGTGTGGATGTGGACTGCTGCATGTCATTTTTAAGTTGGGCTCGTCACACTGTGTTGTATTTTTATGATCTTTCGTGAAGAGACTCTGTACTACCAGTAAAATTTACTCTCCAAAAACGTGTGGCCTTGGGTCTGCATTAAACAATGTCATCCATGTTCGTGCAAAAAAATGGCTGGGAATGTTTGCTTTCTTTACCCAACTCAGTGAGCTTTGCTTTCAGATCATCTTTGTCTGAATAGATGAGTCAACCCTGTGACAAAGTAGTTACTACAATAAATGTAATGAATGAGTCTACTAAGTACAGTTTAATGCTTTATTTTGCTAAAATGCCTATATATTTGCTATAGTGAAATTCAATTGCTTTTTCTTTGTTTTATTTTGTGGATTTCTATCTGGTTTTTGAAGGTCTAAGCTTCTGTACATGAACATTTTTAACAGTTTTGCAGCTTTTTGTCAATTGGGTATTTTTCCCTTAATAATTGGAGAAGCGTTTATCGGTGATTTTGATGTGTATGCAGGTGTGTCTCCCAGTGTACTGGCTCCTGTCTTGCCCCTGTTCACTGTATGACTATTGTATTGGTATATCTAAAATAGTTCAGTATTATCTTGAAATAGACAAATTAGTATTCCCTTAATTATTACTGAAATAAAACAAGTCTCTTAGCTCATCTTGGTGGTGGAGAAAGGATGCGAGTCCAAGGTGTGTTCTGTTCTCTGCTGGCCTCATGTCCTTGTGTATGTCACCTCTGTTCCTCCTGGGGGAGAAATCCTTATGCCTGGTGTGTGAGACATGGGGGTAAGGGGTTCCTCCCTATAGTTGGTGGCACTGCTGTGCAGAAGTGAGCATCCCTGGGTGGCCACCTCAACAGCCAGGAAGTGAATCTATGGCCGGTCAGGTTCATACTCTGCTCCCCCATCCCCAGGACGGCCTGAGGTCCCAGCACAGAGTGCTTTCTAGAAGTAAGCATCTCAGGGATGTGGTTCTCAAAAGATCCTCTCCCTAAAAGGAGTCTTAAGCTGTATTTTTAAAGGCATTTGCACGACCCCAAGTGGAGGTGTTGGGTTCTGGTGCCTGCATGCCTGAACTGAGTACCCTTTGGGTTCTTCTGTATGGTGGCCTGTCTCCCAGGAGCCTTCACATGAGTGTGAACATCCTGTTTCCAGCACTTTCCTGCCAGTGCCTCTGTCTTCTTTCTGCCTTGATCTTCCTAGTGGTCCAGGCAGAAGCAGAGGCAGCCTGTCTGGCCCTGCAGTTGCTGAGAGACCAAAAATGGAAAGCAAGTTGCACAGGTTCAAAAGAATGCTGGGGGAGGCGGGGAGCAAATGTGGCACACACCTGCAGTCCCAGCAGCTCAGGAGGCTGACAGCAGGAGGATCTCGAGTTCATAGGCCAGCCTCAGCAACTTGATGAGGCCCTGAGCAACTCAGCAAGACCCTATCTCTCAAGAAATTATGCAGAAGGGCTGGGGATGTGGCTCAGTGGTTAAGCACCCGAGTTCAATCCCTGGTACCAAAACAACAACAATGCTGGGACTGGAACTCCTGGTAAGTGCCACACAGGCGAGTGGGCCACAGCAGGCTGCTGTCGTAGTGCCCACTGTGGTGTGCTAAGGCCCCACAGCCTGAGATATCTCACAGGAGTGGCAGTGTCCTCAGGAGGTGGCTGCTCTGGTGTTACAGAACGGGTGGGTGAGAGTCTGAGAAAGCAGTGCCTCCAGAGGCTGGGGGATAGCACAGGGGGGCCCTGGTGGGCTGAAGCCAAGCCCCCCAAGTGTAGGCCTAAGTTCACGTAGTGGTCAGGATGCTTCTGAAGCCAACTTTATCCTTGCATTGTGGCCACAGGCCTCATTTTTCAAACTGTTGTTGATTGAAACTCCATGTGCCGGGCCTGATGCAGTGTCAGATGTGAGTTCTTAGCCTTTCGAGTCTTGGCTGTGTTCCTGGGTGATTCTAAGCCCCGGCGGTCACTGCCCTGGAGACTGCCTGCTTGAGGTATCCTGGCTAGTGGAGAGGCAGGGGTTCGGCAGTCTGCTCCTCGGCCGCATGGTGGCGGTCTGCCGAGCTGAAGCCGCGGCCGAGGCTCGGCACCCCCACAGAAGGTGATTCAGTGGCTGGGCAGCGGCCTGGACACCAGGCTTACGGAATCACTCCCAGGAGGTCAGGCACCATGGCACCCGCCTGTAATCTTAGGAACTCAGGAGGCTGAGGCAGAAGGAACACACGTTCAAAATTAATCTGGGCAACTTATCGAGACCCTGTCTAAAAAAATAAAAAGGATGGGGCTGTAGCTCAGTGGCAGAGCACCTCTGGTTTCAAGCCCCAGTACGGGGGTGGGGTGGGGTACAAAAAGCAAAAAACCCGAGTTCCTGGGCAGTTTCCTGAAGCCCCGTTTTCCAAATGAATGTTGCTGGTTCTTAGCCTCTGGATCCTGGGGTCTCAGGACATGGAACATGGTGGTCCTAAGTGTGAGCAGAGGGGAGGTCACAGCTACCTTCTTGTGCATGACCTGAGTCCCACTGCTTTCCCCAAGTCCCACCCATCCTTGGCCGGGTCTCCGGTTCACCTTTCTGCCATCGCCTGTCTCCCTCGCCAGGCTCTGTGCCTTTCAAAGCAAGAAGCTCACCTCTTGGTCCTGTGACTGTGGGTGAGCTGTCCTTTAGAAATGTCCCTCACTCCCAGCACATGACAGGAACTTGGAAGGTACTTGCCAAGTAAAGGGGTGGAAAATCTGCCATCTGGCTGCTGCTGTTGTTACTGGGGAGGGAACCCAGGGCACTTTGCCACTCAGCCACATTTTCATTCCCTTTTTTTGTTGTCATTTTGTTTTGTTTTTGAGACAGGTTCTTGCTAAGTTGCTAAGGGTCTCAGTAAATTGCTGAGGCTGGCCTTGAACTTGTGATCCTCCTACCTCAGACTCCCCAGTCACTGGGATTACAGATGTGTGCCACCATGCCTGGCAAAGTCTCATGAGGTGGGAGGATCACAAGTTCAAGGCCAGCCTTGGCAGCTTAGTGAGGCCCTACGCCCTTAGTAAGACCTTGTCTCAAAATAAAAGTAAGAACAGCTGGGGACGTGATCCCATGCTAGAGCACCACTGGGTTCAATCCCCAGAACAATAACAAAAATCTCCAGTGTGGGGACAGCTTCGTCAAGCTCCGAGTCGGGCCGTGCTCTCAGGATGCAAAGAGCCTTTTCTCTGCTATTCTGCTTTTCTCTCAGGATGTGGCCCAGGTGGCTGTGCGGAACGGAGTGGGGCTGCAGAGTACAGGAGCGCAGCTGGGCCTGGGGTGACCCCACCCATTCGCACAGATGCCTGCTGTCTGCCTGTTAGGTGCTGGGGTGCTGAGGAAGCAGAACTGGCACGTGCACCTGCTGTGCAGGGATGGTCAAACGATGCCCACACAGGGACACCACGCGGGCCTCATCTGATTGACAGATCAGGGAAGTCCCTGGTAGAGGGGGACTGCTGTGCAAAGTGCAGGGCTACCTCCTAGAGAAGCGCAGCCCGAACTCACTCAGTGTGGTCGAGACCAAAGTCACACACACATCCCCACAGTGACCACTGGGCATTGATTAGGACGCCTCCTGCCTATGAGGCGGCTGTGGCAGTGTGGCCATGACCAAGGGCCCAACAGCAGGGGCAGCAGGCTGTGCAGTAAGCAGCAACAGAGTGGCATGCGACATGGGAGCTTGGGGACCAGGAATGGGGAGCCAAGCACTGAGAGCTGCCAGGGTTGGGGAGGAAGGCCTGGGACAAGAGATTGGAGGGACGGAAAGCAGGTCCCTGGCTGGGCTGGGCAAGGGAGGGAGATGGAGCGAGGACAGGCCTGAGAGCCAGGGTGGGGTGAGCTGAGCTCCCGCTATGAGGACAAGGCAGCCATCAGTGGGGTTTAGCCTGGGAGTGACTGGGCCACAATGCCCTTGGGACCAGGGGACACTGGACAGGGCCCCAGCTGGCCTCATCCCAGTCCCCACCCACTGCTCCCAAACAATAGCAGCCAGACCAGCAGGAGACACTCCACCCATGGAGCCTGGCCTCCTGTGCAGGTGCCAGCTTCAGGTGACACAGGAGCCCTGACCCCCACTGCTGCTCCCATAGGCCCATGGCTGACAGCCTGGCTGTGGTGTGACATATGCCAGGTGGATGGGGTCTTGTCCTCAGGAGTCTTGGCTCCACCTACACTGCAGGGAACTGAGCTCAGCCACCTACTTGCCATGCCTTGGGGAGGCTGCAGGTGACTGTCACTGAGATCCTGGCGCCTCCACGGGGGGGGGGGGGGGGCAAGCACGTGGCCCACCCAGAACCCCCTGCAGCAGGAGGGAAGAGATGGCAGTCAGCTCTGAGAACAGGCTCCGGGAACCCAGGCCTGGATCTGAGGGCCAGCAGCAAGCTGAGCGCCTTCCACGTGAGGATGTGGCATCAGCCGTGTGCCCCAGCACTCGCAGGCTCTGCCCTCTGGAACCCACTGCTGCCGCCCCCTCCTTCCCTCAGAGCCCACCAGGCCTCGCACAGCCCCTGGACTTTCCTCTTCTCCTGCGGCCGTCACAGAAGGCTGGGACACGCGTCTCCCCTCCTCTGCAGTCAGCCCGAAGACTCCAGGCTGACAGCTGGACAGAGGGGCAGAGGTTCCTCTGGGTCAGACACGCCAGTGTCCCCGCGAGGCCTGGAGGGAGGGCGTGGAACTGCCTCGAGGAGTCCAGGGACTTGGCGGTCAGTGATAACAGTCAGAGACCTGTCCCTAGGTTCTGGCAGGTTTCTCGGTCACTAACTTTCCCAGAGAGACTGGAGGGAGAAGGAGCCATCCCCATGTAATCTAGGAAAATAAGATTCTCACGGCTAAGTCACGAACACGTTCACACCTGTGCTCAGCCCCCTCCCAGATCCACCTCCATCATCCCCCACCCAGTGAGGATGTGCCTGTCAGAGAAGCCCTGCCTCTTGGGCGCCTACCCCGCAGGGCGCCTGGCACACTCCACCATGCTGCCTGCGCCCCCTCTAGGACCAGCTCAGAGGTCCAGGTGGGCTGAGGCTCCAGGTGGCCAGGGCAAGACAGAGGCCGTGTCACCATGGCCAGACAGGAGCACAGGGCCTGGGCTGCCTTCCTTGCCGAGGCTGCAAGGCAGGCGGGATTCACCCTGTGCTGCCTCCTCCACCCCAGGCTGCCTGGCGTGGGACCCCGCCAGTGCACTTGTCTGGAAGTGGGGCAGTGCCAGTGGACTGTTGAATGGAGTGGTCAGTTGCATAGGTGCTGGAGACACCAGCTGCCCCGTCTCTCCTTGCAGGAGTGAAGGACACCTGCCCGCTGCACGCCCCGCTCTATTTCCATGCAGCACCGCACCCCTGGCCTGCCACTTCCTGTTTGAGCTTCATGCCCTGGCACAGGGCTGCATTCCCAGCTCCTTCCCCACAGAACACTGGGGGCCAGCCAGTACACCCCAGGCTGCTGCCACATGGGCACCCACGCCCTACTCAGTAGGGCTTGGTGGACCAGTGGGTGGGGTCTTAGAAGACCCACAGGAGGCCACTGCTGAGCTGGAGGGGAGATGGGCCTGGGTGGGGCAGGCTCAGGGAGATGTCAGAGTGACCAGGGCCTCAGAGGGGTCAGGAAGTGTCTTGGAGGGAGCAGGAAGCTGAGGAAGCCCGTGTTCCGGCAGGATGGAGGCCCTTGGTCAACCCTGCCCTGACAGAGGCTGCGGTGGGGAAAGAGGCCTGCAGGCCTAGGGGCTGGCTCAGGGGGCCAGGCAAGGTCAGGTGGGGAAAGGCCAGGTGAGAAGGGAAGTAGCCCCTGGGGACCCACACTGTGACCTCCTCTGCCACCTTGTCTTCCCAGCCAGGCCTGAGGTAGGGAAGGTGCCCAGCAAGGTATCCATGGGCTGGATGGCAGGGTGCCAGAGGCCAGTGTGACAGGCTGACAGCAAGGACAGGAAGGCATCTGCCCACACAGGGCCTCATGTGGCCTTGCCCCAGCTCTGCAGGCGGGACTGTGAGGGCCACCATGCTCTCCCCGACTGGGTGGAGCTGGCCTGAGGGGTGGCAAGCAGCCCTGAGGCCACCCCCACGTCTGCTGTATCCAGACGCTCTGGTCACCAAGGGAGGGTGGAGAGTGGAACAGCTGGTGCCTGGTCCTGGCAGACACCCTGGAGAGCGGTGCCTGTGCTGCGGCTGCAGAGTAAGAGCCCAGGTCCAGCAAGCCACCGCAGCCGGCCTCGAACAGCAGAGCCCGGGCTCCACCCAGCTGCAGCCTCAGCCTCGGCTCACCTAGGCGACTAGGTCACCTCATGACCCTGAGGACATGAAAGTGCCTTGCTCCTGTCCACACCCCAGCACCTGACTCAACAAATACCTGTTGAATGACGGCACACCTGCAGACCAGAGGCACTGCCGAGCGGGCAGAGCCAGGAGGCTGGCCTGCCCTCTGAGCTGGGGCTGCCAGAGGCCTCCCGCGTTCATTCAGCAAACCCCGCAGACTCCTGTCCTGTTTGGACACCATGGCCCAGCAGGAATGGCAGCCGCAGACCCCAGGACAAGGCAGACGTGGTCCTGCCCACACAGGGCGGCACAGCAAGGGTGCACAGCGGAGAGGGCATGCTGTGCCCTGAGTATGTGCCACCAACTACAAAGGGGCCACCTCCCCGGGGAGTCGGCCCTCTACAGAGACCAGCGGGAGCGAGGCTGCCACCATGCAAAGGCCCAGAGCCAGGCCAGCACGCTGGAGGGCCGGGGAAGAGCCCCAGCGCAGGGGCAGGCTGGAGCTGGCCGGGACCCCAGGGCATTAGGCCCTTGGCGAGCAGCATGGATTCGGGAAGGTCGGGGTGCCTGCCCACAGCTCCCTCACGGCAGTAGGCCAGGGATGTGGGTGGCAAGAGGCAGGGCAGGGATCCAGGGGAGAGGATTAGGGGGTCACTGGGGCAGAACACGGAGAGGGGGAACCCAGGGTCTGGCCTTCCAGTCAGTAGGAGGGACTAGTCATGGGGACAGGGTCACCTTAATAAGTACAATTGACGGAAGTCCTGGACCTGGCTGAACAGCAGTGAGAGCTGGGTACCAAAGGTGCAGGGTGCAGGCGTGGCGGCACAGACTTGTGCTCACAGCTACTCGGGAGGCTTAGGTAGGAGGTCACGAATTTGAGACAGTATCTCAAAATAAAAAATAAAAGGACTGGGGATGTAGTTCAGTGGTAGAGCCCTTGCCCAGCATGTGTGAGGCCTGGGGTCCCCACCCCACACACAGAGGCTGCAAAGAATCCCAAGGCACAGGGACCAGGCACGGCCTCCATCCTGGGGCAGCAAGCTGCCTGGCTGCCCTCCCTCAGGTTTGCTCTCAGCACTGTGAGGTCACTCAGAGCAGCAGCCCTCAGGCCTGGGTGCATGTACCCCACTTTCTCTGGGGATCCCCGTTTCCACCTTCACAGGGAAGGCCATCTTCCAGCCCTCACTCCTGACTCAGCCACCCAAAAGGAGGGCATGTGTCCTAGGACCCAAGTGGCCTTGTGGACAGGGCCATACAAGGGCCTGTGGAAGTGTGCTAGCAGAAGACAGCCAGCACGAGGACCCTGAGGCCAGTCAGGCAGGCGGGCAGGTAGACCTGCAGGGAGGGGCCCTGGGGTCTCTGTGTGGGGGCACGGTGTGGGCAGGATTACCTCCCAGGCCAGAGGCTTTTCGGAGAACAGCCAGGGACAGGCACCCTCTGGGGCTGGGAGCCCTGGCCCTGCCCTCAGCAGCCACACCAAGTCTGACCCAGTCACTTTTGCCACGGACAGCTATATAGGTGCTACTCGTACAGGGGCTACTTCTAGGTGACAGTGTGAGGATGGCACCCTGTAAGGGTAGGGCCCACAGCCCAGACTCTTCCCTGCTCCAGTTGTCTGCCTGAGCCCCACTGCCTGTCACCTGTAGTTACAAGCGTCAGCTCTGGCCAGGCCAGTTGGAGAGGTAGGACTCTAGACAGATGGCCACACCCCACCCTCCACCAGCCTGCCTGCAGGGCAGCTCACCTGCACAGTGTTTGGGGCCCTTTGATCTTGGAGCCTTCCCAAACAGGTACACATGCCCCTCTGAGCCCCTACCTGCCTACCTCATTCTTTTATGTGTGGCCACCAGGTGGCGCCTGAGGCCATGCTTTGCTGTGGCCAGGGCACTGGAAGTGGGCTACGGACAGAGCCAGCTGGTACAGCTGTCACGCCTGGGCCACCACCAGGTGCACTCATCCTGCTTAGTGGTGGACAGGTGGCCGTGGTACCACCTGTGCTGAAGCTTCTGTGCCTGGGGATGGATGGTATTCAACTTGGGCTTCTAGCATTCACCTGATGCAATCTCAGGTTGGCACAGAGCAGGGCCCTGTAGACCTGGCAGTTTCTGACCCTTCCAACTACCTTCACATGGCCACAGGATGCCATTTAGGCAGACCGCAGCAGCTTCCAGCAGACCAAGTGGTTCCGCTGCAATAGGGTGGTAGTGGCTTGAAGCCTGGGGAGTAAGGGTATGTGCTTCCCACTTGGGGAGTGTGTGCAAGGCCTATGCTCTCTGCCCCCACATCTCCATCCAGGCTGAGCCCTTGTCTGGTTCAGACTTTCCCTCCTGGGTAATTTGTGCTCTTCCTTGTGGCCCAAACCAAATTCCACTTCTAAAAGAAGGCTTCCATGACCTCCCCAGCCCTGGCCTTGTGTGCCAGCCCCTCCCAGCTGTGTGATGTTCTGTCTCTGACAGACACGCCAGAGCTGGACTCTCCTGTCCCATCTCTCATCCTTGGTCCTTGGGGCCAGGACCCTGCATGCACATGGTGCACTGGGCCTTCTGCTCTGTGTTAGGGGTTGAGGCTGGTGGGCTGAGGGAGTCAATGAAACTGGAGGGAAGGGCACAGGGGACTGGGCACTGGTCTAGCCTGGCATCAGGAAGGCTGCCTGAGGTGACAGACATGCAGGAAGGGCTTGTCTCCACCCTGCACAGGCCTCTCCCAGTGCTCCTGGGTCTTGAGGGGCCCTAGAGAGCCCTGTTGTACTGCAGGCTCAGTTCCCCTGTGGCAGATGTGGAACAGTCAGGCCTTGAAGGGCCTGTTCTGTGCAGGCATGGTCCCCACACAGCCCCACAGGCTTGGCAGCTCAGGGGGCAGTGCACAGGCAAGGAGTCACTGTCACTATCCATGTCACACCTGTAGAGGCCAACTCTACACTGCCCAAGGCAACTTGGTGGTGCAGGGTGTATGGGACAAAAGCATTGTCCCCAGCAGTCTCGCTTGCTCCCCTGGGGCCTTGTGGGTGTCTAAAGGTGCAGCGGTGGGGACTAACCTGTCCTCCAGCCCAGGCTTGCAGTGCAGACACCGCTAAGCAGCTGCAGAAGCAGGTCAGGCGCTCCTCTGGCCTGTCTCCTATCCCCAGGTCTGGCCACCTCCTGCTTTGCCCTTTCTCCCTAGTTACCTGGGAACTCAAGCCCAGTTCTGGCTGACCCACCCACCACAAGGTGGCATGGGCTGTCCACGAAGCCTGTCCTGCTGCTCACTCCATAGTGGTTCCCCTGCTCAAGGAACCCACTGGAGCCTCTCGGCACTGCCTGCCCGGCCCGGGTCCAGCTTGCCTTCCAAGAGCCCCTCGGCCCCCACCCCCGTGCTGCGGTAGGCCAAGCTGAGGCCCTGCCTGTAAGCCTGGGCACTGAAGGGTCGCTGGGTCTGGGGACCCCATCCTTTCCCAGGGCCTGGGATCTAACAGACCTTAGCACTGACCCCTAAGACCAGGCCAGACAGGCTCGCAGGAGAGGTGCAGATGGGAACCACACTGCCCACTTGCATTTACAGGGCCGGGGCCTCTGGCCATGTCTATGTTGTCAGACAGGGAGACTGAGGCAACAGAACAGTTTCCAGCCGTGGTCTTCAAAGAGGGCCTGGGTGTGTTCTCCCCCTAGGAAAGGCCCCTAGCTTTCCCACCTTCCCCCTTCTAGGGCACCAACCACAGGGAAGCCACCCTCTCTGCCCCTCTCCTCACCCATCCTCAGTGAGGGCCTCTTTAGCAGGGATTCTGGGAGGCCAGGAACCCTTGGGGCCACCTCCTTCCACAGTGGGTGAGACCAGCACTGACGTCAGCTGACAACAGAGTCGGGTTGGGCCACCCAGGGCCTCTGTGCCTCAGCTCCAGGCTCTGCCAGGCCGCAGAGACCACGCTCCCTTCATGCTTAGACTGAGTCCTGCCACCCTGCCACCAGTAATCTTTGGGTCACTGAGTCCTGCTTATAATGGGGCCAATACACCCACTGCATTGTGGGGTTGAGGATTAAATGAGCCGATTTGTATCTAGTGCCAGGCATGACACACAACACTGTGCAGGGGGTGCCCATATGCATCCCTCCAGCACAGCAAGCCCCACACCTCACAGCATGGGCCCCGAGTCTCCCTCAGGGCTGGTTGTGGCCATGCCCTGCCACTCATGCTCCCACTTGGCTACTTTGTCCCTTGAATCTGAGGCCACTCCCCAGGCTCAGCCATGATCTCTGAGTCTCAGCAAGCTGACAGATACGGTGAGGTGGGCTGGGCCTCTGGGCTGGGCTGTCCTTTGGGGGTCTTTGGAGGCTCAGCTCTGTGCAAGGCCACCTAAGGAACCCAAGCCCTTAGGGACTTGTGGCCCCCACAGCTTCACTGTGTGGCTGTGTATTCAAGTCTGCACCGTGTGGATGTGCGTGGGTGCCATGTGGCACGTGTGTGCATGCACAGGTGAACGTGAACAATACCCATGTCTGCAAGTATGTGGCACCAGCAAGGACGAGCATTTTGTGCTTGCCCAGATGGGCATGTGGCAAGGGGGCTCAGATATTCTGCCCTTGAAGTTTGGGGGCAACTGAGGGCAGGGGCTAGCAAAGGGCTCAGAGCCTGGGAGCGGCCCCCTACTGGATGGGGCCTGGGCAGAGGCTGGGAGGGCCTGAGGCTGGCTCGGGGTGTCCTGGGAACAGGCCCAGGGGGAAGCTTGCACAGGCTGCAGCAGCACCATGGCAACGCGGCCTGCACAAAGCCCTGGCCTACTTACGCCCAGCCCCTGCCAGCATGCTCTGCTGGGGAGGGGGCAGAGGCCCCTTATATCCCTTGGTGGGGTTTCACACCCCAGTCTTTGGGGATTTGGTGCCCCAGGAACCCTGGCCAGGTTCAGATATGCAGACTTGCTCTCTTACCCATGAATGGGGGTGATGAAGGGGTGTGGGATCACCCAGCGCTCAGTAGGCGCACCCTGCCTCTGGGCAGCAAGGGCTTTGGAAGTTTCCCAGTCCCGAAAACTTCAGGGTTCTCTGTGCTGCTGGTAACTGCAATGCCTCTGCCACTCAACCTGAGGCCCCAGGCCCAGATGCCCCATGTCAAGACTGAGCCAGGAGCCACCTGCTTGCCTCTCTCAGGCAAGGCCCTTCATGCCCCTGGGCACCCAAATGACCCTCTGTCCTCGGTGTACTGGGACACTAGAGCTGGACTTGGCTCACGGCAGTGGAGAGGCCTCTTGGGCATCAGCTTATGGCACCAGACACCAGGGTCTGCCTCTCGGCCTGGCCAGACCACTGGGGTCCACTTCTTCCTCCTGCTGAAAGTTACCGTGCTTGAGCTTTTTGGGGCTGGAACAGGGTCCAGTGCCTGGGGAGGCCGAGGAGTTAGGCTTGGGAAGCCTGGGCGGGTGGACCTCCTGCTGGACAAGGGCCAGAGAATGGACATTTGGGAGCCTGCGGGTTCAGCATGACCCTTGCCGGTCAGCCTTCGAGGCCCTGTCTGTTCTGTCCACTGCTGGCCACCCTGGAATGCCCATTCTCCCAGCATCTCCAGCAGGGGTGTGGAACAGTGCCCTGTGGAGGCCAGGAAAGACTGAGGGCCAACAGGACTGTGAGACAGCTTTGTGGAGCACCCTGGGGACAGGAAGCTCTCTTTGGCCCCACATGGAGGGCAAAGGTGTCACTTGACACCCCACACAGAAAAGCAAACATTTTCTTGACCCTTCTGAAGCCCTTAGAGGTCTGTGTGTGACCTCAGGCTGGGTGCTGGTGATAGTGCTTGCTAGGACCACAGGATCTCTCCAACTGGCCCATGCACAGGGCAGTAAGGAAACTGACCAGCTTGTCCCAAATTCCCCTCTGGACTGAGAGCCCTGCTCATCTCCACCAGATGCATCCCCTTCTGCTGGGGCCAGTGCCCAGCAGCCATCTGTGGAATGAAGGAAAAGTGGACTGAATGAAGGAGGCTTGGAGGGGCAGCCCCTTGCACCAGCGTGTGAGCTGGGGTGTCTTCTCATGCACAATCACGCATAATCCTGAACGTCACTCCCAGACGCCAGCTGCACAGGCCTTCCCCTCCTCCACCCCCTAATTTATGCCACGAGGGGGGCCGGCCACTCACTAGTTCCCTGCCTGGCAGTGGCTTTGTCCCCAGGCGGATTCCCAACTGCCGCCTTTGGGAAGAAAGGGCCCTTCTCTGGCCGATGGTGAGGTCATCAAGAGGGGCTGGGCACACACAAAGGCCGCGGGGCCCCCACCCTGCCCGAATGGCAGCTGCCTCTTTGTCCCCAGCTCCTGGCCTAGGAGGGACCCTGAGGGGCCCCAGCTCAGCAGTGAAGAGCCTTGACTTCCTCCCTGGAAAGGACAGAAACGGGAGGGGACTGGAGCTGTCCCCTGCCCATGTTGCTCCCACTAAGTGACAGCACCTGCTGAGAGCAGACCCCCAGCACAAAAGGCCTGGCGGGAGGCTGGGCCAGCTGTTTGCCTGGGTCCCCAAGGCAGGGAGGCAAGCTCCCAGGGTTAGGGTAGGGTCCAGGAGAGGGGCCTGAAGCATTAGGAGGTGGACTGGGCAGCTCATGTCCCCTGGCTTGAGGTGAGCGTTGGGGGGTGACCTCCTGATGGTCCACCGAAGCTGGGTCTCCCTGGTGGCCATGTGTCAGGGTGGGGTGGGGAGCAGAGGGCCTGGACATCCCTGGACCCTATGTGTGTCAGGGTGGGGTGGGGAGCAGAGGGCCTGGACATCCCTGGTCCCTGGTGGCCATGTGTGTCAGGGTGGGGCGGGGAGCAGAGGGCCTGGACATCCCTGGCACTTCTCAGGCAGCTCTCAAGAGCCTGGTCGGGGAGCTCCTGGGGCACTCTGGGGCACTAGGGCTCACGGAGGGCACGCACTTGGCTCCAAGTCCCCAGCCCCACCTTCTGCCTTGCTGCTCCCACACTGTGTGAAGTGGAGGAATAAATGTCACCTGTCTCCCCTGGCTGCACTGACACCCCTGAGGGAGGCCAGGGCCCAGGTAGCAGGATCAGTGAAGAAAAGAACAGGGCCCAGTAGCAGAGATCAGGTAGCAAAGCTGTGCTAACAGTAGCAGGGACTCCAAGTGCATGTGAGGGTGGGGACATTGCCTAAAATGCTCCACAGTGTATCTATTGAGTGCCTAATGCATGCCTCGGGAAGAACTGGACGGGATCCTGGACCACCAGGAACCTGCCAAGACCGGGCATCATGAGGTCTTGGCTGTCTGTCTTGGAGGCTGTGGGAGGAGTTGCCCAACGCCCGGTGCAGGAGGTCCCCAGGGGCACTGAAGGATGTGCATCAGGGCACTGTGAGGGCAGAGGCCTGGCGGTGGGACTTAGGAACTCAGGAAGTGCTTGGTGAGCAGGGCCAGTGGCAGGCGGCAGGCCCACAGTGACCACCCCACTGCCAGCTGGCAGCTCCAGGCCCGGAGCTCCTTAGCAGTCTCTCCACGGAGGGAGGAAGTAGAACCCTACCGGAGTGAAACAAACCCATCTCTGTCTCAGACCAGCAGAGGCCAGCACACAAAGCCAGCCCTGGGGCTCAGGTGGGGCACTGAATCCAAGAGTTAGGGATGGGGACTGGAGTCCCACCACAACTCCAAGCCCTGCCCAGGACTCCACCAGAGAGAGCCTCATGCCTGCCCCAGGGGTGACAGGCTAGTGTGTGGGGGGCGGGAGTGTCAGGGGACAAAGGGAGGGAGGAGGGGCAGAGGACAGGCCTCCTTGTCAGGGCAGGAGTAAGAGAGCACACTGGACAGCTGGACCAGCTGGATTTGCACAAGCCATCACTGGTAGGCCTGGGGACAGGCAGCCAGTGCACTTGGACCTCCTGGGGACACCAGTGACCTGAGCTCTCAGGCCTTCCCCCACCAAGAAATGCCTCCTTTCCTGTTGCCTGGTGCTCTGAATGTCCACTGAGCTGGTAGCTTAGCAACAAGCCTCTGTCGCCCCCATTGTCCCCGCCCCTCGGCTGCCCCACCACCCACAGTCAGGCTGCATTCCTCAGCAGGCCAGGCCTCCGCAGGCCCCAGGCTTCTGGGCAGAAGCCAGGCCAGCGACCTCGTTCACCCTGCACGTCCAGAGCTCACATGGGCCAGTGCTCTCAGTGATCGCGGAGACCAGTGCAGGCAGCCGAGGGCCATGGGCCGGTTCCTTGCCACACGGGCTTTCTGTGCAAGCCAGTATGTTCAGAAACCTCACAGCCCGTCTCTCGCCCCAGCTTGCGACCCATTCTCTAGGCAAGAGTGATTGATGTAACAGGAAGCCGCTGTGTGGAGCCCGGGCCAGGCTCAGGAGGGTTCGCTGGCCAAGGTGACTTCACGGGAGCACGTGCTGGTCAGGATTCTTGGATTGTTAGATGGTCATATTCTACTGTCCACAAATGAAGGAAGAAAACATGGTTCTGAACCATCTTCTGGGGTGCAGTGAGGCCAGGCCAGGCCTGTTGTTGGCGGCAGGGCTGGGGAAGGGGAAGCAAAACTGCTGGGAGGGCCTGGAAGGAGGAGACAGGAGGTCTCTGGCACTGGAGTGGTCAGCAGAAGGCAGGCCAGCACCTCCTCATGGTGGACGCAGGGGTAGCCCTGCCTCCAGCTCTTGCTCTCCTGCCCCAGTGCTCAGCCCCACAGTGAACTTGTTCCTAGGGCTGACAACCACACCTGCAGGAGGATGGACACACAGTGTCCCCTGCTATGGACAGGGTCCCTTCCTTCCTCCTACCTGCCCTGCAGTACATGACCCACTGCTGTCTCCTCCCCAGACTCTGCTGCCATTCTAAGGCTGGGAAACCTCAGAGATGCCAGCGTCCACCCTTGAGGGCCCCTGGTGAGGGTGAAGCTGGAAGCAATGGCTGCCAGGAACATCTGATTATGGAAGAGGTTAAGGAAACGCAACAGCAGAGGCTTGAGGAGAACTAGCACCCATTTCCCAGCAGCATGAGGGCCCGCCTTCCTTCACTGTGCCAACTCTGCTCTTCCTTGCACCCACCCACCTGGGTCATTTGTAAAAATTGTTTTGTACTGGGAATTGAACCCAGGGGCCCTCTGACACTGAGCCACACTCCTGGCCCTTTTTATTTGACTTTGAGATGGTGGAAGAGGGCTTTGGGTTCAATCCCAAATACCACAATTCACAAAATTCACAAAAAAAACCCACTCAGGCTTCAAAATTTCCCAGTTACCTCATTTTGTAAAATAAAACATCTGGTTTGCCATTGAGACCCCATGAGGTCCTTGCACAACACCCTACTGGACCTTGTTTCTGCCTCTGGGTGGAACAACCTGGAGAGACAGCAATCCCAAAGGAAGACCATGGAGACACCAAGGCAAACTTCCCAACCAACCGAGTGACCCTGGGCTCTGGAACACTTCCCAAGCTGCTGAAATGCACAGACCCTTGGCTTGTCTGAAAGCAGGGAGCTGGAGTTGGCAGGCTCCCGTCCTCCAGCAGTGGCTCTTGGGCTTGAGCTCCTAACGGACTGCAGAGGTCCTGGGTCCACCCTCGTTTCTGACTCAGTGGATCTGAGAACCTGCAATGCCACTGGGCTTCCAGGCAATGCTGAGCAGCTGGTCCAGGAACATCTGAGGACCTCAGGTTCATGGATGTTTCCTGAACATGAAATGGCTGAAGCTTAGGAGTGGTTGAGACACCTGGAGCATGAGAACCGCTTTGTAGTCTGTAAAGACTTCAAAACATGCACCTGGCACGTAGCAGGAACATGTATCTCTCCCCGATTAAGAGGTACCTACTTGTTACAAGGATGTGCCTGGCACCCTATTACACTACTCACTGGCATGTACCCAAGTGGAGCAAGGACATGGGCTCTGAAGGACTGTGACTTCGCCCACTTCAGTCCCCTCAAGGATACTCTGGGAGCAGGAGGAGGGCAAGACTCAGGCAAAACTAGGTGGGAAGAAGAAATGATAAAATTCTGAACATTCTTATTTGATGGGCAGCAAATTAGGCTGAGCTTCCTAGCTGCTAAAGCAAAGTGGATAACCATTAGCTAAACTAGCACTTCTCAAACTTTGATGTTGTTCCAGTTCCCCAGAACCCTGTCTGAAATGCACCACCTTCTTCTTTTTTTTTTTTTTTTTTTAAGTACCGGGGATTCAGTCCAGGGGCACTTAACCACTGAGCCACATCCCCAGTTCTTTTTTGTATTTTATTTAGAGACAGGCCCTCGCTGAGTTGCTTAGGGCCTCCCTAAGTTGCTGAGTCTGGTTTTGAATTCACGATCCTCCTGCCTCAGCATTCCAAGCCACTGGGAATACAGGAGTGTGCCACCATGCCCGGCTGAAATGCACCTCCTAAGAAGTCTGGGGTGGGACCTGAGGTTGTCTTTTCAGTGCTCGCAGGAGGTACAGAGGCTGCCTGGGTGCACAAGCACTCAGTCATACCTGGAGAGGAAGCTAGAGGCCCCTCCTTCACAGGAGCCCAGCCTGGTTGGCTGGGCGAGCAGCAGATGGAGGGTTGAAGACTCACACTCAGCAGGACATACCTCTAGAGTGCCAGAGTTGGAGGGTGCTGAGCTCTTTAAAGAGTCTCTCCTCCCCAAAACACATCTGAGTTGACAGGGAGCGACATGTGCATTCATCCCTGAGACCAGGGATGGAAGGACACTTGGATACTAAGGCTCAAGTGGGCTGCACAGGGCGGGCTGGGAGACAGGGGAGGGGCAGAGGGTTTGAAACCAGAATAGGCTGGCGAGGGCCCTGGCTCCTGGAGGACCCTGGGTGGGGACAGGGCTGCCTGTGCTGGCTACTGCAGGGCTAGCAAGCTCAGCTGGAGCCTTGGTGGAAATGTGCTTGGGGAGCTTGGGCCTGAGTGGGCTGGCAGGGTGCCACCTTGGATCAGGACCCTGAGCCTGAGGAATTTGAGCCCCCAGTCTTTGAGGAGGTGTTTGCTTAAGGTCCCCTTTATCCATAGTAGAAGGAAGAGCAGGGCTCAGAGGAGGGGGGCCCATGGCCAAACCTCAGGAAGCAGGACCAGGCCAACCAGGGTGCACGAGGTGTGGCCCAAGCTCCAGCCTGACCCCACCTGACATCCTCAGGGCACCCATGGGTGCTTTCCTCCCACCACCTGGCTCACATCGGAGGCTGTTGATCCTGGGAGTGGCGGGAGGCACAGGGCAGGCAGGAGGGGGAGGTTGCTGGCCTCTGGGATGGAGGGTGTGGGACCAGCCACTGGGGTGCAGGTGAGGCAAGCCTCCCCATTAAAAATAGCCTCCTCTCCCCACCACTTTCTTCAGCAAATGTGCCGGCCCCCACCTCCCCCTGGAAGGGACAGATGTAGGGAGAAAGCTGATTATCCTCAAAGGCTGGAGGCTGTGGCCGGAGCTCTCGGTGAGCATGACCCAATTCTGAGCTATTCTCAGCCTGGTGGGAGCTGAGTTATTCCCTCCCGCCTCAAAGGCAGCCTGACTTTGAAATGCCCTTGTCCCAGGCTGCCACAGGCCCCTGGGCACAGAGACTATATGCAGGCTGTCCAGGCCACTGCCAGGGCTGGGCCAGCAACAACCCCACAGTCCTTGCTTGCTGACCCTCTGTGCAGAGCCTGCTTCCCAGACTGGCCAGGCCAGCTGCACTGGCAGAGGTTCTGTGTGGGACCAACACACCCCAAGTCATCTGCCACCCACTGCTGGGCCACCTTGGGAATGATTTCTCTTGAAGCTTGGCTCCTAGGTCAGCAAAGGGCATGAGGGTCCCGTTCCTTCGCCCTTCCAGCACCCCTGCCTGGGCTGTGACCTTGCAGCTCCTCCTCCTAACAGCACAGGGTCTCTCCCACCCTTGGGTTCGGGTCCAGCATGAAATACACTTGACCAGCACAGCAGCAGCAGGGGAGTGTGAGCAAAGGCTTTTGAAGGCCTGCGTGCCTGGGCTGGCCCTGCCGTGCCTGCGCGTGTGATGCTGGCTGCTAGTACCAGCAGAGGGAGGGCAAGCAGTGCCAGCTCACAGGAGCTGAGGCCCACAAGGGAGAGCTCTGCGGAGGCTACCGAAGAGCAGAAAACGCCACTGTGTGGGATGGGTGTGGTGGCCACTAACCAACACATCTGCCTGGAAGGTTGTGGAGGTCAAATGTGGGGGCATCTGCTTGTGCCCAGAATGGGCAGTACTGTTTCCAGTTCCAGTCCACAAGCACCTATAAGCAGATGACCTGGATTTTCCATAAGTCTTGATTGCAAATCTCTCTTGTAATCCTGATAACCACGCAAACGCCCTGAAGGTGCAAAAGATATGCAAGTGTCTAAAGACATCTAAGGATGCCTTGAATTCTGCAGCAGACAGTAAAAGGAAGGCTTTCCAGAAGCAGCAGTGAGGTCCCACCAGTGACAAGAGTAACCATGGCCAAGTTGTGAGCTGTTTCCATCACTGATAAGACTTGCTCAGGCAGCCCACTGAGAAGGCAGTCTCCTCCAAGGGATGCAACCCACCTGGAGCCCGAGTGGCTCATCCCAAGTAGCCCAAAGGCTGAGCCCCCCAGTGCCCACATGCTCCCAAGGACAGGGCAGGGGCCTGGACATCCCTGCTAAGAGCAGGCTATCCACATGAGCTACACTGCTCACAGGATCAAGTCCAGATTTCTGCCCCTTCTGTGACCCTGGGGACTCCTTGGAAAACCCTCCTGTTCCCAACCTCCACTGCCACGTCGGCCACACTTCACCCCGACCATGTACCCACCTGTGCCTAGTTCGTGGAGCCTGGGGAGGCAGGCCCAGGCTGTTCTGAGCAGGTCCTCACAGCCAGGAGGTCTGGAACAGGGTGGGTGCCCCAGGCACACCTACAGGATAAAGGCCCTCCAGGTTTGTGAAGACAGCCTTCCTGCATGCCATCCTGGGGCACTGCAAGCCCAGGACTGAAGCCAGACCCTTCCGTGAGGACCCTCTTCCCTGCTGACCAAGAGGGAGGGGTACACCCAGGCTGGCCTACAGCCTGCAGCAGCCATCCATGTTTGGCATAGCTCTCTAGACTGGGCAGGGCATGGGTCAGCCCAATCTGTTGTTATGAGGTGGGGTGAACAGGAAGAGGCGGCCAATCCTAGTGAGACCCTGGGCCTGTTCCTTTTCCTGTGTAGCAGGCCACAAAGGGTTAAACAGTGGCAACTCACCTGCTCTCCAGCACAAAGACTAGGATAAGGCTGCAGAGTGCAATGTAGAGGTGGAGGGCAGGCGGCAGCACTGAGGGAGGACCCCAGCACACACACGACAGGCTGACAGCAGGACCTCCCTCAGTAGCCTGGTGTCCCCTGTCGCCCATTTCCCATCGAGAGCTAGTCCTGGTTCCTGGTTGAGGGGTGGGACATCTTGAGGCCCAGGGGCTTCCTGGAGTCAGGCCCTCACAAAAAGTGTCCTCCTGCCCCCAGAGAACAGGTCTGACTTGGGGACATGCTTAGGACCTTGCAGGGATTGGAGCTATGAATCAGGCTGGCAAGGAGCCAAGTGTGCCACTTCCTTGGCCATTCAGTGGGAGGTAGGTGGGTCTAGTAAGGAAAAACTGAGGCCTTGAGGAGAGTGTCAGGTTGAGCAGGGAGTTTCCAAAACTGGCCCCATGACAAACCCTGTGCAACTGACTCAAGGTGACCACCAGGGACCTGCTGACTGGTCACTCACTGGTTATGAGTCTGTCACTGCCCCTCTGGGAGTCAGGCTCCAGTGTCATGAGGGCAGCCCTGCAGGGTGAACAGTGTGGGACACAGCAGATGATGTACAGGACGCTCCTGCTGGGTGTGTCAAGTGTGGAAAAGTGACACAAGAAGGGACATCTACGTGAGGCCTTGAAGGATACAGAAGAGCTTGATACTGGACCAGGTGGAGCTCCAGACAAGAAATGGGAGGACTCATGCTTGGTGGGCTGGACTTAGAAGGGTAGCCAGCAGGGGTGGAGGCCCCAAGGCGGGGCATGGCTGCACAGCTGAGGGGCAGGAGGGCAAACAGCAAACAGCAGCTGTCCTTTGGGGCACCATGGGTGGCCTGGGCTTTCCTGCTGCTTGTCCCCTCACAGGTCTGGTGACTCAACGAGGGCAGCAGTTTGGTCGGGGCTGCCAGCCTCAGTCATCCCCATATAGAAAGAGGCAACATGAGCCCTGCGGTGCCTGAGATCTGTGCTTGCAACTGTGTAGCACTTGCCCTGAGGACCGCCATAGGCCCTTCCTCAAGGCCAGGAAGGCCAGGTCAGGCAGAACCAGGCAGGCTTGGGATGGCAAGGAACCGCAGGGGTGCCTCAAGCAGTTCAACCACCCTCTGGGAACTCCTGGTCTGTTCCCTATTGGGTATGAGGTTAGAGGTCAGGCCAGGTTCCAGAGAGGGAAAAGCCCCCTGAAGTAGGACCAGTCAAGCTAGGGACCCTGAACAACTCTGAGGGGACACTGGCTTCCTGGGCCATACCAGCTCCATTCAGAAGTGACTTGCAGTGAGAGGCTTCACAGGGATTAGGAAGCTGGGACACCACCACCAGGAAGGCCAGTGGGTTCTTCAGGGGAGTAAGGGAGGGCGCTGAGGCCACAGGCCATGGAAGACCAGCACTCTTGGACCCTCACACTCCCCCCAGCTCTAGGAATGAGGGGCCTCCTCCACAGCCAGAAAGGGGTGGCTACACACTTGCCTGTTTGTCCACTGAGTCCCAGGCCACCACTATTCTGGAGTTGGAGCCCCTGCAGTGCCCATCCTGGGGCAGAGGTCAGAGACCAGAGGCCAGGGGCCAAGAGGGCCAAGTGCAGGGCAGGTTGGCCTGGAAACCAGCTGAGGGAGGACCCCGTGGGCAGTAAGAGGACAGTCAGCACAGAGGGGCAGCACATTTATTGCTCAGTCAGGCACACACAGGAGCCAACTGTGCTGGTTCAGCACCTGAGGCTCTGATGGCTGGCTCTGCACCAGTGGCAACTGCAGGGCAACCCCTCCTCAGAGCTGGACACAGGCTCAAGGTCATGCACTGGGTGACAACCAGTGCCTTAAGCCCTGGTGGCCCACCCTCCATCTCCCCACCTTGGGAAACATGCCCTCAGTCTTCCAAAGGTGGTGAGGTGGTGATAAGGGTGTCCTCTGTGGGAGACGGCCTCCCCACTGGACAAATTGTCCCCAGAGAGGATCAGGGACACCAGAGGTCTAGGGTTGCACAGGCTGGGGGTTTAAACCCTAGCTCCTAAATGGAGCCACCAGGTCACTGGAAGCAAGTAACCATCCCACTGGGCAATTCCTCTGCAGGTCAGGCTGCTGCATGACTCCAAAGAAAAACCTAAGGGGCTCTGGTTGGCCAGGGATGCAGAATGAACCTTCTGGGGGTTGGTGGCAGGGGATGTAAGAGAACACCTGAGGCCTGGGCACAGGGACACTCACACAGAGCCTGCGTAGCACCCAGGGCTGTGGGGTCAACCTGGAGGGCAGACAGCAGGGCTGCCTCCACAGTGTCCTGGGTAAACCAGGTCCTCACAGCACTTGGAGAGGCAGGTGGGCAGGGCAGCATTCTCCAGGTCAGCCCCAAGCCCCTGTGGGACAGCGCAGGCTCTGACCCCCCTCCACCCCCTTCTTGTACAGGGCCACCCGGGAAAGGGGTCAGACCCTGTCACCCCCATCCTGCATTCCTTGGCCTCAACACCCAGAAGCTATGGCGGTGAGGTTTTCATGCCGGCTGCAAATAGCAACCAGACCAGAGCCTGAACCCGGCAAGGACATGGGCGGAAGTCCTCCCTCCACAGAGGGTGGTAATGTCCATTCCTCCTTGCCTACCCACTTTGGCCACCCAAGAGGCCTGAAGCCCCGCCCCGCCGTCAGTTTCTAAACACAAGCCCCAGCAGGCAGCCATATAAGGTGGCCTCTGGCCTTCCTGCCTGCCCCAGGATGCTCCCAGCTCCTTGTGCTCCCCCAGGACCCATTAGCCTGGGGTCTTGGTGGCAAAAGTCAGGTAGCCTGTGTGGCCGACAGTCTCCTTCATGGGTGTACCGCTGCGGAAGGGGCTGGCATCAGGGTTGGCAGGAGTGTCTGTGCTGGCCCCTGGGTGGCCGGCTCCTAGGTCAGGCAGGGGCAGGCTGACAGTGCGCACATGGTAGACCTGTGGCAGCACCTCCAGGGTGCTCAGCTCCGTGAAGCCGTGGGCCGCCAGCGCCTGGCACGTGCGCTGCACCTGCTCGATGCATGGGGAGAAGGAACAGAAGCGACCACCTGCAGGGAGCAGGATGCGGGTCAGAGAGGGGCCTAAGGCAGTCTGCAGAGGCTCTGAGCCCTCAGGCCACAGAGAACAGGGACCTCCCAGGTGAGGGGCTATGCATGGACCTTGCAGAAGTCCAGCTCCCATCTGCTGAACTGCCCTGTGGCAGGAGCTCTCCTGGAGCCTGGGAGCCATGTGGAAAGAGCCACAGTGCACTGGTCCAGCTTGCCACCACCACCAACTCCCATGCCCAGGAGCCAGGCCAAGTCCACTGTCTGGATCTCACTGGCCTCCAGTGGGCACTGCTATTCTGCCTTCCAGGAGGCAGCCAAGGGCCAGAGCCAGGGCTGGGGTGGGGCCAGGCCAGTGCAGCTGTCAGAGCTGGGCCAGGAATAGCTCCAACAACACGGCAGCACTGGGGCGGTATGTGGGCTGCTGCTGTCACAGGAAATTAGCGGCTGTCGCTGGCTCCTGGGAACAGGAGGTACCTACCCTGAGCACAGTCTGAGCCCTCCACCACCTCCCACCAGGGCAGCCCACGGATGTTGCTCAGCCCACCTGGAGTGTGTGAGAGTCCAGCCCAGGTCCCCATCCTGGCAGGGGGTCATGGGGAAACCAGGGCAGGGAAGGGGTGTGTCAGGTCCAGGCAGGTCTACAAATGTCCCTTGGCTGGGTCCCCTGTCACTGGGGATCAGGATCTGGGGTTGGACAATGTGCCTGCAGCTTGACACCAACCCACAGGCAATGTCACCTCTGAGGCAGAGCAGACCATACACCTCGCTGCCTGGGATCACAAACAAGCCTACCACTGAAATGGGGCTGGTGGTGCAGTTCAGTGGTGGAGGCTTGCCTAGCACGTATGAAGCCCTGGCTTCCATCCCAGCACTACAACAAAACACACACCAGATCCACAAAAAAGTGAGCAGTCTCAGGACCCAGAACCCACAGATCTAGGGCAGGAGCTGGGAGGGAGCTCAACAGGACACGGGAAGGGGTAACATATGGGCACCAACGCCTCAGGGCTCTTCCTGAAGAAGGCTTCCCTGGGCCTGGGCCTGGGCCTGCCAGTGACCCCAAAGCAGAGAATCCCCAGGTATGTGGGACCAAACGGAGGGGGCAGGTGTGGGGATGTCAGGAGCCTGTGTACTTCCACAGTCTGCTCATTCCTGAGGCCCTGGCCAGCTCAGCAGAGACCAAGGGCACAGGGGTCCAAGGCCAAGACTGAGCCAGCATGAGGACCCTTGGCCTGTGTCTTGGAGGTGGCGGCTGTCCAGCCCCCACCCTCTGCACTGCAGTCCTTAGCTGGGAGTGGAAGCAGCCCTGGCTCTGGACTAGCTGCTTCTCCAGAAAAGGCAAAATCCCTGGGACTCACCAGCCGCCTCCCTGGCTTGGGGCCCGACCTTCCTTCCCTAGCCTCCCACAGGGCTCCGCCTCCACACCAGCATCTTCCCTAAAAGGGGCCAGCTGCCTGGCTCTGCAGCATGGGGGAGGGTAGGCTGCAGGAAGCAGCTGGGGCGGCCCCATGACTTCCCACCTCAGAGCCAGGCCCATCCTGTCATGCAGCTCCTGCCTGCATTGAGATGGGGCTGCTAGAGTCCCCAGAGATCTGTCATGTTCATTTCAAGAGTGGACAAAGGCCTATCCTCCCCAACCTGATTCCTTAGCCAGGTTGAAAATGGGCCCTGGCCTAGCCACTGCCACTGCGTGGCCTGGAGGTGTCTGGACCTTCCTGGGCTCAGTAGACTCAGCTGGGGAGGCCCAGGGGCTCCACCCCACACTCTCAGCCCCACAGGCTGCACCTCTCCCAGAATCTCTTACACACCTTCAACCTTGAGGGCCTCCCACGCATGGCCCACAGCCTCCCATGGTGATGGGATGTCCAAGAAGACAGCATCAGCCACATGGCTCACACCAAAGCCACTGCGGCACACATCCTGGGTGCGCACGGTCACCCAGTGGCCCACACGATGCTCCTGGAACTCCTCCCTGGCTTTGTCTGCTCGCTGCTGGTGAAACTCCACTGTGTGCAGGTGGCCCGTGGGGGCAATGCTGCGGATGATGGCATGGGACACAGAGCCACTACCAGTGCCTGGCAAGATAAGACCAGACAGGTGTCGGGGTTGTTCAAAGCCACCCAGGAAACAGCTTCATCCTCACCCGGAGAGACCTATAAAGGGACCAAGCGGTCAATTGACCCCAGGGCCACTGAGGCGGGGATCAATGGGCTATGTCTGTGGCAGGTACAGGTGAGTGCAGTGGCATCCCTACCCGGTCCCAGCAAGATGCAGGCCCAGGGCAAGGGTTCAGCAGGGCTGGCAGGAGGTGAGCTCAGGCAGATTTGACCCTGGCCTGTCCCATCCTCAGCCCTGACACCTTCTATGAGTCAAGGGTCCTGTTAATAGCTGCCCACCTCATTTCCCACCTCCCTCCCATGAGCTCCTTGGCCCACTCAGGTCCACCAAAATCCGCCCCATGAAGCTCTGCCTCGCCTGGCCTGACCTCAGGCACATGGCACAGCAGCCAAGCTGCTGGCAGCCCTGCTCTTCCTCAGCATCACTGTGTCCCCTGCCCCTGCTCAGCCTCCTTCACAGCTGCCCTCTGCTTGACTCTGTCCTGCAGGGCCTGTGCTGGCCTTCGCCCCACCATAGCTTCAAGTGCCTATTTGATGGCAGCACATCCAGATTCCTGACAGCACTCGCCACCTCCCCCTCAACACACAGCCACACTCAGCACTAAGTTCAAAGCTGGACCCCATCCAACCCCAGATCCACTCCCTGTGAGGTTTCGTAGACCCAGGCAATGACACCCACAGGGAGGGCCAGATGCTATGGAGGCACCCTCAACCCGCCTCTTCCATCCCATGTACAAGTCACCAGGGACTCCTGCCACCTCCCTCCAAATCTCTCCAGAAACTGGTCCCAACTTGCCACCTACATGCTTTGCCTATGGCCCCTCCCTCTCAGCTCTCTGCAACAGCCACCGTCAGTCCTATCTCAACATAGCCAGCAGCATTTTCCATAGTCAGTCAGCTACCTCTCCTCTGCACAGTCAGCTGGGCTCCCTCCCACTCAGGTGAGAGTTAAGACTCCTAACCATCCTCTGAAAGGCACCCCATTATCTCCCTAAGCTCACTTCCTGCTCCTCTGCCCTTATTCCCTACTGCAGCTATACTGGCCTCCTTGCTGACCAGCACCTCAGGAGCATGCTCCCACCTCAGGGCCTTTGCACAGCTCTCCCTTGGCTCTTGGTAGTGTCTCTTCACCATATTTTTTTTTTTTTTGGGGTGCTGGGGATAGAACCCAGGGCCTTGTGCTTACAAGGCAAGCACTCTACCGACTGAGCTATCTCCCCAGCCCCTCTCTTCATCATTTTTGATTCACGTGTTCCCTCCTCAAAGAAATCTTCCAGGACTACCCTAGCCTGACGGATCCTCTAAGTTACCCTCAAACACGTGATCCTGTCTTACAAATTTCCCTGCAATCAACAGCTCTGAAGTGGTCATGCAGGCTCAGTGTCCACCTTCTTCCTCAAGGGCAGGAACCTGGAACCTCACAGAAGATCAGAAGAATGCATACTGACAAAGTGGGGTGAGCATCTGAGAGAAGCTGATGCCTGGCTCAGGAAGCATGGGGAGAGCTGATGGAGCTGGCTCTGAATCCTGCTTCCCATGCCCCTGGCACTCCAGAGAGGTGAAGTGAAGCCTCAGAACACCAGCAGCAGAAACTCTTCCAGACCCTGAGGAACACACCACCAGGAATCTAGCTGCGTCTGGGCCCAGTATTATTCTTGGCACACCTTCATCACCACACCACGGTTCCAACATCTGTGTGTGTGTGTGTGTGTGTGTGTGTGTGTGTGTGTGTGTGTGTGTGTGTGTGTCACTCTACCCACCCCCAGGCCCTGGCTCAGTGACAGTGGTGTCAGCCTTCACTGGAGGTAGGTAAAGTCCTAGCTATGAATGAGCATAGGGCAGGATCCTCACTATGATAAGCTCTGGGAGTAGTCCCAGTCTCTCTCCAAGAAGGGGCAACACTGCCCCTATGCAAAAGTATAGAGATGGGCAGTCAGCACCTTTGTCAGTGCCAAGTAACACCAGCCAGCTCCACCAAGACAGGCAGGACCTTCCGGGGACACCAACTCCTCCTGATATTCCAGGTCCAGACCCCACCACGTCTCAAATGGATGACTGCACCAACCAACAGACTTCCCTGCTTCCACCTCACTCCCTACAGTCGCTCCTAGAGGAGCTGCTAAAATAGAAACTGAATAGTCATACCTGTCTACAGGAAGGGCAGACTAAAACGTCGGGACCTTGGGTCTGACCTCTACCTTCCCATCAGTTTCTTAGAATTGAGGCAGCCTGAAGAACTCACCAGACTCACAGACCACGGAGCCAGGTCGCAGCTCCAGCATCATAGTGAGCAGGGCGATGTCAGTGGAGTAGAGGATCTGCGTGCGGTGAGGCAAGTTCAGTGTCCAGAGTTCTGGTGTGGGGTGCAGCACGTACACCCAACCGCCTCGGCTGCAGATCACCTTGGAGCCAAAGGGACGGCCAATGAGGTCGACTGAGTGCCGCAGGACACCATGTCGGGTCTGGGTCTGTGCCCCACGCTGCACGCGCACTGCCACCATTGAACCATGACCCAGTGACAAGATAGCTGTGTCACCCTCTTTGATCAGCTCTTCATAGGCCACGAAGCTCATTGTGTTGATATCTGCAAGTGCCAGACCTGGAGAGGGGAGTGTGGGCATGAACAATGGGCCAGGAGGCAGGATGTGGACCAATGGTCCGGACATAAGGCCTGTGAGAGCCATATTCTGAGCAGTGAGATGCGGGGTGGTGAGTGGCTGGGTCAAGAAGGATGCACTCTAGCCTGAGATCTGGAGCTCTTCTTGGTCTGGGACACGAGAAGGGCCAAAGAGCGGGAGAAACTGAGGCTCAGCCACGGCCAAAATGGGGTCCCAGGATTCCCACAGAGGAAGGACCTGACTTTCTCATCACCCTTCCCCAGGAAGAACCTGGCTCCATTCCCCCGCTGTGAGATGAGAAGGCGGCCTTTGCGAGGCATCCACCAGCGGGGGAGCGGCCAGCGGGGTCAAGCCGGGCCTGACTCCGCGCAACCCCTGCCCAAACCCAACACCTGCAAGGCGGGCTCGGGGCGCGCGGGCGGTAGGGCTTGCCAGCCTGGCGCTGGAGGGACACGGACGCGCGGGGAAGGAGCCTCAAGCCGCGCGGAGCTCACCTGCCGCGCCGGCTCCCGGGCTCCACACGTGGGCCTGCGGCGCCCGGCGGCCGACACCGCACTTCCGGCGCCCGCGCGCGTAGATGACGTCGCGCCACGCCCCCGCGCGCGGGATGCTGGGAGCGCCGCTCTGCCCTTCGCGCTCTCCCAGAGGACGTTAGCTGCGGCGTCTGCCGGGCTGCGGTCGTCCGCGCATACTTGCGCGTTGCCTAAGAGATCCGAGCACAGGACTAAATAAATCCCCCTCCCCGCCAGCCGGCGCTATTGCGCGGTCCCTGCTGGGGGACGGCCATTCCCGGTGGCCCCACCCGGGCATGCCAGGACACTGTGCAGCAGACATCTTGTCATGGCCAACGACTCGGGAGCACGTTGCCTGGGCCCAGAGGCCTCCCAGCATGTGGACTCGCAGGGCGGAGGGGGTCCCCAAAGACTTTGGCCAGGGTCAGCTCGAAGTGCCTTGTTAGGCGTCTGGAACGGTTTGAGCAAGTGGCCCCAGGCCAGGCCCTGCAGGTTCACGTTCCTCTGAGCGCAGGGCTGCTCCAAGGAGGGAAAAGGGGTCCGACTCCCCTCCTGGGACCTCAGACACCGTGAGAATGATGAACTGGGCTCATTTGGGAGCCCAAGCAGGGGACTGGGGGAGGGGCGACTGGAGGGCCGGGCAGAAAAGGGAAGTGGGAGTGGTGTTCTGTCTCAGCGGTCAGAGCCAGTTCCTCTGGAGCGTGCCAGGGAGGGCGGGCATGGAGTGTCTTACTGCAGCCCCCGCCCCCCGGACCAGGCCATGTCCTGTTAGCCCCAGGAACTGTAGACTTCCCAGCCTACTTAGCTATCCTGGGACCCAGGCCAGCTAGAGTAACTCTAGGCTATACTCCTCTACTCCCAGGCTACTCTAGCCTGGCAAAAAGGGGATGGGCAGCCCCTGCGGAGCAGGCTGTTCCATTCCCCAGAGTCCTGCCAACTTGTGGGGGACCACTGAACTCTCCTTCTGGGCATGGGCCAGGCCAAAATGTGTGTGGCCCTAGGCATGGCCCCTCGAGTAGATGATAGAAACGCAGGTACCTGACTTCAGCACCTCCATATCTCTGCCCTGGCTGGGCCTGGGTCTGAGGGCCCTGGGAGGTTAGATGGGACTGGGATTCTGGTGCCTTCCCTCTCTATGGGCCCAGGTCTCTGTGAAACAACCCAGCTCCATCAACTCTGCAGCTTCTGTTCCAACAGACTCACTCCCTTGATGATCAGCAGCCTGAACCACCCACTAATTGTTCCCCTGGGGGATTTAGACTTTCCACTTCCCTGGGGGTTCCTCTTCCCTAGCCTTTCGGCTTTAGCTTGGAGGGAGGCCCAGTACCTGGTGTAAGGCTGAATTAGGACTCTGACTCAGCAGTGGTTTCCCTGGGTCCCAACTTCCCACTTGTCTTTCTGTCCAATACTGACCTGCTGGCTTCTCCAGTGCCCTCTCCACCAGGCAGCCTCCCCAGAGGTGCCCACCTGTTCCATCAGGCTGCCCAACCCTCAGCCTGAGTCCTTAAGCAAAACCAGCTTCCCTAGGCCTCAGCTGATTGCCAGGATGGACCCTTTCTCAGGGCAGAGAGTGTATGCTGGGACTAGCCTAACAAGAACAGATGCTTATTTGAGCCCAGCTAAGTGTCATTGCATTGAATCCTCCCCACAATCCTGGGGGTGGGGGGCACTTTACAGATGGGGAAATAGACTCAGAGGTTAGATGACTTTGTTAGGGTCACATAGCCAAAGTGGTCAAAGTGGAATTGGGATTTAAAGCCAGTAAACCTAACCAGATAACCAATAGCACATTTGAAGAAATGGAGGAACAGGCAGAGAGGAGGCCTTGGAGAAAAAGGAGAAGCTAAGGATGCCACTGGGGGGAGTTGCTCCACCTGCATTCCAGGCAGGGACTGGGTGACAGAGGGCCTCTCTTCCTTGATCAGGACAGTCTCCTTTTGCATTGTGTCCTGTGGCCCCAAGGCAGCTCATTCCGTCTCCTGTCTCCTGACTCCAATCAGCTTCCCCTTTGGGTTCTGCAGAGTTCAGAGGTGAGAGCACTGGGAGGAAGCATTCCTGCCACCATTACGCCCCGGGTGCAGACTCAGGATAGTGGCAGTTCCTGGCCTGGAGTTTGGCCCTCCCTGCCTCAACTAGACCTGTCTGCGCCTGCGCCTGCCTCGGACTCCTTTGAGGCCCTTTCCAGGTCCTGTGGTTAATGTGTAACCAGGTGTGATTTCTGAGGAACCTGGACCATAAACTGGCAGAATGATGTCACTCAACTTCTTGCCCAGACGCTGCCAAACCGGCTCCTGTGGGCTCCAGGGATGGCAGAGGGTCTACATTGGAAGGCTAGGTTGGGTAAACAGACGGGTGTTTTTCTGTCAAGGGCAAGGCTGGCCCCCTGTCCAGGACCCTTCCCCGGCTCTCAGGGGCTTCTTAGGAGGCCCATCCTGGCTATTAGCTGAGGCCTAGGGGAAGCTGGTTTTGCTTAAGGACTCAGGCTGAGGGCTGTGCAGCCTGATGGAACAGGTGGGCACCTCTGTGGAGGGGGTCTGGAGGAGGGGGCACTGGAGAAGGCTCTCAAGCAGCCCCTGCCTGGTGGGGGCCTCAGCCTGACACTTGGATCTGAAGGTCTCAAAGGCCCTGCCCCTTTCTTTCCCTGCTGCTGCTTATGCCCCAGCACAGCTTTCTGACACCCTGCACCAGGGAGTATGCCTGCATCCCGAGGGTAGGTGCCCCAGGATCACTGAGGAACAGCTGGACCTCTGACCCAGCACCTCTGTCACCAAACTACCAGTCTTCCTTGTGTATCTGCAGGAAGGGGCCCCACATACTGTCTTCAAAGGCGGAGGCAGGAGCACCATCCTGGAGGTGCTCTCTGCTTGGGTAGGTAACCCTACAGCCTCTGGATCTTACCTCTGCAATTCTGACCTTGCCTGTAGAGAGAGAGCGGGAAAGAGAGTCCTTTCCTGGTGGAGTCTGGGAGAGGGATGACTGAGAAGCTGCAAGGGCTAGAGACAAAGAGGAAACCCTGCCCCCCCACCACAGATGCCAAGTCTGTCTCCTCTGTTCCTACAAACAGAAACTTGAGCACTTCAGGCCTTTGGGACTAGGGGCTGGTGCAGTTACAGATATTCTAAGATTGGGGGAAGGGGTTGCAGGGTGTGCAGAGTGCAGGAATTCCAGGATTAAGGGACACCTGCTGTCTGGCCAGTTGGATGGGTCATTTGCTTTTTTACATTGGTTTGTTTTATTGGTCTAAGATATGCTGAATCAGAGACTGAAGCAGGCCAAGGTGAGTGAGGGAAGAGACAGAGTCCCCTTTGCAGTAGCCACAGGGACAAGACAGTGGATAGCCGGTGCCCTTTGCCCTTCCATTGCTAACACAGCAGAGGCAAACAGGCTTCTTCCTCTTTGGGTCTTTGCCCCAATGTCCTCAGAGGTAGCAGCTCAGTGTCCCCTTTAAGCCAGGATTCCTGTGCTCTCTGGGCCCTGCCACCAGAGGCACTTAAGTCTTACCATTATTTAGTTCACTTGACCACTCGTTCATGGTGTCTCCCTCCAGCAGCAGGGCTGGGGTTCTTTCCCTTCTTGATCGCCTCCATGTCCCTAGCGCCTGGCACCTGGCAGGAGCACCCTGTATAATGGCTGGAGGGATTTGGCAGAATATAAGCAGGGATGAAGGTTTCCTCCTCCTAGCTTTGTTCACCCACACATGAGACGCTGTGGATGAAGTTAACCAGTAGCTTCCTTCTCTCTCTTAAACAGCTGCATGATGTTCCACGCCAGGGAGATAGCTTCTATTCATGGTCAGAACCCCAGTGATCAGTAAATGATTGTTCCTTCTTGGATTTGTCTGGTTTTTCTACTACACATCTCTTGGTCTATTTGCAGAGAAAACGGACATTGTTCTTTCTATAGGCTGGATTCCTAGAAGTGGGATTGCTGGGTCATGGAGTTGGAACATTTTTAATTTTAACAGATACTGCCAAATTACTTTCCAAAAAGGATGTAGCAACTCAGCTGCAGGCAGGGAGTGAATGCCTGTCTCCATGCATTCCAACTCGCTGCTGTACAGGTCAGTCTTTTAAATTCTTGCCAACCTGAGTGTGTGGGGTAGGGGAAGATACAGTCATCTAGGTTTTAATTTGCATGAGTCTGATTAGTGAGATAATTTTTTAATGTCACATGTTTATTGATGAGCATTCCCCCCATCTTTGCCTAGTGTCCCAGGGCTGCCTTTAGAGGCCGAGGTTGTGGGAACCTACCCCCCTGTGAAGAGGGAGTTTGGTTCTGGAAACTCACCAGCATCATCTCAAGACATAGTGTCCTGTTATCTATCGGGAAGGGCATGGCCCAAGGGTCTGCGCTCAGTTTCCTGGGAGCCCTGAGGCATGCCCAAGGTCAGGGCATCGCGGGTGCAGCCCAGCTGGGTCACAGCCAGACTGCGCCTCCCTCTGCACCAAGAACACCCAGGAGATGCCTGCGGGCACCTTGAGGAAGGTCAGAGGCTCTGGGCCAGCTCGGTCCGGCCAGTTTGGGTTGGGGTGGAGGAACTGCTGCAGGACCTTGGACTCTTTCGCCCGGCCCCTGGCCGCCGCCAACTAGGGGACTGGCCGGACAATGGAAGGCAGGAACCGGGATAAGCATGAGCCAGAGCGTCCTCAAGTGCCCGGCGGCTTTCCAGCCTCAGTTTCCCACTCAGAGGCACTGTGTTTCGGGGGTGGGGTGTGTTTCAAGAATGTCCAAGGGCCTGTGGTTCCAATTTCAGGGTCCTGGGCAGGCTCTTGACTGGATAGCCTGACCGCGCTGGGTCCCCTCGACTCCGCTCTGTGGTGGGCAGCCTGGGGACTTCTGGGGGCTACCCGGCGGCGGACAAAGCGGCGGCACCACCCCGAAGCGCGGGCCAATGGAATGAATGGGCTATAAATAGCGGCCAATGGGCGGCTCGCAACGCGCCCCTTAAGAGCTCCGGGAGCGCGGAGCGGCCACTGTTCGCCTGCGCCGCGCCCGGAGCTGCTGGCTGACTGAGCGCCCCCGCCCCGCCTGGACGCCCGGTGAGCGGGCCTGAGGGCTGGGGGCGGCCGCGTCGGGTGCGGGGCGGGGGCGCTACACCGAGAGGCGCGGGGCCGCGGCGTCACGCGAGGGGCGCGCCGCCTGGAGCGTGCACTGGACCAGCGGGGTCCTGGGCTGTGCGGGTCCCCCAGGCGCGCGCCGCAGACCCCTCTGACCTTGGCTGCGTCCTCGGAGCACCGCGGGGCCCTGACCGGTTCTGCATGAACCCGGAGGTCGGGTGCACTGGGCCCCGCTGACCCCGAGCTTCCCCGTAGCCCGCCGCCGCCGTCATGCCCTTCTCCAATGGCCACAACGCGCTGAAGCTGCGCTTCCCTGCCGAGGATGAGTACCCCGACCTGAGCGTCCATAACAACCACATGGCCAAAGTGCTGACCCCCGAGCTGTACGCAGAGCTGCGCGCCAAGAGTACACCAAGCGGTTTCACGCTGGACGACGTCATCCAGACTGGCGTGGACAACCCGGGTACGCGCATCGCTTCTGGGGATCAGGCTTCCTGATGCCCCCAAGAACCCCCCTTGTGGTCAGGTCCCTCCGCCCTTCCCCTACCGAGCCCGCGCTGGGGTCCCCGCGCCCCCTTCTCGCGCGCAGCCGCAGGGTCCTCAACAGCCTGCTCCAGCCTGGCGGTGACGTCACTGTCCCCCGCCCCCCTCCCCCAGGCCACCCGTACATCATGACCGTGGGCTGCGTGGCGGGCGACGAGGAGTCGTACGACGTGTTCAAGGCACTTTTCGACCCCATCATCGAGGACCGGCACGGCGGCTACCAGCCCAGTGATGAACACAAGACGGACCTAAACCCGGACAACCTGCAGGTGCGGGGAGGCCGGGGCCCGGGCGGCCCGGGGAGGGTCTCCCGGCGCTCACTCCGGTCCCACTCTGCCGCGTCCCCAGGGCGGCGATGACCTGGACCCCAACTACGTGCTGAGCTCGCGGGTGCGCACAGGCCGCAGCATCCGCGGCTTCTGCCTTCCCCCGCACTGCAGCCGCGGGGAGCGCCGGGCCATCGAGAAGCTCGCGGTGGAAGGTAGGGGTCGGGGGGCCTGTGCGCGGGTGGCTTGTTTACCGGCCACCGGAGCTGCTGCGCTCTTATCAGCTCGCTCCCGGGTCCAGTTTCCCCAAGAGACCTAGGGACCAAGGCCTAGACCAGCGCCCGCAGCGGCCTGGGGCCCAGAGAGGGCGGGTCCTGGCCCTGGGTCACCGCCAGAGACCGCTCGCTGCCCGCTCTGCGTGGACCTGGTGGGCGGGGGCTCTGGCGCCCCCCAGGGGCTGGCGACGAAGACGGAGGAGGGGCGTGTGGCACGCGGCTGGGGGCCCCCAAGCCAGCGGGTGTCCTAGTCGCGCTCTTCCGCAGCCCTGTCGAGCCTGGACGGCGACCTGGCGGGCAGGTACTATGCGCTCAAGAGCATGACCGAGGCGGAGCAGCAGCAACTCATCGACGACCACTTCCTCTTCGACAAGCCGGTGTCGCCCCTGCTGTTGGCCTCGGGCATGGCCCGCGACTGGCCCGACGCCCGTGGCATCTGGTGCGTGCCCCCCTCCTGCTCCCGCAGATCCCCTCCCCTCCCCCTCGCAGGGTGGGGCCCTCCGCGCCAAGGAGGAAGAGGGTGGGGCGGTGCTTCTGGTCGGTCGGTGCCGCCCCAGCCCTGCGTGCAGGTGACCTTGGCTGCGCAGGTGTGTGAAGGCCCCAGGCTGCTAGAGGCCTCAGTCTCCCGAGATTTCAGGGTGGGAACGGGTCTCTGGTCTCACTGGCGTCTCTCCTCCACCCTCTCGGGAGCCAGAGCTTCTTGTTTTCTTCTTTCTCACCCCCTCCCCCGCCGGGATTCTGCCAGGTGCTGGTGACGCAGAAGCCTCCTCACAGCCTCCTCACGAGTCCAGGCAGGGCTCCTACCCCGCTGTCTGCGCTGGGCCGGTGGCTGGGTGGATCTTGCTTACCCCTGGCGGGCTGTCCTGGCTGTCCTGCCCCTTGCTTCCTAGGTGGGGAACTGTGCTCATAAGTAGGGATAAGCACTTGACTGACAGGTTGGGGTGCACTCTGTGAGGTGTCCTGTGGCTCTGCCTTCCTCTAGTGTTGATGGGGCTTGCGTCTGGGCAGCCCGTCTTCCAGGGCTTAGTTAGAAAGGGCACCTAAGGACTTTGAGGTTCTTTGGGTCTGAGGATTCCTGGAATGTTTTTCTGGTTGTGTCTCGAGACCACTAGCCTTGGCCTGACTGTGTCCTCCCCTAGGCACAATGACAATAAGACTTTCCTGGTGTGGATCAATGAGGAGGACCACCTGAGGGTCATCTCTATGCAGAAGGGGGGCAACATGAAGGAGGTGTTCACTCGCTTCTGCACCGGCCTCACCCAGGTCAGGCCTAGCTGCCCCCACCCTGGGCCTGCATGCTGGGGTTTGGTGCCAGAGAGGAGGCAGGCTGGGATGTGGGTGCCCCCTGGAGAGCCCAGGTCTCCCAGGGTTCCAGCCTACTCACTCACACTGGTCCCTTGGGGCTTTCTGCCAGACCTCCCCTCATATGCCTCTTTCCTTCTCCACCTCCAGATTGAAACTCTCTTCAAATCCAAGAACTACGAGTTCATGTGGAACCCTCACCTGGGCTACATTCTTACCTGCCCCTCCAACCTGGGCACAGGGCTGCGGGCAGGTGTGCACATCAAGCTGCCTCACCTGGGCAAGCACGAGAAGTTCTCAGAGGTTCTCAAGCGGCTGCGGCTTCAGAAGCGGGGCACAGGTGCGGGGCAGGTGACACAGGCAGCCCTCCCACCTGGGCAGACTTCTTCCACCTTGCTGACCTGGCTGTCCTCTTCCTATCCCTAGGTGGTGTGGACACGGCTGCCGTGGGTGGGGTTTTTGACGTCTCCAACGCAGACCGCCTGGGCTTTTCGGAGGTGGAGCTGGTACAGATGGTGGTGGATGGAGTGAAGCTGCTAATCGAGATGGAGCAGCGGCTGGAGCAGGGCCAGGCCATTGATGACCTCATGCCTGCCCAGAAGTGAAGCCTGGCCCATACCACCACCAGCCTGCTGCTTCCTAACTTATTGCCCGGGCAGTGCCCACCATGCACCCCTGATGTTCACCGCCTGGCGGCTGAGCCCTTAGCCTCACTGTAGAGACTTTTTTGTCGCCCTGGGTAGAGTTTATTTTTGTGATGGCTGAGCTGTTGCTGATGCTGAAATAAACTAGGGTTTTGGCCTGCCCTGTCCCCGAGTGCTGCCTCTTGTTTCCTTGGAAAGCCCATAGTGGGGGTCTGAGGCCCAGTTGCCCTTTCTGCTTCATCTTCTGGAAGGCAGGACAGGAGCTGGGTGTGGGTGTGCTTGCTCTATCCCTGGATCCCTCTGCCCTCCCGTGCACTTGGCTTCTGCGGGGGTGGGGGGTGGGGCAGGGACTGCAAGACTCTGAGCCTCAGACTGAGCAGCTAAGGGCCTGTGGGCTTGTGGGTAGGGCCTGGCACTGTCCTCAACCCCATCCTGGGTGGGGTGGCGGTATGATGCCTAGCAGGAGTCCAGAAACACGATGCTTTTCCAGTCCCCTCCCCATTCCTCTCTCCTGGCAGCCTAGGGATCCAGGCATCTCCCTGCTCCTCCTCCCCAACACCTACTACATTTCCTAAATAATCTTCGGTCCTGCTTCCTTCCCTCCCAGCTCCACCCTCAGGCAGGACTGCCCCCTTCCTGCCAGCAGGTCCAGTCCTCTGACCCCTTCCTTCCCAGTGGCTGGTCCCTTGGGTTCTGTGCTCTCCACTTGCACCTTGGCTGCAGGGCCCTCCTGGTAAGGGCCCAGCCACCTGGCCTCCATGGCAGGTCCCATAATACAATAGGGACACTGGAGCAAGAGGGCATTGGACTATCGAGGGCAAGGTCTCCCTGGGCCATGTTTTCGGTCCCCCAGCCTATGGTTCTGGTTGGACCCCCTGAGGGCTTGGTCAGGGTTTGGGGCTTGGAGGCTGCTGATTCCAGCCAGGGCTGGGACTCCTGTTCCCTTTCCCCTCCAGTGACTGGTCTGTGATGCCACCCGCTGGCCAGGGCCTCCTCACACTCTGGGAGCAGGGACTGGGGCACCCCTACTCCATGTGCTTCAGCTGCATGGGTCTCACCCCCAAACCCCATGTCCACCTCATTCCCTGCCCACTAGATTGTGGGTTAAGCCTGCTCTCGTCCCCTGGGGCACAGGGGCATGGTGACCCACAACTTGGGATGACCAGCTGGCTGGTTGGTAGGCAGTTGTGGGGCATCCTGGCACCTGTCTCCACGACCAGTGTCCAGGTGAGAGGTCCATTCAGGTGGTGCCTGGGCTGGGGAGGAAAGGGGCTTTGTGTCGGGGCTCAGGGCCAGACCTGGAGAGGCATTCCCTTCACTGAGAGAACAACTGGGGTGGCTGGGCACAGGAGGGGGCAGGTTCCTTGGTGCAGAAGCTCCCCCAGCTCAGCCCCCAGCTGACTGGCCTGGGAGTCCAGGCTGGTTCCCGATTGCCCTTCTGCCAGGAAGGCCCTGGACCCAGCTGGGGGGCTCTGGGCCAAGCCACACTGTAGACTTTAGTCTGGTGACTCAGGAAGAAGGGTTGTGACAAGAGTCAGCCCCAAGAGCCAAGCCAGGTGAGCACAGGAAGCAAGTCCCTCTGGAGGGGACTGTGGGCAGGGAGTGGGGAAAGCTGGCACAGTGGGGATGTGGCTCTCCTGTCCTGCTGCCGCTGCCACTGCCACACAGGCTCCCTGTGAGCCACAGGGGGTGGCACTGTCAGAATGACTGAAGGGGCAGGGAGTGGTGCCCCAGCAGTGAAAAGAAGGCTTCCTGGCCTGCCTGCCACAGGAGGCTGTGTCCATGCTGCCCTCCCACCTGGGACCACCCTTCCCCACACCCTTGACTCCGAACTCCAGTGGAGAGGGAAAGGCCCTCCTGCTGGCTCAACACCCCTCCCCGCTGGCTTGGTCAGGGTCACCCAGAGCCCAAATGTCACTGGGGTGGTGCAGACCCCACCCTGCCTGAGGTGGGCATGGCACCAAGGGGCCTGGTCAGGCAGGCCTGGCACTTGATGACGTGTGCTGTCAGGCTGAGAGTCCCAGGAACACAAGGTGCACAAGCTGGATCCTTCAGCCCCACCTGCCATTCCCAGGCATTGGAGCTCGGGAGGCTGAGCCTCACGTCATCCAGGAAACCTCCTTCTTTCCTCTGTTCTCGAGGGTTAAGTGGGTATGTTCAAGTCAAGGCCAGGCACAATGGCACACACCTGTGATCCCAGCAACTGGGGAGGCTGAGACAGGCCAGACTCAGCAATTTAGTGATATCCTGTATCAAACAATAAGAAAGGGCTGGAGATGTGGCTCAGTGGTAGTAAAGTGCCCCTGGGTTAGAACCCCAGTACCAAAAAAGCCAAAAAATAAAAAGCAAATCACAGTCAACCCTGGGCTAGCATGAAGTATGCCTAGTGAAGCACCCGCACAGCAACTCCAGGAATTCTGGCTTGGGGTGACTCCACATGGGTCCTATGGCGGAGGTGTCCTGTGTGAGCACAATAGGCCAGAAATCCTCCCCACACCTGGGCCCCTCAATGTTTGTAGACATTGACATTTGAGTACCACAGCCAACAGAAATAACAGGAGATGCGATTACCAAGAACAGGGAAGAACTGGTCAGCACCCTCGGTCAACAAGGTGGCCACCCCGCCCACACAGGGGGCCCAGGCAGACATTGCACCAGTGTGGGGAAGTCAGGGAGGTGGTGACAGACTGGGACAGAGGCCAGCGAAAGCAGCTTATAAAACAGCTCCTGCCCTGAGGTCCCACACAAAATATGTGGAAAAACCCCGCGACAGTTGTGGGCTGTGGGTGGTGGGGTAACAGGTGATTTCCTTCTTTATACTTCATTTTCCAAATTTTCTACAGTGAACATGTATTACTTACATAAGCCAAGTTTTTTTTTTTTTTTTTTTTGCCGTGCTGGGGATTGAACCCAGGCCTGTGCATGCTAACCAAGTGCTGTGCCACTGAGCTCCACCCCCAGCCCTCAAAATAGATTTTAAAATGGTGTTTAAAAAAATAGTTGCAATATGTCACAGTCCATGGGAGCCTACTGAGGCAGCAGCCATAGGACTTGACTGTTCCCCAGCTGGGGAAACTGAAGCTCGGAGAGGAGAAAAGACCGGCCCTGGGTCACCAGTGAGACCATCTGGCTCCAAGACCTGGGCTCATTTTGCTGTTCTTTGACTTTTGAGAACATTCCAGACTTCTCATGGGTGAGATCGCTTCTTCTAACAGCAGCTTGGAAGGCTGCAATTGCCTGGTCTGCTCCTCAATCTGCTCTTCTATTTCTGGGCCAGCCTGGTACTTACCGTGTCTCCTGCAGTGCCCTGAGGGGGTGGCAGTGTACTCACATGCCCTCAAACTTCATTCCTTCCACAGGTAGAGGAAACAGTCTTTGGATTGACAGGAAGTCCTCTCCAGGCTTCGGGGTGTCTAACACAGCCCAGGGAATTTCAGCTTGGAGAAGGAGGCTGTCACCTGTGCCCTGGACCCCAACACCCTGGTTTGCAAGTCTGGCGCTGTGCTCACAGTGACTGGCCCAGCGCACCTCCTGCCCCCTCCTGGCCCTGCCATGTGGCTGTGCCTTGCTGAAGACATGGAGGAGGTGGTTTGCCTGGGTTCACATGTGCTGACTTCCACCTAAAACTTAACCCTAAGAACCAGACGGGAAAAGTACGACCATCAGCAACTTACTCATCTGACCAATCTCTGTGGCACTGATGGCCACTATGCCCTCTGCATTAGTCACAAAGCCCTGGTGCTCAGCCACCCTCGTTTCCAACACCTGGCCAGGTGGTAAAAACACTAGCAGTCACTGAGAATTAGGACAAGGTGACCCTGTGAACAGCAGTGTGCCACCTGGCAGAACGCACTGGATGCCTGCACCACTCCTGGTGGGGTGGTGATGGACGGGGGCTGTGACCCTACTTGGCCACTGGGAGCTCCACTGCGGAGTGGGGCCTAGCTCCGGACCCCAGAGGGCAGGGAGGGGAATCTTGCAGGAATGTAGGTGGAGCAGAGACTGGCTCCAGAAGCAGGAGGCCTCAATGGCTCCCGGCAGTCCCACCCCCAGCCCAGCCCCTCTCAGGAGGGCTTGGATGACTGATGGCTCCCCAAGGTCAGGCGGAGGGAGCGGCACCAGGCCTGGTCTCCTTGGCCTTGTGTCTAATCTGGGCAGGACTTGTGTCTACTCTCTGCTTCCCACAATCTGCCCAAAAAGCCCAGCAGGAAGGTCTGGAGGCCCCAGGCCTCCTTGCCCTCATCTGCTGTCCTTGAGCTGCGTGCAGTGCCACTTCTTCAAGCTCATGACACTGTTCCACTGTTGAGCCTCCTCTAAGGATGCTGACCTCACGTGGGCGGGTCAGGTCCTCCTTTGCTGCCCTGCCCCACCATGCAGAGCTGCACCCTCACTGGTGCAGGTGGCCGGTGTCAGCACTGCCCAGGTTAGTCCAGGAAACACAATTTGCAGCGCAGCCAAACCCACCCCTTGCATTAAAATGAAAGGGAGGCTGGGTGTGGTGGTGCAGCCCTGCTGCCCTGCCTACTCAGGAGGCTGAGGCGCTATCACAACTTCAGGCCAAGATGGGCGACATAGCGAGACTCTGTCTCAAAATAGAAAAATAAAAAGGGCTGGGGGTGTAGCCCAGGGGTAAAGCACTTGCCTAGCATGTGCAAGGTCCTGGGTCCCATCCCTAGCACCATGAAAATGAACAAAAGTGAAGTCTAGTTTTGTTCAGACTTGTGACCCATCAACTGCCCTAAGCACTGAATGGCTCAGATGTATGATCCTTCAGAAGAAAGGCCAAATGATCTAAAAATGCTGACTCTGCCTTGACAGGGACCACCTATGCTACTGCGCCAGTCACAGCAACATGTATCCATCTCGGAGGAGCAGGAGACCGAGAGAGAGGAGCCAGGCACTAACTGCCTTCCTTTGTTCTTCTGGACTAGTCGAAGACTAAATGCATAACTTTACTTTTTCACCAAACTCTCGGTGTTCAGTTCAATTTATTAAAGACTAGGAGACGCAGCCTGCAAGACACACCCTCCACACACTCTGTTGGAGCAAAAGGATATGCAGCATGGCCATGCTGGGTCGCAGGAACTCCTAGCACTCTGTCAGGCTGAGTGGGTCCTCCAGGACCGCAGGGCCATGGGCAGCAGAGGAGTGGCCAGTGTGTGGAGGCTGAGGTGTGGCCCCGAGGAGGGAGGAGAGCAGAGTGAGGGAGCCTGGAGTGCATAGCAGTCGAGAATGGGGTAGGCCCCCTACCCAGGACGGGGTGCTGTGGGGCTGTGTCAAGGGCATGACTGCATCTGCTGCTTCCAGCTCATTCCCACCAGACCTCGGCTGTGGGAGACTGTGCTCACACAGTCCAGGCAGCTCCCCTGAGGAGGGGCGCCCAGGTCAGCCCCTGCAGCTCCTGCTCCCAGAAGGTGCCATGGCACAGGTAGGACCCAGGACCCATGCTGCAGGGTCTCTTCTGGTCTGGCAGTGCCATGGCCCTGCTCCCAGGATGTCGGGTCACTTCCTGGTGAGGTACTGGGGGACTGAAGCCCCAACAGAAGGGCACTGTCTGGAACATGCCTGGGAACTCATCGAGTCACTGTGCACACAGCCCATGTGGGACACGAGACAGGCCCTTGGAACTGCCTCTTCACCTGCTGCTCCTGCCCCTTCCACTACACATCTGTCTCCCACCCAGTAGGACTCCCCCACAGCCCCCTGCGGCCCCGAGTTACTCTGCCCTGGGCAACTGGGCTTCTCAATGACAAGGGTTTTGCGTCCTGTTTATTTTTGTACCTCTAGACCCAGCACAGGCCCTCCAGAGTAGCAGTTAGCTTGGAGGAACAAAATTTCAGGGAGGGAATGAACAACTTGTTTTGGATCCTGGGATCTAACACAGAGCCTAGTGAGTGTGGGGCACAGGCTTCCCCACTGAGCCCCACCCTGGCCTCCAGGAGCACATTTTTTAAATAATATATTTTTTTAGTCATTGATGGACCTTTATTTTCTTTATTTAATTATATGTGGTGCTGAGAATCGAACCCAATGCCTCACACGTGCTAGGCAAGTGCTCTACCACTGAGCCACAACCCAGCCCGAGGAGCACAATTTTAGTCTTCAAATACTTGAACCTTGACCAGTTAAAGGACCCAAGATCAGAAGACCCCCAGGGTGGTTCAGGGAGCATTGTGCTTCAGGAAAATGCAGAAGCAGCCCAACTTCCCAGGTGCCACAGAGGACCACAGAAGCTAAGAGGGGCAGCTGGAGACTTCCCTTCTGCTTGGGGGTGGGGTCTGGAAGGCTGACTTAAATAACTCCCAGGGTGGGCTAAGAGGATGGGATATAAAGAACAGGAAGTTGCAAAAGGCACGGGTTTCTCATGCCCTGGTCGAGGATCATGTGACCTTCCCTTTCAAGAAGTCTCAGTGTGGTTCACTGGTCCTCTCAGTGACACCCCCACGAAGCCCTTGCTTTTTCCACCTGACTGGGTAAGAAGATATTTCCCCGCACCAGGGTTGCTGGGAAAGCAGGAACTCGAGGGCCTGCAGCCACCAGCCTGGCCACACGCGCACTGAAAGCCAGCCAGTCAGTCGGCAAAGCATCTAGTCAGGCAGTGCCCATGAAGACAGCCTGCGTGTCCACCCGACCAGGTGCACCTCAAGACCAGCTTTCTGCATGGCGGGAGGCACATGCAGGCTCCCAACTATTGCTGACCCCAGCTTGGTTCACCTGGGAAAAAAAGAAGAAAGGCCACCATGGAGATGGCGGCCTGTTGGTGCTGACATGGCCAGCTGTTCTGTTCTGTTCTTGGGCTGAAATCCAAATGCCACATGACTAACCCTCTGTGTTTTAACACACTGAGGCACTGCTGATGGCAAATGTCATTCCAACTCTACATCCACAGCAGTCACCGCTGGGACTTGGGTGGGGTGTGCCTGACCTCAGCAGAACAACTGTGGGGCATCAGTGGTACTGACAGCTGGATGGACCCTGCTTAAGCTCCCATCCTGGCATTGGGGCCTCAGCCTGTTGTCAGACAGAAAGGGCTGGTGAGACGGCGGCTGGGCCAGAAGCCAGAACTGATGCCTCACAGCTGCTGCCTGTTGGTGGCAGGGGCAGCTCTGATTGCCAGTCACCAAAGCTGTCCTGTGCTCTCTAGACACCTCCTGGGCCTCATGACCATTTCTGCAAACACAGTTGCTCATTTTGCACTAAGGGCTGCGGCACAACTCTAGGTACTCGGATACAGAAGGGCTGAAGATCCTGCTTCACAGGACTTCCCTTACCATGGCGGTGGGGAGGGCAGTCGGGAAGGCAGGGAGCAGCTCAGGCCTGTAAGTGGGCTCAGACACCAGGACAGTCCACAGACACAGGGATACGCCTCACCAAGGCTCCTTTATGGCAGTCCTCCCCTGAAAGCCATGAGACTTCCCTGCCTTGGCTGGGCCAGGAGGGAAGAGGGTTGGCGTGGGTCCCTGTCTCAGCACCCACGCAGGGGGAGATGCTGAGGGAGCACACTACCATCTGTCAGGAGCTGTGTCGCACATGCCATCTGCCTGGTGGACTGCCCAATTAATGTCATCCTGACTTGTAGAGGTGTACCTCGGGGGTTACTGCCACCAGGAGGTCATCAAATGGGCGTCAGGAAACCAGGCTGCCAAGGCCCATGGCATACACCCCGATCCCTAGGCCATTCTGATTCACCTTGCTTTTGCGGTACCTGAACTGAACCCAGGGGCCTTATCTCCATTCATTTGAGACACAGCCCTGCTGCAGAATGGAACCACCCTCTGTGGCCTTCTGCCACCCAGACCCAGGGACAGCAGCTGAGGTCTTGGAGAGGCAAGGTGCCTGTGCCGGGTGGGGCGGGCCTCCTGACGAGCGAACACCTTCCTGCTTTGAATTCACAGAGGTCCCTGTGCAGCATCCACTCTGCTGTCCCTCTGTTCCTCACCGCCCTGAGCACCTGCCGCCTTCCAGCAGTCCTTTGCACACTCCCTGGAAGAGCAACAATTTCCCCCGCTTACCAGCGGGCCCACCAGTCTAAAGGAGTCTGACTTGTCAAACTGTAAAATCGACAACTGCACAGACAGGACACTCAGAAAACGGCAAGAGTAGTCTCAACTCCCTGCGGCAAGCCCTCCTCTTGAGATGGATGTGGGGGTCCCTCAGCACGTCCACGTGGATGAGAAAAGGGTTAACTGACGGAGGACGATGTTGGTTATCAATCAATCACTCATAAACTTATTTAATCAATAAACACACAAGAGCCAATACTCTTTTTAAATGAGAGAGGGCGTGATGCGTCTGGCCATACCAGTTCTGGACTCTAACAAGGAGTAGCCCAACTCTCCTTTATTTGTAGACACACAGGTAAAGGGGCCAAGACTGGGAAGGGCTTCTTCTGTGATGAACAGGATGGGGTGGAGTTGGGGGAATCATTTTCTCAGGGGAACCAGACAGGCAACCACTCCTACACAGCACCACGTACTTCCCGGCAATCTGGGGCAGTCCTCTGTGGTAGCCGGTTCCTAGAAGCCCGACCTGTGTCCCGTGGCTCAACCTTGTGTGATTCTGCTAAATAAGGATGGCTCCCCACAGATGGATCAGCCACGAACTTTGGAAGCACCTTTTTCCCAGCTCTGTTCCTCCTTGGGGTTGCACCAAGGGTCGCTGTGTGGCCACTCACCAGGCAGGATCAGCCCAGGGTGGTTTCCACAGCCATGGTCACTTGTTCACGCACACCCCATGGAGACTCACGCTGCTACCCACTGTCTGAGCTTCTAGACACATGGCGGGCCGTCAGGTTTGCTTCAGGGTTCTGCCATCTTCACTGTAGTGGTAAGAGGCGGTGGCCCTAGAGCCCCACGTCACCCCCTTGCAGGGAAGTTTTGGTTCCTCTGGCTCACCCCACCTGGAGAGGAAGTCAGCATTCACTGGACACAGCACTATTCTCAGGATCAGGACAGCGATCTGCTTGCTGGGTCAACAGAACCAGGAGTATGGCTCCAAGGTACCTTACCTTGCCGCTGAGATTCCAGGGCAGAGGTCGACAAAGAAATGTGGCATTGTCTGAGTCTCAAATGGTTTTCAATTTATTCAAGATTATTCTCTTTTGGGGCTGGGGTAGTGGCTCAGTGGTGGAGTCACTGTGGTCGTGTGAGGCACTGGGTTCGATCCTCAGCACCACATAATAGATATTGTGTCCATCTACAACTAAAAAAATAAAAAAAAGAATATTCTCTTTCAAAACTGTCTGCAGAATAAAATGCCGTATTCTTGTGTGGAATCTAAAGGCAGGCCTGGGATCCTTAGTGATGCTGAAGGTGAAGGCTGTTAATGACCCATGTTGCCCTTAATTAAAATCACACCAACACCAATTGGTAACAGACTTCAAGCTACAGACAGCTGAGGACTCCTCATGTGAGCAGCAACACAGTGAAATGCAGCCACAATGACAAGCAACCCAAAGGATGGGAACATCTGTGTGCACGTAGGAGTGGCCACTGCACCAGGGCACGTGGTGAACTCACTTCCTTCAAGTCTGACTTCCAGTGTTCCACTCGCCCTGTGAATGGTAAAGTGGAAAACCATTCCAAAGGAGCCCATTTCTCCAAGTGTCTGCAGGGTGGCTGCGCGCAAGTCTCAGGGGGCCAGCCCCACAGCGGTGGGCTTCAGAGCAGCTCAGAAGCCTCTGCCCTGAGGAAGTGATTTGTGGCTGCCTGCTCAGAGAAAGGACAGGGGCCAAAAAGGATTCCAAGGGGTGCAGACTGCATGTGGACCTCCAAAAGAGGCCCATTGTGCCTGGACAGTCAGCGGGATACAAACACCCACCAGGCCATGGTGGACAGTCCTCGCTCAGAGTGCTGAGCTGTTGCTGAACTTCACTGGGAGGGGGTTAGCATTCTCCATTAAGCAGGTCAGACAGGTCTGGAGAGGTGAGTGACACTCTTCACTGCGAGGTCATGGGCAAGTGGCCGGCCAGCCCAGCCCCTTCTCCCCATCAGCCTGCAGAAGCCCTGGGCGTTCCTGGTTGCATCACACACTTGCCCTGCTGCGCTGAGGTTCCTCCCTCCCTCCAGAGTCTCCCATCAACTTCCCCCTTGAACTCACAGCAGCACCCTTCTAGCTGCTCAGATCAAAACCCACACTGGCACCCGCCTGCTTCCCCTCACTGACTTCAGATCCAATCCGAGGGAAATGCAGTTGTCTCTTATTTCAAAGCATAACCAGGACCCAGCAAGCGTCTGCAGCGGGCCCATGCTTGCCTGGACCAGCATGACCTCCCGCCCGTGTTACTGCCAACAACCTCCGCAGGGCTTTCCTGGCTCCTCCTTGCCTCCCCTACGATGAATTCCAAACATAGCTCTGGATGAGCAGTCCTTCATCACCGAAGGTGTGCCACTCTTGCTGGATCCCCAGAAGCTCCCACGCAAAGGCATCTACAATGGTGCACAAAGCCTAGTGACGTCTTGATCTTGTCCCCACATCTCAGATCTGCCCCAGGAGGGTTCTTGCTATCAGGTTCTGCAGTGCTCTTGCCTCCTCCTGGACAAGCTGCTGTTCAAGAAGCCCTGTACCCACCCAAGTCAGCCTGAACGCTACGCCCTCAAGAACCTGACCTGTGCTATGGGGTCCGTCCTGGCATTTCTGTTTTACACTAGGTAACTCATTACTTCTTGTTGGTTGACCAGCTGTTGGAATGTATGTTGTAGCTCAACAGGGGTCTGTTTTCTGTTCACTGACGTGCCTTGGCCAGGGCAGACAAGACCTATGACTGAAGAGTCGCCCAGACTTTCATACTCCTGGTAATGACAATCCCAGGATCTGAAACAGCACCCTGATCAATGTGACAATTTAAAGCATCAAACTAAGTGACAAGTTCACTACCTCCTTTCCATAACCATGTAGGTGATGTAAAAAGCCGTAGGTCTGCTCGTGTGTTATTCACAGGAAGGAGAGAGGAACATCATACACTGCACAACAATCAACCCAGAGGTGCCTAGGCCTGGCATCTCTTCACCCTGAGGCCTGAGCTGCCCACCACCTCTGATGCCCCTCCCTCCTCAGCGCACTAGGAGGACTGGGGAGAAAAAGAGACTCAATGCCAGGATCCACACTGAGGACACGGTGGCCCTGAGCCTGCAAACCTGCTCCTTTGCTTTTATCCTACTTGGTGATGGAGGCAAGAAAAGTGCTTTTAGGGGCTGCCTTAGTCTAAGTCTTAAATACAGCATTCGGAGACAGAGCAAGATTTACTGAGAAAAAGTGAATTTTTAATTATCTTGTGAATCTACTTAGAAAAACACACACAAGCAATGTTCACAACTATAAATTTAAACCTTTTGCACTAAAAAAAAAAACAAAACAAAAAAAAAAAAACCACAAACAACAAACACAAAACCACAGGCATGAACTGTAAACCTGTATTAATTATCAACTAGTTTTAAGGTTAACTCTTAGCAGTAATTCAGTATTTTCCTCCTTGGCAATTGTAATGTTTTAGCACCAAATGATCTCCCACAGAGGTACTAGTCACAAGCTGGCTGCCAGTGTAAGGAGATGTTTCCACACACGCTCCTTGCACACACACCTTCCACTCACACCAACAAGGAGACACGTGCAGGTGGTGTCACACGCTGACTCCAGGGCAATGGAAACAAGACAGAGGCACAGGGTCACACGACTTTAATGTAGTGCATTCGTAGAAAAGGCCAGCTTCTGCTCCCAGGCGTGCGCTTGTCCTCAGACTTTAATGTCATGATTTAGATGCAGACGTTATTGCCTAAATATTACTCTATACATTTCCATCAGTGTTCAGGAAAACACTTGAAATTGCTACTTAATTTACACCATAATGACTGGGTTACAGCTTTAGCTCATTGGCAATTTTGGAAGCAATATTTTTGAAAGCTATGGATGTCCCTGATATCCGCTTGAACCGGACCCCGTTCAGAGAGAGTCTCGGCAGCTTACACACCTCCATCTCCCACTGCACCATGTTCTCCGCGTGCCCGTCGCCCTGGACACAGAAGAGCAGGAAGCGCTCCCTCTGCTCGTAGTCACAGTTATTGGCATCCAGCACTTTGCGGATTTCCCGCATCATGTCGCTGGGATCCATGGAGCTAGTGGTTTTCATGCTCCAGGTGAAGCGGAGGGAGCGAGGTTTTGCTTCTTTGTTCTCATCCTTTGGCTCCGCATGGACGTTGCGACTGAAATGCACAGGGGCAGGGTTACTTTCAGCCGCACAGGAAGTGAGCCCTTTTCTCTTCAGTGAGCTCATCACCACCACCTCCAACGCAGCATGACGACCGACCTCTACCTCTTCCCTTTGCAGACTTGCATCTGCTAAGACATGTTTGTCTCTTCCCACCACTCCCAACCAAGAGCCACAGCACGAAAATCTACCTGGCTGAAAAATCTTCACCGGCCACCTCTACTGACTAAAATCAAGAGAGTAATTTACTAAGCAGAGTCCTTGGAAGTCAGCACAGTGAAGACAGAGCCTAGGCCTGGGCCTGGGCGGTCCTGGTGGCCAGCCTCTGCTTGCTAATCTAGTCCTACTCACCACGACTGTAGCAGCAACAGGTACTCAGGATTACTTGGGGACTCCATGCCTATAGCTCAAATCACTCTTCCCTACAAACAGCCCCAGATGCAGAGTGAACAGCCAGGCTGGTCCTCCTCATGGTCACCTCCACTTCAATGTTTTTTTATTTTCTTTATTTTGCTAAACTACCAATTTCATAGTTAAAAACAAAACAAAACCCCAAACCAAACATTTGGTGGCATGTGCCTGTGAAGTCCCAGCTACTGGGAGGCTGAGGCAGGAGGGTCACCTGAGCTCTGAGTTCCACATCAGCCAGGGCACTACAGAGAGATCCTGTCTCATTGCCCCAAAAAAGAAAAAAGGAAGACTTCTTACAACTGGAATAGATGGGAAAATGAAAAATTTCAGCTCCGATGTGCCACACTGGAATGATCTACACAGTGAGCACATTATTCATTTCAGAAGCTAAAACGCTATGTTGAATTATTTGAAAAATTATAAAATGAGCCCTAGCTCTCACAATTTTGGGATTGGGAAGTCTGGAGTGAGGAAACAGCACCAGCTCAGGAGAAGGTGGGCAAGCTGTGGGAGGGGAGTCTACCTTGGCAAGAGTGAGACCAGGCGGGACAAGGAGAAATAGCCTGCTGGGGGCAGCCTGAGCACTTGGAAGAGCCCCTACATGGCATTTCAACAAAATACCACTGAGCTAGGGATGAGTTTTGTTTTGAGCAGAGTGACTGTCACAACCCCAAGGTACGGAGGCAGGAAGTACAGGATGTTCCTGGGGCAGAGTACACAGGCTGCCTGGTACAGGCACAGTGGTACTCAGGACAGCTGCAGGCCCGTGCTCAGCACTTGTCATGGTGGGCCTCTTCTTGCTTGGCATCAGGAGGCAGGTCCCATCACTACCTTTCTAATGTGGATGGGCAGGCCTGGGGGAGGATGCATGGCGCTCTCCCCAACTCTGCTTCAACAGGATAGCTGTGCTGGCTGGGCCTGGAGGCTGGAAAGACCAGGAGGCACAAAGGGGTTGGGGAGGTCTTGACTTAGCATGGTGGTGACTGGTGTGAAGCAGGCCAAGTGAAGGAGACCTACAACTACAGACACGGTCGTAGGCCCATCTGCGACTCCACATCCATGCAATGATTGCTACACAAAACCCAAGAAAACATGACTTCTATAATCATCTAAGAAGAAAATGTATCTGGCTGGAAAAATGAAGATTCTACTCAATGTTCTGCATTTGCTCCCTGAGAAGAGAACCATGTGAGAAATCAGGCATGAATCCAGGGCCGCCCCTGACTCCCCATCGAGCTCAGGGCCTTAACACAGCCATGCCACCTGTAATCCCAGAGGCTCAGGAAGCTGAGGCAGGAGGAACATGAGTTCAGAGCCAGCCTCTGCAAAAGCAAAGTGCTAAGCAACTCAGTGAGATTCTGTCTCTAAATAAAATATGAAAAAGGGCTGGGGATGTGGCTCAGTGGTCAAGTGGCCCCGCGTTCAAGCCCTGGTATGCAAAACAACAACAAAAAAACAAAACCCCAAAACATGCACTCCACACAAAAGCAAACTGAAGTGGGGCTGGGAAGGCTTCCATGGCACGCCAGCGCCCTCGTGTGGCTGCCAGGGTGTGGCTCTGCACCAGGCCCACCTCACAAGTCCTCTCCAAGGACCAGTAGGACTAGGCTGCAAAGCATTCAGAAAAGGTCAGCTCTGCCACAGAAATGAGGCAAACACTAGAAAAGGTTTTAAGTAGAAATCATTTCCCTCACCTTGAGCCCTCATATCTCCCGTTCCTCTCATACTCAGTTGGAAGCCTCAATGAACAGAGTGTGGAAGCAAAGAGAAGTGGGGAGAGAAAAGAGATCTTACACAGCAGTTCAACACTGTCACCAACAAAACATCATGCAGTGAACACATCTGAGCACTTTCCAGTCACACTGGGCCTGCAGCAGTGCTGCAGACTTCTCTGGGAGGACGCAGGCATGCGCAGGGCTGGGCAGCATGCCACACTGTCCTCCGCCTCTTCACCTGGGCACCTCCACACTGTGGACCAGAGCTGCTCTGGCGTTGAACCTTGCCCACAGAGGAATGGCTTTCCAATTGAAAGGAAACAAGGCTATCAACTGAACTCTAGATTCAATTATAACAGTTTCTGCCCAAGGAAAAATTTGACGAGGAAGATCAACTGAGAAAACAGTTGAGGAGTGGAATTCCCAGCAGGAAGAAAACACTTCTCCCACAGCTTCTAATACAGAGCTCATGTTAACAAACCCTTCCAGTGACCCATCAGTTTTGTAAACACAAAAACTGGCAGCCTGGCCTTCTGGCGACGGACAGGCACAGGCATGCTGTGGCCGTTGAAGGCAGACTTCCTGAATCATAAGTGTGGATTCCAAAGGCAGCAATATTTTTGGTTTCTTGATCGTCAACACCACAAGCATGAATGAAATCAGAATGTCTCTTACTGGAGTGCTCTAGGGAAGCAGCAAGATGTGCTTCTTCATTGTGGTAGGAAGGGCTTTAGATAGAACACTATTTACTCTTCAACTCTCCAAAAATATTAAAACACTTCTGCTCTGCAGCTGTTCACATCTTAATTTCTCAAAAAGTCAAACCTATCGAGGCTATAGGTTTGAATTATATGCTTGTCTCCTATATCAGAGTATTAGCCAACTTCTATCATTTCAAAGCCTTTCACCAATCCAATCCTCAGAAAAATAAAAATGATGACTAACACAATTACCACTTACCTTTTGCATGCTTGTGGCTAATCATTAATTGTACATTCATGTTACTGAACATCCCGTTCTTCAAACAGGAGCATGCTAAGTGTTATTAGTATAAAGACAGAATTATTTGGATGCTAAATAATTCTACCAGACAGGAAACGCAGAGCATGCACAGGACTTTCACTGCAGGGGCGCCACAGTTCTTTCCAAACTCTTGACAGAGTTAATCTATTTCTTTCGTTTCCCCTTGAGGAAATAAGTATTTAGTTCTCAGCAGAAAGTTTAGTTTTTAAAGAAAAAACAGGGCCAGAAAGCCAAACCTGATGTTAATTGCAGGAGCCATTTGGTGGGGTGAGGATTGGAAAATAAGTGTGCATATATAAATCCTACCTTTTGATAAACCTGAATGACATGTTTCTAAAAGAAATTAAGCCAAAAAAAAATTAATAGAAAGGTCTTACACAAATTAAGTAGAAAATCTAATCAATTATAGAGAGAGGGAAAACAAAAACAAAAACCCTAAACAAACACGGCTCCTCTTCTGGCCAATAATCAATAAGACAAATGACATTCATTGAAAAAGTAAAATTATTACAGATAAATGAGTATGTGATCTCGTAATCAGAAATACCAAAAAACTACTTGTAAGAAAAAGTTTAGCATATCGACATTGGCTGTAATCAAATTTAAAGTTGTTCAGATGGATAAACTTAAGATAAAATTCAATGTCTTAGGTTAAAGAAATGATATGTCACTTGCAACAAACTCGTAATAACAATTCTCAATTTTCTTCAGAATGTTATGAACAAAAATCTTGCTTTCTCATACATAAACATGAAAATCTCACAACAAAAGATTTAACTATTAAGAGCATCATTAATTATTTCAGGCAGATGACCTAACAGAAAGTTTGTTACAGTGGTACGACATAAATCACTTTTTAGGTTATTGAGTTTTAAATCTCAAAATGAATGAAAATAAAGTACTAAGGTAATAGTATGGATTTTATCTTTATGTAACAAATTGGAAGAACTGTATTTAAAAGGGGTCACTATGTTCACTGAAAGAAATTTAAGGAGATTGTTGTGCTGAACAGACTCTGGCAAAATATTTTTCAAGCTGTGGATCAGGCTTTCCTGGTCATGTGATTAGCTACCCTGGGCAAGTGCAGGCTGGAGAGGCTCAGCTCCAACAGGACACGGGGCCCTCACACGTTATCTGCTGGAGACTCAACTAATGAAATCCCTGGATTTTTTTTTCCCCCTAATTTGGGTTTAATGCTGGTATTGCTTCAGAGATTAACTGACAAATTAAAAAATGTTTACTACTATAGACAAATGCCAATCACTTCATACAGAACGAATGTGGTATACGGCAGGCTACCTACTTTAAAGAAGTGCATGTGAAGTATTTTAGAAATAATACTACGTAACTACAAGGGGGTATTACCTGAAAAAATATTTTAGTTGAAAAATTAAAGAGTAAAAAGTCTTTAAAATACATTTTCATTTCTTAGTCTTCCGTCTGGGAAGTCAGAGTTACTTTTAAGACCTGTGAGAAGGGTGGGTGGAGGGTGCTGGCAGAGGGGAGCCCTTGCATCCTGAGGGGGAACAATCGGGGTCTGCAGCTCTCCAAAGCCATGCCCTGTTCACACCTGACCCAGCATGTGAAAGTGCCAGTAATTTAGCTAGGGACATTTACGCAAAGTAAATTCAAGGGTTCTAATAATGTGCAAGGTCTTATTTTAAAAGCCCATTACAGTCAGGCACAATGTTGCATGCCTGTAAAAGCTTGCAAGGTTGAGACAGGAGGACTGCACATATGAGGTTAGCCTCAGCGATTTAGCAAGACCCTGTATCAAAGTTAAAAACAAGAAGGACTGGAGATGTAGCTCAGTGGTAAACTGCTGTGGGCTAAATTCCCATTATTAATCAATCAATCGATATAAAAAGCTCATTACAAAACTGGGCGTGGGAGCACACATCTGAATTCCCAGTGACTCTGGAAGCTGAGGCAGGACAATCACAAGTTTGAGATCAGCCTGGTCTCAAAATAAAAAATAAAAGGGGTTGGAGAGGTAGCTCAGTGGTAGAGCACAAAGCCCTGGCTTCAGTTCTAGTACTACCCCCGTCCTCCACAAAAAAGACAATTATAGAACAAAGCTACTTTTTCTGAACTTTGCTAAACCTTACTGTTGTACATTCCCTCTACTAAAGGTGTAGAGGGGAAGACACCTGTTCATATTATACAGGGACAAGAGGTAAACAGCCAGAAAATTATAGTATCTGCCTCCATCTTGTGTCACTCAAGCTTCAGAGGCTGGTTGTATTTCAGCCTAGTCCCTGAGGAAGGAGCTGGGGGACACGAAGGTCTGGGATAGGCTGACCCTTTCAGGGTGACCCTGGAAGGAAGGAGGGAGTTATTCTGGAACTCCCAGACTGCCTGGACTGAACTTCCTTCCTGGTTGGACACATGCCTGGGGTTGGCTCTTTCAACCATTCTGTTCTGCCCACTCTGGAATGGGATGTCTTACTAAAGGGGCTGAAAGGAGAGTAAGAGTCAACTAAAACCTCCAGCTCATCTGACTTGTGGTTAAAGCTAGCAGGACTGGAAGTCCTCCCTCATTAGGTGACCGATGTCCTAACAACGAACAGATCTGACTGTTTAACAGACTCAAGTTTTAGTTGACTGATCTACAATGAAATAAAATTACTGGAGGGATTAGGGAGACTGAAAAGTGACATTTGGCTTACAGTGTAAATAATGGAGATGGTATGAAATTGCGCAGGGAGCTAAGGGACCACAGAGGAGGAGGGGCTCTGGCCGCCTCCAGCCTTGAGAAGACCTTGTTGTTGCTCCCTAGGACATGGGGACAAGCAAGAGCAAGAGTGTCTGTACAGGTGGACCTGCAGGAGACCCTGGGCACACTGATCAGAGAGAGGCTGACTTCAAAGAATTTCCTTGGGGGGTCCTCAACTCCAGGGCTTTTGGGTTTCAGGGTACCATGCTGCCTGATGGTGCCTTCACTGTTTACTTATGGGGCAAGCAGCAGCATTTCTTTTTCTCTTTTATCAGCCAATGTCACTGTTTTCTGCACCTCCCACACTAGATTAGAAGTTTAAAACCACCTCTAGAGACCTTGGTTTCTCAGGTTCAAGGCCTATTGGATACTTAAGCATTGTATACACAATCAGATATTATTGAGAATAAGCTGGGGTTTTATCTCTAAAACCACCCTATTTAAGAAAGTTACCTTGCTTTCAATGTAATTTAGCCTCTGAGAAACTTAGTGCTCATTACTCAATGACGATGAAGTAAAAGATAAAATGTGTCTCTTTTCTGTGTCTCAGGATGATCACAACGGATGTGTTTTTGTCTGGTGACTGTTACAGAATGCCAACCCCTTGCCCTACTGCACTGATCGTGCCATGTGGACAGATGTGTGATCAGAAGTAATGGTAATTAAAGAATGATGAAAACCTCCCAAGTGCCAGGCAACTTGTAGGGCTGTGAAAAACTAAAAGCTCGGAGCTCTATACTTCCACTTTTAAAGTTAGATATATATAGAACAAAAAACGAAGCACCCAGCATCAGCTCTCCACATGGGAAATACATTTCTCCTTTTGCTTTGTTTGTTCTAACGCCCTAGTACCAGCTGGTACTTACCTTCTTGTGAGTTTTGAAGTTAATTTACTAAAAAGATTAGTGGAGCCTCTGCTTCGAGTCTGAGACAGTGGCGTGGCTTCGTGGGACAGGCTGGGTGAGGCAGGAGGGCCGTTGTATGTTGCAGTTCGCCGTTCCCGGGGCTGGCCGTGGAAAGTGCTGCGAATGGCAGTGCCTCTTGGGAAGCGGATTCGGTCTGGGGTGGTGGCACTGCTAATGCTGTGGGTTGAGGCAACTGGAGTTCTCTGATCGGGAATGGCGCTAGGAGACCAGAAAAGAAGAGACTCTGACATCTTTGTTCACAAAATCATGGCACATGAAAATTTATAATCACAATGTGGAGAAAATCAGGTATAGAGAAAACAGTGGAGAAAGTCAGGTATAGTGAATCCAGATCTGAGGGGAATTTCATAGGACTTAGGAGCAGAAGGTACGCTCAGTGGGAAAGGGTGCTGAAGGAGAAGGACAGAATGAGACAGCCTCAGAGCTGAAGGGAGAAGCACATACACATGTTCAAGGGCAAAGTTACAGCAGGGGAATTCTGGGGCAGAGAATGGCTAACTCCGACCTTACCCCTTTGCTTCCCTCGCAAATTGCTCACACACAGAGAGCCGTGCCAACATGAAAGAAAGAACTGCAGGTCCTGAAGAACAGGCAACTAAAAAGCTTGAAAGCACACAAATGGCATGAAGTTCTGCATGCTGAAGGAAACTTGGGGAGGAGGGGGAATGCCTCGTACCCCCGAAATACGCAGACACACACGACCACCAAGGACGCCATGAGCAGGACGCACTTAACTAAAATCAGACAGGGGGACGTCCTGTGGACAACTGCAACAACATCTTGACTATAGAATCCACGGCACAGAATTAAGCAGCAGCGGTGCACACTGGTTTCACGAGGAATGTGCGTATTCTTACGTAGCCTTGGAGTTATCTCCTTCACTGTCTATTGGAGGTAACATCATCTTGGGGTGCCCAGAGGCTGACATGGACATCGACTTCTGATGTCTCAGCCGACAGGTAGAAGATGTGGCACAGACTGAGGCAGGGCTAGCTGCGTAAGCGAACACTTCCGTCAGGCTGGGGGTGGGTCAGGCAGAGGCAGAAACAACAGCGTGCTGAAGCAGTGGCCACGGAGCAGCCTGCTGTCTAAGCACACGCCGCCCTCCCCAGGCCCCTTCCTGCTGCTAGGGAGTAAACACCTCTTAGACATGTTCTGGAGATTTTGGGGCAATTGCTGACCTATTTATTAGCTGCTTTTTCTAAACAGTAATTTTGAGTTTATTACTTAAAGACACTAAAAGTTCACGTTTGGGTATTCATGTGAGATGGATGGTGTCTTGTGAGATTTGCATAAAATAAAATCTACCCTAAGAGAGGATGTCTCAATACAAACCCAGGTGGTAAAATGAATAAGTGATGAGAACACCATGCTCTCAACCTAATCCTCAAACATAATGACTATTTATTTACTGTAGTCCTAGTGGTTGAACCCAGGGCTGCTCTACCACTGAGATACACCCCAGCCCTTTTTGAGACAGGGTGACAGTGAAAGATGTGGCTGGCCCTAAACTTGCAATCCTCCATCCTCCTGCCTTGCCCTCACAAGTTACTGGGATTACTGGTGTGTGCTACCACACCTGACTATACTGGGGGTTGAGCCATAACCCCAGACCTTTATAAAATTTTGTTTAGAGACAGGTTCTCGCTGAGTTGATTAGGGCCTTGCTAAGTTGCTGAGGCTGGCTTTGAACTCATAATCCCTGAGCTGCTGGGATTACAGGAGTGTGCTACTGCACCTGGCAACAATGAAATATTTTAAATGGACAGATGAAGTCATGGGTGACATGGGTGAAGTCAGCAGTTAAATATCAAAATATTCTATGTCATATGAACAACAGTTTAGACCCTCCCTACTTAGACATTTGCTCCTTCATAAAGAATAGCTGACATTCCTAATAGGTCAAGAGTCTCTCTCTTTTTGGTACTCAGGGGCGTTTAACCACTGAGCCACAATCCACAGCCCTTTTTAATATATATATATATTTTTTCCTTTTTAATATTTTATTTAGAGACAGGATCTTGCTGAGTTGCTTAGGGCCTTGCTAAGTTGCTGAGGCTGGCTTTGAACTCTGTGATCTTCCTGCCTTAGTCTTTTTTTGTTTTGTTTTCTAGTTGTAGACAGAATGCCTTTGTTTATTTTTATGTGGTACTAAGGATCAAACCCAGTGCTTCACACATGCTAGACAGGTGCTCTGATACTGAGCTACAGCCCTGGCCCCTGCCTTAGCCTTTTGAGCTGCTGGTATAATGGGCGTGTGCCACCCAGAACATTAAAAAAAATTTTTTTTCAGTTGTAGATGGACACAATACCTTTATTTATTTATTTGTATGCGTTGCTGAGGATCAAACCCAGTGCCTCACACGAGCAAAGCAAGTGCTTTACCACTGAGCTACAACCCCAGTTCTACCGAGAACTTTTAAAGATACATGAACCACTAGATGCACTTTTTTGTTTTTATTAAACCCAGTTTGGACTGTCACACAGAAGATAGCCTCCAAACTTAAGTATCTGAAGAAATGACTGACTGTTCCCTATACATGTTTTATAGGTATATACACATACTAATTATTTTCCTAGGACGTCACAGATGAGAACAATTGCCTCTTATCTGTTCAGAGCAGGTCAGTGGTCAGTCAACACATGTGGGTGCCCTACCCAGCTGTTGACATTTTTGCCAAACTGGGAGCTAGGATCAATGACTGCACTGAGAAGAGCAGGAAAGGAAAGGCAGGAGTTGTCTGGCCTTTTCCATGGAGAATATAAATGGTTCAAAGTTTTTGGAGGAGGATGGTGCTTTCAGGCAGTGTCTGGCCCAGGAAGTATACAGTAGTTGCCTGGACTGCAGCTTAGGCAAAACCTAGAGGGCATGAGAGTGGATGCAGAGGAGCCTTGCAGCACAGACCTGATCCTCTCTGAAGGGAGAGGACTTTCTAAAATGGAAGTGTAACTGATATTTTAATTTTGAATTATTATTAGTATTTTACAGTTACTGGGGATTGAACCCACAGGTATTCTACCACTGAGCACATCCCTGGGCCTTTTTTATTTTGATTGAGGGCCTTGCTAAATTGCTCAGGCTGGCTGCTGACTTGTGATCCTCCTACCTCAGTCTGAGTAGCTAGGATAACAGGTGTGTGCTACCATTCCTGGCTCAAATAATTTTTTTTATTTAGAAATTTAATCCATGTTACATCATGAATTCCACAAAGCAAGTAATGAAACAGGTATGTGTTGCTGACTTCTATAGCAGGCCTAGCACCCTGCTTTGGAAATAGTAAATTCAATAAATGTTTGCTGCATTTCAAGCTTGTAAAACTAAATTCCAAAGCACTATTTTCAACATACAGACTCTACACCATAATGGGCTAATACATATTCTACAAGTTCATTAAGTTTGTTGTTGTGGAAGTTTAAACAATAGTTCCCTAAGAAAAGTATTGAAAATGATGGTTATGTTTCATAGTTTATCCCACAATGATATTCAAATGCAAAATAGTATACTGCATTTGTCTTAGAAGATATGGGTTCACAGTTCATGGTTTAAGTTGCATGAAGATATGGGTTCATGGTTTAAGTTGCACGAAGTCAAGTTTCTACGATCCTTCCCAACTGTTTGGTATTTATGATTGATAACTTCTTCTTTCTGAAATTCTAACCCACTTTCAGCTGCTAAGGGACAGGCGCTTTGAATTGTTTGCTACTCAGACTCCTCTACTGCATCAGAACATTTTGATGTGACATGTGCTGACTAAAAGCATACTCAGACCGGACAAAAGCAGAACTAAAAATATAACTGTACAAAAGGTTCATGTATTCACTGTCATTAGTCCTTTTCCCCTTGCCAGACACTAACCAAGGAGATAAAACAGTAAAGCCACTGTAATATTAAAATTTTAATCTATGATACCCAGTTCCCAAACTTCTTTGAAGACTCTGTTGTGTTATATTTTAAGGTCATAATATTAATTCCTTGGGACTGATACAACTCATCCTTCACAGTCTCACACAGGAATCTGACAGCACGGGGCTAACGGGCAGAGTGCAGTGGGGTGGGCTGTTCAGCAGCATTAACAACTTTTGAAGTTAGGCATAGTCTATGGAAACCAAGCAAGTCTTCACATTTCTGAGCAGTATACTCATAACAAGAGCTAAAGTTTGTTGAGCACCGCATGTTAATGTTTTGTTAAGTGGTCCTGAAAGAATCGGTTCACACTATTGAAGATATAACCCAATACTTCTGGCCAGTTTACACCCACTGTGGGTCAATGTTAGAACTGCAACACAGCAGAAAGTAGGCAGACCATCAGCACACGTGGCTTCAACATGAGTCCCATGTAGAAACCACGCACAGGAGCTTGTGCCAAAGCAACAGACTGCCAAGACCCATGCTTCCCCAGACACCAATGATGAACTCTATTTCTCACACTTGAATGCTGATGAAAGACTGCACTAAAATCAGTACATAAAGCTAATTTTAAGAAGATGAAGAAGGAAAAAAAAAACCCTCTATATAAAAACTCACTTATGCTGTCCTGTGGCAAAAGGAAAAAAATTTGTATTTGGCGACCCTTTGAAACATCACCCCATGTTCAGAGTAGAATTTTGAAGGTGGTTAGGGCTTGTTAAGATAGACATAGGCCTTGGTTATTAGCCACGATCACTTATGTTGGAATTCTGTATAAACAGCTACATACAGAGGAGAGTCCAACATATTTAAGGTTGAAAGTGGAACAATGTTGCTTGTTCCAGAAGTTAACAGGCCCAGGCATCCTGCAGCTCACTTGTGTTTTAAACCACTGAAGTCATAAGATATGAGGTGGGAGGGGACAGGACAAAGCAGCCAGCTGTTGAGTCGTTGATGCAGAGGGAAGCTTCTCTGCATCTAACTCAAGACCCAACCATCAATGTTAAGACCCAACCATCAATGTTAAAGGAGAGAAAATCGTCACATTAGTGCCTTAACAAAGTGAAAAACATGAACTGTAGTTTACCCTTCAAACCCAATACTTGTACACACTCTTTCAAATACTCTATAAAATAGAAAGAAAAACAAAAAGCAGATATTTTGAAAACTTTGAGTCCTGTTTTGTAGGGATGTGGTGCTGATGTTCTGTTTGGCTAAAGACAGTATCTTCCAAAGCAAAGTATTTCAATGATTGATGCTGAGAGAAGCAAGAAGGCCCAGATGAGTCACAGGGGAGTGAACCTAAAATGGAAAGTAGTCTACAGGGGATGCAGAAAGGAAAGGACTCATAGGAATTAAAGAAGTTTTCAAAGTACTTCCATGAGTGAATGGAGTAATTTTAAGAGAGCTGAAGGAAGAGAAGGGCACACATGCACCTGGCCTGAGTATACAGTGTGTGCACTCAGACACAAGGGTGTAGCCAATGGAAGACTTAGTCTGAACACCCACCTCCCCCGGTTTTGGTAGTGGGGATTGAACCCAGGAGTGCTTAACTTCTAAGCCACATTCCTAGCCCTTTTTAAATTTTTTTTTTTTTTTACTTTGAAGCAGCATCTCACTAAGTTACTTGGGACCTCGCTAAGTTGCTATGGCTGAGGCTGGCTTTAAATCTGAGATCTGCATGCCTCAGTCTCCTGAATTGCTGGGATTATAGGTGTGTGCCACCATGCCTGGCTCTTAATAGTTTTTAATCATAAGGAAAAAGATAATGTTATGACACACACATAGGAGTCAGAAAATAGGACACCATAATGTAAATATTTCTTAAAATTCATTGACTGATTAACAATCTCACATAACAAACAGCCTAACATCAGTTCAAGCCTAAATGACCTATGAAACAGGGACATGATAAGACAGGGTTTAAGCAAGGGAGGGTCTTTCTCAGAGGACACAGAAATTATGGGTCACATGTCATCCAACTAATGGAGATAGAAACCTTCAGTGCAATTTCAGAGTTAGTGTCAGAAGGAAAAAAAGAAACAACTTTGATGCTAGACATGACCAGATGATGTTCAAGTCCCTGGGAGGTCAGGGGACAACAAAAAATGATATGAATTTATTTCATGGACTTTACTCCAGGACTCAATTTTATCTTTTCACTTGGAATTTAGTTTATACAATACTTTTCCAAAAATAAAGAAGAAAAATTCATGTCAGTTTGGGAAAACTGTTCTCTACGGAACATATGCTTAATTTACACTCTACCAACAAGTTTCTCTTTTTTTCTCTCTCCCTGTACTAGCCCTACCTCCTGGCCTCTGGACCTACTTTATCCCACTTTTCTGAGTCTACTTATTTTATTTCATAACCCAAGACAGTTGTTTGCAGTGGTCTGATGCTCCCCTTATGCCTTACTCTATTTAAACCATTCAGAACATTGGATGTCCTTTTTTCTGGATGCTCCAATGTGTCTCTCTGAGGGAGGGACTCTGCTACTACCATGGCCATTGGTACCTTCATGGCACCTTTCTCTGAATACTCACTGCCCTGCCTCAGGTCCCCAACCTCCCACTTTTAGCCCTGCTCAAGTTACTAACGTGCACAAAATTTTGACCTCCCTCATTCTGTTCACTGTTCTTTTTTTTTTTTTTTTTGAGTGCTGGGGATCAAACCCAGGGCCTTGTGCTTACAAGGCAAGCACTCTACCGACTGAGCAATCTTCCCAGCCCCCCGTTCACTGTTCTGCAACAAGCCCACAGACATGCTCTGCCTCATGGGGAGACCTAATCCAGTCCTATTCTCATCAGGTCCTGCCAGCCAGGAGGAGGGCGCTTGAGACAGTAAGAACTTGGAAACCTAGCATCTTGCTTAAATTTAGCAATCAAATTTACTTACCTTCTAAGAATACTTACTATTATTTGAATTTCTGATTATAAAAACTGAGAAGTAAACAATGTTTCAATTTTCTTAGGAAAAAGAAATTTTTGTGCCAACAGGTCAATGTCATACCTGTTCTCCTTGCCATTCTGGATCACTGAATGTCTGTCCGCTGTGGTTCTCTCACTGCAAACGTAAGTATTCCGCCGCGTCATCCCTCCAGATGCTGTGTTACTCTGTAAGAAAAGGGTATTTCTCTCTTAAACTATTTGGTTAAGTACAGACCAATGAGGGAAAAAAAGAATTCATCTATGTAAACACAGATACTCAGTCTTTAAAAACATGCTAAAATATCAACAGCAATTGTCAAAAGATTAAAAAAAAATGGTGGAGATGATAACTTGTATATTCTCATCTGGCAGAAGCAATGAAAAACAGCTATGTCAGAGTGACTTTGCAAAGCTGGTCTATAATAATAAATAAAATAACAATTCACAGACTACTTGAAATCAGGACAACAGGGTGATCCACTATTTTTGAAAGCAAGTACTTTCCAAATAAAAAAAGACTTATAAATATATGAAGTTAAAAAAACTTAAGACATAAAACATCTGCATGATATTGGATTTGATAACAGATTCATAGATATGACACCAAAAACATAAACAACTAAAGAAAAACTATCAAATGGAAACTTGCTGGGTGCGGTGGTACACACCTATAATCCCAGCAACTCAGGAGGCTGAGGCAGGAGGATCCCAAGTTTGAGGCCAGCATTAGTGATTTTGTAAGGCCCTATGCAACTTAGTGAGACACTGTCTTCAAATTGAGAGAGAGAAAGAAAGAAAGAAAGAGAGAGAGACACACACACACACACACACACACACACACACACACTTGGGGATACAGCATAGTGGTTAAGTGTTGCTTATTTGATCCCTGGTACATACCCCCAAAATGGAACTGTGTGCATCAACGGACATTATCAAGAAAATAAAAAAGAGAAACAATGAGAAAATAATGTGTGTGTCCTAAATTTGATTAGATACCAGTGTTCAGAATACACATAGAATTCTTACAACTGAACCAGAAAATGACAACTTTATTTTTGAGATGGGGGTTCGCTATGTTGCCCATTTAGGCCTTGAATTCCTGGGCTCAAGTGATCTTCCTGTCTCAGTCTTCCAAGCAGCTGGGACTATTACAGCCACACCACCACACCTGGCTTTACACATGCAATCACAGTGACTCAGGGGGTGCCTCAAGTTTTGAGGCCAGCCTCAGCAGTGAGCAGCGAGACCCTGTCTTAAAATAAATAAAAAGGGCTTGGGATGCAGCTCAGCACCCCTAGGTCCAAACCCCAGTACCAAAAAATAAAAAGGGCAACTTGAATAGAAATTTATCCAAAGAAGTTTTACAAATGGTCAAAAAGCACATGAAAAGCTGTTTGATTATCATTGGTCTTCAAGGAAATGCAAATCAAAACCATGAAATACCATTTCATACTAACTAGGATGGCTATAATAAAATAAGAAATGTTGGCAAGGATGTGGAGAAATGGAACTCTCATATATTGCTGGGAGGAATGTAAAATAATGGAGATGCTATAGACAGTTTGGTAGCTCCTCAAAAAGTTGAACACAGAATTACCATATGACTCAGAAATTTTATCCTTAGGTGTTATGCCCAAGAGAAATAAAAACCTAAATAATCCATATGGAAATTTGCACACAAGTGTTTGTAACACCTTATTTACAATAATCAAAAGGTAGAAATAGCCTAAATTTCTATTGACAGATGATCATATACACAAAGGAATATTTGTCAGCTGTAAAAATGAATAAGAGTATTAATACATACTACAACTTATAAGAATTCTGAAAACATGCTGAGTTAAAGGTGGCAGATACAAAAGGACATCTACTATGTGGCTCTACTCCTGAAACATTCGGAACAGGCAAGCCTGGATGGTTGCTGGGGAGGAGGAATGGAGTGACTACTTAATGGGTGAAGGGATTCTTTGGGGGTGTTGAAAACTTGTGAAACTAGAGAGAAATGTGGTTACCCAACACTGAGTACCGTAAATGCTACTGAGTTGCATACTTTAAAATGGGTAACTATGTGTCATATGGATAACGTATCAATTTAGCTCTTAAAACAAAAACTTTTTAAAAAGGAACTATAGTCAAAATGATGAATTTTATAATTTTCTCCCTCTTTCTTTCCCTCCCTCTTCCCTGTCTGTACTGGGGATTGAACACCTAGGGGATGTTTTTGTCACTGAGCTACAACCCAGTCCTTTTTAATCATGAGACAGGGTCTTGCTAATTTGGCTAGGGCCTTGCTAGGTTGTTGAGGCTGGCCTTGAACTTTTATCCTCCTACCTCATCCTCCAGTCACTGGAATCACAAGCAGGTACCACCACAACTGGCTTCATATAATTTATTATTATTATTACTTTTTGCAGCACTGGGGATGGAACCCAGAGATGTGTACACGTTTGGAAGTGCTTTACCACTGAGCTACACTGCCAGTTCTTTTTTATTTTTTGATACAGGGTCTCACCAAGTTGCTGAGGTTGGCTTCAAACTTGCAATACTTCTGCCTTAGTCCCCTAAGTCATTGGGATTACAGGTGTACAACATCATGCCACTTCAATCATAATTTTTTTTTCTAATCATGTAATTTTTAAACAAAGATAAAGCACTCACCTTTAATACAGCATGAGTGGACCATGTACAAGAAAACACTGAAGACTAATAGGAGAAATTATGATAATGTTGCTGCTATCATTTCGATGACTGTCCTCCCAAGTCCAGGTGTTAAAAGACTGGGTTCCCAGCATGGCAGTATTGGTGGTGGGAAGTTCTCAGGCCATCAGGGGTTGTGGCCCTGGACCATTCATTCTCTTTGTGTTTCTTGGCTAATGAAATGAGTGGTATACTTTGCCACATGCTCCTGCCACAATGTGCTGACCTCACCAGAGGCCCAAAGCCATAAAGCTGCCCCATCCTGGACTGAAACCGCCAGAACTATGAGCCAAAATAAACTCTTTCTCTATATAAGTTAGTTGCTTCAGGTATTATGTTATAGTAATGCGAATACAATGGCTAATTACTCTTCTATCTACTTATAATGCTCAGGATATCCTTTCACGACAGCAGCAAGCCGAAAGGTAAGAGCAATGACAATGGAAAAGGCATGAAAGCAGAGAATGAAGTCCTTCCTTGTCTTCTCTGCTGTCAACAAAAATTGAAGAAAGAAATTAAACCAAATGGCCATGGAATGACAATCCCATTTTATGGCATTCAGAAGGCAAAATACAGCTGGGTGTGATGGCGCAACCTGTGATCCCAATAACTCAGAAGGCTAAGGCAGGGAGATTGCAAGTTCGAAGGCAGCCTCAGCAACTTGGCAAGGCCCTGTCTCTAAATAAAATATAAAAAAGGACTGGGAATGTGGCTCAGTGGTTAATAACCCCTGGGTTCAATCCCTAGATATCCACTCCCCCATAAAAAAGAACCAAAGACAACAAAAAAGAGAAGGCAAAATACATTATTTTTAACACAGTGTTTACTATGACTAAACACAATGTTAGAGAATGGAAAAGAAAAACTCTGGAGCTCCTTTATGCACCTCAGTCCCATTCAGGATATGATGAAGGGCTCCCAAGGGAGCAGCAGCTTGCTTGGGGCTTCTCTCTTGGTTTTCCCTTTGTAGAGAAGACATGCTTACTGAAAAACCTTAACAATGTTCACTTCTCTGGAAATTATTTCCAAAAGCACTTCTAGCAGTTCTAAAAAGAGTTACTATTAGCTCAGAGAGAACCACTTCAATTCACAGAAAAGGCTTCTGAAGCAAAATGGATTCAATTTAATTGAACAAATACCACCTACTCACTGGGGATATTTTTACTAAGGGCAGAGATTAAGAGCTGGATTCAGGTTAGCAGTGTAACTTCAGCCAATTACCAACTGCCCTGCGTTTTCTTTACCTTATAGTTCATCTAAGCCGTGGACCTTGGCACAGGGCACACACGCCCTGCTAGAGCACAGCCTCTGGGTGTCATGCCCACCAGGCTTCTGCTCAATGTCACCTGTCTGCAGTGCTGCTGTTTTTTACTAATTTCCTCTATTAGACTGTGCGGTCACTCCACCTCTCAGCTCCAGACACAATCTAAAGCTCAGATGTCTGCACAGTTAATTGCAAAATGTTCTTACATACAGGACCTGATCACTCATCCAGTGTGTGTGGCATGTGCTATGGCTTAAATGTTTGCATCCCTCCAAAATTCGTGTTAAAGCATCATCTCCAATGTAATAATAGTAAGTGGTGCTTCAGGAAGTCATTAGTGCCTTATGAATGGGCTTTTCAGGGGTGGATTTGCTCCTTGTGCTGTGTGTGAACAAGTTCTTCCCTTCTGGAGGATGTAGCAACAAGGCACCACCTTAGAAGCAGATGCCAAGGAACCTGGTGATGCTTTGCTTTGCCCTGGAACTTTCTGGCCTCTAGAACTACAAGAAATGAATTTCTGTTCCTTATACTCGGGTACTGTGTCACAGTCGCAGAATGAATTAGAACAGGAAGTGTCAACAAGAAATATCTACAATGTAGCAAGTGGGATTTCTACAGGTGGTGACTGCATGCAGCCTAGCGGAAGGGTGTTCCAGGCAGAAGAGTGCACAGGAGGGAAATGGGCAGACTCAGAACAGCTGTGTCTAACTGGTTCCAGCCCAACAACCTTAGGACTACTCCTCAGGCCAACAATACTTACGCTGGGGACAGCAGGGCTTTTCTTGCGTTCAGGAATATCTGCCTTGTTGGGATTACTTGCATTCCCAAGCATGGGACTGGCTGGAGCAATTCCCTTTCCTCCCACAGCACTGCCACCTGATTTCCGGGAGGAAATTCCGTCTTCTTTGAGGTCACTATCTGCAGTGCTGGTCTGACTCCTCTTCGGATATGCCACAACCGAAGGAATAGCTGGTCCAGCTTAAAAAAAAAAAAAAAAAAAAAAAAGAGTTCATGCTTTAAAAGACAGAAAGTAGCTGGGTGTAGTGATGCACGTCTATAATCCCAGTGGCTCAGGAGGCAAGAGGATCACAAGTTTAAGGTCAGTGTGGAGAACTTAGTCAGCCCAATCTCAAAATAAAATAATAAAAATAATAATAATAATAAAAGGGGCTGGAGCTGTGGCTCAGTAGTAGAATGCCCTGGGTTTAAGGGAAAAAAAAAAAAAAAAAGCAGTTAGGCAGTTTCACATATATTCTGTGAAAAAATTTGTAAGATACTCTAAGATTCATCTAAAAAGTATAAAACAGTAAAATCCTCTAAAATGTTTCCCATTTACATATATTGTTGGCCTTGCCCTATGAAATGAATTTAATTTTGAAATTTCACTTACTAGTCCTTAACTTCCAACTTTTCCTAAGGATATTTTTAAAATTAGTAAACATCTAGAGTTGTCCTGTAGAAAAAAAATTTAGGGGGGGTGTCACTGTATAGGTAACTAATCAAATTAACTAGATGTGCATTCCTCATTCTGAGCGAACTGCTCACCTTATACATCAGAGCTAATCACACCCTTTTTGTAAAAGAAATGCTGCCACCTTTTGGAACAGAACAGTACAGATTTCAAAGGTCTTTTTTTTTTCCCCCAAGTTCTATCTTGGCTTCTTAAAAAGGCACTTCTAATCTTCTAGATAAACAGGAATTTGAGGAGACAGGGGAAGGTGGTAGAAGTGGAGGAAAAAATGTCCCTCCTGCAAGTGGCAAGGAGGAATTGGGCAGAGGTTCCTGGTCACAGCCCCAGTTCAGGAGGAGCAAACCCAGGGACAACTGGAGTGAATCCTGCAGTAAGCCATACAGAATCCTTGACGACACCACAAATCTGGAGTTTAAGTGGCCTGGAAATTCCCTGTATTCATCAGATATGGTGTCCAGTGGTTAATGTTAAAGAATATTACCAAACGCTCATCATTTATTCTAAGGTAGAAGAGACTATATTTTAGGTCTAATGAAAGGAAGGGGGGCACATAAAGTAGCACTTCTTGGACAAAAATAAAAATGCTAACTGTGTTTGGAATTGAATTAAACAAGGGGCCTGGGGTTGTGGCTCAGAGTAGAGCGCTTGCCTGGTATGTGTGAAGCACTGGGTTCAATTCTCAGCACCACAGAAAAATTAAAAAACTTTTTAAGATGTGAGATTCTGAATGGAGATAGATACTGATCCACCCTACAGCCTCATTCAAATTTCCCATTTTACTTGCACTCATGTGTGTCTAATTCTATACCCTTCATCACATGTGTACATTCCTATGAGCACAGGACAGTTCCACCTCAAAGACCTTGTGGGCCACCCTTTCATGGCCTCGGTCACCTCCCACCCCAATGTCCTGGTCCTTTATACCTGACAACCACTAACCTATTCTCCATCTCTATCATTCTGTCATTTCAAGAATGTTATATGAATGGAATCAATAGCATGTGACCTGAGATTTTCTTTTTTTTAATATTTCTTTAGATGTTGACAGACCTTTATTTTATGTATTTATTCATATGTGGAGCTGAGGATCGAACCCCGTGCCTCACACGTGCTAGGCAAGTGCTAGGCAAGCGCTCTGCCGCTGAGCCCCAGCCCCAGCCCCTGAGACTGTTTTCCCCTACTGGGTATAACCATTCTCTTGGAATCCATCCAAGTTATGTAGGTATCATGGTCAGTTCCTTTTTATTATGTAGCAGTTGGTGGTATGGATATAGTACACAAATTGATAAGTCTTTTCCTTTGGTATCTTTCTCATTCATTCATTCATTCATTCATTCATATTTGGTACTAGGGACTGAACTCAGAAGCATTTGACCACTGAGCCACATCCCCAGCCCTGTTTTGTATTTTATTTAGAGACAGGGTCTCACTGAATTGTTGAGTGCCTTGCTTTTGCTGAGGCTGGCTTTCAATTCTCCATCCCCCTGCCTTAGCCTCTCAAGCAACTGGGATTACAGGCATGTAACACCACATCCAGGTTTATATCATTATTTAAAGACTTTTACCAGTCCAAGTTACAAAACAAATTATCAGTGTTTTCTCAGCCTTTTTTTGTGGTGCTGGGGATTGAATTCAGGGCTTTGCACATGCTAGGCAAACGCTAACACAAGTTAAACCCACAGTCCAGGGGTTTCATTTTTTATATTTTCATATCATGACTCCTAATTGAAATTTATCCTTATATAAGATATGAGAAAGGGATCCAATTTTTTTTTTTTTCTGGTAACTTCCAAATTGTTCATTATCAAATTTATTTATTTATTTAGGTTTTAGGGATTGAACTCAGGGGCACTCAACCACTGAGCTGCAGTCTGAGCCCATTTTGTATTTTATTTAGAGACAGAGTCTCTCTGAGTTGCTCAGTGCCTCATTGCTGCTGAACTCGGGATCCTCCTGTCTCAGCCTCCCCAGGCTCTGTGATTACAGGTGTGCGCCACCATGCCTGGCTTCAAATTTATTAATAAATCAAAACAAGACAAAGAACCCTCGAATGTCTGATTGGGATCATACTTCTTAGCAAAGTACATATACAGACACTGGGGTTCACACATGGGTCCCACATTAGGAAGCACTGTGGCTCAGAGAAGAAGGCGGGTCCACCTCTAGGTAGTGGTATAGAGGCAGGGGACTCTCAGTGCTTTTCAGTGGGCCTGCTTTACTGGGAGGCTCATTGGGACCTGTCCTGCTCACAGCACTTGAAAGACAGTGCTAGAGGGCAGAGTCAGATCTTTCTTTTGCAAATTATTATCTTCATTTCCATAAAGAGGTAAAAAAAATTGCCAGGGACATGGTTAGTCAGTGATTTTTCTCTATAAATAGATTTCTGGAAACAGTCTTGCATGAACTTCCTTTTAATATTAGAAGGTACAAGAAAGGATTTTGAAATCCTTTGAAAATTATAAAAAGACCACTCTAATGAGGTGGTTTAGTGGACAAGCCACAGGATCAGGAACCAAGTGTCCTGGGTTCTGCTCTAGGTGTTCTTTGCTTGCTCTGCGACCTCAGGAGACTTAGTGACCTTTCTTGACCTACTTCCTCATTGACAAAATGGCGGACTGGTGAGTGTATGGCATCAGGTCCAAAGTTCTGTTTTATTTCTAGAATTTTATGAGCTGGGGGAAAAGGCATTAATAATACAGATGGAACCTATGGGCCTAAGGAAGAACAAACAAGGCGGTGCCTAGAGAAATGAGAAAATTCTATTACTAGGTTTCTTCCAGCATACAGAAACAATTCCCTTTAAACTGAGTATTTTAGGGAAAAACAATGGGCATCTGCTAGCTGCCATGCAGGCCACAGGTCTGAAATCCCTTCTCACCAGCAACTAAAATGAACACACAAGGAGACAGGCCTGAATTTTCACTTCACTTACAGATGCGATGAGCACAAAGCCTTGTGTTAGAATGGGTTCTGAGCTCAGTTTTACCCTGGCAGAGCAGACACTGCAACAGCTTCAGTCCAGCCATGCAGGGACATCCGCTGGCAGGAAGAGCAGTGGAAACCAAGCAAAGCAGCATCATTTAGAAAACAAAAAAATTTGTTTTTTAGTTGTAGGTGGACATAATACCTTTATTTTATTTTTATTTATTTTTATGTGGTGCTGAGGATCAAACCCAGTGCCTCACAAGTGCTAGGTAAGTGCTCTGCTACCCAGCCAACAACCCCAGCCCCAAGCAGCATCATTTTCAATGCAAAACCAAAGCATGCCTGGAGTGCTCTGTGTAGCTAAGTTTCAGATTTCAAGATCAAAGAATGGAGGTAAAAAATGTCCAGAGAAGGGAAATGAAATGAACAAGGATAAATAGGGAGTCCCATAGCAAGTCGGGCTTTTAAAAAATAAGGACCAGGGCTGGGGATATAGCTCACTTGGTAGAGTGCTTGCCTTCCATGCACAAGGCCCTGGGTTCAAGCCCCAGCACCACAAAAAAACAAAAAATTAAAAAATAAGGACCAGGTCAATATAGATTTAGTTTCTGAATCCAAGGATGCTGGAGTTAAGGGAACACCTGCAACTTCTACATTTATAGTTACACATATGCTAGCATCTCAGGACCCGAAAAGAGTTGCCTTGAAGGTAGAATAACAGCAAGTGAGTAAGTCGGCATACTTACCGGGTCCTTCAGCTTCCAGTTTCTAGTGAAGTTGAAGAGTGAGGGTGGCTTAGCCACAACAGCAAGAGTGAGGATAAGAATGACATCGTAACAATTAAAGTCAGGGGCTGGGCTGTGGCTCAGTGGTAGAGTGCTTGCCTAGCATGTGTGAGGTACTGGGTTTGATCCTCAGCACCACATTTAAGTAAATAAATGAAATAAAGGACCACCAACAACTATAACTAAAAAATATTAAACAAAACAAATAAAACCAATTAAGATAAAACTGGGGTACCACAGACTCTCTAGGATTGCTCTGACCAGCATGATGGTCACTGGCCACATGCAATTCTATATATTTACCTTAAGTGAAATTTAAAAACATTGTTAACTTCACTTGACTGGGCTGTATAGATAAAGAACATTGTCAGCAGCACAGAAAATTCTACCAGAGAATGCTACCCTAGAAAGTAAAACCAAGGCAGGGGTGGAGAAGAGATGGATAGAACTCCAGACTAAGGCAGGGGTCTCAGAGGGTAAAGGTGGAGGTGGCGGGGCTGTTCCTACCAGCTGAGCCTTACTTAGCCAGAGTCTACCAAATGTATCAAGGAGGTAAGAGCCTCGATTGTGCCAGAACCTGAGGGAAGGCCAGGCAATGCCACCAAGGAACATCCCGCCAATCTGGCAGACCACATGCAAAACTGGAACTGCTGAGCAGCCTCAGACTTACCATGGTCACTGTACCGTCTCTGCTTCTGGCTTGAAGAAACGCTTCTCTGCACTTTGTGGTGAGGAGACTGGCTAGTGCTGTTGCTGAGGTCACTGCTTGGCCGCACCTTAGCAAGTGAAAGGTTGCTGCTAGAACTGGAGTCGCTAGCGTCCAGCTACGGGAGAATGAGAAGAGCGGCAACCACACACGGACCCCAGTGGCTTGTCAGGAAGCTCAACTTCTCATGACCACACAGCTTTCATGAACATTCACTTAGAGAGGGGCACTGCGATGTACGAGGTAACAACCCTAAACTCAGGCAAAAGCATTTTTCTGACTGCTGGGAAAACTCACAAAAGGTTATGTATTAATGATCTTTCTAAGCCTTTCAAATTAAAGATGCTTAATTTAACGCTTTATATCATTTCCAGTCATTACTAATGACTATAGGCTAATTTATGAACACTCAAGTTTATGACAATATCTACTTTAAGGCACTGTTATTTTCAAGTTAAAATAGCTCATAATGGTCATAGGAGTTAAGATTTGTTATTTGTAGGTAAATTTTAAAAATAATGCATCAAATGTTTTTATATATTAAAAAAACAAAACCAATGAAAAGTTTATATAAGCTGATCATTCACGAAAAAGATATTTTAGCTCTTCCCTTTGATTAATCTTACCTCTGAAGATTTTCTTCCCAACAACAAGTATGTAGCTGTGATTTCATCATATTTCATTTTGCTGAGAGATTCTTGAATTTCTTCTTGTGAATATCCCATTCCTACCATAATATCTAAAAGAAGGGTATAATATGGTTTATATGTTTTATTTGGATAAGAAATCATCTGTTACAGAGTAAAATAATTTTCCTTATTTGACCTAAAATATCACACGCTTCCTAACAAATAAGTGGCTAAATGTGTTTCTGAATTACTGGGTGCTGACACAGGAAACTGCAGGTGGTGATTCCTGAATGGGGCAGAACGGAGAAGCTGGCCCACATGTCTTATGCTTCATTTCCCATTCTTCACATTTGAGGTGCACACACAGGAGTGAAGACAAGAAGTCATATAAGCAGACACATGCAAACTTGTAGGCACAGAGTAATTACCTATTCTCTTTTGGTCTGAGATGTCTAGTTCTGGTTCAACAAAGGGTTTAAGTTCATCTTCCTCATGCCCTGCGTTGATCCATCTGTCCTTCATGATTTGCTATAAAGATGAATGATTCATTTGTAGCATAAAATAAAACATCCCAATAACCACAATTTAGGAAAATTTATTTTCAACATTTCACTGATTACAGTTCAAAAGGTAACTTATGCTGGGCATGGTGGTATGCACCTGTAATCCCGGCTATACAGGCGAAAGACTGAGGCAGGAGGATGGCAGGTTTGAGGCCTGAGTAGGCAATTTAGCAAGATCCTGTCTCAAAATAAAATTTAAAAAGGCTGGGGATGTAGCTCAGTGGTAGACCGCTTATCTAGGATGTACAATGCCCCTGGGTATTTGATCTCAGGTACCACCCTCCCCGCCAACCAAAAATGGTAACTTAAAAAAAATACATTTCAGTTTCACATTATGCTTAAAAAAAAGTCTCAGGAAAGATTTCAGTATGTCATACAAACCAAGGCAAGTTCTGAAAATACTCAAGACTCTCCAAGTCATGGTGATTACCTCTAGAGTGCCTCGTTTAATTGGGTTTAGCACCAGGAAGCGTTTGAGAAGGTTTTCACAGTCTGTGGACATGTAGAAAGGGATTCTGTATTTCCCTCGTAACACCCTTTCTCTAAGTTCCTTGGGGGATGTAGAGAAGAAAGAAAATAAGTCAACTTTAAGGTTAAAAAAAGAAAGAAAAAGAAACCCACTAAAACTTTCATACCAATAAAACATACAAATATCAATCCATACAACTCTATAAAAATTCTCTTAGTTTGGTGAAGAACATGGCTACAGCAGTTTCTTATACCTTCAGATTTTGCCCATCAAACGGGAGTGACCCGCTGACTAGGGTATACAGAATAACGCCAAGACTCCACACGTCGACTTCCGGCCCATCGTACTTCTTGCCCTGGAAGAGCTCTGGGGCTGCATATGGAGGACTACCACAAAACGTGTCTAGTTTACTGCCAAAAGTAAACTCATTGCTAAAACCAAAATCTGCTATTTTAATGTTCATATCCGCATCTAACAACAGATTTTCAGCCTAGAGGAAAACAAGATAAACACAAAAGTTAATCAAAAACAAATTACAATTCTGACAGAGTAAGCATTTCATGAAAACTTTCTGTAATGACATGAGGTCATTATCTCCTAATTATAAAAATGAGAAAACACTGCTTCTAGAGAAAAAGCAGGAGACAAATTAGAACTCCTAATTTTATAACATTAAAAATAAGTTATCAAATACAGATTAATTATAGCACTAATTTAAATATTCAATACCCCAAGATCCAGAAAAACATAATAGCCTTTTTGATTAAGAATGAGTGCTTTTAGTAATCAGAACAAATTTTTAAAAAAAGTTATACAACTGTACTGGCATTAAGATGAGTAAAATCCAACTCCAATTATATTCATTTTTTTCTGATTTTAAATAAAATTAAAATATTAAAAAGAACAAGGGCTTTTAAAAAAGTATAGGTTCTTGCTTTAAGTAGACAGCTGTAGTTTATAAAAACTCCTAGAGCTGAGAAATGGCTATTATTGGGAAGGGAGACTCCTCAACCTCACTCAAGAGACAAACCAGTCACTTTCATGACTTTTGACAGGCATGTACCAAGAGGCTCCCACACATCAGGCATTAGACTGGTGCTGGAAGTGTAAGGCTGAGCCAGACAGGGCCCTCCCTCAGTTCAGAAGAGGAGAGGAGAGGGGCTGTGGCTGTGGCTCAGTGGTAGAGCGCTTGCCTAGTACATTGTTAGGCATTGGGTTCAATCCTCAGCACCACATAAAAATAAATAAAATTAAGGTATTGTGTCCATCTACAACTAAAAAAGAAGAAGAAAGAGGAGGAGGAGGAGGAGAAGTGGAGAGGAGAAAGATAAGCAGCTGCCTGAGACCCATGCACTGTGGCAAAGACCTACACACTAGGGGCTCAGCACTGGAAGAGGCAGGCAGCTTCCCAGAAGTGAAATCAAAGCCCGAGACAACTGATTGCAGAGGGTGGGTTTGCAGGCAGAACGGTCTGAAAATTATTCTTTCTAGTACCTGAAATCCAGTGTATGTGAGATACACAGACATTTGCACAGGTGGCCAGGCTGAACTGCAAAGGGCTTCCAAGTGACCTGTGCTTGAGAAGTACGGGTTTTCATTTCTGAGGGCAAGAGGAAGCCACTGTGGAGTTGTTAAGCAGAGAAGTGACAACCTTATTTTTGTTTTCAAAAGACTACTCTGGGTGCAATGTGGAAAACATACAGACGAGGAAAGGGCAAAATCAGAAACAGAAGACCAGGAGACAGAATAGTGTTATGTTATAATCTAGTACAAGTGACGGTAGTCTGGCCCCAGAGAGTGGAAATGGGGCAGAAGAGACACTAATGAAAAGGCAGCAAAAGGAGCTGGTGACCAAGTGAAGGGCTGAGCTGGGTGAGACCCCTTAGTCACCAGAATGAGAAATCCACACCTAGGTTAGAAAGGAAGAACTCAGGCTTTGGATTTGCAGCACTTGAGGTGCCAGAGGGTGCTCAGGTATAGAGGTCTTCCTGCCAGCTGCATCCTGGGAAGAGACTGAAGGTCAATGGCACACAAGCAGCCTCCATAGCTGTTAGAATACAATCAAATGCACTGGAGGTGGGCAGCAATAGGAGCAAGTAAGAAGACAGTAATTGCATGAGAAGGGCACAGAGGCAAGTGCCACATCAAGACTGAGTACCTAGCAAATGTCAGGAGAATGTGCTGTGAAGGTAGAAAGAAAAGAGAATATCTAGAAGGTACCTGACTGGAGAAATTTTCTGTTAATATGGGGTAAACTCCAGCATGTGGAAATGCTGTTGGTGAGAAGGTGGAAAAGAGAGTAGACGAAGAAAAAGCAGCAGCAGAGAGCACAGCCCTGCTGGGAAAGTGCTCTGCCAGCCACACACCCTCTTCCTCGTCCACAGTGAGGGCAGAGGTGCAGGACCACGGGAGGCCTCCAGCAGAACTGCTGCTGGCAGGGGAGAATGCGCACTCGGGCAGACAAGGTGTGAGGCAGCACTGGGTACACTGTCAGGTGCGCCTGTGCATTTCTGAGCAATCTTTTCTCTTTGGTGTTGACCACTGTCCTCCAGAGATCAGCTACCAGTTACTGTCACTGAAACCTGAAATACTTTTACTAAACTTCACTTTTATTTTTAATACTTCTTACTATGATTTGATGAATAGAATTCAATTATTATAGGATTTATTTTTTTCCTATTTAATATTTAATAACATATCTAATATATGCCTCATTTGTGAAATGACCACTGAGTGAGTGGAAGGGCACTTGAACGTACCTTGAGGTCTCTGTGAACGATCCGCTTTTGATGGCAATACTGTACTGCAGACACGATCTAGGTGGGAGGGAGACAAATGTTAGTTATCCCTGGTGCGGACGTGCAATTAAGATGAACGCTTCATCAATGTTCCCATGTGCAAAAAACTCAGCAAGCACCTGAATGTGTGAATTTCTGAAAAAAATTTCTTACACTTTGAACCTTTCAATCTTGAGAAATTCAAAGGTGAAAGCAGGAAGGAAAAGGTGAGGATTTTTTTCCACTCTTTTCTAGTTCTCACTGAAGTCTCTTCTTGGACCCAACTGTTAAAATTACGTTTATTTTTCAGAGGGGACAGACCTAGTGCTCCCAGGCACCTGTCATGACCTGCAAGCTAATCCACCACCAACCAGCAATGGCAGAGGGTACCCTCCATCCAGGTGTCCGCTCAGCACCCCTCTTCCCTCCTCCTCCGCACAATGCCCACTCTTCCTTTCAGCTCACGTTACTTACCTCTCCAGTGTTAGTTTCCTCTTTCTTAAAATGGAAGAATGAATGCTGATCCGTATGCGACCTATCAACTGTGAAAACTACTACATGCATCAACAAGGGTTCCACCCACTTTCAGAAATGATCTGCTTTTATTCAGTCAACTTGCAATTATTACTGTGATTAAAACTGGTAATTAAACAACTGTTTTTACTAACATTTCACAATTACTGGTAACCTTTAAAAAGTCTAATCAGTAACTTTATATGCTCATTAAAAGAAATTTCAGAAAAAAAAAGAAAAATACATATAAGTATATGTTCATAGTACACCATCAAGTATTGAACACCTTCTGCTATTTTGTTGAATTTGCTTCTAGTTTTTTTTTGATATTTTGCATATGCATTTAGATGTATATGATTAGTATATACAGAACTGGGATTACAATGAAAATACTGATTTTATGAATCATCACCATCCTATAAATATAAAACACATGGATACAACTATGCAGACAAACTCACAGAGAGGACTGTTGTATATTTTGGTTCAAAATAAGCAGCAATGGGCTGGGGAGATAGCTCAGTTGGCAGAGTGCTTGCTTAGCATGCACAAGGCCCTGGTTCAATTCCCAGCACCACCAAAATAAAATAAAATAAAATAAGCAGCAAGGATAAGTGGGGTTGGGGTCAAGGATGGGATAATACCAGAGTAAGCACTTCATTAAGAAGCTTTACTACTTTATGTAAAAAATGAATATTCAGAATATGACACCCATTCATAATCAACTAAAGGGACAAACATTCCAATGCCAAAATATGGGTTTTAGAGCATGTGTTAGTCTGGATTAACAATACTGCTATTTAATTCTATTAATATGGAAACAAGGAGACACAATAGCTTTGCTTTCCTAAAACAAAATTTATGAACAACACAGGTAAATCTTACCCTGCGCTACCTGGGTCCAATTATTTCCCTTTTCCCATTCAGCATTTATATTAGTTTTCCCTCTGATTTTTTTTTTCCCCTCTCATTTTGAGATTTCTGCTTTTGAATCACACCTGATAATTTCCTGCCCTTTCTCAGATCATTTCTCTTCCTTTAGCTCCAAACAGCTCCAAGTTAACCTGTTGCCACAATCCCTAAATATATGCAATTTAAACCCACTGTTTTCTTGTGTTCTGTTATTAGCTAGAAGCAGCTATCTCTAAGGAAGGCTGAGATTCTGGATGTTTTCCAGGTTAAAATAAGAATGCTTGCCTAATTCACTTTTGATCACTCAAGAAAGAGAAGCATCAACATTTATCAGCTTACCAAGAAACAGATAAGGAAAGAAGATGCAGCCAGGAGTCTATTTCTTGTCTTTGAGAAAAGCAAGAATGCAACTAAGCGACTGAGATGGCAGATGCAGTAAGGAGGATAGGAATGGGGAGCAGCAGGAAGAGGGACCCTCCGAGGAGGAAGGTAGAACTGAAGGCCTTTGCATGGCACAGAAAGGATCACACCTGGCACTCTGTGCATAGAGCACACCTTCCTCTTTGACATAAACAGGAAAACTTAAAAATTTTTTTTTTTAGTCTAAGTTGTGATGACTTATAAGCTCCTAGAAGGCACAGCAACTAGAAAAGTAGAAACACAGTATTGCACATGACACTTGCAGGTCTGAAGGAGCTAAGGCTAGTACCCCACCAGGAGAAGGGACAACAGTCATTCTATGCACACAAATCAAGTCATAAACTGCAAAGGCACAAACACAGAAGTCATCTTTCCTGGTCCAACTAACAGGAGGTTCCTCAAACAGGCTTCAAAATTTGTGTGGGAAATTTCAAATACAAATCTGAGTAATTTTTTCAACCTTTAGGTTAGTAAATGCCCAAGTCTTCCTGACAAATCTGAGACCTGGGGGGATGGGTGGAGGTGGGAGGGTTATGGTACAGGCCCTCAGCTGCTGCCTGCTCTGGCTATCTAGATACTACCTCTCCCTACGGTCAACAGATCAACTGTGCAAGTCAGATTCTATTGGATGGAAAGAAATTTAAGCTGAAGGAGGGAAAAAATCTTAGCTTTATGGTGGCCAATTTCTTTTTCTTTTTATCATTTTTTTAAAATTTATTTTTATTGTAAACAAAATGAGATACATGTTGTTTCTCTGTCTGCACATGGAGTAAAGACATACCATTTGTGTAATCATACATTTACATAGGGTAATGTTGTTTGATTCATTGTTATTTTTTAACCCCCCCACCTCTCCCACCCCTCTTTTCCCTCTATACAGTCCCTCCTTCCTCCATTCTTGCCCCCTCCCACCTCCATTATGTATCATCATCTACTTATCAGTGAGATCATTCTTCCTTTGTTTTTTTGAGATTGGCTTATCTCACTTAGCATGATATTCTCCAATTTCATCCATTTGCCTGCAAATGACATAATTTTATTCTTCTTTATGGCTGAGTAATATTCCATTGTGTGTGTGTGTGTGTATATATATATATATATATATATATACACACCACAGTTTCTTTATCCATTCATCAATTGAAGGACATCTAAGTTGGTTCCACAATCTGGCTATTGTGAATCGAGCAGCTATGAACATTGATGTGGCTGCATCTCTGTAGTATGCTGATTTTAAGTCCTTTGGGTAGAGGCCAGGGAGTGGGATAGCTGGGTCAAATGGTGGTTCCATTCCAAGCTTTCTGAGGAATCTCCATACTGCTTTCCAGAGTGGCTGCACTAATTTGCAACCCCACCAGCAATGTATGAGTGTACCTTTTTCCCCACATCCTCGCCAATACCTATTGTTGCTTGTATTCTTGATAATCGCCGTTCTAATTGGGGTGAGATGAAATCTTAGGGTAGTTTTGATTTTCATTTCTCTTATTACTAGAGAAGTTGAACATTTTTTCATATATCTGTTGATTGCTTATAGATCTTCTGTGAAGTGTCTGTTCATTTCCTTAGCCCATCTGTTGATTGGATTATTTGTATTCTTGGTATAGAGTTTTTTGAGTTCTTTATATATTCTGGAAATAGTGCTCTATCTGAAGTATGAGTGGCAAAGATTTTCTCCCATTCTGTAGGCTCTCTCTTCACACTGCTGATAGTTTCCTTCACTGAGAGAAAGCTTTTTAGTTTGAATCTATCCCAGTTATTGATTCTTACTTTTATTTCTTGTGCTATGGGAGTCCTGTTAAGGAAGTCTACGGCCAGACTACCAAAAGTGCTATACAGATTCAATGCAATTCCAATTAAAATCCCAATTGACGTACCTCACAGAAATAGAGCAAGCAATCATGAAATTCATCTGGAAAAATAAGAAACCCAGAACAGCTAAAGCAATCCTTAGCAGGAAGAGCAAAGCAGGGGGTATCGCAATACCCCTATACTACAAAGCAATAGTAACAAAAACAGCATGGTATTGGCACCAAAATAGACAGGTAGATCAATGGTACAGAATAGAGGACACAACCACAAACCTAAATAAATACAATTTTCTCATACTAGACAAAGGGGCCAAAAATACACATTGGAGAAAAGATAGCCTCTTCAACAAATGGTGCTGGGAAAACTGGAAATCCATATGCAGCAGAATGAAACTAAACCCCTATCTCTCACCCTGCACAAAACTCAACTCAAAATGGATCAAGGACCTTGAAATCAGACCAGAGACCCTGCATCTTATAGAAGAAAATGTAGGTCCAAATCTTAACATGTCGGCCCAGGATCAGACTTCCCTTTTTTATTAATGAGAATGTTCTGTGGTTTCAAGTCTCGAAGTGACACCATTCTTTTGTGGTGATAAGTTAATCCATGTAGAATTTGGCATAGAAACATCAGATACTCAAGGACCAGAGTCAAAGAGTTATCTGTGTAAATGATGTCTTGTAAGGTTACATACATGTCTGCATGTTTTAAATCCTTTAAGAGTGAAACTCCATTGAGATCCATCTATGTTTTCTGAGACAACTGTTGGTGACTGGACTTCATCAGATGACTTTCCAGAAGATCTGTCACTCTCAACATCTGATCCCATTTTTAGATATTTGTGATCAATATCTCCTTGGGGATGGCCAGATCTGCAGTTGAAGACACCACAGCGCCAGCGTCCAACTCCATGGCCCCGTTGAACAGAGCCTGGCCCAGCTCCGCGCCACCGCCGCCACTCAGCGCCGCCATCTTATAACCCTATGGTGGCCAACTTCTATCAAGAACACAGTTATGGAAAGAGCCATACTGGTTTGTTTTCTAATAAATATCTGAGTTTCCTTTCATATATAACTGATGAAATAATATTAGAAATGGAGAAGAACTATAGAATTCATCAAGTATAATTTTCTCTTCTTATGCCTAAAAATAGGATCAGAGAAGTTAAATAATAACCATAACCAGTTAGTTTCAACTTCTGATTTTCTTTTTTTTTTGGTGGTGGTTGTAGAGATAGAATACAGGGGTGCTCTACCACTGAGCTGCATCTCCAGCCCTTTCTGTTTTTTATTTTGAGACAGGGTCTGCTAAGTTGTCCAGGCTAGTCTCTAACTTGTGATCCTCCTGCCTACTCTTAACTACTCAGCCTCCTAAGTAGTGGGGATTACAGGCCTGCACCACTATGCTCAGCTCAACTTTGATAGTTAACGGATTTTTAACTCAAAGTACCATTAGTATTTCTTAAACTTTTAAATTAAATTTAAGCAACAGCAAAAGTTAAGAAACTTATAGATGAGTCCTTAACTGTAAACACCAGACTAAGCAAATCAAGGAAATGTTGTCAAGAGAAAGCTAGAAAACCAGCTAACGTCAACTTTCCAACCATGAAACTTTTAAATGTAGGACTTGTAACTAACTGTGAGAGCACTGAGTTAATAAAGTGATTAATTTTTGGTGCTAGAGATTGAGCCCAGGGTCGTGTGCCTGCTATGAGCACATACTCTACCTCAGAGTTACATTTTCAGCCCAGAGTTAATTTAAAAGAAATAAAGCATCTGTGCCCTTTCCTTTAAGTCAGCTGGCAAATTATGGCCTATGTGCTAAAATCTGGCCCAGCCCTGATTTTGCAAATAAAGTTTTATTGGAATATAGTCACACTCATTTGAGCAGTGTTGTCTATGGCTGCTCCTGTACTACAGAGCAGAGCAACAGAAACCACATGGCCCACAGAGAGTGTAATATGCACTGCCTGGTCTTTTCACAAAGAGTCTGCTGATTCCTAATCTTCACATTAGGACAATGCAATGATGAGCACATTGTGTTGCATCATCCCCTTCCCAGAACAGGTAAAAAACTTAAACTGTGCAACAAATATACCACTTTTCCTAAGTTTGAAATAAATGCCTGTCTTTAAGAGTTTTATTCTTGAGATAACATTAATAGGTGAATAATTACTGATAATATTCATTAGTATTATTTATGATAATATATCAGATTATGATTTCCAACCTATTTTAATGCAACTGTGTCAATTTCACTGAAATATTCATAAAATTGGAAACTTAGAATTCAAAGAGTTAAGACTGAGTTTTGAAGTGAGAGAGCCTGGGTCTGAATCTAGATCAGGTCTGCTACATGACAGACACAAAAATTCAGGGTAAGTTGTTAATTCCTTCTATGCCTTAGTTTCTTTAGCAAATGGGCATAATACTAATCCTTAATCTACACGGCTGCTGCAAGATTTACATTAATTTGGGGTTGGGGATATAGCTCAGTTGGGAGAGTGCTTGTCTCCCAAGCACAAGGCCTTGGGTTCATGCCCAGCACAGAGGTGGGGGCGGGGGAAGGATTTACATTAATTTATACCAGTGTTATACCACTGTCTGACAGGTGATGGTCAACTGATAAATGATTATTAATGAAGACAAGAGTTATGCTACCTTTATACTTAAAATCAGCTAATTAAAATGAGAGTCTCTTTAAAGAGTGGGGTAAAGAAAAAATTAAGTGGATTTTGGGACTCTGACACTCTTGCTAAAAACTCTGAAATAGTTTGCTTTAAAAAAGTTTTTTTTTAAAATTTTTATTGTACTAGGGATTGAACCCAGGGGTACTCTGTCACTAAGCTGAATCCCTAGCCCTTTTTAAATTTTGAGATAGGGTTTTGTTATTCTCCAGGCTGGCCTAGTACCTGAAATTCTCCTGAGTAGCTGGGATTATAGGAGCACCCTATTGTGCTTGGCTGAAATGGTTTTAATTAAATTAATCACAGGCTACTTTGAAAGGTTCTAACTGTTTGGTATTGGGGATTTAACCCTGAGGTGCTTAACCACTGAGCCACATCCCCAGCCCTTTTTTGTATTAGAGACAGGGTCATATTGAGTTGCTTTAGGGCCTTGCTTAATTGCTGAGGCTGACCTTGAACTCACAATCCTTCTGCCTCAGCCTCAAGAGCGGCTGGGATTACAGGTGTGAGCCACTATGCCTGACTTTACTAATTTTAAAAATCTTTTTAAAAAATAATTATTTTATTTATTTATTTTTAGGTAGTGCTAAGGAACGAAATCAGTGTCCCTCACACACTAGACAAGCACTCTGCCTCTAAGCCACAGCTCTTGACTGACTTTATTTTTTATTTTTGAGACAAGGTCTCATTAGGTTGCTGAGGCTGGTCTTGATTTGCAATCCTCCTATTTCAGCCTCCTGAGCCTCTGGAATTACAGGCGTGCTCCCTTGCGCCTGGCAAAGCTCTAGATTTCTAAAGTTCAACTGCCAAAGGACAAGGTTTAGAGTGAGACTGATGTCTCAATTACAAAGCTCTGAGAGAACACATGGCTACCTCTAACACCCTGCCTTAGGCAGGAAAGGTACTTATAAATTTTTGTTGAACAAAATGGCCAACCTCTGCTCTATCCACTGGGTGTCATGAGCACTCACAGAGGCAAACACTTGTTTACTTCAGGGTTTGTTGATATAACTAAAGTAAATTAGTATGCTAAAGACACATGAATTCATACCTGTCTAAATTTAGCTCTTGCTTCTTTTTCCTTCATTCTTCCATGTGCAACCAAATAGTCAAATACTTCACCTATAATTGAGAGAAATAAAAGTAAGCAGAAGTCCTATTTCTGAGCATTAATTTTCCCAGAAATTGATAATGTTTAACTTTTAGCAATACTCTAAATTTGGGGGGTGGGTAACTGGGAATTGAACTCAGGAGTACTTAATCACTGAGCTACATCCCCAGCCTTTTTGAGACAGGGTCTCACTAAGTTGCTTAGCGCCTTATCAAGTTGCTGAGGCTGGCCTCGAACTTTTGATCCTCCTGCCTCAGCCTCTTGAGCTGTTCTGATTACAGGTGTGTGTCACCATGCACAGCTAATTTTTATTTTTTGATACAGGTATAAAGTTAGCCAGAAATACATGAAATCTGAACTAAACTAGGCTAAAGTTTATGGGTATTTAAGTTCACCAGTAAAATCTTTAAGCTGGAGAAAGTCTTAAAATTAAATTCTCATATGCTTAAATTATACAACTTTCATTTTATAGGTTTTTCATTTTACATGTTTTCAATATGCTTTAAAAAAAACTGAGCAATGAAAATGGAAAGTTAAAGCAGATTAAATTATTTGTGTTAAAAGAAGATATTCTCCCTGTTGGATTATGACCACAAAATATTTCCTGAGTGTGTTCATTCAGTCAACAAATATTTATTGAGTGCTTACTAACTGCCAGACACCGTTCCAGGCTCTGGAAAAATGCAACAGTGAGTTTGGTAAAGCCCCTTCCCTTGTGAAGTTTGCCTTTTAGTAGGGAGACAGACAGTGAACAAGCATGCACCTAGTACATGAGAGGACTGAAGTGTGATGCAGAAAAGGTGGGAATAAACAGGAAGTGTGTGCTTGCTTGCACTCTGCTGGCCACCTGAGAGAATGAACAATGAATGTAGTTCTCTGCAAAGAAGAGTCTATAGCAAATAAGAGAAGGAAGCAAGGTAGCCATGTGGCTAGAGAGGCATAAGCAAGGGGGAGAGGGCAGTCTCAGAGGACCAAGACTGCTGTAGGCTTTGGAGAAGACTCTGGCTTTACTCCATATGAGCTGAGAAGCAGGGATGAGAAAGTGACTGAACTCTTAAAAGGATCACTGGATGTTACAAGGGGGAAGAGTACGACAAGGGGGAAGGACAGAGGACCAACTGCAAGATCTGTGCAAAAATCAAGCCAAGCATGACAGTAACTGGGCCCAGAGTGGGATGTGCAGTGGTGATTGGCAGTAGGACTCAGGACATAATACAGGTGACACTGGCAGAGCTCGATGCTAGACATTCAAGTGCAATCCCTACACAGTGTTAACTCCTTGGGGAAGAGGAGATACCTCAGAGAACCCAGTATTAGTGTTAACTGCTCATCAATTTAGAATAAGAAAACATCACCTCTGCAATCCACAGAAACAATCCTCATTTTTAAAAGGAAGATTTTTTTGGGAACCATATCTACCTAACACATGAAAGGAAGACAGACCCCCATTAACTTAGTGAAGGCGTTTAACTAAAACATTCTGAGATTTAAAGTCATTCTAAATTATAAATGAGTACCTCTGGCTTTAAAACTATTGACCATAACTCTGAATAAATACATTTTAAATAATGCAAGGGCAAAAATATTTCCATGTTATCACTGGACTGCATGGTCTTTTAAAAAGGCTTTACATATGTTAACTTATACTACACAATGCATTTAACTACGATGAAGTATGAGCTAAATGTCAGCTCAGTAAAGTGTCAGCATTTCTAAGTAAATGACTTTTCTATTTGCAGAGAAGCATACATCAGCAAACAAATAGTTTGTGTTCCTATTATGTATATGGAAGGCAGTATGACTTAAAAACACTAGTGGGCTCACTTGCTGTCACAGAGGAACAATGACAAGGTCCAAATATGTCAGTATAATTTTAGCTGTAATTCCAAATGCAACGTAAACCTCTTCTGAGATTTCTGGAACCATAAAGCACACATACAATTACTAAGTTATAAGTAAGGAATCCAACTTATAAACCAGGAATTCAACCAAGATCTTTTTTGTCTTTATTAGAAATGTATTAACACTCAGATCGAACAGCTGAACTAAAAACATCTAAAGGCTATTTACCAGAGAAAAAAAGCAGAGTGGCACTCCTGCCCAGGCCAGGGAACACATAGTTGGTAGGCACTGGACAGAGCAGTTCAGAAAGCCCTTAGCTCTAGTTCACATTCCACAACCAACTAGCAAGAGACCCCTGGCAGAGGACAATCTTTTGGAGACTAGTCTCTGTAAAAATTAGACAGCTGTCCTGGGTTATTTACTTCTCTTCTTTTTTCTTTTGCCCTGGATGATGATTTCTAAGATTCTTTGCAATTCTATAATTCTACCAAATCAAAAGGTACCAAGCTGGAGGAGAAGGGGTAGTCAATTTATGTTTTAAAATAAAAAAATTTTTGTGGGCTAGGGCTGTAGCTTAGTGACAAAGCCCCACACCTGTGAGGTATTGGGTTCAATCCTCAGCACCACATAAAAATAAATAAGATATTATGTACATCTACAACTAAAAATAATGAAAAAAAATTTTTTGTGTGTGTGTGGTGCTGGAGGCACCTCGAGCAAACTAGCCAAGAATTCTACCACTGAGCCACACCCCAGTTCAAGGGTAATCAATTTAATGAAGCTTTTGTTGTTTACTTGTCCTAGAGCTCGACAGTGTTTGCTGAGGTTGTTACAACAACCTAATTGATGAAGTGCTGTTATAAATGCTGAGGGCTGTCAGCATGCTCACTGTGCAGCTCCTGGACATTTTACTCCTTTGGTCATATAGTCAAAGAGGGTCACTGGCTGGATTCACAAACTATCTTTTCCAAAGTCCATCTTTTTCTACTAAACATGATGCTTCTCAAGACATTTTTGTCTTGGCCCTATGTAAGAGTAATCACTATGGCCTGGGCACCTAAAATAGGTGGGAACAGAAAGCCAAGACCAACAAACTGGAGAGATTACATGCTGTCAGGCGTGGCTCCAGCTGTGGCAGTGTGACTATGGTGAGCCTACCCAGTTTCCATTTCCTTAATGGTAAAAGCCTTGGCACTTACTGCTTGACCATGTCACAGAGTTGCTATGAAAGTCAAAGAGGCCAGATAGAATAAGCACCTAGGACAAGACCACACAAATGAGGAGGTTTTGAGGGTTACTCTCTGTGGTTTGCCTGTGGGCTAAGCAAGTGCTAGAACTCCATACCGATTTTTGTTTCTGATTAACCTTCAGCTCTTCCTACTGCTCCTCGAGTTTGAAAATCCCAACAAAATTCCCAAATGGCAAATTTAAAATATACAATTCAATTTGGAGTACAAAAGAGTGGTGTCAGAGGTATGCCTACAATAATTCTTTCTTTCCCAAAACAGATTTATAGTCTTTTAACTTTAATGGTTAACTTGCTACAATGAGGCTGTGATTCAACTTTCTATCCTCAGGTTTTGTAACCTTGATCAAAGTTTAACAATAAAATAAAACTATGATCCTGTAGAGTAAAAATGGATATATCTCCAGGAGTTTATAATTTCACAAATTCAGCCTAATTCTTATTTGTTTAGTATCTACTATGTGCTTATTATTGGCACAGTGCTAGAAGCAGGGAACACAAAAAGATGAATGGGAAAGCTTCTGCACTACGTGGGCAGAAGCCCCATCAACCTCAACCCTGAAATGAGAGTTCTATAAAAGACGGCAGCTACATTCATGCACTGAAGACAATATCTAGTTTTTACATCCTGGTAGGCAAATAATTAGTAGCATTTAATCTTCATTTTAAAGAAAATCAGTCATCTATACTGTAACCAACATTTCTGGTCTTTGCAAAGAGGGATATCAATGACTTAAAAATCTGATAAAGCATCCAACATGTAGTACACATTTTTTCTCAATATGCTAACATGTTCATATATCAAAGAACTCAAAACACTTGTGATTAACAAAATATATACAAACACACGCACATACAGGGAGGAACATTACTCGACCTTAAGGAGGAAGGAAACTCTGACACATGCCATGGTGCAGATAACCTTGAGGACATTACGCAAAGTGAAGCAAGCCAGGCACAAAGGACAAACATTGCATGATCCCATGATTCCATTGCTACCTAGAGTAGTCAAACTCACAGAGATAGGAAGTAGAAGGCTGGCTTCCAGGGACTGAAGAAGAGGGAAATGGGCTGTTAGGGTTTAGTGGGTAAGGGTATGGCTGTAGTTTGGGAAAACAGAAAAATTTCTGGAGATGGATATTCATGAGGTATAAACAACAATGTGAATATACTTAATGCCACTGAATCATACACTCGAAATTGATAAGAATGGTAAATATTATGTGTTGTATATTTTACAATGCAAAAATTCAGGAACTTGGATATCATTAATGCTAATAGTGAAACATTTACTGCAATCCACAGAACTGCTAAGAGTCAGTTTTTCTGGCTCCTACCCTAGAATATTATGACTGGATGTTAAATGAAACCTTAATGATTATCCCTATGGGCAGCACAGCTGTGCAGTCTTTTCAAAGAGGAGAAAAACAACCCTGATTCACACAGATGTGCTTACCTCCACTTGCATACTCCATGATTAAGTAGAGTGTTTTTTCAGTTTCAATGACTTCGAACAACTTCACTGGGGAAGGGGAGAGGATGCAAGAGAAAAAGAAACAAATATCTGTAAGCATAAACTATGCACATACAAACTTCAACTATGAGAAGCCAATTTTTCCCCCTTAAATATTTTAACAGTTGGTCTCTAAAATAATGCTTTCAGGGAATTTTTACCATACTAAAACAAAAGTTTTTATAAAGATAAAGAATTCCATAAAAACAAAGACTACTTATGGGGCTGAGATGCTGCCAGGGTGCTGCCAAGTGTATGTGCTCTATTTCCTCTATCCCTGTCACTGTCCTTGATGACTGTGTAGGCCAGCTACACTCCTAGCACCCTACCACTCATGCCTACTTCTCTCAGCTAGCAGATGTGGCCTAGATCTACTCCAAGTGTGAGTCTGCTCACTTGTCCTCAGAGCCTGAAAAAGGTGATTCCACCTCAGACTTTTGCTGTTTGTGGAGCTTCTGGTAACTCTCAAAGAATAAGGTTTCTTTATCATTATGCTGAGGCCAGAAACAGAAAAAGATAGAAGGGATTACAAGGAAATTAACTGAAAGAACTTTTTTGAAGAAGAATGATTTTTAGGGGGTTAGAGTAATTTAGCTATAACCAGTTGTTGTCACAGATTGAAGTATATCTCTAAAACTATCGAGTCATCATTTTACATATTTATGCTGTTATACTGTCTTTAAATTTATCCAAAAGAGAGGTATACTCATCTGTTACAATGTAGGTCATTTTTTTGATGCCTTAGCAGAATATCAAAGTCAAAGTTCACAATGGCACAGTCAGGAAATGTCAGATGAACTGAACTCAGATATATTAAGATTGTAAGAAAAACCATTTAGGAATGTTAAGGTATATGTGTTGATAAACAAGCAACAAAAAAATGAAATCCCTTTAATATGCTAATGCAAATTTTAGCTCTTCTGGGGAAGTTTTTTTTTTGTTTTTGTTTTTGTTTTGTTGCTGGGGATCAAACCAAAGGCCTCACACATGCCAGGCAAGCTTTGTACCACTGAGCCACATTCCCAACCCTTGAAAAATTACTTTAATGTAATAGAAATTTAAAAAAATTTTTAAATTTAATATCAAAGATATGTCATTTAGTAAGTAGGAAACTCTATAACCAGGATACAATTTAAATAATTAAAGGATAAATTAATATGTTCAGGTTAGTTCTAGGTAACAGTGATAAAGTTTTGTTTTGTTGGTGAAAAACTGAAATGTGAAGCTCAGAGTTGGCTGGCTAACCTCAAAGGGTTGAAATGAAAAGGGAAAAAAGGAGGCTTTCTTCCCATTGTTACATTCCTTGTGATCTTTCTTCTCTTCAAGCATACAGTTCACTGATTTCTGAGACATGCATTTGTTTCACATTTTAATTACTATCCCCTGACATCAGGATGATGGGTTGGGAGCATTGTCCTTCTACTCTTGTGCCTAGATGTTCACAGGCTGTCCTTAACACTAAACATCACCCCTCTCATTTACTATGTTTAGATTACAGGAGCTACTATTGTATAAAATGCAGTTATATTATTTAAAAAGCTCTATTATGATGTATATGACAATAAAATTTTCACTGGGATACATGTACAGTGGGGTCAGATTAGATACTTTGCACATTTACTCTTATTCCAACAATTACTATGAGGGCAGGAAAACCATATTACTTCCTCATTTTCAAACACCTGGTAGTGTTGTGTACACAGAGGACACATAAAACAAATATCTGCTTTATAAAAATTCCTATAAAAATGTTTTTTTGTTTTGTTTTGGTAGTACTAGGAATTTGACCCAGCAGTAGTTGACCACTGAGCTACATCCTCAGCTTTTTTATTTTGAGATAGGGACTCACTAAGTTGCCAAGGCTGGCCTCAAACTTGTGATCCTCAGCCTTCTGAGTTGCTGGGATAATAGGTGTGCACCACTGTCCCTGGCCTCTAGTATCCCTCTTTGAAATATGACTCAGCATACAAGTATATTTGTAGGAATATAGTCACAGCAAAAAAGTATATTTTTGAAAATATTATTCTGACTTCCTATAATTCCATCCTACTAATGAAATAATTATATTTTCTAAAAATTAAAAACTTAGGTAATTGTAGTTTGACTATGGATGTTCCTACTACATTAAAACTTTAAATTCAAATGTTCATTTAATGCCTGAGCTTTTTAATCTTTTAACCTTTAATTAATTCAGTAATTTTGAAAAGTTAACACAAATGATCAACTTGTATACATATTTCATTAAAAGTGTACCTGGGCTGGGGGTTAGGAAGGAGTCTCCTATCACTTTGGGAATACCTGTTTAGCTTTATGACATACTTTTCAAGAATGCAGTTAGACCCAAAAATATTTAAGAAAGCAGAAAGTACCTATGTTTGGATGATTTAAAATCTTCATTATTCTTACTTCTCTGAAGAGCTAAAAAAAAAAAAAAGAAAAAAAAAAAAAAAAAGACAACCCCTCAAGTTATTAAACATACTCCACTGTTGCAACAGAAATTTAAATTTCTCTTAGCTGCTGATTCATTGCTAACGTTTATTGTCCCATACCTAAGACAAACATGAAAGTCTGGAGTAACCTTAAAATAGGTTTGTAACCTATTACTGAACATTTCCAAATACTTCCATTTATGGACAACAGCAGTGGTACCAATGGGGAGAGTACCACACTTTGAATTTTTTTTTTTTTTTTGTGGTCTAGAAAACATAAGATCAGACTTAAGTCTAATCACAGGCTAAATCGCAGGTTAAAGTTTAACTGCTAAGTTGTTGAGGCTGGCCTGTGATTAAACTTGGTTTGATTCAGCATCTGTTCAGGAGTTACAATTCTGTAAATCAAAACTTATGCAGTCCCATGACCTGTATCATGAGCATATGAGACTGACAACTCCAAAGGGTTATGTGACAATATTCTGAACAAAACCAACATGGGAAATCCTCACTGGAGATGATGGGTCATGCAGCATGGAGGCCGTGGTAGAGTGCTACATTAGGGACTCTCATGAGCCAGGCCTCCCTGGGCACGCAGTTGTGCAGTACCCCTTTCATGCTGAATGAAGACTTGGCTCTGTTACTGGCTTTGGTCAATGCAATGTTAGATTTGAAGCAAGGAGGGGGTGGATAAAATGCTTGGGCATTACAGACTGCTCTCTTGGACTGATATAAAGCAGCTAGTCTAGCCTCTTTGATGATGAAAGGTAGTATGTACAAAGAGGGATCCACTGTCCCTGCCAACCTGCCAGCTGAAAAGAGTCATACCAGTAAACCCAGGTGAGACCTCCAAGTTGGATACCATACCAGGACAGATGGGGATGCTGCACTTAGAATTGAGCCCTGCCCGTGGCCTGGCAGTCCAATACCTTGCAGCTTCTGTCCTTCCAACACCCATGCCAGGCACCCTGACTCCTTTTAGTTGCTAGAACATGCTAAGTTCTTTTAAGTCTCTTCTTTTTACCCTTCAAGTCTCAGGGAGATTCTCTGAAGCTCTGGGTAAATGTCCTTTGTTTTACAGCAGAGCCATCTATTCACTTTTTCCTTAGAATATCTTTTAGGTTGTGATTATGCATTTTTGTGTACTATTTATTAACCACTTTGTCATCCACAGGAGCTTGAAATCAAGCCTGGCACACAACAGAACACATTTGTTTGATAAAAGCCTGTAGGAAAGCACTAAATACCAAGAAGTGTGGTTTGAGCCTGCCTCCTTGGCATTCTAATGGACACATAGCCTCAATCCTGATAGGAGAATGAATGCTTGCTACAGAGCTGTTGCTACTCTGCTTGCTGGCAGGAGTGCAGGTCAAATGAAGGCAATTATTTTTCAATTCCTACTAGTAGTGCAGCAGAATTGAAACAAAGTGAATCAAAGTCAAGATCAGGGGAAAGATGAAATATAGAAATTCAAGGGGGGAAGAACGTCTGTCTAGAGATTTATGCAGGACTTAAAAAGGATGTCTACCTCTGAACAGGGGGTTCATGCGCTCTTTGTAAGTGAAGATGGAGAGATGTGACTAATTCAGGCATTTAAGGAAGACCAAGTGATCCCATTCTGACCAAAGCAGTGTGTTTCCAGGTGGGGACTCCCGGCTACCTGCACCACTCAACAGGGTGCTTGTGACAAAGTACAGATTCCTGGCCCTACTTATCATTCCATGTGAAATGGGGTATGAGAATCTTTGTGTGTGTGTGTGTGTGTGTGTTGTGTTTTCTAGGGACTGAACCCAGGGCTTTGAACATGCTAGCCAAGTGCTTTACTACTGAACCACATCCCCAGCCCTTATTTTCGGTTTGTTTTATTTTGAGAAAGGGCTTCATTAAGTTGTACAAGCTGGTCTTGAACTTGTGATGCTCCTGCCTCAGGCTCACAAGTAGCCACCATATCAGGCAGAATCTTACTTTTCAACAGGCACCTCATGTGTGGTCGTTTCAAAATATGTCCATAATTCTTCCCCTTAAAAGGTAGAGTTACTGGGGATAGTCATGCATGCCTATAATCTTATCATCTAGAGGCTGAGGTAGAAGAATCACAAGTTTGAGGCCAGCCTGGGCAATGTGGCAAGATCCTGTATCAAAAGAAAATAAAAGAAAAAGGTCTGGAGGGCTTACTAGCATGCACAAGGCCCTTCAATCCCCAGTATGGGGGTGGGGCAGAGGGCAGGGCTAACAGGAGTTACTTGCTCCTAAACAACAGAATATGGCAAAAGAAAGGAGGGTGGGGCTTTGGAGGTCAACAAGGTCCCAGACAGTACTCCCTCCTTGTTCTCAGACTGCTTGATTGAGCATCATAAGGACATTCAAACACCACTGTGGACAGGCCCATATGGCAAGGTAGTAAGGGAACATGCCCCCAATCAGTGATGAACTCAAGTCCCAGCAACAGTCACATGAGAGAGCCCTCTAGCAAACATCTGCCAGCACCAAGCAAGCCTTCTAATGGTGGTAGCTGGGCTTACATCCAACCAAAATCTCTTGAGACGCCAAGTCTGAGCTACTTGTAAAGACAACACATAAAAGTTGAGAATTGCTATGTTGAAGCAGGAACCAAGGATTCATGATAATACATCATGAAGGGGAGAGAGAACAAGAGAGAGCATGAGAGAGAGGAGAAAGAGAGAGGGCGGGTGGGCTTGTACAAACTTAGATCTGTAGGCAGAAAGGGCAGCAAGAGTTTGTAACAGGGTAGGGTCGGAACATGTTTCTCTATCAGAATTATGTACTAGGCAGAAACTGGCAAGTGGCAAATGAGTTAATAAATCCTATGCCAAACTACACAAGGACAGGCAGAGGCAGAAGCTGATAGTCACCCAGTCCCTCCAGTGTCTCAAGTAGAGGATTCAAATCTATGATATCATCTAAATCCTATAGGCTAAAGGGGGATATGATCATCCCTACTTCACAGTGAAGGAAGATAAGAAAGGCCAAGGATTTGTCCAGAGACTTGAGTTGTTGGTACTCAAAGATCCATGCTCTGAGGCTGCTGCCCTGGAAACTGACAACCAAATAATTAAACAACTTACAAATTATACACTGCTGATACAGAAGATCAAGAGCAACTGGTGGGCTCTGTGACAGAAGCTTTGTAGAAACTGATAATTTGCATACAAGAAAGATAAAAATGCCAGATATTTCACAATCTGTGAACCTGAGAGCTGGAGATCATTAAATGTGAACAGGTGATCTCTTCAAAGGCTTAGTTCACTGAGTGAACAAGAATAACAATAAAAAAAAAAAAAAAAAATTGACGAGAACACTTAAAAAATGTGAACAGGAATAATTTATTAAAAGGGAAACATGCACTTTAAGTTCTTAGAAGGACTGTACAACATACTTTTAAGTTTTGTTATCTATCTACATTTCCTTTTCAATTTATTTTAAAGAGATACTAGTTGGAAAAAAAAAATAACACAGAAATATATAAAGTTAAAGAATTCTTCCCTCACTGATCTGCATCCTTGACACATTTTCACTTACCTTTGAAGGCAAGTACAGGATCCTGGTGATGGGAGTATCAAGGACCCTAAGTCTATAGTACCAGAGGAGTAAAGAAATGTTCCCATAGCCAGGACTTGGTATGCACAGGTGTTATCTTTGGAAAAAGACAGTTTTACCAACAATAGCAAATTAAAACGGTATTTAAAAGCGCATGGGGGAGTTACAGATACAGCACTGATCTAAATCACATGCCATGTATTTAGGTTCCCTTCTCCAGATGTATAGGTATAGAACAGAACAGGCCAGGGCTGCTGAGTGGCAGGCTGAATGACACCTCAGGTGCTAGAAATCACGGCAGGAGACACAATGACAACCAGCTTCTTCTTACCAGGAAGTAGGCAGCACAAGCACATGCCCTGCTCCTGGCCTAAGCACACCAACTCCTACAGCCTGCCCATTCAGGTTTCTTCCCCTCCTCTGTCCTGGTGGAAGCTGGCAGCCTATTTTCTGAGAAGGCTGAATCAGAGCACCTAGGCACGGGGACCCCATCCTGAAAATAGGAGCCCACTGAGTGGTGACATACCCTCTGTACCCACTTTCTTTGCATGCCTCTCAAGACTCTTCCAGCCCTTCTTGCATCATATTGAAAAAGAAACTGGAGAGAAAAAAAAAAAAACAAAAAACAAAAAACAAACAGCTTAAATGAAAAATATAAATATGGACATTCTAGTACCTTTCAATGGAGTGACTTAATCTCTGCCTAGTCACCTATTGTCCAGTGCTCATGTATGTAACAGCTCTGAGCTTCTTCTGTGTCTTGCTCTCAGCCAATAGTCTTGAAATATTTGTGATTAAAGAGAACAGAAAACCAGGTGCCATGGCACATGTGTGTAGTCCCAGGAATGTGGGAGGCTGGGGCAGGAGGACAGCAAGTTTGAGGTCAGCCTGGCCAACTCAGTGAGACCCTGTTTCAAAAATAAAGGCTGGGGGTAAAGCTCGGTTGCAGAGTGCCCCTGGGTTCAATCCACATAATCCCAACAAACAAACAAACAAACAAACAAAGAAGGAAAAGGAAAACCAGAAGAAGAAACAGGATTACTTCAAATAAAAACAAATTGCAGTTGGTGTTTTTTTAAATGAAAGTCTATTTTTTTTTAACTTTATTTATTTTTATGCAGTGCTGAGGATTGAACCTGTGCCTCACATGTGCTAATAAGCAAGTGCTCCAGCACTGAGCCACAGTCACATCCCCAGCTGGTGTGTTTAAAGATTTAGAAATGAGGAAGAAATAATAGCAACTATCACATTCACAAAAAAAGAACATTATGCACCAAGGAAAGGTTACTCATTTGGGGATGAACTGTATTGAAGAAATTCAATGAAAGGGTTTGAAAGCAATCAATGATATCTCTTAGAAAGCAGTACAAATTCAGGGGTGAAAATTAAGACTGGATATAAAAACTTGGAAGTTCGATGTAAGAGGGTGCAGTTTATGATATAAAAGAATATTCTGGAGGGGAAACTATCAGGGACTAACCAGAGGTTGGCAGAACTGCACTGTATCGAATCCAACAGCAAGGCTCAAGAGTGCTCAGTGTAGTAAGCACATCTGATCTGGCTGTCTCTTCCGACTTACTAAGCTACACGTCACCTGAAGAGTAAATTTTAGTCTCCTGTGTTTCTAATGTAGCTCAGGTTTTTACCTTAAAATGGTCATTGTGAAGTGAACCAGACTAATCACCTCTGATGAACAAATGTGTGTATGTGCTGTGGGAAAGAATGTGTACAAGTATGGAAACTCCATACTGCAGAGCAGCAAGGAAAGGAGAGACAGGTCACAACCAGTGCACATGAAAACCCATGCAACTGGATCCCTGCCTCTTAACATACATGACTTTCAGGTGATTTAAAGATTATAAAACCTTGAAGACAACAGACAAGAATGACAACAGGTTGGCAAGAATTTCTTAAGAAAAGTAACAAACCCCAAAAACTACAAACCATAAGAGAAATTCAATTGCATTGAAACTAGGAACCTTTCTGAAAGTTTTCACCATAAAAAAATGATAAAATGTGTGAGGTGACAGATGTATTTAACCTTATCTAAATATTACAAAATGCACACAAGCATCAAAATATCCTATTAGTATGTAATATTTTAATGCTTTACCTATCAGTTTAAAAGTAAATTTTAAAAATGGTTAGCCTGGCGTGATGGCTCACACCTGTAATTCCAGGGACTCAGGAGGCTGAGGCAAGAGAACTGCAAGTTCAAGGTCAACCTGAGCAACTTAGTGAGGCTCCTAAGCAACTTAGTGAGTCCCTGTCTCAAAATTAAAAATAAAAAGGGCTGGGGATGTAGCTCAGTGCTTAAGCACACCTGAGTAAAATTCCTATCACCCGCCCTGCAAAAGAAAAGGTTATAAAAGATAACAAACAAAAATACTAGGAACCTTTTCTTTTCACTGAAAATATCAAGAAAGTGAGAAAATAAACCATCAAGTGGCGAATATTTGCCACGTACAACAGTATTCAGAATATAAAATGACCTAAAAGGAGTAAGGGAAAAATCCACTAGAAATTAAAAAAACAGCTGGGCACAGTGGCACACACCTGTAATCCCAGTTACTCAGGAGGCTGAGACAAGAGGATCCCAAGTTCCAGGTGAGGCAACTTCCTTGGGGAAAAGTAAAAAGGGCTAGGGGTGCAGCTCAGTGGTAAGAGCACCCCAGGGTTCAACCCCCAGTACCACACAAACCAAAATAAAAAACAAAACAAAACAAAATAAAAACCTGAACAAAAGACTTAGGCAGGCACTCACAAAAGAAGAAAGGCATGCACAGATGCAACCTCACCAGCAACAGTGAATTAACGTTAGAACAAGATATCAGTTTTATACCCACCAGAATGGTGGCAAGAATTCAGAAATCAGAAAAAAATCAAACTTTGACAAGGATGCACTATTACTTGCACCCTCTCATCTATGCCACTAGTGGGACTAAAAATTAGCACAACTACTCTAGAAATAATTCTGTCTCTAATGAATGAGGATGTGCACACCCTGTGAGCTAAGATTCCACTCCTGAGTTGGCGTCCTTAAGAAACTCTAGCACAAGTGTGTCAGGGCACATACAGAATGGCTGGCAGCATGTTTGTGATACAGACAGCATCAGCAATCCAAAGGCCCCTGAACCACAGTGTGGATAACACATGTGGCTCATTTACATGTAATTTTGAACATGGACATAGCAGTGAAAGAAGATTACAGAGTACAGTGCAGGCGGGCAGAAAAAGCAAACGCAAACAGAAAAAGAATGTGTAGCACGATTGCACTTATATACCACAGGTGAATTTAGGAATTCTCCTATATACACTGTATTGATGGGAGAACCACATGTGGTAAAATTACAGATAAGCAGAGAAAACAGTAACTCAAAATTCCTCTTAGTGGTTACCTGGTTGGTGGGAAATGAAGAGGAGGCTCAGGCTGGGGAGGGCTCACTAGGGCACTGATTTAAGGACAATGGTGAAGATCTGTTTCTTGAGTCACATGGTATGTGGTTGTTCATTTGATATACATGTAAATGTACACATTTACCCCCTAAATATGGAATGTTCCTTTGTACAGTACTTAATAAAAACTAAAAACTCAATTAAAAAAAAGTTGCTTAGATTCATTTGATTAATAAAATGAAGCACATTTTTTAAACATTAAGAGTAGCAGTGGCTGGAGGTGGTGGCAGAAGCCTATAATCCCAGCAACTCAGAAGCCTGAGGCAGGAGGGTTCCAAGTTTGAGATCAGTCTAGCAATTTAGTGAGGTCTTAAGCAACTTAGAGAAACTGTCTCAAAATAAAAAACAAAAAGGGCCGGGGATGTGGCCCAGTGGTAAAGCAGCCCTGGGTTCAATTCCCAGTACCAAAAAAGAGTAGTAACAATGTTTGTTTTTTTGTGATCAAATATTTCAAAAACAAACCATGCAATTCCATCCCTCAAACCTGAGGTTCTGGTGGTCAAGCTTCCTAGGATCAGTGCAACACCAGGAAAATTAATTTAGTATTAAAATAAATTTAGCACTAACGAAACAAACAGATTTAATGGGCATCTACCACATGTGAGTTGAGTGTCAATACAGTCCTGCCATGGGGAAGATGAACACGGAAAGGAAGCTATGTGGAGTTAGGATGAAGCTGATTCTGGCTCAGTCATGTACTCACTAGGTGCTGAACAAGCTTTGAAACTGTAGGGCTTCAACCTACTCATCTATAGAACAGATTAATAAAATAACCATATCATAAGACGACTGTGAAAAGGACATGAAAAGATGCAGGTTAAAGGTACAGTTACTAAGAAGTTTACCTCTAGAGCCACACTAGCTGGTTCCAGCCTGGTGCCACCACTCCCTGAGTCTAGGTGACTGAACTCCAATGGTCCTGTTACCCTGCAGTGGAGGAACGCCCCATGCAGAGAGCATGGAACAGCACCTGTACAGAATAAGCACTAGATACAGAATGGGAATTTGAGCTGATGTCACTGTTGTTATCTCCTGGTTCCAAAGGTCTAATCTGTGTCGCATTTTTTTTTCGAGTTGCAAATGGGTCCATGCTATACTAAGTTTAACTCACTTAAAATAATTGTTCTTTGGTGACTTTCCTAAAATAGCATAAAGAACCTATGCTATCTAATAAAGCAATATTCTAATACATTTAATTCATAACCTATTCTAAATAACAAGATGTATTATGTCTTGCCAAAAGAAAATAAGTCTGGCAACAAATTTAAAAGTTCTCTATAAAGAAGCAGCAAAACTGAAGTTTATTTTCTTCCATTTCTACTACCTCTTGAGAAATCCAGAAGTAATAAATCATACATTTTTGTTCTCAGGACTTTAAGGATGTACAACTATGGCGTGTATTGCAATATTCCCCATTTGTATTACTTGGCCAGATTCATTGCAATGACCAGAATGCAGACACCATATTGAAAATAATAGGCAGGGACTATTTTAACTACTTGTGTTAACAACATGAATTGTTGGGTTGCTAAATGTCAATATAAGACAAGGACAGAGGGAGGTAAGAAGAAAGAAGAGAAGAAGAAAAGAGATGAACCCCTGTTCAATGACTCAGATTCCCTCCATGACCTGTACTTCAGCTGGTAGGGAAAGGTCTAGACGCCAGGTGTCACAGGAGTTCCTGAGAGTTCCAGGAGATAGGGAATATTTAACAGTGGAGTTGAGGCATTCTGTGAGGTGTTCAGAACTGGGGACTGCAGTCATTCTCACCAGTTGTGCTCTGGTTATCACTACGCCCCTACAACCACCCAGCCAGGACTTCTAGAGAGGAAAGTACTGGAGCTGTGAGGGAAGTGTTTATTTCTGTTTTATTTTGGAACTCCACAAATGATTCCAACATGCAGCAAGGGCTAAAAACTACCAGTTTAAGGAAACTGAAGCAACAGTGCCCTAAATACCACAGAGATGGCAGCAGTAAAAGTAATCATACTGCAGACCACATAAAAATTGTGAACTGGTTCTCTCTCTGCCTTCAAAGCAGACAGGTCCCCAACTACCCCACAAATAAGATTCCCTAGAGCCAGGCATGAGGATCATAAGTTCAAAGTCAACTCAGCAACTTAGTGAGGCCCTAAGCAACTTAGCAAGATCCTGTCTCTAAATAAAAAGGGCTGGAGATGTGGCTCAGTGGGTAAGTGCCCCTGAATTCCATCCCCAGTACAAAAAAAGAAAACCTAGAATGCCAAAAAGGTCACTAATATTACAGAGCTCTAAACACCAATAGTGGTTCTAAAACACTAGCCTTAAAAAGAGTAAAGTGAGTGTAAGTAGGATCTCCCTACAGAAGACCCTGATGAGATCTAGTCAATAATGCTTCAAAAACATACAGCACCTTACTGTGCATCCTGCATATCCTTATGCTTAATAAATTTGTAAATTTAGTAAATTTGGTTAATTTTTTTTAAAACACAGGGATTTTCCTTTCTCACTAAAAGTTCAGATTTAAGAATAGTAGCTGAAGCCAGACATGGTGGAACATGCTTATAACACCAACTACTTGGGAGGCTGAGGCAGAAGGATCTCAAGTTTGAAGCCTACCTGGGCAATTTTGGGAGGTCCTATCTCAAAATAAAATTTATAAAGGTATGGGGCTGTAGCTCAGTGTAAAGTGCTTGCCTTGCACATGCAAGGCATTGGGTTCAATCCTCAGTACCACATAAGAAAAAAGAAATATATATATATGATGTCCATCTATAACTAAAATATATTAAAAAAAAAAAAAAAAGATTCCTTAGGGTGCTTGACTAGCATGTGTCAGGCCCTGAGTTCCATCCCCAGCACTGTCTCCCTACACCCGCTACCCCCCAAAAAAAGTCCCAATAGAAAGGAATTATGGTAGAAAGTCAATTACTCTTAGCAAGAATCATCAAACTCAGTCTGCACAGTGGTACAAACCTATAATTCCAGTAGCTCAAGAGGCTGAGGCAGGAGGATATCAAGTCCAAAGATAGCCTCAGAAACTTAGGGAGGCCCTAAGCATCTTAGCAAGACTCTGTCTCAAAATAAAAAATAAAAAGGGCTGAGGATGTAGCTCAATGGTTAAATGCCCCTGAGTTCAATTCCTAGTATTAAAAAAAAAAAAAGAAAAAAAAAAAATCCATCCAACTCAGGTAAGAAAAACAACTGTAAGTGAGGAATAAACTAAGTCTATGTTGAGGGAAATTCCTCTAGTGGCCAAAAGGCTGAGGGCTGAGACTAGCTATTCTGGAGAAGAGAAAATTCAAGAAAATCCAAAATAGTAACCTCAAGGGGCTGGCCAGGTTTGGATAGTAAATTTTGCCTCTATACCTCCAAATGGCAAAATAGAGAATAGTGTTACAGAAGTTTCTAGAAGACAGATGTTGGTCTATAGCAGGGAGGAACTGTCCAGTAACAAAGCTGCTGAACACTGAACAAGATGCTGTGGGAAGGATCCATTCCTGGATGTGCTTAAGGCTGACTAACAAACCAGCCATCACAGAACTATTTCTTAAAAATTAATTATTTTATTAACATTACAAATTTCTTGCTTTTAATTAGGTGATTCCAGTTTAAGAAAAAGATGGGCCAGGCATGGAGATGCACACCTGCAATCTTAGTAACTCAGGAGGCTGAGGTAGGCAGGTAGCAAGTTTGAGGCCAGCCTCAACAACTTAGTGAAGCCCTGTCTCAAAATAAAAGGGGCTGGTAGAGCATCTGGGTTCAGTCCCCACACCCCTGATAAGTGTTTAAACTGGATGTATCACAGGTTAGTGATAATTAAGTTTCTGCCACAAGAAGACAGAATCAGGACCTCTAGAGCCTGTGGTTGGTACTCCTCAGGCTATGTGTCCTCCACTGTACCTTACCAAAACCCCTGTGCCAAGTTCTGCAGTGAGGGCTGCAAGGTGTTCTTCCTCTCCTGTTCATCTGATATGGAAGACTCTTTGGGTCTCTCAGGACCCAGGGAGAATCTTACTGTATATCACATGGGTTGACCCGGAGTCAGCTGACTTATCTGACTTATTGGAGTCTCCCACAATTTGGTTCAGGAGGACAAGGATGCTTCCTAAATGGATTTCTAAGAGGATGCTCCTACAACCCTACTTGTCACCTGAGGCTGCTAGATCAGGGCACAACTGCCATTGAAAAGTCAGTTTCTTATAGTTCCAGGAGGTGGGGACCCACAATACATGCAGGGTGCAAGAAAGCACTGGAGTGAGTCAGGAGGCAGAAGGTGTCAGAGAAAAGCAAGGACAAGGATCTTGGGCACAATGGGCCATATCTCCTGTCCAGAAGGCCTTTATTATGATTTCTGTGGGAAAGGCAAGGCACAATAATACTTTGGGCAGGCTGTGGGGTGCAGGAGCTGTCTTTGGTTGCCTGGTGCCTGACTCTGGGTGATTAGGGCAAAGGAATACTGCCTCCTGGAGTGTGCTAGCCAGATAGAGGACTGGTGCTTTGAAGTATGGGCTCCAAATCAGCTGGTTGCACACTGAAAAGCACACCAGGGCAGTAGTTTGTTATCTCTAGGAATCAGCTCTCCCTGGGAGGGGACAGCAAGGCCCCACACACTGGAGCATCTAGATTACAGAAAAAAATAATACAGTTAATGTGCTCTGCTCTACTTTTCTTCATAGCACTTATTTGACATTGCATGTGTATTTGTTGCTGCTCCCCACTAATGTCTATTCCATGAGGGCAGGAACTTCATTTTTGTTCAGTGTTATATCTGTGGTGCACAGAACAGTGTGTGACATACAGCAGGTGCTTAGTGTTTGAATGAATGAATAAATAAACAAACCTGGATAAAAACATGGCTTTTCCAGTGTTTGGAAGGGGAGGTAGGGCACAAGTCCCTGTTAAGTACTTGAAATATTCCCCCAAATTTGAAACTATTAACATTCTTCCTTTTTTTTAACAATACCTTTCTTTATTTAGGTTCTGGGGATTGAACCCAGGGGAGCTTAACCACCTGGCTTACGCCACATTCCCAGTCCTTTTTATATTTATTTAGAGACGGTCTCACTGAGTTGCTCAGAGCCTTGCTAAATTGCTGAGGCTAACTTTGAACTTGGTTTCCTGAGCTGCTGGGATTACAGCCTATCTCTTCTCTCCCTCCCTCTCTCTCTCTCTCTCCCTCTCTCCCTCTCCTTTTCTCCCTATCTATCTATTTATTTATATGTGGTGCTGAGGATGGAACCCAATGCCTCACACATTTGAGTCAAGTACTCTAACACTGAGGTACAACCGCAGCTCCTTAATGAAGATTTTTATAGCTACCTCAATGGAAGACAAGTCATTTCCCATTCAACTTTCTGTAAATCCGAATTAGGGGAATTTAATTAATTATGGTAAGGCAGCATAAGGAAGTGGAAAAAGTCCACATTTTGGAGTCAGTCCAAGATTTCTATTTTTGCATCACTTACTAGCTAGAGGACCTGACTACATCAACTCGTTAGTCTGTTTCCCCAGAGGAAAATGAAAATGGCAATGATATCCACCTACCAAAGGTGAAGATGAAAGAAGTCTATCAGACTAGCTAATGTGAAAAGTTCAGGGCTTGTAAGGATAAGGGCAAGGGAGGCACATTACCTGACAGCAATGAACTCCTGTGCTAATGATCCAGCCTGTTACCTACTGTCAGTTCTCTATCACCTCAACTGTAACAAACCTGCTTGACTCAATGCCAACTCCACCTATTATATTATAGGTGGAGTTCTAGTTAAGAGAGGTTAAGAGGGCTCCCTTTTCTGAAGAACAGAATTGACCTCATGAAGTTATGAGTAAAAAACTCAGAAAAGTGCTCAGCATTCAGTCTGTACACAGACTAAATGTGCAAATGTTAACAAGTGTTATTATCAGTACAGCTAAGTCCTACAAAAGAGACCTATCTGGAATCTACTATTCAATTATTAAGCTTTACTTACTTCCTATGAGGGGGAGGTTTTTAAACAAACAACATTCTCCACCCTGAAGAAACCTAGCAAACAAAAACCAATTATTCAGCTGAGCACATGATAATGTCAAACACTCAGAGTCTTTATCTTGTGCCAGGTATTGTTCTAAGCTCTGCTATGGGCTTAGGATCTTACTTCTCAGTACAACCCTCTAAGGTGCTGTAATGAAGACAAAGGGAGGTTAGTGGCTCATCACACAGCTAGGCAGGCTGAAGCCTAGGTTTGCACTGATGCAGTCTAGCTGCTCCATACTCCTAAGCATCACTCTTGGGTTAACAGTCAGTTTATTCCCAAGACTGAAAGACAACATTAGGAACTTTAGATGGATTACCTCAGGTGTTCTAACAAGTCTTAATAAAGTCTAATATTTTTGAATAGGTATAAACATTTTCTTGAACTGAGCCATGATTTGCTTCTTAATGACAGACTTGGAGTTAATAAGACAATACTCAGTAAGACTACCTGGTATAATCAAACTGAACCTAAAAATAACTTAGACTAACATTTTTGTTATTCCTGATGTTTCCAAAACCATTATAGGTATACATTACAGAGTTCTTTAAAAGTTAGCTGTTTAGGAACAGAACAGTACCCCAGTAAAAATAATTAGAAGTTGAAAAGTACAAAAACAGTGGGGAAAAATAAATCACTTATAGAATCTACTGTTTATAAACTGGACGGCTGGAAAAACACATGGGAAAACTGAAGTGACTCAACTGTGGGATGATACCAACTTGCAAATATACAATCAACTCAGGTTTTTATATGCTTTTAATAAAGGCACATGATTCAATGTGCCAGTCTAATATTGTGAACTTGACATCATTTTAATACGTATGTTCAAATATTGCCTGAGCCAACCAGTGCACATCCTCTAGCAGTGGTAGTTCAAATGGACTGCATGGTGTTGCTGGCAGAATGTTCCTTAAAGTGAATTTATCTTCTAGGGCTGCTCCAGGGCTTTAAATCACCATCTAGAGAGAGAGAGAGAGCTGTTCCTGGTGCAAGTAAGATACAATTGCGGATGGAGCCAAGAAGAAAATAAGCTGTCAGAACATGCAAAGACAGGTGGCCGCCATGTATACTACCCTCTTGCTATTTTCCTATGGAAAAGAAGTTAATGAAAAAGAATTTGAAGTCCACATATAAGTAATGTTTCTAACATACAAGAGAAGAACTTATTATACACATGATTTAAAATAATGCCTTATAAACTGAATATATTACACTAATCAAGTTATTTGACTTGAATAGATCAAGCTTTGGGATAAGTCTTCGGCAGACAGTTCATACTTTATACCACAAACTAATCCTAAAGTTTTAATTACAAGATTATAATAAGTCAAAATTAATGTTGTACAAATATGCATAAACACACTATTGGGCTAACCAGACAACCTACCACGTACTAAAAATGATAATGGTGTGATCCAGAGTAATTTGCAATAATAAAGAATAACAGCGATTAAAAACTATGACCCAAAAAATGAAAAAAGCAAGCAAGAAAACATGAGGAAGGAAAGAATGCAGCTGACACAAGACTATGACAGAACTTCCTGGAAAACTTCTGGAGTTCCAGTTCTCTCTCCAGGCACACATGAGTTGGGGAAGATTTCTAACACTGCAGAACACTGAGTGAAGTCCTCAGTAAACCTTGTAACTTGAGTTCTGAATATTGCATTTTAATAATCCTTAAATGACTTATTAGAATTAAATCCTTAAATACATGAAAAAATTAAAGTTTGAGAAAACAGGTAAAATTCATTCTTTAAAACAAAGGACTAGGGCTGGGGTTGTAGCTCAGTGGTAGAGCACTTGCCTCGCATGTGTGAGGCACTGGGTTCGATTCTCTGCACCACATATAAATAAATAAAGGTTCTGTGTCCATCTACAACTAAAAAAAATTAAAAAATAAAAATTTCAAAGGACTAGAACACTGGGATTCGTCCCAGTGTTATGTTGAGAAACTTTTTATTTTTTTTTGCAGTACTGGGAATCGAACTCAGGCTCTTGTGCTTGCAAGGCAAGCACTCTACTAGCTGAGCTATCTCCCTAGCCCATGTTGAGAAACTTCAATGCCCATTCTGGGCTACAGATCATAAAGAACTACTTGTTTTAATACTGTTTTTGTTTTCATTTTTATCTTCTGCAGTGCTGGGAATTAAACATGCCAGACAAATGCTCTACCACTAAGCCATGTCCCCGGTCCTCAGTATCATTTTCGTGTAAGATCAAATTTATCTCCTTCCCCACCTTCTACACATTAAGAGCAACACAGCTTTAAAATTGCCAGAATACAAGTAACCACTAGAATCCATTAGTAATAAACAGTGGGCATTACACTTATCAAAATACCTTACGACTACAGAGTGTTTGCAGTTTACAAAGCTCTTTTATATATATTATGTCATTAATATATCCATCCTGAGAAGACAAAATTAGCACTTTTTAAATTTTTTTTTTTAAGAAATAGGTTTTCCCTATGTTGCTCAGGGTGGTCTCAAACTCCTGGGCTTAGCAGTCTTCCTGTCTCAGTCCCAAAATACCTGGGACTACAGGTGCATGCCCCATGCCTGGTGAAACTGACTGCCGCAGCTTTAATGATTTCAGTATTAGTTATAGGAAACCTATACAAATCTGCATAATAGATGAAAATATATTTGTATGCTATTTTTAAAAAACTGAATGCTAGTATTTAGAATATTCTATTTAAAACCTGAGCCTTCAGTTTGTGCCATTAAGAACATTTAAAATCATTATTTTCAAATGAAGATAACCCTACCATTTTTATAAAATATTTCACTTAAACTGTATTCATTTGAAGAACAAGAAGTTTTACTGCACTAAACATAAATAAATAACAGTTAAAGAAAAAATTAAATGGCAATTAACACCAAAAGTCATTTAAAAAAACCTGGATATTGGTCTTACCTTCTGTAGACTTGTTGGATTCAACTGAGTTTTGTCAATTATTTTTATTGCAACCTAGAAAAAAAAAATACACATAATGGATTTTAAGAATTGATAAGCACAGACTACCTGGTAACAGTTTTATAAATGTCCACACATATGGCACTGTTAAAAAGAAAGCAAACAAGCAAACCTTGGCTGGTTACAAGCAATCAAAACTTTATAAAACTGTATAATTGGGGCTGGGGAGATAGCTCAGTTGGTAGAGTGCTTGCCTTACAATCACAAGGCCCTGGGTTCGATCCCCAGCACCGCCAAAAAAAAAAAAAAAAAAAAAAAAAAACAAAAACTGTACAATTGAAGACAGGGGCTTTGTGCAAGTAATGGTATTACTATAACGTTTTATATTTAAGTTACTTATACAAACAAGGAAAAAAAATATCTTCTGACTCATCCCCCCAAATAGGAGTGACAGATTATACAATGAAAACAGTTCTAAAATATATGCAGTGAAGCAAATATCTTTAGTATTTATTGGGGGTAAAGGGGCATGGAGTGGACAGTGCTAGGGATAGAACCCAGGACCTTGTGTATACCAGGCAAGTGCTCTACCACTGAATCCCAGCTCCAGTCCTCTTCACTTTACTGAAACTAATTTCAGTTGACCCTAGGATGTGGGGGCAAAAACTGTACTTTGACAGGGATGTATAGCTCAGCATACCTCACAAGGCATCTTGAATACAATGAGGGCTTAATAAATAAATATACAAACAAATAGGTTGATGTTGACTCCAAAAACTTTAAAAACACTAAAAAAACAAAAACAAAAAGCTTGGCATGGTGGCTGTGACAGTAATCACAGATTTCAGGAGCTTGAGGCAGGAGAATCACATAAACCCAGAGTTACAGATCAGCTGGGCAGCACAGTGCAGACAGTATTAAAACAAAAGAACAAAAATCCCTTTAGGCAATTAAAGAAAGAAGACTAGTTCCAGACCAATCTGTGGGTTAACCCATGTGCACAGGCAACAAATGTGTCACCTGGTAACCTTTGTTCAGAAAGGGGTGAGTACACCTCCAGGCAATATAAAAAGAGTCAGTAGGACATAGGAAGGAAGAATTCCAGCTGCTGTTTATGTGCATTTCTTAACTTTAAAAAAGGAAATCAGTTCTACCAGTTGTACTAAGTGAACCTGCATAGGCATCTTTGCCTAGTAGCTCATTATCTGTTGCACAAAAATGATTTCTACAGGGGAGGGTGGGGAGGAGAGCTTAGTGTAGAGCAGTGCTTAGCATGCGTGAGGCCCTGGGTTCAATCCCAGCACCAAAAAAAAAAAAAAAAAAAAAAGAAAGAAAAAGAAAAGAAAAGAAAAAAGGAAAAAAAAAATCAGACTATGAAAGGGAACATATAAGTACAGAGAGGCTTTGCCATGACCAAGGAGGATGAATTAACTCAGCTGGCACTCAAGGTTCAAAACAGCCCATGGGCCACGCTTCCACATCCTACAGAATATAGATCCAATAAGATACAACACTAAAGAAAATGCCTGGAGTCAAAGTCTGGGAATAAGGGTTTGAAGATTTTGTATGTCAATGGTTCTCACACATTTTGGACTCCTTTACTATTTTAAAGATTATAGATGACCTCCAAATGTGTATAAATATCTATCTATCATAGATAGATAATATTACAAATAATATTATTAATATTAAAATAATATTAATAATATTTAATATTATTATTAAAAATATTATAATAATATTACAAATGAAAACTGAAAAATTATAAAAATAAGCCCTTATCTATTCATTACTTTTTCTGTAGTGCTGAGAACTAAACCCAGTGCTAACTAAACTCCTGAATGGTAGGTGTTCTACCACTAAGCTATAGCCTCACCTTTTTATTCTAAGATAGAGTCTAAGTTGACCAGGCAGGCCTCAAAGTTGTGATCTTGTTGCCTAAGTCTTCCAAGTCACTGGGATCATAGGCATGTACCTCTATGCCTGGCAACAAAACACAATCTTTTTTCCCCCTTTAGTGGTACTACTTCCTCCTTTAGTGGCAATCTACCACTGAGCTACATCCCCAACCCCCAATCCCTTTTTTTAAAATTTTGAGATAGGGTCTTCCTAAACTGCCCACACTGTCCTCAAATTTACAATTTTCCTGCCTCAGTCTCCCAAATGGCTAGGTGACAGTGTGTACCACTGCACCCAGGTTAATGAAATTTTTCTGTGTTTCTGCATTCAATCTGTTGTGATAATATAGGTCATATGGCCTCTGAAAAATTCCACTCACTTGTGAGAGAATGAAAGTGATTGACTTAATAGTATTAGAATATAAAAATAGTGTTGACTTGGCAGCCTCCAACAGGGTCTCAGTAAGTCTTCAGCCCCATTCCCCACCATGCTTTGAGAATGGCCTACACGATGTATGCTAATGCAATGTTACTTTAAAAAACTGATAAACTTGGTCTAAAGCCTCCACCTGTCCAAAATACTGATTCCCCACAGACTTGTTAACTTCCAGAAGAGTTAGAGAGAGGGAAATGCTACAGCATGAGTTTGATCCTGAAGTAGAGGAACCATACCCGCATCTCTGGGAGTCAGAATTGGAGGCGCAGAGAGTGTGAATGTGTGTGTCCTTGGAAAGAATTTCAGTTCTGTATTTGGAAAATGAAAGAAAACACTGGCTGCTAAAATATGTGAAAACTGACTATCTGTGTCCATATCAAACGGGGAAAAGTCACCTTTTCATCTTTACAGCCCTGGCATAGTGTATGGGCACAGTACTTTAATAAGAGTTTGCTGAGTTGATCTGAGTGAGACCTTGAATACTCACAACCAGTAACCTCTCTCACATGAGAGAGAGGACAGTGAGTAGAGTGAGTTTCTGGTGTTAAAACAGAGAGGAATATGGTTTTAAAAAGGATTATAATTTTCTTCAAACTTTCCTTTTCTAAGTAATTTTATGTGGTATACTTGGATCTTCCAATTTCCAAGAAACCCCTTAGCTATACTGTCCTTTTATGACCACGATTCTGTTCTCATCTTCCAAATACAACAGCGCTGCTGCCCTTCCCACTCCTCTTCCCTCTGATCTTCTGAGATCCAGTTTCTGGTGCATGACTAGACTCACAATCACCAACTTCTTCTGATTCTGTGCCATGTCCTCTTCTTATTCTACTCTGCTTCTGTTCTTACACACTTCCTCTTCAGGAAGTTTCTTCAGAAAGAAGCTCATATATTTTGCATTTGGTTTCCCAGAATTGGAGAAAAGTCATTCTAACAAAGCCATGATATTCCCAGAGTGAAACACTATCACTTAATGTGACATGTGTATGTGCAGCAATGAAGCCTGAGGGGGACATTTCTAATCCCTTCTTCTTCCCAATTCCTTGCTATGATGATTCAAATATCAAATTAACCTTGGTACAGACCTGGAGAGCTCAGAGATGAGACCTTTAAGGTCACTCAAAGAGAAGGTAACTCTGGGACATTGCTGTGGCAATGCCTTGGAAAGGTAGAGACAAGAGAGGAGACAACCTACTCACTGCCATGGTTGTAGACAGACTAGAGGATAGGGACAAAGGGGACATAGTGAAAGCCAAGGGGGGTCACTAGGTATGGAAAGAGGAGTGTCCCTGCCCTTTACTGTGAAAGTTCTGGGAAAGTTCATTTATTCACCCAGATACCAGAAGCAAAGTGGAAAAATACAAAACAGGGATAAAGATAGTTCATGCATGAGAAGGGATTCCCCAACATGCTTCAACAGATCGGATCTGCTAGAGAACAATCCTTATTTTCCACTTCCTGTCAATTCACTGCAGGTCAAATGATCCTAAATTCTACCCCTGAAAGGCGTTAAAGCATTCATAACTGCTAAAAGAGCAGGTTTAAAAAAAAAAAAAAAAGATCTCAAGTCCCTTAAGGGGGCATAGTAGCCTGAAGAATGATGTATTAGTCTGCTTGGTCTATCATAACAAAAAACTATAGACTGGGAAAATAAACAGAAATTTATTTTATCACAGTTTTGGAAACTAGAAGTCCAAGATCAAGGTGTCAGCAGGATAGGTTCCGATGAGGGCCACTTCCTGGCTTGCAGACAGTTATTTTCTCACCGTGTCCTCACATGGTGGGAGAGTCAGTTCTCTGTTGTCTTTTCTTATTAATAAGGACACAAATCCTATTGATCAGGGCTCACCCTTGTAGCCTCATTTAATCTTCTATAAAGACTATTACCAAACACTGTCACAATTCACCATACATAAGGTCAGGGCTTTCCCATATGAATTTGAGGGGTTACAACTTAGTCTATAATGGTTAGAGACCAAATTAAAAAACTATAACAGTTGGATGCAAAATAAAATTTCAAATTAAAACCTAACAAACACAACATGGGAGAATGTTATAAGCAGGAAGTAAAAGTGGCAGACACAAAGTAACATACTGTATGATTCCATTAGTATGTTAAAAAAGCCAAAGAGACAAAACTAACCTACAGTGTTAAAATACTGCTTCCCTGGACATGAGGGACTGTGAAGTGACCCGCAGGAGGCAAAGAGAGGCTTCTAGGCAAGGGCATAGAATGTGTCTGCCCTGGGTCAGGCTTATACAAACGCATACTTTTTCTGTATGTGTGTTACATTCCAATAATAACAGTGTTTACTTTTTAAGTCAATGATGACTTTAAAAGTCCATAGGTTATGCCTAAGCTGGAAAATAAACACACATAACAATGGGCATATCATTAAACACAGGAAAGTAAAACCTAAAGAATCAGTATGAATGGGGATGTCTAGGGCAATACTACTTTTTATATTAAGTCTAGACTCTCTAACTTGTGAAATACAGAACTTAAAATAATTAAATGCAAAGTTTTCCATAACCACAATGAGGAAATTCAGTTAAACATGGCATACTGATTGATCACATGCATCTCTCTCTTCTCTCACCTGACAGGTCAAATGAAGCACTGACAGAATGACAGAATGGAAGAGGTGCCATTAGTAGACAAGTGACTTCCAACAATTTCTATAGTGACACAAATAACAGGCTCAGGAAGACAAGAATACAGTGTGCTTAAAGAAGGAAAAAAAGTAACAGTCCAGGAAAAATAACTGTGTCAAGCAGAATGTGGAAGATCCCAGGAGAAGGGCCAATGCTTCTCCCAGCCACTATGAGGCTAAGCTGGGCACTCAACAACCTTTCAGACATCCCACCTGTGTTCAGAGCTCTCTCAATTTGCCTCCTAGGGCTCCACTCTTGCAAACATAAACAGAATCGGACCTCTTCAGACAAATGAGGAAAGCCTATGATGTTTGCTAACACCTTCCTGCATGTGTGGGATATGAAGGGAAACTATCAGAAATCATTAAGTCTCTTTTTTTCAAAAACATACAGACAATTCTTATTATTCACAGAAATGCTCTATGAAGTTGCTATGAACAGCAACTTAGTAAATGCTGAACCACTGCTCCCAGGGACAACACAGGGTTCCTGACAGTGCTAGCCTCTGGTCACATTTTCAACAGTGAGCACACAAGCCTGCTGTGTGTGAGGGCCTCCCTAGGGACCTTCTGTGCTCACAGCTGGTTAATGCTGAACTCATGCCTGAGTGAAGCTCTTCTAACACACGTATTTCCTCTGCAAGGCACATCACTTCAAGTGCTGATTTGGAACCACAATGAAGAGGAAAATCAACAAAAAACATTAAAAAATGTGTTCCAGGGTAGAAACTCTCCTGTCTTGAATCCGTACTTAGATGGGTAGACACACAAACAACATGAAAAAGCAAGGGGGAACAAACTGCCCCAAACAAACCAAGATACTCCAATAATAGAATCCACTGATACCACAGTGGGAGAAATGTTAGAGAAGGAGTTTAGAATGTACACAGTTAAACTGATCTGTGAAGTAAAGGATTGAAAAGATGAAGGCAGAGAAAATATAGGAAGTGAAAGATTACTTCAATAAAGAGGCAGAGATTCAAATAAATAAATAAATAAATAAATAAATAAATAAATAAATAAATAAATAAAATAACATATCTTCAAAATGAAGGAAACAATAAACCAAGTTAAAAATTCAACAGAAAGCATCAACAACAGACTAGACCACTTGGAAGACAGAACCTCAGGCAATGAAGACAAAATACATAATCTTAAAAATAGAGTTGACCACAGAGAGAAGATGTTAAGAAACCATAAACAGAACTTCCAAGATTATGGGACAACATGGAAAGACCAAATTTAAGATTTATCGGGATAGGAGGAGGCATGGAGATATAAACCAAAGGAATGTACAATCTTTTCAGTGAAATAATATCAGAAAATTCCCAAACTTAAAGAATGAAATGGAAAATCAAATACAAGAGGCTTACAGGACCCCAAATGTACAAAATTATAACCGATCCAAGGCACATCATAATGAAAATGCTTAATATACTGAATAAGAATAGAATTTTAAAGGCTGCAAGAGAAAAATATCAGATTACATATAGGGAAAAACCAATTCAGATCTCAACTGATTTCTCAACCCAGACCCTCAAAGCTAGAATGTCCTGGAATAACATACACCAAGCTCTGAAAGAAAATGGATGCCAACCAAGAATCCTATATCCAGCAAAATTAAGCTTCAGATTTGAAGATGAAATTAAAATCTTCCATTATAAACAAAAGTTAAACGAATCTGCAACTGAAAAGCCTGCACTACAGAACATTCAACAAAATATTTTATGAGGATGAAATGGGAAAAAAAAAAAGTGAATACCAGCAAAGGGAAAAACTACACTAAGGAATAATCAATCAAAGGAGAAATTAATTCAAAATAAAACTAGGAATAAACCCAAATGATTGGGAATATAAATCCTATCTCAATAATAATCAACTCATCAATCAAAAGACACTGACTGGCAGACTGGATTTAAGACCAAGACCCAACAATATGCTGTCTCCAAGAGAATCACCTCACAGGCAAAGAAATCCACAGACTGAAGGTGAAAGGATGCGAAAAATGTATCACTCACAAGGATTGCATAAACAAGCAGGGGTTTCCATCCTCATATCAATGTGGACTTCAAAGTTAGTTAGAAGGTACAAAAAGGGCCATTTCATATTACTTAAGGGAATTTATACATCAGCAAGACATAACAATTGTAAACATTTATGCCCCAAACAAGGGAGCATTTACATACATCAAATAAGCCCTGCTCAATTTTAAGAATCAAACAGATCACAACACAATAATACCAGGTAACTTTCTATCTATCCATACACACACACATATATACTTTTTAAAGTTGTTGCTGGGCCTTTATTTTATTCATTTGTTTATATGTGATGCTGTGCTGAAAATCAAACCCAGTGCCTCACATGTACTAGGCAAGCGCTCTACTACTGAGCCACCACCGCAGCCCAGTACTGGGTAACTTTAACATGCCTCTGTCACCACTAGATAGATCCTCCAAACAAAAACTAAATAAAGAAGCTACAGAATAGTCAGGCATGGTGGTGCACACCTGTAATCCCAGCTCCTCAGGAGGCTGAGGCAGGAGGATTGTGAGTTCAAAGCCAGCCTCAGTAACTTTGCGAGGCCCTTATCAAGTCTGTGAGAACCTGTCTCTGAATAAAATATAAAAAGGGCTGGGATGTGACTCAGTGGTTAAGCACCCCTGGGCTCAATTCCCAGTACGGGGAGGGCGAGGGGCTACAAAAGTAAAAAAAAAAAAAAAAAAAAAAAAAAAAAAAAAAAAAAACTACTGATAATTCAGACTTAGACATACACAGAATATTTCATCCATCAATGACTGAATACACTTTCTTCTCAACAGCACACAGATCTTTCTCTAATACAGACCATGTTATGTAAGCTATTACATACATTGGCATTCGATTGTTAATATTACCTTAATATATTTTTAGCATCTGTAGGGTTGTTTTGATAGCTCCCTTTCCATTGATAATAATTCTTGTGTTCTTGCTTTTTTATTATTTCTTCTCTATTTCATATATTTTTAATCCTCGTTTTTTTCTTCCTAATACATAATTTGAAAATAATTTGTTATTCTAGTTTCTTTCTGACACAAGTGCTTTGTTATAAATGTTCATATGAATACTGCTTCATCCCAGAGATCCTGATATTTTAAGCTTTTATTATCACTTAGTTCAAAGCACTCTTTATTTACTTTTCTTGTGGCTTCTTCCTTGACCTCTGAGATATTTATAAGGGTGCCATTTAATTTGAAAGAGTTGACATGTGGAGGTGGGTTTCTATATATCTTAAGGTGACTGAATTCTAATGTAATAAATCATGCAGGAAACAGTCTGCATGATTTCAAATTTAAAAAAAGTAATGGAAATGATTTTTATAGATTGTATTGGTTACATACATGTCAAAACTGATCAAATTGCATACTTCAAATATGTACATTTTATTGTACTTCAATTTTACTACCATAAAGCTATGGGGAAAAAAATGTCATTAAATAGTCTGCAAAAATGACATCTGTTTACAGTATAAGGGCTGAAACAAGACAGCAGAGCACCACCTAACTGGTCCTCAGCTTGGGGATGTGCATTTCTCACCACTCTGTGTATATCCAAGAATTACTGTCAAAGCCCTGTGAGGATTGACTTTGGTGTGACAAGTAACTTATATCGAATTGATAAATTTGCAATATGAAATGCGCATAAAATGAGGACTGATTACCTATTCTGGAGTGGATGGTGATGGTTGTTCAACAATACCAAGTCTTTAATGCCACTAAACTATACACTTAGAAATGGTAACAATTGTGAATGCTATGTTATGTATATTTTACCACAATTAAAACAGTGTTTCCATGAATGTAAATCAGTGATTGTTAATTTGTAGGTTTACATGTTCATCTTTCCCTGTACTGATAAGTTTGATGCTTTTTAGTTCTGTTATAAGAATATAAAGCTTTCTTTCACCCTGTTTGCTTACTTCTAAATCTGCAAATTTTGAGCTGAAACAAACTGTTGTATTAACTTTTTTTGATCTATTGATTAATCAGTGCCTGCATAAAGAAACTACTACATCCTGAGTTTTGGTACAGTGTTATTAAAGGATAACACTCACAAGAATCTGAAAGAGTATTAAGACCCTCCTCCATGCTGGGCATTGTAAGTGCACACCTGTAATCCCAGCAACTTGGGAGACAGAGGCAGAAGGACTGAAAGTTCAAGGTCAGCCTCCACCATCTAGTAAGACCTTCAGCAACTTAGCAGTGCCCTATCTCAAAACAAAACAATAAAAACAAAAAATACTTGGGATGGAGCTCAGTGGCGAAAGTGCTCCTGGGTTCAATCCCCAGTATCCAAAAAAGGGAAGACACTCCTCCCTTTTCTTGCTGCATATTTTTTCACATACTTCAATGAAAACAATATACCCAAATAGTTTGCATGCAGAGCAGATATGAAAATCCAGAAAATCTTTCCAGACAATAAAGAGATTTGCATAAAATTTAAACAATGTTACTCTTCTCATAATCTGTTTTGGAAAAGTTGTTTTTCATAAAAATATATTATACATTAACCTGACAAAATACAGTTATCTCATACTAGACAAAGGCACCAAAAATAAACGCTGGAGAAAAGATAGCCTATTCAATAAATGGTGCTGGCAAAACTGGAAATCCATATGTAACAAAATGAAATTAAACCTTTCCCTCTCACCCTGCACGATTAATCAACTCAAAGTGGATCAAACACTTAAGCAACAGAATAGAGACCTTGCACCTAACAGAAGAAAAAGTAGGCCCAAATCTTCATCATGTTGGCTTACTACCTGACTTCCTTAACAAGACTCCTAAAGCACAAGAAGTAAAATGAACAATCAGTAAATGGGAAGCTTCTTCTCAGCAAAGGAAACAATCAATAATGTGAAGAGAGAGCCTACAGAATGGGAAAAAAATCTTTACCACTCATACCTCATATAGAGCATTAATCTCCAGGACATATAAAGAACTCAAAAAACTTAACACCAAAACACCAAATAATACAATCAATAAATGGGCTAAGGAACTGAACAGACACTTCACAAAGAAGAAACACATCAATCAACAAACACAGGAAAAAAACGTTCATCATCTCTTGCAATTAGAGAAATGCAAACCAAAACTACTCTAAGATTTCATTTCACTCCAGTCAGAATGAATACAAGTAAGCACTGTATTAATGAATACAAGTAAGCACTGTATTATCAAGAATACAAGTAAGCACTGGCAAGGATATAGGAAAAAAGGTATACTCATACATTGTTGGAGGGACTGCAGATTGGTGCAACCACCATGGAAAGCAGTATGGAGATTCCTCAGAAAACTTGGAATAGAACCACCATTTGACTCAGTTATCCCACTCCTCCATTTATATTGAAAGGACTTAAAATCAGCATACTGCAGTGATACAATCACACCAATGTTTACAGCAGCTCAATTCACAACAGCTGAACTATGGAACCAACCTAGAAGCCCTTCAACAGATGAAGGGACAAAGAAAATATGGTACATATACACAACGGAATATTACTCAGCCATAAAGAAGAATGAAATTCTTGGATGGAACTAGAGACTAACATGCTAAGAGAAATAAGTCAATTCCAAAAAACTAAAGGCCGAATGTTTTCTCTGATAAGCGGATGCTAATCCATAGTCGGGGGTAGGTATGGAAGAATGAAGGAACTATGGATTATGCAGAGGGGAGTGAGGGGAGGGGTGGGGTGGTGGGGATGGGAAGGACCTTAGAATAAGACAGACATTATTAATTTATGTACATGTATGCAAAAATTTTTAAAAATGACAGAACTGTTACCATATTTTAAGCTGCTTAGTGTTAACTTCTAATATAGTAAATATCAATAGGCTTTTGGCGTTTGTAGGAGTTCTGAGACCGCCTGAGAAGAGCTGTTCTAATCAATAGCACTGCACATGACCATCAGGAGTGGAACATTAGCAGCAGCACGGAAGACTACTAGGGTAACATTCTGAGGGGGATAAAACAGGATCCAAGAGTGTGACCAAAAGGATAAAGAAAAAACCTGCATTGGGTTGGGGTTGTGGCTCAGTGGTAAGAGCACTTGCCTAGCACATGTGAGGCACTGGGTTCTACCACATAAAAATAAATAAATAATAAAGGTGTTGTGTCCATCTACAACTAAAAACAACAACAAAAAACTCCACATATGAGGAACATACACACACAAAAATACTTGCATATAAGGGACATACACAAAAATGAAAATGGTATTCAAAATACTAGATTCTGGGATTGGCCCCCCACTTTATTCTCTAAACTTACCATCAAGATGTTAACATAGTCTTCACCAAAAAAATTGTGACTAAAAGATATAACCATTTATATGAAATCTCAAGACATTAAGTTTACCCCAGGATCATGGTTTTATTATTCTTATTTTTTAAGTCATTGATGAACCTTTATTTACTTATATGTGGTGTTGTTAATTGAACCCAGTGCCTTGCACATGCTGGGCGGTTGCTCTACCACTGAGCCACAAGCCTGGTCCAATTTTATCATTCTTATAACTGAATTTAAAGCAGAGAGTAAACAAGGTTCAAGACCTTACCCCGCCCCTTTTCCCTCTCCAGGACAGGACAGAAAAGAGAGGATGAACGCTTCCCCCAAAATGCTGAGGGCTGACAGCAATGGGACTTAGCTGTAGAAGTAAAAGAGCAGGTAGGAAGACAACAGTGAGAAAGCTGTGTTCATATTTTCTTAACAGAGAGAATGAGGAAACATCAAGCAGAGATAGTGTGGTCAGCCAGCATTGCTAGAAAAGGCTCCAAGCCTGGACCCAGATGCAGAGAAAATGTGGGACCACTGGGCTAACCACAAGGTCAAGAGTCATTACACAATGTCTGCTGCTCATTAACCTCTGGCTCTTAAAAAGCTGGAGAATGAGAGCTGGGGTTGGAGCTCAATGGTAGAGCGCTTCCCTAGTATGTGTGAGGCACTGGGTTTGATTCTCAGCACCACATACAAATAAATAAAATAAAGGTCCATTGACAACTAAAACTACATTTAAAAAAATAAAAGCAGGGCTGGGGATATAGCTCAGTGGGTAGAGTGCTTGCCTTGCAAGCACAAGGCCCTGGGTTCAATCCCCAGCACTGGAAAAATAAAACAAAATAAAATAAAAAATAAGTAAATAAAAGCAAGCAGCAGCAGCAGCAGCTAGAAAATGCTTCTGTGGAAACAGACAAGGCTCTGGACTCAAGATAATTGGCCAAGCAGGGGACAGGAGAGAGGAACAAAGACAGAAAATGGGTTTGACAGACTGCCACCAAGGGCTAAGACAACCAGATGCCCCACTCAGCCCCTACCAAGCAGAATAAAGGATTCTGGAGAAACTGAAAATTCCCAGAGAAGAGACCTAAAGACACAGGTATCTGGAGTTCCCCAATAAAAGTGGACAATCCTGAACAGGTGAGCATGTCTCCTGTGCTGCCAACAGCTTCTGAGCAGCTTCTCAGGGCTCTGCCTGTAACACAGACGGACAACTAGAGATACCAGACTTCCAAAGAATGTCTCTATAAAAGAGAAGAAAGAGCCTCAAGGAAATAAACAATGCAGGGAGCAAAAAAACTACTTTATAAAAACAGAAAATTTTTTTTACTATCCTCAAGAAGATACCAGGATGGACAATGCAAGAGAGTAACAATTAACAGATGAAAATAAGCAGAGAAGAGGGAACACACGAACACGAACACGAACACACACACACACACACACACACACACACACACACACACACACACACATACACCCCAGAGTTTAGAAGATAAAATTAAAACCACCTCCCCAAAAGCAAAAATAGAGACAGAAAACAGATTTTTTTAAAAAGTCAAAGCTCTATTCAAGTTTCAGTCTCACTGGCTGGCTGCAGTGGCACACACCTGTAATCCCAGCCACTTGGGAGGCTGAGGCAGGAGGAGGGTAAGCTCAAGGCCAGTCTGGACAACTTAAGGAGATCCCTGTCTCAAAACAAAATATAGAAAAGGCTGAGGATATGGCTCAGTGGTAGAGGACCTGTGGTTTAACCCCACTACCATCAAAAAAGAAAACAGACAATCCCTAGAACTGAAAGACAAAAATTGAAAGGGTCTAAAATGCACTAAAACAATGAGTGAAGATCAACTCCTTGTACCTCACTGTGAAATTTCTGTGAACCAAAGATAAAGTTCCAGAAAAGAAAAACAAGATGTATCCCTAAACCACTCACATGGCTGTACCCCCAACCTCTCAAGACCCTGTGAACCCACTGTAGAGCTGCCCTACTTGCCAGCCAAGGTCTCCTACCCTACCGCTAGCTCAGTGCAGTCACTCCTTCCAGCCAGCCTGAGCTCCCTGCATTTGTGGTCTGTTTCCCGCTTCAAGTTCCTACCTCTACCCGAATCCCTTTGATGTTCCCTAACAAGACCCAGCTCCTTCCTCCAGTCTTCACTTCTGTGTGACACAGTCCCAATTCTGAAAATGTCCTGCCTGCACTGGGCAACTGACTGGCTGGAGAATGAGTGCAGCCGTGCCAATCTTCCCACGTCAATACTTTGTCACCAACCTCAGGGAAGCCTGAGGGCTACCTGGCAATTTACAGCATTTCTCTACTCCATTTACTCTTTGCTTGCCTGGTAATTATTTTAGTCTTCTCAGATATGTCCTCAATACTCAAACTCTTAGCTGATGATCTGGCTTTCCATTTTACTGAAAAACTAAAAAAAAGAAAAGAAACACACACACACACACACACACACAAATCTGTGGGAATAGATACTTAATCTCTCTCTGTAAGTGATTCTCTTGGAAATTTCAAAGTACTTTTACTTTCTACATAATGAATAATGTTTACACATTATATGATTCTGGGTCATACCTACAATGTTGGTAAGGGAACAAGAATAAAGTGACTTTGTTTAAAGTTTAAAAAAACCCAAGGGTATTTTAAAATTAAGCCATGATGGCAGTCATATTCAAGCATTTTTGGAATGAGAACCTAAATATGGCAGGCCAGACTCCAGCATGGGGGGATCTGTCTGTCTCACTACTCTCCTGGCTTACCATCTGTGCCACATGAAAAAACTTGAGTAATCATTTGGGATCGGTGGGAACTAAACTCAGAAGTTTTGTTCCTTAAGGAAGCTTTTGATCAAGGAGAGCTCCAATCACTCATGTTGTTTACAGATTCCAAAAGCAGTCCAGGCATCTCAACAAGGAATCTTAACCAAAAATCCAAAGGATTTATTTTGTCACTGAGACTACTTGTTAACAGAATGACTAGCCCAGAGTTCCTGCACCAGCAGCCCCAGGCCTGGTGAGCTGCAGGCATCAGTGCCATGGCACTTCTGTCAAATGGTCAGCAAATATTAGGATAGCCTGGCAATGGGAGATCATTTCTCTTAAGGCTTTCTTCAGTAGTAGCATAGTCATTTAACAATATTTATTAAGTATATAACTGGCACCAAGCACTATGTTATGTACTGCCATCTATGCTTACAGACATGGGTGGAGACAAATAAGCCAATTTCAATACAGTGTAAACAGTGTCATATAAAGGGAAGTGTCAGTATTTTTAATAATTTCATGGGTTCAATTTCAAATACCAAAAAACCCCCGCGAAAACAAAAAAGAAAAACCAAAGATATTAAATACAGTTTCTGATTTATGATTCAACTGTACCACAGTACAAAGTGACACACATTTAGTAGAAACTGTACTTGGAATTTTGAATTGCCTAGCGGAAGAAGGCAACAAATATTTCCCAAAAGTGATCACCACACAGAAGGGCGAAGAGTACTCAGGATGTACTTTTGATAAGGAATGCAGTTGAGCAGAAAGTCAACATCACAAAAGTTGGAAAAGTGTGTGCCTTCCTAAACAGAAACTCATCAGTCACAGGCTACCAGAAATACTGAGCTAAGGAAACCTATGGGAATAAATCTGTAAATAAAACAATTCTATTGGTTTCCAAGTACCATGAGCTCACACTTAAGTGCATGCACGGAGTTAAAGATAATTTTTGCAGTAGGACAATTCTACTGAAAAAGAACACACTACTCATTTTTATTTTAATATTCTTTTTTAATTGTTGATGTACCTTCATTTTTTATTTATTTACACGAGGTGCTGAGAATTGAACTCGGTGCCTCACACATGATAGGCAAAGACTCCACCGCTGAGCTATAATACCAGCCCCAACACTACTCATTTTTAAAGGTAAAGATTATTCACTTAACATTAATATTTACAACTTTTACAGTAATGTAAATGTAAACAGGAAAGCAAAAAGATTCCCAGATAATTAATGTTTCATTCTTTTAAAAGAAGTTTAATTAACTTAGAAATAATCCTAAATATGTACATTCTCTTCCTCTTTCTCCCATGTACAAAGTAACAGAAATAGGCACAGTTCATATTTACCTCTCTGCCTGTAAGGATGTGTCGTGCCAATTTCACTTTTGCAAAGTTCCCCTTGCCGATCGTTTTCAACAGTCTGTAGTTTCCGATGTGAGGCTGCTCATCAGCACAGGAAGCTATGGAGTTTCTACACCGAGCTCCAGAGCGCCCAGTGCGGGAGGTGACTTCTTGCCGCCCATCTCCATGTGAGGTGTGCTACAATGCAACATACACAAAGAAGGAAATGAGGGAACACTTAGTGCCTGCCAAGTTTTAAGAGCTCCTAGCTGAATAAACAAAACATTATCACTTTAATTTTAATCCTAAAGTATCTAGCACTTCAAAGGAATTAAACCACATAATATATACATTTATGAAAACCCAAGAGAATGCTAGAAGAAAAATACAGTATTGCAGTTCAATTGAGTGTTCAAAAAAGATATTAGAGCCTGGGGTGGTGGCAAACACCTGTAATCCCAGAGACTTGGAAGGGTGAGCATCATAAATTCAAGGCAGCCTCAGTAATTAGGTTTTGAGCAACTTAGTGAGACCCTGTCTCAAAATAACATATAAAAAGGGCTGGGGATGTGGCTCAGTGATTAAGCACCCCTGGGTGCAATCCCCAGTGGGGGGGGGGGCTGGCAACAAAGATATTATGTAAACAGTTTCTGATTTACGATTCAAATTTACCATTGTACAAAGTGATAAGTGTTCAGTAGAAACTGTACTTGGAATTTTGAATTGAGAGCTTCCCCTCAGGCTGTGCAAGCAGCATGAACTATCACAAGAGGGCTCCCCAGTCCCCCTGGCAATCGTGGGAGTAAACAAGAATGCAGTGCACTGAAATGTTAGCATTTTTGGGATACAGGTATTCAATAAATTACATGAGACGTCCAACAATGTATTATAAAACAGCCTTGTGTTAGATGATTTGGGCAAACTGTATGAATATGAATACTCTGAGCACATTTACGGTAAGCTAAACTAAGCTATGGCATTTGATAGGTTAGGAGTATTAAGTGCACTTGTGACTTAATGGTATTTTCAGTTTAAGATGGACTTATTAGGGTGTAACCCCACCATAAATTGAAGAGAATCTGTATTCTGAATATGTGGATATCACATAAAACGGGATGGGAGTAACAGGACTGCCTTCTGGTCACCCAGAGCTTAACTTTTCTACAAGCTAGCAACAGTACCTGCACATCCGATCCTCACCCCAGCCTGTAAAGCAGCAAAAGCTAAAGCCACCATTCACCATTTATCAGATGAGATTAAGGCCACATAACAGTTTAGTGAGAAAACCAAGAGGAGTCTACAATCCCAATTTCTTTCTACCTGATGCTGCTAATAATAATTTACTCCATTTTTCTACTTCACATATTAGTTCTTAAAAACTTTGTTCATTATAATTATTATGCACCAATAAAAATAAGGGGAACAAACTTTGTTCATATTTTAAAGAGTCATAGATCATAAACATTACATAAGAAAACAAATTAAAATGTTGCTTAGGCATACCTATTTTTAAAATCTTTTAAACTATTGTTTTAATATAATCAATATGATCCCCAAATTGTTTTACCTTTGTTCATATGGGGCAGAGAACCAACCTGAATTTGAGAAGACTAAGTACCTCCTACATGAAAAGAAATCAAGTCTCCAAGTTTAAAACAACTTTATACTACATTTCAATCCTTCCTGAACTGAGCAATTAGTCTTTTCCCTAAAACAGAACATATATGCCCATATGTCCTTTCTATTCCTTAAAATAACAAGCCACCTCATTAATACAGGACAGGTTTTTCAAATGTAAAAAACCTATAAAACAAATTGTAACAAATGGATCTCTTCCAAGTATTTCATACTTCAGAGATATTTAAAAAGTTAAATTTTGGGGTTGGGATATAGCTCAGTGGTAGAATACTTCTCTAGCATGCACAAAGCCCTGGGTTCAATCCCCAGCACCATCGGAAAAAAAAAAAAAAAAAAAAGGTTAAATTTCACGTTTGAAGTTAAATTTCACTTTTGAAAGAGCCAGGCAATTATCTCATGCACTTATCAGCTACAGGATGTGTGATTTAAAAACAAACAAACAAACAAACAAAAAACCAAAAAAAAAAAAAAAACCTCTCAGCAACCTAGGATTAGAATGGAATTTACTTAATTTGATAAAAATCATAGATGAAAGAAACTTTCAGCAAATACTACACTAAATGGAGAAATGTCATAATCATTTAAGAAACAAGATAAGGCTGCCCATTATCATTACTGATGGAGCTTCTCAAATCCAAAAATTAGTCTGAAATGGAAAACTGAGAAAGTTTCAGATTTCTGAGTATTTTGGACTTAGGATGTTTGGATTAGGGATGCTTAGCTGGTAAAGTCTATGCAAATATTTCAAAATCTGAAAAACTCTGAAATGCACTTCAGATAAGGGCTACTCAATTCATAATATTACAACACAACACAACATAATATTGGAGGTCAAGGTCAATGCTTTAAGGTAAGAAAAAAACTGTAAGACATGAGAATTGGCATGGAAGAACTATGACTGTCATTTGTCCTCTTTTGATAGTTTTTCTGTAAATTTAAAATTATCTCAAAGTCAGAAGTTCAATAGAAGCAGGGTGTGGTTGTACACATCTATAATCCCAAGGACTACAGAGGCTGAGGCAGGAGAAATTGGCTAGTCTCAGCAATTTAGCAAGCCCTGTCTCAAAATAAAAAGAAAAAAGGGGTGAGGCTATAGTTCAGTGGTAAAGTGCCACTGGGTTCAATCCTCTGTACTGGGGGTTGGGGGCGCTCAATAAATAGACTACAAAGCAACAATAATTAAAAAGAAAAACTGTGAGATACTGGAACAAGATCAGAAAAACAGAACAATGCAACAGAATATAAAACTGAAAGATATGGGAACATAAGATACGATGAGGGCTTGGGTGGGTTGTGGCTCAGTGGCAGATCACTTGCCTCGCATGACTGAGGCACTGAGTTCAATCCTCAGCACAACATAAAAATAAATACAATAAAGGTCCATCAACAACTAAAAAAATTTTTTTAAAAAGATACAATGAAGGGGAAGCCATATTAAAAATAAAAGGCACCTAAGAATATGACTAAGAATTGGGAACTAACACTCAGTTTCACTTTTTTTTTTTTTTTTTTTTTGGTGCTAGGGATTGAATTCTTTGCATGTGCTGGGCAAGCACTCTGCCTCTGAGCTATATCCCCAGCCACCAGTTTCACTTTTAATAAAATAAGTGTTACAGATAAAGTAGGTGAACTAAAGTGTAAAGAAAAATAATTATCTAATCCTCAGAAGAACTATAAGGCATAATAAATGAGCCAGGTGACTATGCTAGGGACCTAATAAGTGCCAGGCATTACCAGGAGATGAAAACAGAAAAGTATTGTGCCAAGGCTTCAGAGCACTGGCAATCCAGGTGGGGCACTAACAAGGGGAATGGTAACTGAAGGTGGGGCAATCTCTGCCTTATAAGAAAATCTGAGTGAATATTAATGCTGTCCAATAAGCATATAAAGTAAATCAAACACATATAATTTTCAATTTTCTATTTGGCCACATCAAATAACATAAAAAAACAGGTCAAATATATTTTTCTCAACCCAATACATCCCCAAGTAATTCATATAAAAAGGTATTATACATAAGTTTTACATATACACACACACCACACACACATTTTTTAAAATGATACTGTCTTTGAAATCTGGTATATGTTTCATGCTTATGGAATGTCATAATTCAGACAGGCCACATTTCAAGTGCTCAGTAGCCATACGTGGCTAGCGGTTACTGTGTTGAATAAAGCAGCTCTAAGCACATGGGTTAGATGTGTTGAATAAAGCATCTAAGCACGTGGGTGAGATGGAGAAAATAAGGTATCCTAGAAGTGAAGGGAGGAAGTCTTAGAATGACAAGCAGAAGAGTTAGAATGGGAGATGAGTCATTTCAAGCCAGACACCAGTATGAGACAAGAGGGCAAGCCTTCCCTGGCACGAGTCACACACCACAAGCCAAATTTACTATCTATTTCTCATAAGCCTCTCAATGTTATTTATTATTTATAACAATTGACAGTAAAAATTCAAAGAGATGAATTGACTTAAAAATATCTAAACCACTTATGGTTAAAGATTATGGTCACACGTAGTTCTCTCTTTCCCCAACTTCATTAAAAGGAGTTTTAAAAAAATTAAGGTCTAAGTCAAAAGCCCACAAGACAAAGAGAACAGAATGGCAAAACATTCTTTTAGAAACTAGAAAGCAGAAAGAAAATGCCTTGACATATAAAAGCAAGTTGTGGAGGAAGGGGAAATGATGTTCTGCCCTTCACAACCCCCAAGGCCCAGAAGAACTGGCAGCACCTACTGCCTCTGCTAGTGGAACAGAAGGCAAGGCTGGAACAGGATGAGGTGCCACTCTTGAGTGACATCCCTGGCTCTCCTTTCCTACTCTGCAAACAAAACTGGAGGTTCCCCAGAAAGGGTAAAATGAAAGATCTAATGTACTTGGTCACAAGGCACAAGTAAGGACAAGGATACTAAAAACAGAAAAGGAAGCAGAAAGCAGAGACCTTTCCTCTTGCCCTTTTCCCTGGCTCAACTCCCTGAAAAGTGGTTAGCTAGGCATAAACCTATACTGGAATCTGACCAGTTCAGAGAGAGGACAAAATATATGGAGAACACAAGTTCCCCAGGAGAACTCCTTTCTAAGGCCTAGTTTGTAAAACCCACCAAATGCACAGAACCTTCAATCAGCCTTTTCATGTCTTAGTCTTAAATATGGGCAGAAAAATAAGACTGAAAATGGCACTGAACCTCTGAAAGCTCAAAGACTGAGCTTTGAGACAAACTTCTGAGAAAAAAGGCTATTCAGTTTAGAATTCTATAGGCAAGCACAATATCAATCAAGAGTGAAAACAGAATAAAATTGTTTTCAAGCATGCAAGGATTTTTAAAAATTATTTCCCGTAACTTTCTCAAGAAATACTCTGGTGCTTGCTTCGGCAGTACATATACTAAAATTGGAACGATACAGAGAAGATTAGCATGGCCCCTGCGCAAGGATGACACGCAAATTCGTGAAGCGTTCCATATTTTTTCCACCCTAAGATTCCATCTCACCCCAATTAGAATGGCGATTATCAAAAATACAAGCAACAGGTGTTGGCGAGGATGTGGGGAGAAAGGTACACTCATACATTGCTGGTGGGGCTGCAAATTAGTGCAACCACTCTGGAAAGCAGTGTGGAGATTCCTTAGAAAACTTGGAATGGAACCACCATTTGACCCAGCTATCCCACTCCTTGGTCTATACCCAAAGGACTTAAAATCAGCATACTACAGAGATACAGCCACATCAATGTTCATAGCTGCTCAATTCACAATAGCCAGATTGTGGAACCAACCTAGATGTCCTTCAATTGATGAGTGGATAAAGAAACGGGGGTGTATATATATATATACAATGGAATATTACTCTGCCATAAAGAACGATAAAATCATGGCATTTGCAGGCAAATGGATGAAATTGGAGACCATCATGCTAAGTGAGATAAGCCAATCTCAAAAAACTAAAGGACGAATGATCTCGCTGATAAGTGGATGATGACACATAAGGGGGAGGGCGGGAGGAGTTAGTGTTAGGGTTAGGGTTAGGGTTAGGGAGGGGGGCAAGAATGGAGGAAGAAAGGACTGTTTAGAGGGAAAAGAAGGGTGGGAGGGGTGGGGGGGAGGGAAACATAATAGAATGAATCAAACAACATTACCATATGTAAATTTATGATTATACAAATGGTATGCCTTTAACCCATGTACAAACAGACAAACAACATGTATCCCATTTGTTTACAATTAAAAAAAAAAAAATACTCTGGAGGAGCTGGGTGCAGTGATGCACACCTATAATCCCAGCATCTTGGGAGGCTGAGGCAGGAGGATCGCAAGTTCGAGACCAACCTCAGCAATTTAGCAGGGACCAAAGCAACTTAGCAAGACCTGCCTCAAAATACAAATAAAAAAGACTAGGGATGTGACTCAATGGTAAAGCACCTCTGGATTCAATTTCCAGAACAACAACAACAAAAAATCAATCTCTGGAGGAACTGCTCCATTGAGACCTGACAATGAACCAAAAAAAGAGGAAGACAAGAGGTCAAGGAAACAGGATCTAATAGGAAAGGCAAAGGGAGTCCTGAAGAAAAAAAAAAAGGGGGTGAGGGGAGATTCTGGGATGACCACTACCTAGCAAGCACAAATGAGAATGTCTGATGCCTCTAATACAGAGGAGGTGCATAAAGGTACAAGTCACAAAAATCTAAGCAAATCATTAACTCCAGGAAGGAGAGAAAGTGAAAAGAGGTCATCACCGCCCACTATACACCTTGGATGTGAACAGCTCCACAGACCTCCAGTATGTGCAGACTGGATAGTGACCTAACCACAACAGTGACACATTTATAGGCGGAGGCTAAAGACAGATGGATGGAAGCAAGGGAAAGGGACAGTGGGTTAACTGGCAAACCTCATCTTCTTTAGTAGGAAGTCAACAGAAAATGTCTGAAATGGTGGATGGCAGGGGAGGGAACCAAGTAGCAGTAGCAGTATATTGAGTTGTTTAGAATCACAGACATATATGTTGAAATAAACAACTGAAAGAATAAAAGAGACTTACAGTCATTCTCTTTCAACTAAGTCTGTCTGCATTATATAAATTCTCAATCACCCTGGATAGAGTCCCTCTTGCACTTTTGCACACTTGTGGTCCTCATTCATAAAGCTGAGGGTGTACAAACTGGTGAAAGGATGCACCCATATTCAGAAAGATTATTATAATGGATAATATTATGAACATGCATATATTATTACCCATATATATGAATTCATGAAAAAGTAAACTGTAAACTGGTTAAAAACAAAAACCACTAAAAGATAGGTAAAGTTAGAAAAGAAAAGGCAAGGGCTGGGGCTGTAGCTCAGTGTAGAGCACTTGCCTGGCAGGTGTGAGGGGCACTGGGTTCAATCCTCAGCACCACATAAAAATAAATAAATAAAATAAAGGTATTACATCCATCTATAACATAAAAGGGAGGGGCAATTAATAGTCCTAAAGATATTGAGACAAAAGGAGGAAAAGAGGATTAGAAAGGTATCAATATGAACTAAAAAAGACTGTCAAATGAAATGCCAAAATATTGGTTACTGGTGATGAAAATATTTTTCTGAATACTAAATATAATAATTTTCTCATGACCCTTAACTTTCAACAAATTTAACCTTCCTTTTAATGAAAATTAACCAACTAGAAAGGCACAAATCTTTAAAAGCTGTTAAAAGTCTCATTTAATACCAACTGTTGGGAAGTTTTCTAAGTAATTTGAAAACCAATAAAATTCAGTTCATCAATCATTTGAATTGGTCATTCAGCATACTGGTTTTGAATGAACTGACTTTTTGGCAAATCAACTTTCCAAAAATTGACCTAGATGAAGGCTTTAGTGCAGTGACTCTCAACCAGAAACAGGATGATTTTGTTCCCACAGGGGACATCTGATATTATATGGAGACATTTTTGGTGGTTATAACTAAGGGGATGCAGCCAGGTACAGTGGCACATGCCTGTAATCCCAGCAATTCTGGAGGAGGCAGGAGGATTCCAAGTTTGAGGTCAGCCTCAGAAACTCAGTAAGACCCTCAGCAACTTAGTGAAACCCTATACCAAAAAAATAAAAACGACTGAGGACGAAGCTCAGTGAACCCCCTGGGTTCAAACCCTAGTACTAGAGAAAAACAAAAACAAAAAAAATGACTGAGGGGATGTTACTGGCATCTGGATGGTAGAGGTCAGGGATGCTATTAACATCTTACAATGCACATGACAGACATACACGACCAAGAACTGTTTGTCTCAAATGCCAAGGTTGAGGTAACCTGCTGAAGGGAAATGAAACTGATTATCCCCACCTCCCCAAGCCTGAAACTCCTATAGGTTTTTGGGTTTTTTTCCCTGTTGATGAAACATGATCTATCTTGTGGTGTAAATGAGAAACTTAAGGGGGTCATTCCTCCCTTACCCTCTCCCCTCACTTCTAAATATTACACTTGTGGTTTTATCCCTTGATCCCTCCAATATGTTACTTCTCCATTTCTACCACCACTGGGCTCATCTTTGGGAGTAGTCCATAATTCAGGCCCCGCCTCCCCTGTGGTCTCTTCAATCTACTTTCCACACTGCGTAGGCTCTCCCTACCTACATGTTAAAGCCACTTTCATCTTTCTCAATTCTCATTTCACGTGCCAATAACACTAGGAAGAAAGAAAAAAAGGCTTTATAGTTCCTTGACCTTGTGATTGATGGCAATTCCTTATCTTTATTTTTTTCACTTGGCATTTCTTTTGCTTAGTTAAATTCCTAGCAGCACAGCACACATCTATAATTCCAGCTACAAGGGAGGTCAAGGCAGGAAGATCACAAGTTTGAGGGAAACGTGGGAAATTTAGCAAGACCTGTCTCAAAAAAAAAACCTAAAAATTGCTGAGGATGTAGCTCAGTGGTAAGTGCTCCTGAGTTCAACCTCCTAGTATACCCTGTTAAACAAACAAATAAAACTTCACTATGAGCTCCTTGCAGGCAGGTCTGTCTCACCTCTGTATTCTCAGTACACAGGCACTGGCATGCAGCAGGTGAGAACACTGGAAGAATATGTGGCCACGCAGACTTGCTTGCTGGAGTATGAAGTGTATGTAAGTGAGTAGTTAGACATAAGTAGAAAAAGTACATCTACTGATTTAGTTTATTTCTAAATCAAAAGGCTATGAATTACTCAGATTTTGCATTATTCAGTTTTAACACTAGAATACATTACAAAAGCTATCCTATGAGGGAATAACATTTATAGAATACCTACCATAGAGAGTGGACAGGACCAAAGCACTCTGATATTTTCTTTTCCTCTTTTTTGGGATGGGGGTCTCACTACGTTGCCTAGGCTGGTCTCAAACTACCAGGCTCAAGTGATCCTCCCACCTCCGCCTATTGAATAGCTACGACTATGGGCCTGGGCCACCATGCCTGGCTTATGTGTTATTTTCTTTAATCACAATAATGCTCAGGGGTAGATGATACCTTTTTTTTTTTTTTTTTTTTTTTTAAATACAAAAGATGAGGCAGGGCTGGGGATGTGGCTCAGCGGTAGAGCAATTGTCTAGCATGCAAGGGATCTTAGGTTGAATCCCCAAGAACTGCAGAAATGAATAAATAAATAATAGAAGGCATAAATTAAATCTGTTTCAAAACCAGGCCTGCAACTCCAAATCCCAACTTCTCCCTTTCTGTGTTGCTGCTCCTTCTTTTTTGCTCCATCTCTTGTCCACTCTACTTCACAAGTGTCTTCAGATTTTCCCTCAACCAGTCTCAGGCTCTCATCTCTAGCCCAGACTCTTTCCATCATGAGGCTCCTTAAGAAAGCAGCCCAAGGTTTCAAGAAAAGAGAAAAAGGCCATATCTCACTGGAGTGAACTGCGGAAGGCACACAGGTAAGACAACCCAGAAGCAGACCACTGATGCCAGTGGTGACCAACATTTATGTATCACTGCGTATGGTACTGCTTTGAGTGTTTGCTCATTTGTTTCAATCACTCAGTTCAACCGATATTTACTGATCACACACAGTAAATGAATGTAAGTTCTAGGTATTTGGAATAGTATCAGTAAACAAAACAGTCATGCTTTTATGGAGCGTTTGATATGCCGGGGAAAAGGACACAGCACAATAAACAAAAGAAAAATGTAAATCATGTGATATGGCAGAAGGTAATAATGCAATGGAGAAGAAAACCTACATCAGAGTTGGGAAGCTGAGAGGGCGATGGGTATTCAGAGAAAGCCTTCCCAAGATGACAACTGAGGAGGTAAAAGCATCACCCATGTGGACATCTGAAGAAAGGTATTCCAGGCAATCAGCAGATCCAGAGGCTGGAGTGACCATGGTGTGTTCAAAGAACAGCAAGGGGCTCCCCAATGCAGTGAGCAAGAAAGAGAGGTATGAGATGTGGACAAAACGGTAAAGGAGACCAAGTCATGAAAGACCTCATTCTAGGGCTACTATTACAAATTGTTTCACAGGCGGAGTAACTGAGTCACAAAGAAGTTAATAACTTGCCTAAGGCCACACAATAAAATAGTAGGTCAGATATAAGCACTATTAATATGACACCAAAGTCTGTGACACACCTCCCACAAAGTCCATGTCCCTTCCCCTTGAATCTGAGTAGGAGTGCTTCTGTCAAGATAGAATGGCAGAAGCAACACTGTGACTTAAAGTTATTTGAGAAAGGCATCTGGGCACCACCATATGCCTGTAATCCCACTAACTAAGATAAGAGAATCACAAGTTCTATGCCAGCCTTTGCAACTCAGGGAGGCCCTCAGCAACCCTTTGAGACCCTGTCTCAAAATAATCAGGGTTGAAGGATGGAGCTCAACAGTAAAGCACCCCTGGTTTAAATCCCCAGTACTTAAAAAAACCCCAAAAAACAAAAACAGAAGATAATGATGAAGAAGAAGAAAAGGAGGCAGCTTCTGCCTTGTTTGCTGAACACTGAGCCTGCACAGAAGCAGCCCAACAGCATAGGAGAAGTATGGACACACAGAGGCCTCCTGTGCAGCTTGCTCTGGCAAAAGTCCCAGCTGAGCCAGTATTCTAACCACATCTGCCAAGGTGCCAGATAAGTGAGCCATGAAAAGTCTAGAATGTGTTCAATCCTGCTAGTCTTTCAAGATCCCTGCAACTGAGGCCTTTTACACAATCTGTGAGCATAATAAAATGGTTGTTTTATACTACCCAGTTGTGGGGTGGTTTGTTCCACAGCAATAGGTAAAACTATGTGAGTAGTAAGAAACAAATGTTAAGAACCTGAACTAAGTTAATAAAAATGGGGAAAAAATTGGAATACATTACCGTGCTATATGCAAGTTTTTCACTGAACATCTTCAACGTCTTTTGATGATTTAACAGAAGAAAAAATAAACTCCTAAATCTACTAGACTAGCAAACCTAATAAATGCCTGCGGGTACCACTGGCAGGCTTCTGATAGGTAAAGGTTAAGCAAGGGAAGAGGAAACAAGGAAAGAGTTGGAGATATAATATGAAAAGAATGTTATCAAAAATAGCCTCAAATGTCTTTCATAACAAAAGATGCTTGCCCAGTTTAAAATTATCCTTCTGGGTAAGTCTAAGAGCAGAAAACAAATGAGGATTGGTCCTAGGTCTACTCATTTCCAGGATTCTGATTCTAGAATTTGCTTATGCAGTCAATGCTGTCATAAAGGTACTGGCTGGAGCTGGGGTTGGAGCTCAGTGGTGGAGTACTTTCCTTGAATGTGTGAGGCACTGGGTTTGATCCTCAGCACCATATTAAAAAAAAAAATTAAATAAAGGTATTAAAAAATAAAGATACTGACTGCATAAAGGATGGTTAAACATAATGCTTGGATCAGAACTTCTGGGTTCAGCTTATGCAAAGTTCATATCAAGTTCTTCACCTCAGATTTTCATGTCAAATGTCCATAACACAAACCCCACAATATTTAGACTCCATTCAAAAGCAAATGCCTAACTATTAACAAGAAATGCAGATAAAAACATCTCCTGCTTTGTTTGAGCTTCAACTTTGAACACCAACATCCCACATAACCCACAGGAACAACACCTTAACTATCTACATAAGATTATATAAGACTAACCACTGCTGAGAAGTTTAGGTGGTTAGAAGGCAGTGCTAAAGAACCCTAGGTTGAAGAAATAACTGGATTCTCTTGCTGTTGCTCTAAAGAAATACCTGAAATAATTATAAAAGGTTTATCTGGCTCACAGTCCTGAGGTTCCAGTCTAAGACTGGACAGACATTGCTTTGGGCCTCTGGTGGGGGTGTGGGATGGCAACAGCAGAGCAAACAAATCACTTCACAGCCCCAGGAAGCAAGAACAAATGAAGAAGCGGGCAGAGTTCCATAATCACCTTAGAGGGATGCCCTGATGACCTAAATAAGGATCTCCCAATAGTGCTACCTAGTGACCAAGCCTTTAATACCTGGGCTTTGGGGGACCATTCAACACCCAAATGATAGCAGATTCCAAAAGAGAGGAGTCTTTTCTTTTTTCATGGGAAATATCCTCCCATGCCAATATCCACTCTTCCCGTTACTTCACACAAGAGGGTGCATATGGGCCAGTAGATCAAGTCCGTGCATATTCTTTAACCTCTTGACATTAAAGTTTTTTAGCTAAGAAATTTATTTTCTGCTTCAAGTTTAACTTGAATTTGTAAAATGGATGGACGAAAAGTCATGTCTGCCTTAGTCTTCCCCATGGTGATGGGAAAGGGTTGCATCCCCTGACTCTTATCCTGCCTGGGGACAAAACCCAGGTATAAAATTTGGCTGTATCTTAGAATGATAAATTCTGACCAATCCTCTTTGAAATAAAGCTAATAGGCACTACTAGTTTATAGGAGACTCCATATGTCTATAAGTAGTTACAATGTAAACCATGTGCTACTATAAGTCCCCTGTAAATAACTACAATGTACAATATGAACTACATAAATAATTAAAAGGACCAACAGTTTACTTAATATAAATTTCAATATTCACCTGATTTAAAAAAAAATTTTTTTGGTAGCTGTAGATGGACAGAATGCCTTTATTTTATTTGCTTATTTTTACATGGTGCTAAGGATCGAACCCAGTGCCTGACACATGTTAGGTAAGTGTTCTGCCACTGAGCTATAGCCCCAGCACAATACCCACCTAATTTACATAAAGATGAAAATAACCCTCAAACTAAAATTGATAATTCCCTGAATTCTCTGATCCAATATAAAATATGAATTCTTCTAAGGTCAACTTTCTTTTTAAAGGCCCAAATAGCTTGATTCAATAAACAGTGTGCTTAGAAATTAAAAAAGCATATTAAATTGAAACCATTATTACATGTTCTAAATGAGATATTATATACTTTAGTACTGTTGCTGTGTACATAGTAAGTGATTAACAGCTATTTTCTATAACTACACTCACCCATAGCCCAAGAAATAAAAGCAAGAATCAATAAATGGGATAGATTCAAACTAAAAAGTTTTTTCTCAGCACAGGAAACAATCAACAATGAGAAAAGAGAGCCTACAGAGTGGGAGAAAATCTTCTCCACACACACTTCAGACAGAGCACTCATCTCCAAAGTTTATAAAGAACTTGAAAAACTTCACACCAAATATACAAAGAACCCAGTCAATAAATGGGCTAAGGAAATGGGCAGACATTTCACAGAAGATACACAGGTGATCAACAAATTTATGGAAGAGTTCTCATCATCCTTGGTAATTAGAGAAATGCAAATTAAAACCACCCTAAGATTTCATCTAACTCCAATTAGAATGGCTATTATCAATAACACAAGCAATAATAAATGTTGGGGTGGATGTGGGGAAAAAGGCACACTCATACATTGCTGGTGGAGTTGCAAATTGGTGCAGTCACTCTGGAAAGCAGTATGGAGATTCCTCAGAAAGCTTGGAATGGAACCACCATTTGACCCAGCTATCCCACTCCTCAGTTTATACCCAAAGGACTTAAAATCAGCATACTACAGTGATGCAGCCACATCAATGTTCACAGCAGCTCAATTCACAATTGCTAGATTGTGGAACCAACCTAGATGCCCTTCAATTGACAAATAGATAAAGAAACTGTGGTATATATACACAACGGAATATTATTCAGCCATAAAGAAGAATAAAATTATGGCATTTGCTGGTAAATGGATGAAGTTGGAAAATATCATGCTAAAGTAAAATAGGCCAAGCCCCAAAAATCAAAGGCCGAATGTTTTCTCTGATAAGTGGATGACAATACATAACGATGGGGGGTGGCGGGGGGAAGAGAAGAATGAGGGAACTTTGGATGGTGTAGCAGAAAAAGGGGTTGGAGGGGGTGGGAATGGAAAAACAGTAGAATGAAACAGACAGTATTACCCTATATATATATGTATGATTACAAGAATGGCATGAATGTACACTGTGTACAACCACAGAAATGAAAAGTTGTACCCATTTGTGTACAATGAATTAAAATGTGTCTGTAAAAATAAAAAATATTGTAATTTAAAAAAAAAATGGAACCTGAAAATGCCATTAAGTTTACCTGGATTTTCATTAATCCAACCTGAAATTTCCATTAAGTTTACTGAAAAATCTCTCTTGTAGAGCTATAGTACAGTTGGGTGCAGTAGTTCATGACTGCAATCCCAGCAGCTTATGAGGCAGAGGCAGGAGGATCACAAGTTGAAGGCCAGTCTCAGCAACTCGGCAAGGCCTTAAGCGACTTAGTGAGATACTGTCTCAAAATAAAATAAAAAGCGCTGGGGATGTGGTAGAGCACCCTGGGTTTAATCCCCAAAACTGCAAGGGTGCATACACATGATCTAGTTAGCAAGCCTTCAATGAATACTAAGGTAGTGATTTTTCCCCCCTTTGTGGGTGTGTTGGGGGGTCAAACCCAGGACGTCATGCATGCAAGGAGGCACTCTACCACTGAGCTATATTCCCAGCCCAGCAGTGATTCTTAAATGTAGTCCCTGGACCTGCAGCATCAGGGAATTTGTTATAAATGCAGTCTAGAGTACCAACTGTAGGGTCTATGGTCTGGGGGTGAGGCCCAGACATTGACACTTTAACAACCCTCTAAGTGATTCAAATGTTTGCTCAAGTTACAAACTAGTTTCACAGAGCACTATGTGATTTGTTCTGCAGGGACTAGCAAGGCCAAAAGGGCAGGTATAATCTGGTTCCCAGGTAAACAGGATATCCTATGTAGCACCTAGCCCAGTGTCATACACATAGTAGGCGCTCTAATTTGCTCAACACACCCAAGTAACAGTTGGCTATACAACAGCATCAGTTTATCTATTCCACAGAAGAATTTTTGATGACTTTTTGCATTAACTTATAATAAGGACATGATGCATACATATCCAGAGTTGTTAAAGAAATAACTAGAAAAGCTCTAGGGCCTCTGGTCCTTTAGCAAATAACCCAGGCATACAAAGTGTTATATGCTTTGAAATTTAAGTGAATAATGCATTTCTAATTTTGCAAAATGTAGAACATAAACTAAAACACAAACTTCCCTGTTGCCTTTTAAAAGCACTCTATTTCTAATAGTAAAAAATGGATTCAAGATGGATTCTAATTTGAACAGTTTAAAAATCAAAACTGAGAAACTTTAATAATGACTTTATATATGTGATAAAAGTACTAGTTATATTTTTAACAATAAAAGTTTGAGAGATGAAATGATATAATGTACTAAATTTGCTTCTTGGAAGAGGAAATAAATAAGACTGGCCATTGAACTGCTGAATACATAGAGCTCACTACATACCAATACAAGGGTTTCTTAACCTTGGCACTAGTGACCTTGTGGGCCAGATCACTCTTAGAAGGGTGAGGTGGGGGTGCTTTTCATGTATTCTAAAATGTTCAGCAGAATTCCTGGTCAGTAGCAACCTCCCCTTCAGCTATGACAACCAAAAATGTCTCTAGACATGTCAAATGTAGCCACTGGAGGGCAAAACTGACCCCAGTTGAGGATTATTATTAAATACCATTGTCTCTACTTATTTAAAATTTTCCAAAAGAAGACTTTAAAAAAAAAGTTTTACTTTAAATTCTGGTAATTGATACAACTACATCCCCCTTTTTAATAATTTGCATACAAGCTCTTGAGAAACAGCCTAGTACAGCAAAAAATCAAGACACTGAGTCAGAGATCTAAAGCCTAGGGGAGGATTTCCTTTTAAACAGTCCAAAGTTTCAAGCAGCTCTTGTCACATCTCTGAGCTTCACAACCTCTCTGGGTCAGATTATTTGACTAGTTCTCTTAGCTATAAAATGTGATGACCATGAATTTTTATATACCCACCACCTGAAAGTGGATATTAAAAATCAAATAAAACAATTGTATACAAGGATGAAAATATTCTTGTCGCAAATTACCTATTTGTTAAATTCCTTCTTTTTCTTCTTCTTTTTTTTTTTTTTTTTTTTTTCTTTTTTACCATACTAGGGAATGAACTCAGGGACTCTGGTGTGGTAGGCAAGCGTTCTACCACTGAACCACACCCTCACCCCTATTTTTTAATCTTGATCTAATAAGCAACATTATTATCATAAACATATACAATCATTTAAAATTTAAATGAAATTCCCAGGATAAGTAAAAGGGAATGTCTTTCCACAAAATAAAAAAATTATAATAATCACAATAGCTACAATGTTCATCAACTGGTGAAAGGATAAAAAACAAATGTGGTAAATCCAAACAATCAAATGCTACTTAGCAATAAAAAGGAATGAACCAGCTGGGTTAGATGGCCCACACCTGCAATCTTAGTAATTCAAGAGAGGCTGAACAGGAGGATGGCAAGTAGGTCAGTCTCGGAAACTGGGTAAAACCCTGCTTCAAAATTACAAAAAAAAAAAAAAAAAAAAAAGGGGGGGGGGTCTGGGGATGTGGTTCAGTAGTAGAGCACTCCTGGGTTCAATTTCTGGCACAGCAAAAACAAAAACAAAAAGTATTATACTAAGTGAAAGAACTCAGATACAAAAGATTATACACTACACAACTCCATTTACAAACATTCCAGAAAAGGTTAAACTACAGAGACAGAAAACAAATCGGTGGTTGCCAGGGGCGGAGGAAGATAGAGGGAATTGACTGTAAAGGGCCACAAGGGACCTTTCTGGGTGACGGAAAGGTTCTATATCTTGTTTGTGGTGGTGATTACGTGATTATACATTTGTTCAACTCATCAAAGCATGCACTTAAAAGTGTGGACGTCATATCTCGACAAACCAGACTTTAACAAAAGAACTTCTCAACAGACTGAGAGCTCCCATTCATTCTTGTACACTCACCACTCAACTGGCAGGAAGGGTAACACTAGTTGTCCAGTAATGACACTTAAATACTATGGGCTATGCAGAATGTGAACCTGAGGTGTAACACTGACACACGCACTACAGCTACCTCCAGAACATGCCAACACAAGAATTAAAAATGGAACGGGGCACCAGACATGGTGGCACATGCCTGTAATCCCAGAGAATCCAGGAGGTTGAGGTAGGAGGTTCACAAGTTAAAGACCAGCCTAGTAAGACCCAGTCTCAACATAAAAAGAGCAGAGGATATAGTTCAGTGATAGAGTACCCCTGGGTTGAATTCCCGGTACAAAAAAAAAAACAGCAGCAGCTTAGATGGCTGAGGCAGTAGGATTGCAAGTTCAAAGTCAGCTTCAGCAATTTAGGCCCTAAGCAACTGAGCAAGACCCTGTCTCTAGATAAGATAAAATATTTTTAAAAAATGGGGAGGTGGGGCAGCAGTGCTGGGGATATCTCAGTGGTTAAGCAACTTGGGTTCAATCCCCAGTTTAAAAAAAAAAAAAAAAAAAAACCAAACTAGGCAAGGTAAATGAATGCAAAGATGTGCTATGAACCTCTTGATTTTAACAGTATCAATGCTTCAATTTTAAATACTTTACATGAGATTAAAGAAAGGCACACACCACACCCTAGGTTATTTTTAAAGAACAAAGGTAGTAATTCTAACAACTTGTACAAGAATTACCAAATAATTGAACAAAATAACCAAAGAACAGGTAAAGAATGAACAAGTCTGTCAATAATAATCACAAATACCACCTAACCATGTATGCGTGACTGAAAATAGCACATTTCTTCTCTTAATGTCCCTCACTGAAATGTATACTGAAAGAAGACCTAACTGAAAATCTTTATCAGAAATCTGCTTTGATGCTGGCTTCAAGTATGGAACTCCTGCTCTGGCTCAATGTAAGGTTTCGACTCTGAGTGAAGATCAAAAATCAAAGCAAACCAAAACACCTTTTTGTTTGTTCCATACATCAGGATAGTCAAAGAACAGGGAAATGCTCAGGTCAGAAGTGGGTTTCTTCTATAAGACCATAAATAAAAGCCACATGAAGCCAGGTGTGCCAGATCCCTTGAGTGCAGGAGTGTTCGAATAGACTGGACTACACAGCAGGAACTCCATCAGAAAAAAAGAAAAAGGTCATAGACCTAGTCTATTACTTTTAATGTGATTTTCTAATCCATCTTGAGTAGGAACACAAACCACTGTACTACTTCGCAGGTAAAAAGCATTAAATACTACACATTAATGCACTGAGGGAATGCTTTAGACTACAGTTTACATAAACATACTAAATTACCCAATAGCTATCCAGCAACCAAGTGGTATTTTGAAGATTAAAATGAAGGCATTTGATGCCACCCCACCACAATATCTCAGTGCCCTACTGAAAGCATGAAATCACTCTGAGCGAGGAAGGTTTTCCTAAGAGATGGCATTTTTGTGCCAACAGCTACCCCATAATACTTACAATGAAAGGCCAGTGAAGTTTCGTTACGAGTTATTTGCTACATGTTTTGCTGAAGATAACCAACACTTCTGAACCCAATGTTAGAGAACAGGTCGGAAAACACTGGGGCAGAGCAAACATTTCTTCAATGGAATTTCTACTACAAGCTGTCATTCCTGAACAATGCTCTTCTGGCAGCTTTTAAAGGTCCACAAGAACAGAATCAAAGGGTCCTTTTACAGACGCACGGGACGTGAGCGCTGGAAGGGACCTGAGAGTTCTTCTAAGCAAACTTTCTAGGGTGGAGGGCTGTGCCTCCGCCGGGCAGCAGGCGCAGACGGAGCTTCACCACACACCTGCCTCCGGAACGCTGAGCCAACTCCTCCCCACCGCACCGGCCGGGACGCGAAGCTACTCCGCTCTCCCCGGACAACTCTTAGGAGCAGAGCCGCGGACCAACGAAGGGGGTCACAAGGATCCCTCGTGGGCACCTGGTTTCCACGACTGTCATTAAACTTAGTTCCAGACCATTTTAAAGAACGAGGCGGAAAGACCCGTCCACAATCCATCGTCCGGATGGATTCCCACCAACCTGCACGGAGGACACGAGCTTTTAGCCTGCGTTCAAACGCGCGCGGCCGCCGCGGCCACCCCACACAGCGGGGCGACCCGCCGGGCGGCCGCGCCGCTCCAGAGCGCAGGACGCCCGCGACCCGCCCGCCGCGTCCGCACCGGCAGCGCGGGCCACTCACGTTTTCAGTGTCTCGTTCATTCACGGTTGGCAAAGGGGTCCTAGTGGACATCTTACTGCGCTTCGACTCTGCACCACGCGAGGGCGAAAACAAAACCGCCCAGCCCCGGGCGGCCGGCGAGCAGCGGCCGCGAGTCGCCGGCCCCGCGGCCTCGGTCTAGATCCCCGGCCTGGCCCGGGCCGTGCCCCCGCGGGCCCCGGGGCTCATTCTCCCCCGGCCCCGGCGGCCGCGGCCAGGAGCCCGGCGGGGCGCGGTGGGCAGCCGGCCGGCGTCCCCGCGCCTCAGGGCGTCCCGCGGGCCCCGGCCGGCTCGCCTCTTCCGCCGCTCCCGCCCGTCGCGCCGCGGATCTCAGCGCCGGGGCCTCCAAACAGCGCCGCCGGCAGCGCCGGGAGAGGAGGAGCAGGAGGATGTGGAAAAGGTTGAGCGCAAGACAGGCCGCCGCGAGCTGCGGGCGCCGACCATTGGAGGGGGCCGCGGGGGAGACGCCTGCGCCCGGCTGCTTTCCCTTCTCCCGCCGCTTTCCACCTCGCCTCCGCCCTGCCGGCAGTCACCGTCGCCGCCGCCGCTCCCCAGCACCGCCGAGCCTCACGGACCCAAGATGGCCGCCCCTCGGCTTCCTCCGCTGCCTCCGGATGCCGGAAGTGACGACATCGGCGCCTCCGGAGTTCGCCAATCAGCGGGGCCCGAGACCGCCGCCCCGTTGCTGTTGCTAGGGGCGACTCGGTCCTGTCGGGCTGGAGGGGGCGGGGCCGAAGGCTGGGCAGGGCTGACCGGTCTCCTCCCGCTCCCGCGGGTGGCGGGTTCCCACAGTCCGGGAGCGCCGGCATCCCAGACTGAGCCGGGAAAGGGCACTGGGCGGCTTCCTGAGTCCAGCTGCTGGGGTGGCATTTACAGATTACAGATCCGGGTTGACTGGATTACAAAGGGAGCGCCTACTGTGTGCAAAAGTTGCGGTCGCACCCGCGGACCCAGCTGCACAGGATGGAGCCACAGCAGCAATTGTAGGACCAGGGGTGCGGGAAGGAGGTGGGCTCCTGCATCATTAACTGTGATCCAGGCGTTAAGCATTCAACCAACGAACTTTCTTGCCTCTGGCTCTGGACACCAGGGACTGAGTTGGTCTTTCAAGGGCACCGGGCACATCTTTCCTCCAGCAACTGTCAGGAGGGACATAGACCGGACCCAGCTAAATGTCATTCAGAGGGAAGAGTGTAATGACAGGGTGGCACACAGGGGATGGGGAATGGGCCAGTTCCTAAATGTCTGTAGAGGGTTTTTAACCAGGTTCTTATAGCCAGTGTGCAGCTAGCTGTTGGAGGGCCTGAAGCAGCCCCGGGTGCTAGCCAGGGTCCAAGTTCAGAGGACACCTTCAGCTGGAACCTTGGAGATGGTGCATCGCCTTTAATTCTTCCTCACCTTGTCACCTCTTCCTGTCCTCGCTGGATGGAATCCATTGGTACAGGGTTCCCAAAGGGAGGGCAGTGTGGGCTGGGGTAACATGAACTGTTACTGAGCGGGTATTTTGTGGGCACATTACATGTATTACTCATTGAAGCCTAAGGGTGACCGTATAAGATGGGCGGACACTTGGTGTATTCTGAAGTCTAGACAAGTTAGTGATTTGGCCAAAGCACCCGGTAGGTTAGAAACAGAATTGGGATTTGAATGCCAGTTCCTGCAGCCTTGATAATAGGTAAATATATCTTGTTTGCCTTTTCTTCTCTTCCTTCTTTTCTTTTTCTTTTGTTCCTCAGCATCCCAACATTTCGCTCTGCTTGGGACGTTTCCTGCCCTGTGAAACGTGTATCTTTAAACACCAGAAGCTCCCAGAGAGGCCAGATGCTCCCAATGCAGAAATAAAACTGAGGGTGGAAGTGTGGTCAGATATCCCGCTGCTTGCTCACAGAGGAGTGCTGAATGGGTCCACAGTGGCCCTATTTAAACTGTTACTTTCTTTCTCCCTCTTTAACCAAGCAGAGATAGTGGAATTCCTTTGAGTTACATTTGTGCTCCTCTCAGCAGTTCAACTGAAGTGTAGGTTATGGTAACTGGAATTGAGCAAACGTGCTGTGGGAGACTGGGCAGGGGCATGCAGCCCACCTCCACCAAGGGAAGCTTCCAGAGGAAAGCATGTTTATGCTGAGTCCACGTGAGTAGACAGCTAGGTGAGGGAGGGTGGCAAGGGCAATGCAAGAAGAAATCTGGCTGCACAGGGCACAGAGGTGACAAAGAACAGGGTGGATTTGGGCAAATGTCAAGGGTGAGGGAGGCAGAAGCCAGGCAGGTTTGGACATAGCATGGCACCCATTCTGCACCTGACCCTATTAAGTTGGGAAAACACCCCCAAAAGAGTTCAGAACTGAAGAAGCACATTGAACTTTTAATTGCACTTACATCAAATGACATCATGGCCCCATAGAGAGCTGGCAATGGGAGGTAAGGCATGCTGTGTGGGCTGTGCAGAAAAGGAAGAAGGAAGAGGAGGGAGGAGGAGGAAAGCATTGTTTTGCCCAAAGGACTTCAGGTGGTCCTGAATCGTGTGCACCTATGATGTGGATGGAAGAGGAGGGTAAAATCTGGAAGTGCCCTTTAGTTGCCTTCTTCCATTCCCTTTTCATATTCCTGTGTTCTACTTTCATGGTAAAATAATTTCTACCTGGAGCGCATTAAACTGAAAAGACGTAACTAAATATACCAAGTTGTGTATGTGCACAGACCTTACAGATGCTCCTTGACTTACAATGGAGCTAAATTCCTTTTAACAAACCCATGGTAAGTAAAATATGTATTCAATAAGCCAGGCATTAGGGCTGTTGGTGTAGCTCAGTGGTAAAGTGCTTGTCCAGCATGCGGGAGGCCCTGAGTTCCATTCCTAGTACTGTGAAAAGATAAATAATAAGCCAAATGTAGTGGTGCATGCCTGTAATCCCAACAACTTGGGAGCCTGAAGCAGGAGGATTGCAGGTTCAAGGCCAGCCTCAGAACTTAGAGACCAAGTCTAAATACATAGGTAAGTAAACCAATGGGACTGGTGCTGGATCTCAGTGGTAGAGCCCTCCCCCCCACGTTCAATCCTCAGTGCAAAAACATACACTCCATACACCTAGCCTTCTGAACATCAAAACTTAGTATCTATCGCCTACCTTAAACATGTTCAGAACACTCACATTAGTCTACAGTTGAGTAAAACCAGCTAACACAAAGCCTTTTTTATAACAAAGTGTTGACCATCTCATGTAATGCACTGTACAGCATTGATGGTTTCCCCTTGACTGACTGGAAGTGTGGCTCCCTGCAGCTACCCAGCATCACAAGGAAGAGTTTCACACTGCATGCAGCTGACCCAGAAAAAGATCAAAATTCAAAATTTGAAGTATAGCTTCTACTGAATGTGTATTGCTTTTTCACCACTGTAAAGTCAAACCATCATAATCCAGGGACTGTCTGTACTGACTTTCATGACTGGACATAATCTAGTTCTACCCTGTCCCTGTAGGACAGAGAGGAACTAATTCTCAGAGAGGAGAGTGCTACCTCACAGCCATTAGCATGGCAACTATGAAAACATGGCAAAAGAACAAGCCTGGGGCAACAGTGTGGAGGGGTTGGAACCTTAGTGCACGGTCAGTGGGAACATGAGCTGGAGCAGGTGCTACAGAAAGCAGAACGGTGGCTCCTCAAAAAAATAAAAAATAGCAACAGGTATGTGGCTCACACCAGTAACCCCAGGCACTGAAGGCCGAGGTAGGAAGATTGCAAGTTCAAGGGCAGCCTGAGCAACTTAAGAAGACCCTATCTCAAAAACTGAAAAAGGGCTGGGCCTAGGGCTCCATGCTTAGGTACCCCTGGGTTCAATCTCCAGGACTAAAATAATTTGAAATAGTATTAAAAATAGAATTACTATATGACCCAGCAATTCACTTCTGGGTAGATACTCAAAAACATTGAAAACAGAATCTTGGCAGCCAGATGTGAAGGCAACCCCTACTCAGAAAGCTGAGGCAGGAGGGTCACTTGATCCAAGGAGTGTGAGCCAGCCCGGGCAGCACAGAGGCGTTCTCAAGATTGCCCTTCTCCTCCTCCTAGTTCCTTCCTTTGTCCCCTCTTTCCTTCCACAATGTTCATTGAGCAACGACTTCATGTCAAGCAGTGCGTGAAGCACTGGGGATGTAGCTGTGGATAGAGAAGGTGCTCCTTTCACTCACAGGACACACATGAAAGAATTCATGAATGGTGTAACTTCAGGACGAAAGAACTGTAAAAAATACAATGTTAACTGGGACAGAGTGATAGAGACGAAGCACTCATTTTAATTTAAATTTCATTTTTTCTTTTGGAAATAGATGCACATCATACAAAATAAGGTGCAAAGGGATATACAGTTTTTAAAATGCTCCCGTCCCCCTTCAGCAAATGTTTTGTCTTTCAAAAACATTAAAAGGGTGAAAATACAAGCCACTGTAATAGACTACCCAAATCTGAGTGAACAACAGGAATGCATTCCTCACAGCTCTGGAGCCTGGGAAATCCAAGATCTGTGCATCAGCAGATTTGGTGTTTGGTGAGGACCATTCCAGATCCTAGATGGCTTTCTTGCCATGTCCTCACATGGTAGAAGGAAGGAGTCAAGGGATCTCTCCAGGGTCCTTCTACCAGGGCACTCCCACTCCTGAGGGCTACATCCTCATGAATCCATCACCTCCCAGGACCCCACCTCCCCATACCACCCCTTTGGGGTTTAGGTTTCAACATAAGAATTTGGAGGGGGACACTCAAAAACCACCATGATTACCATGTAACACCACCCAGATGGACAAAAATGAAAAAAAAAAAAATCTGACAATACCTAGTGCTGCCAGGGAAGTAATGCAACGAGAACATGACTGCTGGGACCAGGGAAAGTCTATAATAAAGGCAAGGGCAGAAAACAATGAAACCCAGCACAAACACCATAGAAAGGATCAATGAAGTCAAACACTGGTGCTTTGATAAAAACCAGTAGAACTGACATCTTAGGAAATAATCTGACATTAGCAAGTAAAGTTGAAGGTAAAATCCCCTAAAACCCCATAGTTCATACAAAATATTTACCCTAAGGAAAACCTGAACGTGCAGAGGGAACATGTATAAGAACATTCTTCACCCTGCAGTTCTTTATGGAGACAAGCAAGATAGCACCCAAATGTCCATTTTCTGGGTGAACAGAGATTATGGTATACTCGCACAAGGAAGCAGCAGGAACAACATCTTTATTAGAGCTTCACACAAGGGGCAGGCATCTCAGGAAGTCCTTGGTGGAAAACAGGAGACTCAGAATCCACACAGCAAGACCCAGGCCATACACAAAGTTCAGGAACAACATGGGGCTGGTGTGGGGCTCAAGGTACAACAGTGTTCCAGCATGCACAATGCCCTGGGTCCCATCCCCAGCACTGCTAAAAGGAAGAAAAGAAAACAACATGAACGCCAAGCCACATACTGTTCCAGGAGGCAAACGCAGGGAGTAAAACTACAGAAGAAACCAGGGAGCTGATGACCACGGCAGAGCAGTGGTGGGCTGAGGAGGGGCCCGTCCCTGCAGATGCTCTGGATATCCTGCATGTGCTGAATTAAGAACCATGGAAGTGAAATTCACATAATAGCAAGCAACAGTGGCTCACAACTACAGTCCCAGTTACTCTGAAGGCTGAGGAGAGAGGATGACTTGAGCCCAAGTGTTCAAGGCCAGTCTGGGCAACATAGTGAGACCCTGTCTAAAAAGAAGAAAGATAAAAAAAGAAATTCACAGAACACAATCATTTTCTTTGCTTCCTTTTTTTCTGGGGTGTGTGTGTGTGTGTGTGTGTGTGTGTGTGTGTATTGAACCGAAGGGCACTTTACCACTGAGCTACATCCCCAGTTCTTTTTAGTTTTTGAGACAGGGTCTTACTGGATTGTGAAGCTGGCCTGGAATTTGCCATTCTCCTGCCTCAGTCCTCCAAGTGGCTGGGATTGCAGGTGTGTGTCATGCAAACCTGGCAAAATGATGATTTTAAAGTGAACAATTTCATGGCACTTAGTACGGTGGCATGTCTGGTACTACAGCCAGTTCCAAAACATCACTCCAAAGCCAAGCTCATAAGCCATTTCTCCACCTTGCCCAACATCCCCTTCCCTGCCTACCCTCCACCAGCCTCTGGTAGCCAGCATTCTCCTTACTACCTAAATAAGTTCCCCATGTAAGTGAGATCACAGCTTGTCACTTCCCATAATGTCTTCTAGGCTCATCCACATTGTTGAAAATGACAGAAGTTCTTTTTAAAGGTGGACTAGTATTACATTGTGTGTATATACCACAGTTTCTCTTCATCCATTCACCTGTCTGTGGGTACTTCGGTTGATTCCGTATGTTGGCTATTGTGAATAATGAATAATAAAAAGGAGTAGAGGCATTTCTTTGACTTATTGACCTAAATTCCTTTGGCTATATGCCCAGAAAAGAGACTGCTGGATCATATGATAACTGTTTTTGTTCTAGTGCTAGGGATTGAACCCAGGGACGCTTAACCCCCAAGCCACATCCCCAGCTCTGTTTATATTTTATTTAGAGACAGGGTCTGGCTGAGTAGCTTAGGGCCTTGCTAAATTGCTGAGGCTGGCTTTGAACTTGTGATCCTCCTGCCTCAGCCTCAGCAGCTGCTGGGATTACAGTTGGGCACCACCACACCGGCGATTTTCATCTTTGTGTAATAGTCATTCTAACAGATACGAGGTGATATCTCACTTGAGTTTTAATATGCACCTTGCTGATGATTAGTGAGTTATGTTGAGCACTTTTGTATATGTGTTGGCCATTTGAGTATTCTATTGAGAAACATTTAATCAGGTCTTTCATCCACTTTAAAATCAGAATTTTTGTTTTCTTGTTTAGTAGTTTGAGATTCATGCATATTTCGGGTATTAGCCCCTTATCTAATTCGTGATTCAAAAACATTTTCTTCTAATCCAAGAGTTGTCTCTTCACTCTGTTAAGTGTTTCCTTTGCTGTGCTAAAATTTTTTAGTTTGATTCATCCCTTTGCCTATTTTTGCTTTCCTTGCCTGTGTTTTTTGGGGTCTTATCCAATAAATCACTGCTCAGACTGATGTCATAAAGCTTTCCTCCTAAAAAATAAATAAACAAATAAATAAATAAAACAAAGTTAAAAAAAGGTCTCCTCCTGTTTCCTTCTAATAGTTTTATAGTTTCAGGCCTTATGTTTATGTCTTTAATCCATTTTGCACTGATTTTTATATAAAGGGTGAGATAAGGTTGTTTTTTATATATAATTTTAGCTGTAGGTGGACACAATACCTTTATTTAATTTACTTTTTTAATGTGGTGCTGAGAATCGAACCCAGTGCCTCACACATGCTAGGCAAGCGCTCCACCACTGAGCCACAACCCCAGCCCAATAGGTTGGTTTTTTCCTGCATATGGATATCCAGTTTTTCCAATACTATTTATTGAAGAGACTGTCCTTTCTCCATTCTGTGCCCTTGGCATCTTTGTCAAAAGTCAACTGACCACAAATGTGTGAGTTTATTTCTGGCTCTCTCTCCTGTTCCAGTGGTATAGGTGTCTGTTTTCATGCACGCTGTTTTGATTACTGTAGCCTCACAGCTTATTTTTAAATCAGGTAGAGTGATGCCTCCAGCTTCATTATATTTGTTAGATCCTTTGTGTTCAATAGTATTCTGTTGGGTATTTCTTAGGTTAATATCTAACTTTTTGGACATTTAAAAATTCTGTCCTGTGGGGTGTGATGGCCACACCCTTAATCCCAGTATTTGCAGAGGCTGAGGCAAGGATATCTCAAGTTGGAGGCCAGCTTCAGTAATTTAGCTGAGGCCTTAAACAACTTAGTGAGATTCTGTCTCAAAATGAAAAATAAAAAGGTCTGTGAATGTAGCTCAATGGTTAAGCAACCCTGGATTCAAAATTCAGTACCAAAAAACAACAACAACAACAAAAAAACCCACATCCAGTTTAAAACTGACAGCTCAAACTCCAAAGCCCATGTAACACTAACATCCAACCCCTCGCCCTCCCACCCCAGGTAAGCGCACACAGAGGCAGGGGGTGTCCTCTGGTCTTCACTTATCTCCCCTCCCTTCTGGGCTGGAGTTCCTTGGGGTGGTGGACACGGGCAAATGCTGGGGTGGGTCACATCTGCCCCAGAGGACACTGAGAGTCAGAGAAGCAGCAGCAATCCACCCAGGGAGCTAGGAGGGCACTGTGTCCAATGTCCTGTGACCTGGAAGATCCCCATTTTCCCCCAGCTGTCACATATACCCATGTACCCCATGGAGTGTCCTCCTCCTTCCCCTGCTATCCCAAAGGAGGTGCCTTAGAAGGGCCCAAGTCCTTCCCCCAGGGCCTCCCCAAATCCTCCCCTCAGCTGGATTTGATGGGTGGATCCTCAGGTGGATCCTCAGCTCCACCCTCCTTGCACCTCTCACTCCCTCTAGATCCTTCCCCAGTCACAAACCACTGCCTTTGTGTTTTAAAAAGAGGGGACCCTCAACCCCGTGTTCTCTGACACCCACCTTTGCTTTCCTTCCTGTCCCTTCTCTGCTGAGCTGAGCCCGGTAGTCGGTGGAGTCCCTTTAACCCCGCCAGGCCCCCAGACCTGCCCGGGCCGGACTCCCCCTCCCCGGTGCGCACTGCAGGAGGCGGGCAGGCTGTCTTCTCTCACTTGTCCGTGGTATCTGACGAGACTCTGGGGCCCGACTGGCGTCCTCTCATCTTCCTGGCCTCTCCTGGAAGAATGAGTTTCCATTTCACAGATGAGAAAACTGGTTCTCTAGGGTGAAGTCTTGCCGGCCATGAGCTGCTAAGTGTGGCTACCAGGTCAGCGGCAGGCCTGGATTCCTCCTGCAGAGCCGGGGCGGGGTGGCCAGAGTCCTCCAGGGAGCCATGGTGGCGACTTGGGGAGGCCTCTGCGCTACCGCAAGCCGCGTCTCCGACCGCGCCACACTCCGCCAGGCCGCAACCCTGGGCACCGACTGGAAGATCTGATGCCCTGGATGGTGGTCAGCGAGAGAGGAGCATGAATGGATGAGTGACTGATTACACCGCGTCGGAGCCGCGCGGGGCCGCCCGCTGCTCCTGAGGTTAGACCGCGGCTGAGCCAGGAGGAAGCGGAGGCCCGACCCGCCTGGGCCGAGGCTGGGGGCGCGGGCATCTCTTCCCCGAGCCTCAAACACCTGCCTGGGGCTGCAGCGCTTGGGCGACGGGGAAGGCTCCCTCTGCTGGGGGCGGGGCGCCACCTAGGTGTGCGGACTGTGGCCACCTGAGCCGTCCGCGGGCACAGACTGGGGGCCGCCGGCGTCCCAGCGTGCAGTGATGCGCAGGCTGATGCTCCCTGGGCATCTCCCACCCCAGCCCCGCACCTCACAGACAGTTGCCGGGGCCTCACAGACACACAGGTCTTGCCCTCTCCATTCCTTTTGGGCACTGTAACAAATGACCACAGACTGTGTGGCCTAAAACAATGGGAATGTATTCTTAGCTCTAGAGGCCGGAAGTCTGAAATCGAAGTGTCCGCAGGCCACACCTCTGGGCGCTTTAGGAGAAAATGGAATCTTTGCCTCTTCACCAGCCAGAGGCTGCTGGATGCCTCACTTTCATCCCTGGTCACATTTCCATCTCCTCTTTGTGTCTGTATATCCTCCCTGTGTACCTGTGATGGCAGTTAGGCCCACCCTCCCCCTTAAGATCTTTAAAGTAGTCACATCTGCAACGTCTTCCATACAACATTCACAGGTTTCAGGCACCAGGACCCAACATCTTTGTGGGCCATTATTCAGCCTACCACACTCAGGCTGAATGGAGCTCACTAGCCTGCCCAAGGTCACCAACAGTAGGTGACCAGATGGAAGCTTGAAGGTGTTGCACCAGGGCAGGGCCAACAGCAGGCAGAGGCCATTTCCAGCCTCTCTATGGTTCCGTGCAGGAAGCCGATGGGGAAGTGTGTCAGGAGAGGAAGCTGCCAAACTCAGGCATCTTTGTACCCGACTGGCTCAGTGGCCTTGCCTAAGCTCCTCCCTGCCCTCCTGAACTTCAGCTTTCCCATGCGCTGATCCTGACCATTCATCTTGCTCCCCAGCACACATCGACTGTCATTTGGATGTTGTTTACTGCCAATTTCAGGTCAAGGGCAAACCCCTCTGAGGTCTAGCTTTCCACCTCGATAAAACCTCACATGGAAAGCGCAGAAGGGGAGCACAGTGGACAGCAAGGAACTAGGGAAGCTGTTAGAACAGGACTCTGTTCATCGGGCTCTGTTGCCTGAGGTGTGACCTCAGACATGAGCTGTCCAGGGCTGGCCCTCTGAGTCAGCCGTGAGTCCCACCTACACGCCTTCCCCGTGGGGTGGCCAGACTCAAAGCTCCCTTTCACAAAGAGGGGCAAGAGAATGGATGACTTGGAGTGTGTAATGTGTCCCAGTGAAGAGTGAATAATTGATGTTTTGAATATTAACAAACAGGAACTAGCTTTTGTAGCCAGCAAAGCCCAAAAGAGATTCTTATACAGCAAAATCTCCAATCTAGACCTACAAATAGACAAAAATAAGACATACTAAGAACAACAATAAAACTCTCAAACTTTCTAAATCTACCATAAGAACAGAAACTGACTTGGAAGATGTCCTATTTTGTAAGCATGCTATTTTAAAAATTACCATTTCAGGACTGAAATAGAAAAAGGCTTATTGTATGTGCATGTGTATGCACACACCCCCATGGTATGTGTGAGTTAGCATCGCTGGTTTCCCACACCTTGGGCCAGGACCACAGCATCCTTGTCTCCTCCCTTCGCCGTCCTCTTCCAATTACATTCTTCCTCACCAGATGGAACCTGGTGTGGGGGCACCCGCCTGAAATCCCAGTGACTTTAGAGGCCGAGAAAGGCCAAGCCTCAGCAACTTAACAAAACCCAGTCCTAAAATAAAAATAAAAAGGGCTGGATATGTATCTTAGTAGTTAAGTAATTCTGGGTTCAATCCTCAGTACAAAACAAAAAACAAAAATAACATGTGACTTCCCTGACACATTCATCCAAACATTTAAAGAAGGATTAAAACCAATTTGTCACAAACTCTTCCCAAATTTAGAAGAGGAGCCTATATTTCCTTCTTTTCCATATTTTTATTGGTGCATTATAATCGTACATAATGGTGGGATTCGTGTAAGAGGTTACACTTCTCAACTCATTCTGTGAGGCAAGCATTACCAAAAGAAAACAAAGACAAGAACACTGAAAACCAATAACTCTTATAAATAAAAATGTAAAGATTCTCAACAAAATATCAATGTGAAGAATTCAGCAATATACAAGAAAACATGTACTATCACCAAATAGTATATATGCCAAGAGTGCAAGGATGGATTGATGTCTGAAAGTGAATTAATATATCAATAGAATATAAGGCAAAACCACATTATCATATTAATAGGCGCAGAAGGAGCATTTAACCAAATTCAGCACCCTTTTATGTTAAAAAAAATTGGAATAGGAATGAATTTGATCAGCATGGTAAAAGGCATTTAAATAAAACCCCACAGTTAACATGCTTAATGGTGAAAAATTGGATACTTTCTCCCTAAGTCGTGAACAAAACAACGATATCTGCTCTGGGCACTTGTATTCAGCATTGTGTTCAAGATTTTAGCTACAGAGCAATTAGGCAAGAATACAAAATAAAAAGCACCCAGATTGAAGAGGGAAAAAGGAAGACTCTTTCCATTTGCCAGTCTCATGATCTTGTATACAGAAAATACTAAGGAATCCACAAAAAACTAGTAGAATTAATGATCTAGTTAAGCAAAGTTGTAGAACTTGTTCAGTGCACAATGTAGCAAAATTAATAAAATGTACAAAAATATACAACATACAAAAATCAGTTGTATTTCTATAGAGCAGCAATGGGAAAATTGAAAATTAGGAAAAATTCTATTTACAGTATCATCAAAAATAATAAAGTACATAGAATAAATTTAACAACAAAAGTGAAACCCTATAATTTAAATTGCAGAAAATTGTTGAAAGAAATTTAAGAAGGCTTAAATAAATGAAGACATTCCAGGATCATAGATTGGAAGAATTATATTGATAACATGACAATACTTCCTATTGATTTGATATTCAATGCAATTCTTATCAAAATCCCAGTTGATGGGAAGCTGAGGCAGGAGGATCACAAGTTCAAGGCAAGCCTGGGCAACTTGCAAGACCCTCAGCAACTTAGTGAGAACTTGTCTCAAAAACACCCCCAAGCTATCAGGGAAGTAGCTCAGTGGCAAAGTGCCCCTGGGTTCAATTTCCAGTACCCACCCACCAACAGAAGGAAAATCTCAGTTAACTTCTTGGTAAAAATTGACAAGATGATCTTAAGATTCATATGGTAATCCAAGGGACTCAGATTAGCAAGGACTCTTTCTGAAAAAAGAAAAGCAGTGTTAGAAGACTCATACTTTCTGATTTCAAGAATTAATACAAAGCTACAGTAATTGAGACAATGTGGCAGTGGCATGAAGAGATACTTGTAAGTCAGTGGAGGAGATGTAACCTCCTTTACAGTCAACTGATTTTCAGTGAACATGTGAAGGAAATGCAACAGGAAAGAAAGGTGCTGAGATATGGGCTGAAGAATGAAGGTGGGTCGATTCCTCAAACCATAGGCAAAATTTAACTCAAGATAAATGAAAGACACATGCCAGCCTTGCTGACCAAGAACATAAGCAGAGAAAGTATAAATAAGCATTAGAAAATGTAAATAGTAACTACAAATGTTCAGAGATTAAAAAATAGGAGAATGCTATAAGCAACTGTGTATCAATAAATTTGAAAGCTTATATGAAACTATTTAATTCCTAGAAAACTACAATATCATAACAATCCAAGAAAATAGGAATAGCTCTTTAACTATTAAAGAAATCAAAGGAAGCCCAAACAATTTTACAGGTGAGTTCTACCAGATTGTCAAAGAAGACATTATTCCAGTTTTGCACAATTGCTTTTAGCCAAGAAGGAAGGCTACAAATCCATGAACTAAGCAAATATTTCAGAAAGCTAGAAAAGGTACCACAAGTATATTATAGAAAATCATAATGAGAACAAAATAGTGAAATAGAAAACAAACATATAATAGAATCATCAAATCTAAAAGTCTCAACCCTAATGAGGCTGATCAAAGAGGGGGGAAAAGAAACATAAATGACAATGTCAAGAATGAGAAGGTGGTACCCCTAGAGATTCCTACATGTCACAATGATAGTGTGGAACAGGTGTGGTTGTGGCTCAGTGGTAGATCGCTCGCCTAATACGAGTGAAGCCCTGGGTTCGATCCTTAGCACCACATAAAAATAAAATAAAGGTACTGGGTCCACCTACAACTAAAAAAAAAAAAATTAAAAAAGAAAGTAAGTGAATATTATGAAAAGCCTCATAAATACAAATTTAAAACTTTAGTTGATATGGGTACATTTCTATAAAGACACACTTCACCAAATTGACATGAAAAGAGAGAGAAAATCTAAATAGTCCCATAACCAACACACAAACACACACAAAAAAGAAAAGAAAAAGAAAGAAAGAAAGAAAGAAAAGAAAGAAAAAGAAAAAAAGAATCTGTAATTCAGCAACTTTTCACAAATAAAGCTCTAGGCTCAGATGACTCTACTAGCTACAAGACATTGAAGAGAAATAAGAAATGCCAATCTCACATAAACTGTCCAGAGAAAAGAAAAGGAGGAAACACAAGTTTATATTAATTGGACATTGAGCGTAGCCTTTTGCCTACATCTGAGAGTCATTACAAGAAAGACAAACTACATGCCAGTATTGCCGATGAACATAAATAAAAATAAAGAACACTTCAAGTCAAATCAAGTGAAAAATCGAAAACATACTCCACGGTCAAGTTGATTTGACATAGGAATATAATTTGACTTAACATTGCAAAATCAACCTAGCTGGGCAAGGTGGCACTTGCCTGCAATCCCAGGGGTTCAGGAGGCTGAGGCAGGAGGATTGCAAGTTTAAAGTCAGCCTCAGCAACTTAGAGAGGCCCTAAGTAATTTAGGAAGATGCTGTCCCCAAATAAAAAATAAAAGGACTAGGGATGTGACTCAGTGGTTAAGTACCCCTGGGTTCAATCTCAATACTCCACTTCGAATATATATATTTCCTAGATTGATCCATACAGTCAACACAATTTCAAAAAATCATGCTAGAAGGGTTGTGTGTATGTGTGTGTGTGTGTGTGTGTGTATGTCTGTGCAACTTAAAAGCTTATTCTAAATTTATGAGGAAATACAAAAGACCAAGAATACTCAATAACTTCTGCAAGAAGAGGATCAAAGCAGGACAATTGCCTCCTTGGATATCAACCTGATTATACAGTAATTGAGGCAGTGTGTTGTCCCTGAATAAATTCTAAAATTCTCTCAAAACTCCTGACTCTTTTTTATAAGGATACCCATGACTGCATGGTGGTTCAGGATAAAAGCTCCTCTCGAGGTCCTTTACTTAGTCACACCTTTTGCCATGTGGGGTAGCACACACAACTTGTAGGGACTGTCTCTCTTTTGGGGTGCATTTTGTGCCTAATACACTATCCTCACGGGTATGAAGTGGTATCTTGTGGTCTGATTTGAGTTTTCCTGATGGCTAATAGTGTTGTGTGTCTTTTCAGGTGTTTATTAGCAGCTCATATGTTTTCCTTGGAGAAATGTAAACAGAGATCCTTTGTCCAGGTTTTGAGCTGCTTGTCTTTTCATTACTGAGTTGTGATTTCTCCATATAGCTGTGACATCGTGGAAGATGATGGCATAGGAAATGCCAGGAACCTGTCTCCCATCTCGATGACACTCTGGAAGAATCAGCTAATGTGCCCATTCTGGATCTCTAGAGTCAGTGGGAAGCCCTGCAGATGCCAGAGGAAGGCTTGTGTCTTGGTCCATTTTGCACTGCTGTGATAGAATACTAAGGACGAGGTAATTTATAATGCACAGAAATGTACTGTCTCACAGTTCTGGAAGCTAGAGAGTCCACAGTTGAGGGGCCAGCATCTGAGAAGGGCCTTCTTGCTGTGTCATCCCATGGCAGAAAGGGCAAAGAGAGGATGAGAAGGAATGTAAAAGGAGATCAAAATTTCCCCTTTTACCAGGAACCCATTTTCCTATTCAAACAAACTTCCGTGGCAGTGATTTATTCACTGTGCCCTCATGGCCTAATCACCTCCTGAAGAGCCACATCTTATGAGTGCTACAAAGGGTGATCAGACTTCAGCGTGGGTTTGGGAGGAGACTGACACCCAAGCTGTAGTGGTGTGGCTGTAAACCTGGTCAATGCCAGTCAATTGCGTCTCTTAGCAGGGGCGGTGGTGGCTGTGACTTCCCAGCCCCCTCAGCCCTGCCACAGGCAACCATGCCTGAGTTCCTGGAGTATCTTTCAGGAGCAAGGGTGGATTTGTCCTCCAAATCTAGGTGTGGGTGTTCTCATCACGGGTTGTTGCTTTTGATTACAAAGAAGCACCAAGGTGGCCATCGCGGCTGCAATCTTATTGGCTAGAACAGTTTCCAGGGGACTTGAGGCAGCAGCTATTCTCCTGCCCCCACTGAACTTTCTCTTTTTCTTTTCTAGGGGGACCCAAACAGTGAAGGGTCAGGACTTTCAAAAGCAATGTATGTACAGGGTAATTTAGAAAGTTACATTTCATGCCCATGAAATGCATGGCTCAGAAAAAACCTGAGGTGAACTTTAGTTGACATCTCTGGCTGCTCCTCAATAGAGACACACCCTACAATTATGAAAATACCGACAGGGAAAGAGGAGAATCTGACTGCCAGAGTTACCACATTACAACTTTTAAAAATCCAGTTTTCAACATAACATCATAGTCATACAAAGAAACAAGAAAGTTTTGCTCCTTCAAAGGAAAACAACAGAAACCAACACCAAGGAAGTACCACATGGAAGATTTACTGGACAAAAACTTTAAAATGACTGTCTGAAAATACTCAAAGAGCTAAAGGAAAATGATGTATGATCAAAATGTAAACATGGAAAACATAAGAAGGAGCCAAAGGGAAATCTTGGGACTGAAAAGTAAAAAAAACTGAAACAAAAAATTCTCTAGAGGGATTCAAAAGCAGACTTGAACAGGTGGAAGAAAGAATTGAAAACAAGAAGAAAGGCCATTGGAATTATTGAACTGGAAGATCAGAAAGAAAAAAACCAAAGCAGAATAAGCAGAGTCTAAGGCACCTGTTGCATTGATCAAGCAGACCAATATTTGCATTATTGGTGTTCCAGAAAGAGAAGAGAGACAGGGAAAGAGATTTTTGTCATTTTAAAACTAACAAATGGAAAAAGAGATTACATAAAGAAATGATGGCTGGAAACGTCTCAGACTTGATAAAAGACATGAATACAAATATTCAAAAAGCTCAGTGAACTCCAAGTGGTGCAAACTCAAAAAGACCCTCAATGAAACACATTGTAATCAATAGGCCCCAAACCAAACACAACAGAAATGTAAAATCAGCAAGGACGAGTTGTTATATACAAGGGATCTCCAGTCATATCATTAACAGATTTCTCATCAAAAACCTTGGAGGGAAAAGGCTGTGGGTGGGTGGATATACACAAAGTGCTGAAAGAAAAAAGAGAGAAAAAAAAATTGACAATCAAGAGTCCCACATCTGATAGAACTGTCCCTCAAAAAAGAGGTGCAAATTAAGACAGTCCCAGAAAAACAAGAGTTCATTACCATTAGCTCCGCCCTATGAAAAATATTAGAGGGACTCCTTCAGGTTGCAATTAAAGAACAGCAAACAATAACTCAAAGCCATGTGAAGAGCTGAAGATCTCCTGTGAAAGTGAATACCTGGACAATCACAAAAGCTGGTATTACTGTAACTGTGCTTTGTGACATGACTTTTTATTTTCTATGTTTTAAAAGTCTAATGAATTTAAGAAAACAATTATTAGTCTATGTTTTTTGGACATGCCAACGTTGAAGATATGATTTCTGATAACGTAATGGAAAGGGATATGACAGAACAGTATAGGAGCACAATATGCTACTGAAGCTGAACTGGAGTAAGTCCACGTTAGAGCTGGGTGCAGGGCACACCCGAGTCCCAGCGGCTTGGGAGGCTGAGACAGGAGTCATGGGGCATTAGGACTTCAACGTAAGAACTCGCAGGGACGCAATTCAGTCCACGTCCCTGCCAAGACTGAGTCTTGAAGAAACAGAAAATATGAATAGAACCACTACTTGGAAGAAGATGGAGTCAGTAAAGAAAAACCTCCAGGCAGAGGAAACCCCTAGACTTTAGAACGGTTTTACTGGTGAATTCTACCACACATTTAAAGGAGAACTAATATGACTCCTTCTCAAACTCTTTCAAAATTTTGAAGAAGGCACACTTCCCAGCTCATTCTATCGGATCAGCATTACCCTGACACCAAAGCCCGATACAGACATTACGGAAAGAAAAAAAAAAAATTACAGGCCAATATTCCTTATGAAAAACAATCTAAAAATTCTCAAAAAATACTAGCAAACTGAATTCAGCAGCATATTGAATGAATTATACTCCATAACCATATAGAAGTTACTCCTGAAAAGCAAGGTTGGTTTAATAGGTGAAAAATGGCATAATACACAACATTAACAGAATGAAGAAAACATGATAATCTCAACCATGCAGAAATCCTTTCCTGATAAAAACACTTAATTAGGAATACAAGAAAACTAACTCCACATAATTATAATAAAGAGCATAAATCATCATATCTAGCATCATGCACACTGATGAAAGACTGGAAGCTTTAAAAAAAAAAATCAAGAACAAGACAAAAAGGCCTGCTTTCACCATTATATCAATAAGGCATTGGAAGTTCTTGTTAAGAGTGACTAGAGGGGCTGGGCTGGGGCTCAGAGGTAGAGCGCTTGCCTGGCATGTGTGAGTCACGGGGTTCAATCCTCAGCACCACATGTGAATAAATAAAATGAAGATCCACTGACAACTGAAAAAAAAAAAGAGAGTGACGAGATGGAAACAAAAGGCATCAGAATCAGAACTAAAAAATGAAATCACCTCTGTTCACAGAAGAGCTGAACCTGTACAGAGGATCTGGAAGATTCCACAAAGACCTGTGAGGACTAACGAATGAATTAAGCAAAATAGCAATAGCAAGGTTAAAAAACTGATATTCCCGAGTGTGGTGTGTACGCCTATGGTCTCAGGTACTCTGGGAAAGTTAGGAGGTTGGGCCACTGGAGCCAGGAGTTTGAGGCCAACCTGAGAAACAGAGCAAAGACTCCATCTCAAATAAATAAATAAACGGAAATAACACGAAAAGTCAGTTGTGTTTCTATACACAATGAATAATCTGAAAAGGAAATTACAAAAACAATTTAATTAGCATCCAAAGAATAACATACTTAGGAATTAACTTAATCAAGGAGTGAGATTCAAATAATTAAAACTACAAAATATATTACTAAAAGAAATTAAGATGGAAGATAAATGGGAAAATATCCCACATCGGTAGATTAAAAGATGACATCGTTAAGATGTCAGTACTGCCCAAAGCACTCTTCATAATTGACTGCAATCTCTATAAAAAATCTCAGTGGTATTTTTTGCAGAAATAGAAAAATTCATGCTAAATTCACATGGAATTTCAAAGGATCAAGAATAGCCAATATGGTCTTGAAAAGAACAAAGATGCTTCCTGATTTCAGGTCTTACTACAAAGTTTTGAGTCATGTTTCCTGATTTCAAAACGTACTACAAAGTCAGAGTTATCAAAACAATGTGGTATTGGCACAAAGGTAGACATAATAGTCCAATGGAATAGAATGAGAACCCAGAAATAAACTGCCCCATGTATGACCCAGTGAGGATGGAAAGATTATTCAGTGGGAACAGGAGAGTGGTTTCATTAAATGGTCCTGTATATCCATGTGCACAACAATGTAGTTGGCCCCTTACTATACACCACATAAAAGGCTGACCGAAAATGGACTGAGGGCTTAAACAGCACCCAAACTATAAGACTCTCAAAAGAGAACAGGGAGAAAGCTTCCTGAGACTGGATGTGGTAATGATTTCTCATATACAATGCCCAAGGAACTAACAAAAAAAGAAAAAAAAAATAGACAAATTGAATATAAAATGTTCAAACTCAATCATTTGTAAAAAAAAAAGGACACCGTCACAGAGTGAAAAGTAACCCACAGAGTGGGAAAAGGCATTCCAACTGCCTATCTGATAAGCAGTTACTATCCAGAATATATACATGATCTTCCAATCCAACACAAATGAGCGAAATAGAAATAGAAAAATGGCAAAGACTGGGGGTGTCGCTCAATGATAGAGAGTGTGCTTAGCATGCTCAAGGCCCAAACAGGGCAAAAGATCTGAATGAGCAAGTTATGGTTGGGATACGAGGTGTCCCACAAAAGCTCCTGTGTTCATGCAGAGGTAAAATGATTGAACTATGAGCATTGTAACCTAACCAGTCCATCCCAGCTTGAATGGACTATCACTGGTAACTGTAGGTAGGTAGGTGTGGCTGGAGGAAGTGGGTCAGGAGGACATATCCTGGAAGGGGGCAACCTCCCTAAGGCCCCTTTCCTTGGCTCTCTGCCTCACTGCCTGGCTGCCAGGAGGAAAGCAGTCCTCCTTCACCATGATGTTCTGCCTTTCCTTGGGCCCAGAACAATGGATTCTGCTTACTACAGACTGAACCTCTGAAACCATGAGCCAAAATAAACTATTTCTCATTTTTGTTCTCTCATTTTTGGTACTGGGGATTGAACCTAGGACTGCTTAAACACTGAGCCACATCCCCAGCCCTTTTTACTTTTCATTTTGAGTCATGGCTGGCTAAGTTAGTTACTTAGGGTCTTGCTAAATTGCTGAGGCTGGCCTTGAGGCTGCCTAGTCACGGAGAATACAGGCATGTGTCCCCACACCCAGCCTCTAAATTGTTCTGTAAGGCCCCCAAAAAGGAAACCCCAACTCTGTCCCATGGATCGACGGCAACCCCAATCAACCGCAAGAGGCGTCACTTGATGCAAACCGCAAGAGGTGTTTATTCCAGCGCGCTGGGACCCAACTCGAGGAGTCGAGTCCCTAGCAGAAAATCTTGTAGGTTTATAAAGGCAGAAACCACACATCGGGAGGGGTCGCACATGAAAGGGAAAAGGGGGACAAAGCTGCCGGGAAATTTCAAAGGGGGGTCTGGGTTTGCTGATAACATACAACATGTTTCACAATGTTTTACAATAGGGCGTAGATTCTGGTCAATAGTTTCTGGTAATCATTCTGTTTGATCACTATCTGGCTATCTGGCTCAATTTACCCTTTTATTCTCTGTTTGGGGCTGTTTCTTGGAACAGCTTTAAGGGCTTTGTTCCCACTCCTGGGAGGGTGACCTTAGGGAGTTGAGATGACTGGGAGGGTGACCTTAGGGAGTTAAGATAACTGGGAGGGTGACCTCAGACAGCTTAAAAAAATGTCCATTCTTTCAGTTCTTGTTGGATATTTTGGTCATAGCAAACACACAGCATTTCTCCATAGAGGGTATACAAATGGCCAATATGTATGTGAAATAATGAAAGGTGCCACCATCATTAGTTGTTAGGGAAATGCAAATTAAACCCACGAGGAGAGGACATTTCATACTCAGTAGAGTGGCCATTATTAATAAAAATAACTACAAGAAAGGCAAATTAGGGTTAAAGAGAATATAGAGACACTTGAGTCTTTGTGCACTGCTGGCGGGAATCTGAAATGGTGCAGCCACTGTGAAAAACAAATGGTGGTTTCCAGAAAAAAAAAAACAACAGATAAAGAATTTCTAGGATCCAAGGTGGTGGACTAGAGGGAGGCTGTGTTCCTTGTCACTCTGTAACTCAGGTTTCAAGCAGAGGCTAACTGTTTCTTGGTGAGGCAGTTTTTGCTACTTATCGATCCCCTGCTGTTTACCCCATTTGTCTACTGTGATCACCTGCAGTCTGCCAGTATATCAACACATTTTTGAGTGCAGATTGCTCACCATCAGGTGCCTATCATCCGCCATTTGCCTACCTCTTGCCTGTCCATCACCTGCCTTTCACCTATCCATCACCCACCCTGCAAGGTCAGCAAACTGACTTCAGACAGCCAGTGGAAGGCCAGCTGCCTGCTGTTGCCTGGAAGTTCACTGTCACAGTACCTGCAGGTTTGATTACACGTGACTACTGCCATTTTGAGATAACAGCCAGGCCCCGTAGAACCCCTGGTCGAACTGATTGAGCCCTGTCCCAGGATCCCTCAGCCCGACCAATCACTCCCTGATTCCAGGGCCCTCACATCGACTGACTGCTCCCACCACCAGGACCCCCAGACCGACTTACTGCACCCGGCCTCCAGGACCTCCAGCCGACCACACCCACACCCCAAACTGCAGCTGCCCATTTGCCAACACATTTGGAAGTCAGAGCAGTCATCTTGGATAATCCTAGAAGCTATAGCTCTAATCTTTAGGTGGGGCAAAACCCATCCTGAGATACCTGCTGGAGACTGGAAGTTCATTGTCCGGTACCTCTCATACCTCAGGCTACTGAAGACTGGGAGGTTTGAATACTATATGACTGTAATAGTGTAGATTTTCTTTTTTCTCCTTATTGAAAAAAATTTAAGTTTTTATTTCTTTACTTTTCTTGCTTTCTTTTCCTTTTGTTTACCTGTTCCCTCAGAGTCTCTTTCTCCTTTTCATATGCTAACAACCAACTTCTTTTGATTACACTCTCACTCTATTATGTAGAACTTCTATATATTCTATTCTTATCCCATTAACAGCTACATCCTACACCCCTTCACATTCTCTTTGTCCTCCATTAGAACTGAAGATCTTATTGCACATCTGTTTGTTATACTGAAGATAATAATTGAACTCATTCTGTTTATTATGAAATATTGTTAATGTCCTCATAGGGGCTATTTGGTCTAGGGTTGCATACTGTCTGAACTGGGCACTGCTAATATTGATCTCCCCCTTAAAAAAAAAAAGGTTTTGGAATCCTATAGGGCCACTATAAGCCTATAGGGGGGAAACTGCAATACCACAGATCTGCACTGCTAGAGGGGAAGATACATGAACAAGATGAAAAAACAAGGGAAGAAAATGATCCAAACAAATCTAGATTCTGTATTAACAGAATCCAGTGACAGTATGGTAGAAGAAATGTCAGAAAAGGACTTCAGATTATACATGATTAAGATGATTCATAAAGCAAAGGATGAGATAAGAGAGCACATGCAGGCAATGAATGATCATACCAATAAGCAGTTGAAAGAGCAAATGCAGAAAGCAAAAGATCATTTCAACAAAGAGATAGAGATTCTCAAAAAATACCAAACAGAAATCCTTGAAATGAAAGAAACAATAAATCAAATAAAAAACTCAATGTAAAGCATCACCAACAGATTAGCCCACTTGGAAGACAGAATCTCAGACAATGAAGACAAAATATTTAATCTTGAAAATAAAGTTGCCCAAACAGAGAAGATGGTAAGAAATCATGAACAGAATCTCCAAGAACTATGGGACATCATGAAAAGACCAAATTTAAAAATTATTGGGATTGAAGAAGGCACATAGATACAAACAAAAGGAATGAACAACCTATTCAAATGAAATAATATCAGAAAATTCCCAAGCCTGAAAAATGAAATGGAAAATCAAATAGAAGAGGCTTACAAAACACCAAATACACAAAATCACAGCAGATCCACACCAAGGCACATTATAATGAAAATGCCTAACATACAAAATAAGATAGAATTTTGGAGGCTGTGAGAGAAAAGCATCAGATTACATCTAGGGGGAACCCAATACAGATATCAGCAGATTTCTCAACCCAGACTCTAAAAGCTAGAAGGGCCTGAAACAACATATTTCAAGCTCTGAAAGAACATGGTTGCCAACCAAGAATCCTATACCCAGCAAAACTAACCTTCAGATTTGAAGATGAAATAAAATCCTTCCATGATAAACAAAAGTTAAAAGAATTTACAAATAGAAAACCTGTGCTACAGAATATTCTCAACAAAATATTCCATGAGGAGGAAATGAAAAACAGCAATGTAAGTCAGCAAAGGGAGGAACTACCTTAAAGAAAAATCCACTCGAAGGAGAAACCAAGTCAAGTTAAAAACCAAAAAATAAGCCCAAATGACTGGGAATACAAATCATATCTCAATAATAACCCTGAATGTTAATGGCCTAAACTCATCAATCAAAAGACATAGACTGGCAGAATGGATTGAAAAGAAAGACCCAACAATATGCTGCCTGCAAGAGACTCATCTCATAGAAAAAGACATCCACAGACTAAAGGTGAAAGGATGGGAAAAAACATACCACTCACATGGACTCAGTAAAAAAGCGGGGTTTCCATCCTTATTTCAGATAAAATGGACTTCAAGCCAAAGTTAGTCAGAAGGGATAAAGAAGGACATTTCATTCTGCTTAAGGGAACCATAAATCAGGAAGACATAATGGTCATAAATATTTGTGCCCCAAACAATGGTGCATCCCTGTACATCAAACAAATCCTTCTCAATTCCAGGAATCAAATAGACCACAACACAATAATTCTGGGTAACTTTAACACACCGTTGTCACCACTGGATAGATCTTCCAAACAAAAACAAACAAAGAAACCATAGAACTCAATAACACAATCAATAACCTAGACTTAACAGACATATATAGAACATTCCATCCATCAACGAGCGAATTCACTTTCTTCTCAGCAGCACATGCAACCTTCTCGAAAATAGACCATAGGTTATGCCACAAAGCAGCCCTTGGGAAATGCAAAAAACTAGAGATACTGCCTTGTGTTCTATCAGATCATAATGGAATGAAATTAGAAATCAATGACAAAATAAAAAACAGAAATCACTCCAATGCCTGGAGACTAAATAATATGCTATTGAATGAGGCATGGATAACAGAAAACATCAGGGAGGAGATAAAAAAATTCTTAGAAGTCAATGAGAATGACGATACAACATATCAAAATCTCTGGGACACTATGAAGGCAGTACTAAGAGGACAATTCATTTGCATGCAGCGCATTCAAGAAAAGAATGAAAAGTCAACAACTAAATGACCTAACATTATGGCTTAAAGCCCTAGAAAAAGAAGAACAGAATAACAGCAAAAGTAGTAGAAGACAGGAAATCATTAAAATCAGAGCTGAAATCAATGAAATTGAAATAAAAGAAACAATTCAAAAAATTGACCAAACAAAAAGTTGGTTCTTTCAAAAAATAAACAAAATAGACAAACCCTTAGCCACACTAACAAAGAGAAGAGAGAAAACCCAAAATACTAAAATTCATGATGAAAAAGGAAATATCATGACAGACACCACTAAAATACATAACATAATGAGAAACTACTTTGAAAATCTATATTCCAACAAAACAGAAAATACCGAAGACATCGACAAATTTCTAGAGACATATGCTCCTCCCAAACTGAACCAGGAGGACATACACAATTTAAACAGATCAACATCAAGCAATGAAATAGAAGAAGCCATTAAAAACCTACCATCCAAGAAAAGCCCAGGACCAGATGGATTCTCAGCCGAGTTCTACAAGACCTTCAAAGAAGAACTCATTCCAATACTTCTCAAAGTATTCCAGGAAATAGAAAAGGAGGGAACCCTACCAAACTCATTCTATGACACTAATATCACCCTCATACCCAAACCAGGCAAAGACACATCAAGGAAAGAAAATTGTAGACCAATATCCTTGATGAATATAGATGCAAAAATCCTTAACAAAATACTGTCAAACTGTATCCAAAAACATACTAAGAAAATTGTGCACCATAATCAAGTGAGGTTCATCTCTGGAATGCAAGAATGGCTTAACATCTGTAAATCAATAAACATAATCCATCATGTCAATAGACTTAAGGATAAGAATCATATGGTTATTTCAATTGACACAGAAAAAGCATTCGACAAAATACAACACCCCTTCATGCTCTAAACACTGGAAAAAATGGGGATAGTAGAAACATACCTGAACATTGTAAAGGCTATTTATGCTAAGCCCACGGCCAACATCATTCTTAATGGAGAAAAACTGAAAGCATCCCCTTTAAAAATGGGAACAAGACAGGGATGTCCTCTTTCACCACTTCTATTCAACATCATCCTTGAAATACTAGCCAGAGCAATTGGACAGACTAAAGAAATTAAAGGGATACAAATAGGAAAAGAGGAACTTAAGCTGTCACTATTTGCTGATGACATGATTCTCTATTTAGAGGATCCAAAAACCTCCTCCAGAAAACTTCTAGACCTCATCAATGAATTCAGCAAAATAGAAGGTTATAAAATCAACACGCACAAATCTAAAGCATTTTTATACACAAGCAATGAAACATCTGAAAGGGAAATGAGGAAAACAATTCCATTTGCCATAACCTAAAAAAAAAAAAAAAATACTTGGGAATTAATCTAACCAAAGAGGTAAAAGATAAAAGATCTCTACAATGAAAACTACATAACAATAAAGAAAGAAATAGAAGAAGACCTTAGAAGATGGAAAGATGTCCCATGTTCTTGGATAGGCAGAATTAATATTGTCAAAATGGCCATACTTCCAAAGGTGCTATACAGATTTAATTTAAAATCCCTATGACATTTCTCATGGAAACAGAAAAAGCAATCATGAAATTCATCTGGAAGAACAAAAGACCCAGAATAGCCAAAGCAATCCTGGGCAGGAAGAGAGATGCAGGAGGTATCAAAATGGCAGAACTTAAACTCTACTATAGGGTAATAATAACAAAACCAGCATGGTATTGATACTACCGTTCACCGGTGACGAGTTTTGCTCCTTCTAATATTGAAGATTGAACACTAGAGGAGCACCAAGGCAAGCATATTAAGCAGGTTTTATTTAAAGGTAATAATACAGACTTCTCCCGTCAGGAAGAAGGGGCCATGGCTGATGTTCTAAAGTCTCAAGAAGTGGGCGCACCCTACATCTTTTATAGGTTAAAGTCTCTTGTGTTCTCCAGTTCTCTCCCCCCTCTTCTCTGCTTACTGCCTAAGTGACTAGGCCTGGTTTTGCATTAAGTGAGAAGCCATGGGCAGGGGGAGGGCCAAGGTGATTCAGGCAGATAAGGGCCCAGGGGGCATTAATTAGCAGCTCCATGCTTGCAGTCCTTGATAAAGGCAGGTAAATTTGGTAATCAATGGGCTCCGGAGACCCTTGACACTCCATCCTTCCAGGGGCAGTCTCCAACTTCCAGAGGCAGATGGCTTCATGGCTTCATTTCCTTGATTTGACCCGATCCCCTATTTCTACACTAACTACCTGTTCCCAATTCTGGCTTCAGTATTGGCACCAAAATAGACAGGTAGACCAATGATACAGGATAGAAGACACGGAGACACACCCACATAAGTACAGTAACCTCATATTAGACAAGGATGCCAAAAACTTACCATGGAGAAAAGATAGCCTCTTCAACAAATGGTGCTGGGAAAACTGGAAATCCACATGCAGGAAAATGAAACTAAACTCCTATCTCTCACCCTGTACAAAATTCAACTTGAAATGGATCAAGGATCTTGGAATTAGACCTGAGACCCTTCACCAAATAGAAGAAAAAGTAGGCCTGAATCTCCATCATGTTGACTTAGGATCAGAATTCCTTAACAAGACCCCCAGATTGCAAGAAATATAAGCAAGAATCAATAAATGGGATAGATTCAACCTAAAAACACAGCACAGGAAGCAATCAACAATGTGAAAAGAGAGCCTATAGAGTGGGAGAAAATCTTTTCCACACACACTTCAGACAGGGCACTCATCTCCAAAGTTTATAAAGAACTTAAAAAACTTTCCACCAAAAATACAAAGAACCCAATTAATAAATGGGCTAAGGAAATGGGCAGACACTTGTTGCGAGCGGCAGAGGCGAGTGACTAGAATTTGGTTCCAAACAGGTTGGCTTTATTTGATACACTCAGGATAACACAAACCTTAATATTCCTAATATCACACATCAATCAAATCGTATGGCAAATAAACACACCTCAATCAAATAGTCCAAAGTCCTCTCTGCCTTGTCGGTTCTGACAACCCGGAATGCGACGTATCTTAGTCAAAGAGAAGACCACAGCTGGTCTCGGAACTTCCTCCAGCCGATGGTCCAGGAATTGAGGACGGGCAGTCCCCGCTGGTCGTGAAGCCGGCAGAGCAGGGAGTCTCGGTGGTCTTGACGGATGATGGGTGGGGCTCGCGAACCTGGCTGACGTGGATTCGTCAGGAGATCTGGGCTGAGCCGAGGAGCTGTCTGAGGGATGAGTTTATATACTCTTCTTCTTGGCTTGTTTCCAATTCTGGTGTCTTATCTCCCTGGTGCAGCGCTCTCGTGACACTTACGTCTTTTTGGCTTGCCGTCCACTAGGGGCTTGCCATTTATTCGTCAGACATCCAAGTCTGCTCCTTTCAACACTTCACAGGAGAAGATATACAGGTGATCAACGAATATATGAAAAAGTGCTCATCATCCCTGATAATTTGAGAAATGCAAATTAAAACCACCCTAAGATTTCATCTAACTCCAATTAGAATGCTATTATCAAGAACACAAGCAATAAGTGTTGGCGTGGATGTGGGGAAAAGGCACACTCATACATTGCTGGTGGAGTTGCAAATTGGTGCAGCCACTCTGGAAAGCAGTATGGAGATTCCTCAGAAAGCTTGGAACAGACCTACCATTTGACCCAGCTATCCCACTCCTTGGTTTATACCCAAAGGACTTAAAATCAGCATACTACAGTGATGCAGCAACATCAATGTTCATAGCTGCTCAATTCACAATAGCTGGATTGTGGAACCAACCTAGATGTCTTCAATTGATGAATGGATAAAGAAACTGTGGTATATATACACAATGGAATATTACTCAGCCATAAAGAAGAATAAAATTATGGCATTTGCTGGTAAATGGATGAAGTTGGAAAATATCATGCTTAGTGAAATAAGCCAAGCCCAAAAAACCAAAGGCCGAATGTTTTCTGTGATAAGTGCATGACAATATATAATGATGGGGGGTGGCGGGGGGGGGGGGGAGAAGAATGAAGGAACTTTGGAGGGTGTAGAGAAAAAGGGGGATGGGAGGGGGGTGGAAATGGAAAAACAGTAGAATGAAACAGTATTACCCTATATATATGTATGATTACATGAATGGTGTGAATCTACATTGTGTACAACCATAGAAATGAAAAGTTGTATCCCATTTGTATACAATGAATCAAAATGTGTCTGTAAAAATAAAAAAGAAAGAAAACGAGCTAGTGAACGTTTGAAAACAAGTTAGCGAATGTTTCTGCAACCTCTAGTCCCTGTTCTAAAACCCTGAGAATTGATATAAGCCACACAGGCAGAAGCTCCTGAGAGCTCCCTGGGTCCCGAGGGCTGACCCGCAGCTTGAGCAAGGCTGCTGGGTGAGGCGAATGCCTCTCCCCAGGAGGAGTTTCAGTTTAGAAAACAACATCTGGGGTAGTCCCGTTTTTTGCCAAAGACGGAGTGCCCCGCCCTCCTGCTGACCCAGAACTTTGATTGCGGCCTGTCTCGACACTGGACAGCAGGGGCTTCTCAAGGGCTGGGATGTCTTGATGCGCGGGTAGAGGGTTTCTCTTCCACAGAGGGCCTCAGGATCCAAGGCCAGCAGGCCACATGGACTTTCCGTCCTGCTTCTCTTTCTCAGCTTCTTCTGGGGATCACAGAACAAACCCTACGCTTAACTCTTTCCACCATCTCTCTCAGACTCGTCCGCAGCTTGCAAGTTCCTCCTCATGGACTGGGCCATCTCAGCCAGGTCATCCCGTTCTGTGGGTCACAGCCCCCTGGCGGTAAGCCACTGCCCACAGCTGTGAGGGCTAAGGCGCTGCTAGGTTCAGGGTTAAAATCTTGTCAGCTCTCCCAGAAGCCCCTGGTGCCCCTCCCGGTGCACCGACTGGACTCCCCTGGATTGGCCATATTTGTGCGACCATGATTCTTCCAGATGTTTAACTGCTCTTCAGTGTTTAAGGGGGGCGATTCAGTGTCAGGGCCACACCTCCACTCTTTTGAAATTGATCACATTGATAATCTCATGGTTGACTGCATTCCATCATCAAGCTGCTCTTCCCAGCAGGCTGGTGGCTGCTGTATTCCTTGAGAGAGTGCATATTTGGGAAGGTCTCTCGGTGGCCTTTGTGCTTGCATGATGACTTTTCTGGGTCAAATAGTTTGGAGTTCCATTTCCCCTTAGATCGAGGTGAACACTGGCTGGTTCCTGCCTCCTGCATGAAATGCCACTGTGGAGGAGCCTCAGACCAGCCTGGCATCCATGGGCGACTTGATTTTTCTGGTTGGATGCCTGAAAAAGTCTTTTTTTATCCTTGATGTTCATGAATGTAGAGTGGGTCTCATCGCCTATTGTTCTGTATGAATTTGTTTTGGTAATTTTTCTTATTCTTTTGTTTGTTTTTCAAAATCTGGCATTTAAAAAAGTCTATTAGGGTTAATTTTTCTTAATTTCAAGGAAATTCTCCAGTGTTTTGTTCCCTCTCGTTCGCTGTTGGACTCGTGGGTGAAGAACGTTCCTGTGCTGTGGTCTTCATCTTCTGCTCTTCTTCGTCCTTTCTTTCCCATGCCTGTTGATCATCTCATGGATTTCTCCACGCCATTGGATTCTCTTTCAGCAGCTCCTATTCTGTTTCTTGCTGCTTGGGGTCCATTAGACATGACTGCCAATTTCTTGGTCTGGGTCCTTTCTTGAGCCCCCACGCTGCCCATGGTCTTCTCGTTCCATCATACAGAGGCGCAGTCGGGCAAGTTCCTTCCCACCGTGGTTGGCTTTCCTCTGCACTTGTTCCTGAACTTGTCTCTTGTTTTAACATTGCTGAGTTTTCCTTTGTGGATTAAGGATCAGATCCCACTTTGCATTTAGTAGGAAGAGTCCGTTCCAGCTGCCGTGACAGAACACCGTGTCCTGGGCACTGTACACAGAGGTTTATTTTCTGATCTCTCTGGAGGCTGGGAAGGCCGAGATCAGGTGCCCACGGTGCGACTCTGGTGAGGGTTCCTTCTTGGCTTGTGGACGACTCCTGCCTTCCTGCGGGTCCTCGCCTGGCAGAGAGCCAGTGAGCTCTCTAGGGTCTGCTCCTCAGGCACTGATTCCTTCACGAGGCCCCAGCTCTGACCTCACCCAACCCTGACTGCCTCCCAAAGGCCCTGTCTCCACTCCTGTCACAGTGGGGTCGGCTCCACAGGGGGCTGCAGGGCACACAGGCGTTCAGCTCACAGCAGCCTCCTCTGATCCAGCGGTCTTCCTCAGTCTTCCTTCTTTTCCTCCTTCATGACGCTCAACTTCTCGCTTCTTTTTGGTGGCCTGGCACTGTGCTCACATGCAGGCCGAGTTCTTCCTTTCATCTAGTTCAGGGTAAGCCAAGTCCTGGCTAGGCCTTCTGACTGCTCTGATGTTGGGTGGAGAAATTCTTTCATATCCCTCCCATCCTGTAGGGGGTGTTTATCTTCCCCTTTGTATCAGTTAGGACTAAGTTTAGCTGCATATATAAAAAAATAAAATATACGTATAGGCTTAAACAAGAAAGATGGATGTCTGTTTTGCATGCCCCAGAAGAAGTCCGGGCATCTGGGCAGAAGCAGAGCAGAGTGGGCGTGGTGATTTTGTGCCAGCACTGGGCAGGCTCCTGGCACGCTCAGACCCCTTGCTGCTCACGGTAAGGTCACCCTGTCCAGGCATGACTTCTCCAGGATTCTGGAGGGAGGACATGTACAGAAGAGTTCAGGGAGAACGGTACTACCTGGTGGCTGCCTTAGTCTCGGGCTGCCCCCGCCCTTTCCTGCCCTCCCCTTGTCTTCTCGCCACCTTCCCCACACCCACCTTCCTCACCGGGTCCTCCCAGTCCCAACCAGCAGCTTTAGGAGCTCCTGCCTGTTGACTCTTGCCCAGGCTGGTCGGCTGTGGGGCACTGCTGTGCTCACAGAGCTGGCTGAGCCCTCCCTCCCTGCACAGCACCATCGACGGTCCCGAGTAGGAGTCCACAGTGGCCGGGTGGCAGCCACCGCTTTAGGGCTAACAAAACTGGTACTGTCTCCTATGGGGTGAGCACCTGCTCTCACCCCTGGACCACAACCCACAGAGCCTGGCAGAGTCGGGACAGGAGGTGGCCACTTGACAGTGAGCCGCTTTCAAGTCTTGCCCCCCAGACCAGTGATGTGCCTACCCACTAGTTCCCTGGGGAGTCATGACTTAAGTGTTGGGTGATATTTTGTTTAAATTAATGATGAAAACCAAAGTAAAACAACGAAAACACGTTGGAGCTTCACTCGTGTCCAGGATGTGGGCGGCCTCTTTGCTCAATCTGACACAGTGTGAGAATACTGGAAAATATTTCCCCATCTTTTTTGGGTGCAATTAACAAAATAATAGCTATAGGCAATCCATCACTTTCTTAATTCCAGGCAATCCACACAAGAGAAACAAATCGGGCCCTGGTTCGCAGTGTGTGCTGTTTTTTCTCGTAAGTATTGATTCAAGGTGCCCGTTTGCTCTTACTGAACACAGGGAATGCCACCGCAGAGCTCTGCCCCAGGGCCAAGGCGTTCCCCACCTCCACACACCCACGCGTGGTCTCACTGGACATTTTTCTGCCTTTCCAAAGTGAGTGACAAGTCACATGGCTGGAAACTGCCTTTCCGGAGGAGCTCCTGCTCTGTCTCTCAGGCACCTGGCTGTAGCTGCTGGGTGACAGCAGTCTACTTCCTTCTGCCTCCAAATGCTGAGCCAACCCATTGGAATCAAGCTGCTGCTTTCTCCCTCATCGGCTGGTCACTGGGAAGTCTCCTGAGGCCACAGGTGTGACCAAGGGATGGTGTCGGTGTAATTGTGGCAGGTGACGTGGAAGCAGCCTGTTTGCATCCTTTGGGTCTGCCGTGCTGTGTCCCAGATGTATCACTTCTGTCAGGTGCTGGGTTGCTCTTCGGTCCACCTGAGTGAAGACTGGGTGGGGCTGGCAGAGGCAGCTCATCATGGGAAGTTCTGACTATTGCACACTCAATGTCTCATTGGACACCGGTTTTTTACCAGGGTCCAGAAGTAAACCAGAGCTGCTTTTTGGATGGATTATTGTTCTCTGCTGCAGGAGACACAGACTTTCCCCAGAACTCTAGAGGGGCTGCACTGTGACTCTCCTACAAGGGTTCCCCAGAGACTCACAAAGCGTCTTCAACAGATATCTCTTGTCTTTTCTGTTGCTATAACAAAGTACAAGAACCTGGTTAATTATAAAGAATAATAGTTTATCTAGTTCATGGTTCGGGGGCAGGGAGTCTAAGAGCCTGGTGCTGGCTTCTGGTGTGGGCCACCTTGCTGCTTCATGAGATGACGCAGGGCATCATGTGGTAAGACAGGGTTAGTCGCTAGGTCAGGTTTATCTTCCTCTTCCTATAAAGTCAGCTGATGCAATCATGGGGCCCCACCCTCGTGACCCTGCCTAATCCTCACAACCTCCCAAGGTCCCGCCTCCAAACACTGTCAGCATATGACTTTCAGGTTGAGTTTCCAACACATAGATCTCGGGGCACACATCCACACTGTAGCCTCTGGTTGTACTGCACCTGGTGAGTGTGTGACATGAGCAGCTGGGGTGCCCATACGACCCCCTAACAAGTCCTTGTCTGCTCTTGACCCCACTCCAAACATCCCTCCACCCCCTGGCCAGTCCTGATAAAGGGCTGGATTCATATGCCCAGGTGAGAACTGTGCTCCCTCAGGCGCCTGGGAGGCCTCGCAGACCCTGTGCTTCCTCCTAGTGGTGGGAGAGCCAGGTGCAGTCCCTCCCCTTCTGCCTGGGGAGGCCTTTCCTGGAAAGTCTCAAGCCGGGGAGGCTCCGACTCTGTCCCTGGAGCACGTGCCCCTCTCACAGCGTCTTTGGCCGCTGCTGGTCTGCTGTGATTAACATCACACCATTGGTGAGGCCGACCAATGTCATTTTGCAGACTGTCCAGGTGGTTCAGGTCCCTCAGAACTATCTGTGGCAGAAAGCAGAAGTAGAGCTGCTGGGAGGACTGTGAGTGGATCACACTGTCCACCCCGGAGTACGGGTCAGCCCGTCGGCAGTTGCCCTTCTGTGGCACGTTGGGGACATCAGTAGCCTGCCTACCACCACACTGTAGGGCTACCTCTGGCTCTAACTACCCTTGCTCAGGTTCCAGAAGCAGAGCCTGCAACAAGGACTCCTCACAGTGTCCTCTCAGGGCTGGGGCGGGGTGGAGTGGCCCAGAGGCTGGGGGGGTGGGCAAGGCCGTGGTCTGGGGTCTTATTTCAGCCTGGTTCACAGGGAGCACGGAGCAAAGATTGCCTCACAGAGCTGGTCCCTCCCGAGGCGAAGGGTGGGCTTGGTGTCCCCATGCCAGTCAGCTGCTGCTGTTTTGCAAGGTGTGAGCTGAGGCAGGGCCCACCTGAGGGTCGGCACGACAGCACAGTGGTGGCCTGTGGGAGAAATCCCAGGGTGTCCTCAGATGACCAGATCTGGGCGACCTGACTCCAACCCAAGCAGCAGCCAGTGAGCAGCATACTTCTGAGGACCCTGGAAATGTAGCATCTCTCCAGCTAGTCCCTCCGCAGGAGAACAGAAACGCCGTGTTTTGTGACAAGAACTGGGATCCATTTTGCTAAAGGATGTATGATGATACTTTTTCATCTTTGGTAACTTTTGCACATGAACAACTCATTTGACGTGGTCTGTAAGCAGACAAATGACAAAGGCAGGCGGCACATCATGGTGATTGGAAGGACGGGTGATGTAGAAATGAGAACAAATCACTGGATGGCTCCTTCTCATCAAGGTTTGTAAACCTGACTGTGAAAATATCTGTAGTTAGGGACCAAAGAAGTTGGCTGGCCTCTTCCACAAAATGATGAATATCAACTTTTCTCAAGTATTGTGCTTTGTGGATTCAAGGACAAGAAAGATAAGCTAACGCTATTTAAAAGTATAATTGATACCCTATGTACATGTATGATTACACAAATGGTATGAATCTACATTGTATACGACCATGGAAATGAAATGATGTACCCCATTTGTGTACAATGAATCAAAATGCAGTCTGTAAAAAATTAAAAGCTAAATAAAAAATAATAAAAAAAGAAAGTAACCATGTAGAGCTGGAAAGAACTTCCTTAAAACTATTTTTAAAAGGGGAAAAAAGAGAGAAATTGTGTGTGTGTGTGTGTGTGTGTGAGAGAGAGAGAGAGAGAGAGAGAGAGAAGATCTGTATGATATTTCATAGTAAATCATTCTTCTGCTTCTCAATTCAGTTACTTCATAGAATGCTACTTACTTCATGCAATGCCAACGTTTCTAACTTGTCTGATTTATTCTTGAAAAAAATAAAACTTTTTCTCCTTTTGTTTAAAAAAAAAGTGTAATTGAAATCACTGAGTTCCAGGTTCATGCAAGATAGAGCATGAACAATTAGTGTCAAGCAAAGGACGATGCCTGTAACAGAGGTCCACCTTTTGTTTTGAATACTGCCCTTGCTTCTCTCCCATGTGGCCCCCTCCTCCTCCTCCTCTTCTTTCTTCTCCTCTCCTTCTTCTTCTTCTTCAAGCTGGGTGTGGTGGCACATGCCATGCCTGTAATCCCAGCTGCTCAGGAGGCTGAGGCAGGAGGATCTCAAGTTCAAAGCCAGCCTCAGCAATTTAGGTAGGCCTGAAGCAACTTAGCAAGACCCTGACTCAAAATACAAATGAAAATGGACTGGGGATGTAACTCAGTGGCTAATCACCCCTGGGTTCAATCTCTGGTACAAAAAAGAAAAGAAAATTGCTGAGGCTGGCTTTGAACTAGCAATCCTCCTGCCTCGGCCTCCTGAGCTGCTGAGATTGTAGGTGTGCACTACCATGACCAGCACTGCAACTTATTTTTAAAATGAACATGTTTCTTTCTCTAATGCTCTCCCTCTTCCCGAATCTCTCCCCATCAATAAAAAACAGGGTTACCTTTCTTTTTCATCCTAGGCAGATTTATTTGTCCTTGAGCACACACCCACCACAGGAATGAAGAAATTCAGACTTGGGGATGGCATCAGAAGATCTCAGAAATGATTCTCTCCCAAATTAACATATGAATTACAACTTTGGACAGAGAACACATGCAATGTAGCCTTTGAATCACCTCTTTAAAATCCCCCTGTTCCTCCTGATGGATGAGTCACAGGCTCTGGGACAGGAGTTCTGTGTTTCTCCTTTACTAGCAAAGAAATAAAGTTTCATTTTCTTTTTTCTCAAAAACTATGTCCTCATTATTGGCTTGGCACTGATGACAAGGAGCAAGTTTTTGGTAAAATGCCTATTTGGGGCATATATAATTTTGAAACCAGGAAAATTTGATTTCTTTTCTGTCTCCCTATCTCTCTCTTTCTCTCTCCCCCTCCCCTTCCATCCCTCCGTCCTTCCCTCCCTCCCTCCCTTCCTTCCTTCTTTCCCTCTCTCCCTTCCTAACCCTAGCCCTCCCTTCATGTCTCTCTCTCTCTCTCTTTTTTCTTTCAGGTTCTACTTATGTTGTTCAGACTGACCTTGGGCTAGGAGCCTCCTGACCCAGCCCTCTGAGTCGCTGGGATTACAGGCACATGCCACTGTGCCTGGCTTAAATGTAAGTTTCCTATACTTCTTTTCTTTTCTTTTCTTTCTTTCTTTCTTTTTTTACCTTTATTTTACTTTTTTTATGTGGTGCTGAGGATTGAACCTAGTGCTTCACATGTGCTAGGCAAGTGCTCTACCACTGAGCTATAACCCCATCTCTACTTCTTTTTTGAAAAAATATATTTTAGTTGTAGATGGTCACAATGCCTTTATTTATTTATTTTTATGTGATGCTGAGGATCAAACCCAGTGCCTCACACGTGCTAGGCAAGTGCTTTACCACTGAGCCACAGCCCAGCCCCCTACCTAACTTCTTAATGTAGTTCTAATAAAGTTGTCACTGCCTATTTGTCCTTATTTCTATAAGTGATTCACAAAATTATTTAAAACATGAACAAAATTTAAAATGCCCACTAAACTCAGAGGTAAATGATGATGAATTTTTTCCCCCCAGAATACCAAGAGTCAATCCAAAGGTCAATCCATAAGGAACTGGTTACGTAAATACCGCTATAGTCTTACAATGGAACATTATGTTGCTACAAAAATCATGAGGAAAGTGTACGTGTACTGCTGTGGAATAATTTCCAATATATAAAGTGAGAAAAAAGGAGGCAAAAAATGTATAACTTGCTTCCTAGGGCAAGTTCATACTGGGCAGAACATACATACTGAATAAAACAGGACTTGGAAGTTACTGATATTTGCTGGACAGAGGGCCTTCAGTGAGGCCAAAAGCATTTATTCTGGCTACTTTCAGAAGCTTTCCGGTTACATTCACTGCTTATTTTTATAGTTTTTTCATTATGATAGGCAGGATATCTTTCCATCTTTCCATCCAATTACTTGTAATTATTGGTATACAGAGAAAATCTATTTGGTTTCAAATATTATACTTGACTATCCGCATTATCAATATTTTAAATATTTATAATAATAGTTACTTGGTAGAGTCTCTTGGGTGTTTCAAACATAAACAATCCTGTAATCTGAAAAAATAATGTATTAGTCCCTTGTTTCCTAATATTGTTTCAATATTTTGTTTTCTCCTCTCAATGCACTCACACATCACCTGAGCCACATCCCCAGCCCTATTTTGTGTTTTATTTAGAGACAGGGTCTCACTGAGTTGCTTAGTGCCTCACCGTTGATGAAGTTAGCTTTTGAACTCATGATCCTCCTGTCTCAGCCTCCTGAGTCACTGGGATTACAGGCGTGCTCCACCTTGACTGACTAGGTTTCAATATTTTCCATTTAATATTGCCTGCTGGTGTTTTTTGTTAAGTAGACTTAATTGTAATTAAAGTTCCCTTATATTCCTATTTTATGTAGTGACTAATTTCTTTTCATATGTTAAAATTTATTCCTTTGGTACACTGTCTTTCGTATTTCAAAGAATGCATGCAACCTGAGGACAATTTCTTCTCCTTTCGGAGTCGACAGCCGATGCTCCTTTGTTCCTGTTTCTGCCTGTCCTCGCCTTTTTCTAACTTTGCCCTGCTAGAGTGCCATGGAAGTGGGATCACAGCCAGTAGCTGGTATGGTTTGAATATGGTTTGTGTCCCCGAGGGTCCCCTGTGATTACAGGCTTGCTCCCCAGGCAATGCTGTTGGGAGTGGTGAGAACTTCTGCAGGGGGTTGATGGCAGGACCTTGGGCACTGAGCATGAGTGGTACTTCTCAGGGGGTACTTCTCAGGTACCCCCTTGGCAGTTCTCGAGAGGACTGTAATGAGCCTTGAGTTCGGTCCTACCTGGCCCTCTCTGCTCTTGATTCGAGATGTGATTGCCTTCTTACACCCGCCCCAACTCCTTCCATTGACATCGCCAAGATGTGACCCAGCTGAGAACTGAGCCGATGCCAGTGCTCTGCCCCTGAGCCTTCAAAACTGTGAGCTGAGTAAACCCACATGAGCAGCCTGTCTTGGTTATTTCCTTGTAGTACTGCAAAGCTAGTGCCTTCAAATCCTGCATTTTGTACTTGGCACAGTAGAAGGCTTGTCCGCGTTTGGCCACACAGCAATAGTCTGCTATGTGTGAATGAGCTGCAGTTTGCTTACTCAGCCATCAGTTCAAGGCCATTTGCATTGTTTCCGGTGTTTGACAAATATGAATAAAGCTGCTGTACACATGCATGTGTGGTTTTTGTGTGTGTGCATGAATGTGTTTTCATTTCCCATGGTAAGTACCTAGGAGTGGGATGGCTGGGTCACAGGGCAAGTATATGTTTGACTTCATAAAAAACTGCTCAAGACCCGCAGCCTGAGTTGGAGAAGGGCATGTTGTTGTTGTGGGGCATGTTCTGAAACTGAGGTAAGCTGCAGTTTGATTTCTGAACTTCTGTGTCTAGACTATTGGTCTGGTTCTGGAGACTAATTCTGTCAATTTTTGCTTCAACCATTCCCCTTTTGGGTCTTTCTGGTGGATTGATCTTTCATCTTTAGAACGAGTCTGTCTTTGCACCTCTGATAACACGTAACTGTACCCAGCCCTGCACGTGCCAGGCAAATGACAACTGTGGAGCTATACCTCCCAGCCCCTTCAGCACAGCATTTTTTTTTTTTTTTTTTGCCATGCTGGGGATCAAACTCAGGGCCTCGTGCTTGCAAGGCCAGCACTCTACCGACTGAGCTATCTCCCCAACCCTCAGCACAGTATTTTTATCAGTGGTTATCTAATTCATTGGCATTTTTTTCTTTCATTTTACTTTCAAGTATTTTTGTTAAATGTGTCCCTTAAACAGCATACAATGGTTTTTTAAAAAATCGAGTCATAATTCTTTCTTTCAACTGTAACTTGGTTCATTTAATGGTGTGCCTGGGTTTGGATCCACCTTACTCGGCATCCTGCGTTCAACCCACCTGCTGTGCGTCACTCCCACCTTTACCATTATTTAGGTGGTTGTTCTGGAGATCGCAAGCGTCCTCCACTTCTGCCACCTGGGATCCCTCTTTGTCCATGAAGCAGGTCTTCAGCATTTCCTTTAGTACTGGTCTGCTTGCTGGTGGACAGCTCCCGTTGCTGCAGGTGTGAACATGTTCTCTCTCCCCCCTATTCCCAAAAGACATTTTCACTGGGAATATCCCTTTTCTCCCCCAGCACAATTGAAGGCATCCTTCCATTCTTTGTTGTTGCTGTTGCAGTATTGGGGAATGACCCCAGGGACACTCTTATCTCTTGTTTTTAGATCGGGACTTGCTAAATTTTTAAGGCTGGCCTCGATTTTGGAATTCTTCTGTTTGAAACTCTGGGGTTTCTGGGATTACAGGTGAGTGCTACCTGATCTTTGCCTTCCATTCTTACTGTTGTGGAAACCAGTTGTCAAATCTAATTGTAGTCTTTTGAAATTAATCTGTTGTTTCAATAACCTAGAGAAGTTCATTGAGCTCTCCCGTTACAAACATGGATTTGTTACATTGTTTTCCAATGTTTTATTATGAAAAATTCAAAAACCACGAAATGGCTGAAAAAATTAGTGATTACTCGTGCTATAATTAACATTGTGCTGGATTTCTTTTATCATATATCTATCCATCTATCCCTCCCTCTATCCATCAATCCATCTCTGTTGGATGCATTTCAAATATAGTTGCAAATATCAATATATTTCATTCCTAAACACTTTTACATCATTAACCAGAGTTCAATATTTTATTTTTTTAAGGTAAAACTGACATGTAATGGAACAAAAAGAATTTTGGAGGTACTAAGAATTGAACCCAGGAATGCTTTACCATTGAGATACATCCCAGTCTTTTTATTTATTTACTCATTTGAGACAGGTCTTGCCCAGGCTGGCATCAAACTTGAAATCCTCCTGCCTCAGCTTCCCAAATCACTGGGATCATAGGCATGGCCATTGGGCCTGGCTTGAAATGAACCAAGTTTTGACAAGCACATACTCTTAGGTAACCCAAACTCCTATCAAGATAGAGAATACTGCCAGGTGGAGTGGTGCACGCCTGTAATCCCAGCAGCTCAGGAGGCTGAGAAGGGAGGATCGAGTTCAAAGCTAGCCTCAGCAAATAAAAAATAAGAAGGGCTGAGGATGTGGCTCAGTGGTATAATGCCCCCAAGTGCAATCCCTGGTACCTGCCCCCCAAAATCAGAAAAAAAAAAAAAAAAAGATAAAGAATACTGCTGTCATTACAGAATGTTTCCCTGCCCTGTCCATCAACCCCCACCCTATCCATCCACATAAGCAATCACTATTTGACATAAATAGGATCTTGTGTGTTTTTGGTAAGCTGTTTTGTGATTCATGCATTTGCGGGCGCATCAGTAGTCCCTTTTTATAGGCAATATCCCAGTTTACCAATGTCGTATAATCTGTTTATCCACTCTCCTGGTGATGGGTTTTGGATGTTTAGGGTTTGGAATACTAAGAAAAAGGCTGCTGTGACCATTCCCGTACAAGTGTTTCCAGGAACATATGCTTTCATTTCTCTTGGTTGTGGAATTCTCTAGAAGGGGGACTGTTGGTTCACGAACCAGGCATTCCCTTTGATGAGACGCTGTCAGGTGTTGTCAGACTGTAGCGTTTAGCTTTCTGGTGGTGTGGTATTTCACAGTGGTGCTTCCACGTACTTTTGCTTTACATTTTGAAAGTACTTCGTCAGGTGCATCCGAGTACAGCACTGCTATTTGTCTTTTCAGAGAGCTGGGTATTGAGCCCAAGGCCCTGGACACACTAAGCATGCACTCCACCACTGAGGTACATCCAGCTGGAACTCTCATTCCTGATGTATTGCATCTTTTATCACTTCATACGGATCTTCTTTCTTCCTAGAGATTTTTCATTAAAACCTATTTTTTTCTGAGATTCAGTTTGTGACATCATTTTTTATCCTTTTACTTTCCAACTGTGTCCTTATATTTTAAGTGATGCTCTTATAAATAGCATATTGCTAGACCTAAAAATCCAAGTTTACAAAGGCCAGGTGCAACATAGTGAGACCCCACTGCAAAAAAAAGAGGCAAGCTAATTCTCTCCCATGTTCACTCCATTATGGGTACTTAGCCACTGAACCACATCACTAGCCTTTTTTACTTTGAGACAGGGTCTCACCAAGTTGCTGAGGCTAGCTTTGAACTTGGGATCCTCATGCTTCGGTCTCCTGACTTGCCGGAATTACAAGCGTGAGTCACCATGTCCAGCTCATTTTGAAGTGTTTGGACTTGTTACTACATCTCATTCTTGTAGTCTGCAGTGTACATTAGGGTCACTCCTGTACACTGTATGGATTTAGACAAATGTGTAAAGACAGATCTATAACGGTATCTCACGGATAGTGCCACCACCCTCAAATCCTTGTGTTCCACCGTTCGCCCCTGATCTTTGCACTGTCATTTTGAGTTTTGCCTTTTCCAAAGTGCCAGGGGGCTGAAACCACAGTGCAAGAAGGCTAGACCAGCTGGTGCCTCTGGCCAGACTTATGCAGTGAGGCTCCCCATGATTCCATTATTAAATGAATCCTTGGAAAACTGTTCCCTTCTCTCAAATGACTCAGCAATTCGGGATAACTTCGCATTGTCATCAAAATAACTTGTTTAAGAGGGACTGTGGTCAGATTTGAGGACTCCAATCCTGCCAATGTCGTGACCTAACAGAAAATCCTGAGGCTTTACTTAAGACTGTCAATCTTTGGGGACCTCTCTTGGGTGCTGGCCTCTAGGAAGGTTCCCAATAGGAGACCCTGTTCACCTCTCCATCCTCACACTGCTCTCAGATAAGACAGGGCTGCCCAGGACCCAAGCTGTAAGTACACATTCATTTGGCCAGTCTCTGTCCATAGCTACTGCTGGTCAGACACACAGCACCTCTGTCCTTGTTCCCACAGCAATTTCATCTCCCTGGTACCAGAGGGATACAAATCCCTTCATGCCTACAAGGGCCTATCACCTTGCCCAAGACTCATTCCTATCTGTCAGACATGGGAATTGCTTTCACTTTGCAGAAATTAGTCAATTTTCTGTTGCTGTGACAAAATACCTGGTTATCAACTTGTCCTTTTTAGGTTTTGAGACAGGGTCTTGCTAAATTGTTCAAGTTGGTCTCAAACTTGCAATCCTGACTACCTAAATAGCTGGGATTATAGACTACACTGGTGAAAATTTTATTAATTGTCAAGACAGTGTAAAGGCCAATTTTGCATTTTGGGTTACTACAGAATGTTAGCAGATAGAACTTGGTAAGAATTATCTGCAGAGTTGTCAGGAAAACAATATAGTTTTGCTTAATTTGTTAAAAAATAAGTTGTAAGTGAACTGCAAACAAAAATTTTTATTTGGTTTTAAACACACCTCAGCTGGGCACAGTGGCACATGCCTGTAATCCCAGTGACTCAGGTTGAGGTAGGAGGATCACAAGTTGAGACTGAAGGGCTTGGGGTGTAGCTCAGTGATTAAGCACACCTGGACTCAATACCCAACACCAAGTAAACAGAACTCAGCACACTGCAGGTGACTGGTTACAGGAATCAAGACTAGAAGCAGCTCAAGGCCCAATCTCCATATCCACTCTAAGTAGGAGTACTGGATTAGAAAACACCTCCCCACCCTTTCTCAAAGATCCAAACCAGTATCTCTAGTTTGTAAAGTTCACAAGGGCCTGTTCACAAAGCAATCATCCCCCATCCCTTCATTCTTGGGATTCATGCTGTCTCCCAGTTACATATCTGAAATCTGAATTTCCTAGAAAGCACCAGATTTCAAGAAATAACTGGGTATGGCACATGCCTGTTAATTCCAGCCACTGGAGAGGCCAAGGCAGGAGGATCCAAAGGCCAGTTTGAAACTTAGGGAAACCTCAACTCATAAAACAGGGCTAGGGATGTAGATCAGAGGAAAGCACCCTTGGGTTAAATCTCCAGTTTACCACACCCCCTGCCCCACCCAAAAAAGTGCTCCAGCTTGGGCAATTTAGCAAGATCCTGCCTCAAAAAAGGGGGTTTGGCTGGGGATGTGGCCTACTAGTAGAATGTTTGCCTGGCCTATAAAGGGCCTTGGGTTTGATCCACACAATACAAAACACGGAGGCAGACTTTTGGTTTGTAGCCAACTCATGCTACAGCCAGAACCTAAGGCAAACCAATGACTCAATGAAATTTCCGATGTTTTGTGTAGGACTGATACATATCCCTACAGAGAACAAACTGCAGCAGCTCCAAGAGATTTCAAAGTTTTGATCTTATTAAAAAACCAAAAACTTAATTTTAACATCAACACAGAGACAAAACAGAATTTTAACATTGTTTTAATCAAGTAATGTAGCTGTTTGAAACAGGAAATTTTAAGACAAGTTAATAGAGCAAAGTGGATTACTCTATCAGGTTAACCTGTGAATTAAATCCAGATCATGTGAATTTAAATTCCTCTAAAGTTTGGCACCAGACTTAACACTGGCCTAAGCCCTAACCCTCTCCTTAGTGTTGAGAAGCCCCGACACGTTTCCCTTAGCATAAAAGCCACAGCTGTACAACCACCACTTCAACAGTTTGATACTGAGTGTGCTAAGTACTCTACATGGGTCACCAGCCAGCACCTCCTGTAGAATCTAGTTAGTGACAGCAAATGGGCCTTGTAGCAAAGAATTTGAAACCTAGGTTACATGAGTTTCCAAAAATCTCTTCTCTTTGGTGTGACACAGCACGTTCCCTTCAGGCATATAGCTCCTGCTTCCTCACTCACTAGACTATCAAAAGGCAGATGGAAATCTATTTCTTTTCATGTTAAGATTGTTAGGTTTTATTTCTGTAAAGTGTCAAGCTAACAAGGTTTTATTTCCATCAAATATTTGTATGCTTTCAATGTGAAAAACTTTTATATATGTCATTAAAGTCTCAGAATATGTGAGATGGGTCACAAACAAGTAAGAGCTTAATGATGTGAGCCAGTGCTCCACACAAAATTAACCACATGGACTTTGTAATGCCCGGAGTGCACCTTCTGTGGAAAGGAATAAATGCAAAGTTTTTACCTTGAAGATCACTCAAAATCAGAACTCCAATCAAGTGAGTTTCCATCAGTTAACTGCACAAGGAATTCACTTGTTTGTCCAAATCCAAGGCCCTGGATGGGCTGGTCAGACTCTGGTCACCTACACCCAATGACCATCATTCAAACTTCTTGGGAGCCCAGCTATATTCAATGTGAAGTAAAAAATATCCCTCCCAAGTCTTACACCAAAATATAGGCTGACTTAGAAATATGCCTTTACCTTGTTTCTTTTTAAATAAGACTTTTTTTGGGGAAAAAAAAAAATCCAGTTTGAAACATAGCAACACTTATTTCTGGCAAGGCAGTAACCAAATTCTAAAACAGCATAAGCTGTGTCCAAATATAAAAGGCATTAAAGAATAAACCACGATACTGAGGGGGACACACACTGAACACAGATAGAATGTCTAAACATTCAGAAATTATAATTTAAACCTTAAGGGTAAAAGCTGAAAAACCGCTCAGTTCCTGGTAGAGATTAAATGCACCTTTTCCTGTTTCCCCCAAATAAAATCAGTTTATTATTTAATCACACCTCAAAGTTTGAGTTTTCTCTTGGTACAAAGCAACCACTACATACACATTAAAATACTTATTTGTTAAAGTAATAATTTTTCCCTGGCTCATCCAACGTGCAATGCACATGACACCAATGACTACAATGTAGGGCTAGTGTACATGAACTGAAAAACCACAACTTCAAGCTTCAAAACTAGTTCTTAAAAATTATTTATAGGACACTCAGGTCATTTTTATTTCTTCAGCAAGATGTCATCTGATTATCAGTCTACCTCAGCACAAAATAATTGGATGCCAATTTGAAGGACTAAAAATTCCAAAGTACTAGATTTAACAGCTGAATAAGGTCATTACAAACAAGTTTACATTCTGCTGAAAACGCCTGAATGGTTTCAGCACCTAACAAAATCTACCAGGCTCCCAAGACCATTTCAGGTTAAACGATGGCACAACTTTTTAAAAGGAGCCAATTACTTTAGCTAAGTCATTCAGAGCCCAAAATCTGAAGAATGACCAAAATCAAATCTTTATTTTTATAACTGTATAAATGTGATCCAAATGTGTCCACCACTAGTTTTTCCAAAAGAAACATGCTATAAATAAGCAAACTACATCTGCTCACTGATGTGTGTATGGACTTCCTAGATGTCTCATTTGGCTTAATTACAGACCACTCACAGTAATAGATTTTTAGTATAAAGTGTAGCATGATGTTAAGCCATTTTAGCTTTTACACATACATGTTGCACTTCTGGCTGATAATGGAGAAAAATTTGCAGCATTACACTGTTAAGCTAGGTTGCATCCACTCTTAAATGGCGTCAATATCAATGTCATCATCCTTGTTGTCAGACTTCACAGTTTCAACTTTCGGTACACTGGCAGTCTTTGAATACACCACCTGATAAAATAAATGATTTTATTGATTGCATACCTTGACCCAATAAATCTACGATTAAAATATAAATCAAGTGGGTAACAAAGAGGAACTGCTTAAATGCAGTCATCATACTTTCTAGAATTTTATTATACAAATCCAAAAGTGCCGGGTGCAGTGGTGCATGCCTATAATCCCAATGGCTCAGGAGGCTGAGGCAGGAGGATTGAAAGTTCAAAGCCAGCCTCAGCAACAGTGAGGGGCTAAGCAACTCAGTGAGACCCTGTCTCTAAATAAAATACAAAATAGGGCTGGGGATATGGCTCAGTGGTCAAGTACCACAGTTCAATCACCGGTACCAAAACAAACAAAAAAAAAACCCCAAGCTACCTAACAGGATCTCTACAACCTAATGGTATTTTGTTACTTTTTATAGATGGTCATTGAAGATAGATTTCCATTGCACTATTGAAAGGCTGTATTTTCTTTTTTTAAAGGCTGTTTCTTAAAAAAATTTTTTCCTTAGTTGTAGATGGACACAATATCTGTTTTATTTATTTTTATGTGGTGCTGAGGATCAAACCTAGTGCCTCACATGTAAGCGTGCTAAAACTGAGCTACAACCCCAACCCCTGCAAGGCTGTATTTTATCTATCTTTAATTTTAAATTTGGAATCACCCCTAATTTTATATCACCATTCACAAACCCACTCTCAACCCCCACTACCAACACTGCACTCAGCAAATTCTCCAGTGTTTACCTCAATGTTCTCATCTTCATCTTCTTCTTCACCACCAGAAGATTCTTCCTCTGCCTCCTTCAACCACTTTATAAATGGTTCCGCTTTGACACGAATCTCTTTGGCAAGTTCTTTTGAGACATATTTCTTAGAGGCCTAAAAAAATTCAGTACAACTTTCTTAGCAAAGACTTCCTCAAACTTGCAATCCTCTTGCCTTAGCCTCCCAAGTTGCTGGGATTACAGGTGTGTGCTACCATACCTAGTATCACACCATAATTTTGAATCCTCAACAGAATATGTATGCGTATTTGGCAAACAAACTCTAAGCAATTTCTGCTGTTGCAACCATGAAGCTGACATTATGGAAATCACCAGTTAAGTTACATCAGAGGAGCACAGGGGATTACACTTTAATGCAGACAACAAATTATGTAGTAATTACTAATTCACACACAAAGGACTTCACTGAATGATTTTTTTCAAGTTTTGAACCAGAATAGATCATTTTGGCATTCCTCACCTTTTCCGACCAGCTGATGATGACCTCCTCTTCTAAAAGGTCTGCATCATACATCTCCTTTAAGATATGTGGAATCTTGGAAAGGAGCTGAGCTTGATGCATTGCCACCACACACTCCAAACCATGAAGAAGGTATCGCTGAGCTTTTTTGTTATTGTGACAAAACTGCAAACAGATACTTGGCATTAACAAACTTTTTCACATGGTCTGAACTGACAATTCTAGTACCCAAATATATTCATTTCTGTAAGACTGCTTTTTAAGGTATGGCCCATAAAATAGTGATTCAAAAAAGTCAAAACACAAATATCCCTACATTACTCTCTACATGCAAAGCCAAATGCAGCATATACAGATGTGCACAGGCTTATAAAATTACCTCCTCTTTCAGGATGACAAAAAAATGAGCAAGAGGGATTAAAGTAACAGTCCCAGGATGATACACTGCAATTTCATGTATGAGCCCAAAAAACAATTCGCTTACTCTTAAGAAATGGCGCCTGTATTTCTTAATTTGTTCTCTAATCTTCTCATTAAAAAGAACTTCAGTTAGAACAAGAGGGCCCATGGCTTTTACATCCAGCCTTTCTGCTTCTGCAACAATTTCTTTGTCTGATGAGTCAATGATACCCTCTTCTTTCTTTTTCTGCAAATAAAAGGAAAACAATTCAGTGAAATGCAGGCATATTTTTCACTAGACTCACAGTTAAGGCGACTGGTTGTGGCTCAGTAGTAGAGAACTTGCCCAGCACATGTGAGGCACTGAGTTCGATCCTTAACACCACATAAAAACAAAAAAAAAATAAAGGTACCGGGTCTGCCTACAACTTGACAAATGGGGGAAAAAAAAAAAAGAGGCCAACGAAGGTATTTTACCTATCTACAACTTAAAAAAAAAAAAAGTTACCAGGTTAGTCCCTGTTCTTTCTTCTACCTAATTTGCTTTCTAAATGATACAAAATCAGTAGTGACATACAGTTGCCAATGACCCTCCAAAAGCTTCCTGAATGAAGAAACAGAAAATGTGAAAATAAGCCTTACATTACTTAAAAGTTACCATAGAAGTTATTTTTCAATTACCCAAGTGAAAGAAATAAATACCTTAAAAAGTACAAAGGCTGGGCTGAAGATTAGCTGCACATCAAGCAAATGTTTTTTACCTTAACGAAATCAAACAGGATATTGACACGCTCCTCTACAGTTCTTTCCAAATCATCACTGAGTGTTAGAACTTTTGCATGGTCACTAATTTCATCCATTCTACGCCTTTGAGCTTCCTCAGTTGTATCCTCTCCCCAATCATCATCCTCCTCTTCTTCCTGTTTACAAAAATCAAGATGCTTAAAGGTACTTTTTAAAAAACAAAAATACTTCAGATTCGCCAAGCTTATTTCCCACCGAAATACACATTTATCTTAAGCAACCAGAAACACTCGGAATCCAAAATACTGTTCTAACATTGCACTGAAGGCTAGTTCATCATTTCTGCCCCCTTCAACTAAATGCCAGCTACTTCACACAACTGGAGTGCCCGCTTGGCTCTCAAGCCTGCACTCACCACAGCATGTGGAGGAGGACTGATTTCATTTGGTGGTGGTGGTGGTGGTGTCTCACTGCTGGATACAGAACCATTCTCCTTGTCTTTGCCCTTTCTATTTTTCTTTTCCTTTTCTTTCTTTCCTGTACCACTGTCACTATTCTCTATAAGGAAAAACGAAGGAAATAAGTTTAGTTCTGCCAGGCACAGTGATACATGCCTACAATCTCAGCAAATCAGGAGACTAACCCTCCCTCAAGAAAATAAAACAAAAATAAAAAGGGCTGAGGGGATAGCTCAGTGTTAAAGTACCCAAGTTTAATCCCCATTATTGGAAGGAAAAAAAGGCCTACAGTGCATCTTATCTTCCTGTTCATCAGATCATCTAAAAATCATGCCCGCCTATTGATTCCCTCAGAAAATACAAGATACCACTACAGATCAAACCCATCTACTGTATTTCATAGCTAACAAACTCAGGCAAAGAATGGAGACACACAAAATATTAGGGGTATTAGATCAAGATTCAAAGGTCAGCGTGTCTGATGCCTCAAGTGACTAGGTTAGTCAAAAGCTGGACCTCCTCCTTGGTGCAATGGCACACACCTGCAATTCAGCAACTCAGGAAGTTGAGGCCAGTCTCAGCAAATCAGCAAAACCCTGTCACCTGGATTCAACCCCCAGTACCAAAAAACACAAAAAATGTTGGGCCTAACCAACTTGAACAGGCCTATCTCAATCTGGCTTTTACCCAAAACAACTCAGAACACTGTTTAAGCCTATATAACGGCTTTTCTCACGGAAGAGAACACCGGAATAGGTTAGACTTTCTTGCTATAGCAAGCTCAAATTGTGTCAGACAGTTTCAATAATCTGCCACAGAGTGTTGCTTGCAAAGTTCTAAGATCACTTAAGCTTAACAAGACAAGACCCAATTACAAACAGTACCAAAGAAGATGATGCTTCCCCACCGTTTTACATCAACTGTTTCTTCCATTCTAGGATGATCTGTCTTAAAAACTGATGGGGCGGTATTTTTTTTTTTTTTTAATTAGCAGTCTCTCCTCACCTTTAATACTGTACAACAGTACAACTTCCAAGGAAGTCTCACAGTCAACAAAATACAACACAAGGACTAAAAATTCCTTATACTCTGGTTTTATAACAAGAAGAACTTTCCACTTTTGTTACCAACAATTATTGCTTTAAGCTCATCATGAAGACTTACCAGGTGGGTTTTTGAGAATGAATGTACAGAGTTTATGATGTGTGTCAAGCATGCCTCGGTAGCCACAGGCTTTACAAGAATTACCTATTGTTTGCTTCTTTGGATTGACATGCTGCCAAAAGAGTAAAAAACAGGTATGTCACCCACAATGTAAGATGAAAATTGTAAGTGAATTTTTGGAACAAACTGGAAATATCTAGACATCTAAAACACTACTTTTACTTTTTTCTTTCAAATAGTGACCTACTGAAAAGTATAACATTACCAAAACACAAGGTTTTGTGTTTTACTTACAATTAAATCTGCTGTATCTTCTCAGGAACATGGTTTAGTTTTAGCACAGAAAGAATCACAAAATCAGGTACTTCCTTCTCTTTTTTCCATAAAACCCTTAATGGCACTCACCAATTCTGTTTCAGGATTCTCACACTCAGGACAGAGAACAAATTTTTTAATGAATCCATCCAACATGTCTTGCAGCTTATTCGCCTCATGAGATCCATTGACAATGTAACGGTCATTCTTAACATCAAACTGGGTCTGTGCTCCCAGCTCACAACCAAAATATTTGGTGGGATCTAAGTCAAAAAAAGAAAAACTTGATCACATAAGGAACTGAATAAATCTCTGCCTACGTACCCACCTTGATTCAAGAACCACCACTAGGCTTTAAAATTATGGGGTTCAGGAAACGTGTGGCCTAGGCAGCTTGGTGAACTTAGGGCAACCCCTTAAGTTGGTTTAAAGTCCGAGGCTCCTCAGTTAACCCTTAACCTAATTAGCACTCAACTCGGGCAAGCCCTGCAGTTCAGACCGTCCCGTCACATCCCTCCTCGGGCTTCTCCAGGAAGCTTTACTTACACGTTGGAGGCCGATTAAGCGCCTTTGCAACGTCAACCATGTTGACTATGACTGTCTTGATTCCATTTCCTTTGCCCTCAACCTAAAGGAAACAAGAATTTCAGTTTTGCGCGGTCGTCCCTGCGGAACGCAGCCTTCCAACCCGCGGGGCCCGGCACTACCTTGGCAATCAGACGGGGCATCTTGTAGCGATAGAACTGGTCTGACACGCTGCGGTTGACGTTGACAGACATTTTGGCTTATTAGTGGCTTTATCAATAAGGTGAAGAGATCTTTGATTGCAACTTTTTGGTATCTTCTGTCTGGAGAAGAAGGGATGACATAAACGACTGCAAGAGTTCTCGGTCTCTGACATGAAAAAATTTTCGCCGCTGAGGCTGTAAGCTCCTTGCTTGTACGCTATGTTTCCCCAATACAGGTACCAATGGCTGCGCAACAGCTCTGCAAGAGAAGAGGGGCGACACGCCCCGCGGTTCAGCATCGCCGGGGCCGCCCGCAGCGCGGCCTCCGGGCGGCGGGGACGAGGCGGCCGCGGCCCCGCCGCCCGCGCGCGCTGACTCACCGCGCCGGCGCGCGCGCCCCCGAGCGGCCCCCCCAAACTGCGCCACACGCGCGCGGGTCACGCGGCCGCGCCGCCATCTTGCCGCCGCCATGGCCTGCCGCCCGCGACTCACCGTTTTCGTCAAATAAAGACATAAACCCAACGCGGCTCGCCCGGGACTGGGAGGAAGAGGCGCTGGAAACCGGGTCCGGAGCGGCGGGGCGGGCGAGCGGAGGGGCGGCCGGGCAGGTGCCGCCGCCGAGCAGCGGGAGGGGCTGTCCCAGCGACGTCCGCGTCCACACCGGCAGCGCCGAGCCTGGCGACCTGGCGGGGACACGGCCGTGAGCCGCGGGCGGCCGGGCGGCGCCTGCCCCGCCGGCGGCCCGCGGGTGGAGGGGCGGGAGCGCTGGGCAGGGGCGCGGGCCGCCGCCCCCCGTGGACTCACCTCTGGAATGTTCTCGCTCTGACTGAACAACGCCGCCGCCGCGCTCAAGCTACCCTCGGCCCCGGCGCCCGCCCCCCGCGGCGGGCCGCACTGCCCATTGGCCGGAGGCCCGCCCGAGCTCGCTCGTCATTGGCCTTCAGGCCGCGTCAATCGCGCCTTTCCCCGCCCCCCGCTTCCTGGGGCTCCACTCGCGGCCGCGGCCCGCCCCCGGCCCGGGGCCCGGCTTCCTTCTCTTCCCCTCCCCCGTCCTTCCCATAGGTCTTCGCGGTCTCGCGAGAGCGGGGCCGCGCTGGTCGGTTCGGGGGCTCCTGGAAAATGGCGGTTGCCCCCTCCCCCGCCGGGCGGGGCTCCGCCGCGGCGTCGGGGTGACTCCGAGCCGCGCGAGACCGGCGCGTTAGCAGCCGCCTCCGAGGCAGCGTTCTTCCCGGGCGGACCGCCGTCGGAGCGCGCGGCTCGTCCCTGCCCCCGGCGCCCCGGGCCGCTTGCCCTCCCCGGCCCTGTTGTCCCGGTGCTGCCGCTGCCCCGGGCGTAGGTGGCGTGTTCGGAGGGAGACGGGCGCCTACTGCCCCGGCCGGGACTCGGCGTGGCCGCGCACTCCCCGCGGTCGCGGCTCCCTGTTTTCCCAAGGGAACACGGCGACTTAGCGGTGGAGTCTGCGCCCTGCCTAGCCGGCTGGGTGCTCCGCGGCGCTGGCCCCAAGTGACCGCCACGTCGGGCCTCCCAGTGCGCGGCCCTGCCCGCCTTATCGGCTGCGAGCCGTGGCCCCGGGCAGGTGCTGGCGATGAGAGTCCATCCTGCGTTTGACAAGGATTTCTGTTTAGGAAGACCCTCTAACGTTTCAGCTCGTAGAAACTCTCCCATTCTTTCAGAAACTTGGGTTTTGCCTGAAAGTTTCACTCGAGACTTAAAATCGCACCCGCGTCCACCCTGAACCTCGCAGACCCCCCGGGGAGACAGGGTCCCTGCCAACCGCTCGCTGCGGCCTCCGGGTCCGCCCGCGCGTGGTCTCCCGGAGGGGTGGAACGGCAGGGCTGCCCTTTGTTCTGGACCAGTCAAGTTTGCAGGAAGGTTAGAATTGAAAGATTTGTTGATTTCTCTCAAAATTACTCTCGTATGATTTGAAAGCTTTGTAAGCCGTTTAAAAATTGACAGTGTCAGAATAAATCAAAGATGATGCAGCATTGAGAAGTGATTTGTGTCCTTTCCTGCAGGGGCTTTTGTTACAATCACGCTGTGCGCATCGGTCTGTAATTGTTCAATTGAATGCATAGGGCTTTATGGGTACCAGGGCTCCCACAGGCGAACTCAGAGGTAGAGCCCAGACTCGCTGCTTCCGTTTCACTGTGGAGCATGACTGTGCAGTATTGAAACAGATTTGAGTTTATGCTTGGCTGCACACGAATGACATTATTTTAGAAACTTGGAAAATACGTGTGTGAAGCTAGTCTGGAGCAGAACTTGTTTCAGAGCAGAGGTTTTTAAATAAATTCAAAGTGATTAATTTTTTGTATGTTTCATTTCATTTATTAACTTTTTTTTTTTTTTTTTTTTTTTGTTACTGGAGATTGAACCCAGAGGTACTTAATCCTGAACCACATCCCAGACCCTTTTTATTTTTTTTATTTTGAGATAAGATAGGATCCCCATAAATTGTTAAGTGCCTCCCTAAGTAGCTGAAGCTGGCCCAGAACTTGTGATCCTCCTGCCTCAGCCTTCCCAGTCATTGGGAATACAGGCATGTATCACCACATTCACATAAATTTGTACTAATTTTAACTTTCATTTTTAGTATATGTTTCACTAGTGCATATGAAGTCCTGGACAGCTTTTAAAAATTACTCTTAATATTTCATTTGTCGAATGCTTATAATATCCTGGAAATTTGTTGTCCTTTGAATACATTCTTGTTTACTTCCTGGTCTCTCTTAGGAATTTGTATTTCCATTTCACAAATGAGCAGACTGAGACTTGGAAATAATTAAGCCACTTGCCTTAGATCATATTCCTAGTAAGTGGCAGAGCTAGGATTGAACCCAGATCTCCCTGATTCCAAAGCCTCTTCCCTTAACCATTAGGTGGCATAGCATCTCCAATTAAATATAAGCATAAATACAGCCAGGAAGTTTACATGCGTAATCTCACATAATTCACTAATGATCCTGTGAGGGGGTGTTGTTATGCCCATATTTTACAGATGAGGACAGAGACTCAGGAAGGTTAAGCAATTTTACCCAGTTGCCTGTCTAATAAATGGTGCACAGTGTTTGAACTCCAGCTTGTTTGATGCCAAGCTCATTGCACAGTTCCGCATCACTTTTCTGTCCCACCTCATTTGGCTGCCATATTTCCTCAATCAGGTGCTCACAGGTTAAATAATGGATACTTATGAAATCCTTGTCACATTCGTGCATGAACAGTGCATTTCAGCACATGCCTTGGATGGTAGGCGTGAATAACTGCCAGAAAGGTAGTCTACGGGCCCTCTGGTTTTTCCAAGTTGGTGTCTGCTGAGTGTGGATTAGTCCTCTTGAGCAAGGTCAGTTCTTTGTGGACCAAGAACCTTGTGTTTCTGAGTGGTGAGCCATTGAGGTGACTGAGATAGTGCCCACTGTGAGAAGTCATCTGGTTGGTCAGCTGGCTCCCCTCTGTGACATCCAGCATTTAAGGCCTCCCGTGTCTGGTTACTTAAGTTCCTATCTCCCCTGCTTGTGGACAAGCTATAGGATATAACCTCATTTTCCTTCTGGCCCTAGCCAGTCCCTGTGGCGTGCATAAAGCAGACCTTCCGAGCTGCTGGGAGGGAATAGACGGTGAGTATGGAACATTGGCTGACCTCGGGGCTGGTGGCCTAGGTTGTGGTCATCTAATGCCCCCTCATCCATAAATGTCTGTGCTAGGCAACAAGGACACAGGCCCCCAGCACAGGCCCTGCCAGAAGGTCACTTTTCAACTAGTGGAGGCTGTGCCAGCCTGGTGGACACCCACTGAAGCTTGCCGTCCTCCCTGAAGCCTAGGAAGGACCCTCTGGGCAGGATGCCCCCAGCCTCTGTGACAGCCCACCCTCCACCACCCCTACTCCGCAGCCCAGGCAATCATGGTACTTTTTGTGGTTGCCTGTTCTCTTGTCTGTCTCCCTTACTAGGCCAGGCAGCTTGAGGTTAGGGGACTTGTCCTCAAGGAGAACAAAGGAATCCAAACTTTTGCCAAGGAATATGGGCCTTCAAAGGCAGGAAGAGGTGTCTGGGGGGAAGATGAAGGTGTCCAGGTGAGGAATCAGTGGAGGCTGATGTAGTGTGTCCCTCATCCTAGGTATAGTCTGTGACCATGCCAGAGTCTATCTTGTTGCCATTCCTGGAAAGAAAAAAGTGCAATATAGTGGTGGAGCCTGCCTACATGTGCCCGCCCCTGGCCCAGTAGGTGATGGGGGTGTGGGGGGAGGCTGGCTCTGCTCCTGGACTTGTTTGGTTGCTGGCACCTGGAAGCCACACATAGCACTGGGCACAGGATAGCATTCTACTCTGGTGCTTCTTGCTTGCTTCTGGTGTGCAGCCACTGTACTGGATCCCTGCCTGTGTGATTCTGTGGCCACAGAGAAGGCGTCACTGTGGGAATGCATGACATGCATACTGCAGGTGTTGGCCCAGGGCTGGCTTCTGCCTGAGACCCTGGAGCACCTGCTTTGGATCCTGGCAGCCATTGGCAGACCTCTGCGGGAGCCTCCCACGTACCCCTCCTCTCAGACTCTGTCCTCTTAAGTTGTGAATCGGAGAGTTTGTCCATCCAGGTGAACCTTCCACTGCTGGCCGGCAAGTGAGCCCTGATCCCTGATGGTCTGTGGGGAGTGGGCCCTGTCTGGTCAGCTTCTCAGTGCTGAGTCACCTGCTGCCTGGTTGAGTGTCAATCAGGTCAGTTCTTATAAGTACAGATATTGGTGGCTGTGTTCAGGCTCTACATCCTTTAAAGAAATACCCTACTTCCCTGCATGTGGCCTGGTTCCCCTGGCGCAGAAGTTCTCAGACATGAGCATCTGAACCCTGGCTTGTTAAGACACATTGTGGGGCCAGATTAGAGTTGGGGCTTAGATTTCCAACAAATTCCCAGGGATTGAGGTTGTGGACCCTTGAGCTGCACCCTGCTCGAAAGCCAGGGGTCTGTGACTTTGGAACCCAGGTGACCTTCCGGCCCTCAGCACGATGCTCTCAGCAGTTCCTTTTGTGATTCATGCCATCTGTCTGTGGATGGAAATGAGCAAGATTTCAGCCCCGTGTGTGTGTGGGGGGGGGCGCACCGGGGGCGGGCACTGGTGATTCAGCGAGCCGACTGTCCTGTGTGGGCTCTGGTGTCCTGACTCCCAGCTTTTTAAGCTCACCACTTAGGGACCTGTTATCCTGCTCGGTGCCTCCAGGTTCTTGAAGGTCACTTCTCTTGCCTTAGTTGGTTCAACTGCTTGAAGGCTCTTTTTCAGTCAGGTCAGAGGGGAGGCAGGCTATAGGCACCAGTGCAGGAGGGGAGACAGGCTGTGCACGCGGCCTGGACGCACACTACGTCACGTGTGGGTCTCCAGAGCTGTGAGGGTGCATTTTCCCCTCTGCTGCGAGTTTCATCCTTTGGCCACCGTGAGTCCTGCCCAGGGCTGCGTCACATGTTGGAGATGCAGCGGGCCTCCCAGGGTGTAGTTTCTGCTACTAGGTTTATTTTGATTGTAAGCCAACAATTAAAAACTTAGATTTCCCATAAAAACCCAGATTTATGACTTCTTGGGAAATTGGAAGCCCTGGCATGCTGGGCTGTATCTCATGAAGTAGCTTTTCTAGAAGTCTAGTCTTGGCCAGCCTCAGAGCCGCAGGAGGAGCCTGAGCGCTCATGGAGGTGAACCGCTGCCCCCATCCAGCTGTGCAGCACACCCACTCCTGCCCCTTCACTCACTGCTTTTAACCTCACTTCTGTGTTCATCTTCACTCTTCCATCCATTCATTAATTCAACCAATGTATATCACATGCCCTCTGTGTGTCTGCACTAGGGAATTTGAACACTGAGCACATTGTGTGTTAGTCTGTGTTCCGTTAGTATAAAGAAATACTTTGGCAGGCTAACTTCATCTTTTTTGTTTTTGTTTTATTGTATATTTTTATTATTATTATTATTTTGGTACCACGGATTGAACCCAGGGGCACTTAACCACCAAGCCACATCCCCAGCCCTTTAAAATATTTTATTAGAGACAGGGTCTTGCTGAGTTCCTCAGGGCCTCACTAATTTGCTGAGGCTGGGTTTGAACACGGGATCCTCCTGCCTCAGCCTCCCGAGTTGCTGGATTACAGGCATGCGGTACCTTGCCGGGTGGCAGGCTAACTTTATGAAGAGGAGAAGTCTGTTTAACTCATAGTGTTGGAGGCTCCATTGGTTGGGCCTCTGGAGAGGTTCACACGGCATGGTGGGAGGCCGTGTGAGAGATGCCATGTGGTGGGAGTAAGTGGCCCCTTGAAATAGGCAACCCCAGTAAGTCTGAGGTCCATAACCCCTCTTGTAGGCATGACCCCAGTTGACTTAGGGCCTCCCACTAGGCTTCACTCTGAAAAGTTCACCACGTCTAACTGCCACACTGAGGACCAGGCCTCCAACACGTGAATCATCTTTGAGGGACATTTAAACCACATCCAAACCATAGCACATGGTTTTAGTTTCCAGGGCTGCTGTACCAGAGCTCTGCAAACTGCATGGCTTCAAACAACAGAAATTAATTTTCTCATAGTTCTGGGGCCAGAAGTCCAAAATCCAAGGGTCCCAAGGCCAGCAGTCTCTCCCAGCTTCTGTTGGTTGCTGGCAGCTAGAGTGCTCCACCTCCGGTGTCCCTTGGTGCACTTCACTTCCTGTGCCATCTTCCACTCGGGCTCCTCTCTGTTTTGCCTATCTTTGTGTTTCTTCTCTTCTTACAAAGACACTGGACTGGGGCTGGGGTTGTGGCTCAGTGGTAGAGCGCTTTCCTATCATGTGAGGCACTGGGTTTGATTTTCAGCACTGCATATAAATAAATGAATAAAAGAAAGTTCTATCAACAAATAATAATAAAAACAGACACTGGACATACTGCACTAAATGCCTGTCCCATTTGGTACAACTTAAGTTTCTAAATGACATCAAGTTAGAAAGCCTTGCTCATCCTCGCTCGGGGAGATGTCAGCCCTGCCCTAGGGGCAGCTCGAGTTTGTCTAGCACTCCCAAGTCTGACCCGTGACCTCAGGTCCCATTTTTAGGTTGGTTCACGGAGGCTGCCCGTGTTCTTGCATATTTCGTGAGGAAGGAATAGGTCTTGCTAGTATTCACAAAGCTTACGGCTATTTTTAACACACCTTTGCTGCCTTAAAATCACAGCCATGACTGGCTTCACGCACATGAATGCATTCAACCCCCACAGGAAGTCCTCCAAGGTAGATTCCATTGTTGCTGCACTTTGCAGATGAGGAAACTGAGGCACAGAGGCTGTGCAACTTGACCAAGGTCACCAGGGGGGCAGAGCTGGCGTGAACATGGCGGGCAGTGGGGTCCGAAGAGACAGAAGGGCTGTGCCAGGTTGTGGGTGAAGGTTGGCCGCCACATTCTCTTTCCCGTCAGACTCCTCCCTTGTGACAGGGATGACTCAAAACCTTCACCCTGGTCACGTTCAGGAAGCCCGAGACCTGCCTCCTTCACATTCCCTGTGAGGCAGAGCAGGCTGTCCCTAGGGCTCTGCCCACTTCCCAGGGTGTCTGCAGGGCTTTGACTGGTGCACAGCACAATCTGTTTGTCTTCCTGACCCCAGGACGAAGTTCCTAAACTTGAACTTGACAAGATTACATCCACATCTGGGGTCATTTTCTGTAAATCTGCCATGTTCTCTAGTAGATGGAAGACACATCCAGAAATCATAGCTCTGTGTTCTAAATAACCTTTATTGTGCGGTACTGATCTAAGTAAATATAGCTAGTACCAGATGGGGCTGTTGCAGTGTAGAATTCTTAACGAAAGAATGGATTCATTTTGAGTTTTCTTAAATTAGGTGAGGGAGTTTTTCCCCTGGGCGATGAACTCCCACGTTCAACACTTCCAGTGTGACATTTTGTGCTGTTAAACTTGGTAAGTAAAGCTCAGCTATTCTGAGCTTTATGTGCCAGAATCCCATGTCATATTCCTTTTTTAGGTTAGTTCATGAAGACTGCTGGTGTGTTGGGTGTTTCATGCAGAAGGAAGTCTTTGGGCTAGGTCACTCACATTCCATACTCTCTTGCTAGATATTTACAAAGTTCATGGCTATTTTTAACACTTACCTTTGCCTTAAAACCACAGTCATGACTGGCTTATTTCCCTTAGCATGATATCTTCATGGTTTGTTCCTTATGCTGAAGGAAACAAGTCACCAAAGGACAAGTGCTGAGGTGTGAGAACTGGCAAGTTCATTTGGATGCAAAGTAGAGAGGAGTGGCCAGGGGCTGGCTGGCGAGGGGCATGGGGAGTTGTCCTTCCTGTTTCAGAGGGTCAGTTTTGCAAGATGAAAAGGTCCTGAAATGGGTGGTGGTGGGGACTGCACAGTGTCAGTACACTCAATGCCATGGAACTATACACTCAAAAATGGTGAACTTGGCATGTATATCACCGCAAAACCCCCCACAATTTTAAAGTAGCCCAAGTGACTATATCCAAGCAGGTACAAAGTGATGGTGGCTATAGAAACACTCGTATTCCTGCAATTAAAATACAGTGTACGTTGTAAGTATTACTAATAGCCACTGATATATTTACACATTTTGTGTTTTGTTTTTTGTCTGTATTTTTCAAATTTGCTCTTTGGCAAATGGCAATCCATTTAAATCTGACTTACTGTGATTTTGACAAGTCATTTTAGCACTTTGAACTGTTATTGTCCTGTGCAAAAGAAAGACTGATATTCTGCAGCATTACCAAAAAGATTTTTGAAGCCATGAAACTTCCTCAGCAACACAGGCAGAAACCCTCAGTAGGGTTTCAGTGGAACTAGAATAGAGTGCAAAGCTGGAAACCCCAGGGCTCTGCAGCCCAGTGCGAAGACATGCGGATTCCCTTCTCAGCCTTACTGATCCCCCTGCTTTATCAGGTTATCAGATTATCAGTTTATCATGTTATCAGATTATCAGTTTATCAGGTTATCAGTTTATAAGATTATCAGGTCAGTATGTTTTCTTTTTTTGTCCTAACTGGTGATCAGCAGGAGGGCCTGGCAGTTATCCGCTCTAGCTCATACATAGCCTGAGGAAATAAGGATCCTTGTTCATAATTTTTGTAGAACTGAAAAAAAAATCTGGGTTTTAGGCAATTAGGACCAAGTGTTTGCCATTTGACCGTGAACCTTCACCTGTGAGAAGGTGCCAGCCAGTCTGTAATCACTCATATAAATGGGCCCCGGATCAGCCTCCAGGGAAGACAGCCCTTAGGGTGAAGCGGTCCTTCATCTTTCCCATCAGATAGTTTATCCTCATAAAGCTCCTCTGTCACTGTTGACCTGGCCTCTTGTCTTCTCAGTTGGCTTCTGTCTGGCAGCTACCAGAGCCAGCCTTTTGTGAGGTAACAGGCCCATAAGAGCATGACCTGTAATCCCAGGCTGAGGCAGGAGGATCATAGTTGGAGGTCAGCCTGGGCAATTTAGTGAGCTCCTGTCTCAAAAAAAAAAAAAAAGGCCTGGGTGGGTGCAGTGGCACGTGCTTGTGAACCCAGTGGGAAGATCGGGAGTTCAAAGCCATTCTCAGCAGTTTAGTGAGGCCCTAAGCAACTTAGCAGGACCCTGTCTAAAAATAAAAATAAAAGGACTGGGGATGTGGCTCAGACATAAAGCACTCCTGAGTTAAATTCCCAGTACCAAAATAAGTAAATAAAATAAATAGGGCTGGAGACATAACTGGTAGAGTGCCTCTGGTTCCAGTCCCCAGTACCACAAAACAAACAGCAAGAGCTGTAAACTCAAGTCCTTCAGGGGCTGGGCCGGTGACAGCAGAGTAAAACAAGGCAGTGAGGAAGGCAGGGACAATGGCAAAAGGCAAACCTGAGGGGTGGGGCAGGGAGAGAGAGAGAGACTGAGATTTAAAGGCATTTACATTCAATTAATTAGAAGAAAAGGAAACCAAAAGCTGAAATTCCAAAAGCTGTAGAAGAAAAGGAAACCAAAACAAAAACTGTGTAGGCCAAACAAAACATCCCGGTGATGCCTGGCTGGGGAGCTACCAGAGGTGATTCTCCACAGTGGGAGGCTGAGACTGGGGAGGGTGTGGAGCTTTCCAGTCCCACCCCTTGGCACCCGTCCAGGCGCACCAGGGTCCTGGTGACCGAGGGGTATACTGCCGCAGAGAAGGCTGGCCTGGAACCCCATGTCGGGACAGTGATCTTGGGGCTCTCTTCCACCTCACTGCTGGCTACAGGCATCCCCTAGATAACACATCCAAGTTTGAGTTTCAGTCTTTTTAAACATAAATATATGGGTTTAATGTCATCTTACACTTATTGTCAGCCCCTGGTACTTTTCTATTTTAATAATAGTCACCACTTCCCAAAAAAAACCCAAGACTCAACATTTGGCAGAAATCTTGATGTGCATACTATGTGTCTTTAAAAATTACAATTATTTTCTTTTGGTTCTTTGGATTAAAATGTCAAAGGAATTTGCTTATGAACATTACTATAGCATGAATCTGTTGCCGCCTCTGAAATTTAACATGTCTTAAGATAGAATTTTTCCTTTGGCTCTGAGAGAAACTGAGATGGTTTCAGTAGAATCCTAATCCAGGACGTGTCTTGGCAGACCTGGGCTGAATGCCGTCCCTGCAGATGTTTCACATTTGGCCAGCACGGTTTCAAATGCCTTCTTTTTTTTGTTAATGAAATGCCTTCAGGGCACTGTGTTCTGGGGCCTGAGCACCCCTTCCTCTGACGTCTTGGTCTCTTCCTCCATGTGGTTGTGATTGGTGTCACCCTGGGAAGCACAGCTGTTGGAGTGAAGTTTGGAGTTGGGAGCAGGTGCAGGAAACCAGTGAACTCATCCAGCCAGACTCACTGGGAGGGGGCTAGGCCAGTTCAGCTGCTCGAACTCCACCGGGCTGCCTCCGGAGCGCCCAGAGGACCCAGTGAGCGGCGAAGGAGCCCGCTCCAGCATGTGCCACCCCATTGACACCCACGGCAAGCAGTCACCCTTGCAGTGCAGCCCGAGGGGCACCACACAGGCAACGACAATGCAGCAGCTGCCCACGCTGAGTCAGCACCTGCCGGGGAGCCAGTGCGAGCAGAGTTCCTTCCGTGTGTGGAACGTTGGACTCCACGTTGTAAACACAGTGTCCCCTCTGATGGGGTTTGCTTGGGACTTTCCCATTTTAGCACCAAAAATCCCTCCCCCTGGGAAGCCCCTCAGTCCCAGGCAAAGGAGAAGGCTAGTCAGCCTCAGCAGGGCACAGGTTTTACCTACATCACTTACACGCTACAAGTAGAATTGAAAGTAAATAAAACCAACTAGAGCAAAGGGACGATCAGGTTCTCTAGGAAGTGCAGAGGCAGCAGGGGTAAAGCTGAGTGGGGCCAGAAGAACACAACACTTTCTTTCTCTCTCTCTCTCCTTTTTCTTTGTTTTGCAGTACGGAGATGAGCCCAGGGCCTTGCACACGCTGGGCCAGCACTCCACGGAGACATATCCGCAGCCTCTACTTGACACTTACTTTCTTTTTTTAGAGTAGCTTTAGGTTCACAGCAAAACCGAACGGAAGGCGCAGAGATCCTGAGCACCCTGCTCCCCGCCTCCCACTCCTTTCTTAATACCGCTCCAGAGTGGCGCACTGGTTGTGGGCGGCCATTGACCCACGCTGACCCTTCACCACCGAGTCAGCAGTTTACATTAGGGCTCACGCTGGGGGTGACATGTTCTGTGCAGAAGAGCATTTTTAAAAAGTGAAATAGGCTAGACCCACTCAGAGCTCTGCAGGAGGCGACAGCATTCTTCCCTGCGTACTTGATCTCCATCATAGGTTGGCATGTGTGTCCCGCGGTCTTGTAAAACTCTTCCCTAGCTGTGGGTTGTGATGACAAAGGCCTGAGAAACTGCATGGCATTCAGGGAGACCCCAGAGGAACTTCGTGGTGGCAGCGAGGGAGGGGGGCATGGCGATGGGCAGCCAGACCTTGGACTTGCTTCCATGGGCACTGTGGAGCCATGATAGGGCAAGAGGGACTGGGGTTTGGATCCTGCTTTCCTGCTTAATCTCCCGCAGCCTCGGCTGCTCAGCTTGGGATGGGGCAGCAAGGGCACGGGGCAGGCTGTTTGGGGCACCAGGTGAGTCTGTGTAATGCCCTCAGCATGGGGCCTGAGGGATGGGAGGATCCTGCAATGTGTCCCGGTCAGGCGTTGAGGAATGATAGCTAGGATAGCTCAGGGGGCAGAGCGGCCTGAACAGATGGAAGGCCAGCGGGGGTCGCTGTGGCTCTTCGGGGTCTTGCCCCCCAACAGCATCTCCGTGCCTATGTGTCGACTTGCTCTGCAGCGCATGGAGGCTCTGCTGGTCGCACAGTGGGCAGAGTGACTCCAGAGACTTCTGCAGGTCCCTGGGCTTCCCCCTGGGGGACTCCGGCTGAAGATGTTGGCACTGCCCTGCCACGTGCCCAGGGGTCTCACACCAAGGCAGGGGGCCCTTAGGTGTCCACCCCTGGCTAGAGCCACACCTGGGCAGAGCCTGGGCCATATTGCCTCTTAAACTCCTGGAGTACAGATTTTCCTCTTCCCCTCACTAGGATACCCTCCTCACTGGGCCCCATTTTGGGTCCTTGCCTCCCCTACCTGGTAGCTTCCTGATATTCCTTTTGAAAACACAAACACCAAGGACCCTCCAACCATAGAATGTGCTGATTTTAGAGACCTAGACCTTCAAAACAAAAAAGCCTGTTTGTCACACCCATGCCACCTAGGGTGAGATGGGGACTCTGCACGTCTCCTACAGGCACCGCTTCCCACTCCCTCTACCCTGCCCACATCTGCCTTTGCCCTCAGACAGATCATTGACTCTTTGTGACCAGATGCTGTGCGTGGTTATATGCCCAGAGCAGATTCCTGTCCCTGTCGGCTGCTAAGCCATGGGATTGGAGCCACGCCCAGTTTTAGGATATGATGCAGAATAAATCTTCCTGTTCACGCAGCTGCGAGGGGTCACTGCTGACTGTTGGCACTTTAGAAGAATCAGTGTCAGAGAAGGGCTGGAGGAGACACTGCCGAGGAGGGGTCTGTGGTTGAGGGATGTGAGACTGGGGCTCGTGGCCACTGGTGTTGGCTTCCACTGGTCTGCCCACACACCTGCAGCTCACCTGCAGAGCCAGAACCTTCCCCACGACTAGGAGGTAGTGTGATGATTGGTCAGTAGAAACACCCAGGGGTCCCAGTGTGGTGGCCCTGCCTGGCTGGGCTCAGGTGCAATGGATGGTGTGACTGTGGAGGTGGAAGGTGGGAAAACAAAGAAAACTGAGTGGCTCTGGCCACCAGCTGTGGGCAGCTCCTGGCGGATGTGTGTGCAGCTAAGAGAGGAGTTTGTGCCCATGGTCTTTGGTGATTCATGTTCGTCGGCCACTTACCTTTGCTGGGCATCCAGGGCATGGTGTGAGCTAGACTGGTAATTCCAGGTAAAGTGGCTACTGTACCTGTCCTCCTCACCCTGTGATCAGTATACCAGGGGTCTGCAGACTCCCTGCAGCTACCTGGAGCTCATACAGGGCATGGCTGGGAGAGGGGAGGGTCCTACAGCACAGTTCTGAACCTGCTTTGTGGAGCTGCCTCTGTGCATTTGGGTACGATGGACCCGGGAACTGGACCCACACCACAATAGTATACTTAATATTATGCTGAAACCCAGAGAGATGTCAAAGACACATGTGAGGCACCAACTTCTGTTTGAACCCAGACCAAGGAGGGAAGTCTGGGGTCGGCAAAGTTTCCTGTGCAGACAGCCTGGTGGTATGGGACTGCCCAGGAGCTCAGGTGGGCAGAGAACAGGGCTCTGCAGTCCTCCCCAGAGGCCTGACTCTCCTGCACTTGCTGAGGCAGGATTGACTCCAAGTAGGAAGCCGGGAAAGAGAGGGGCCAGACTCTGTCCAGGGCACAAAGATGAGAGCCCAGGTTGAGCTGGGCTAGAGAAGAGGGCAGCAAAAAGCCCAGCTCTTGTGTTATAACCACCTGGTCACATCTCAGGAAGGGTGTTTCCACTCGGGGCCTCATTTCACAACACAGGTGCCTTCTGGGAAATGGGATTCTGGCCAAGGGCAGGGGGAGTCCACCTCACAGACAGTGCATGGGGTTTCCTTCTGCAGCCGGGCCATTCTCTGTTTTGCACATGTTAAATAAGATGGGGCAATTACTTATTTTAATTGACATGGGTAGGAAGATGCTGGGGGTCCTGGGTGACTTCCTGTGATGTGCTGGGCTGAGCTTTCGAAGGGGCCAGTGATTCTGTTCTGGGCTTTGGCCCAGGTCCTCTACAGGCTGTGGGTTCTGTGCACCATGGGGACCTTGTGTGGGGCCTGCTTATCTGTTCATGACAAACATGACTGACAGACTCCAGCCAACCTGGAAAACTACCATATCAGGGCCACACATGCCAGAGAAGGGGGGCAGTTCCTTGACGTTGGGTGTGTATAAATAAACATTGTGCCTTCCTGGCCGCCTGGACACCAACGCCCCACACACCACAGCATCTGAACCCCGTTTTCCTCTAAGAACACAGAACGCACACTTGGTGGATTCCATTTCTAGTCCCGCTTCCTGGTCTCACATGCTTGGCACTTCTGCCTGAAGCCTGGTGTCAGTTCCAGTTCCCAGAGGGCAAGGGTTGGGCTTTGAGTCTGGATGTTAGTGTCATTTCTCAGTTTTGGAAAACTTAGTGATTGTCACTTTTCTTCTCGAATTGAGCTGTATCTTTCTACTCTGATTTCTTAGCACTTAGGTGTTTTAACTTTCCAGATGGATACACAAGGGTTTTCAAAATTCATCTTTTTTTCTAGGAACATCTCTTCTTAGTGGCTTATGATCCAAGCTCATGATCGGGGTGAGACCTGGTCTTTGCAGTGTGCTAAGGCCTGGGTAGTACTGGGCAAAATTCTGTAAATACCCTGCATGTGTTCCTTCTTTGTGGTTGTTAAAACTCTCTCTAGATGCATATTATCTCTTGGCTTCCAGATCTAAATTCTTGCTGCTTTTTTTTTTTTTGGTCACTTTTTTAATGCTTAATATTTGAAGGACAGGTCTGGGGCTATGGTTCAATGGCAGAGAGAGCACTTGACTAACTTGCTCAAGGCCCTGGGTTTGATCCCCAACACTAACAAATAAAAATACTCCAGCTTGGGAGGCTGAGGCAGGAGGATTGTCATTTCAAAGCCAGCCTTGCAACTTAGCAAGGCCCTGTCTCAAAATAAAAAACACAAAAAAGAGCTGGGGATGTGGCTCAGTGTACCAAAAATAAATAAACAAACAAACCCCCAAACACTTGAAGGCTCTGTTGAAAACTTCCACTAATATGATAGCCCTGTTCTTTTCTCTATGTTGTTCATAAAGTTTGAGACCACTCTATCAGGTGCATGCATGTTTAAAATGGCTTTATCGACTCCGCGAGCTGAATCTTTTGTTGTGATGTAGTAACATCTCTGTCCCTAATACAGCTTGCTCTTGAAATCTCTTCCAGCTGGGGTTAGTTTCTTTTTTGGCAAATACTCGCTGACCTTGTTGGTTTCCATCTTTCATATCTGATTCTGGGTGTCCATAGACTTTTCATGTATCTTTGGCAAACAGCATGGACTATATGTGTGGATTTTTAAAATCCAGTGTGTACGTGTCTGTCTTTGATGGGTTTAATCCATTGTATTTTATTGTAACTTTTTGATGTGTTTGAGACAGTTTCTACCACATTAATCTGCTGTATCAGTCTTACCTTGTCTAAATTTCTTTTTAATCTTCTTTGGTGTTTGAATTTGTCATGGCCCCCCAAGCAGATGAGATTGTGCCAGCTGCTCACATCCTTTGGCTTCCTCAGACGACTTGACTTCTGCATTTATGACAGCTGGCCTTTTGTTTCTGGCTTGCTGGAGGTGTATGTTTCTTCTGGACTTGGCTAGTTTTCTTTTCATCTTAGTCTCTGTGTGTGGGTTTCCTCTGACCTTTCAGTCTTGGGATCTTCATTTAGTTTGGTTTTCACTTCTGGGAACTCTTGTCTTCGAGTCTTCACTCTTCCCTCCCTGAGATGTATAGCTCTGGATCCCCTTGAATCTCCTGCATCCAGATTCCGTACCTAGCCACCATCTCTGTTGGCCTTTGTTTTCTATTTCTTTGTCTTACTCTTCTTCCTTCTAGGAAATCTCCTCCACTGGATCTTCCCATTTGCTGATCTGCTCCTCAGCTGTGTCCAATCTGCTTTTTATTTCATTTATTGTGTTCTTAACTTCTAATCATGCTCTTCATGGTCAAAATATCTGCTTGGCTTTTTCATCTTAATGCTTTCCAATTATTATTTTGTATTTCTAATATTTCCCTTATTAGCTGTGTTTAGTAGGTTAATTTCAAACCGTTGGTCATTTTTTAATATTTCTGTTTCTGGTGGGATCTGTAACAGAGGTTGTCGCTTTTGTTTTGGAACACTCCTGCTCTGCAGTGTCTGGATAATTTCTTTTGTCCTCACCCTCCCCTGCAGGTATCGGCTACTCTCTCAGGATGTACATGTGTGTAGAGGGCTTGGGGTGGGGTGGATGAACTCTAGACACAGACCTCTGAGCATGAGAAAACGTGGAGCAATCCTGCAGTCAGGGCCTGCTGCTCCTAGGGAGACCAGGTCTGGTTCCAAGAGAAGAGAGAATGTTGGCAGGATTGTTGGGGTCACGCAGCCTGAGGAACGTCTGACAAGGCCATTGTGAATCCTCCAGCCAGAACCAAGCCAGAGTCCTCACACCAATGTCTCCTGGAATGAGTCTGACTTGGTTATCTTGGTGTTCTAGGTCACTGACTGGTAGCAGCCCCCGGGAAACATGAGTGTCAGTGCTCCATAGCTGGGACCTTGCCTAGAGCTGGGGCACAGGGGAAGTGCATTCTTTGGCCACCACATACTCCCAGGCATGACTGTCCTTGGCTTGACCACCCCTGCTACCTTCAAGGCAACAGATGAAAGACCCAGGGGAACAGCCGTCTCTATCTCTAGTTCCTTCCTGCTTGCTGACACGCCTGTCTTCTGCTTTGAGGCTTAAGCTCCTGTTTGACCCGTGCTGGGGTCAAAATGGGAAGTGATTCTTTTGTTACCATGCAGGTCTCTGAGGAAGAGGATGGAAAATCAGGTCATGAGGTCTGGGAAAGAATGCAGAATGATTAAAGCCACATCTTTCTATAGCAGTTCTGTGAGAGCCTGGAGCTCAGAGAGGCTGTGCCGCCCGTGTCCTGCCTGCCCCAGGCTGTGCTCTTTGATAGCTCCAGCACCAAGGTCCCTGCGGAAGAGCGGCCTGATTTGCCATCAAGCTCTTTAGCTTCTGAGCAACATTTAAATTCATGCGGGTACTTCCTCGACTGCCTGGGAAACGTCCTAGTTCAAGCCGAGAATCTAGGTCAGCTGCTTGTGAGCCCGGTGTTTGCTCAATGGAGCCCGCAGCCCGAGCAGCGGTTGACCTCTGGGGGTCAGGGGTCCTCGCAGGGAGGGCTCGGGCTATGACTCCTGTTTGACATCTGCTTTCTGCCATATTGTTGCTTTAGTTGTGGGAGTGGCATGGCTGAAGCATTGCCACCTCCCCTGGGAATGGCTGAAGCACAGCAGGGTTTGTGGGGAGGCTTCTCCCAAGGACCACTGAGGTTTGCAGGGTGGGAGCTGCAGCTACCTGTAGCACAGGTGAGTTGGTCACCATGTGCAGCTCGGTCATGATCTGAGGCCTGCTGTCCCTGGCTGAAGCTTCTCCCACCCAGTGTGTCTTCCTGGGCAAGGAATGGAGGCTGACCCTTGGCTCTGGCTTTCCACATTTTCCCACTGACCTTAGGGGAGGAAGCCTGCCAAGCCCTGGGAATGGGGGTCTGCATGGGCCCCTGATACCTTCCTTCCAGAAAAGCAGCCCCATTCATGAGAGGAGCCAGCACTCTGTACCTTTGGCCCCTGGTGACGCGATCTCTGCTGTGATTATCTTCAAGTAGTGTTTTGAAGTGTGTGTACGTAGATGTACGTGCATGCATGGTGCAGTCATGTAAAACACGCGTGTGTGTGTATGTAGGTGCACGTGCATGCATGGTGCAGTCATGTAAAACACATTGAGTAGAGCCAGTCACAGTCAAGAGTTTGAGAAACCTTCAGTGGGTCTCTGCCTGAGGCTGCATCTCTGCGTGGGAGGCGCAGATGTGTCCCCCACCTGTCTTAAGATAAGACACTTTGAGTTGGGAAGAATCATTTGGTCAAGCCCCCTTGCTTGAGTGAAGGGCAAGTGAGCCCGGGGTAACTGCTGTTTGCCTGGGATGCAGAGTCTCCGTGGCTGAAATGAGGACTAGCTGGTCCCTCTAGGAAGCCCTGCTGTACTCAGAGATCTCTCAGCTTAGAAAGCAGCTACACATCTGAGGGACGTTCTGGGGGAGAGCTGGACGAGGAGACAGCCTGGTCGTGGCCAACTGGTCCCCTGGATCTTGGTCTGGGCTGGGTATGTATATGTAAGGGCTGACCACTGGGCTCTCAGACCCTGAATGTGGAGCTCTGTCATGGGTCCCATCTGTGGGGATGGCCATTGTGGCCTGGCACAGCAAGCAGAGTGGAAGGCTGGACTTTATCCCTGCCACCAGGACCCCTCAGCACTGGCTCCCTGGTCTCTGGCAGTCTGTGCCCTTGGTCTTTCAAGCAGTTCTTAGGCGCACACCAGCTCACTTCAACCTCTGCTGCCGTTACCTGGGAGGGGTGTGTCTGGCAGAAGTACCCACATGATGGCACTGGTGGACTCTAACTTCCCATTTTGCTGGGAGTCCCTTCCTTGGCTGCCATCTAGGAGTGAATGCCCCCTCCCAGGAATCCTGAGGGTAGGGCCAGTGCTTTGGCCAGCAGGAGAGCAAGGAGCTGGGGTTCTATCTGCCCTCAGGTTGACTTTGCCAAGGTCAGTCTCTTGGCCAGTGTGATAAGACCCACTTTGAGACTGTATGTGGGACCAAGCTCCTCTTCCCCTGGACTACGCATGGGGGGCTTCTGCGTTCCCAGGGTGGAGGTGAACTGTTCTGTACTGGGGCCTGATTGGAGTGCTGTTTGCCTCTGGGTTGTATAGGGTGACACTCCCCGTTGTTGAAACATTATCCTGTTTGTTTATAAAAAGAAACCTTTTTATTATGGAAATGTGTGCCATTCACAGGAGCAGAGCCAAAGGAGCCATTTGGTTTCCACAGCCATCCTCACTTGGCCTGGCTTGTGTCATTCAGCTGTCCCCACACTCGGGAGTGTAAGCTAACTGCAGGAATCTCAAAAAAGAGAGCAGTGCTTTGTAAGTAGCTGCAGTGCTGTCCTTACACCTTGCACTGTGAACAGTAGAACCTCCCAACTCAGCATCACCTGGCCACCTCAGTGCAAAGGATCCTTTGTATTTTCTTATGTTTAAGTCATTTTAGAAATAATTGGACAAGAATAAAGAAATCGCAACAACAAACTTGATCAGACATCTTTTTCTTTCACGTTTGTGACTTTGAAAGTACACGGGCAGCATCCTTAGAATGCCAGTAGCGACTTGTCACTCACCTGGCTTGCATGAATCTCGAGCACCTTGTGAGTGCTGGTTCCAGGTCTCAGATGCACCTCTTGTGGGCTCTCGCCGGCCTCTTTGCATTAGCACTGTCAAAATGTGATATTTGAAGAAAACTGTAAAAACAAACTGAATATATTATAGTACTGAGGATTGAACCCAGGGACGCTATACCACTGAGCTATATCCTCAGCATCATTTTAAATTTTATTGTGAGGCAGGATCTTGCTAAGTTGATGAGGTTGGCCTCAAATTTGTGATCCCCCTGCCTGAGCCTCCCAAGTTGCTGTGAGTACAGGCTTGTGATGTTATGCATGGCCCCTTTTGAAATTGTTGACATGATTCTTTTTGAAGAAAGCACAGTTATTTTCTTTGCTGCATGGATACAGAAAATATTTCTTTTGTGATTTATAAACATCCATTAGAATGATCTGCATCATCTATTCCCTCCTGGATCTGTATATACACTTCCCTTCAGCACTTGTCCATTTAACCAATGCATTGCATTTTATTCACAAATGTAAAAAAAGGTGAAAGAATGCTGTCACCTTCCTTTTGGAAAACTGGAAAGTTCAAATTCTTATTATAAAACCTGAAGTCTTTCCTGTTGACTGGATACAGAAGATTTCCCTTTTGTCCTTGGAAGTAAACTTGGAGAAAATGCATGTAGACCTGGTCACCTGAAGGATGCACGGAGATTTCTCTCATTCAATGGACTTCGCCATCATGGCTGGTGTCTGGCTAGAAAGTCACTCTGTCCTCCCCTACTTCTAATTACTTGATGTTAGAAATATGGGGTGCTGTAAGATCCACGTGTGCTCAAACGTTACTCAGCAAGGCAAACTCAACTTTGCAGAGGGTGCACTTCCAAAGTGGCAAGCAAGCACACTTGGGTGGGCAGTCCACCTGCTTTTATCCCTGCTTTTATCCCTAATGCGGTACTGCCCCTTGAGCTCTGATAGGAGGAGCTTGGGTTATAATGTGTGTGGTTAGCTACTTTTAAAATTAGAGAAGGGATATAGTTAAAATGGGCCTTCTACAATTAGAAACAGGTTGGGAAGCTCAAAATGGCTACAACTGGATCTTACATTCCAATTTTATATTTAAGACTAAATACTGTATTCTGAAAATGGACCACCAGACTTTCTATTTCTCACAAGGCCCACCCATGGTAATGAGTTCTCCCCTTTTTGGCATTTCAGATAGCCATCCCAGTGATTAGGAGCCCTTGGTAAGGTCCTTTGGCTTGGTTGAAGTTTGTCTTCTTTCCAGGTATTGATTAAAATCAAGTTGCCAGCCTGAAAGTGATGAATTGTGAATTCCAGAGGAGGAATATGAACAAGAAGTCCCTTTAACCTGAGGGATGATAGCTGCAGGATATGGCTGCTATATGTTTTCTTAGAAATTAGCCTTTAGTTCCCATGGAAGGGAATTCTGCATTTTTTTTCCAAGAAGGGAGTCCACATAGCAGCTCATAATAATCATACTAGAGATGAGAGGATTCAAGATGGCAGACTAGAGGGAGGCTACAGACTAGAAGGAGGCTGCCCCTTTAACAAATGGTGCTGGCAAAACTGGAAATCCATATACAGTAAAATGAAATTAAACCCCTATCTCTCACCCTGCACAAAACTCAACTCAGAATGGATCAAGGATCTAGGAATTAGACCTGAGACCTTTCCCCAAATAAAAGAAACAGTAGGCCTGAATCTCCATCATGTTGGCTTAGGACCAGACTTCCTAGACCCCCAGAGTGCAAGAAATAAAAGCAAGAATCAATAAATGGGATGAATTCAAACTAAAAAGCTTTTTCTCAGCACAGGGAACAATCAATAATGTGAAAAGAGAGCCTACAGAGTGGGAGAAAATCTTTTCCACACATACTTCAGACAGAGCACTAATCTCCAAAATTTATAAAGAACTTAAAAAACTTTGCATCAAAAATACAAAGAACCCAATCAATAAATGGGCTAAGGAAATAGGCAGACACTTCACAGAAGATATACAGGTGATCAACAAATATATACAAAAGTGTTCAACATCTAGTAAATAGAGAAATGCAAATAAAAATTTCTCTAAGATTTCATCTAACTCCAATTAGAATGGCTATTATCAAGAACACAAGCAATAATAAGTGTTGGTGTGGATGTGGGGAAAAGGCACACTCATACATTGCTGGTGGTGTTGCAAATTGGTGCAGTCACTCTGGACAGCAGTATGGAGATTCCTCAGAAAACTTGGAATGGACCCACCATTTGACCCAGCTATCCCACTCCTCGGTTTATACCAGAGGACTTAAAATCAGCATACTACGGTGACATAGCCACCTCAATGTTTATAGCTGTTCAATTCACAATAGCTAGATTGTGGAACCAACCTAGATGTCCTTCGATTGATGAATGGATTAAAAATACTGTAGTATATATACATAATGGGATACTACTCAGCTATAAAGAAGAATAAAATTATGCATTTGCTGGTAAATGGATGGAGTTGGAGAATATCAAGCTAGATGAAATAAGCCAATCCCAAAAAATCAAAGGTCAAATGTTTTCTCTGATAAGTGGATGATGATACATAACGGGGGCGGGCAGTAAGAGAAGAATGGAGGAATTTCAGATTATGTAGAGGGAAATGGGGTGGGACGAGGTGGGCGAAGGAAAGATAGTGGACTGAGAGAGACAGTATTACCCTATGTGCCTGTATGATTACATGAATGGTGTGAATTTACATTGTGTACAACCATAGAAATGAAAAGCTCTATCCCATTTGTGTACAAAGCGCAGTCTGTAAAAAGAAAAAGAAAAAAAAAATCATGCCAGAAAAAAAACCCAACGGATAAAGTTCACCTATGTAGGAGATTAGAAAGACTTGTAGGTTTCAGATTGACTCAGAACAAACTTGTGACAGCTTCTTTTGATATTTATCAAACACTCCTGTATAAACCCCTTCCTTTACAGCCTTCCAGTTTTACTTACTTTGGGGAGGTCTGTTACAAATGTACATCTCAAGAACCATTGACTTTTAAATGTTCATGTATGGCTGTGCCTTGGTCATACTCTCCTGCCAGGTATTTAAGTCCAAGTTAGTCAAAATTGACCTTGTTCCTCTCTACTCTAAAGGTCAGCTGAGATTCCTTCTTGGCTCCTTTAGCTTTTCCTGTATCAGTTGTGCCAACCGTCAGAATGGGTCAGGGTCTTGCTGACCACATGTGGCTCCCTTTGGAAGCATCAGGGACATTTTGTGCTCCAAGGATCCTCCCCTTTGCAGAATGTGCAAAAACCAATCAAGAGGAGCTTATCAACTTCTCTTGATGTGCCTTTAAAAGGAGGAGCGCTCTAAGACTTAAAGGCCACTCTCGCCCCGCCCAGATCCACTGTAGTGGGAACTGTGAATCTTTCTCTCACTCTCCTTTTTAATAGAATCCCTGCTTGCTTGCTTCGGTGGTGATCACAGCTCATTCTTTGCCTCCCTGGAACATGAACCTGATCTCAACTCCTGCCAGTAACACCTATGACTTTTTTATCTCTTCTATTTTCAGGCCCTTTCTTAAATTTGCATTCTGAAACAATCCTTATGGAATTTCTGAATTTAGACAGATGACTCCTTTTTAATAAGGTGAAATACTTTGTTTCACAATATGTAAAACATAGCTGAAACTTTTGTTTTCCCATTTACCAGCAACTTATAAAAACACATTTAATAGGCCCAAATATATTGCCGTATAGCATTCAAGAAGCCAAGAGTACTTGAATTTTTTATATTTAGCAGTTACTGTTTTAGTATTTTAACTTTGCAAATTAATCAGATGTCTCCTCTAGTGAACACATTTATAAATGTTTATCCCGATTATGTTAAAACTTTACACATTTTAAGCTTAGGTTACCCATAAAAACCAAGGTATAAGACAAGTGTAGTTAATACTTTATGTTAGTTATTTCTGTCAGAGAAAAATCCCTAAAAGCAATGGATATTGAACATTTATGACATTATAACATTTAAAGAAACTAATATTTTCTTGATTGGCTGGCCACCTAGAAAAACATGCGGGTTAGTAATTTAAAAGATATCTTTATTCTTACTTATTTAACCAATTTAAATTGAATTTTTAATTTAAAATTTAATTTTAAATGATTTAAATTATCTATATGCCACTTTTCGTACCATGTAAATGATATATAGAAAAAAAAAACAGGTAAACACGATATATAATACAGAGGTGTGCACAAATATACATAAAACCAACAGGAAACAAAGATTTTTTTAGCTTTTCCTTGAAAAGTTGATCTCTGGATAAGGACAGCAAGAAAAAACAGGTAAAGGGCTTGAAAACTTCAGTCAGACAAAACAAGACTAATTATAACAAAACATTGATTTTGTCACACAGAACCAAACATGAATTCACTATAAGCTCAAATAAGACAGAGGTTTTGAAAAACATAAAGGCAGCCATAGTTACTCTAGAGAAGGAGAGCGGGAACATCCATATCAGACCAGAGTGCACTTGTGGATGTAATCAGAGGCAGTCCAGGTATTTAGAGTGTGGGCGTTCACAAGCTCTCCAGGAACAAGTGCTCCAGGAAAGGACTCCACTCTGCAGGCTCTCTCCACTTTCCTTTCCTGTCCCAGGCTGGGCATGGCTCTTCCCCAGGCATAGCATTTATTTTCTCCTTTTTCTTCTGTGTCCCCGTGGTCTGTTATCTTCTCGGGTATCTTGAGAGGGGCCCCCTTTGCCCCTGATTTTTAAGGCTTGTTTCTCTTTGGGTTGCTTGTGCCGTGTTGGAGAGCATGATTTTGTTCTTTGGTCTCTTTCTCTTCATCCCTCTTTACATGCGCCTTTTGAGCTTCCTCAACAATTCCTCTAAATTTGCATCCTTCCAATTTTCTAGTTTCTGTAGTTTTCCAGCAGTGTCAGGCCAGCCATTCGTCACAAAGTATAGTTTTAACATTCCTTGCCCTAAAGGGTCATCAACATCTAATCCAGAATATTTTCTCATCTGTTCATTTGATCTATTAAAAAATTCTGCTGGTCCTTCATCTTTTCCTTGTTGCCTATCAAAAGCCTTGACTGTGTTTTGGGACCAAGGGACTGTCTTCTTTATTCCCTTTACAACTAAACCTCTAAGATCTCTCATGTGGCCCCTACATGTATTTTGTCATTATTTTCTCATTGGGGCTCTTTTTTTTTCTTTAACTCTGAAATCAAGATTTAATATGAAGCTAAAATAAGCAAGACAGTGTGTTCCTGATAAAAGAAAAAAAAAAAAAGTAGATCAATGAAACAGAGCAAAGTCCAAAATTAAGCCCACTCAAATATGGTCAATTGATTTTTGGCAAAGGTGCAAAGGCAACTCAATCAAAAAGGAATAGTCTTTTTTTTTTTTAATTTATTTTTATTGTAAACAAATGGGATACATGTTGTTTCTGTTTGTACATGGAGTAACAGCATACCATTTGCATATTCATACATTTACATAGAGTAATGATGTTTGATTCATTCCATTATTTTTTCCTCCCCCCCACCCCTCCCACCTCTCTTTTCCCTCTATACAGTCCCTCCTTCTTCGGTTCTTGTCCCACTCCCACCCCCCATTAAGTGTCATCATCTGCTTATCAGTGAGATCATTCCTCTTTTGGATTTTTGAGATTGGCTTATCTCACTTAACATGGTATTCTCCAATTTCATCCATTTGCCTGCAAATGCCATAATTTTATTATTCTTTATAGCTGAGTAATATTCCATTGTGTATATATACCAGTTTCTTTTTTAAATTAATTAATTAATTATTTTTTTTTATTGTAAACAAATGGGATACATGTTGTTTGTCTGTTTGTGCATGGGTTAAAGGCATACCATTTGTATAATCATAAATTTACATATGGTAATGTTTGATTCATTCTATGATTTTTTCCCTTCCCCCCACCCCTCCCACCCTTCTTTTCCCTCTATACAGTCCCTTCTTCCTCCATTCTTGCCCCCCTCCTTAACCCTAACCCTAACCCCTCCCACACCCCCCCTTATGTGTCATCATCCACTTATCAGCAAGATCATTTGTCCTTTAGTTTTTTGAGACTGGCTTATCTCACTTAGCATAATAGTCTCCAATTTCATCCATTTGCCTGCAAATGCCATAATTTTATCATTCTTTATGGCAGAGTAATATTCCATTGTATATATATATATACCACAGTTTCTTTATCCATTCATCAATTGAAGGACATCTAGGTTGGTTCCACAATCTGGCTATTGTGAATTGAGCAGCTATGAACATTGATGTGGCTGTATCTCTGTAGTATGCTGATTTTAAGTCATTTGGGTATAGACCAAGGAGTGGGATAGCTGGGTCAAATGGTGGTTCCATTCCAAGTTTTCTAAGGAATCTCCACACTGCTTTCCAGAGTGGCTGCACTAATTTGCAGCCCCACCAGCAATGTATGAGTGTACCTTTCTCCCCACATCCTCGCCAACACCTGTTGTTGCTTGTATTTTTGATAATCGCCATTCTAATTGGGGTGAGATGGAATCTTAGGGTGGTTTTGATTTGCATTTCTCTTATTACTAGAGATGTTGAACATTTTTCCATATGTTTGTTGATTGCTTGTAGATCTTCTTCTGTGAAGTGTCTGTTCATTTCCTTAGCCCATTTGTCGATTGGATTATTTGTATTCTTGGTGTAGAGTTTTTTGAGTTCTTTATAGATTCTGAAGATTAGTGCTCTATCTGAAGTATGATTGGCAAAGATATTCTCCCACTCTGTAGGCTCTCTCTTCTCATTGCTGATAGTTTCCTTTGCTGAGAGAAAGCTTTTTAGTTTGAATCTATCCCAGTTATTGATTCTTGCTTTTATTTCTTGTGCTATGGGAGTCCTGTTGAGGAAATCTGGTCCTAGGGCGACATGTTGAAGATCTGGACCTACTTTTTCTTCTATAATCTGCAGGGTCTCTGATCTGATTCCAAGGTCCTTAATCCATTTTGAGTTGAGTTTTGTGCAGGGTGAGAGATAGGGGTTTAGTTTCATTCTGTTGCATATGGATTTCCAGTTTTTCCAGCACCATTTGTTGAAGAGGCTATCTTTTCTCCGTTGCATATTTTTGGCACCTTTGTCTAGTTTTAGAAAATTGTATTTATTTGGGTTTGTGTCCGTGTCCTCTATTCTGTACCACTGATCTACCTGTCTATTTTGGTGCCAATATCATGCTGTTTTTGTTACTATTGCTTTGTAGTAGAGTTGAAGTTCTGGTGTTGCGATACCCCGTTTCATTCTTCCTGCTAAGGATTGCTTTAGCTATTCTGAGTTTCTTATTCTTCCAGATGAATTTCATGATTGCTTGCTCTATTTCTGTGAGGTACATCATTGGGATTTTAATTGGAATTGCATTGAATCTGTATAGTACTTTTGGTAGTATGGCCATTTTGACAATATTAATTCTGCCTATCCAAGAACATGGGAGATCTTTCCATCTTCTAAGGTCTTCCTTAATTTCTTTCTTCAGTGTTTTGTAGTTTTCATTGTAGAGATCTTTTATTTACCTCTTTGTTTAGATTGATACCCAAGTATTTTATTTTTTTTTGAGGCTATTGCAAATGGAGTTGTTTTCCTCATTTCCCTTTCAGCTGTTTCATTGCTTGCGTATAAAAATGCTGTAGATTTATGCATGTTGATTTTATAGCCTGCTATTTTGCTGAATTCATTGATGAGGTCTAGAAGTTTTCTGGAGGAGGTTTTTGGATCCTCTAAATATAGAATCATGTCATCTGCAAATAGTGACAGCTCAAGTTCCTCTTTTCCTATTCGTATCCCTTTAATTTCTTTAGTCTGCCTAATTGCTCTGGCTAGAGTTTCGAGGACAATGTTGAATAGAAGTGGTGAAAGAGGACATCCCTGTCTTGTTCCCATTTTTAAAGGGAATGGTTTCAGTTTTTCTCCATTAAGAATGATGTTGGCCATGGGCTTAGCATAAATAGCCTTTACAATGTTCAGGTATGTTCCTACTATCCCTATTTTTTCTAGTGTTTTCAGCATGAAGGGGTGTTGTATATTGTCAAATGCTTTTTCTGCGTCAATTGAAACAACCATATGATTCTTATCCTTAAGTCTATTGACATGATGGATTATGTTTATTGATTTATGGATGTTAAACCATCCTTGCATTCCAGGAATGAACCCCACTTGATCGTGGTGCACAATTTTCTTAATATGTTTTTGGATACGGTTTGCCAATATTTTGTTAAGGATCTTTGCATCTATATTCATCAAGGATATTGGTCTAAAATTTTCTTTCCTTGATTTGTCTTTTCCTGGTTTGGATATGAGAGTGATATTAGCTTCATAGAATGAGTTCGGTAGGGTACCCTCCTTTTCTATTTCCTGGAGTACTTTGAGAAGTATTGGAATGAGTTCTTCTTTGAAGGTCTTGTAGAACTCGGCTGAGAATCCATCTGGTCCTGGGCTTTTCTTGGATGGTAGGTTTTTAATGGCTTCTTCTATTTCATTGCTTGATATTGATCTGTTTAAATCATGTATGTCCTCCTGGTTCAGTTTGGGAGGAGCATATGTCTCTAGAAATTTGTCAATGTCTTCGGTACTTTCTATTTTGTTGGAATACAGATTTTCAAAGTAGCTTCTCATTATGTTCTGTATCTCAGTGGTGTCTGTTGTGATATTTCCTTTTGCATCATGTATTTTAGTAATTTGAGTCTTCTCTCTTCTTCTCTTTGTTAGTGTGGCTAAGGGTTTATCTATTTTGTTTACTTTCTCAAAGAACCAACTTTTTGTTATGTCAATTTTTTGAATAGTTTCTTTTGTTTCAATTTCATTGATTTCAGCTCTGATTTTAATGATTTCCTGTCTTCTACTACTTTTGCTGCTATTCTGTTCTTCTTTTTCTAGGGCTTTGAGCTGTAATGTTAGGTCATTTAATTGTTGACTTTTCATTCTTTTCTGGAATGCGCTCCATGCAATGAATTTTCCTCTTAATATCGCTTTCATAGTGTCCCAGAGATTTTGATATGTTGTATCATCATTCTCATTGACCTCTAAGAATTTTTTAATCTCCTCCCTGATGTTTTTTGTTATCCATGTTTCATTCAATAGCATATTATTTAGTCTCCAAGTGTTGGAGTAATTTCCTTTTTTTACTTTGTCATTGATTTCTACTCTCAGTCCATTATGATCTGATAGAACACAAGGCAGTATCTCTAGTTTCTTGCATTTCCTAAGGGCTGCTTTGTTGCATAACATATGGTCTATTTTCGAGAAGGTTCCATGTGCTGCTGAGAAGAAAGTGTATCCTCTCGTTGATGGATGGAATGTTCTACATATGTCTATTAAGTCTAGGTTATTGATTGTGTTATTGAGTTCTATTGTTTCTTTGGTTGGATTTTGTTTGGAAGATCTATCTAGTGGTGACAGCGGTGCGTTAAAGTCACCCAGAATTATTGTGTTGTGGTCTATGTGATTCTTGAAATTGAGAAGGATTTGTTTGATGTACAGGGATGCACCATTGTTTGGGGCATAAATATTTATGACCGTTATGTCTTCCTGATTTATGGTTCCCTTAAGCAGTATGAAATGTCCTTCTTTATCCCTTCTGACTAACTTTGGCTTGAAGTCCACTTTATCTGATATAAGGATGGAAACCCCTGCTTTTTTACTGGGTCCATGTGTGTGGTAGGTTTTTTCCCATCCTTTCACCTTTAGTCTGTGGATGTCTTTTTCTATGAGATGAGTCTCTTGCAGGCAGCATATTGTTGGGTCTTTCTTTTTAATCCATTCTGCCAGTCTATGTCTTTTCATTGATGAGTTTAGGCCATTAACGTTCAGGGTTATTATTGAGAAATGATTTGTATTCCCAGTCATTTGGCTTACTTTTGGTTTTTAAGTTGGCTTGGTTTCTCCTTTGAATGGTTTTTCTCTAAGGTAGTTCTTCCCTTTGCTGACCTCCATTGTTGTTTTTCATTTCCTCCTCATGGAATATTTTGTTGAGAACATTCTGTAGTGCAGGCTTTCTATTTGTAAATTCCTTTAACTTTTGTTTATCATGGAAGGATTTTATTTCATCTTCAAATCTGAAGGTCAGTTTTGCTGGGTATAGGATTCTTGGTTGGCAACCATGTTCTTTCAGAGCTTGAAATATGTTGGTCCAGGCCCTTCTAGCTTTTAGAGTCTGGGTTGAGAAGTCGACTGCTATCCGTATTGGTCTCCCCCATATGTAATCTGATGCTTTTCTCTCGTGGCCTTCAAAATCCTATCTTTATTTTGAATGTTAGGCATTTTTATTATAATGTGCCTTGGTGTGGATCTGTTGTGATTCTGTGCATTTGGTGTTCTGTAAGCCTCTTGTATTTGATTTTCCATTTCATTTTTCAGGTTTGGGAAATTTTCTGATATTATTTCATGGAATAGGTTGTTCATTCCTTTGGTTTATATCTCTGTGCCTTCCTCAATCCCAATAATTCTTAAATTTGGTCTTTTCATGATGTCCCATAGTTCTTGGAGATTCTGTTCTTGATTTCTTACCATCTTCTCTGTTTGGGAGACTTTATTTTCAAGATTAAATATTTGTCTTCATTGTCTGAGGTTCTGTCTTCCAAGTGGTCTAGTCTGTTGGTGATGCTTTCCATTGAGTTTTTTATTTGGTTTATTGTCTCCTTCATTTCAAGGATTTCCATTTGGTTTTTTTTGAGAATCTCTATCTCTTTGTTGAAATGATCTTTTGCTTCCTGCACGTGCTCTTTCAGCTTATTGGTATTATCATTCATTGTCTGCATTTGCTCTCTTATCTCATCCTTTGCTTCGCGAATCATCTTAATCATGTATAATCAGAAGTCCTTTTCTGACATTTCTTCTAACATACTGTCATTGGATTCTATTACTATAGAATTTAGATTTGTTTGGATCATTTTCTTCCCTTGTTTTTTCATGTTGTTCATGTATCTTCCCCTCTAGTGCTGCAGATCTGGGGTATTGCAGATTTCCCCCTATAGGCTTATAGTGGCCCTATAGGTGTCCAAAACCCTTTCTTTAAGGGGAGATCAATATTAGCAGTGCCCAAATCAGACACTGTGCAATCCTAGACCAAATAGCCCCTATGGGGACAATAACATCATGTAAATAAGGGAGAAAGCGACTCTGAGGGAACAAGTAAACAGAAGGAAAAGAAAGCAAGAAATGTAAAGAAATAAAAACTTAAATATTTTTTTTAAAAAAGGAGAAAAAAAAGAAAATCTACTGTATAATAGTCATATACTAATGAAACCTCCCAGTGTTCAGTAGCCTGATGTATGAGAGGTACCTGACAATGAGCTTCAAGCCTCCAGCAGGTGTCTCAGGATGGGATTTGCCCCACCCGAAGATCAGAGCTATGGCTTCCAGGATTATCCAAGATGGCTGCTCTGGCTTTCCAAATGTGTTGGCAAATGGGGAGTTGCAGCTCAGGGGTGGACGTGGTCAGCTGGAGGTCCTGGAGACAGGATGCAGTTGGTCCGGCAGTGGTCCTGGAGGTCGGGTGTGTTTGGTGTGGTTGTGGGATCCAGGAGGCTGGGTGTAATCAGTTGGTCTGGGTTCCCGGTGATAGGGCACAGTCAGTTGGTCTGGGGGTCCTGGCAGCAGGGAGCAGTCAGTTGATGTGAGGGCCCCAGAGTCAGGGAGTGATCGGTTGGGCTGAGGGATCCTGGAGACAGGACTCAGTCAGTCCGGCCAGGGGTCCTACAGGGCCTGGCTGTTATCTCAAAATGGCGGCAGTCACATGTAATCAAACCTGCAGGTACTGTAACAGTGACCTTCCAGACAGCAGCAGGCAGCTGGTTTTCCACTGGTGGTCTGCGTTCAGTCTGCTGGCAGCGAGAAACAGATATCCTCTGCTTGAATCCGGTGTTGCGGAGCGACAAGGAACGCAGCCTTCCTCTAGACCGCCATCATGGATTCTCCCCAGGAATAGTCTTTTCAATAAATGGTGCTGGGCCAACTGGACATCTATGTGCAAAACAAGGAAAAGGCTCACTCTGCTGGCTTCACCACAGCAGCCAATCAGTGGAAGAAAGAAGGGAATAGGGAAATGATAAGCTAGTTGGCTGGAAGACAGCAGGAATTCTCTCCATTCATTGGGGCTCTTGATTTGGAAATTTTACTTCAGCAGGTAGAAGCTCAGGTCCAGCTGGATGCTCACATTCCCGAGGGGCCATCGCGGCTCTCCAAATCATTCCCTGTTCCTGCCCCAGAAATAAAATACTTCAGATGGACATAGCTTGGTCCAGGTGTCAAGTTGTGGGCCACAGAAGGTCTAATCAGTCTACGATCTCATGTGGGTCTTCTAACAGAGACTTCAGTTCTCATTTAACGATTTTCACCTCTGTGCTAGTTAAAGGAGCATTTACAAATCCAATTTCTCCCCTTCCCAGAGGAACCTCACATTAAGGATAAAAGGTGGGTGGGCAAAGGAAAGGAGTCTGATTTCTTCTCTATCTGGGGAAAGGGGAACTTTGGAATATTCTGTTTGCCTTGTTCTGATTATTTTCTCAGTCTAGGCTGGGACAAGTGCAGAGCTGGGGGTGCCCACTGCAGCCAGCCCTGGTTCCTCTCCACCCTCTTCTAAAACATTCCTGGGGGAAGGCAAGGGATCCCATTCATCCAATGCTTCCTTCTCAGTCTCACCAGTTTTATCCTCATTTTTAGTAATTTTAAGAAGAAGGAACCACAGGTCCCTTTCTCAAACAATCTATCTCTTCCTGATTACCAGGAGGACTTCTATCATTTATATATTCTACCAATAATTGACATATCCAATCTTCATCTTCCCCAACATTTGGCCAAAATACTGAAGACTTTAAGATAGGCTCCTGAGTCCAAGAAAAATAATAGTATTTTAACATTTTGGTTTCTTTTTCCCTTTCATTCTAGGATTATATTTCCAATATTCTAACATATGGCCAAGAGGATGATCTGGGGGAACTTCTGGTGTCCTTTCCTCTGCTGGCACCCTCTTTCTCTAGACTGGAGTTTTTTATTTAGAGACTTACTCCCCTCTGGAGGTTTCCTGCGCTCACGTCCCAGTCACACTCACACTGAAGGCAAATCAAAGAGAATAAAAAAGAAAGAAATGGAGACCGACCTCAACAGATCAGCAATGCTTTGTTAGGCAGCAGAGGGGCAAATTCTCAAGAGGAAAATGGTGTCTGGCTACAACAAGGGTCCGAGTTTTATTGGGTTTAGCAGGGTCACATCATGGAGGAATTTGTCAGATACTTTTGGTGGGCTTTCTTTTGGCAGACAGGGAAACTTTGGCAGATAAAGGAAACTGGGAAAGGTCAGAGTCCTGAGTTTCCTATCTGCCCTGAGGGCTTGTAACTTTCCACCTCCTTCATTCCAGGCTTTAAAAGGGGTACAGTGATTTGGGGTGGTGTCATCATATCTGGCTATTTTATGCTGAAGGGGGTAGAGTGGGGGATCCCTTGTCAGAGATCTGGAAGAGGATAAGGAGGTGAGGATATCTTAGGCTCCTACACAGTCCTAGTGGTTATGGCTTGAGGGGGTGCAGAGGGAGGGAACTTCAACACGTCGTGGGTGATTCCTTCCTCATGGGGCTCAGGAGAGTCACATTGTGAGTGAAGGAGGAGAATGGCTTATGCATGTTCTTGGGAGGTGTTTGGGCTAGATGGGTCACCTTGTCAAGAAGTTGATTCTGTATAAAGTTAAGGTAGGAAAAAAGGTTGTTTCAAGAAAAATGCATATTAGAGGGGTAAAAAGAGGAGAAACCAGGAAGTTTTGGGTCTCCCAGTGAGGCTCACCAGGAATTGGCTAGTTCTCATCTCTGCTATTCCAATCAGTCCTGTAGTTGTTTAACCTTATCCCTTACCAGTCATGAATGATTAACACAGAAGCAACATTCTTCCCCCAGAGGGCAGAGGCCACCTTGTTCAGCAGGAAGGAAATCTAGGCCCCCACAATTTTGCAGGACAACAGATGCCAAGGAATCCCACTGATTTTGTAAAGTCAGTACTGAAAGGGCAACCTGTTGGATATCTTCAATAACCTGTTCTGACAACTTTTTATAGTAATGAATAGAGGTTCCTAATCCCCCAGTCCCTTTGCCAATCCCAGTGAATATCTTCAGCCCTATGTGTAAGGGAATAAACCAAAGGAGTCTCTTGTGTCTGGTGCGCACTGTTGTCAGGATTGGCAAGCATTGGTTGTAAGTAAAACATCAATTTGAGTGGTAAGAAATACCAAGATACAGTCCAGTCTAATTTTTTTGGTAGGCAGGGGTAAATATGAACCTTGCAATGAAAAAATGCCTCAGAATTTGGGGGGCATCAGGGCTGTGGGGCTGACACAAGTGTATGTCTTAAGTTCCATTAAAATAACTATTGTCTTTTCTTTTAAATGCCCAGGTATGGCTTTACTTTGGTTATAACTGTTTTTGCTAGGTGTTTAAGACCAAGCTGGTCATATTGACCTTGTTCCTATTATTAAGAGACAACTGAGTTCCCTCAGGGGGGTCACTCTTGGGAACTTGAGAGAAGCCTCTTAACTTCTCTAGTGCCATCTGCCAGGAAGGATCAGGGTCTCATTGACCACATGACTTCCCTTGGAAGCATCAGGGACATCTCCCTCTTCAATGACTCTCCTCTTTGCAGCATGTGCACTGGTTGGCTTTCCGTTCTCTAGGGTCTCATTGGTCCCCCTGATTGGGATGTTATGTGGTCCAGAGTTGCAAAGCCCTTAAAGAAGTCCTGCCATTTCCTGGGTTTGAGCCAGTCTCAGAGGGCAAGAACCAAATATTGGCTTATTTTTTTCTTTCTTGGCCCTTTTATTTCCTTAACTTTAGTCTCTAAGCTTTGGCCTTAAACATACAGCAAGCCACTTTCACCAGTCTTAAAGTAAGAGTACTGGGTTTTACCTTTAATGTCTATAACTTTCCAATTATTTTACCCCTTGTATTTAATGGGGGTCAGTATTAGTACTGGAAGTAAGCCTTATATCTTGTCTGTCCTATAGGTGACGGACTATTATCTCAAATTAATTCAGGTTGTTACATTAGAAGTTGTGTTTCTGTAAGCCTCTAACAGATAATAGTTATAAAGTTTAGAAGGAAAATGCAAAATGAAATTAACAAAAGTAAAAACATATTAAGTTTATATAATAGCCTTGAACCAAGAAACATAATTTTTATAATCCCAAATCTTTATTTCAAACTTTAGTTAGAAGAACATCAGTTTGGGAAAATGTTCTTTTAAATCTTATATTTTGAAGATTGGCATACTTGGAAGATATGAATACATAAAGGAAAATTCAGAATCTGTAGTGTAATGTACTACTCTCAAATAATAGTTGTTGTTTAACCAGAGTTATACAAACCCTAATTTCTTTAAGACTAGTTTCTGTAAATAATAAAATTTAACAGACACAAGAAATTATCTTGATAGGTAAGAGCAGATTAATGTTTTAAGAAATTCTTGTTACTTCAACCCATAGAGGATTAAACTTTGATTTATATCAGTACATTAATATTTGACCTTATGAAAAAGCCTTAAATAACTTTAACTGATTGTGCTAATTATATATAACCAATTTAGTTACGCACAAACTTTTTAAAATTTACCCTCCATAAACCTGCAACTTAAGACCTTCTATAACTTTTTACTTTACCATACTCATCCAGAAACATTTCTTTTTCCTTCTATTTTCCTTCTGAAACATATTTCCATAGCTAGAACCTTCTCATATCTCTTTCCTAGCTGTTATTCTCTTTTTAAATTCACATTCTGAAACAATCCTTATGAAATTTCTGATTTTTTTCCAATTACTCCTCTTAGTAAGATGAAATACTTTATGCTATTTACAGTACTTTAATTGAAACACAGCTGAAACTTTTTGGACTCTCTGCATATAGAATTACGCTTGTTAGAATGTTAACTCTTAGTAATCTTGCTTTAGTGAAGACCCAGAAACAAAGCAATCTTCAACTATTTTTTTCATTTACCAATTTATGAAAACACATTTAATGTTTGAATATATTACTTTATGGAGTTTAAGAAGTCAAGAGTACTTGATTTTTATATTTAGCAGTTGATGTTTTAGCACTTTAATCTTATAAATTTATTAGATGTCTCCTCTAACAAACACATTATGATTAATACCATTGATGCTAATGTTAAATCTAACTTACTCATTTTTGACTGTAAAAACCAAGATATCAGACAAATGCAGTTAATAGTACTTGCTATCTCTTCCTTATTGGAAAAAATCCTAGAAACAATGGATATTACATTCTAGACATTTTATAGAAACCAACACTCTATTGTCTGACCACCTAGAAAAACTTGAGTTAGTAATTTTAAAGACATCTTTACTCTCATCTATTTACCTAATTTAAATTAAATTTTTTAAGTCACATGAACTAAAAGGTATTTGGATCCATTTCTCTTTAAAATTTTTACTTATGATCACTCATTTATCTATGCCAACCTTGATACCATGTACATGATACATGGACTCAAGCACATATGTAGACACAACAATACAATACATAGGTGTGCACACGTACATGGAACAGACAGGAAACAAAGATCTTGTAGCTTTTTGTAAGTAGACCTCTGCAGGTAGAAGACAATGCTCTATTAGATTTAAGTTGTTATCAAAGGCTCTATTAGTTTTAAGTTGTTAGAAATTAAAATAGAGCCTATCAGACATTTACATTATGGCTTAAATTTATAGCAGGCCTGTGCAGTTGGAAATGCTAGATGTGAAGTCCAACAGCCATTTTGGACACTGAAATCAAAGGTTCAGGTGGCCATTTGTCCTTGATAAGTATCAGATTTATCCCCAACACCACCATGTCTAGGTCTGTCTTAGGATTTTGTAAAAGGAGATATTCCAATGTATTTGAGAGCTAACCCTTGAAAATTGGCCACTGAACAAAGACAGAGGGTAAAAATCTCTATAGTTAGATAAAATAAGATGGATCAATAAATGATATTAATTTAGGTGCACAGGATCAAATTTGAATTCACCATAAAACCATGAGCTCAAATTATATAGAACTTTTTTTTAAAAAGCGGGAGTTCTAAAAATAATGACATGGCAGAAATTACTCTAGTAAAGGAGCATGCAGAGCATCTTTATCAGGTCACAGTGCATTTTGGCTCAGATTAGAGTCAGTCCAGATATCTAAAGAGTGTCCTGAAATCCTCAAGTAAAGATGCTCAAAGGAAAGAAAACTTGTACATATGAGCTCATGCCATTTTTCCCTTCCTGTGCTGTAGTATTTAGGGAGGAACTTGTTCAGAAAGCAGGGTGGTAGAGTACAAGAGCAGATAAGATAGCTAGCCGTTTAGGTCCTTGAATTTAAAAGTTACACTTTTTTTTCTTTTGGTCTCAAACCAGTTTTGGGTAATCACCTCTGCAAGCCTTTAAGTCTTGCAATTTCTACAAGCTCTGGTAAGCCTTGGAGAGACAGAGATATGGCAGAAGCTAAGAAGTAAAGGAAGCTGCTGTTTTAAGCTTGAGAGGCAAAACCTCATAATAGGGCATTTTAACCATTTTTTTTTTTCTTTTGTAAAAAGAAAAAAAATCAGTCTTTTAAGGTGTGGTACTATAGTTTATGTTTCTTCTGGAGACTGTTTCATTTCATACTAGCAAACACAGAAACACAGATCAAGTCCACCTATGCAGGAGCTTAGAAAGATTTGTAGGTCTCAAATTGACTCAGAAAAAAGCTCGTGACTCCATCAGTCTCTTTTGATAGTTATCAGACACTTCTGTCTGAAACTTTCCTTTATAGCCTCCAACTTTACTTACTTTGGGAGTGGGGTTCATCTGCTATTTCAGGGGCAGTAAATGAAGAAGAGGAGGGGGGGTCAGCACCTGATGTAGGGGGCTTATGGAGTGGAGAGTCAGCAAGAATTAACTGCAGAATAGAGCGAGGTTGGCATAATGAGGGTCTTGAGTGAAGGTAAAAAAAGCTTGAAGGTAAGGAACCTCAGGCCACTTGCCATTTCCTTGGAGGAAATTGTCGAAGGTCGTGGCGGATTTGGAGGTCAAAGGTGCAGAATTCGGAATTTGGGCCATTGACTTAGGTTGTCTAATTTATATTATGGCCAGATCTGCGTACTCAGCCTAATAAGGCATTTACTTTTGAGATTGGATTGGAAGTGGAGGATTTTTAAATTTTTAAATGAGACACCTAAGGGGGAGTCCTGTGGGATGGACTGGTTTGCCCCCATGTTGGAGAGGTTTGACCAGGATAGCAGTTGAGATCAAAGCCTTCCTGGATGTCTCCCACCATGGGGCAGAACAGTTCCACCAGAGAATGAAAGGGCGTCCCCTTCAGCAATCCCAGTGGTGGAGGCCCCCCGAGTCCAGACAAGCCAAAAGGTGGAAGAGCTGCAGCAGGGCACCTCTGCCAGAGGCTGGAAGAGATCTTGCCTCTCGAAGAGTGAGGAGGTGTTGCATGCGGGATCAAAATGGCAGAAAGCAGCCTCTGATTTGGAGGTCTGAGTGTGCAGGAAAGAAAGGAATTGCAAGGGGTGGAGTTAGAAGGAGGTTGCCTCCAAGACCACTAAAGGACCCCACACAGGTCCGACCATGTGGCAGTGAGGAAGCAAAAATCTAACCCAGGAATCGAAAAAATCAACAAAATCAAAAAGCAAAAATCAACCCAGGAATGGGTCAATTTCATGTTGCTTACCAGTCTCCATTTAGCTACACAAAGGAGGGAGTCTCCATGACTGCTGGGTGATATAATTATCCCAGACAAGCCCCAAGATTGTTATAAATATCAGGGTGTGGCAAGAAATCAGGCACATGCTCAAAAGTTACTCGGCAAGTCAAACTTCACTTCTGCAAAAAAGAGTGTGCTACTGAACGAGGTGTGTGGAGCAAGCAAGCACACCTGGGTGGGCCAGCTGCTGTACTTGTCCCTTAACGCAGCACAGTCCTTGCTCTGATAGGAGGACTTCAAGGCTATGATCTAGAGATTGGCTACTTCTAAATTGGGGAGGGCAAAAGAAGGGCTGTAGTTTAAATGGAACGATTGGATGCAGGTTGGGAAGCTCAAAATGGGTATAACTGGATCTTACATCCCACTTTTACATTTAAGGCTGAATGCTATATTGTGCAAATGGACCACTGCACTTTCTCTTTATCACACTGATGAAAGGGAAATGTCTCCCTGGGCCTCTTTTCTTCTCCTCGCTGTTGAGTGTGCAAAGCGAAAACTTCTGCACGCTCAGTTGTGTTGTTCAACAGGTGGACAACAAAGCCTCTCTCCAGCCTTAGAGTTGGAGCAGCGCTGTGCTGAGGGTGGCAGGATGACGTGGCCATGGGGACGTAGTCGCCATCATGTTGTCCCTTTAGGGAATTCCATTGGGCTTCCATGTTCTTGTTATCTCAGTCTTCTAGCATAACTGGATGTACTTGGTAAGTAGTGTTGAAATAAAAAAATAAAACTCAGGATGCTGAAAGCAAAATATTCCAAGATACAGGACAAATAAAATCTCTAAGCATCCTGAAAGGTAAGTTTGGCTTGAACAAACCCATGAGGTAATTGCAGAACAGAATGACTTTTGTTCTTTTTTTTTTGTACTGGAGATTGATCCCAGGGGTATATAACCACTGAGTCATGTCCCAGCCCCCCACCCCTTTTTTTTTAAATTTTGAGACAGGGTATCTCTAAGTTGCTTAGGGCCTTACTAAAAGTTGCTGAGGCTGGCTTTGAACTTGCAACCCTCCTGCCTGGAGTTGCTGGGATTACATTACAGGTGCGTTGTACCATGCCTGGCTTGTTTTGTTTTGTTTTAAACAATAGGTAAATTTCTGGTCTGGGGTTGTAGCTCAATGGTGGAGCACTTGCCTAGCATGAGTGGCGCACTGGGTCCCATCCTCAGCATCACATAAAAATAAATAAAATAAAGGTATTGCATCCATCTACAACTAAAAAATATTAAAAAATAATAAGTAAATTTCATTTTTTATTCTTTGGAAAATCTTTAAGAGAGAACAAAAGTCATGAACTTTTTCAGTCCTTATAAACTGAACTGCTCAACAAAAACTAACAAAAAGAAAATTGGACTCACTGGACCTCAATGGTAAACTGAGGGTTAATATCACTGAATACCCACTGCCACATTTAAATTGCTCTGTCCATAAAATGTCTTTTTACAGTTGATTTGTTTACATGGGGACTTAAGCAGGGCCTGCCCGTTGTGTGTGTTAATGTCTCTCAGGTCTCTTAGAAGTGTCCCCTAATCTGGAACTGTCCCCCTCCCTGTGTTAATACCATGTCTCATTTAGGAAACTGGGCCAGTTGTCTTGTAGCACGTCCCACATTTTGGGCTTGCCTGATTACTCCTTGTGGGGTCATGGCCTGCCCCACATTTCCTGGAGTCTGCATTGGAAAGAGGCTCAGCTTGGCCTTCGAGAGCATGGCCACGGGAGGCCGCCTCACTCCTGAAGGTCTAGCTGACTGCTATGTGCCAAGGTCTCTCCTTTGACCCTCAGAGGGGCCAACAGTGGTTGGCAGGGGCCTGATGGCTCCCATCTCTGTTCTGTGGTCAGGGAGCGGGCACTGGCATTGAGGTCAAGAGCTCCTGATTCCAGCCCTGGTGTCCCTACCCACTGGCTTGAGTTGGCTTTCCAGTGAGGATGACCAGCCAGGGTGACAGTGACTATCCCCCTCAGGCCTGTATGATTACTTCCCCTTGTACTGTCCCTGCCCCTGGGGACAGCTCACCTCCTGTATCCTTTCCAGCACCCCGCCTCCCTCCTGCTTCAGACTGACCTGTCCACTCGGGCACACTATGCACTAGGTTCTGCCCAGGGTTGGGCGCTCCGTTTTGTACCCTGTGCACTCTCAGGGGCCAGTAGAAGGTCCAGTTCCTGGGGTGACGCTTGACTGGAGAGTTGCTGCCAGATGCATGTGCCAGCGCCACGAGCCGGCCTCAGAGGGGCTTGCTGCTGTGACAAGTTAATCCATGGGGCAAAACTCTCAGAATGCGGGTTTGCAAAGGGCTACTCTGTTTTGACCTGCAGAGAAATGAACTTTTTGCAAATGAGTTTAGTACATGGAGGAAGAGAAACCTGATACCTGATTCACTTCAAAGCAATTTCTGGAACTTTTAATTGGTGCATAGTGGACATTCAGAGCAGTGCAAGTATGTGAAAGCATGGTCCAGTTCACAAGCCCACCACCCGAGTGAACCTGCAGGTCAGCAGCAGGAACTCACACCCCCTCAGAAGCCTCCCTTGTGTCCCGACCTCGGCACCTGGAGGCTGCCCCCCTCCCACATCACAGGCACTGTGGAAGCTACGAAGACGGCTGAGTGCAGGTCAGCCCAGTCCCTCTTACCTGCTCTGTACTGGGGACACTTCCCCCTCCACAGGACTGCGACTCCCCAAGGGGCTCATTTTCCTCACCGGGAAGCCAGGAATGCTTTGGAAAGGATTTGTTTCCCCTGGAAGCCAAGTTTGCTGGTGTGAAGTAGCAGGAGGCAGGCGAATGGCCCACGTGAGAGGTCGGCCTGGACGTGTGTGGCCTGGCCTGTTCTGCTGTGTGTGTGTGAGTGTGGGTGTGCGGGGTCCTGCACACCCTCCTGCTGGTTCCTACTGTGGCAAGAAGTGCCTCTCTGTCAGGCATTGGGGTCCGCTGCCAGAGATCCAGAGGTGTCTCTAAAGTCGCCCTGCCTCTCAAGGTGTACCTGGGTGCCTCTGCTGACGTGGGCTCCCCTGTGGAAGGAAAGGCTCAAGGTCCAGCTGCCTAATGCTGCCTTATCAAACTGCAGGCTGCCACCCTGCATCAGCTGTACGCTGGTTAGGGGTTCACAGTTGGCAGTTTTTAAAAACTGGAGTAGAGTTAGTGTTCCCAGGTGAAACGCAGGATTAAATTTGAATTTCAGATAAACAATAAATTTTTTTTAGCATAAGGATATCCCAAATATTGTATGGGATGTACACATATTTTTAAAAAGCTTTTGTCATTTTGTCTAGAATTCAAATTTAACAGGACGGGCATATGGGTATTGCTGAATCTGGCAACCTCAAGAGGCAGAGGATACAATATGGGAAGGGACTGGGCGCAGTGCCACCTCCTGGGCACGGTGGGTATGCATGGGGTCCCACGCGAAATGACACTCTTACTGGGGGTTGGAGCAAACACTGAGAAAGCCCCTGTCCTGGGTGGCCATGGGGTTAAGTGGATGACCATGGAGGTGTTCGACCGCACCTGGCGATAACGGGGCCTGGGGCTACAGTCGTGGGGTGCTGTTCACTGCCTCCACCTGTTCTGCTCTGGAGGATTTTTCTTAGAACTCGGCCTTAACACACTCGCTGGCATGTGTCTCAGAACCCTTCCCCAGGGATCTCTCACTTCCACGGGGGAAGACCTCACTTGATCCTCAGGGCCACACCGGGCTGAAGATACCGCCTGTTGGGCAACGAGCCAATCCCAAGAGACACTCACACCCACGGCCACTAGATGGCAGGGCACAGCTGTGGCTCTGCAGAGCCACCAGGGTTGCACCTAACCAGGGCTGTGTGCAGCAGGGAGGTGGCCCCAAGGAGCAGGACTTTATTCCAGGACTCACCCCCTTGTCATCCCTGTCCTCAGCTGGGGGCAGCAAAGCCACAGGCAGAGGGGGCTGCAGTGTGGGACCAGGGCAGCCTCTGGGGTGTGGGGGGTGATTTCCTTTTGCCAAGGGCTGGAATTGCCCAGCAAGGGCATGTGCCAACTTGGGCATCTGTCAGAAGGGATGAATTTTAGTGCTTTGTCTTTGGTTTTGACCCCAATCAGAGCCCCTCCCTCAGGGGGAGTATTCTGGTGGGACTGTGGGGTGGCAGAGCCTGCCTTTCACAGAAGGGGCTTGCAGACACTCCCTTGCCCCCAGTGCAACTAGACTGAGCTCATGTGACCCAGCTTCGGGGTGATCTGGAGACCGAGGATTTGACTCGGTTACTGGGCAGAATCCAGCGAGTGCGAATGTGCTGGAAAGGCCCGGTAACTGGGCTCCAGCTGGAGGGAGGGGTCCTGGGGAGGGACCTCTGCTCCCAGAGCAGAGGGAGGTGCAAGTTTTTGATGCTGCTCTGGGTGGGCTGAAGCCAGAGGCATGGTTCCAAAAGGTGTTTTTTCTTGGGAGACTTCATCAGTGGAGGAAAGTCTAGAAAGAAAGTCTCAGCCTGCGTTCCTGGGACCCTTTTATCCCAAAGCTACTCTCTGTACGCTGTCCCATGTGAATCCTTCCAAAAAGGGCTCATCATTATTCACAGGCAACCACCTGTTTGCAAAACGGTTTCTTCCATGCCCACCATGGGTGGCCTTTGTGCAGGCGCGCACCTCAGCCACGTGTGGCGTGGCCTGGAAGTGCCAATGTACTGGCTGCTGCAAACAATTTATTCAATTGTTTCCTCTTGGTGCATTTTGGGCTTCTGCTTTTGTAAACACACTGCCATCATCTGGGTCTGGAATGAATCCATCTTCTTTAGTCAGGATATCGGAAGGGCAAGCTTTCATAATAGAACAGCAAGGTCAAAATTCCTCAGAAATCAAAATGGAGTCGCTGGTGTCAAGCCCTAGTAAAATAAATAATAAAGCCAGGAGGTGGTGATGGAGGGGAGCTCACACATGTGCCCGATGACAACAACTGTCACACAAGACCACCAGAAGCCTACTCTGGCACTAAGGCCTCACAACCACACTCACGGAGTTCCATCAAGAGGACATCTGCCTGGCCACTGTCCAGTCTTGGACTGTTGCCAGCTCTGGTATTGATCCCTGCAGCCAAGGATTATTTTTCAATGTATGTAATTTCCTTGCTTTGCCTTTAAAAATTTCTCCTGCCCAGCTCCCTGAATGTGCACACAGTCGTTAGGGCCAGCATAGTCCCATTTCAGTGTTCATTCCGAGTAGATCCACTGATACGGGAGGATCTCACTGTTATTCAGGTCAACAGGAAGTATGTCCAGGTACAGTCTGGATGAGTTCCGCCAAATCGCCCCTCTCCAGTGAGCCACTTCACTGCCCGCCCCACCCCCACTGTGAGGAAAGCTCTGTTCTCCCTGCGTAGGACCCACTGGATGGATGTTGAGAACATTCTACAGTCTGCCCATCTGGGGAGAGGAGGCTGCACTTTGGTCAGCGGGGTGAGCCAAGTTCACAAGGACTTAATGGCCTCCATTAGTATCTGTGGGAGAGAACAGGCCTGGGGAGGGCACAGCTGGGGTGGGAGATGCTGGATTCCTGGGCAGTGGCTACTGGTGTCAAGTTTCCATCTTGAACTTGCTTTTGGTAAAGTGACACTGGGCCAGGCTCTACGTAGCTGACTGGATGGTGCTTTGCCAGGGAGCCTGCAGGGGTGGCACCGGTCAGCCTGGGGTGTCAGGGAGGCCACATGAAGAAGTGTGAGGAGGCTAGCCTTTTGTGCCAGCTTGGAAGACAGGCTCATGTCAAGCAGCAGCCTGTGTGGCCTACTTGCTCCTGTGAGCAGTGCAGGGGGGCTCCTCCAGGGGTATAGATAGGGCCTCTGTCTTGGGCCTGGGAGGAGACAGGGCACCTGTATTTGTCAGGAGTCTCAGAGGAACAGTAGCAATAGGTAGGGAGGAGTCTCTCCCCACTCCCCCATGAGGCGTGCTGTCTGGGCAGATGCGGCATGAATGAGCACCCCTACGTGGTTCCCGAGGAGCTCCAGGGTTGCACGGGGAGGGAGTGGAACTGATCCTGAACCTTCCCCTCTTGGCTTTCCTTAGGGGTTCCTTTCCCAGCCCTGTCTCCTGGAGTCATGCGGAGCCTGGTCCCCAAGTTGCTTGGCAAAGCTGGAGTTTATTGGTGTGTGGTGCCATTACTGCTGGAATTAGGGAAGTCCAGTGACTGGCTGCCTGGCAGGTGCCAAGTAGGCTGGGGGGGTTGTTTTCTGTTTGCTGTGCACCCCGGCTCCTCCTGCGTCCTTGCCAAGGCTGCAGGTGCTCGGGTGTTTCTGTGGAGGTGAGGTATCCTGGGGTTTCATGGGTGGAGACTCAGTTGCCTGTTGGTGCTGCAGGAGGGCCCAGAGGTGATGGGCCCCAAGCTTCCAGACCCAGACTTGACACATAGAAACAGGCGTTGCGTGCATCCTTGGACTCTGAGAGAAGTGCACTGGACTTCCCAAGCCATCCTGGACATACTCGATCCCAGCCCAGCTGGGCCACCGGCCCTATCTGGTCAAATGGATGGTGTACCAGGCAGAACTTGGGGAAGCACAGCTGTATATACTTCCACTCCAGCTGTTGGAGCGTGTATTTGTTCTGGGCTCTGGGCGTAGCAAGTGTAGTATTCACAGCCCAGGTATCTTTGAATCAAGGCAAAAGGAGTTCCAGCCAGAATAATTATTGTTGTTGTTGTTATTATTACTATTATTATTATTATTATTTGGCACCAGGGATTGAACCACATCCCCAGCTCATTTTTTTTTTTTTTTTAGACATGGTTTCCCTAAGTTGCTTAGGACCCTGCTAAGTTGCTGAGGTGGGCCTTGAATTTGCAATCCTGTCTTAGCCTCCTGAGTTGATGGGAGTACAGGTGTGTGCCACGGTGCCCAGCTCCAACCCAAATTCTGATTCGTAGTAGCTGCCCGGAATTTGACAAGTAGGGGGCTCTTCCTTTTATTCGAGGAGCTGTGGGGGAGTGACCTCATCTCGGCTGGTCTCATTTTGCCCATCGGTAAATAGTGCCTACCTCAAAGAGTCTTCAGGAGATGAGCAGAAGTCATCACAGTGCCGGAAACCCTGCTTTGCAAACAAAACGTGGGGGAAATGGTATGAATTCAGGACTTATTATTGACTGGTGATTAGGGCAACCCAAAGTCTACCTGCCGGTGGTGCATGCTTGGGAGCTTCCTGACACCAGGAGCAGGAAGCAACAAATATGGGTAACTGTCAATAAAACAGCGGTGGGAAACCTGGTGTGGATGTGAGGAATCCCCCCAAAGCTCCTGTCAACGCAAAAACATCCAGAGGTAAAATGTTTGGACTGTGAAAGCTGTGACAATAGTTCATTCTAGTTTGAACCAACTGAGGGTGGCAACAGTAGCAGGCGGGCGGGGCTGGAGGAGGCGGGTCACTGGGGGCTGCCTTCGAAGGCTCGAAGGCTCGAAGGCTCGCTCCTTCTTCCAGCCCCATCCACTTCCCCTCTCTCTCTCCGCTTCCTGCCCCCACCATGAACCGAGCACCTTTCCTCTGCAGGGCCCTTCCCCCTGATGCACTTCCTCACCTTGGGCCCGCAGCAACGGAATCAGTCGTCTATGGACTGGATCCTTACAAGGTATGGGGCCCCCTGCAAAGTTGAGACAGCGCTGGTGGCCCTCTCTTCAAAACACCAATTCTGTGACCATGTGAGAAAGATTTCAGACACGTGCTCAGAGTATCAGGCATGAGTTTAGTAGGATGGATGGGAAAAAGGAAAAGAACTCTCTCAAGGAGAGAGTGGGACTTCTTGGAGAAGAGAACAGTGCCCTCCACATACCCTTGAGTTTTAATGGGGCCCCAGGAAAGTTTCCAGAGAGTCTCACCCAGGTCTGCCTCTTGAATTTTGACTGACAGCAGAATGACATCAGACTTTAAAGTTCACACTGCACTTGAGAACTCTTGGTCACTTTGGCCCATGCTGACCAGTTCTAATTGGAACATGTTCTTAACAGATTTTATGGTTGGGGGAATTATCTTTATTTTCCTGAGTTCTGGGATCTGATCTGTGAAGGGGTCACAGAAGTCCCACCCTTTGGATTAACTTGTGTTCTTTTTATTGGCATTTTGGGCCTATGTTTTTCCTGCAGATATCACATTGTTTTCTGTCAACTTAGGCAGGGCTGCAGGTAAATTGCTTTTTCAAGAAGAAAGCACGTAGGGGCTGGGGTTATGGCTCAGTGGTAGAGCGCTTGCCTAGCATGTGTGAGGCACTGGGTTCCAGTCTCAGCACCACATATAAATAAGTGAATAAAATTTAAAAAAAGGTCTATCAACATCTAAAAAATATTTTTTAAAAAAGAAGAAAGCCTGTGGGGCTCAGCAGAGTGGGCCCTATAGAATTATTCCTGTAACTTCATGTTCCCTGTCAAGCAAGACCTCTGCAACTGTGAGCCCCAAGTAAAATATTCCCCTTCTGGGTTGTTCTTAGAGTTGGGTATTTTTGTCACAGTGAAACAAAAGGTGACTGAAACAGAAGTGGGTACTGAGAAATTGGAGTCATTGCTGTGACTAACTGACCAGGTGGTTCAGGAATCCTTTGGGAATGGCTCACAGGAGGAATTTTGAAAAGTTTAAAGATGCAAGCTGTAAAAGCTTTAGAATGTTGTAAGCAGAGCTTCATGGGCAGTTCTGATGGCCCAGAATGCCAACAGAAGTGTAGACTGTGCTCCAGAGGCTTCAGAGGGAACTGAGGACTCAACTGGGAATTGGACTAGAGACCCCTGTTATTCTGGTAGAGAGCTTGGCTGCATTTTGCCTTGAGGTTTGTGAGGCTGAATCACAGGTTATGGACTGATTCATCCGGTAGAAGGAATCTCAAGGCAGCACAGCATTCTTCAGTGGCATGGGTTTTGCTGGAAGCTTTTAGCCAGTTTTACTATGAAAATTGGGAGAAAATAGCAGAGTTAAAGGATTTTAAAAACTTGCAGTTTGGTTAGAAAAGTAGATGTAAAGTTGGGGCTGAGGAAGTTGTGCCTGTTTGAAAAGATTGCAGCTTCTAAAGAGATACTAAGTCCTTTGCACAGAGACAATAGGAAAGATGCCTTCAGGGCATCTCAGGAATTTTCAGGACCATACCCATTACAGGCTCCAGGGTATGGAAGGGAAAATTCCTTTGAGAAAAGATCATGGGGGCTCCTTGATCACACAGTAGGGCCTAGGAAGTTGTTTCACCTTGCTGAGCCACACAGGCACTCAGAGGCCTTGGCAGCCATGATTTCAGGGGATCCAGGTATTGTGTGAGCTGCCAGGAGACCTTGGCTTCATCCATGTGGTGCCGACTCTGCAGGCATGCTGGAGTTAAAGGGTCATGGAGGTTTCCCCCGAGATTTCAAAGGAAGGCCTGGGGGCCAGGCAAAGTATAACAGGGTCAGAATCCCTGTGGGCTGCTGCTGAGTGGGCAATGAACGAAGCTGTAAGGGTAAAGCCAAAGCTGGAATGGATTAAGAGATGCCAGAAACTTGGACTGTCCACTGAGAGAAGCTGCTGGCTGTGGAGAGAACCAGGCTAAGAGGGAACCCGTGTGTGCTGCAACTGACAAGGCAGAAGGGTGGGGTGGCCACGCCCTTCAGAGAGCGCATCCCACCACCGTGTGTCCTAGACGCTCTATGTGAGTTCCTGGACCTGTTTGCCCATCTGGGTTTCAGTCTTGCTTTGGGCTATCCCTTCTTTCCATGCCCCTAATTCCTTCCTTTTGGGATGTGAATGTTTACCCTGTGTCACTGTATATCCAATAGATGTAACTTGCTTTTGATTTTTACAGGGCTCCCAGTCAAGGTTTTGCTTTGAGTCTCAGAGGAGACTTTGGGCTTGGACTTTTGAGCAATGCTGAAACTATTAAGACTATGGAGACTCTTTTTTTTTTTTTTTTTTGGCGGTACTGGGGATCGAACTCAGGGCCTTGTGCTTGCGAGGCAAGCACTCTACCAGCTGAGCTATCTCCCCAGTCCTGGAGACTCTTGAAGAGAGGCTGAATGCATTTTGCATTGTGAAGGGGGTCAGTGATTGAGAGCTGTAACATAATCAGCCCATCCTAGTTTGGATGGACTCACTGGGTAGTAACTGTAGATAGGGGGGCATGACTGGAGGAGGTGGGACACTGGGAATGTGCCCTGGAAGGGTTGTTCTTCTCAGCTGCTTCCTCCCTACCCCTTCTCTCTCTCTGCTTCCTGACCCTATCATGAGCTGAGCAGCTTTCCTCTGCTGGGTCCTTTCCCCATGATGTGCTGCCTCACTTTGGGCCCAGGGTAGTGGAGTTGACAGTGGTGGTCTATGAACTGAGACTTCTGAAACAGTGAGCCCCAAATAAACTTTCTTCCTCTAAGTTATTCTTTTTGGGTAATTTGGTCACAACAATGCAAAAGCTGGCTAAAGTGGGACTGTTCTAGAAACAGCCCAGCCCCAGGACTGGAACAATGGTGGCCAGGCAGGAAGTGCAAAAGGGAATAGCTGGAGGTTTCAGATGGGCTGGGGAGGTGTCCAGGAAGGACAAGAAGAATCCTGTGGCACAGTACCTGCTCAAGGTCGTGTGGGGAAGGAGAGGAGGGAGTGAAGGTCCTCCCCAAGCGTGTACACAGTAGGCAGGGTGCTGTTCACACCCTCATCCCCAGAACTTGGAATACATTAGGCTGCAAGGGAAAGGGAATTCAGGGTTGCAGACAGAATCGACCAGGAATGAGGACAGTTCAAGACTCTCTGGACCATATGGCAGTCCTTGGCAGTGGACGGGGGAGGCAAGAAGGCTGGATTGCAGCAGCTGGTTTTGAAGGTGTGGCAAGGGGTGTGAGCTGCAGGCAAGGAGTAGGTGATCTGCCAACCTCCAGAGGGAGCACAGCCCGGTCCACACCTCGATTCTGGCCCACATCACTCAGACTTCCAGCCTTCAGAACTGCAGGACAGTAAAGTGGCTTTTTAAAATAAGTCACTAGGTTTGTAGTAATTTGCTATAGCAGCTGTGGAACCAGTGCAGGTGTGTGGGATCCAGGTAGGAGGCTCCTGAGCACATTCAGAGGCGATCTGGGTCAGTGGTGAAGCACTGGAGCTCAGGATCATGGTGGCCTAAGTTTAAACAGGGGACGCCTGTGAAAGAGGGGGCACCGTTCAATAACCACAGAGGGAAACACGGGGTTCCCCACAGGAAGGCAGGGAACTGGGTCCTACCTCGCTTCACACCTGGATGGAATCCTCTCCAGAGTTCGAATGAGGTCGCTGATGGCACTGTCCCCAGAGGCCTGCCAGGAAGTTTTCTCCCAGCCTCAGGGTTGGGCTTCCTTTCTCCAGTCACGAGATGTGACTACTGGCTGCTGGCCTGGGCTGGCAAGAGCTTTCCAGGTGGGTGAAGTTTTCAAACCATAACGCCATTATCACTGGGAAAGAAACTACAGCGCTGGCTGGTGGGGTGCACGCCTGTGATCCCAGCAGGTCCAGGGCTGAGGCAGGAGGATGCGAGTCCAAGGCCTCAGTCATGTAGTGAGGCCCTAAGCAACTTAGCAAAACCCTACTCAAAATAAAACAACGAAAAGGGCTGGGGGGCTAGCTCAGTGGTAAAGTGCCCCTATACCAAAAAAGAAAAAGAAAAGAAAAAAAGGCTGGAGGTGTAGCTCAGTGGCAGAGTGCTTAACTATCATGTGGAGGTGAAAAAATGGACATTTTTTTAAGCTGTCTGTTTTATCTCAACTCCCTAAGGTTTCCCTCCCAGTAATGGGAACAAAGCCCTTAAAGCTGTTCCAGGAAACAGCCCCAAACAGAGAGTAAAAGAGTAATTGGAGCAAGATAGTATTCAGGCAGTCAAGACACCAGAATCTACACCCTGTTGTAAAACATTGTGAAACATGTATGTTATCAGCAAACCCAGACCCCCTTTGAAATTTCCCAGCAGCTATGTTCCCCTTTTCCCTTTCATGTGCGACCCCTCCCGATGTGTGGTTTCTGCCTTTATAAACCTACAAGATTTTCTGCTAGGGACTCGACTCCTCGAGTTGGGTCCCAGCGCGCTGGAATAAACACCTCTTGCGGTTTGCATCAAGTGACACCTCCTGCGGTTGATTGGGGTTGCCGTCAATCCATGGGACAGAGTTGGAGTTTCCTTTTTGGGGGCCTTACATTTGGGGGCTCGTCCGGGATAAGACGGCCCCCCCTCATCCGCGGAGTCGACCTTGGAGGTAAGAAGGGGTACCCTGAAGTTGTCTGTCTTTGTCTTGTGTTTTGTTAGTTGGTCTGGTTCTGTGAGCGCGCTTTCGGTTTCGGTGGCAGCCGTTCGGTGACTCGTGAGAGTGGCCGAACAGTGGTCGGTAGACGTGCCGGGGGGCCACAGGTTGCAGCCCTGGGGGACGCCCTAAGGGTGGAGGAGAGCCAGGGACGCCTGGTAGTCTCCATCGGTAAGGGCGCTGATGGGGTTCACTTGGTGGATCAGAGATTGGCGCCCGTCTGTATCTGGTTCTGTTGTGTGTTTGTGGCGGAGGTGGAGGAAGGGTTGGAACAACTGCGGGGTTCTCGGCCCGGGCTACTCTCGGGTGGACCCCAAAGGTTCCTTCTCTGGACTCCCCCTCCCGACAGTCCTGAAGGGTAACTTAGCAAAGTAGCTTCAGTCTCAAAAGTAATGAAAAATAAGGTCTCATAATTTTCTTTAACATTCAACCTGTCCTGATGAGATGGCTAAAATGCCCTAGGCACAAAGTTTGTGTTAAAACCTGTTAGATCCTTCCAGATCTCAGTCAAGGCTTACATTGAAATATAAATAAAAGAAGCCTAAAGGCTCAGTAGGAGACTGGTCTCAAACCCAGGGAAAGAAAAGGTAAAAAGAGTCTTTAAAACTCCAGCAAAGTAAATGCTATGGTACTTTACTAAAGTAATTAACGGCCGTATCATTTTTCCAGGACTCTTATTTTTTAAATTATATGTTTTTTTTTTTGAGCTCATGATTTTTTGATCAGTTCTATTTTTTATTCAACTAGAGTTTTTGAACATCTGTTACATTGCAAGGGAGATTCACCTATAAAGTTACAAGGCTTTGATTTTGTGTTATTTGTATGTCGTGCTGTCTAATGTCATGTTTTGTCTGTATCAAAACTGAGCGCTCCTAAAATTAAAATTTAAAAATGGATCCAGATACTTTTAATTCACGTGATTTAAAAAGGTTCAAATTGGGTAAACTAATAAAAGCAAAATGTCTTTGAAAATAACTCACAAGTCTCTAGGTGGTCAAGCTAATAAAATACTGATATTAATAAAGTGTCTAATATCAATTGTTTCTAGGACTTTTCTTCAACAGGAAAGAGACAGCAAATACTGTACAGGACACTTGTCTGATATCTTGGTTTTTACAGAATAAGTGAATTAGAGTTAACATGTATGGGATTACTCTAATGTGTTTGTAGAGACATCTGATTAATTTACAAAGTTAAAATGCTAATTGTTAAATAACATCGAGTACTTTTAATTCTTTAAATACATGGGGTAACATACTTAAACATTATTGGTGTTTTCATAGGTTGGTAAATAAAAGGGTTTAAACTTGCTTTGTGTCATCACTAAACTAAAAACAAGGTTACTAAGAGTTATGTCCTAACAAGTGCAATTCTATATACAAAGGGTCCCAAAAGTTTCAACTGTGTTTCAATTAGAGTACTATAAACAACTGAATATTTAATCTTATTAAAATAGAGTAATTTATCTAAATTCAGAAATTTCATAAGAGTTGTTTCAGAATGTGAACAAAAAGGGGTCAACAAATAGGAAAGAGAAAATAAAAGATTCTGGGTATGGAAATATATTTAGTAAAAGGAAAAAGGAAATGTTTCTGGGTAAGAAAGTGCTTGTGTGATGATACATGAGGGTCTAAGTAAGTGCTAAGAAAGTCTGTGTAAGTAAAGGGCAAGTTTCAACAAGTTTGTGTGTAACTAAGTTGGTTACATGTATGTGAGACAGCTAAAACTATTTAAGGTTTTTCCTAAGGTGAAATAATAATGTTCTGATATAAACCAAAGTTTAATCTATGTGGTAGAATGACATGGTAAAATGACAAGGATTTGAAACACTAATTTACTCTTAACTTTGTGTCTATTAAGTTTTATTCTTTTGAACAATTAGTCTTAAAAATTGGGGTGTATACAATTATGGTTAAACAGGTGTTATAGAGTATTGTACTATGTTACAGAGTCTACATTTTTCTTTAAAAACTAAATTTGGTAAAATAAAAGTGTCAAGGTAATTGTGAAATGGTCACTAGTTGTATATTAAATGTGTTCATATTTTTCAGGACCACAAGTTTTTAACGCAGGGAATTTATCAAGCTCTGCTATTCTCCAGATTAAACTCGTCTGTAATGGTAATCTTAAACTTATAAAGAGTAAATTTTAATTGGGGATTTATTTCTATCATTTAATGTTCTATTATAGGACCTGCTATCAATAGGGTATGTGTAAAATTTGTTACTTTTTACACTGAGATAAAGAATTTCAAATGTAAATGTATTTCTAAACATTAGAGTCTGATTTGTTTAAAGGTTAATATTGTGAAACATGAAAGAAACATGAAAACATTTTGCCACTTAATCACACAAAAGGAAAGTTAAAAGCTCTCAGCCTTTCTTTGATTCATGTTTTAGATACTATGTTAAATTGTGTTAATTATAAAGTTTATATAGACTCAGGAAACAGTATATGTAAACTACTTAATGATATTTAAGGAAGAAGCAAAGATCAACATCAGAATTAGAACACTTAAGATCTGTAAAAAGCCACGCCTTACCTGAGATAAGGCTCTGCCTCCCACCTCACTGTGTGTAGAATAGCTCCAAAATAAGCCAGACTTCAGCTTATTTAAAGTTATAGTCAAAAGATTGGTTCTTGTTGTAAAAGTAATGTGATCTCAAATAGGGGATATAATGTGGTTCTCAGTCAAAATTCAAGATATACAAACAAAATATATTTTTACTCTTGGCTAATTTCATTTAGTAAAACTGTTACCTGTTAATGTTTTGCAGAAGTAGCTGCTCCAAGAACACACAACCTAGGTAACTTGTGATAATAAGCCATCACCTATAGAACAGATAGTGGTAACTTCCAGTACTAATGCAGACTCCAGTTAGATAAAAGGGTAAATAACTGTAAAGTTATGGACATTAAAGTTAAAGCCCAGTACTCTTACTTTATGACTGGTGAGACTGGCTTGCTGGATGATTAAGATCAAACTTAGAGATTGGAGTTAAATACAGAGGTCAAGAAAAGTCCATATTTGGGTCTTGCCCTCAAAGTTAGCCTGAACCCAGGGAATAAGAGGACTTCTCTAAGGAGCGTTGCAACTCTGGGCCACACAACCTCCTGATCAAGGAGATTGTTGAGACTAGAGGATGAAAAATCACTCAGTGCATCTGCTGCAGAGGAGGGTCATGGAAAAAGGGAAACATCCCTTGATGCTTCCAAAGGAAGTCACCCCATCAAGAGACCCTGCCTAACCAAAGTCACTGGTGGAGCTAAGGAGTCACTCTTAAGTTCTGTACGAGTGACCCCTGTGGGAACTCAGCTGACTCTTTAACAAGACAGGAACCAGATCAATTTGACCAGCTTGATCTTAGATACCCAGCAAAACAGTTAAAACCAAAGTATAGCCATTCTTGGGCATTTAAAGGAAATAATAGTTAAATGTAACTTCAGATGTACACTTGTATTAGCCCACTAGAATAAAGACTGGAAGCTACAAATGAGAGAAAGATTCTTTGGCAAATGTGCCTGATAACTATCAAGAGAAACTGCCAGAGTCAGAAGTTTTTAGTCAGTTTAAGGCCTGCAGACCTTCCTAAGCTACACAGGTAGACTTAATCTATGTTTGCTAGTTTGATTATCTATTCCTAAGTAACAGAGGTATAGAGATCTCTACTAAACACAGGTTATACCAATAAAGGGATATTTTACAAAATCAGATGACATTAAGTAGCTTAACTATATTTTCTGGAGACATCTATGACATTAAGAGTTAAATGTTGTGTTTACATTCCTGATAACCTGGACAATGTTAAAGTCCCCAAATAAAGGCCTTGTCCTCTCCAGCCTTTGCTAGGCCTAGTTATGGGAACAATTTCTCAGTTCTTCCACCTCCTGGTGAGAGATTGACTTCTGTCATTTTCATGATACTCAGTGGCATGTTTCAGATGCTGCAACATTTACTTTGTACTAATCTCATTTCAGTACTCATGTCTTTTTGTTCTTCTATCATAGAAGCAGCCGCCCCCAGATAACTTCACAACCTGCTCTTCCCCAACCAGGCTTCTTCCTGGGACCCCTTGATTGACCCAATTTTTAAAAAGAAGGAACTCCAAACTGCTTGCCCCTTGCTGCCCCCATTCAGCTTCGAAGCAGCCAGAAGACCGACGCCCCTTTTCATTTCCTTAACAAGCAGTTAGGGGTTCCTAAAGCTAAAGGGGGGAATGAAGCCAGAACTGGGAACAGGTAGTTAGTGTAGAAATAGGGGATCGGGTCAAATCGAGGAAATGGAAGCCATAAAGTCATCTGCCTCTGCAAGTTGGAGACTGCCCCTGGAAGAATGGAATGTCAAGGATCTCCGGAGGCCATTGATTACCAAATTTACCTGCCTTTATCAAGGACTGTTTATCAAGGACTGCAAACAAGGGGCTGCTAATTGGTGCCCCCTGGGCTCTTGCCTGCCTGAAATTGCCTAGTCACCTTCATCAGGGAAAGAGTAAGTGCTGTACAGGTACTAATGCTCAGGCAACAATACCAGTCCCTCCGCCAAGGAAATAGCTTTGGAGAAGAGTATATAGAGACAGAAGTTCCATGATTAGAACTTACCAGAAAAGAAAATGGGGAAATGAAAGAATGGACATTTTTTTAAGCTGTCTGTTTTATCTCAACTCCCTAAGGTTTCCCTCCCAGTAATGGGAACAAAGCCCTTAAAGCTGTTCCAGGAAACAGCCCCAAACAGAGAGTAAAAGAGTAATTGGAGCAAGATAGTATTCAGGCAGTCAAGACACCAGAATCTACACCCTGTTGTAAAACATTGTGAAACATGTTGTATGTTATCAGCAAACCCAGACCCCCTTTTCCCTTTCATGTGCGACCCCTCCTGATGTGTGGTCTTGAAAGAATGGACATTTTTTTAAGCTGTCTGTTTTATCTCAACTCCCTAAGGTTTCCCTCCCAGTAATGGGAACAAAGCCCTTAAAGCTGTTCCAGGAAACAGCCCCAAACAGAGAGTAAAAGAGTAAATTGAGCCTGATAGCCAGATAGTGCTCAAACAGTAGGATTACCAGAAACTATTGACCAGAATCTACGCCTGTTGTAAAACATTGTGAAACATGTTGTCAGCAAACCCAGACCCCCTTTGAAATTTCCTGGCAGCTTTGTTCCCCCTTTTCCCCCTTTCATGTGTGACCCCTCCCGATGTGTGGTTTCTGCCTTTATAAACCTACAAGATTTTCTGCTAGGGACTCGACTCCTCAAGTTGGGTCCCAGCGCGCTGGAATAAACACCTCTTGCGGTTTGCATCAAGTGACGCCTCCTGCGGTTGATTGGGGTTGCCGTCCATCCATGGGACAGAGTTGGGTTTCCTTTTTGGGGGGCCTTACAGTCTCTGCCTTTATAAACCTACAAGATTTTCTGCTAGGGACTCCTCAAGTTGGGTCCCAGCGTGCTGGAATAAACACCTCTTGCGGTTTGCATCAAGTGACGCCTCCTGCGGTTGATTGGGGTTGCTGTCGATCCATGGGACAGAGTTGGGGTTTCCTTTTTGGGGGCCTTACAGAGGCTCTGGGCTCCATCCCAACACTGGAAAATAAAAGAGAAACACATCTAAGAATCCACAGCAGGGACTTAACAAACGCACGTCCGCGGCAGCTGTTAGGGTTTGGATGTGAGGTGTCCCCCAAAAGCTCATGTGTGAGACAGTGCAAGAAGGTTCAGAGGAGAAGCGATGGGATTATAAAAGCCTTAATACATCCTTGACTTAATCTCCTGATGGGGATTAACTGAGTGGTAACCCAAGGCAGGTAGGGTGTGGCTGGAGGAGGTGGGTGGAGGGGGTGGCCTTGGGGTAGTAGATTTGTATCTGGTGAGTGGAGATCTCTCTGCTTTCTGATCACCGTGTCAGCTGCCTCCCTCTGCCACACTCCGCCATGCTGTCCTGCCTCACCTCGAGCCCCGCAGAGCGGAGCCTGCTGTCTATGGATGGAGACCTCTGACACTGTGAGCCCTTAAACAAACTTCTCCTCTACAGTTGTGGTCGGGTTCTTTAGTCACAGCAGTGAGAAAGCCAACTACAACAGCAGCAGTAGTCACAGGAACTAAACCGTGAAGCGAGCAAGTCTGTTGCTGACCAGTGGGTAGGCGACATTTGGAGTCCCAGGCTGGAATAGCATTCGGTCAACAGGGGGAAGGATGCTCGGAGGATGTGTGCTACCTGAGGACGAGATGCTGAGCAAGGTGAGCCGGTCACAAAACACAAATAAATGTCCCTGGTTCCACTTACACAATGTTCCGAAAAGAGTCGATTAACAGAGACAGGAAGTCAAAAACAGAGGATCGTGGGCTAAGGGGCAGGAAGGTCCAACTACTGATTGATGGTGACAGAGCTTCAGATTCACAGTGGGAAGAGTTCTGGAAATGGGTGGTTGGTAATGGCAGGGTAACGATACAAATGTTCTCAATACCATGAACCTTACAGGTAAATTTTATGCTGTGCATATTTTACCACAATAAAGAAAAGATGAAAAAAAATCAGAACTATGAGAAATTTTTTTTTTAATGACAGTCCTTGCAGTCTGATTGCAGAGCTCTGTCCTGGTGCTGGCCAGGTTGCCAGGGGAAGCTTCCTGGGCTAAATAATGACTGCTGCTCCCAGTTTTTACTGGGTCTTTATTTATTTAGCCCAGGAATCTTCCCCTGGTGGCCTGGGATTACAGGTGTGTGCCACTACACCCTGCTAAAATGATCATTTCAAAGCCAATGAAACAAAGGTTCAGAAAGATTAAGCCATTTGCCCAGGGACACACAGCCAGTGGAGAGATCATGGTCTAAATCCAGGCAGCCAGAGCCTGTGCTAGGTTGTGCCCCTGGGTTGTGAGGTTGCAGGGGTGGGAGAAGGGGACCTGGGTAGGGTGAGGGTTGGGTGAGTTCACCTGTGCGAACCCAGGACACCCTGCAGAACAGGGCTGGTGGAGCAGGCTGCTCAAGACTCTGGTGCACAGCAAGGTTTTCCTGAGTATATTTTGGATTTCCCATAAAGTCAGTGGGAAGGTCCAGATTACAGTGAAGCCCAGACTCCTGTGGACACAGTGGCCTTGGTGCCTCGGGCACCCAGATGGTGACAGAGACTTTGGGGGAACGCTTTAGTGCTTCCTGTTCCTGTGCCCAGTGACCAGGTGTATTTGCGCCAGGCCGGTGACTCCCGCAGGGTGGTCTCTTTTCCCCTCCCAACCCAGCCATTGCTGCCTCCTTGGGTCGATGGCCTGTGACACAGGGAGAGGCAGGGGGCTGGGAGCAGCCCATGGGGCCTGGTGGCACTGGTCCTGGGTGTTATCGCCGGTCTCTGGGGCAGGTGGGTGCAGCAGCGGACTCCACCTCTGGCCTTTGCTCGGCCAGCACCCTTCCTGAGAAGTGCTGTAGGCATGTCTGTGTTTGGCCAAGTTTGGGAGAACTCAGTGTCCCTTAGCAAGGTAGCAAGGGCCCTTCTGTCCAGGGGTAGGGGGGTAGCCACCCCTGCACAGAGGACAGCAGGGGCAGGAGAGAAGGGGCGTTCCACATTAGAGGTGGGAAACACTACGTGAGCCACAATTCCAGCCACATGGGGGTTGTGCATTTTTAGTAGTCGCATCAAAAAAATGTAAAAAGAAATAGGTGGACTTACTTGGTAGAGTTTTTAATAACCAACGACAGCCAACATAGGAGCGTCTCAACACGTGTCCACATCCGATCAGGACAAACTCACGACTGGGACGGCTCTGTTCTTTTACGCACTGTCTCAGGAATCTGGTTTTTGTTCTGCATTGACATCACAGTTCAGTGTAGGTATTTCTTTTTTCTTTTGTTTTCCCCGTACTGAGCCCTGAACCCAGGGGCACTCTACCATGGAGCCACATCCCCAGTCCTTTTTATTGTTGATTTTGAGACAGGGTCCTTCTAAATTGCCCAGACTGATCTTGAACTTGTGATCCTCCTGCCTCAGTCTTCCAAGAGACTGGGATTATAGGCGTGCGTGGCTGCACCCAGCTCACGTGAGCATTTGAAGTGCTCAAAGTCACTCGGGTTCAAGGATGTTGTATTGGTAACAGGGAGAAGGTGCCTGGGGGCACAGCCTGGTAACATCACAGAGATTCCCCTGGTCCAGGTCCTATTTTTCAAGTTTAATCTAATCAGCTGTTGTCAACAGGAGCTGTCTAATGGAAGGAGACAGGGAGACTTCACCCACCAAATAGCTAAATGCTAGTGGAAGCTGCCCTGCTTTTCATCAAAATACTTTCTGTCCCTGACCCACCAACTCCTGTGTCACCGTGGTATGCTTTCAGCTGCTGAAATCGAGACTCAAGCAAATAGTGGCCGAGGCACTAACTGCCTGAGTCCGCATCACTGCGCTCAGATTCCTTGGCGCTTCTACAGAGCTGCTGAAATCCGGGCGGAAGGGAGTTGAATCAAAGGAGGAGCTCAGACATTTAAAAGATGCAGAGCCCTCGCAGGCAGGCCCTGGAGGCAGTGGGGGCTCCACCTGGTACGGTGGGGCCTCTGAATTGCCTAAGTCTTGGGGCCATAGTGGTGGGTCCACCCTGGCTTGTCAGCCATTTCCGTGGCCCACGGTCTTTGTGGTCTTGCTTTTAACCCTTATATATCTTCTTATTTTAAATGTGTTAACAACAGTAGTTTTGATTTTTTAATAAAAAAATCTGTCCTGACAATTCTTTTTTTGTAACTTGGAAATTTAATTGCATTTATAGTTAATGTATTTAAAATATAGTTAATGCATTCATAGTTAATGCATTATAGTAAATGCATTTATAGTTAATGTATTTAAAATATATTTAAAATAATATATTTAAAATATAATGTATTTAAAATGTAGTTAATGTATTTAAAACGTAGTTAATGCATTTAAAACATAGTTAATGCATTTAAAATGTAGTTAATTTATTTAAAATGTAGTTAATGTAAAATGTATTTGAATTTCAATGTAACGTCTTATCTTTTGGTTTCCGTGTTTCTTCTCATCTTCCTGGTAGATTTTTTTCTTTTCATTTCGTCTATCCATTTTGTTTAGAGTATTCTGTTTTGTAATGATCACACTAAAATTTTGTTTTACTTTATTTTATTACATTCATTTATTTTCTGGTACTGGCGATTGAACTGGGGTGCTCTACCACTGAACTAAATCCCCAAAGGTTTTTAAATTTTTAAAATGTTGAGACAGGGTCTCACTCAGTTGCTGAGGCTGGCCTTGAACTTGTGATTCTCCTGCCTCAGCCTAAAATCTTAAATATTCACAATTAACTTCTCAAAGTTTGAAGTAACTCAAGACCTTTTCAGCTTCCTGAAGGTAGGGATGATTGCACAGTCTCACTTGGTAGACTTTCTCAAAAGTCGTGTTGGTGTTACTGTGATTGGTTTCCATCTTGTCTTGGACCTCACACAGCACAGCACTGTCGCCAGCACTTGTGATGGGCTGACAGCTCTGGCTCCATGGGAATGTTACAGGCCAGACTCTAAGGGAAATGACTAAACAGACTCCCTTTTGCTCTGAGACTCCATGTTATGTAGGAAATGAGCTTCTCCCCTGGGAACACCCCACCTCTGTGCCCATCATCAGTTGCTTAGCGGGACATGTTTAGCAATACAAAATGACAATTCTTATGTAATGAAAAATTGCTCTCTTTTGATCCTATTGCTCCTAAACAATGTACCATGTGAACGGTGATTGTGTGGGTGTTAGTAACCATTCTTCAGTTTGTACCTAGGTAAGGGTCATTCTGACCCACTTCCCCCTCTGTCGATGATCTCATGATGTTAGTGTGTCATTTCGAATCATAGCAACAGACACTTATGATTGATGTGATTTTTGGTATAAGAACCCCTACAACCCTGAGGTCAGGGCTGTTCTCCCAATAGCCATTTTTGGGGACATTGTGTGAGACTGTCAGCGGCCGGCTTAATAAAACTCTCAGATTTGGACTTCTCAGTGGAGATCAGTCTGTTGTTAGTTGTGCCCCCATAACACACTGACCAGCAACCTCCCCTTAGCTTGGCAACTTTCTCCCATTTCCTCTCTGTCCCTTTCCATTTGTTAGAAGCACACCCTTGAGGGCTTGCTTCAGTGTGAATGTCGGTGGCAACCTCTTTTCTGCTGAAAATGTCTTTTTTAGTCCTTGATCTTGAAAGATGGGTGTGATGATCAGGTTGCGATGGTTTTCCATGCATGGAAGTTGTCTCTCCATTGACGTCCGGACTTTATTGTTCTTGTTAAAAATTTTGTCATCGGGGTTGGGGAGATCACTCAGTTGGTAGAGTGCTTGCCTATTAAGCACAAGGCCCTGGGTTCAATAACCAGCACCAAAAAATTTCGTCTTCAGTCCGACTCTGCTTCCCTCTTTCTTCCTCTGGCTGCTCTCAGAGCCCGGTGCTGGGTTCTATAAGTGCGTCGTGATTTTTATTGAGTCTGCTGTACTCTACTTTGTGTCTGTATGTTGTCGTTGGCCCATTTAGAAAAGCTTCAGCCATGAGCTCTCGAAGTGCCTTGGTCCACTTTCTGTTTCTTTCAGAATCGGAGGCCTGTGACTTCCTCCCTGCCCTCTCTCGCCTTCCTCTCTATTTGTTACTTTTTGGTGTATTCTGAATAATTTATGTTGTGTGTTGATGTTCTCTTCGCCTGTGTCAAATCCACAGTTAATTTGTCAATTAATTGAAGTGTTAATGCTTCTCAGCGCTAGCATTCCCATCTGGTTCTTTTTCATGTATGCCACCTGCTTTCTTATGCTTTTTCAACCCTTTGTGGAGCTTTCAAGCCTGGATCCCCGTGGGTGGAGCAATCATGGCAGTTTTCAGGTTTGTGCCTAACAAACCGCCATGCGGGATCTCTGCTGTCCGTCTGGTCACCTTGTTCATCGTCTCCCCTCTGTCTTCCATGACATCGTGAATAAATCTTTTATTGAAACAACCTGAAGCTTAGGTTATGTTCATCCTCCAGGAAAATCTGTGGTTCTTCCAGGTGTCCAGCAGAACCAACAATAAAGAACACCTTAATCTAATTTCGGAGCTGCAGATTTCCTGAAAATTCTTCCTAAAAGCAGGCATCAGTCTCTCTGAAGACTGATTTACTTCCGATTGACCCTCTGCTACAGGAGCAGCCTCAGACACCCCAGCCCGAACCAGCCGTGAATTGACCTGGGTGCCCATCTTGCTGGGCAGAGGGCACTGACCTGATGGATCCTTTGCTACTCCCCGCTCCCAAGACCATGTGGCTTAAGTTTAACGGTTCCTTCTTTCCTTTGACCCCACGTTAGTGGGGGGACCTGGCTTGGGGTGGCCCACTCATGCGGCAGTGCTGAGCAGGGGTTCAGCGGGCACGGACCATCACCAGGGCTCCCTCCCACGGCCGGCACCCATCTGGTGGCTTCGAGGGCGCCTCCTCCTCACTTGCTTCCTCGTGACGGGCAGCTGGTCTTGCGCTCACTCGTGTGGTGGCACAACCCAGGAGGGCAGACGAGGAGCTGCTAGTCCTCTCCCAGCTTTGACCTGGAGCTGACACAACACCCCACATCCCACTTGGTTCCAAAGGGAGTCATTGGCCATGTCAGACTCAAAGGCAGGAGAGAGACTCAGCTCCCGGGGTGAGGTAGCCCATGGTGCAGGAGTGGCTGGGGGCATCTACAGTCTCTCACAAGCGGGGGCTTCTCACCTGGGGGTCCCGGGGCTTTGGAAGGTGCAGCATGGCTTTCCGCGCATCCTGGGTTCCTCCCCCAGGAGAAACCTGCCGCAAATGCCTGGCTCCCTCTTCCAGATCCACCCGCCCCAGCCCCCATATGGCCCTGGGTGTTTTCTGTCTGCCTGGTGAGCGTTTCTTGCGTCTGCAGTGGTTCCTTTGTCCTCAGCAGGGAGTCCTCCTGTCACCTGCTCTACTCTGCCAGCAGCTGCCTCCTGCGGAGGCTGTGGGGAGAGCCGTCCCCAGGCGCTCTGCAGTCAGGCCCTTTTCCTGCCATCTCTCACCACAGAGCAAAGGTCCCTACAGGCTCCGGTGGGGCGGCAGCTCCTCTCCTGGCCCCTCTGTCTTCATGTTCTTGTTCCTCAGACCTCTTCCTGGGTTCTTGTCCTGTTTCCTGAAGGACATCCTCTGGTCACCGACTGTTACCTGTTAATGTAACTCTTGATATCTGTTTCCCTGGGAATATTTTCACTTTCTTCTTGTTCCTGATGTCTCTGGGAAGAGCCCTGGTCACAACCGAGATCAAGGCTCAGGTGTACTGGGTGTGTGCGCAGGCAGGGCAGGAGGTGGAGGCTCAGCTGTCACCTGAGGCCCAGGAGGAAGCTGCTGTGTGGTCCTGTGTGGCACTTGAAAGTCCCTTCGGATGGGCCCTTTGTGTGACCGACCCGGTAGCTGACTTCCAAGGCGTGTGGACAGAGGACGGGGTGCTCACCCGACAGGTACCACGGGTACTAACTTGCTCTATCAATTGGCCTTTTATCTCTTAAGTTCTTAATAATGGCCTAAAGGCAAGAGGGAATTCTTGAAATAGTATTTCACTGTTTTTATTAACCATGCTTATGCTTAACAATGATTAAGCATTTGAGCTCAGAATTACCTACTGCGTGTCTTTTAAAGGAAGTGAAAAAGGACAAGTGAGGCTCGAGCCAGTGGCCTCTGGATGCTTGGAGTTCCCACACAGGAAGCCCCATCTCCCTGCACAGATGGGACGTGGCCCCCAGTGTGTTGTGACCTGCAGTTAATGTTCTCCCAGGACAGTTAGCTGAAGAGCAGCCTCGTGGTCCTATGGGGTTTCACGAATGGTAAAGCATGCCCGCTGCCCTGCCCGGCTGGGTGACTCCCTCGTGTGGCTCTAACACAGGCTGCTTGGGAAGCCTGGGGAGGGCCAGCCCTGGGTGACCGTGCTCCAGACCCAGCGCTCGGCTCTGCTGGCTTCATGACGTTTATCAGCTCCTCAGTGCCAACAAAACGGTTTTCTGTTTGTCTTGTGCATTTTATTCTGAAGCGTTAGCCATATTCTTCTCACACTGGGATAATTGCTCTCTGTCATCTTTTTCCAAAGTCAGTTTAGAGAGGGGCAAAGTCAGCCTGGGGAGGAAGACAGGACCCAGTGTGGCAAGTACATTTTACTATTTTTTTCTTCCTTTTAAAAAGTTTGTTCTTTTTAGGTACATGACAGTAGAGTGTGTTCTGATGTATTATACATACACAGAGTCTAACTTCTTCTAATTAATATTCCATTCTTGCAGTCGTACATGACGTGGAGTTACACTGCTCCTGTATTCATATATGAGCATAAGAAAGTGATGTCCGATCCATTTCACTTCCCTTCCCTTTGTTCCCCCTTTGTCTAATTCGATGAACTTCTATTCTTCCCCTCCCACCCCTCCTTGTGTATTAGCATCCACATATCAGACAAAACATACGACCTTTGGTTTTTCAGGATTGGCTTCTTTCACCTAGCATGATAGTCTTCAGTTCCATCCATTTACTGGCAAATGCTATAATTTCATTCTTCTTTAAGGCCAAGTAATATTCCATTGTGTATATGTACCACATTTTCAATATCCATTCATCTGTTTGTTCCATAGCTCAGTTGTTGTGAATTGAGCTGCTAGAAACATTGATGTGGCTGCATCACTGTAGGATGCTGATTTTAAGTCGTCTGGATATAAACCTAGGACTGGGACAGCTGAGTCAAATGGTGGTTCCTTTCCAAGTTTTCTGAGAAGTCTCCATACTGCCTTCCAGGATGGTTGCCCCAATTTGCAATCCCTCCAGCAATCTATGAGTGGACCTTTTCCCCACATCCATGCCAACATTTATTGTTGCTTGTGTTCTTGATAATTGCCATTCTGACTGGAGTGAGATGGAATCTCAGTGTAATTTTGATTTACGTTTCTCTAATTGCTAGAGATGTTGAAGATTTTTTCATACATTTGCTGACCATTCATATTAATTTCTTTTTTTTTTCATTTTTTTTTATTGTAAACAAATGGGATACATATTGTTTCTCTGTTTGTACATGGCGTAAAGGCATACCATTTGTGCAATCATAAATTTACATAGAGTAATGTTGTTTGATTCATTCTGTTATTTTTTCCCTTCCCCCCACCCCTCCCACCCCTCTTTACCCTCTATACAGTACTTCCTTCCTCCATATGACCATTCATATTTATTCTGTGAAGAGTCTGTTCAATTCCTTTGCCCATTTATTGATTGGGTTATTTGCATTTTGGTGTTAGGTTTTTTTGAGTTTACAAGTGTATTTTAAAGGCCTTCTGTGGGTCAGAGTGTTTACCCATCAACCTACTTTGTCTGAGTTCCTGGTTATTTTAAAATAACACCAGCATTAGAACAGAAAGACAGCTCATGATGCATAAACACTTTTTACATTGTTTTCAGAGGGCCTGTGAGAACTCTCTCCCGAAAGTCTTACCTGTTGTAAGTAGGGAGGATTTCCTTTCAGCTCATTTCTATTTATTTATTTAGTATTTATCTTTGCTACTTCTTTTTTTTTTTTTTCTTCACAATACCTTTATTTTTTATTTATTTCTTTTTATGTGGTGCTGAGGCTCCAACCCAGTGCCTCACACGTGCCAGGCAAGCTCTCTACCACTGTAGTTTGTTTTTAAAGGAGCTGGATTTTGTGCTGATTTCCCCTCCCCCGCCCCACCGAAGCCACCGTAGGCATCTGAACATGCTCCAAGGTGGAACGAGCTTCCCACCGGGTTCTGACCCTGTCCTTCCAACTGAAGGGCTCGTGGCAGAAAGCGCTACTGATACTCCACGTGGCATTAAGCAAGGTGATGGTCCCATCTTCCCACCCCTCCACCGCCCAGGCAGAGGCCAAGGCCCAGCTCTCTTGCAGGGTGGCAGCGTGGGCTCACTCCAGCCTCCTGCTCTGGTGGGCCCACAGAAAGCCCCTCACCCCTTGGTGGTGCTCTCTCGCCTGTGTGAGGCCCTCCTTTGGGTCAGAAGGGGACAGGGACAGAGAAGCACTTTTGCCCCGCTGTCCCGCGCACTCCTTTCCCAGGCTGCTTGCTGCTATTGGGGGTTGGAGACACCTCCCTGCCTCAACAGTGAGGCTTTGTCCCTAAGCTACCCCCACCCCATTCTCAGGTAGGGCACTGGACAGGATCCTGGGGCTAGCTGGTGCCTTGTCAGGGCCACCCTGGGTTCCAGGACTCAGCCTCTCTGAACATGAGGCTCTGACCCAGGAAAACCCTCCATCTGCCACACGGGCTGTCTCGAAGCCCACAGACAGCCATGGGGCCATTTCTGGCCATGGATGGTAAAGCAAGAGTGCCCTCACACCACGCAGCTGTGCCAGGGTCTCAGGATCAGTGGCCAGAGAGGCTGAGCCCAGAGGTCACGCCTGGGAGCCCTTTATTGGCCCATTGCCCTGAGACTGCCCTGTGAGTTTCCCCAGCACCCCTCCCTAGGGGCCCCCTGCTCCTCCTGGTTCTGTGTACCATCAGGACCATCTGCCCCATCTCCCCCAAAGCCCCCACAGGGCCCACCCAAGCTGTGCCCTGGACAGGTGCATGTTTGCAGGAAACTCTGAACCTGGGCTTCTGTCTTTAGTCTCTGAGATCAGAGTCCCAGAGGTGACTCTGAAAGTGGCCCCGCAGAGGCAGCGCCCCCACCCAGGGCTGAGTAGAGGACAGTCTCCTTCAGTGGCCCCCAGGGAGAAGGCCACCCCTCCCATCCAGATCTGCAAGGCTGCCTGCTCCTCCCTACCTGGTCACCAGTGCGCATTCATGGGGTTAAATACAAAGTCTGATTTTCTAGAAACCAGGAAAGAGCAGAATCTGGAGGCAGGCAGCCTGCCCTTGCTCCAGCGCCTCGAGTCTGGCTGGGAATCTGCCTGTCGCCTGCCCACTCCTACACACACGCTTGGAGGCAATACCTCGCTGCTCTTTGCTCTTTTCTGTGAAGGGCAGGGTCATGGAAGTCGAGGACCTCTGAGCAGTGTGCCAAGGTCCCTTCCCAGTCCCGGGCGCAACTCTGCTTCCCAGAGGAGCCTGTCCCCGCCCACGTGCGCGTGCTAGGTTCTGCAGCATCCTCAGACAGCCCAGAAGCTTCTCGAGCTCCTCCAGGAGTGCTTGTTTCCCCATAAACATCTGGTGGTGGCCGCTGAACCAACACCTGCTCCAATTACCTAGAGTGGGTTCTGCTGCCGGCACCCCGGCTGCCACGCGATTGCAGCCAGTAGTGTTACCTCAGCGCCCGCCAGTGGCCTGGGCCCAGTGGGTGCCCCAGCCGAAGACTCCAGGGACACACCTGTGTGCGAACAGGTACTCTGCACCCCTGCTCGCTGCAGCAGGAGCAGGCTTGGCGGACCACCGGGCCCCGAGGAGGTGTGGGAGGGCAGGGGGTGAGAGGAGTCAGCGCTCCCTCTTCAGAATACACCATTCAGCCTCAAATATAAAACCGGGATGTGAGAAAGGCAGAGGGGAACAGCAGAATGGAAGTGTCTGTGCACTTAACACCAAGAGGTAAAACTCCCAGGCCCGGACAGGCAGGAGGCCAGAGGCAGGGACCTGCCTGCCCAGAGCCCAAAGGTGCTCCATCCAAGACTTCTCTGCCACAAGAGAACTCAGGGAGGTGGGGACAAGGAAAGGCACATTTCGTTGTAACCCAGTAGGAGGCAGTGAAACCTAGGAAGGGCAGTGCACCCCACAGTACTCAGCCAATGAGGAGCGGGGGAAGGGACCCCGCGCTCTGGGGTTAAAAGGGTGACTGCACCCACTCTGGGGGCACCTGACCTCCAGGCCAGATCCCGCAGGATGGTGGTGAAAGCCTCGCCTCTCGGTGCCCTGATCTCTCAGTCCATTCTCGGGGCTGGACAGGTGAGCGCTTCTCACGTGAGGTGTTTGGGAGGAGCTGAAGGAAGCAGTGGACGGGAGCACTGGACGGTTGCGCACGTGTGGTGTGTGTAGGGACCAATGCTGGTAATAAATGCAAACAAGGGCACTCTAACGAAAAGAAAATCACAAGCAAGTCTCCTTGATGAACACAGATGAAAAACTATAAAACGCATCTTAGCAAAGCCAATTCATGACTGTACAAAGGTTTATTCCAAATGACAACCAATTGAAGTTTATCTCAGGAATGCCACGTGCTGAGGGTAAGGGATGCTGCTCTCATGTTTCAAAATGGATCAACCTCACCTGCCAGGTACGACCCGCTTTCAGTTCACAGTCTTGTCACTAGATCAAGTCTGGATCGGGACCGGCTCACAGCACAGTTCCTACGCACACGGCCCCTGCAGTGCAGCTGCTCGCAGCCTCCACACCCGTGAAACCTCGCCCTGGCTTCCTGCCTCTGCCCCGCCGCCCCACTCTGCTCCCACAGCTGGCGCACCGCGTGGCGGCAGAGGAGCTCAGGTCCAGGGCAGTTGAGAGCCAGCTGGGCAAATATCGGCGACTTTTTGATAGGTCTTCAGGTCTGCGATTAATCTCCATGGCATAGGCTCCATGAGCTCTGGGTTCTGTTCCCTGAATCATTCTTTTGTTTTGTTTGCTTGTTTGTTTGTTTGTTTGTTTTTTGAGTCAGTCTCACTAAGTTGCAGCGACTGGTCTGGAACCTGTGATCCTTCTGTCTCAGCCTCCAGAATTGATGGATCACAGCTGTGCTTCACTACACCTGGTCCCCTGAATCACCTTTTAAAAAAACGTTTATTTTTTTCTAGAAGAGAGCACACTTGGTGATCTCAGTTTTCCAGCCTGCTTCTTCCAGTCTGATTTTGGGGGGTCCAACATCTCCTTTCATTTTCTGCTGCCCTGATTTTTGAGTCCACACTGGTGGTATCTGTGCTGACGTAAATCTTTCCAAACCTCATGGGCCAGACTGTGGTGGCCCACCACTGTGATCCCAGCCACATGGGAGGCTGAGGCAGGAGGACTGCAAGTTTGAAGCCAGACTCAGCAATTTAGAGAGGCTGGATTCAAACCCCAGTACTGGGGGGAAGGCTGTGGACCCCCTGTGATTTCCACTGAGCTTTAGAGAAGAGACACCCAAAGCCTTTGAGAGCAGTCCTTTTCCACCTTAGGCTCCTGCCGGCGTGGCTGGGGGCAAAGCCTTGCCCCTGTTGATTGGGGTACACCTTCGTCTTTTTAAAGGACCTTTTGTGGGACAGAGAATTGCTGTGGGCATCACCTTTGATATTTCCGAGGTCTTAACAGGAGGTTTCAGTCTTACCCGTAGTAGCTACACAGTGGGTCGATTCTCCTGGACTCAGAATTTGTTCAGAAGCCATTTCTTAAATGTAGGGTCTTTCACAGTTTGGAGATGCTAAGGAATTTCCAAACCACCAAGCACTTGTTCCTTTTTAGCAGGCTTCTCGTTCATTTCTCGTTTTGGATTTTCTATCGTAAACAGCAAGAAGGAAACAAGAGATGCTGTCAGTGTCTTGCTGGGAGATCTAGCGGGACCTGATTGCAGCAGGTGCACTTTTGACTCTTCACCAGGGCCAAAGGCAGCTGGGCTGTGCTAAGTAAGGCATTCCTCACTTCCTGGTTGCCCCGCCCCAGCATCGGCACCCTGCTGTCTCAGGATAGTCTCTCCAGGGCATGTCAGCCTTCAGCTTCCACACTGCCCCGAAGCCAGTCCTTCCCTTGGTATCCATGAGCACAGATCTCGAAGTCCTGTGAGTCAGGAGCCTCTGCAGAGCGGCTGAGCTGGGTCCCTTGAGCAGCGTGTCAAGGCTATAGGAAGGGGTTGGCCTCGCCACACCCAGAGGGAAACAACCCACTTTCAAGCTCAATCATGAGGCCACGGCAGGTCTCAGGTCCTTGCCTGCTGCTGGCCCTGACCATGGGGCTGGTCACACCATGGTAGCTCACTTTTCCCAGAATAAGGACTCAGAAAGGTCAAGAGAGAGAGTATGGCAGAAGTTGGCCTTTTTGTAACATAATTTGGGAAATGACATCCCAGCTCTTTGCTCTTGTTATATTAAGAGGGCCACTAGGTCTAGCCCATCCTGAAGGGAGGGGTATAACAGGGCATGGGTACCAGAAGGCAGGGATCCCCACAGGCTTCTCAGGGGTCCCCTCCACACAGTGAGACCTCCAGCACCCAAGAAGAGAGGCAGATCACACAACTGAGAATGCTGGAAAGAAGCAGGAACCTCACAGAAGCAGAAGGCAAGTGTTTTAAACCCAAGGAATCCTTGGCATCATGCCATGCACCTGAACACTGCACACTGAGGCCTTGGCACTTAGGGGAGCAATGGCCCAGCCCTGGCCAGAACTGCACTCACCCTGCTGTGGCTTGTGGGCCTTCAGCCACCTGCCACATCCCTGTGGGACTCTAGCACCAAGAACTGGGAGACACCTGCCCCTCACCCCACCTGGAGTGGCCCAATGCCTGCAGGAGGAAGCACCCCCTTGCAAATTCACTCTGGGGTCACTTTAGGCCCATCTCTTGCGGAACTGAGGGGACTCCTGCCTAACACAGGGAAGTTAGAAATTAGAAAGTAGGAAGAGAAGGGAAACGCTGGCTGCAGGTCTTTGATTTTGTGTATATCAGTACATTTGTGCGCACACGCCCAGAAAGCTTCTCCAAACACACTCCTGAGAGTGGAGGAGCTGGCCACGGAGCCACGCTCATCCATCTAGTTGACTGCTCAGCTAGGAACAGCCCTTGGCTCCTGGTTGGAAACTTGGATCTGAGTGGGAATGTCTGAGGTCATCTCAGGGATCCAAAGGCAGAAGTGGCTGTCTGGGGATATTTCCCTGGATCAAGGCCTGATATCTAGGGGAACTGAGATGCAGGGACACAAACTTTCACTGGAGGACTCAGCACAGAAAGGCAGAGAGTCAGAAAGCGGGGTGTATGTCTGATGGGGGGACCTGCTCAGCCACCCAGTCACTCCGATTCCTGTCATGGATAGAGCCAGCTCTCAGGGCTGGGAGCAAGATGCTGTACACTCCCCTGCCAGCTTTCCCACACAGCCCCTTACCCAGTGGGCAGACAATCTTGCCCCTGCTCCAGCAGGAGGGGCAGATTTAACTGTAGCAGTGACTCTGAGGCCAGGAAAGTGCTCCCACCACTGATGCCTTACCCTTCCTCCCCTCTGAAAGGACCCCTAAGAGAGGTGATTGACAGCTCTGCCAGGCGATGGCCGGGCAAGATCTAGGGTCCTTGAGGGTAGGGAGTCAGCAGCTTCTGACCTAACCTGTCTCAGGAAAGGGAGGAAGAGAGGAAGAACTGACGTCGTGGACAGCCCTCTCTGGGGATCTGCAGTAAGGCTCTGAAACATACTCTTTACACTAAGGGAAAAAATCTATCCTCCTATTAAAATATCACATATCAGGGCTGGGGGTGTGGCTCAGTGGGACAGTGCTTGCCTGGCATGCAAGTGGCCCTAGTTTAGATTCCTAGCACCCCCCAAAATAAAATAATAAGAAGAACTGGGGATGTAGCTCAGTGGTAAAGCACTCCTAGATTCAATCCCCAGTACCGCCCCAAATCACCTATCATACAAATAAACAGAGCCTCATACAACTACTGTATACATAACTTTCCTTTAACAAATTATTTCAGATCACAGGCATAGTTTTGAGCTTCCTTGTTTATTTATTTATTTTTTTAGAAGATTGCTCAAGATGGTTAAGTTGGCTTCCTAAATTAAAAAAAATATGTTGCAGTTAGGGAGGTGAATTTGTTAACTTGTGCAAATTCACACAAAGCCCTCATTTGAAAAGTCAGTTTTTAAACATTTATCAAATAACAGAAAAACCTCCTGTTATTATGTGAAGACTATACACTAACATCCTTACTGGTTTTGCTTGTGCTTCAGGACCTGTGTTGCTGTTAAACCGAAGGTATTCAGACAAAACATCTGGCCAACGCTGGCTCCTCGAAGCACTTCTGCAAAAATGCTCTATTCCAGATGGGCACCCTTCCCGCTAGTTACCAGCTTGTTTCCTGCAGAATAACTGGAAGCAGAGTGTGTGAGAACCTTGGGAATTACAGATTTACACAGAAGCGAGACGGACACATTAAAAATCATCAACTTCTAAAGCCATTTTTTTATTTCCGCTCAATTTACAGTGGCAGAAATCAACTCGATGCCAACTACAAACAGGCAGCTCTGGGCTCTTTGTGTGGACAGTTGTCACCCTCCAACAATATGTCCTTTCAAACCAAAGCTGTGTATGTCATAACTATATTTAGAAATAACGTTGAGGAAAAGCTTACTGCTCTAATTCCCGCTGTGAGGGAGAGGGAAACTCGTAAAAAGCTGCAAGGGAACGCGGAACAGTTCGGGGCCCTCCTCAATCAATCCACACACCACCTCGAGGTGCCATCACAACAATGACAAGTTCAGTAACAAATTCCAATGAAAGAAAAGAAGGGCATTTTCTCCATAGGAGGGGAAATGCGATTTTTTGGTTTCTTCTTATAGCGCTGTCAGAGGTGAACAAAGCTGCGCAGTTCGGGCCCGGGTCGAAGCAGGCAGGCGTGCTGGTGTGCAGAATGCAGAAGCGCACACTTGTTTACGCTTGGTAGCTTTCTGCTGAAAGGCACTGAGCACCGACTCTGAGGCTCGGAAGTCCTGAGGCGCGACCGACCGGAAAGATCTCGGTCGCGCACTAGCCGATGAACCTCTCGGACGGCCACGTATCCTGGGCGTTGGCGGGGACGCGGGGCGCCTCCTCCTCTGGCGGGGCCAGGGCCTCCATCTCGCGCACCACCTGCGTGAACACGCGGTCCACCATCAGCTTGCTCTTGGCCGTGACCTCCAAGAATGGGCAGCGCCACTCGCGAGCCAGCGCGCGGCCCTGCGCGGTCAGCACCTGGCGCTCGGCGTCCAGGTCGGCCTTGGTGCCCACCAGCACCAGCGGCACGGCCCTGGACCCCCGCAGGCGGCCCATGCGCTCTCGCAGCGGCCGCACGGCCTCGAAGGAGGCCTCGCTGCACACACTGTAGAGCACCACGAAGCCGTCGCTGTTCCTGATGTACAGGTCCTTGAGGGTGACCAGGTGGTCGGCGCCCACGGTGTCCACGATCTCCAGCAGCGCTGGCGCCGCGTTCACCTCGATCACCTTGCTAAACAGCTCCTCCACCGACGGCTCGCAGCGCTCCGGGAAGTGGCCGCACGCAAACTGCGTGGCCAGCGCGGTCTTGCCCACTGCCACGCTGCCAAGCAGCACCACCCGGTAGCCCTTTGCTGGGCGCAGCACCAGGCCCTCCATGGCCAGAACGCGAGGGGACGCGCGGCAGCAGGGCGCGGGCAATGGCGCGCGGAGGCGGGGGCGGGCAGGGGGCGGGGTGGGTTTGGGGGCGGGCAGGGGGCGGGCAGGGGGCGGGGTTGGAAGGCTCCCCCGGAGGCCCGGCGCAAGTCTTCTGGGGCCTGGGACGGGTGGGCACCTTCGCTTGAGCCTGGACCTGCTCCCGCCCGGCCTGGATCTGTCCCAGCGGATCGAGGTGCACCCACCCACCTCAGCCAACGAGATGGGGGCCCCTGACTTTCCGCCTCTTGCCTCCCGCACTCCTCTCAAGTCTGGCCCCGCCCCGGGTCGAGGAGTCCTGGCGGCGGCCAGCCCTATCAGCCCCTTCTCCAGGCCTCCCCTCTTCCCCGGCCTACAGTCTTGGGTAGATCCCCCAGAACTGGCCAGGCTCTGCTGGGCCTTTCCCTCATTTTCCGCCTTACGGCCAGCTGGGGCCCTCAGTCAGCCCTCGGTCCAGCTCTGCGTACTATGGGAGCCCCTCTGTCAGCAGATCAGAAGGTAACCTGATTCCTTCCAGGCCAACCCAGGAAATTCAGGGATTTCTCCACCATTCCTGACGCAGCCTGGTGGATCTAGCCAGGCTGCTCGCTCAAGGTCAGGCCTGGCTGGGCCTACAGCTGAGGCCCTCCAAGCAAGGAGGACCCCAGGATCAAGGGCAGGTGAAGGGGGAGCCTGCCAGAGAACTTCACAATGAGGTACCCCCACGTCACTGTGGTCAGGACCAGTCCCATCTCCCTGAGCAGAGCCCTGGGGTTTTTATAAATTGTCAATAACAGCCTCCCCAACTAAACCTTCCCAGATTTCCCTCTGTGCCCTCCTGATAAAATTTTCAACAGAGCCTAAGAGTAGAATGACCCAACCCAGGTCACTTTTGGAGTGAAAAGAGTACACTCAACAGTGCCTTGTGGTCACTACTTGTGAAGAGGGCCCTCCAGGTGACTTCGCACCACCACCTCCTCAGGCTCCTTCTACTCCAGCTGGATAACCTGCTACTCCTTGGTTTCCCAGCACCCTGAGGTCTGGGCCCTAAGCTCTGGAATTGTCTTCCTAAGTTCCTCCACCCTCTACCTGCTGCAGAAGCAACCACCTTAGGACCTCTAAAGCTCTGGGGTGCCCTAGTTGAGAGTTGGGGTGCCTGCACTGTCCTTTCTCCTGTGGGAATACCAGGGAGCCCCCCTCCCACCTGTGCATCCCTTGTCCAAAAAGGACCCCAGCAGTGGCTTGCTGACTGTCCTGTCTTCTGGGTGGCAGAGGCTCAGGGGCAAAATTCTAAGTGTCCACAGAATCCATCCTGCATAGCAGTGTTTGTGAACGCTGCAGAGGTTTCGATGTACAATCAGTAGCAGTCATACTTTGACCATGACATGTAGCGTGGTCCCCCACCCCCCCAAAAAAAAGGAAAGAAATCTTGAAGACTTCAGACTGCCAGATAACCGAACTAGAACTCAGTCTGATAAATGGATAACGGCAAATGTTCCCTGGAGAAACAAGTTCTGTCCAAGTTTCAGCTACTTCCCACAGATGCTTTTGAAGGAACACAGGCAATCCACAGCCCCAATGTCACAGAACACAAGAAAGTTGCCTTGAGTGAGAGCCACTGGCCCACAGCCACAGCCATAGCTGGAAAACTGCAACATCGGTTTTATCAGACTTGAAATAGTTACATCTTATAGTGTTTAAAGAAATAAGAAACGAAGTAACAACATCCAGAGAACAAGAGACTATGTGGGGGCAAGGAATCTGAAAGAGACCCCTTCCCCCCAAAACAGCTCCAGGAATGAAAACTATGAAGATTTGCTATTTTAATTTGTGTGATATGTCTGCTGATACATATGATATTGTGATATAATAAGGAATCTGCATTGGAGGCTTAAATTACTCTGGGACGGTGCCTGGGAGGGGTCTGTGACTGGAGCCTGGGGGGCCCAGAGCATGTCTTCTAAGAAGGCATTCTTCCCAGTAGTCACCACCAGACCAGGCGATTTGTCTTCCCAGCAGCAGAGCTGGGTCCGAGGGAGTCCCCCAGAAGGGAGAAGGGGACCTCACCTCACCCGAGCAGGTTTTGACTAAAATCATAGACAGGAATTTCAGGACATGTCAAAGAGAGATTAAAGAGGATTTTTTTTTTTTTTTTTTTAAGGAAAGCAGGAGATTTCTTCAGGAAAGCATCTGTAGAGCAAGTCACACACAGGAGTCAGCTGGACTTTGGGGTTGTGGGCTCTTTCTTTTAGAGGAAATGCTGTAAAGAGTGACCACGAGAAGTACGTGGGGGTGACACCATCCTTGCACTCCTACTGATGGAGTGCAGGGCATTCCTGGGGTCTGCTCCTCTCAGTTGGCTAGGTGGAGGGCGTCTAGTTAAAGGTGGTGTTTTCACATACCCGTATCACAAGTCTTTAGTGTCACTGTCCCTTAGCTTCATTTAGTCTGAAAAAAATGCACGTGTAAACTAGCAAAGCATGTCGGCACGGATCATCTAGACTCAATACTCTAAGACTTTTTAAGAATTTAGGTGTTTATGTCAAGGAAACAGGCATGTACAGTAAAGGTGAGGGTGTTTATGGTGCTTCTTAGATTAAAAGTTCCATGTTCATGGTTTGGTCCTGTGAACAGCTGGGACATTTGACCAAGTCCATGATGGCTTCCCGATTACACTGACATCCAACACCAGAGGCCAACTCTGCCTGCTTGCTGACTGAGCAGGACTTGAGATGATGTGTAGCTCACCATCTAAGCAGGACTCCATGAATGTGTAGCTTTAGCGCTTTAGGATGTCTGATTACACTGTCATTGAGAACACGGGTCCTAAGGGCAAGTCTGTGAATTCTACAAGCCCCAAGAGAGTGCACTCTCCTATCCCACTAGATAGATAGGAAGTGACTCAGCTTTGTCATTAAGCCCGTGTTCATCGCCTCCCTACTCTTCCTACAGCTTGGGGTTGTGTACCAACAAGGAGAAGGCCCTCCAGAAGCCACCCAGACCTGTGTCTCCCACCTAGGCCTGTACCTCGCTGGATGCCTCCATGATTCGAGCCGTAATGCAGAATAAAGAGGTGTCCATGCCAGGTGCAGTGGCGCGGGCCCACAACCCCAACTGAGGCAGGAGGATCGTGACTCAAAGCCAGCCTCAGCACCTTAGCCAGGCCCTACGCAACTTAGCAGGACCCCGTCTCAAAATAAAACACAAAAGGAATGGAGATGTGGCTCAATGTTTAAGTGACCCTTGCACCAAAAAGAAAAAGAAGACATTCACCATGCCTCTGGCTCTGATCCACCAAGCAGAACCTAAAGAAAAAGTTCCAAGAATTAAGGAGCAAAATCCAGTTCCTCCACAATTTTCCCTTGGTTGGGACACCCTAGCTGTGATGCGTTGCGTTACAGCTGCCCAGCGTCTCGTGGTCCATCTCTTCCCACACGGGGGAGACTGCAAGAAGGTAGCTCGTCTTCTTCGCCCCACCAGCCTCTGAAAAGAGTGGGCAGCTGGCAGCGTTGGAAGCACTCGGTCTATGCCCTGCTCCAGAGCAGCCTGTCCATATGCTGACGCAGCTTGTCCAGACCTGGAGGGCTCAACCTCAGCTTCGCTGTGAAGTGTGCATTCAGTGTCATGATCTCCTGTTGTATTCATCCTTTTCTAGGATTCCTGTGCAAGAGCTACCATGGTGGCCTTCTCCGTCAGCACCTCACAGGCAGGGGATTTCCATGTGAAACACATGCCAGATCTTAAAACGCTGCTTTATTCAGGTATCCATAATTTGGAACCCTGAATTTTCCCAGAGACTCAAGGAGATGGTCAAAGGACAATAGCTAGTCAGAACCAATGAGATGTGGCCAAAGATTCTTTTAGACCTGAACCAAGACATAAACAAAAGAAATGCTTTAAGGCTTTCCGAGCGCTCCTTCAGGTCTAATCTGCACCTTTGTCTAATGCACACAGGCTCTGACCTGCCACGCCCTGTGGGATCCCACGTGTGGCTGTCTGGGTGCTGCCCTTGGGGACTGCATCCTGCTACGTGGCCAGGCAACATTCCTTTCTAGTGCCTGGGCCAAAACCAGTGCTGAGTACCTTGTCAACTTCCTGTTTCTCCCCACAGTCACACATACCAACTACAAAAATGTCTTCACGCAAATTTTGTATTTCTTTTAGGCACATAGAAATTGAAAATGGCTCAAATCTGGAACTATAGATTTGTGTCCATCTCTGACAGTTCTTTCTGATATATTAATGTCTAAATTTGGGCAAGAACCAATTGTTAATTAAGTTTAGGAGAAATTTGCAAGGGAATATATGTGTATGTTTGTAAGTACGAGTCTGCAATGTGTTGTTTGGCACATATATTTTCTTAGCTGCAGAAGAAAAATATTCATCTCCCTTTAGAAAATGTCCACTGTTTCCAGAGTTGGAAGTTAAGTCATATTTGGTAGAACAAGCATTTCCATTCAAAACACATCCACCTTTCTAATAAGCCTTTTTATAAAAACCAAACCCCTATGAGACACAAATGCCTGGTGGATCCTGTTGGAGTCCTATGGGGTATCTGAATAGTGTCACCAATTCTGCCAAGATAGGGCTGAGACAGGGGAAAAGGTGCTCATCTGGATTGTTTTAGTTCTTTTGCCTTAAATATATCCCAACCTCAAAATGGATTCAAAGTGAATGTCATTAAATAGAATAGAATGATGCCTCTTCACAACTAAATACAGCTCAATGATACCTTTATGTTAAAAAAGAATGGGGAGAAGGATATTTGAGCAGATTTACTTCAGAAGATAGCTTCAATGCAAATTAATTAGTATACTTTTTCCAGAATTCCCCCAAATGACTAGGATTCCATAATAGAACTAATTAGATTCTACCCCCAAATATTCAGATGCGAATCCCACTGCCCTTAAAATAAGGCAATTGTTCCTGGTCCTCTGTGAATGGAATCTTAACTAGTAAATGCTAATGAAACTCCAAGCTTTAGGGAATGTCTCCATGCATATGAGTAAGTGGAGATGAAAATCACTACCATCCAGTCATTGCAGAATAGTGATTGGATAGGTGTAGACTTTCAATCAAGATAATTTTCACCAAAGCAGATTACTTTAGCGCTGAAATTTCTGGGCTGAAATTACCTACGCTGATAAATTGAAATTTTTTTCAGATTTCCATGTACATATGAAGATAACATGAAACTAGAGAAATGCTTTTCTTTAATGTTTTTTAACATAAGGGTGTCAAAGTTGAGGACCTAGGTTACGCTGTGTTTCAAAATAATGCAGTTCGCCTAAACTTCAGCAGAATGTATTGTTTTGCATATTCTAGGTATAAAAAAGTTTAAAGATGTCGTCAAGAAGACTAGAGTCTTTAAGACACTTATAGCTATAATTTACTGCAAAAAAAGTGTATAAAAATATATTTAAGAGATGCTACATTGTCAATTATTTTATAAAGAATCTTAAATTTGTAAATTTATAGATACAAACCAAAAGACTTTTAAGAGAGAGAGAAAAGAGGGAAAAAAATCACCTTTTATTTGTTTGGGTTTCATTGTCAGAAGTATTATTTAGACCAAAATCGGTGCTGATGAAAACCGATCCCATATTAGAGAGTGAAGGTCCTTAAGTATTTCTGAAGTGTTTCTAAAAAATGAACATTAGCCTGGCAAGGAGGCACACACCTGTAATCCCAACAACTCAGCAGGAGGATCCCAAGTTCAGAGCCAGTCTCAGGAACTTTGGGAGGCCCTGTCTCAAAATAAAAAAATAATAATTAAATAGAAAGGGCTGGAATGAGGTTCAGTGGTGGAACACTCTGGGTTCAATCCCTGGTACCAAGAAAAAGGGTGTGTTCCCCTTTAAAAAAATAAAGTTGGAATGTCCCCGTCTGCATGTTGGTATCCTTTCCAGCCAGACATTTTCCTTCTCTACTCCCTCAACATCTCTCTGGCCCCCACACACCAGGCCTAACCCCAAGCTTCCGTCCCTGAAGGCCTGCAAGGCAGTGACAGCTTGGCCTGCTCCCCTGCAATCTTCAGCCCCTCGTGGGCCTAATCTCCCCCAGCCACCAGGGCCCCCAGTCCTACTCCTCCCCCATGGCCCACGGCCCGCGTGGCCCCCAAGGACAACGGGGACACTGGACAGAGAGCCATGCAGTAGTGTATGTCCAGCAGTGACACTGGAGGCCACGAGACTGGACTGGAGTTGGGGGGCACTCAAAGGTCGTGGGGACACAGGAGAGGGGAACAGGAGGCGCTTCCTGAAGATGGTACTGGGGATTTTGTAGAAGAACCGGGTGGCAGTAAACTTCTGGAGCCATTTGGGTCCTTCAGGAATTTCTCTTCAGGCAAGGTTTTTTGCTCTTGTGTTTTTTGTTTCGCTTTGTTTGTTTGTTTGTTTGTTTTGGCACAGGGGATGGAACCCAGGGGTACTTAACCATGTCCTTCTTTATTTTTCACTTTTATTTTGAGACAGGGTCTCTTTAAGTTGCTTAGGGCCTTGCTAAGTTGCCCTGGCTGGCCTGGAACTTGTGATCCTCCTGCCTCAACCTCCTAGTCACTGGGATTACAGGCATGTGCCACCAGGCCTGGCTGTTCTTCTTCTAATGTATGGCTGGCCCTCCATATCTGCAACCACAGATCGTACCAACCTCAGGAAAAAACCCTGTGTTTACTGAACATGTACAGACTTTTTATTCTTGTCATTATTTCCTAAGCAATGCTGTATAGCAACTAGTTACATAGCATTTACGTCGAATCGGGTCTTCTCAGTAAGAGAGGTGAAGTGTATCAGCAGATGCACGTAGGCTTCGCGCAGATGCTGCGCCTGCTGAACACCAAGGACAACTGCATGTCTGTAATGTATATATGAAAAAATTATTAAAAATGTATGTATGTAAATATATGAAAAAGTGTTCAACATCTCTAGTAATTAGAGAAATGCAAATTAAAACAACTCTTAAGATTTCATCTAACTCCAATTAGAATGGCTATTATCAAAAACGCAAGCAATAATAAGTGTTGGCGTGGATGTGGGGAAAAAGGCACACTTTTACATTGCTGGTGGAGTTGCAAATTGGTGCAGCCACTCTGGAAGGCAGTATGGAGAATCCTAAGAAAACTTGGATGGACCTACATTTTGACCCAGTTATCCCACTCCTCAGTTTATACCCAAAGGACCTAAAATCAGCAAACTACAGTAACACAGCCACATCAATGTTTATAGCAGCTCAATTCACAATAGCTAGATTGTGGAGCCAAACTAGATGCCCTTCAACAGATGAATGGATAAAGAAACTGTGGTATATATACACAATGGAATACTATTCGCCATAAAGAAGAATAATATTATGGCATTTGCAAATAAATGGATGGAATTGGAGAATATCATGCTAAGTGAAATAAGCCAAGCCCAAAAAACCAAAGGCCCAATGTTTTCCCTCATAAGTGGAGGATGATATATAATGGGGGTTGGGGTGGGGAATGAGAGAATAATGGGGGAACTTTAGAATATGTGGAAGGAAATAGAGGGAGGGGGTATGAAAACTGGTGGAATGAGACAGACATCATTACCCTATGTACATGTATGATTACACGAATGGTGTGAATCTGCATCATGTACAACCACAGAAACAAAATTATGTACCCCATTTGTGTACAATGAATCAAAATGCAGTCTGTAAAAAAATTAAAAGCTAAATAAAAAAAAAAGTCAGGATCAACATGAAAAAACAAAAACAAAACAAAAAACGTATGTATGTGAATGTGTGCATGCGTGTGACTTACACTTGCTCTTCACCCTGGTCGCTGACATGAGACCACACAAACCCTGGGGTTTTCCAAGTGGTCCCTGAGAGGAGCCCCACCTTATCCCCACTTTGGGCCTCAAGCTCTGGAGGACTGAGCTCATCACCGCAGCAAAGGGTCCCGTGGCTGTGTCTGTACCTCCATGGAAACCTGCTAAAGGGATTTGGAGAACTCCTGGGCTGGGGCAGATGCTTTTGTGACAGGGACCCTCCAGTGGGCCCTGTGCACAGCTTCATGGGACTTGCTGTCCTTTATACAAGGTGGCAAACGTAAGGAAAGTGTGCCCTGCATTCCTTGAGCCTTTAGAGCAGATCACGGAACTGGGGAGGGGACTGACGTCAGTGGTCAGAAGTATGGGGGGCCAGGACTCACCCTGACCTGCAGTGGGGGCTGCATGGGGTCCTGAGCCCTGGCACAGTGGGGTCTGTGCCACTCAGATTTGAATGGCAGGTGGCTCAGACGGGAGCTGGAGCTAGGCTGGTGTCAGGGTCGTGAGGACAGTTGGTCCTTAATGGGTTACGCGGAAGCTCAAGGTGGCTGGAGAGTTACTCAGAGCTGCAGCTTCCCTGCGGCTGGTCTTCATGGGAGCCAAGGGCCCTTCCTGTTGTCAAGAAGGCTTCAGGCTCCCACGGAGACTCTTAGGTTGAGCCTGTTAGGTTTTTTGTTTGTTTTGGTTTTGGGGAGGTTTCTTGGCGTTTTTAAAACCATAAATAAGAGTCAGGCGACCCCACAGGCCTTCTTATCACTCTTGTCACATGTGATTAAAGTGCCACCCCTACCACAGTTCCCAGGCCTGGCCTTCCACGACCCACTGCACCCAGGCCAGCCGCTGTGACTGCAGGGTGCGCTGAGGTTCAAGGCCAGCGCAGCCCCCAGCAGTGAGGCCTCACGGTGGGTGAGCAGGGCCCGGAGCTTCTCCCGGAGCCCCGCCCCACGTTCCGCTATCTGGGGTCACTTCCAGTGCCAGCTCTCTGCCCCACGTTCTGCTATCTGGGGTCACTTCCAGTGCCAGCTCTCTGCCCCACGTTCTGCTATCTGGGGTCACTTCCAGTGCCAGCTCTCTGCCCCACATTCTGCTATCTGGGGTCACTTCCAGTGCCAGCTCTCTGCCCCACGTTCCGCTATCTGGGGTCACTTCCAGTGCCAGCTCTCTGCAGTAGGCTGGGACATGCTCTTGTGTGCAAGTTGTGTTTGGCAGTGGACTCAGGGATCAGGACAGGGAACCCTGGGAAAAGAAGCACAGAGAATCCAACGCCAGGGCACATTACGAGTTGGGCACAGGATAGGATGTGCCCCGGAATCACCCACTGGACACCAGGAATGGGAGCTTTCATCCACGGCATCCACGTCAATGCCAATGCCACCAGCGTCTGGCATGCACAGGCACTGGCTGGGTAAGGGAGCTTCGGAAGCCCCAGGAGCACACAGAGACAGCAGAGCCGAGAGCCGGGGTGCCAGGCCACTCCTGCACACCAGCTGGTCAGCGGTCCAGGGCCAGGGCCCAAGGGTGGATTGGGCAGACGTGACAAAGGCACTGGAGACTCAGGGCTCATAGTTCATAGATGCAGATGATCTGCAAGCCATGGCAGATCCACTCCTTCTTCCTTCTTGCTGTTCTACTAGACCAAGAAGTAAAGAACACACAGGGGGACCTGGCTGGCTGAAGTGCCATGAGGCACCGGGGTTGCCCAGCCAAGCTGCCTGGTCATAGGGACGTCGAGGTCGACTTACGCCTTTCGATTGGAAACGCCCATTGATTTTCTCAGTCTCTGATAAACTCCTGGGATCTCTGTCCTTTCTCATTACTCTTTTTCTTTTGTTCTTTCAACTATTTATTTATTTTTGTTTACAGTTTGTGTTCAGTGCAAATCAATTCCATAATGTGAGAAGTCAGTGTGAATCAAAGCATAAATACAATATACCATCCAAATAGATGCACAGCATTCAGCTGTGATGCAAAGCGGCATGTTCATTCAACACACAGCAGCTTTAGATCTGTTTGATCTGGGTTGTGTCCATGTGGGTTTCTAAAGAAGAGAAAAAGTGATTTGGGTCATCAAGACTACTATGGCTATATTAGATACTGGAACATGTAAGCATCAGTGTGTGACCATGCAAACAAAAGATTTCAGGGAGTGTCTTTTTTAAAAAGATTTCTGTGTTTTTAAGGCAGTTGTAAAAGATTTAGAGGATCAAGACCACTTTTAGGCTTAAGATCAGGTTCTAACTACCTAAAAATATCAACTGATGACAGAAAGTGTTCCAAATGTGGCTATTCTGATCCATAATTTTCAAAAAGGTGTAAAAGCATAAAAGTTTTTGTGAATTTAATATGCAAGTTAGCTTCCAGTCTTCACTTCCCAAATGTTTTGATTTATAGTTTTGGCATCTTCACATAGTTACCTTTCTAATTTCAAGATTTACCATTTTACCTTCAAAACTGACCAAGATTAACTTGTGAAAAGTATTCAACAGATGTGGAAGTAAAAACCAGCATTTTGAAATCAGTTGAGGTCAATGCAATTTAACTCTTTGAAATCAGTTTCGTTAAAGAAATCTGGCACTCTTATTAAATGAAAACAGGGGATGGGAGATGCCTACCGTCTGACTTTGGGAGGATAAGCAAGGTTTACTCATGATATCCAGATTTGGGGTGGATTATAATCCTTACCCTAGCACATGTCAATTTGCACATAAAAGTTTAAACATAATGTCAAATCCAAAAACCACAGAGGAAAGAGTTCAGTTCCCAAGGGAACAGAAATAGCTTAACAATATGAAACTTTATCTAGAATATATCAGTATTAATTAGTACTGCTGAAACAATATATTGAGGATTTACAGTAACACCTGGAATTCCTTCTAATGCACATATAAATAGAATCATGGAAGCTTTCTGTATTACCTGTTTTACGGCCTTATAGATTTCATGAGCCAAATGAAAACTGAAATCTCCATTCCACATTCCATCCTTTATCTCTAGATAAAATCTATTCTTGTTTTCAAGGTAGAGTTTTAAGTGTCCATATTTCCTATGCCTCATTCAAGGAAATCCTGTCTCAATTTTGAATGTTTTCTCTTTTTATCTTGTACGTGAAACTCCAGCAAATTTAATGTTGGCATTCATCACCTGTGAAACCCTTCACGTGTCCTTCAAGCCAATCAACTTGGAATTCTCAACGTTCCAGTGCCAATAAAATCGGGGGTGGAATTGGTAGATTTGATGCAGACCTGCTTCTTCCTCGAAACACTGGACTTTTGGTTGCCATTTGGATTGGGTTTAGAAGATGGGGAAGTAGAGATGTTTCTTGGCCTGAGCCTCTAACTGTAGAGAAGTAGAAGAAACAGCAAGACCACAAAGAGACCGGCTGCTGACTGCAGGGCACTGCCACCTGCCTTGGGTGTAGCAGTAGTTGAATTGGGGGCAACAGAGGTACTCCGCAAGGAGTTACTCGAACGTGTCACAACAGCTCTTTGGTTTGAATGGATCTGCGTGGGTAGGAGCAGCGACAGAAGCAGCAGCCCCAGCCCAGCCTGTCCACCATCGCTCTGCCCATGTCCGCTCCATCTGTGCGCAGGTTGGTTTCGTTGGTTTCTAGATGCGTGGAGACAGGACGGCTCCAGGAGGGCGCGGTAAGGTCTCGTTGCTACCCTCATTTTTGATGGTGATGGATTTCCGGTGGATGAGCTGCGTTGTGTTTCTGGCCTCATCCCTGCCACTCTTCACCTTGCCACCTTCGAGACACATGACTGACTTCAAGCTTGCCACGGCTGGGATCTGGAATGTCCCCAGACGGCTCTCGTGTTGGAAACCTGCTCCCCAGGCAGCAGGGTTCAGTGGTGGGGATCGTAGGCAATGACTGGGTCAGGAGGGCTCTGACTGATGGGTGGACGGGCTTCTGGGAGGTAGGACCTGGTGAAGAACAGGTCCCTGGACGCTGCTTGGAAGGGTCTGTCTAGTCCCCAGTCCCTCCCTCTCTGCTTCCAGGCTGCCAGGAGCTGAGCAGCTTTCCTCTGCCACAGCCTTCCACCATGATGGGGCTGGCCGACCATAGCCCGAATCGTCCGAAACCATGAGGCAAAAGAGATCTTTCCTCCTCTACGTTGTTCTTGTCAGGTACTGTGGTCACAGTGATGCAAGGCCGACTAACACACTGTTTCATTACTGTGCCTGGTCCTGACCTTCCCCAGAAGCCTGACTGGCCCCTCTTCCTGCGATGCTTTCTCTCAGATATCTGCCTGGCTCACTCCCTCACTGCATTCAGGTCTCTTGCTCAAACTTACATAAAGGGGTCTCCCCTTTACTGAGTGTTATAGGAAGAGTAGTGTCCCCCTAAAATTCAGATGCTGAAGTCCTAGCCCTCATTATTTTGGAATGTGACCTGATTTGCATATAGAATCATCACAGCGATTAGTGATTAGTTAAGATGGGGTCATACGGGAAAAGGGCGGGTCCATATTCCAAAATAACGAGTGTCCTTAGAAAAGGGGAGATTCGGAGACAGCCAGGGGAACGCCACGTGAAGATGGAGGTCAGGAAAGACTAGAACAGGAGCCAGGCCCGGAGCAGGCTCTCCCTCCCAGCTCAGCCTGAGCCCGGCCCTCCCTCCCTCAGGCTTCCGAGGCGAGGCGTGGTCTGTGGTGCTGCTGAGGCAGCACAGGACGCGGTCACGTGCACCTGTAAGGGTCGCCACACGCGGCCCCTCCAGTCCTGCCCTGCTCTTCTCAAGGCCTGTGACCTTACTGTCGTGTCCCTGGCCCTCGCTGCAGCGTGGCTCCTGTGAGGATGTCCCCGGGGCACCTGTAGTGTCTGGAAAGGCAAGTTCCCGGAGCAGGTGCCTGGGAGCTGCGTCTTCCTGGGAACTCTTGGCCAGAAACTGTGAATTTGTCCCAACACAGCTGAACAATTAGGGAACAGTTGGAGCAGAATGTGGATTCTGCATTCGCTCACATGTCATTTGGTTCTCGAGAATCACCAGGCGAATACAGAAAACGTCACTAGCAGAACCAAGGCGCCCAAGACCCCAGAACGCACGCCCGCGCCTGCCACCTGCCTGCCTGCCTCAGTTTACCCTGGCCTGTGACTCATGCAGGGATCACCTTCCTCCCACCTTCCCATGTTACTTTCGCAGCAAATTCTGGGCCTTTTCAGATGAACAGCCATGCTCATCGTAGTACTTTACCTTTTGTCTTTGGTACCAGGGATTGAACCCAGGGGCACTTAACCACTGACCACACCAGTAACCCTTTTTATTTTTTATTTTGGGCAGAGTCTTGCTAAGTTACTGAGGCTGGCATCAAACTTGCAATCCTCCTGCCTCAGCCTCCCAATTCTCTGGGATTGCAGGCAGGTGCCACCACATCTGGCTTCACTGTAGTACTTTTTAAAAATTAGTACTTTTTAAAATTGTAGGTAGACACAATACTTTTATTTTGCTTTTTTAGTTTTATGTGGTGCTGGGTATCAAACTCAGTGCCTCACACATGCTAGGCAAGTGCTCTACCACTGAGCTACAACCTCATTGTAGTATTTAAGAATTTCTTTTTTCTTGGGTACCTGGAACCCAGGGCCTTGTGTATGCGTATTCTATCACAGAGCTACATCCCCAGCAAATTTCTTCAACATATAACATATAAGACAGTTCTAGCTTTTTATTAGGTTCCTACTTTTTATAGCAATGTGTCACTGAGGTAGCGATTCCACCATTCTCCCCAGCCCCATTTTCCCCTGTAATTGCCGTGGTCTTAGTGGTGTGATTTTGCACAGTACAGTGAATTTTAGGAACACACACGTTGCATCACAGGCAAACTGGGTGTTTGTTGACTAGACTCAATAGATCTTGCCTCTGTGAATTAAACCCCAGTTTCTCTGGGTGTACTGATGAGATACATTTGCTAACTGCAAGTTGAAGCTGTTCGTACCTGAAGGGCTGTCTATGCAGCACAGGATTGGGGTAACCAGGGGGCATGGAGGAGTGAGCAAATGGCCTCACTCTTCTTGCTTGTGAAATTCAGACGCTCATGATAAAGGACATCTCCACACAGGTCGGGAGACCATTAGGAGACTGGGCCTTTCCCACCTGCTGCCTGGGAAAGTGAACTATCCGGTGGCGTTCAAGAAAACCACACAGGAGCGCCAGCCTTTGAACCCGGCCAGGCTGCAAGCCATCATCTCTCATTGGGGGTCACAGCTGGGCCGCCATCAGCAATGACCCACAATCCGTGTGCCTGGGATTGATCCCAGCGGTCACCTGCAGGTGGCTGGGGAGGCACAGCTACCTTCTCTCATGTAACTTGAGGGGCTTCCTTGGCCTCAGCTTCTCTCTTTCAAAACCACGTGCAATCTGAGGGTCGGCAGAACTGCAGAACCACAGGACTCTACATCCGCTGGAACTTCAGCGCTGAGGCCTCAGGTTGCCTTCTCTTGTCTTGAGTTTTGGCATTTGAACTGATCAACACGCCCCCCAGCCAACCTGAGAGGTGAAACGGTGCGTCGGGGAATCAAGGCCGTATGCGGAAACGAGTGCCTGTCATACGTGATGTTGGAGCGAGTGGTCGGCACCTCCCTGCTCCTGCCCAAGAGTAGGCAGCCCAGGGGCACCTGTCCCTTGCCACTCAAGGTCAGGTCACATGCTTTCGGCAAGTAGCCAGCCACACGTCATATTACAGGTGCGCCCTTCCTGGTCTCCTGACCTAGTCTCCTTCAGGGCTCCGACTCTTTCCTGAGCCTGGAGAAAGGAAGAATCTCTGCCCTCTAGGTCTCTTCCCAGCTGGGAGGAACCGGGACCCCATACCTCTAGGCACAGAGAGGGACCCCATACCTCTAGGCACAGAGAGGGATTGGCAAGCCTGGGGCAGCTGCCACTGGCATCTGAGAGCAGCTGCATGAGCTTCCTGGGAGCAGCACACAGAGGGCCACTCTGTTGACCACCAGAAACACCCCAAACCTGTCTGCCGACAGGCCAGCAACCTAGACAAACAGGGACGCAACCACGGTGGAGCAGCGGCTTATCTCCTCTCTGGCAATGAAGTAGGTCGGAAGTCATAAAAACTTCCAAGACTAGAAATTCTGAATGAAGTTGCAGAATATTTTTTTGCATCAGCTGCAACTGTGGGAGAAAGAAGGTCCCCCAAAGAACCAAGTCACTGAGAGTCCAGGCGGTCAGAGGCTGTGCTTTGGTGTTCAGAGGTGAAGGAAGATCAGCATACAGGGCAGGTGTCCTGCAGAGGCCTCGTGTTTAGGGCAAGAGGTGGAGCGCAGAAGCCCCCTCCACAGAGGCCAGTCCCCTGCAGCCTCTCTTGGCTCCTGCCTGCCCCATCTCTTCTGAACTCACTGACGTTAGCTGGACACACAGACCCTCCCTTCCCGGCACACCCTGGACCTTTATGGAAAAAGGTCACAGCCAGGAAGGTTCCTGCTAGAAACGCTGCCCACAGCAAAACCAGAGCCCAGGCGCTTCCATCCACACAGGAACTTCGGCCATCAGTGTCTTCTTTAGACCCTCTGATGGCAACTCCCCCTGGCCCCCTGAGGGAGATGAGGGGCCACTCTCCAGGAGGGACTGTTTGTTTGAAACACTGGACACTGAGGCACCCACCTGTCGAGGACCCACATACCTCCCTGGGAACAAGGGGTGCAGTGGTCACTGAAGGCAGCTCCCAGCAATGCCGGCCATGCCAGCAAGGCTGCTTCTCCCTCACTCCGCCTCTGGACTCCCCAGGCAGCAGCGGGACCAGCCTCCTATCTTTACAAAGGAGGGCGTGTGCCCTCATCACACTCCAGGCAGATGGGCCGCCATGGAGACAGCAGATGACGTGGGCTGCGGGCACGGGTGAGGCTGTGGGTTGGAGCCTCAGCATCACATACACACACAAACCAAATAAAATAAAGGTATTCAAGGAAAGAAAGCAAATGACAACAAATGCTGGAGACAGTGTCGGGAAACAGGGTCAGTGTCACGCTGTTGGAGGGACTGTAACTTTGTATGAAATTAAAAATGGAAATCAGTAAGGAGGTTCCTCAAAGACGAGGCACAGAAACACCTGGACCTCTCCTCGGCATTTATCCTAGAGAACTAAAGTCATCGAACTACAGTGACACAGGCACACCCCTGTTTATAGCAGCACAGTTCACAACAGCCAAACTATGGAGCCAGCCTAGGTGTCCACCAACAGATGAAGGGAAATGTGATACGCATGGAGTTTTATTCAGCCATGAAAATGATTTCATTTTCAGGAAAATGGATGGAACTTGAGACCATGAAGTTAAGCAAAATAAGTCAAACTCAGAAGGTCAAGGGTGTGTGTTTTCTCTCATATGCGGAAGATAGAAATTGGCCAAATTATACTGTCGCACTGTGTGCAGGTATAAATGTGTAACAATGAATCCCTGTTGTGTGTGACTGTAAGCACCAGTAAAAAGAGGGAAAAAGTAAATCTGAAAATTTTCAACCATCGGCAAAGGAGATGAGAAGGGAATTTTCCAAACCAAGGCTCTCACTGAGACCAGCAACCAAAGAGACCCCAAGACTTGTGACAGCGGCCCTGACCTCCTGTGGTCTGGGGTTTAAAGTGAGCACCGCTTTCTGAGGCCTGGCAGAGCCCGCTGAGAACTGAAGACTGCGGCCCAGGCTGGGCGCCTCGCAGGTCCCGGCAGTCCTGACCGCCAGCTCCTCTGGAGAGACACATCTTCAGCTTACGTCACCATGGTCCTCTCCAATGACACTCAGGGTCTAGAGTCACCAAACGTGCAGAACTAGGTCGCCAGAAGCAGGAGTCAGCAGAAGCAGTCTGGCTAGCCACAGTTGCATTATCAGATAAAAGACAAAAGAGAAACAAATGAGATGCTCAATAAAAACACCAGTTTTTGCAGAATTCTCTGCCACCACGGTCAGAGGCAACAGGCACTGACCAGGTGTCCGTCATCCCCCTGGGTTCCAGCTGCTGCTCAGGGTTGCAGCTGCTCCTGAAGGACCCTTCCTGACCACGGGCCCTGTGGACATGGTGCTCCAACGGCAGATCTGGGGACCCCCAGCCTGCCAGTGACCCATGAGCACAATCTGCCTGTGTTCTACTCAGAAGGGGACTTGGAAAGGGTGGGTCCTGGCCTCCAGGGAGCCCTGCTGGACTGAGCCAACCCCTTCTCACTCCTCCCTGAAGCCCTCCCTGCCTACCCCCAAGTGGCTGCCTCGGGAGTGGGGCGTTTCTTCCGGGGGGTGAGGACACAGTCGCCGTGACGCTGTAGCCACACGGGCAGCCTCTTCTAAGAGCGGAGGCCAGGAGGCCCGTGGGAGCCCTATTCCAGGGAGACCCAGCAGCCGGGCCAGGGCTCCTGCAGCAGGGCTCTGACTCCTGATCTCCCTCTGTCCCTGCCGGTCCTGGAGTCCCACGGGCCACACAGGAGGAGGGCACTGGCCTGGAACAGCCTCCCTGTTGGCGACCTCCTCAGTCTTCTCCACAGGAGCTCTGAGCCAACTCCAAAGAGGTCCCCTCTACACCCTGTCCCCAGCATCTTCCAACAGTGCATTCGATGGTCCAGGCTGCAACCAGGGCAGAACAACCAGGTACCAGAGCCCCTGGGACCCAGGGAGAGGAGGAGCAAGGCCTGGGTCTGGGGACCTCAGGTGGATGGACCTGGACACCCGCAGGCCCTGGCACCAGGGAGGGCACAACGAGGTAGGGACCCCGGGGCCAGGGAGGATCGGGGAACCTGGCACCCACCTACCACCACCCCTACCAGGGCCACAGCCCTACGGGTCCTCTCTCTGCCCACTTGGAGGGAGGAGGCTCTGCCACATTCCTGTCTGCACATTCTGGGGAGGCTACCCTCAGTGGGGTGCGACCAGGTCCCTGCACGTGCAGCCTGGACCACTAGCTGGGCACTGCAGAGACACCGCCACCTGGGGCTCACCCACCAGCCTGTGGACCCGGGGTCAGCACTCCAGCTGCCCAGGGACCAGTGGATGCTTAGGCTTCATGGAGCACCCAGCTCCTTGTCGGAGCGTGAAAGCGGCCAGGGGCCCGCACAGGGAGTAGGCTGTGTTGCAATAGAACTTTATTTGCACAACTGGCAGAGGGCCGCGCTGGGCCCTGAGCAGGCTCGTATAAAGGTCTTTATGGACATCGTGTCCACGTCCCCGGGCGTGTACCTCGGGCTCACCGCTCTGTGGAGAGCAGCTGCAGTGCTGACTTCCTGGGGCCTCCGGACATTCCCACCGGGGAGGCGCCACTGGACAGTCCCCATGCCAGGAGCTCAGGCTGCTGCTTCTCTTTGTCGTCTTAACCCTTCAAGCTTTGGGCGGGGGACATCCCAGCGGGTTTTACCTTGCAGGACCCTGATGACGGGAGGAGCTGAGCAGGTTCAGGGGAGGAGTGCTCGCTTGGTGCCGTGGTGCACAGCCCGGGTGCCTCTTCTGTGCAGGCGCCGTCGCCCCGTGGCTCCTGGGAGTCCTGTGAGCAGATGTGTGCAGCTTGGAAGTCAGCCCTGGGTTTCAGGAGATGTGTGCAAAGTTGGGAGGGAGGCCTCCCTCGGCGGTTCCCGCTATTCCAGAATCTCCCCTCCACTGTAGCTGCTGGGGCCAACTCTGACCTCTAGCTCCTCATCCTGGCTAGACCTGGCCTCCTTACGGAACTCTCTCCTTCAGCGTAGTATTGCAAACTGGAGCAATCGGGGGAAAAGCTGTCTGTGGCTCACCTCTGTCTGTCTCAGGATGGTGTCCCCGTGGGCATCTGTAGGCTGTTGGTCAAGGTCCAGGGTTTCCAAGCAGCAGTTTTTATTTATCCAGAGTTTACAGATGTTTGTTCCTCCTGGTCCTGGGGATGGAGCCCTGGCCTCGCACGCTAGACAAGCACTCTACCATCGAGCTACAATCCCAGCCCTTTTTATTGTGGGACAGGGTCTTGTTGAGTTGCCCACCTGGCCTGGAACTTGCTGTCCTCCTGCCTCAGCCTGAGTTGCTGGGATTGCAGGTGTGACCACCACACTGGGCTTCACAGATTTTTTTTTTTTTTTTTTTTTTTTTCCCGATAAGAGCTTCTCTGCCATTTCCTTAACTAAATGAATCTCCTTTATTTTTGGTACCAGGGATTGAACCTGGGGCTCTTCACTTGAACACATCCCCAGCCGTGTGTGTGTGTGTGTGTGTGTGTGTGTGTGTGTGCCTGTGTGTGTTTACTTGTTTTAATTTAGAGACGGGGTCTTGCTGAACTCCAGATCTTCCTACCTCAATCTCCCGAGCTGCTGGGGTTGCAGGTGTGCGCCACGCACCCAGCTCCCTTTTGTGATTATCTATTTCATGTGGTTTTAAAGACGCTTGGTCAAGTCTTTGTAGGAGTCTCATATTCAAAATTTTAAAAATTGTTTCTTGAGATTTCATTTAATTGCTTCTCTATCTGCTGTATTTCAGTTAGACAAATAAAGACTTGACAGTGTTAAGTTCACATTTTTTGGCAAGAAATTCCATAGGGATGTAGGCTTCATTGCACAGCAGATCAGGGAGTCAACACCCAGACGTTCTGTCTCCCAGCCCCGGGCAGCTGCTGTCTTAGCAGCTCTCAGAGATCCTTCCCTGAATCAATCATTGACTGAGGCTTTTAGACTGTGATTTTCTAAATCTGTCCTTGTGTCAAATGTCCAAGTACAGTTTTCCCTACAAACGGCAATTCTTCTTCTTCTTCTTCTTCTTCTTCTTCTAATGAGCGCACCATACTGACGCCCACACTTCACTTTTATTTATTTATTTTTTATAATTTAGTTTGTTTGCTTTGGCACTGGGACTTGAACCCAGGGGTGCTCTACCGCTGAGTTACATCCCCAGCCCTTCCTATTTTTTTATTTTTTATTTTGAGACACATTCTCACTAAATCGCTCAGGGCCTCACTAAGTTGCTGAGGCTAGCCTGCAACTTGCGATCCTCCTGCCTCAGCCTCCCGAGTTGAGATTGGAGGCATGCGCTGCACCCAGCATACAATGCTTCTTCTTAAAAAGGCAGAGTAATTGCTGATTCTTTCCCTGAAACTGCCTGTTGCCAGAGTGAGAGACTGGAACAACAGTCATCCTACAGTGGCGATGTTCTCCTGTCTTTTCAATGTGGAAATCATGAGGACCACCCCAAGCAGGACCCTCGTCATCAGCGCCTGCTGGGGCAGCAAGTCTGCTCCCTCTGGGGTTTGCAGAGACTCCCAGGGGCAGGGAGGGAAGCTCAGTCACGGCTAAAGGGGCCTGGGGGCCCTGAGCAGAGGCCCTTAGCCTGCAGGCCGCAGCGTAGGAGGGGGCCTCCTGTGTGACAGGTCATGTCAGTGTTCCTGCCACCCCAGAGGAGGGAGGGACTGAGTGGGGACATGGCTGAGTGTGGCCCGCGTGGGACACACAGAACAGAGACTGTGCACGGCCAGGGAAGGGTCAGCAGTGGGTGGGAAGAAGACCCCTGTGGTTCTGAGCTCAGAGCCTATTGGACAGCCGAGGACTCTGGCTCCACCCACCAGGCTCAGGGCCTTCTGGGGACCGCAGGGCAGCAAAGGTCCGGTTGGCTTCACGACCTTAGAAGAGCAGCACCCAGGACTGGACTGCCAGGGCTCCCTGCAGCTCAGCGGCCGGGAGGACCGAGGTGCAGGGAAGGAGCCAAGCAAGCCCCCGGGAGCCTGGCGCCTGGCCACTGGCTTCTCATTCCTGTGCTGGCCGGCGCGGGGCACCGGCAGGGCAGCCCACCTCCTGGCCTGAGTGAGTCCAGCTGCGGGCAGAGTGGGCAGGAGGGCCGACAGGTGGGCTCCCCAGGGGCAGCTCCCCAGGGGCAGCACCCGTGTCCGCACCCCCCACATAGCAGGGCGGGGGCTCAGCATAGGTGGGGCAATCCGGGACAGGCTGGCCCGGGGCCCACCTGGCACCGCCCTCGCTCACCCTGAGCCGAGGCTGCCTCAGCCCCTGTCCCCAGAGCTTGTCTCCCCTGCCTGCCTCGGCGACTCCGGGACTCCTCTCCATTAACAGAGCTCGGCACTGCGGCCCTGGGACAGGAGAAACGGAGGCCCAGACACGGCCGGCCCCTCCGAGACCCTCCTGTCCTCGTCACAACCAGGGGACGCTCCAACGCTCCCGAGGGGTCTCCACCCGATTGTCTTCTCTCCCCTCATCACAGCTGCCCACGCAGTTAGCACAAGCCCGAGCTTCGCACCGTCCCTCAGCTGGCCTCTGCCGCTCACTGCCCAGCTGGACGGGCGCCCAGGGTGGGGGACACGGTGTTCTCTAAGGCTCTCCTGGACACAGAGGTCCTGGAGACCCTGGAGACCTAGGAGTGGGCTGTGGGCATCACCAGTGTGACCACCCCCAGCAGGGAAGAGTGTCCCCACGGCCTCCCTCCTTTGCCTCCTCCATGATTATGGCTTTTTATTTTTATTTTTGTGTGTGTGTGTGTGTGTTTTAAAATTTTATTGTCTAGTTTTGAAGCTAATTCTCAGCTCTATTATTTCCAGTAAAAGAAGAAAACAGAAGACAGAGATAGTTACAATAAGCAGATTATCTTCTCCCCTGTTAATTTTTTTTATTGTTTATTTTTATTTATTTATTTATTTTTATTGTAAACAAATGGGATACATGTTGTTTCTCTGTTTCTACATGGCGTAAAGGCATACCATTTGTGTAATCATAAATTTACATAGAGCAATGTTGTTTGATTCATTCTGTTATTTTTTCCCTTCCCCCCACCCCTCCCACCCCTCTTTACCCTCTATACAGTAGTTCCTTCCTCCATACTTGCCCCCCTCCCTAACCCTAACTCTAACCCTTCCCTCCCCCCCATTATGTGTCATCCTCCACTTATCAGCGATATCATTCGTCCTTTGGCTTTTTGAGATCGGCCTATCTCACTTAGCATGATATTCTCCAATTTCATCCATTTGCCTGCAAATGTCATAATTTTATCATTCTTTATGGCTGAGTAATATTCCATTGTATATATATATACCACAGTTTCTTTATCCACTCATCAATTGAAGGGCATCTAGGTTGGTTCCACAGTCTGGCTATTGTGAATTGAGCAGCTATGAACATTGATGTGGCTGTATCTCTGTAGTATGCAGATTTTAAGTCCTTTGGGTATAGGCCAAGGAGTGGGATAGCTGGGTCAAATGGTGGTTCCATTCCAAGTTTTCTAAGGAATCTCCACACTGCTTTCCAGAGTGGCTGCACTAATTTGCAGCCCCACCAGCAGTGTATGAGTGTACCTTTCTCCCCACATCCTCGCCAACACCTGTTGTTGCTCGTATTCTTGATAATCGCCATTCTAATTGGGGTGAGATGGAATCTTAGGGTGGTTTTGATTTGCATTTCTCTTATTACTAGAGATGTTGAACATTTTTCCATATGTTTGTTGATTGCTTGTAGATCTTCTTCTGTGAAGTGTCTATTCATTTCCTTAGCCCATTTGTTGACTGGATTATTTGAATTCTTGGAGTAGAGTTTTTTGAGTTCTTTATAGATTCTGGAGATTAGTGCTGTATCTGAAGTATGATTGGCAAAGATATTCTCCCACTCTGTAGGCTCTTTCTTCGCATTGCTGATAGTTTCCTTTGCTGAGAGAAAGCTTTTTAGTTTGAATCTATCCCAGTGGTTGATTCTAGCTTTTATTTCTTGTGCTATGGGAGTCCTGTTAAGGAAGTCTGGTCCTAGACCAACAAGGTGAAGATTTGGACCTACTTTTTCTTCTATAATCTGCAGGGTCTCTGGTCTGATTCCGAGGTCCTTAATCCATTTTGAGTTGAGTTTTGTGCAGGGTGAGAGATATGGGTTTAGTTTCATTCTGTTGCATATGGATTTCCAATTCTCCCAGCACCATTTGTTGAAGAGGCTATCTTTTCTCCATTGCATATTTTTGGCCCCTTTGTCTAGTATGAGAAAATTGTATTTATTTGGGTTTGTGTCCGTGTCCTCTATTCTGTACCATTGATCTACCTTTCTATTTTGGTACCAATACCATGCCGTTTTTGTTACTATTGCTTTGTAGTAGAGTTGAAGATCTGGTATTGCAATACCCCCTGTTTCACTCTTCCTGCTAAGGATTGCTTTAGCTATTCTGGGTTTCTTATTCTTCCAGATGAATTTCATAATTGCTTGCTCTATTTCTGTAAGGTACACAATTGGGATTTTAATTGGAATTGCATTGAATTTGTATAGCACTTTAGGTAGTATGGCCATTTTGACAATATTAATTCTTCCTATCCAAGAACATGGAAGATCTTTCCATCTTCTAAGGTGTTCTTTAATTTCTTTCTTTAGTGTTGTATAGTTCTCATTGTAGAGGTCTTTCACCTCTTTTGTGAGATTGATTCCCAAGTATTTTATTTTTTTCGAGGCTATTGTGAATGGGGTAGTTTTCCTAATTTCTCTTTCTGAAGATTCATCACTTATGTATAAAAATGCGTTGGATTTATGGGCATTGATCTTGTAACCTGCTACTTTACTGAAATCACTTATGAGTTCTAAGAGTTTTCTGGTGGAATTTCCAGGTTCCTCTAAATATATAATCATGTCATCAGCGAACAGGGATAGTTTGAGTTCTTCTTTTCCAATTCGTATCCCTTTAATTTCTTTGGTTTGTCTAATTGCTCTGGCCAGAGTCTCAAGAACGATGTTGAATAGAAGTGGTGAAAGAGGGCATCCCTGCCTTGTTCCAGTTTTTAGGGGGAATGCTTTCAGTTTTTCACCATTTAGAATGATATTAGCCATGGGCTTAGCATAAATGGCCTTTACAATGTTAAGGAATGTTCCCACTATCCCTATTTTTTCTAGTGTTTTGAGCATGAAGGGGTGCTGTATTTTATCAAATGCTTTTTCTGCATCTATTGAAATAATCATGTGATTCTTGACTTTAAGTCTATTAATATGGTGAATTACATTTATTGATTTCCTGATGTTGAACCAACCTTGCATCCCTGGGATGAAACCCACTTGATCATGGTGCACTATCTTTTTAATATGTTTTTGTATGCGATTTGCTAAAATTTTGTTGAGAATTTTTGCGTCGATGTTCATTAAGGATATTGGTCTGAAATTTTCTTTCCTTGATGAGTCTCTGTCTGGTTTAGGTATCAGTGTGATATTGGCGTCATAGAATGAGTTTGGGAGGGTTCCCTCCTCTTCTATTTTATGGAATACTTTGAGAAGTATTGGAATGAGCTCTTCCTTAAAGGTTTTGTAGAACTCGGCTGAGAACCCATCTGGTCCCGGACTTTTCTTTGTTGGTAGGCTTTTGATGACTTCTTCTATTTCAGTACTTGAAATTGGTCTATTTAAATTGTTTATGTCCTCCTCATTCAGTTTAGGCAATTCATATGTCTCTAGAAACCTGTTGATGTCTTCGAAATTTTCTATTTTGTTGGAGTATAGATTTTCAAAATAGTTTCTAATTATGTTTTGTATTTCAATCCTGTCTGTTGTGATATTTCCTTGTTCATTCCGAATTTTAGTGATTTGGGTTTTCTCTCGTCTTCTCTTTGTTAGTGTGGCTAAAGGTTTATCAATTTTGTTTATTTTTTCGAAGAACCAACTATTTATTTTGTCAATTTTTTGTATTGTTTCTTTTGTTTCAATTTCATTGATTTCAGCTCTGAGTTTAACTATTTCCTGTCTTCTACTACTTTTGGTGCTGTTCTGTTCTTCTTTTTCTAGGGCTTTGAGCTGTAGTGTTAGGTTGTTTATTTGTTGAGTTTTACTTCTTTTATTAAATGCGCTCCATGAAATAAATTTCCCTCTAAGTACTGCTTTCATAGTGTCCCAGAGATTTTGATATGATGTTTCTTTGTTCTCATTTACCTCTAAGAATTTTTTAATTTCCTTCCTAATATCTTCTGTTATCCATTCATCATATAATAGCATATTGTTTAATCTCCAGATGTTGGAATAGTTTCTGTGTTTTACTCTTTCATTTATTTCTAACTTCAATCCATTATGATCTGATAGAATACATGCTAGTGTCTCTATCTTCTTGTATTTGCTAACATTAGCTTTGTGGCATAATATATGGTCTATTTTAGAGAAGGATCCATGTGCTGCTGAGAAGAAAGTGTATTCACTCTTGGTTGGATGGTATATTCTATAAATGTCCATTAAGTCTAAATTATTGATTGTGTTATTGAGATCTATGGTTTCTTTGTTCAATTTTTGTCTGGAAGATCTGTCCAGTGGTGAGAGCGGCGTGTTAAAATCACCTAGTATTATTGTGTTGTGGTCTATTTGGTTTCTGAAATTGAGAAGGATTTGTTTGACATACATAGATGAGCCACTGTTTGGGGCATAGATGTTTATGATTGTTATATCTTGCTGATTTATGCTTCCCTTAAGCAGTATGAAATGACCTTCTTTATCCCTTCTGACTAACTTTGGCTTGAAGTCCACATTATCGGAAATGAGGATGGATACTCCAGCTTTTTTGCTGAGTCCATGTGCATGGTATGTTTTTCCCCATCCTTTCACCTTTAGTCTATGGGTATCTCTTTCTATGAGGTGAGTCTCTTGCAGGCAACATATTGTTGGATCTTTCTTTTTAATCCAGTCTGCCAGTCTATGTCTTTTGATTGATGAATTCAGGCCATTAACATTCAGGGTTATTATAGAGAAATGATTTGGTTTCCCGGTCATTTGGTTCATTTTTAAAATTTTGTTTATTTATTTGTTTGACACAACTTGTTTCCTCCTTTATTTGACAATTCCTTTAGGATAATTCCTCCCTTTGCTGATTTGCTTCTTTGTTTTTCATCTCTTCCTCATGGAATATTTTGCTGAGAATGTTCTGTAATGCTGGCTTTCTTTTTGTAAATTCTTTTAGCTTTTGTTTATCATGGAAGGATTTTATTTCATCGTCAAATTTGAAGGTAAGTTTTGCTGGGTATAAGATTCTTGGTTGGCATCCATTTTCTTTCAGGGCTTGAAAAATGTTGTTCCAGGCCCTTCTAGCTTTTAGGGTCTGGACTGAAAAATCTGCTGATATGCATATTGGTTTCCCCCTGAATGTAATTTGGTTCTTTTCTCTCACAGCCTTTAAAATTCTGTCTTTATTTTGTATGTTAGGTATTTTCATTAAAATGTGCCTTGGTGTGGGTCTGTTGTAATTTTGTGTATTTGGAGTCCTATAAGCCTCTTGAACTTGATTTTCCATTTCATTCTTCAGATTTGGGAAATGTTCTGATATTATTTCATTGAATAAATTGTTCATTCCTTTGGCTTGTTTCTCTAGGCCTTCCTCAATCCCAATAATTCTTAAATTTGGCCTTTTCATGATATCCCATAGTTCTTGTAGATTCTGTTCATGATTTCTTACCATCTTCTCTGTTTGTTCAACTTTGTTTTCAAGGTTAAATATTTTGTCTTCAATGTCTGAGGTTCTGTCTTCCAGGTGTTCAATCCTATTGGATATGCTTTCTATGGAGTTCTTAATTTGGTTTATTGTTTCCTTCATGTCAAGGATTTCTGTTTTTTTTTTTCAATATCTCTAACTCTTTATTGAAATGATCTTTTGCTTCCTGTATTTGCTCTTTTAACTGTCGATTGGTGCGATCATTGAATGCTTGCATTTGCTCTTTCATCTCATCGTTTGCTTCTCTGATCATTTTAATTATGTACATTCTGAACTCCTTTTCTGTCATTTCTTCTGCCATGCTGTCATTGGGTTTTATTGATGTAACATCTAGATTTGTTTGCAGCATTTTCTTTCCTTGTTTTCTCATATTGTTCAGGTATCAGTGGACCGCTGAGATATTGCAGATTTCCTCTGTTGATTTACAATGTCCCTGAAGATTTCTATATATATCCCCTCTTAGCCTTCAGTAGGCTGAAGTCATGGAGGAAGTTGATAATGCGGTGCTCCACAAGGAAGCTGCCTCTCTAGGAGTGGTGGCCTTCAGGTGGGGTATATTCCCTGCTAGTGGGCAGAGGTGCCTCCACTTGTTGACCAATGGTCATCCAAAGGGGACCTAGGCTGTGGGCTGAGGCAAGGCCTGTTTGGGCCTGTGTCTCTGGTTTTACCGTCCTTGTGGGGGAACCTCACCAGGCAGGGAAGACTCACCCAGTGGGGAGGTCTCGCTGGTCAGTTTCCTCCTAGAGGTTCCCCTCAATTTACAGCTGCTGCCTGGGCTGGGCTGCCTTCCTCTGCAAAGTTTCCAGGGGCCCGGCCCTACCTCCTGGGCCTGGGAGCCTCACCCTTCGCAGATGAATCTCCTTAGGCTGCCCCTCCTCAGAGAATTTGCCCGCAGGCCTGGAACCTTCGCTCCGCCCTAAGCCTGTCTCTGTGCGGCTCTTCCACCCAGAAGCCTCCTAGATCCTGGGACCCTGCTCTGCACCTAATCGCCTGGCTGTGTGGCCCCTCCTCTGAGCAGCCACCTGGGGCACCGTACAATCGCTCTGAGTCCCAGAGACCCGCCACACGCCTCTTCCAGCCGCCCAGTATTCCGGTGCAGTCACTAGGAGTCCAAGAAACTCACTTCGTGCCTCCTCCTCCCACCAACCACCCGTAGCCCGGGGCAATCAATCACTCCGAGTCGAAGTGACCCTCCCCGTTCCTCCTCCTTCTCCAGATAACCCCCCGGGTGTTCAGGAGCAGTCCCTCTGAGTGGCTCTGAATCCACGTGACCCGCTGCATGGGTCCTCTGGGCAACCGCCCGGAGCTCAGGTGCGGCCACTCAAGACCAAGCGTCCCACCACGCTTCTCCTCCAGGCAGCCCCCCTGTGTTCAGGAGCTGTCACTTTAAGACCAAACAACTCACCACTCGCCTTCTCCTCTGAGCAGCCGCCTGGAGCGCTAATGCAGTCACTGCGAGTCCAAAGGACCCGCCGCGCTCCTCCTCCTCCTTCTCCTACTCCTCCGGGCAGGCCCCGGGGTTCAGAAGTGGTCAGAGTCCAAACAGCTCGCCACGCAGCCCCTTCTCTGGCAACCGCCTGTAGCTCTGGTGCAGTCACCCGAATCCAAGCGGCCACTCCTCTTCCTCCTCGTCCTCAGGGCAGGCCCCGGGGTTCAGAAGCGTCGTTCTGATTCCAGACAGCTCGCCGCGCAGCTTCTCCTCTGGCAACCGCCTGTAGCTCTGGTGCAGTCTCTCCGGATCCAAGTGGCCACGCTCCTCTCCTCCTCCTCAGGGCAGGCCCCGGTGTCCTGAGGCCACACAGCTCTCCTAGCCACTCTTCCCCTGGGCAGCCGCCGGAGCCCCAGTGGCTGCTCCGAGTCCCAGCGCTGTGCCAAGCGGCCTCCTTGACGGCGCTCCCAGCTGTCCGAGTTCACTGCTCCAGCGGGGGGAGGGGCGTCTCGCCGGCAGTTCTACTTCACAAAGTTTCCTGCGTTCCGGGACCCCCGTCCCATCCGGGATGCCCCCCCAGGGGGTGAGAGTCACCCGGCTGCTTTGAGTTGGTCCCAAGCGTCTCAATATCTCCTCTTTTGAATCCTGAGTCCTGGAGCAACATGAAATGCAGCCACCCTCTAGGCCGCCATCTTGAAACCCTGATTATGGCTTTTTAATATATTTTTTTAGTTGTAGATGGACATAATACCTTTATTTTATTATTTCTTTTTATGTGGTGCTGAGGATCAAGCGCGGTGCCTCACACATGATGGCAAGCATTACATTTAAAAAGAATTTTTTTTATTCTTAGTAAGTTCACATCAATTTCATTTGGGAACAGAAAAAATGTGAAATTTTCACAATAACCTCAGTAAAATAATATGCGGTACTGAAATTTTTTTCATTATCTTTTTTTTTGACAGTGACAAATATTTTTTTTTAAAAATTTCATACACGTATATAGAGTAATAATGTCTGTCTCAATCTATGGTCCTTCCCATCCCCACCACTCCACCCCTCCCCTCGCTCCCCTCTGCATAATCCAAAGTTCCTTCATTCTTCCCTACCCACCCACCACTCTTTGTCAGCTTCTGGTTATCATAGAAAACATTCAGCCTTTGGGTTTTTGGAATTGACTTATTTCACTTAGCATGATCGTCTCTAGTTCCGTTTACCTGCAAATGCCATAATTTCATTCTTCTTTATGGCTGAGTAATATTCCATTGTGTATATGTACCACATTTTCTTTGTCCATTCATCTGTTGAAGGGCATCTAGGTTGGTTCCATAGTTTAGCTATTGTGAATTGAGCTTCTGTAAACCTTGATGTGGCTGCGTCACTGTAATATGCTGGATTTAAGTCCTTTCAATATAAATGGAGGAGTGGGATAACTGAGTCAAAGGGCAGTTCTATTCCAAGTTTTCTGAGGAATCTCCACACTGCTTTCCATGGTGGTTGCACCAATCTGCAGTCCACCAGCAATGTATGAGTGTACCTTTTCCCCCATATCCTTGCCAGTGCTTAATGTTGTTACCATTCTGACTGGAGTGAGATGAAATCTTAGAGCTGTTCCGATTTGCATTTCTCTAAATGCAAGAACAGATGAACATTTTTTCCTATGTTTGTTGATTGATGTGTTTCTTCTTTGTGAAGTGTCTGTTCAGTTCCTTAGCCTGTTTTCTGATATTTGGTGTTTTGGTGTTAAGTTTTTTGAGTTCTTTATATGTCCTGGAGATTAATGCTCTATATGAGGTATGAGTGGTAAAGATTTTTTTCTCTTCTGTAGGCTCTCTCTTCACATTATTGTTTCCTTTGCTGAGAAGAAACTCTTTAGTATGAATCCATCCAAATTATTGATCCTTAATTTTACTTTTTGTGCCTTAGGAGTCTTGTGAAGGAAGTCAGGTAGTAAGCTGACATGATGAAGATTTGGGCCTACTTTTTCTTCTAGTAGACACAGGGTCTCTGTTCTAGTGCCTAAGTCTTCAATCTGCTTTGAGCTGATTTTTGTGCAGGGTGAGAGAAAGAGATTTAATTTCATTTTATTGCATATGGATTTCCAGTTTTGCCAGCACCATTTTGTTGAATAGGCTATCTCTTCTGCAATGTATATTTTTGGAACCTTTGTCTAATATGAGATATCTGTATTTATGTGGGTTTGTCTCTGTGTTTTCTATTTTGTACTATTGGTCTACATGTCTGTTTTGGTGCCAATACTATGCCATTTTTGTTACTATTGCTCTGTAGTATAGTTTGAGGCCTGGTATTGTGATACCTCCTGCTTCACTATTCTTGCTAAGGATTGCCTTGGCTATTTTGGGTCTCTTATTTTTCCAAATGAATTTCATGATTGATTTTTCTATTTCTATGAAGAATGTCATTGGGATTTTTATAAGAATTGCTTTTAATTTGTATAACACTTTTGGTAATATGTTCATTTTAACAATATTAATTCTGCCTATGAGCATAGGAGATCTTTCCATCTTCTAATGTCTTCTTCAATTTCTTTCTTTAGTGTTCTGTAGTTTTCATTGTAGAAGTCTTTCACCTTTTTTGTTAGGTTGATTTCTAAGTATTCTATTTTTGTTGAGGCTATTGTGAATGAGATAGTTTTCCTAATTTCTCTTGCAGTGGATTCATCACTTATGTATAGAAATGCATTTGATTTATGGATATTAATTTTATATCCTGCTACTTTGCTAAATTAATTTATGAGTTCTAGAAGTCCTATGGTGGAAATTTTTTGAATCTTCTAAATATAGAATCATGTTGTCAGTAAATAGTGATAGATAGTTCAAGTTCAAGTTCTTCTTTTCCCATTGGTACCCATTTAATTTCTTTCATCTGTATGATTGGTCTGGCTAGAGTTTCAAGGATGATGTTAAATAGAAGTGGCGGAAGAGGGCATCCCTGCCTTGTTCCAGTTTTTAGGGGGAATGCTTTCAATTTTTCACCATTTAGAATGATGTTGGCCATGGGTTTAGCATAGGTAGCTTTTACAACATCAAGGTATGTTCCTACTATCCCTGGTTTTTCTAGGGTTTTGAACATGAAGAGGCACTGTATTTTGTCAAATGCTTTGAGAACCGAGTGAGCACAGGATACAGCAATCAATCACAGGAAATAGGTGGGAAGAATGATCCTGTTCCTCATCCTGCCCCCGAGGTGCCCTCGGGACCTGGACCTTCCCAGGCAGTCTCCTGCCGGCTTGTGGGTTCAGGGTTCATTGGATAGCTTCTCTATGTCTCAAAAATTTTGCTCAGCATCCACTAAACAGCTGATCGATATGCCATTTCATGGATGTATTATGATTTCTATTGGAATCCCTGTCAATGGTCACTATAGGCCCCAAGGAGTGATCTTAAACACACGTGTATCATCCTTAGAGAAAAGGATGACTGGAGAGCACCATGTCCTGAATGCCCCCTCTCTGTTCCCCAAGTTAATGGAGCAACGAGAACCAGCCTGGGCTGGAAAGTCCAGACACGCCCTGTTTTGAAGGACGCTGGCTTCTGTCATGCACATGAGGACCAGGGCAAGCTAATGTTAACTGTATGAATACTTGCCCCTTGTCCAGCCAGCTGCCACCAGCCGAAATGCTGTTAGGCACAGAGACACTGCTTGGCCTGTGAGGGACCCGGGTGCTGTCTGTGGGACTGTCTCCCCTGGACGTTCCCCATAGGCATTTGTCAGTGGATCCTTAGGCCTTGTGGGCCATCTCCGCAGCTTTCTTTGGCCTCTCGGCGACCTGTCCGGCCCTGGCACAATGGACTTTGGTCCTGACAATGGGTCTTTCCCCGTGGGCCCAGTGACGATGGTGGCTCACGCTCATGCAGTTGAGCTCTGAAGGCCCACTGACCTTACACATCTCTGTGCCAGCCAGAACCTTCTGTGAGTACCTGTTCTGCCCACTCCATCCACACAGCTGGGACTCTGATCTCTGGGAGGCAGGAGGTGAATCTGACACGGCCCTACATTTTCCATCTAAAGCTCTTGGTAGCGTGGGCACCTCTGATCCTTGAACCACGTTTAGAACAGCGAGTGTCTGCCACCCCCAGGAACCTGTGACCCTGGTCATGCCATATCAATCTTATTCATATGGTACAATCAAGGAGACGTCTCAGATGAACCGAAAGATAACGTAAAACATCCAGGGTCCCTCCTGACTTCTGGGAGAACCAAATGTGCACTTCCTAGTCGTTTTCTCCACGCATGTTCAATTGTGTCTGGAGAATGACATGTTCACAACTGGCTTTCTTTTTCACTTGGCGGGATGCCACTTTTTGCCTTGCAGACACTCCTCCAGCTTTGGGAGTGGTCTCAAACACAGCGAAATGCAGCACACACAGTACCCACGGACCATGGGTGGACAAGGCCTGTGTGAGCTGGGCGATCACCGGCGCACAGGGGCTGGTGGAGAAGGTGGCGTGAGTCCAGGGGGAGCTCCTCCACGTGCAGCGGTGACAGAAGGCTGCACCGGGCAGACCCCACAGCCTCTGCTCCAAGGGCACCAGCAGCCACAGCCTAGGAGCTAACAGAGCTGAAGGAACAGTGACACCAGTCAGTTCATTCCAGAAGACGAAGAAAGGACAAGGGAGCCAAAGACTGTTGAGGAAAAGAAACGTGGTCTGTCCTGACCACGGAAGGAGACTCGGCCTTGAGAGGGAAGGAGCGCGTGCCTCTGCTGCCCGACCACGTGCTGTGGCCGACATCGCCAGTTAAGAGGGCAGATCTCGGGGGAAGTGCTGTCCCCACCCTGAACAGTTTAGATGGCGCTGATGACAGTGAGCCGATGGACGATTCTGAGTTTTCACAGGTGGTCCTCGGTCCGCGAGACGTTAGCACAGGGGAGGCTGGACGCCACGCTGTCTCTGCGGCTGCTCCGCGTGTCTTAAATTACTCCCAACAAAGGAGCAGGATGGGAGAAGATACTCGTGTCGAGGTAATGAAAGCTGGGTGGCTCCCATAACTCAGAGCTCAGGACAGAATCTCGTCACGGAGGGCAAAGGTCCATTAACCCAGAGAGCGAAACCATCCTAACTGCGGGTGTTGAGAGGTGAGACTTTAAGAGGGAGCTGAGCCTCAAGGGTGGACCCCTTATAAGAGACTTGAGGTCCTTCCGCCTCCCACCTTGTGGGACAGAGCCCTCCAGTCCTACCATGGCATTGTCTTTCCATGGCCGGTTGTCCAGCCCCTCCATCACCACCTGCCTGTGACAGGGACACCAAGCACAGGGACAATTTGCCAAAGCACAGGGAACCGCCTGTATTAGCTCTTTGCAGGTCAGCTCAGAAGTCAGGAGTCGCCACCTGTGTTAAGGTGTTTGATTCCAGCACTGGAGAAGGAGCAGAGGTGCTGGAAAAGCCCCTGTCTTCCGAGTGCCACCAAGCATTGCCTGGCTCCTGAGGTGGCCTTTGAGGATCTTCAGAAATGCTGAGCGCTGCGTATCTCCATCCATCCAGCCCAGTGCAGATGATTGGAAGAAATTAGCGTTTTAGAGCTTTATGGTCAAATACGAATGTTTATGCAACTTTATTCACAATTGCCCTAAATTGGAAGCAACTACATGTCCCCCAGCAGAGTGAGAAAATAAATCGGGGTACTGTCATAGAACGTGCAGCAGTGAACTACACACCTGTGCAGCGAAATGGCTAGACCGCACAGACCTGGCGTGAGGTGGAGGAAGTCAGGTGTGAAAGGACAAAATATACAGTCCTGTTTACGTGCAGGGCAAAGCCAAGCGGTAGTCATGAGGATCATAGAAGTTACAGGAAGAATGACCATTGGGGTGTATTGCCCGAAGGGACGCCAAGGTGTACTGGGGTCAGGGGACTGCCCAACGTCTGGTTTTACGAGTTGTACAGTCCTAAAAATTAATCCTCGCCCACATGCTCAAGATTTGTACACTCTGCTGGACACAAATTATATTTTGATTTAAAAAATTTAAGATCACTATGGTATTTAGATTCAATTAGATACGGTTATAAGACTAATGTGAGTTTTATTTTCAAGTGTCAATGTTTACAATATCCTAAAATTATATCCTGAGCTGCAATTTACACGGTTTTTTTTTTTAAAGTTAAACATTGACATAAAAACTGTGAGACCACACACAGATTTCAAAAAATTTTCAGCAAGGTCTTTAACAAAAAATGTGCAGGTCTGAGCTGTCCTTGGACTGCTTTTCTGCATTTGGCTTGCCCAGCTGCACCAAGTCCTCTGGAGTGGAAAGGGATTTGGTGAAAACAGCTGTCCAAGGTCTGGGAAGGGCGGTACCCAGGAGAGGGCTGGTTGCTGCCACTAGGGGGCGAACCAGCACAGTGAAAGGAAGTTATGCCCAGTTCTACCTCAGGGCCCAGGGTCTGCCAAGCCCCAGGAACCTCCTGCAACAGGAGATCAAGGCCTGGCTTCCTCTCTCCAGGGCCACTCTCCTCCTCCAGGTGCCCCTGGGGTCTGCGACCCACAGACACAGTGGTCCCCTGCAGCTCCTGTGACGCCAAGGGTCCCACAGTCCTAGGCAGTCTCTGGGGCCACTGCCTGACAGGTGATCCACATGCTGGCCACACCCTGCCCTGGAGCTGCCTGACCCAGGATGCAGGTGGGATCTGGAGCCTCTGGGGGAAACTGGGCAGCACATGGGCATGCAGGAGACTGGAACAATCCAGACCTCGTCCCTTGTTCCCCTAGGTCAGGGATCTGAGGAACAATTTTGTGAACAGGGTGCACCTGGGATGTGTCACCAGGACAGCATCCAGAAGAAGGACCCAGAGGAATGACAGCATGAATTTGCAGGACGAGGCCACTAGCCATGGAGGAGTGGTGGGTAACCCTGTTCTTTCCAAGGGGATCTTACAAATTCCCATCTTACAGCTGAGAAAGCAGCTCAGCAGGCCCAGCCAAGAGTGATGTGAATTTTATTTTAAAATGTCAATGTTTACAGTGTCCTAAAAAATCACATCCTTAGCCACAATTTAAACTGTGTGTTTTAAAATCCATGGGTGACACAGCTTCTGCTCTGCCGTGGCCCTGGCCCTGATCCAGTTGACCCCAGGTCTGGATCCCCTTCCTCCCAGTGCAAAGGGAGAGGAACTGGCAGCTGGGCCCCCTTCCTATCCTCCCCACCCCTGCCCAGTGGGGCCCTCCTCCATGCCTTGCAGCCTAGGCTCAGCCACCACCTGCTCTGCACCAAGGAAGGGACAGAAGAGTCCTCAGCAGGCCTCCTCTGCGGGCTGGGGACGCATCCCAGGCCTCACGCCCCAGCGCAGGTGTTCTAGTGCCGAGCCACGCCCCAGCCCAAGGGTCCCATTTCTAAGTGAAATCCTAGGCGGTTTTATTTCAGTGAAGTTGTAGGAGTCCATTAGAGAGATTTATTTAAAATTACTTCCTAGTTTCAAAAGTACTTCATTGTGGAAAAATGCCCAGACTAAATAAAATAGTAAGATAAAGGACTTTAAATTGCTCACTCACTGAAGAAATGAGTGTCTCAAACACACCACCATGTCTGTTCAAAACACTGCTTTGTTTCCACAGATTTGAACAGAGAGGACCGCCCCCCGTACATTTAATTTAATTTAATTTATTTATCTATTTGGTACCAGGGATAGAATCCAGGGGCCTTTAACCACTGAGCCACATCCCCAGCCCTTTTTCATATTTTATTAGAGACAGGGTCTTGCAGAGCTGCTTAGGGCCTCACTAGGTTTCTGAGGCTGGCTTTAAACTCTCAGTCCTCCTGCCTCAGCCTCCCCTCCTGCCTCAGCCTCCGCCGAGCCACTGGAATTAGGCATGCACCACCATGCCCTGCTCCTGTGCCTTCCTGCTCAGCCCCCTCAGCCCGCCGGGCCCTCGGCCCCTCTCCAGTGCTTTCCAGGATAACACGTTCGTGCAGAGCAGTCCTGCTGTTGATATTGGTCCACAAATAATTTACTTTCTTTTACTTAATTATGTGTCATGGGCATTTTTCCAATTCAGGAAGACACATCTGCCTTACTTTTTGAATGGCCGCATTGTGTTATGCATTGTAATTTTATAATTGTCTTGTTCCCTTTTATTGGATATTTTGGGAGTTTCCAGTCTCCCTTACAATGAGGATCCTTGTACCTATGATAACAAATGTTTGTCTTTGTCTTTTCCTTTTCAGAACTGGAGATTGAACCCTGGGCCTCCATACATGCTAGGCCACTGCTCCGCCACTCAACTGCATTCCCAGCTCTGTCCTATTATTTCTTTCCTTTCTTTCTTTCTTTCTTTTTTTTTTTTTTTTTGGTGGGGGGTTTGAATGAGTGTTTACTGGAGATTAAACACAGGACACTTTTACCACTGAGTTACAGCCCAGCCCTTTTATTTTTTATTTTGAGACAGAGTCTTGCTAAGTTGCTCAGGACCACACTAAGCTCCTTAGACTGGCCTTGAACTTGCGATCCTTCTGCCTGACCTCTGGAGTTTCAGGTGTGCATCACCATGATTGGCCTGTTTTATTATTTCTGATAACATACATTCCCTAGAAGTAAAATCATGACTTCAAAGACCCTGTTCAAGGTGAGACAAGACTCTCAATCTCTCTACTAAGACAAGACATTTAGCCAAGGGGCGAACTGTCTTCCGTTTGCCTGAGAAATCTCCCTGTGTGTGCTCATTAGGAATACGGAAGCGTGGTTACTCCACCATCCGGGCCACACGTGCTCACGAAAGACAACCCAGCCGAAGTCCAGGCTTACTTAACGTCATTCTCAAAAGTCACACACCAAATTCTAGACCCTTAGAAACATTGTCAGGCTCTTCTGTTTAAATAGCAGATTCGCTGTCTTTAAAAAAAAAAAATGAGCAAGTTGGAAAGTAATGAATTTTCACAGGAGTCTAGTTTTGCATAAGAAACTGAGACTTATGCTCTTATAAATGGTCACAATTCAATTATCAGATCTATATTAGCAAAATAGCATCGAACAGAATTCCTTCAAGTCTTAGGATTCAGAAAGACATTGCCCGCTCCATGTTTTCAGGGGAAGGAGGCATCTTTAGTGCCGTCTTAGATTCCTTTTCTTAATTATGTACATTTTCATTTTAAGGCCAATACCTGGAAATTCAATACCTTAGAAGCAAAATAAAGGACCCAAGGGGCTCAATTTTACTGGGGAAAAAAAAAAAAAAGAAATAAATTGAGGTTCTTAATTAATAACAGCTAGAGTGCATTTAATTTTTATCACAAAGAGTAGAAGCACTTTTTAATGAATGAGGGTCCCCCTGACCATGGTTTCCTCTTCCCTGCTTCCCTTCCTCATGGTCACCCATGGTCTGAAAACATCAAGTGGCAAATTCCAGAAATAGGCAATTCCTAAGATGGGAATAACTTTCAGTGCAGTATGTTATTGTAATTGCTCTATTATGTCCCTGGTGATTGTCGCCATCCTCCTGCTGCGCCTGATTCATCAAGGACACTTTATCATGGGTACGTGTGTATTGAGGAAAGGAGGAAAGTAAAACATCCCAGGGGGACGTGGACCAGGGGACGCCGACCAGAGCCCAAGGACAAGAGGGATCACAGTTCTGCCAATTCACTCTTCTACCACAGGGGGTCAATTTTCTTATAACTTTGACAAAATAGAGACAATTTTTTTTTTTTGACAATATGATGAGACAAAATTAACAGTCTTCATGGGGTTTTAAAACAGCTTTGCTGAGGTATGATTGACTTTCAATAAGCCACTGAGCCACAACCCCAGCCACTGAGCCACAACCCCAGCCCGTGAAGTACACAGTTCAGTCACTTTCTATGTGTGCGTATCTGTGCATCTATCACAGTGAAGATTGACATCGCTCCCACCGTGATTCCAGGGGAAAGGAAGTGTCCTTAGTACGGGTGACCCTGTGTCACCACCAGTTTCACTGTGCTCCTCCCATCCCTAGTGCCACCTAATCTGATTTATTTTCTTTCTTTTTCTTTTCTTTTTTTTTAAGTTGTTGGTGGACCTCTATTTCGTTTGTTTATGGGTGGTGCTGAGGATGGAGCCCAGTGCCTCACACATGCTAGGCAAGTGCTGGGCCACTGAGCCACAACCCCAGCCCGAAACCTGATTTCTTAATAGACTAATTAGCATATTTAGAGTGAGGCTGCTGGCCTCCAGCTCTCTTGAGATGCTTTGGGAGAATAGTTTTGTACAACACTGCAGAAGGGATTTGGCAATGTGGGCCAAGCAGGCAAATGCACACACCTGTAAGCTGACCATTGCCCTTCTACAAGTTATTTCATCCATACTCTACCATCCGTGCAAAATGACGCAGGTACCAGGCCAGTCACTTCAATTGTAGCAGCAAAATACTGGAAACTCCCCAGTTACCCACCAGACACCAGGGACATGGATGGAAGTGCACCTGGACAAGGGAGGAAGGTACCGCCTTAAAGAAGAATGAGGAACCTCTGTTCTGAGCAGGGATTGTTCCAAGATACCAGGGGAGGAGGAAGGCCAGGCTCAGAGCAGGGTGTCCTGCCTCTGCTCTCTGTAGGGGCATTCCCAAGAGACGTGACCCTGGTCTCTTGTGTCCTACCTACCCCAGCCAGGAAGAAGGAGGGGTTCAGCCAACAGGCCCTGGGGCGAGGCTGTGATCAGGGCCTTTCTCTCTGCCTTGATTTGTTAAATGCATTCTGCACGTCTTTTCATGGATGCACCACTGCCCCGGTGCGATGGGCGTGCCTGTCCTGTGATGCTGCTCATGTGGGCGCCCCAGGCTCCTGACAAAGGCCACATTCTTCACATTGGTTTTTTCAGGAGTGACAGTGATATTTTGACCTTCCTCTGCTTGCTACCCTCAGTTTGTGCCCTGCTGGCTGACTTGCTCCCCTCCCAATAAACGACGAGGTGTGTACCCACCTTCTGTGCTAGGCCGCACTCCCAAGCATGGAGCTGGTGTCTGTACTTCACAGGGGTTATGTGGTCCGCACGGGTTCCTGACCTCCCCGAGTGACAGGGCTGACCACCCAGACCAAGAGACTAAACCAAAACCCCTTAGAATGAACAATGCCACCTGGTAAGGTTATGATTATAAGACACGCAAAACCCACTGTGCTTTTATTTTATGTCCAGGAGTTAGTGAGATAATTATTATGGGGGAAGGTCCGATCTACATTATTGACTGAAATTCTGAAAAACCTAGTAAGTTTATAATTCTTCAAGACCTACATGGTAACAACTCAATAGAAGATGTCAAGACTAAAACTCAAGAGACCAGAGGATTCACATAGAGGTAGAAGGGGCTGCCTGGAGGTGCACAGGGTCCAGGACTGACATTTGATCTTTAAGCTAAGGCTATCATTTGACTTTCTAAACTGTGTTCATGTGTTACTCTAGTAAAAAAATAAAGTCAAACTTTTAAAAACTCACAAGAAAGAATAAATTTATGAAAAGTGATGAGATAATTTTTGAAACATTGAAATTAATTTTTGAAAATAACCAAATGCCCTCCAGAAATTTCGTGCTAAATTACATTCTCACCAGTGGTAGATGCATATGTTAATTTTCAACACCGCTTTTGCATACCCTTGGAAGCCAGGGTCCCCGTAAGGGTGGGGCACCTGAGAGATGAAATCTAAGTGCAGACTCCACTTGGTCCTGAGAATAAGGGTCTCCTTCAGTTTGCACCCTGGTGCCTCACTAACTCCCTCTGGTCCTGGCCCTGACCACATCCCTGCATGAATTGCAGAGGTTGATCCTACCTGCAAAAGATGTGAAAGAAAAGGGATGGGAATACCTATCCCATTTCCACACACCTACCTGTGTAGATGTCAGACAGACCTTGGAGGACTTGAACCATCATAAACAAGATCACATGGCGAATCCACTTGAAGCTGCTGTCCTGGATGTAGTGCCTTTGCTAAAACCCTGGATTTGCAGCTAAAATGGCCTACCTAATGTCTTTGTTTTTTGTTTTTTCCCATGTTAAATTTCAAAGTCCACAAGAAACAGTTTGCTTTTACCTGGCAGGGCCAACAGTATACCTTCCCCATGTTGCTTCATGACTATGTAAATTCTCCTGCTTCTGCTAATAGTCCACAGAGATTTCTTTTTTTACTTTTAGTAAACTTGTTTGTACCTTGTATTTTTTTAAAAAGCTAATAAAAAATATTTAAATTCCATATGAGTCACTGGGGATTGCTTAATTGCAGATACTGATCCAGTGAGTCTGAGGCAGATTTTCTGCATTTCTAAAAATCTCCCTGGTGCATTCAGAACATTCACATGGTTGTGCAAACTGCAACCTTCATCTGGCTCCAGAAATTTTTTCTTCTGAAAAACTACACATTAATCAACAGCTCCCCATTCCCTGCCCCCTGCAGCTCCCACAGACACCATTCTGATTTCCATCTCTGTGCACAGACCTTTATCATCCTCACATTCTGTAAAACATCACACAGGCCCACTATTTTGGGACGGCAGGCTTATTGGCTCTCACGAACAGGACAGAGCACCACTGTAGCTGCCTTAATGAAACCCGTCAACTCAGGAGAGCCCCCCTGACCCCAGTGAGGGGCCGGGGATTTCTGTGCTTCTGAAGGGTCATTTGCTTGGAGAATTTTTCAAGATCCCCTCCGAGTGAGAGGCGACGTTAGTGTGCTTGGTGACCCACCTGGAGTCCCCCATGAGGAGTGGTTTCGAGAGGAGACCAGGCGACATCTGCACAGATGCCCGCCGTTCTACACATCAGGCAGCTTTGCCATCCGGAGCCTGCGAGCCAGCAGCCCCCATGGTACTGACATTGTTCCTACCGAGTCAGACCACCAACCCTGGGGGCAGTTCCATGCCGCCTTCTGAAGATGCTGATCTTCCTTCTGAGAAACTGCCTCTGACTTTCCACTGGGACATTGTGGGGACCAAATACCCAAGGATGGGATGTCGCGGGCCATCCCCCACCTGGGTTCACATCACAGCCAAGTGTGGGTGCACCAGCAGAGCCATGGGTCTGGGGCATACAGCAGTGATCTGCCACGATGTGGAGACAGCGTGTGAGGGGACAGGCAGGTTCTAGAGGCACATGAGCTCCTCCACATCGCCTCCCTCCCTTGGCCCAGGCCGCAGCCTCCTGGAGTTTTCTACCACCCAGAGACTGAGGAAGAAAATTTCGAGCCTGGTCAACAGAGGGGCCTGCAGAGTTTGTAGTCCCACCCAAAAGGGAGGCTGCAGCACTGCAGGCCCACCAGGGGAGACCCCCGGCTGCACCGCTTGCAGACTCAGGGACCCTTACCCACCATAGGTGTTCCATGCAGCACAGCCTCTGACCAAGACCTCATTCTGTGGCAAGGAAATGCATCAGTGGGCTCGTGACCTTGGCCATGGTACCCGTTGGTCTTACCACCTACCCTGTCACCCTGAAGTGAGTGACCTCATTGGAAGTCTGAGTGACTACAAAGATTTTTATTAAGGTGCAGTCAACAGACAACACCAAGAAGGTTAGGACTGTGTTATAGGATTCCACGTATGCTTTGAATCAGAGACCATGGTTTGGTGGTCAAAACACACAGGCCCAAGAGTCAAGGGTGGAGGTGAGATGGGTCCACTCACTTACGCCCAGTAACCCGCTGGCAGAATTCTTACTTCCCGTCCAGCAGCTTGGAGCTGTGCTGACTTGATGGCTTAGTCTCCAAGGAGAGCATACTTCAGCCAGGGCACACGACAATGGATGATATCCCCACCTGGCCATCTGGGGATTGTGATGTCACTGGGCAAGGAGGGGTAAGGGAGAAGGCCTAAAACAAGATAGCTTCACTGGTGGATTTTGATTCTGAATGTCGTGAAAGTGGTCAAAGTCAAATGGAGTTGTCAATCCTAACAAAATAAACGAAACCGAGAGTTTATGCAGGAAGTGTTCTTACACACGACTGTCTGGTAGCAACTGTGGCAAGACTGCCAGGCCACACCCTTACATAGAGGCCACTGGAACCTTAGAGAAGCACTTCCATGAGAACGTCGGCTGAAGATTATTAGTTCAACATTTAGTGGCCCTTCTTCCATTTTTGCCTTTAAAATCACCCCCCTCTGTCTCTGAATACGCCCTGTCCTGTGGCAAAGCTCAGCTGCTCCCGTTGCAATGCTACTTCCCAATAAAGCTTGACTTTGCTTCAGCGTCAGCCTCCTTGTGTTCTGTTCAGTCGACAGGTTTTGGCAAGCCAGTCGGGAGACGTTGCTCAGGAGAGTTGGCTGCAACTGCTGGAGCAGCAACAGGAGGACTGTGCTGGGAGGGAGGACTCCCTGCAGCACGCGCCCTCCCGCGGCCAACAGCGACACTGAACAGGCCACTCCAGCCATGCGCAGGCATGACAGTTGAGGACTCAGAGCCTCTGGAATACAGGCTCCGGTTGTTTCACCATGTGAAGGTCTGCAAAGCTAGCTGAGGCCCTAGCTGAGGGTGGGGAGCATCTGGAGGAGTAACCAAAGAGGGAGGCTGGTGGGTAAAGGGGAAGGCAGCATGGCTGTCTGGCCGTGGTGGCATGGCTTGACTTTCTTTGCCTGCTCTACATGTGCAAGCTGAGCACAAGCCAACAATCTCCCCTCTCTCTCCTTGGCTTTGTCACTGTGTGTATTTATATTGCTGTGGCTACATATTTATAAGAGCGTGCATACTGTGGCATTCCTTGGGCAACGGAGCACTGCACGGACTGCGCCTGTCTTGAGGAGGAATCCACTCAGCCAGCGATGGGTACAGCAGCTCTTGGACTGTGTCTCCTCCCTTTGGAAGAAGGGTGAACCTGGCTTCCCTTGTAGAAAGGACAGATGGCCACCCGTGGTGTGGATTTCTATGAAGGGTTCAATGTGTGCGAGAGGGTGCATGTGGAAGCTGATTGCCCATTATCCACCTACAGCCTCTCAGCTCCAACCCAGCTTTCTTGGCCCCGCCTGGGTTTCCAACACCCGCCCTTGCCAGTTGGCTGCTCCAATTTTCGTCAGCAGAGGGCGCTAGAGGGACAAGGAAGGAGCAAGGGGATTTTCTAGATCACCTGGGTGATGGGCTTCTCACTGGCAGCTGGGCATCTTCCTCCAACAGCTTCCCTGGGACTTTCCTAGGTGGCTCTGCAGCAAGTTCTGCGGCACGGCACCTTCCTGGGCAGGACTTGCCTGGCATTCCAGAAGCCCACTTTCCAGCACATTCTGCTGGCTGAGCACTTTGGTGTGCTTTGCCCCAGCTGCATCCTTTCCAAGGAGACTGGAGCCCTGGGTGCAGGGTGGGGATTGCTCTGGATTTGCTCCCTCCCAGGTGCTCCACCTCAGCCCTCAAGATGGCAAGGTGGTGGCTATGCTTGATAGGTGCTGTCGCTGTGCCTTCAGAGACATCTTTATTCCTCGTAAGCCTGTCGTCCCTTGCTGCTCCAATCACCGCTCTGGTCAATAACTCCTTATGTTAAACACCCCCTGCATTGCCACCTCTTGACTGGCACCTGGCTGCCATAAAGACAGAGAAAGTCACTCAACTACAAGCTCGGGCCACTTGTAATGACAAAAGAGGGAGCCCACAGCAGGCAGAGCCAAGGGCACAGAGGAGAGACAGGCCGCCAGTGCCATTGAAGCAGCAGGTGGATAGAGTGCACCCCGGGAGCAGAACCAGCCCCCGCTGGAGAGGGGAGAGGTCAGCGCACAAGCTGTTGGCCTCCAGGAGGCCCCTTTCCTTCCCTGTCGGATGGCATTTCTGTCCCTGTCCCAACTGCATGTCACGTGTGTCCAGGCACCCATCTTGCCCATTTAGTTCACAGGTTCCCGGAGCAAGGGAGCTGCACTCAGCAGCCTCACAACACGCTGGCCTGCTGGGCTCACAGGACCATTGACTGCAGCCATGACCCACAGTGGATGCTTTGGGGAGCTCAGGAAGAAGGGAATTGAGGGGTGCAGATTATTGCAGTCAGGGGCAGATGATACTGGGGATTGAACCCAGGGACCTCTACCACGGAGCTATATCCCCAGCCTTTTTTATTTTCATTGTAAGACAAGGACTCTCTAAGCTGCTTAGGCCCTCACTAAAATGCTGGGGCTAGCCTCGAACTTGGGACCCTCCTGCTTTAGCCCCCTGAGTCACTAGGATCATAGGCATGTGCCGCTGCATCCAGTTCTTTCTCCAACTCCTAAACCTAGACCTGGCCTTACGACTGACTTTGGCCATGCAACATCAGCAGATGTGACCCAAGTGAGAATCAGAAAAGCGCTTGCACTGTGGGCTTTCCCTCTCCTGCGGGCCACCCGTGAGACTCCGCTGTCATGTTTGCCAGCTCGGGCTAGCCTCCCAAAGGCGAGACGCCCTAGCTGTTCCAGGCTCCTCCTTGGGATCGCCCCAGAGACACCAGCCCCAGGGGCAGCTGGCTCAGGCAGGCTTGGGTCCAGCCTACAGGGCTAGCCCAAGTCATCAGGCCACGCTCCCTCCACCCCACAGAGGTGGTAGTGTCCCACTAGTGGAGGTCCCGGCTGACGGTGCCCCTGCATCCTTTTCATACCAGACTGTTCCAGGACCTTAGGTGCCTCTGCAGTGATAACTACTGGCCACACGCAGTCCAGCCACCTGAGTCACCCAGTCCTTACTGCAGGCTCAGCATCCACACCACCGACCTGAAAGCTCAGGGAATTGGGACACCCAGGTTCCTCCCCATCCTGGGGTCACTACCCACAGGTTCCAAGCTGAGCTCCAGCACGGCCCTAGCAAGCCTGATCCAGCACTGAGTCTGAGGACACCTACCTCCATAGGGCCAGGGAAGGAGCAGCAGACCAGTCAGAGGCTTTCTGACTCAGTGTCCACGCACACTGTGGCGTGCACCCCAACTGTCTCCCCTTTCCCTCCTCTGCTGCCATCTGCTTTCCTCTGGTGTCTCCTAACCTCTCAGAGGCCATCAGCTCTGCCTACTCTCTGCCCTGTCCACCAGCAGCCACATGCTGCTCCCCGGGCCTCTGTGCTCAGTTGCTTAGCCCTACTCCGGGGTCACCCCAATTGCCCAGGCACCCTCTGTAACTGTGCCTCCTGTCCCTGCCCTCACTCGCTCTTTCCTGTGACTGTACCCGGCAGTCCTCTGCCACCTGAGTCCTGTCCTCCCACCCAGAGCTCTTTCACAGCCCCTCACCCCTCCTCCCTCCTTGCCGGCTCGTACCCCACAGTCCATCACAAGACACCCCACTCTGCTCGTCCTCTGTGGCCATCACAAAAACCAGGTCCTTGGTTAAACCAGCTCTGTGCTCCCTGCCTGCACCTGAGCACTGAGCTTGGCTGTAGAAATCCCAGGCCGCTGCCCTGCCTACTGCAGACACGCTCAGCCGGGCTGGATGGCTCTGCACTCGGGATGCCCGAGCCGCCTCTCCTCCCCTCTCCCTGAATCTCCTGCTTGCACTGCCTCTGTTAAGTGCTCAGTTATAGAATGTTGGTATAGCCGGCACAGTGTTGCACACCTATAATCCAGCAGCTCGAGGTGTGTGTGTGTGTGTGTGTGTGTGTGTGTGTGTGTGTAGAGAGGAGAGAGAGAGCCAGAGAGAGAGAGAGAGAGAGAGAGAGAGAGATCTATTTATCTATTTATTTTTGTACCAGGAATTGAACTCAAGGACACTTAACTACTGAGCCACATCCCCAGCCCTCTTTTGTATTTCATTTACGACAGGGTCTTACTGAATTGTTGAGGGCCTCACTAAGTTACTGAGGCAGCCTTTGAAATTTTCATCCTCCTGCCTCAGCCTCCAGAGCCACTGGGATTACAAGTATGTGCCACCACACTCTGTCTTCCTGGTATCTTCCTCCAAATTGCCTTAACTAATATTTAGGGATTTTCCTGTATTTTGCCACTGAAATTGAAGTGACTGGCCTGGTGCCTGTGTCATTTTGCATGGATGTTGAAGTATGGATGAGCTGACTTCTAGAAGTGAACGGTCAGTTCCCAGGTATGTGGATTTGCCTGCTTATTTCTTCTTCAGGGTGTGCAAAACTGTTCTCCAAAGCAGCACCGGAGCACTGGAGGCCAGCAGCCTCACACTTGGGCTGTCACTGATCTTGCTCAGAGAGCCACCTCCCTCTCTGGGGACCTATCCGCACTGCTCAGCCAACTTCCTCCCAGGGCCTTCCCTCTCCCAGGCCTTCCTCCTCTAGGAACGTGCACGGCTGGCCCCATGCAGACAAGGCTCTCTGGGCAGCTTGACGAGTTGCTCTGCTGCGGAGCCCACCCACCTCACTCCACTGTCATGGCCTCACCAATGCCATTGTCTCTCCCCTGTGAACCCAGTGCTCCTTATGAGGTCTCCAGGCCTCTCCTTAGATCCATTCTCCATGTAGCAGCCAGAGGGTCTTTTGAAGTCAAACCCACATCGCACCACACCCCTCTTCAAAACCCCGCAGTGCCTCCCTTCACAGCTGGAATGACCAACCCCCTCCAGCTCCATCCGAGTAGGTGCCTCCTCTGCAGGGTCTCCCTCCATGCCCTCCCACCCCCCACCTCTTCTTTCCCTAAAACCTGAACCCTTCCCCATGCCTCTCTGGGTCTTTGCCAGGCTGCAGCCTCCCCTGCACTGCTCAGCCCAGGTCTGTGCTAGGGATCTCAAGTCCCAGGGACACAGCTAGAGTTGTCCTCCTTAATCTCCCCTGGTCAGCCTACCCCCATCACACCCCCTGCACTTGGGTTTCATCTGCTTATTTACTTGTTCCATGTTTCCTGCGGGCCTCCCAAAAACATTGGCCCAGGGTGGATCCTGACCAGCGGTTCCCACAGTGCCCACCTGCAGCACAGATGGGATAGAGGTCCCTCCCTGCTTTGTCCCAAGACGGAGTGTGGCCTCCTGTCCCTACTCCACCAAAGTCTGTACAGCAGGTACACAGGGCTTCTGTTAAAGCTCTGCCTCTGTCCCTGCATCAGATGACTCGCCCCCCAATTCTGGGGCAAAACCTGACCTCTGCAGGGATTTTTCTAGGTCAGGAAAATCGGTACTGGGAACGACACCCAGGGCATCCCACGTGCTTGGAATTGCTCTACCACTGAGCCATGCCCCCGGTCCTTTAAAATTTTAAGATGGCATCTCCCTAAGTTGTTGAGGCTGTCCTCAAATTGTAATCCTCCTGCCTCAGCCACTTGGGTCGCTCAGGTTGCAAACGTGCACATAGAACCCAATCGGTGACTGGGCTGGTGCCCAGGGCTGGACCTGTCCCCATCCCCTGGGGACCACCCAGGTGCTGCCCTCCTCCTCCTGGGGAGAGTGGGAGTGATTTGAATGGGTCAACCTCATCTGCCTCTGAGTTCGGCTGATGTCCACCCGCCTTATTTAAAATGGTCCTGTCCTCAACCCCTGCTCCTCTCCCACACTCATCGGGGTCCATGTAAGTGAGGGGCACACTGTCCCCCCATCTTCCCAGGGTTCCACGAAGGAGCCAGTAGGAAACAGACACGGGTTCAAGGCCAGTGCCCAAGGGGCTCAAAACCGCTCTGGACCTGCAGCCGCCACCACTATGGGGCCTCCAATCACCTCCTGCACGGTGGGCTCCACCAGCCCCATCAGCCCACACCCAGCTCCCTCTGACCTGCCCACGGGACCCCATGGCTCCCTGGGGCCCCTCCCAGGGATAGCCACCTCTTCCCTCCTCAGGAACTCTGCTCTGCTTCAAATCCCTGGCCAGAACTCGGGTACGGGAGGACCACCCTGCAGCCGCCACGCACACCTGCTCCTCTGCTCCCAGCTGTGGTTTCCCAGTCAGTTCCAACACTGTGCCAAGTTCCCACGGGCCCAAGCATGGAGTTGAAATGAGGGCCACAGCCATCCTCCCACCAGCCCTCATCCTCAGTAAAGGGCTGTGAGGGAGACCCCAAAGTGTCATGACCCAGACTTTCAAATGAGGACCCGGGCACAGAGGGCAAGGAACAGGGGTGGGTGGGCATTCTCTAGCCTGGACCACAGGAGCTGGGGAGGCCAAGAAAGTGGCTAAGGATGATCCCATCCCCACCCCAACTTTGCAGCTCCCCAAATAAGCCACGCCACGGTCACTTTTGAAATGAGTTTAATACCAAGCTATAAAAACATCCTGCCCTGAGTATACACATACAAAAGAAGTACTATCAAAAATAATATTAATAATAATAATAATATCAACACTATCAAACAAACTGACGCCTACAAATGTACATGGATTTTTGTGCATGACTCACACCCGCCAGCTCCTGGCCAGTTTTGTAAGGCAGTACCTGGGAAGAGGGGACAAACCCAGAGAGCTGGCTGCACACCCCAGCTCAGCACCCTCCAAGGCACAATTGAGGCTGGGTCAGGGTGGGGTCTAAACGCCCCTCTTGTGCTGAGCGGGAACTTTCAGGCACAGGGCGGGGCAGGGCCTTTGGGGTGGCGGAGACCTAGCAGGTAGACTGGACTCATGCTTCCCTGGGGTAGAAGAGGCGCCCTGCGGGGCAGGGGAGAGGTGGATGCTGTGGTGGGCAGCATAACCCCAAAGGCATTCATGTCCTAATGCCCAGAGCTGTGGCTGGAGGCTACATGGCAGATGAGGTGAGGTTGCTGTGCAGCTGACGGTAAGTAGGGAGATGACCTCGGATTCTCTAGCTGGGCTCCATGGAGTCACTAGTGTCCTTAAAGGTGGGAGAGGTGGGCAGAAGAGGTCACAGTGGTGTGAAGTGTAAAGGACACAACCAGCCACCGCTGACTCGCCACAGGCAAGGAATGTGGGTGGCCTCTAAAAGCAGAAAAAGGGCCGGGGAAGGACTCTCCCCAGAGCCCCCAGAATGAACGTGGCCTTGCCGGCACCTTGGTTTCTGCTGTCAGACTTCCGACTCCCAGAACTTAAGACAGGCTTTGGTTCTACTCCGCCAGTTCAGGACTTTGTTACAGCAGCACAGGGAAGCGGCAGAGCTGGCCCTACTAGGTCCTCGGCCAGGCTTCCAGGTGGCCGGGCTCACGGAGGCAGCTCTGGGCCTGGCTCTGCCCAGGGCAGGGAGGACCCCAGAGGAGCCAGGAGGTCCTGGGCCCTGCTGCAGTGGACACCAGGCCTCCTGAGACCCTCTCAGGAGAACCCTTGGGGAGTGCTGAGGGGAGTGTGGCCTGTGTTCGGGGTCAGGGCGATCTGGAAGTGGGCTCTTCTGCTTATCTGCCCCAGTTCACCAGGGAGCCCCTGCAGCCCCGTCAGGAGCCCCACATGAGAGTCCATCTTCAATTCTAGACTTGCTAAGCCCAGCTCAGGGCAGCCCTGGGCTGAAGGAAGCAGGTCAAGTAAGGCTCTGTCCCTGGCCTAGGGAAGCAGAAGGGAATTCAGGCCCACATGCGTGGAGGACTGTTAGAAGACAGCCTGAAGGAGGCCCCCAGCAGGGGATGCCCAGGATTCCTGGCTCCTGGCCACACCATCACGGGCCTCCCTTGGCACACACACAACCAACCACCATTTACAAAGGGTTTCTTAGATGCTGCCCGTCCGCTCCCACAGCGGGTGCCTCTGGCCCACTGGACACATCAACAAAGCAGGGTCTGTCTAATCCCAGCTGCTCAGGTCCCGTTCAAAGCCAGGACCAGGCAGATGTAGCAGCAGCATGTGAGAGACCCAGGAGGGTCACAGAGCCAGTGGTGGTCTAACAGCCCCCAGTGGGGCAGCTGTCACCAAGTGGGGCTGTGCCTGGTGCTCCCTGGGTGGTCACAAGCAGGTCAGATGCAGGAAAAGCTAACCAACCTTTATATGTGAAAATAGGGACCTAGAGGGATCCTGCACCCCTGTGTTGATGTCCAGAATGTTCCGGATGCTCCTGACTTCACTGTTTGATAGGTTCCCCTTGATGGCCAGAATGGCATTCAGGTGTCCTTTGCTGGCAAGGAGAACATCCTATCAGCCTAACCTGTCCTTGACACCCCTGTTCACACCCTCCTGACCCAGCAGGCTCCAGGCCCTGCTATAGGGCCCTGCAGCCAACCTTCTGTCCAGCAGGGTCCTCACCGTCCCTCCCCCACTGCCCTCCAGCCAGGCCTCTACACTGGCTCTTCTGCACCCTCTGGAGGTGACCAGCACCTTCCTGCCCTCTAGGTCTCAGCTGAACTCTCACCTCCTCCAAGTTTCCCCATCTCTGAAGTCAGCAACCCCTGTTGCTCATGATCTTGGTCAAAGTCGACAGCCCGCAACTGTCATATTTCTTTGCCTAATTATTTCATGACCGCTGGCCCTCAAAAGTGCGTGAGCCACTTTCTGTAGGACTGAGGCAGCCTGTCTTGTACTTCACTGCATCCCAGCGCCTAGAAGAGGGTCTGGCACCTAGCAGACCACTAAGAACTGTTGTGGGGATGAGCAAAAGGATGGATAGGTGGGTGGGCAGGTGGGCGGGTGGATAAAGGGGTGGATGGGCAGGTGGAAGGGTGGATGGACGGACAGATGGATGGATGGATGGATGGATGGATGGATGGATGGATGGGTAGATGAATGGGTGGGTGGGTGGCTACAGGGCTAGATGGACAGGTAGATAGGTGGACAGGCAGGCTGATGAGGAGATGGCGGATGGGCTTTTGTATGGGTAGACAGACGAATGGATGAGTACAGTGAATCAGCTTAGGCTAGACTGGGTTAAGCTAGGTCGATCCCAGGAAAGACCTGTTCAAACTTTCCCTACCATGTCAGAGGACCCAGCCCAGAAAGGAATAATGTCCACGGCTCACCAGACCCTCAGGAAGCCAGAGACCAAACCTCCATTCCCACAAGAGCCCCAGGGCCCAGGCATAGGTCCAAGCCCCCGCGGACTTGTTGGCCTCGAGGCAGAGCCTGATCTCTCTGATCTGCTTCCCCTCTGAGGGGCAGCCTCCCGTAGAGCTAAGGGCGCGGGCAGTGGAACTGCTGTCTGGCTTTGTCATCTTAGCTCTACCACTAACCAGCCAGCCCTGTCACCTGGACACATTCCTTCCACTCTCTAGGCCTCAGCTGTATAATGGAGATAAACAGTGTCACCCTGTACGGCCACTGTGGGACCAAACACAAGAGTCCCCGGCCTAGTGCCCAGTACAGGTTGGACACCACATGCGTCTCAGTGGACTAACAGCAATGGTGCCACACAGGTCCTAGAGAGACAGAGTCCACAGTGGACCTGACAAGGCCACACTCACTGCTTAGATCCTGAGGGTCCCTCATTCTCACCTGAAGTCAGGGTACCAGGTAGCATATGTGGCCACCTCAATCTTGATGGCACTGGGATCTTGCAGGCGAATGATCTCAGCGAGCGTGGGGAGGGCAGGATCCAGCCAGGTTGCAGCGGAGCCCTGGGGGCACAGGCCTAATTGAGTCCCCCGTCCTCACAGGCACTTGGTACCCAGAGTGCAGGGCCATACTATCAGGTTCAGAGAAGCCCCCAGGGGCTGTCCTAGACCCAGAAGCTGGGGCCCATCTTAGGGGGGCCTGGGATAGAGGGATAGAGGGGGCAGGGGCTCACATTCTGAGTGCAGAAGTTGTGAATGACATTGGCATTGGCCAGGATGTGCCTTGCCAGTTGTTGCTGCTGTTCAGCAGTCTTGAGGACCAGGCGCCGCTTGCTGAGGCGGATGATGTACTCTTTCACCAGGTACAGGTGTACAGACTCCATGAGCTCCTAGGCAGGTAAGAAGCCGGGGTGGTGTGAGTCAACCACCGACAGGGAGCTCACTACCTCCCTTAAAGCTTCGAAGCCAGGAATCCAGAGCAAAGGAGTGCATACGCGTGCCCGTGTTTCCATGTGCACGTGTGAGCATGTGTGCATGTCCACGCACGTGTGACATGGGTGTTCAGATTGCACCCAGCCCCAGCCACCAGCCCAGAGCCTCCTCACCTCCCGGAAACAGTCCTGCAGTTCTGAGAACTCAGGCAGCCTTCCCACTACGGTGTCAATGATTTCCTCCAGGGTCTCCACGGGCGCCGCCCAGCGGGTCTGTGTGAACCTCTTGAACAGCGGCTGAGGAGGAGAGGCAGGATGTCTGGCCGCGCCCTGTAGAGGAAGGGCGCCAGGCACAGACACCCTCACACTGATGGGCGGGAGGGCGAGGGGACTGGAGGACTTCCAGGGAAACCGTGCAGAGCTCAGGTCCCAGACAGGAAGTGGAGGCAGGGTCTGTGTACACTCCTCCAAGGTCATCCAGCTGTAGCTCAGGAGCCAGGACAGCCTGTCTGCCGGCCCTGAGGCTTTTCTACTGCCTCCCTGTTATATAAATAAATTCCTGCATAAACAATACCTTGTGCTTGGCTGGGCCTATGAGACCTGTGCCAAGTCACCCAGGGTCACCACTCGGGCTTTCGCCACCCACAACTGCCCCAGCCTCCAGTCCTGGACTCTGGGCAAGGAACCCCTCCTCTGTCTTTCAAGGGACACCCCCCCCGCCTTCCCCCTCACAGACTTCTTGGACCCCAGGAGATGGGATCTCAGCTGCCAAAGACCCTGAGCACCAGGAGCCAGGAGTCAGGTGTGGGGGTTGGGAGGGAGGAACCTAGGGGAGAGTAAGGGAAAGTGTCCAAACTTGGGGACAGTGGGGGCCAGGTAGGGAGGGACACTGAGACTTCTCTCGCACCCCCTAGCCCTAGGGTCCCCTCTCACTATAAGCACCAGGACCAGGTGGTGGGTGAGGCCAAAAGTTCTCTGGGGCCCGACCACCTGGGCACCCCCGGCCCATACTCGTTCCTCCTAGAGACCTGGAGCAGGAGCTGCACCTGGGTGTTTCTGCCATTCCTCCTGGGCCCCTCCCAAGCCCACCCTCCCTCCTGACACTGGGCTCAGGATGATCCACAACAAAAAAGGCTCCCACTACCTTCAAGTCCACAAACAGGTCCTGGAGCAGCGTGTCAAGGCCGTGAACCTTGAGCTCACTCAGGGGGTCTAGCAGGTGGCTTCGGGGGTCCTGTAGTATCTGCCACTTCTGCTCCATGGATGTCCTGGATGGTGGCGACAGGAAGCCACACTAGACTACCCAGTCTACAGCCCCACACCCAGTAAGCCTAGATGAATCTTTCCAAACCTTCTCTTCACTTTCAAACCCTCAAGGGCTCCCCATTTCCTGTGGGGTCAAGTCTGAGTCCTCTCATCCGCGTGCCCATACCCCAGCACACTCCTGCAGCATGCTCTTCCACCAGAGGGCAAGTTACTCAGACTCTCCTCTCAGTCTGCCATCTGCTTAGCAGGCACAATCACTGTGCCCCTTCATAAACATCTGAATGACGCCAAACATGGCTGCTCTAGGCCCCCGTTGCCAAGGCCTCGCTAACTTTAATTCCACACATTTGCTTAAGCAGTTCCTCCTCCTTCCGAATCCCAGTTACCCTGCTTCTCTGCCACGCAAACTTCCCAGCATCCTCACCGGAAGGATAGGCAGTTGTTGATGTTGGCAATGATGTTGGCCCTGTAATTTCTCAGCTGTTTTCCTCTTTCCAGAAATTCATCAAAGGTGCGCTGGTAGCTGTCAGGATCAGAGGGGCACCTTCAGGACCAGCATAAACACCACGACCACAGCCGATCTCCCTGGTTCACACAGTACCTTTCTGTGTGATTATCTCTCTATGACCCAGGGAGCAGCCTGTCACTGGCTGTACAAGCTAAGGCCAGAGGATCGAGCCCCCTCTGAGCTTCCAGAGGGCTGTCCTGGGGCTCTGCTGTCCCCACCATTCACCAGGCCCCCTCTACAGCTGGATGACCAGAAGGTATTGGGGTTGGCTAAAGGAGTCCTCAGAGGTGGGAGCACCCAAGTTAATTCTGGGAGTGGAAGAGGTGGCAGGGGCCTAGGCCCCTCACGAGCATGCCCTTGGAAGCTAGAGACTGACCTGCCCCGAGTTCACTGAAGGGGGGGCAGGGGTAGGAAGCACCATACTATCCAGTGCCCACGGGACAGAGCAGGGGTCAGAGGACTCCTGGCTCTGAATGACAGGCATGGGGAGCAGGGCTGATCTTGCTTGGATTCCCACCTGAGCACAGGGAGGGACATGATTCTGTGAGAGGTAGCTGCAGAGTCATCCCACCACCACCCGCCTGTCAGTTGGGGCACACCCACCTCCTCAGGAACACAGCCAGCTCCACCAGTAGCACCTGCTTCATCTGTGTGCCCAGGTCAGGAGTGATGTTTTCGGCCTTGGCCTGGCCCTGGGAGACAATCTGTGGGGTGACAGTAGGTGAGCAGAGCAGGGGCCACCTGGGGGAGCATGCTGGAGCAAGGCAGGTTCTCAGACATGGGCCTGTGCCCACACTAGGAACAAGTGGGCATGGCTCTGCTGGCAGAGGCACAGGCTGGCTGGGTGTGTGTGAACCCAAAGGGCAGACCATGGTACCTGGATGATGTCAATGGCCAGCTCACTGTGGCAGTGGCCATCCAGCCTATGGGGAGCCACATCCTGGGTCCAGTGCTGTGACTCCATCTCCAGGGCTCGGGCCATCAGCTCCTTCACATTAGCCTGGGGGGAGGAGGGGCAGGTCATGGTAGCGCTGACCTCGCTCACCTGGAAGTAGCTGTCAAGCTTGTTGCCCGTGTCATTTGTCTCTGAGCCTCCCTTTGCTTTTCGTGCCCCCCCACCCCACCATGGTTCAAAGGACTTACCGCCTCGGTGGACAGGAACGTGGCCTCCAGCAGGTGAATCTGCTTCAGGGGTAGGAGGCTCCCAAGACTGACATCCTGCAGCTCCTTTGCCAGCTTGGGGCTCCTGAGGATGTCACTGTGGGCAGAGTAAGCCTGGCATGAGGCGAACTGCGCCCACCCAGCAGTACCTGCCCCTCAGTACTCCCCGGGCCTGGTTCAGAACCCACAGTCACCTGCCTTCTCTCACTCTCTCCCCACACCCAGCATTCCTGCTTGAAACAGTCCCTAGACTCTGTCAGCCTGAAACACTGCCCAGCCCTTGCCAGTTACCACCACCTCTCCTCCAGCTGATGGAAACTCCCGCACCCCAGGGCCCCAGCAATGTCTTCCCCACAAGAGCCATTTTTCAGATCTCCTCTTCCCCTGCTCCAAGGCTTCCCCTCTTGCACAGATACAACCCAACCCCTGACTTCAGTGGCCCTGAGACATGCCCCACCCCCTCACTGTGACCCAGCCCTGCGACCCCTGCCAGGCCAGCCCTGCTGCCCCCACAGAGGGGCCAATCCACATGGAGGGACTGCCTCAGACCTGCTCACGGAGTCCCCCTGGCTACCTCTCCGGCACCTCTCAGGATCCTGAGCTCCTGGGGGACCTGTGGAGCCCTGGCACTTCCTAAGGACCCTGGAAGCTTAAGAATGACCTTCTCTGTGCTCCTTGCCCAGTCTGATGTACCTGTGACCCTTGGTTCCCCACGTCTGGTTACACAGGCCTCAACAACACCCCCCTGGACTCAATGCCCAGACTGGTCCCAGTTCCCTGTTTTGCCAACCCTTGTGGGTCCCAGGCTAGGAGAACTCAGGGTCACTGGACAGGAAAGCCAACAGGCAGAGGTGTGAGTGCCCAGCATTTCCTGATGAGTCAGGACCAGGCAGCAGGAACTGGTTCAGTCAGGGCTCTCTCTGGCAACCCTGCCCTGTGTCCACTTCCCTATGCCCTGCTGGCTCCTCACCTGCCACCCCATTGTGCCTTTCCTCTGGCCTTCCTCCAGGAGGAGGTCCATCAATACTAACAGAGCCTACTGGCCATCCGGAGGTCCCGAAGACCCTCAGACACTGGTCACACTGTCTACACCCCCAGCCTTCACTCGGGACAGGGCAGAGCAGGAGCTGAGTCCCCTCAGTAAGAACCCCTGGCATTTCCATGCTGCAATATGAGACTCTCCACAGAAGCTTGTGTGAATGACAGGCACACTCAGAAATCCAGGGTCTGGGCCATTCAGAGGATGCCTGAGGCCGCGCCCAGCTGGGTACCAGCTGCCCTCCTTGGCACAGCCAGCCTCCCACTAAAGAGCTGCAGCCCTTGGTGGCCAGAACCTGGACCTGTTGTGGGCTCACAGGGCAACCCTGCACAATAGGGATCTTTTCCACATGGCACCTGGCCCCATCCCACCCCTGCTAGCTCTCCTGCCTGGGGTTGCCCAGGAGCAATCTTGATAAATTTACGCTCAAGCTCCTCTTAGCTCCCAGGGTGACTCTCCCTTTGCCAGGAACATCATCCTCCCTCCTCCCTTCTTTACCACCTGCCTGGTATCCTCTGCCGTCTGACTACATTTGGCTTGAGCTGCCTTAGAGCAGCTGGCTCCCTGGCTCCTCCAGGCCTGGCCTCCTCTGAGCCTGGCCACCCCTGCCACAACCCTTCCTACTCTGCTTCACCCCTCTCCAGACTGGGACTTCATGAATGAATGACAAACCCCTGCCATTCTCTGTGCCTCAGTTTCCCCAACTGAGAATGTGACTGGGGCCCAGGAATTTTAAGATTTCAAGTGCAAAGCAGACCCAGGCCCACAGCCCACCTGGTCACTGTGCCCAGTCCCCGGAGGCGCAGGCTCAGAGCCTTTGAGCCCAAGCCCACCATGGTTTCCAGCCCAGCGACTCTGCGGCTGGCTGCTCCCCACCCCTCCTGCGCAGGGACCCCCGCCCCTCCGACCGCGCCTGCTCACTTGGGGTAGAAGTTCTGCACCCAGAGCAGCAGCAAGTAGGTGTCGCGCTCGCACAGCTCGAACTGCGCCATGGAGGCCAGATGGGCCGCGAAGTGCTGGTGGTAGCTCTTTGCGTAGGTGGCCACCACACCGAACTCGGCGGGGAAGAGCGGCTTCAGCCGCTCCACCACGGCCTCCAGGTCCTCCTTCATGGTGCAGCCCATGTGCAGGAAGATGCTCTCGGTCTCCGAGCGGCCCTCGGCGCCCGCGGCCGGCCGCGTGCCCAGGCGCTCTGCGGCCACCTCCGCCACGCCGCTCCGCCACAGCTGCAGCCAGCGCCGCGGGCGCGTGGCCGCCAGGGCCGCCTCCCCGGGCGCCGCCGCCGCCTGGCGGTCCTCGCGCTCTTGCTCCACCACCACGGCCAGCGCCTGGCGCAGCCGCTCTGGCGCCGCCTCCAGCGGCCGCCGCAGCACGCCCAGCACCTGGTCGCGCAGCAGCACGTACAGCGCCTCCACCTTGCTTTGGCGCCGCACCAGCTCCTCCTCGCTCGCGCCGCCCGCCGCCGCCGCCGCCGCCGCCGCCGCCGCCAGCTCTCGCTCCAGCGCCAGCAGCGGCCCCGCCGCCTCCAGCCGCCCGCGCTCCAGGGCCTCCTTGAGCTCCTCCACTGCGGAGGGGACCCGCGTGAGGCAGGGCCCGGGGCTGCCAGCCGATCCGGGCAAGAGGAGGCTGAGTCCCCAGTGCCCCACACAGGACCCCTCCCCACCCCGGCCCCAAGACCCGGGACACTGGTGACAGAGGAAGGTGAACACCTCCCTGCCCGCTCTGTCCTGGGTGAGAGCTCCTTCGATCCACTAGCCCATCCCTGCCCAGGCCTAGACCAGCTCTAGGCAGGCCCCCAGCCCCAGCCATCATCCCAGCCTACCTGTGGGCATGGGGCCATCCAGCCGCGGGCTGGACTCAGGTTCCGTTGGGGGCTCCACCACGCTGGGCTTCGCCCTCTTCTTCTTGCCTTTGGTGAAGATGCTGAACATGTTGGCCAGTCCTTTTGGCTTCTTCTTCTTTGCAGCCTCTTGCTTCTCCTGATCTGGAGCTACTACAGCCTCCAGAGGTGGCACCAGATCCTCAGAGGAGGCCTCTGACATGGAGGCCTCTGACTCACCCTCTGATGTGGAGGGCAACTTTTGTGGGCTTCCAGGAAAGTTGAGAGTCTCTGGCACAGACTGCTGGCCCGGAAGGCCTTGGAAGAAGGTCATCATCTTCAGCATCACCCTGGCTCAGTCCTACAAGTCGGGGTTGGGGACGACAGGGCCAGCGGTCACAGTGGGCTTGAGCACACAGGCAATAGCACACAGCCCAGTGGCGGTACTGAGTGCCTCTGTTCTCACCTGTACAAGCAACAAGAACCCTGGAAACCTCCTGGGCCAGAAGAGCACCAACACCACCCACTCCCGAATCACAAGTGCCTCCACTTGCATGTCTCCTGATACCCAGGGCCCTCCCAGAATGGCCCCTAAGGCAGAAGAGAGGCTGGGAACATCAAGCCTGCTGGATGAAGGGGCCTATCCTGCATTTTACAGTCCACCCTCTTGGGAAAAAGGATGGCAGGGAGTGAGTACCTCCAAGAATCCCACAGAGCCCTAGGAGAGGGGGTAGGGCATGGCTGCTGTCCCTTTGGACAGGGCAAGAACAGAGGTCCAGAACAGCCAGCGCCATGCCAGGGTCAGAGAACACCCAGAAGCCAGCCTGAACCCAGGCCTCCCCTACCTAACCCCAATTCCTCATCCTTCTTGCCCAGGTCTTATGTGGCTGTGGAGTCACAGAAAGATACCATGAACAGAAATTGCCCTTGCTGGGGCTGAAGGAGAGCAAATCCTAGTTGTGTACGTACACTGACTTCAGGGCTCAGATCTGCAGGAGACATACGGCCTCTCAGACTTCGGAGGATGCAATGGGACCTCAGAGAGCCTTCCACATGCCCACAGGAAAAAGGGACTCACCCAAGCACAGGTTTGCCTGAACTCATACAACAACTCTGCTTGGAACCCAGACTTCCTGGCTTCTGCTCCATCCTGCCTGCTCCCAAATGGGGTGACATCATCATCACAAAATTTCCAGTTTCTGTGCCCTTCCTGGGTACCCATCCCATCTCTTCCTCTCTCATTCAGAAGTTGTGCTATTTAATCTTAAAATAGCCATGTGGTCAAGCCTGTGGGCTTGAAACTCAGGTCATCTTGTTCCAGAGCCTGGCTTTTCTCCTACCTCTGTTTTCCCCACTGTCCTGCAAGCTGCATCCAGAGAGGCAGGACCCTCCGCATTGTTAGAGCAATGTCAGTTCCACCAGAGGAATCTTCGACTGACCCTGAGGGAGAGAGCCAAGGCTGGCCTCCCTGGTGACTGTAACCCATACCACGGTACCACCTGCCTGCCCTACCCTCAAGAATAAATGCATTGAGCCATACCTCACACTCATCAGGACGACTTTGGCTGACCCTGCACCAGCTCTGCAAGGCAGATAGCCTGATCCATACTTCTGAAGAAGCAGTCTTCTTCAGCACAGCAGGCATGGAAGCTTGGAGCAGTCCTCTTGCCTCAGCCCTTCCACCTTCATCAGCCCTGCTACCCTGTCCCATTTCCTGGGGGTCTTGTCTCATACTCTGGGGCTTGGCCAAAGCCACTTGGTTGACCAGGAAGCCTGGGTGCCCCCCCCCCAGCCCCTGCCATCCTCATCAGCTGCCCGTGGCAGAGTCCCTCAGTCCTGGACCTCAGTTGCCTCCCTGGAACCCTGTGGGCTGAGAGTTCCAGAACCAAGCAGAGCGTGCTCTGGGGAGACCCAAGCCAACCAAACTCCCAGGTTCAAAGCCACCAGGCACTTCTGTCCCTCTTAATCCATCCCATTTTCATGCCAACCACCCAGAGGAGCTGATCTGATGGGCAGGGCTGCTTAGCTCCACCCTGGGAGCCTAGGCCCCCCCGGCCTCCTCCTGGGTGAGGGAGAAGTGACCTGTCCCATACCTCCCAGTTGAACACAACTTCTCACAACTTAACTCTATGCAACCTCCAAGCTTGGCTCCTGCAGGTCCCCACAGAGTGTCCCTGCCTTCTCTTCCTTATGGCACAAAACACCCCATCCTTCAGGTCCAGCAGCAGCACCTGGACCCTAATTCTCAGAGGCAGCTGATGCAGGAGAAAAAGCTAGCTGTGGGCTAGGCTGCACCTCACTGGTGTGTGGACTGGAAACCCCTCTTCTCAGAGACCTGTCTCCCGATTGTGCAATGGGGAGAAGCCCCCACCTCACAGGGCTGCTGACTGGATGTGGCAAAACCAGAAGCCAAGTGCTGGTACTTGGTTTGGCCTGCGTGAGAGGGAGTTTCCTGTGCAGCGCACACCCGTGCAGCCCAGGAGGGGAGGAGAAGCCCCTTTACGCCAGGCTCCTGGCTGGGCGAACCGAGGCAGGAAGGCACCTGTTTAGAGGCAGGTGGTGTTACCACAGCCTGTGGAGCAGCAGAGGCACCGGCCCATCCGCAATCCCAGGCGCCACAACCCTTCTCGGCCAGGGCTGAGGGCCACACAAAGCCTCCCCTGGTCTCTGGCCTGCCTGCTCCTGTCCTGGGGTGATAGACCGGCGGCGCACCAACCCCCAGATGAAGATGCCCAGACACAGGCAGGGAAGGTCTTGACGTACAGTCCCGGAGGCCCGCGGGGACGTTGGCTTCCAATTGCAAACGAAGATCTTCGCACCTTTGCCCCTGTCCTGACCCTCCTTCCAGGGACCGAGCTCTGCGTCACGCGCCCAACCCCAACCCCAACCCTCTGTGCCCTGGTGCGCAGACGCTCAGCGAGCGCACAGGTCTCGGTTTCCCGGAGTGTTCCCGCCCGGGTCCCCTCGGCCTCTCCAGGCCATTCTTCGGGGAGTCCTGCCGCGGTCTCGGGGTCAGAGCGGACCGGAAGCCGCGCGGAGCGGTGAGGACAGACACCAGGCAGCGGAGGTCACTTACTGTGTCGGAGCCGGGCCGCCGCTGTCCTGGCCCGGGCTCCGAGCAGCCTGAAATAGTCGCCGACTCCGCCCCGGCCCGCCCTCCGCGACCGCGGAAAACCCGCGGGCCGAGGCCAAGGCCCCGCGCGGCGGGGGCTGGTCCCAGCGCGGGCCGGCCGAGGGGAGCGAGGGCGGGGTCACTGCTCCAGCAGCCGGGACGGGCTGGCGACGCGGCGCGCGTGGCAGGGTAAGTGGGACTCGCAGAACGGCTCCCCGCAGCCCGCGACCCACCGGGCCATTGTCCGAGGAAGGCCTCTGATTGGCCGCCTGGGAGGGGCCCGCGCCCAGGGCCGCGCCCCCGGCGTCCCAGCGGGCCGCAGCCCCATCTGCCTCGCGCCCCCTCCCACCACAACGCCGGTCCCCGCCAGGTCGCCTTTCTGGGCACAGCCGTGACGCGTGGAGGCGTGGGAGGGGACTTCCTGGAGGAGGCGCGAAGGGGCAAGGGGCTGCTGTCCACAGGACCCCGTGCTGGGCCATCGACTTGCCCTCTCATGATCACGCCTTGCTTGAAGTGGAGATGCTCCCAGAAAGGTGAAATAACTTACCCGAGGCTACACAGGCAGGACTACGTGAGACTGGCAGACTGACTTCACCTCCAGGCCTGCAGAACACCCACTGAAGCACTTTCCCTTTCTAGAGCTAGAGCTGGGCCAGGACAGGCTCCTGAGACCAGGCAAGATCATGAGCACAAAGCCCAGACCCCAGGCTCAGCTCTCCCCTCTCAGCGTGGCCTCGGGCAGGTCTAACCCTTTTCTGGGTCTCAGTTTCCCCGTCTGCACGCTGGTTCTCAGGGTGTGTCCTGGTGGAGGGGAGGAGAGGAGAATGGGTGGTGGGCTCCGTCCTAAAGGTGAGCCCTGGGCACCTCCCTCCTCCCCTTCCTATTTCACATCCCAGGGAGTCCTGCTCTCTGGGAAGGATTCTGTCATTCAGGAATTTCCTGCTGGGCACCAGCTTCCCTTTTGCTTCTAGTTGGAGCCTGGGCTCCTCCCCACCTTTTGTTTGGTCCCTCCCCCAACTCTTGCTAGCCTGGCACTGATCTTTGGGGGCCAGGAGGGGTAGTTGACTGGGGGGAGCTGGGTTTGGGGGTGTCCCTTGGGGCTAGGAACTTCCTCTTCCTCCTCAGGAGTGATGGCCAAGTGCCAGGTTTGGGCTTGAACTGTCATCCATCCTGTCCCTAGGGAGTCCCAGAGGTGGGTGCCAGAGCCTGCCAGGAGGAAGCTTTAAAACAGGGAGATCCCACCTCCTCTCCCAGAATCCCCAGGGGTGGCATATTCTTCAGAGGAGCCTGCAGAGCCACAGTACTCAGGTGGGGGGGGGGGTCATTCCATCCCCTCTGTAGTACACAGATGGGGAGACTAAGGCCAACCAGAGAGGGAACAAAGAGGATGAGAACCAAGGGTCCCTGGCCCACTGCCTCCCGACAGCCTGTGGCTCATTGTGCAATCCCCACATGACTCACCCGGCCCGCTGCTCCACCCACCCCTCTCCTAATCCCAAGCAGATTGGGAAATGCTGGAGAATCTGTGACTCGGGGAGGGGGGCTCGGGGAGGGTGTCTCATCAGGCCCTCAAGACCCCACCATCTGCTCAAAAACCCCTGGTCAGTACGGACTTCACAGGACAGTCACCAGCCTATGCCAGCTGCCCACAGTGGCTCACTCAGAGCAAGAGCTGGAACTGGAAGAAACAGGGGCTGCCTTCTGCTGTGCAGCTGCACCAGACACTTCCCCTCTCTGAGTGGGGTCAGACGTGGGGTCAAAGGTCCCATTGTGAAGTCCCCAACATAAGGGAAATCTTTTGAAAATGGGGCTCTGTGGAGGGCAGGGGAATGACACCAGTGGGATAGGCCCACAGAACAGGAGTTATTTTAACCCCCTTCTTGACAGCCCCCAAGAGGCCAGGCACTTCCAGAGGCAGCCAGGATCTCCACCCCAGCAGGAAATAAGCATCATGTGCTGTTTGCAAGACCAGCTGCTGTCTAGGTCCCCACCTCCCCCAGAGGGAACTGGCAAGGCCCCTAGCCCAGGCCAGAAGTCATGGAGGCCAGCACCTACACCAGAGCCAGGTCCACTCCTTGCATGAAACCCAGGTCTCAGTGGACACATGGGGCTTCCCCTCTTTTCCCTCTAACCAAGTAGCAACTACTATTATTTTTTTTAATTGTGGTAAAATATAACATAAAACTTATCATTTAAGTGGAATTAAGTACATTTGCATTGTCATGCACCTGTCACCACTGCCCACCCACAGTACAACTAGAACTCAGCCAGGTGCAGTGGCGCATGCCTGTAACCCCAGCCCTCAGGAGGCTGAGCCAGGAGGATCATGAGTTCAAGGCCAGCCTGGGCAACTCAGTGAGACCCTGTCTCAAAATAAAAAATTAAAAAGGGCTGGACGTGGCTCAGTGGCAGAGCACCCTTGGTTTCAATCCCTAGTACCGAAAACAAAACAAAACTGGAACTCTGTACCCATTACACAGGAACTCCCCATTCCCTCTGCCCCCGTCCCTGGCACCATTCTGCTCTCTGTGGCTTTGACAGCTCCACACACCTCATGCAAGGAGGTGACACAGTGTTTGTCCTGGGATGGCTTATTTCTGTCAGCTCACGTCCTCACGATGCATCCATGTTACAGCAGGTGTCAGAATAAGGTCTGAATCGTGTTGCATGGTATAGATGGACTGCATTTTGATTCTCCATTCATCCCTCAGTGGACATTTGGGTTCCAGCCACCTGTTGGCTATCGTGAATAGTGACACTTCGAACATGGGCGTGCACATCTCTGTTCGTGTCCTTGCTTTCAGTTCATCTAGGTATACTAGTTGACATCTATTGGCCTCCAAGGAGCTAGGCTCTATTCTAAGTGCTTTTCATGCATCAACTGACTTCATCGGACAACAGTATGAAATGGGTACTGGTGAGGAAACTGAGGCACAGGCAGGTCCAGTCATGTGCCAGTTGGTGACGGAGCAGCATCGGGCCATACCACTTTTCCAATGCTGCTTGATTTCTGAAATGCAGCTTGACTGAGTGGGACACAAGTCAGGCGCAGTGGCGCACACCTGTAATCCTGGCTACTCAGGAGGTTGAGGCAGGAGGATGGCAAGTTCAAGCCCAGCCCAGGCAACTTAGCAAGACCTTCTCTCAAACTTAAAAATATTAAAGGCTGGGGGTGCAGTTCGGTGATAGAGTGCTTGCCTAGCATGTGTGAGGCCCCAGTACCAGGGGGGGTGGGGGTGGGGGGGAGGGGGGGGGAAAATCAGACAAAAGGAAGGCATACAAGCCCGTGATACAGAAATAGCAGATGTTGTCCTCCACTTCTTTCACAACTCTCGGGAAAAAAAAATCCCAATATTTTTCATTACCTTGTTCTGTCAATCAATTAAACCTCCACCGTTGCCCTGCGGCACAGTGGGGGAGAGCCTGACGCAGCTCTGCCAGCCTCTGGCCAGAGGACACCACAGGGTGGTGTGTTATTGGCCCTCCCTAAACTCATTCTCTGGCTCTCTGAGAAGGTAGCTGGAGGGAATCTCTCCAGAAGATGGGGAGTTGAAGGCAGAAGGGACAGCGACCTGGGTGGGGCTTGGTACATGCAAATGCTAGGCGGGCTGATCGGGCAGATGCTAGAAGGGCTGTTGAGTTGCAGGGCCTGGCTCCATTCGGGGGACTGACCAGAAGGCTTGGCTGGTAGCCTCAGTCGCAGGATGGTGCTGGCTGTGGAGTGGGCTCCCTGGAGGGGCAGAGCAGGGCATTCTAGGATGCCCCCAGCCCTCCTGCTACGGCCATACCCACTTCCCTCTATGGAATGACTTGCACTTCCCATGGCTCCTGTCTCGGCTTGCAGGACACGCCTTCTCCCTTTCGCTTCTCAGGCCATGCCCAGACCTGGGACCCTTCCTGGGGTCTCTTATTCCCTGGGGTGCCCCACTCACTAAATGCACTGGGCAGTCTTTGTGTCTCCTGTTGACAGAAGAGGAAACTGAGTCTCAGAAGTTACGTGTACACAAAGGTTAAAGTTTTGAGGCTGGTGTTCCTGCCACCACCCAGCCTTCCTAAGAGAGGAAGTGACTTGTTCCGGGTCATTTATAGCTGCACAGGGCTTTGGCTGGAATCTGCTGACCTCCCTGGGATCATGGGATGGTCAGGACAGCTGACCAGGAGCCACCCTCAAGATATACCCTCCTTCCAAAGCGGGAGACCCAAGGGCACTCACCAGAGGAGACACACAGGGCAAGCAGTCCTTCCCCCGGGGAAGCTGTCCACTCATGATAGCCCCTCCCTTCCTTGAGGAAGCCAGGCCAAGGACTCCTTTTGGTGTTTGGCGGAAAGGGAAACTGAGGCCTGAGAAGGCATGGCTTTGGGGGGGCTCAGTGAACCTAGCCCTGTAAGACAGAGCCATGTGGTAGAAACCCAGGGCCATGGGACAATGGGAGCCCAACCCCAACAGCTTCCCAAGAGCCTTCCGGAGGCGCCAGGCCTGATGAAACTCAGGGGGCTGGGAGATGAGACTCTGCTCCCCAAGCTGGGCTGTCCCGTCCTAGGTGCCCACCCAGTCACCATCCTTTCACAAGGGCCCTGATAGTGATGCAAGATGCCGAGTTCAGCTTCCCACCCTTCAGTCTCAGGAGGGACTACCTTCCATCCCCAATCTCACTTCCCAGTCACTGCAAATGAGCCCTTCTCCCAGCTGACATGTTTTCCGGGAAAGCAGCCCCTGAGCTTGGCCTCCCATTGACACAGGCTGGTCACTGGGCAGGAGCTCTCCTGGGAATCCCAGCACTTCATGGGGCTGGGCCAACGTGGGAGGGGAGGGAGGCTGCCCCAGACCTCCACAGGATGCCGGGAGGGTTGACGGAGTGGCTTACAGGAGACAGAAATAGCAACCACTGGGCATAAAGGGCACAGCATGCAGCTCCAGGCCCTCCTCCAGGATGTGGTACCTCTGGGTTCAGGCAGCCAGCCCAGGCTAGAACCCCAGCAGCACCAACCACATCCTCCCCAAGCACAGCAGCAGAGGGTGGGCATCCCAGAAAGAGCACAATGCTCTTTGCAGTTCTTGCCAAGACCCAGAGGTCCTGCTGTTTGGGATTCTATCCACCTCAGAGCCTTAGGCTCACTGGTTGATTTTATAGGGACCAGGAAGAAGGGTCCCATCCTCCCCCTCCCCCTCCCCCCAGCAAAACCAGGTTCTCCAACAATGGCAGTAACTACACTTTTCATAAAGTCATTCCTTGGGTAAGTATTGCTTTTACAAAGGTGAGAAGATAGGAAGGAGACTTTTCACTTTGTCTCTGATGAACCATTTTAATTTTGATCTATGTGAATGCATTACTATCCGAAACATTAAAGGTAAAAAATGAAAACAACTAATATATTTTAAAAACAGCTAATAAGTGGGTGGTCTGTGTGCAGAGACATAGAAGATTGTCCCTAGAAGAAGGAAGGGCCTTTGCAATGACTAATTTAGACCCTACAGGTCCCAGGAGAAGAATAAACTGATGGGTAGGTGTGACATGTCCAAGTTTCACATCCCTTCAAGCCTTTTAGGACAGCAGGAGACCCAGGAGACCCTTGCCAGTGGAGCCCCTGGCTTCCGGCATAATCTCTCTACCAGACAGGGTCTGACCCCCAAGACCTAGAGCCTTGTCTTATCACAGCGCCAGCACAGGGCCCCTGCCCTGCTTCCACAGAGAGTGGCTGGAGAGGGGCCACGTCCCTGTGCAGCCTGGTCCCGCTCCTCCCCAGGGCCTGATGATGGATGGTGGGTGGATGCTGGCCATGGTAGGGGCCCCTGTGACCTGTTGCAGTTCCCACAGGGGATTTCTGTGGTAGCAAAGGAAGGAAGTGAGATTGGGGATGGAAAGTATCCCTGAGAACGCTGCAGCCTCCTGTGTCCACCTAGGCAGTGGTGAGGGGCTCGGTAGGAACCCCTGCCTAGCTGCTGAGGGTGCTGCCCCACCTACAGGGGCTTGCTAAGGACTGAGGTCAGGAAGGAAGCAGCCAGGACACCAGGCAAGGAAGGAAGAGGGAGAGGCTACGTAGGCACAGAGGTGACATGCTGACTGCCACCTGAAGCATGCCCTTAGTGCAAGGACCTTGGTGGACAGTCTCACCCTGAGCTCCCTCCCTACTGAGTACCCTCTCCTACGTTATAGACAAGGAGTCTGAGCCTCAGAGTGGGACCGCAGGTCACCAGCTAGGGGAGAGCAGAGCTGAGACACCTTCACAGTCCTGCGTGCCCCAGCCTCCTGGGCTCTTGCAGCATGGCACATTCAAGCCTGGGTTGAGCCTGAGCCCAGGGACCAGGATGGACAGAGGGTCACAGAGCCTACTGGGCCCTAGTCTGAGCTGGTGTGGATGCTTAAGTCCCCTTCTCCCACCGTACCGTTGTCCTCGAGCCAACAGGCCCACAGTTTGCCAACCTGCACACCTAAGCTCCTGTCCTGTACATGGGGACACAGGATCCCTGCAACTTGTCACTGCTCTCCCAGCTGGGCCTGGCTTGGAGCCCCAGAAAACTCAGAACAAGTCCTGTCTCAAGGACCTAAGGCTCAGCAACAGAGACATGAAGGACTCCAGGAAATGGGTGACCCTGAGGGAAAACAGGCTGAGCCCTGAAGAGGATCTAGCAATAGGCCACACTACAGGAAGAAGGACCAGGCAGAGGCAGGGACCAGGGTAGAGCTGGCAGAGCCTGAGATTTGAGCCTAAAGGGCAAGGTGGATGGTCCCAGGTTGCCCTGTTCCATGACAGAAGTGAGAAAGCTGGACAAGAGCCTTCTATCCCCAGGGGCCCAACCAAACGACTGGCCAAGTCCAGAAGCAGCTTTCAGAGCCAGTATCCACCCCCACATGCCTGGCCTGGACAACAGGATGGCCAAGGAAACACCCTAGACTCTTCTGAAGGTCTCATGGGATCTGGCAGGTAAAGGGAGGAGCAGGGTTCCAATTAGCCAGGGCAGAAGGGCCAGTGGCCAGAGCCCTAAACCTGCACCAGTTTAGGCTCCCCCCGCTACAGTCCCAGCTCCACTGACAGCACCCTTGTGGGAACTGCCATTGGCCTCCTGCCCCTCTGGGCTGGGCCTTGGAGAGCTGGGCGCGTCCCTGATCACTGCCAGACTCAAGAGCATGCACATGGGTGGGTGGTGGAATCACACTGATGCTCAGAACGCAGAGGGGCAAGGATCACATTTGTACAGTTTCTGCAGGAAAACCCTGACTTCCTATCTCTAGGTCTAGAAATCCTCAGGAAGAGAAGCCTGAGGCTCTGAGAGGGTCTACGCCTCTCTCTGCCTGCATTATGAAGCTCTGGTCAGGCAGAAGTTGCTCAGCCTTGGGAGCCTCCTCTGAGTCTCCCCTAGAGACCTCCCCAACCCAGGGACCTACACTCATGTACTCAGGGTTTCCCTCATGAACACTCAGGGTTCCCCCACTCCCATACCCAGGGCCTTTTTGAATTTTGTAGGGCATGGCCTTTGGGGCATTGGGACAAGGGGTCAGAGGGAGGCCAAAGGCCCAGCTCTGTGGCTGCTTCTTCATCCTCCCCAGCTTTTTTGCAGCTGGAAAAACTGGGCACAGAGCGGGAAAGGAATTTGCCTCGGTGACAGATTGTATACTTAGCATGGCCAAGGCCCTGGGTTCAATCCCCAGCACCAAAACAAACAGACAAAACAGGAAGTTGCCACTTCTCACCACTGGGAAGTGGTGGCATAGTCAAGACCAAGGCCCTCCCACATCCTCACAGCCTGGGTCGGAAGCCTGGCCCAGCTCTGGAACATCACCTTCAGCCAAAGGCTCAGGCAGGGCTAGGCCAGTAAGGGTCAGGGGCTGCAGGAGTTCAATGAATAGCTTGGCCTCAAAGGTAGGCTGGGGTAGCAGGAGCTCTCTGGGGAGAACCTCGCCGGATAAGGCTTCCTCTCCCGTCCCTTCACCACACTGGGAATTGAACCCAGGAGTGCTCAACCACTGAGCTACACCCCCAGAACTTTTTATTTTATTTTATTTTGAGACAAGGTCTAGCCAAGTTGCCCAGGAAGGCCTTGAACTTGTGATCCTCCTGCCTCAGCCTCTCCAGTTGCTGGGATTATAGGAATGTGCCACTGTACTGGGCCAGATAAGGTTTCCTATTACCTTCCTCTGAACCCTGTCTGCAACTCCCCTCGCAGGACACTGATGGCTACTGGGGGTACATGTGGGGTCAGGCAGGGGAGAGACTGCCCTCCATGAGGGTCAGAGATGCCCTTCTCACATTCTGAACCCTGGGTTATGAGGAGCCAAGACCACTTGCCTTCTGCCAGCTCGTTTCTCTAACAGCACAAGTACTGCTTGACAGTGTCAGCACACACTCCCTGCCCCCACCCAGTCTGGGAGCCTGGGAACCCCAACCTTACCTTACTTCCTCATTCCTGCCCTGCCTGCCCCCACCCCACCCTACCCAGGGAGGCCTGGATACTCCCTTGCCTGGCCTGCTCTGCCTCTGGCTTCCAGTTCTGTGCATCCATGGGGGAGCAGGGACTGCTTCTGGCAGGTGACCAAAGACCTCAGGCCCCAGATGACTCAGAACCTGTGCAAATCTGCCTGGGCACTGCCCCCTGGCTGACCAGAGAGCAGGGAGGGGCCAGGGGGAGCTAGGACAGATGCACCACCCACTCACCTTGCACCTCGGCCCAAAATTCAAAATTCTTTGGCCCACCTGCAGTCACTTGCCCCAACTCCAGCCAGGGCCAGGGGCATCTAAGGTGGCTTGCCTCAGCTTCCCCTCAGCTCCCAGACTTCCCAGAAAGTCACAGCTGCCAGTGCCAACAGGTTCCCTGGCAGCCTGGCCTTCAGAGAGCAGGCAAATTCCAAAGAGAAGGGGCACGGGCGTGGGCCCACTGGTGCTTCTGGGGCTCCCCCACTGCTGACACCTACAGGTCATGCCCAGACACATGCTCAATGGGCAACATTCCCCCTAAAGTAACCTGGCAACTTTATTACTGGGAAGTCCCTGCCACCTGTAACCCAAATACTTCAAGCCACAAGCCTTGGCCTCTCTCTGTCCCCCAGGGGCCTCCGCTAGGCAGCTAGGATGAGGCAGAGCGGTGCCCACCCCCACAAGGCAAGGCCAACCCTGCAAGGCAAGCAGACCCAGAGGCCCAGAGGCCCAGAGTTGAGGCCTTCCCAGTTCTGGGGCTGCCTCAGGCTCTCAGTAGGTATAATAGGTAACAAAGGACCACCCACCAAAAGGAGCCTTCCTGCCTGGCCCTGAGTGCATGGGCTCAGGCCTCCCACTCCCAATCAGCTTGACTCTGCCCCCTCTGTAGGGAGGCATCATTTTAATTCACATTTATTTTTAGAATAAATACTCTGTTCTCCACTTTCAGACTGGGGCGGTGGTGGTGCTGGACAGTTACCAGAGTAGCCATCCCTGGCCAGCAGTATTAAAGGGAGCTTCTGCCACCCCAATATACTCCCCCACAAATGCCTGAAATGTCTTCATCCTCACCTCCAGCCAAGCAGCCAAGCATGACTGAGGACAAGAATTCCAGCAGCTTCAGAGTTGTGGGCAGGGCCTGGAATGACTGCCTGGGATCAGGGGAGCACTAGATGCAGGTGACCAGCTGGTCCATGAAGGTAGACAACTCTATCTCCTCGAAAAGCACGCGGTCCTGAGCGGCTCCTGAGCCCACAGCCTTGGCCGCAGCCCTCAGCAGGTCCTGGGCATGTTGCAGGAGGCTCTGGTTCCTGCGGCGGCCCAGTCTGCGCAGCGCCAGAATGGCCAATATGTGGTTTCGCCTGCAAAGACACCACCCTCACTGCAGAGCCGCAGCCCCTAACACTCTAACCCGGGCGAAGGAACCCCTGGCTGGGGAGGAAGCATGAGTCACTCAGCATTCCTGAAGCCCAGTCAGACGGGCTCCGGAGGAAAGCGGACTGTGGGACTTGGGGTGCACAGTACCTGGGCCGGAGGGTGCACAAGTTCAGGGCACCAGGGAGGCATCATGCCCACAGGGAAAGAGCCTGTGCACAGGCGCCAAGGGAGTTCGAGAAACCGTGCTGGTGGAGAGGAAGGGAGGGGGCGATGCAGCCCAGGGGGTGGAGCTGGGAAAGGTGTCCCTGCGGCCAGGCAGCAAGGTGGGGGTCGGTGGAGGTAGAAGACTGCGCCCAGGGATGTCGCGAGTCGTCCCCTCTCACGGATCAGCATGAGGGGCTCCAAGGGCCGCCACCAGCAGCCAGGGAGGATGGGGTGAGCAGGGGCTGGAGGGGAAGCCCGGGACGTTGTGAGGGGGCGGTCACTCCCATCCACAACGGGGGAGGCGAGCCCTGATGAGGAGCAGGGCCTTCTCCCCGGGGACAGCCGGGGACAGCCGCGACCCAGAAATGGGGCTGGGGCAGGGACTTTCTGCTGTCTTCCCATCCCGGAATCTCTAAGCCTTGGAGAGCCCTGAACTGGGATTTCCGTGGGCTTCGATGACTCAGTCCCCGACCCACCCGGGCATCAAAGCCTTCCTCCTCTGGCCGGTCTGAGCCTGGGGCATCCAGAGGGGGCTTGTTCCGCATGGGGGTGGCCGGCTCTTGGATCCCAGAGGCGGAGGCCTGACCCCCGCGCCATGAGACTGCTCGGAATGCTGGAGAATACGCGGAAGCGGCAGACCCGGCTCGCCCGGGGTCCAGCGCCCGGGTCAAAGGCGCCTCCCTGACTGCGGTCCTCACACACATGCGCGCACAGGTCCGCGCTGGGTTCGAGCTGGTCCCAAACGAGCTTGCTCCTCGCTCCACTGGTTACCCGCCCACCCACTGCCACCTAGACTCTGGAGAGGGACCGAACATTAAGTTCCGGGACCCCGGGAACCCAGTCGGGGCGCAGGCGGGGCTACGAACCTGATGTCGGGGTAGCTCTGGATGAGTGTCTCCAGGTGCCGCTGGATGTCATCCTTGTAAGTTTCACCCAGGATCTCGGCCACGCACGGGATGGCTTGGTTAAGCCACGTGGCTTCAGAGCCCTTTGCGGACAGGAAAATACGTGTGGCTGGGCCACGGCTCCCAGGAGCCCCAGCCTGCAGCCCCTCCGTTCGTGCCCTCCAGCCCTGAAGCTGCCGGGCAACAATCCCCCACGTGACTGTCTCCCCCAAGCTGGAAGGGGACACAGTCTTGGACACTGAGGTGGCGCCTGCAACACCGAATTCATCTTCCCGCCCCATCTCCAGCACAGATATCTTCCTGTCTCTGCCCAGATGGGAAAGCGCTGCCAGGAATCATGGCAAGTGGGGAACCAGCAACCCAGATAAGGGGTGTGTGGGGAAGAGGGAGTGTCTCCGCTCCGAGGGCTGGGGGTCCGGTCGGGAGTGCGGGGGACCTCCACCAGGCCTTGCCTATCAGGTGGGGCCGCAACAAATGCTTGCTCCTTCCCTTAGAGCCCGGGTAATTGCACGCAAATGAATGCAAAGTGTCCCCACCTGCTCACCCCACTGATCCCAAACACCTAGCCACCCTCCCTCCTGATGGAGGGTGCAAAGGAGACCCATTGCTGCCCAAGGCCTCTGAGTGCTGGGGCCTTCCCCCCGACACCCACCCGGTTCTCTTTGGTGCTGAATAGAAATGAGAATAGGGGGCACTAGCCGAGGGCCTGGTGGCCAGATGCTGCTCCTACCAAGCCCTGGAAGGTGTCACCGATGGCCTGGGCCTCCACGTTCATCTTGTGGGCGCCATTCACACGCTCCATGCCCCGGAAGCGCTCCCGGGGCCTCAGTGCCTGTGCCAGGTACTCCCGCACAATGTAACGATGCACCTCTTGCAGAGTATCCTGGGCAAGCATGGTCAGGGTCAGGGTCAACAACCCCAGCCCCTGGGGACCCTGCCAGGGCACCCCCCTTGAAGTACCTTTGCCAGTGGTGGGGCTACATGCTTGAGGTGGTGGGCAAAGGCCACCACCTTGTCCATGATGGGGTACAGTGTGTCCTGTGTCAGCCAGCTCTTGGTGCATAAGACCCTGAAGAGTGGCTGGGAGTAGAGGGGTGGGGAATGAGCCCAGTGCACCATCCCTGTTCCCCTTTCCTCCTGGGTTCCCTGGTGCATCCCCTCTCCCAGCCACAAAGTATATCACTGGAATGCCTTTCCCAGAATGCCTCCTCCAGGCAGGAGTTCCCGTGGGCAGGGTTTGAATTTTAGTGTCCCCTGCCTGGGGACAACTTGAAGGTCTGGGTGAGGGGCCCAGACCTGATTGCTTGGACCCACCATCCTGGGCTTAGGTGTTAACCTCTAAGAGGTGAACAGTGAGAAGGGAGGAATTTCCCAACCATCCTACTCAGCTGGAAGCTCATCTGGGACCCTGCCCATCCCCGACACTCTGGGCCCTGAAATCGGTCCTGGGGTAAATGAATGCTGGGACTTGGGCCCCAGGCTTCAGGAAATAGATAGTACCTACTGGGTGTGGGAAGATGGGAGAGAAAGACCTGTCCCATTCACCTGCACATCCTTCTGCAAGCCCTGGAGCAAATGCTTCTGGAAGTTACAGGTGGCAGCCACCAAGGGCTTCTCCAGCTCTTCTAGAGTTCCTGGGAACCTGGACAGAAGACTGGTCCTGGGAAGGGGCCAAGACATGTGAAGAGGAGGCCAAGGGGAAGTGGCTGGAGAACAAAGCCCAGCACAAACCCCTGTAGGTAGGTACTGTACCAGCTCCATTCATTTAGACTGTAGTGTGAAGGACAGCTCCTGGAGCTGCATAATGTAGCAGCCCTGGGAGCCAATCATAGAAGGGGTAGACCAGCTTCCCTCTGGCAGCTCTGGGACTTGGGTCCCAGGCTCCATGGAATAGTCCACACCTGCTGGGTGTGGAAAGTAGGAAGAGAAAATCCTCCATCCCTTGGTGATGGGATGGTACAACATAACCATGCCTGGCATAGACCCTCCATTGAACTTTATCATTTCCTGCTGAAGAAAACTGAGGACCCAGTTCCCAAAGTCCAGGGAGAGCATGGTGGGCTGAAGTTCTATCACTGCCTACCAAGGTGTGGAGAATGCTCACTGGGCATGAACCCCCAGGGTCTCAGTGCTGAGGATCTGCCTGGCAGTTTAGGAACAAGAGAATGTTAGAGGGGCTAGGATGTCACTCAGGGGTAGAGTGTCTGTTTAGCAAATGTGAGGTCCTGGGTTCAATCCCCAGCAACACGAGGGTGGGGGACGGTTTGGAGAAGTGCCTCATCACCATCATGGACTCAGGCAGGCCTGGTTCACATCCTGACTACGCCACTTACTGGTTACAACAGTGGACAAGCGTCATTTCTGGAGCCTCCACTTTCCCACTGGCATGTGGCCCTCAGAAAGAAAGCCACTAGATGGGTAGAGCACCCACATGCCTGACATATCTCAAGGGTCCACAAGAAGGCAGAGTTCCCATAGTTCTAGAGAGCAGATGCCCTGGTGCCAACGTTTAGATGAGAAAAGAGGTAAAGAGATGAAGTGACTTGTCCCAGGCCACCGAGCTAGCCAGTGACAGAACTGGGATCTGACTGACCGGTGGCCCACTGCCCTCTGCAGTGGAGGACACAAGGCACAGTGCAGCTGAAGGCACTGAAGCAGTCTCCCATCCCCCAGGGAGGGCCTTCACCTTCGGAGAACAGAGGGGTGCAGACCCCAGACAGCATAGCCCAGGGTGGAGTGCTTCAGGGAGGGCTTCTCTAGGAGAAGGTGCCCCCCAAAAGGAAGAAGTCTGGCTGGGACGAAGGGAGGAAAGAAACAGCCCAGTAACTAGGGCAGTCGGATAAGTCCTTTGCCACGAGTCAGTGCGAGGCCCTCCAGCACCCCTCTCAGCGCCCGGCTCCCCCGGGGCTGAGTCAGCATGGCAGGAGCCCGGGCGGGGAGGGACAGTCCCAGGAGGTCTTTGAGCTCCTGCCCGAATTCACACTCCGGAGGGACCCGTCTGCTCCAGCATGGGTCCGAGCTCCTCTGCCCATCACCCGCACGCACACAGCAGCCGCCGCAGCCTCCCGGAGGGTTTCCGGAGCTCGCGCGCCTCCTGCTGGCCGCGCTGGGCAGTGCGCCTGCGGAGGAGCGGGCGAGACCTACCTCAGCAGCTCGCAGGCGTTAATGTAGGCGCCCAGGTGCGGCTCGCTCACGGCCTCCGACTCCAGAAAAGACTTTTCAAACCTGGGGGCAGGAAACGCAGAGGCCTTGGGGATCACTCCCGGCGGCGCTGTGACCTCGCCCCCCCCCCCAAACTCCAGGACCTGCGATCCGGGAGTCCCCCCTGGAGTCCAGGGGGTCCCTGCCTCCCACTGGACTCTCGCATCCTGAGTCCATAGGGTGCACGCCGCCCACGCCTGGCCCCACCATTCCACACACCTCACTTTGGCCAAAGACGCACACACACCTGGGCAGAAAGAGGCTCAGTGCTCGCGTGCAGATCCGCAGGGTGGTGGCTTCCAGCTCCGCGGAGATAGCGGCGGCCGCCTTCACATGCTCGGCCACTAGCTGCGAGCCACCCTGAGTTGAGCGCGGCCCGGGCCCCAACCCGGATGCCCAGAGTTCTACAGCTTGTGACCCGACGACCTCTCCAGCCCTCCTCGCTCTCCCTTGCCATCACGGTTCCAGTTTGTTTGTTTGTTTGTTTGAACCAGAGATTGAACCCAGAGGTGCTTAACCACTGAGCCACATCCCCAGTCCTTTTTCTTTTTTATTTTGAGACAGGGTCTTACTAAGTTGCTTAGGTCCTCGTTAAGTTGCTGAGTCTAGCCTTGAACTTGTAATCCTCCTGCCTCAGCTTCCTGAGCCGCTGGGATTACAGCGCGGCTCCAGCTGTAAGCAGAGCAACCTGAAGGTCAACTCCCCCACATCTGATCAACCAGGAACTGTACCCCAACCTAGCCATGGGCCCCATGGGCTCCGGTTCTCACCCCACTGAGGGCCTCAGACTCCTGTTTAATGGGCAGGAATGGTTAGCACTGGATACAACAGTCTGGGGTCCCCCCTTCGTGCCTAAGGTCTGAACACAAGCCCCTCCCCTTCTCCTCCCAGGCGCACCATGTGGACATCAATGGACAGTGGTGAGTGGTAGAGGCCCTGCAGCACATCAGGGGCCTTGGCGGCTGCCCAGCGACTCTGCTCCAGCTGCAGGATGCCATCGAAGCAGCTTGCGATCTTGGTCTTTGGGAAGTAGGATGGGGCCACGGTGAGACACTCCCAGGAGGGAGTTCTGTCCCCACCCTGGCCTCCAGAACCCCATCTTGTGCCCTCAGGGATGTGGGACATGCTGCCAGCTCTGGAGACAGCGTGAGCTCCTGGGACCACCCTCCCGCAGGACCCGACCCCTGGAACCAGGCCCCAGCTGGCCATACCTCCAGGAAACTGGTGTAGTCGCTCTCCAGTCGAGCCCACACGTCAGGCGCTAGGAGTGGGGGCAGCGGTTCCGTGAGCAGTGCCAGATCCGGGTCGCCCAGGAAGTCAGGGCTGGAAAACAACCGGTGGGAGTGCTGGCCTGGGTTGGGCTATGATGCCCCTCACAACAGCTCAAAGGCTAAAGCCATCACTGCAGGGCCCTGAGCTTGGACTTCTGTTCACATATTCCACCCCCACTCCCGCTCTCTAGGGGACCAAGCCACCACCCCCTCCCCGGAAGCTTCTGACCGCTGGATTTCCTGGCATTCCAGCAGCTGTGCCTGCTCAGCATGCTTAAGGAGCTGTCTGTCCATGGACCTCTGCCAGGTTGCCTCAGTGGTGACCTCTACCCTCATGCCTCATGGTTGGCCTACACCCAAGACTGGGCTCTAAGCAACACACACACACACACAGTGCAGCTCAGGGACCCATCCCAATCCAACCCACCCCAGAGGGCGGCTGGTACAAGCCTGAGGTCACAAGGCAATTTAAGGAACCCAAGATTTTCAGGCAGCCTTCTTCCCCAGGCATTCCTGCCCCTAGTGCTGGGAACCCTTCGAGAGGTGAACCACCCCATCACACCTCATAGCTAGAGGTAGCAGCCCCCAACACTTGCGTTTCCATAGATGGAGAAAGTGGGCGTCAGCCCACACCCCGCGGTGTAGCCACAGTGGTGTCCTGCCTGGAGAAGTCCCCTTCTCTAAGGAATACACAGGCACCTTAGGGACTAGCTGAAGTCCTCTAACTGGGCGCCCTGCTCCCTTGGGGACCTCCCCAGGACACTTTCCGGTTTCAGGAACCTGCGCAGAGCTGGGCAGGAGTCACACTGCAGCCTAACAGGGAGGCAAGAAGGTCAAAGTCCCTGTCTCTGGGGCGCCCCTTCGCCAGCTCCCCCCCGGGGAAGGAATGAAGAGAGGAACCCGGAGCCAGTTCCCAAGGCCTCCGGTTGGCAGGGGAGCCCTTCTGGCCCGTGTCGCCGCGGCGCAGGTCTCACCTGCCGTAGACATTGGCTGCCCAGTCCAGCAGAAGATAGAGCTGCTCGCAGCCGCGGGCGGCGTGCGCGAGCTCCTGCAGGCGCTGGGCCACGGCGCTGTGGAAGGCGCGGAGGTAGGTCTCCCACGCCGGGAAGCCGGCGGCCGCGTAAGCCGGTTGCACCACCAACCGCACCTTCTGCAGGTCGCGTCGAACCCAGCCACCAAGTTCTGCCAGAAGCTGGGCCAGGTCGGACGCGCCCTGGTCAGGCTCCGAAGCCAGCCCGGCGCCTGACCGCCGCACTCGCTCCTGCGCGCTGCGCCTCACCGCGTCCTCCCAGTGCCGGCGCCAGTGGCGGGGTGTGCGCAGGAAGTCGCCGTCGGCTGGGAGCTCCGGGTGGGCCTCTTCTTCTGCGCGCACCACGCGGGCCACTTCAACAAGTGCGGCCTGGTCTATGCCTTCGGGACCCAGGGTCTCGCGCACGATGGCGCCGATCTCTGCCGCCAGTCCGTCGTAATGTAGGCACAAGTCCATGGCACGCCGCGCAAAGGCGGTGGGGTCCTGCTCAAAGGTGCGAGAGGCTTTCTCAGCTACCAGCTTCGTCTCCAGGTACCGGAGCTGTGCGAAAGCAGCTAGCAGCTGCCTCTCAGTGATGAGATCGGCCACGGATTTGCCTTCTGTAAGGGCAGGTGACAAGAGGGGTCGTGAGATGCACCACCCCAGAACCCTGGGCCGAACAGAGACCTAGGTCCCTGTTGAATCCTGCCCAAGGCAGCCCAGCCCCTCACCCAAATGCCTTGAGCCCAGCTGAAACCTCCTTCACCGGCAGCCCCTCCTGCCAGGAGCCCTTGCTCATAATCACACTGGAAGAAGCAGAACTGGAGCCTTAAACCTAGCTGGAAAGAGCAATGTGCACCAGTCCCCACCCTCCCCACTTGCAGTTCCTATCATCTGCCTTACTCCCATCAGGACCCCAGCTCTATGGAGCAACCCTAGTTGGCTAATGTGCAACCCGATTGCAGGTCTAATAGGTCAGGTCTCCAGCTGGGTGGGTCCTGTAATGCCCAGGCTTCTGCCCCAGGATCTAAAGTCAGTGTTTCTGGCTGTTCTGCTCCCTGCCAGTCCCCTGCCCCAGAAGCCCTCTTCTACCTGCACCCTTTCTTCAGAGTCCAGTTTGTCCTCCTCTGGGCAGTCCCAGAGCCTCCCCTGCACCCTCTGTGACTCTGTAATCAGAGAGAGTCAGTCCCTCTTGCATGGCCCTGGTTTGGCCAGGAACCAGGCTGTGAAAGTCTGCAGAGTCTAAGCTTCTGCAGTCATGCAGATCCTGGTTCAAATCTCATTCCTCTGCTTCTCCAGCTATGCAGCTGGAAGCAAGTCACTTAACCTGAGCCTTGCTTTTCTTATTTGCCTAGTGGGGGCTCCACCTAAGATGCTGGAAGATCTGAAGTAACGTTGTGCTGGAAGCAGGGTTTGGGGAGGTTGGGCCTCAAGAAGAGCCTGTCAGAAGCCCTGCTGCCTCCTCTGACTCAGTTTCCTCTCCTTTCTTCCCTAGTGTTGTCAGTGAGGCCCTCACCTGCCTCAAATTCCAGGTCCTTAGGCCCCACCCGGGTGGATTCCTGCTGGCTGACACCATCTGTGACCATGCAGGGTTCCTCTGGCATAGCAGCTCCCTGGGACTGGCCAGAAGCTAGACCTTCATCCATAGTACGCCGGAAAGACCGAAACAGGAAGCGGGAACTTCGCCTGAGCAGTCCTGCGTCCTCCTTGGAGGCCTGGGACGCCTGAGGGCTTACCCAGGAGAAGGCCCGCTTCAGGGTATCCAGGCCTGGCCTCATGGTATCCTCATGGTGGGCATTGGGCTGCTCCTTACTGCTGATCTGCCCACTACCCTGAGCTGGGGTCTGGGTTTTCAGTCCAGGCTCCTTGGTGCTCTGCAGTTCTGGCCCAGGGGTCACTGTCCGTGGTGATGACATCTTGGCAGCAGGAGAACTGGGAATGAGAAGGAGATTCAAGAGACCTGGAGGGTACCCAGCCCAGGAGCAGACACAGAATCCTGGGGGAGTCCTGTGGGACTTGACTAGACCCAGCACCTCTGTCACGGCAGGCTTCCTAGAAGTGGCGACCCTCAGTCTGTCCAAACGACACTGCCTTGGCTACTGCCAGGCTAACTACCAGGCCACCAGGAAGCTTCCCCTGCCACCACCCCACAAAAGGACCTCACCCCATGCCCATCTTCAACTCGGCTTGCCAGACCAGCCCTTCCCACCAGCATTAGAGGTGGTGGGGTGGGACATGCAGGTTCTGGGGCCCAGTCCAGCCCTCAGCAGATAGGAGGGCAGGGCCCAGCAACCACATCCAGGACTTCTGGACTTCAGGTTCTAAGACCTCACATCCCCCCAACCCTCCCTCCAGCAGCCCCTTTACTGTCCTTCAGAACACTTGGCTCACCCCTTTCCACCTAAAAAGCAGGACTTCTTCTGTTTAAAGATGAGGGTCGGGACTCCCACGGAGTCCATGCCCTTCCCGTTTCTTCTGGAGCGAGGTGCTGTGGGGCTTGAGGGCATTGGCTTAAGCCACCCTGCTGCTTATCTAGGCCACACAGCCTAAAGGGAAGGTGGTAGGAGGGGCCTCAGGTTTATATTTAACAGGGGGCGGAGAGGGTCTCCATGTTGTTTCCCACACACTGGACCTCCTGCTCCCCTCCCCCCACCTCCACCCCAGAGAATGGGGTCGGGTCCCCATGGCACGGGGCACACTTTCCACCCTCTGCGAGGCTCTATCACATCCTCTTCCAGCCAGGGCCAAGCCAGTATGTTTGCCTTTCTGGCTTTCGGCTAAGTTGCGGGTGGGAGAGTAGAGGGAGCTCTTGGCAGGCCACAGGCCAAGCCGGCACCTTCCCCCTCCCCTGTTGTGCAAACTGGGACAGGGTGGAGGAGGGTTTGGGCTGGTAAGGTATCACTTTATCCTCGGAGAAACTGAGGGCAATAGCAGGGCTGGCTGGCTGCGCTGAGGGTACAAACCGAACAGAGGCAGAGCCCACAGCCCCTTCCAAGGGCTCCCACCACCCCAGGCACCAGGCAAAGCCCCTGCTGGAGCAGCACCAGATCCCTGGGTAATGTCAGGCTACAACTGCCCCTCCCTGGGCCTCAATTTGCCCAGACCCTCACCCACCCCATGCCCTCCAGCAAAAGTTTCTGTCAAGGGCCAGCTGAGACCTACCTTGCTCCAGGATCCAGAGGCCACTGGGCAGCTGGAAGGAGGCCCAGCTGAGGGAGGCAGACACAGGTGATTGATGGGGACATTATCAGCCTCACCCTTGAGTCAGGGTTCAGGGACCCTGCCCACTCAGACTCAATCCACATACTGCAAAGGGCTGGCTGACCTCCCCTCTCCTCTTCCTGGGGCCCCTCAGTACCTGCCTTGGGGGTTGGTGCCCAGAGGGCAAAAACAATAAGAAGCCAGTTACAACTCAAACTGCCCCTACCCCTGCTGGGGGCTCTGGGTGCCCTGTCACGTTGCGGGGGGGGGGGGCTGGTGGGGAAAGGACAGGTGGGCCCCTGCCTCAATTGGGGAAGAGTCCATATTTAATAGACACCTATTGTATGCCAGCCCAATGCCTGACACAAATCAGGTCCCCATGACAACAAACTTGTGAGATTCATTTGCCCCATTTCACAGAAGAACCTGAGGCCATGGCTGGCTTTTGCCTCAAGCCATCCTGCTCAGGGGTGGGAGAGTGGGCTGAGCCAGGTCTGTCTGGAAACAAGGAGCAGAGGCTTGGCTGTCCCGGGTCCTCCAGCACCAGTAAGTGAGTTCTCCACCAGGGAGCACAGGGATGGGTTTTAGGGTAGGGTGTCTCCTCTCACGGGAGGTTAACAGGAAGAGGCTGGGATCTTACTCAGCCTGCTCAAGGACTCTGTCCCACACCAGAGCAAGCAAGGCTCCCAGATGACCCCTCAGCCTGCACCACACCACCAATGACCCTGAAGTTCCCAGAAGCTTCCCAAACCGTTTTTGACCTTCACAGTACAAAAGGATCATTCCCCTGCTTTAAACCGGTCCAAGGCTCCCACATGCACTCAGCCAACCCTGAGGCCCACATCCAGGCAATCACAGCCCTCTCTCTCTGGACTGAACCTCCTCCGGCTCCAGCCCATCTGGTCTTATAGGTCTCCCTTCTGTCCCTCTGCATGTCCAGCCTCCAGGCTCCCCCTCAGGCTGCTCCCCCTCCTGACCTCCCTCGCTTTGTTCCCCAAATCTGACCTGAGTTTCAGGAGCCGAGGGCACCCCCACCTCCAAGGACTCCTCAGACGGTGCTGTGTCGTCTGCCATCACCATCTGTCTGCTCACTGGGCACTTGGGACTTCCTGCAGGAATGTGGCCCTCCTTCCTGACCTGGGAGTCTCAGCCCATCTCCCCTTCCCTACCACCCTAGAGCACAGTCTGGAAAAAGTGAACCGTTCAGTGTAAGGAGTGCCCCCTCAACCCTGGCTGGTCCGCTCAGGGGCCATACTGGTGGCTGCGCCTCTCCCTGAGCCTGCCCTCCATGGCCTCTCCCTGTCTCTCCTTCTGTTTCCCCATCCATATTGCCCTGAGCATCCAGGGAGGCCAGACCTGTGCTCCAGCTCCCTGATGGGAGCAGCACTGGCTGAGCTCTAAGGTCCTTCAGACCCAGGCCAGCCTGAGCCCTGGGCCCTTAACCCCACACTCTGTAGGTAAGGCTACCACGTCTTTTGCAGGGTCAGTGGCAGGGAACTAAAGTCACCCAGAAGACACAATTTGCTGGGAACTCCCACCTTGGGTCACCCAGTTGTAACTGAGAATTCAAGTCTGTGCTTTCCCACCCTCCCTAAGCCCAGCCTCTCTTCTGCCTCCCTTTTCCTAGACCTTACCTTCTGCAGCAGCCCTGGTCCTCACAGGCAATCCTCAGTGCCCACTGCAACCCTATGCTGGGAATGGCCTATCACTCATCCCGCAAAGCTCAGAAGAAGCCACTGTGCTCTGGGCCAGCAGTACCCCCTCAACTCCTGCCAGCCATTCACCATCGCCGGATCACAGCCTCCTAATTGCTCTCCTTTCTGAACTCCTTGGGTTCCTCGGAGCAGAAGGGATGCCTTGCTGAAACCCCAACCCGCCTTGAAAGCTTTCCTTGCAAGATGAAAGTCTGAAAACACGGGAAAGGACAAGGATGTCTGTTCTTATTACTATGCTTCAATGTTTGCCTAGAAGAGCTAATTAAGGCAATAAGGCAAGAAAAATAAATAAGAACTATAAACATTTATGGAGAAACAGATAAAACTCACTGTGATATAATTATCTGCTTAGAAAACCTGAGACTGAAAATGATGAGAGGCTAACAGGACAGTTTGGTGAGCAGGCTTTGTGGATTGATTTTGTAAATACAATCAGATCGGTAGCTCTCCTACACCCAGTGAACCTACTAGAAAAGACACTTTAAGAAGGTCATTTGAGCTGGGTGCAGTGGCGTACACCTGTGATCCCAAGGACTCAGGAGGCTGAGGCAGGAGGATCCCAAGTTCAAAGCCAGCCTCAGCAACCTAACCAGGCCCTTAGCAATTCAGTGAGACCCTGTCTTAAAAAATAAAAAGGGCCGGGGATGTGGCTCAGTGGTAAAGCACCCCGGGTTCAATCCCCAGTACCAAAAATAAAGTCACTTAAAGCCAGGCACAGTGTCACACACCTGTAATACCAGCAACTCAAGGAGGCTGAGGCAAGAGGATTTGCAAGATGGAGGCCAGCCTCAGTAGTTTACTGAAACCCTAAGTGACTTGGTGAGACCCTGTCTCAAAATAAAAAATAAAAAGTACTGAGAATGTTGCTTAGTGGTAGAGCACCCTTGGGTTTAATTCCCAGTACCTCCCTCTGCTCCCAAAAAAGGCACTTAAAAGGCTCCTTTTCCAGAGATTCAGGAGGCTGAGGCAGGAGGAAGGAGGATCACAAGTTTGAGGCCTCCCAGCAACTTGGTTAGACTGTCTCAATTTTTTTTTTTTCTTTAATTAGAAAGGGTTGGGGGTGTAGCTCAGTGGTAGAGCCTCTGGGTTTAATCTCCAGTACCAGGTAGGGGGGTGGAAATAAAAAGGCCCCTCCACAGTAGCCACAGAACAACCCTCCTAGACTCCCACTGCTGCGAAATACAGCCTCCTCCTTGGCTTGGCATTGGAGGCTTTTCCTGACTGCACCTCATGCTCTGCCCCACCCCGTCACCTCTTCCACACCTTTGCACAGACTTGCGGCGACCTTGGCCACACTTTCTCCACCTGCCTGCTCCTCTGAGGAGCCCCAGGACACAGTCAGCACCTCCTGTCGTGGGTCCAGTTCCATGACTAAGGGGCAGGTACATAGTCTGGGATGTCTGCCTCTGACCAGGAGCCTACGGAGCAGGAAATGGACCTGGCCCAGCTGGGCACTGTCAGGGCAGGTACAGGGCAGGTGCCTGGGGTATGGTGCAAGTCTGGGGCTATGTCCACACTTAGTGTGTGTGAGCTTTGCAGGTCTGCATGTGGGCCTGTCTCCTGTGTGTGATTGTTCTAGTATGTGGATGCCGCAGGGGGGCTCCAGGTGGCTTTCTCCATGAGTCCCCCTGTGTCTGTCTGCATCTGCATGCAGGCCTTCCTGGCTTCTGCATGTGTCTCTGTGCTTTCTGCATGTGTGGTGACTGCCTGTGTAGGAGGGCAGATGTGTCCCTGTGACTGAGTCCTAAATCTATACTTCTCCATACCACTCACTCACTCAACATCACTGAGCGGCTGCTCTGGCCATGAGCGGAGCTGCAGTGACCTCAGTCCCCGGAGTCCCTGCCGGCTGTCTGCAGCTCCCTTCCGTCCGTAGGCCCCACCTAACCAGGACATACCTGAGGGAGCAGACACTGAGCCCAGGCAGACGCTGCCCTGGAAAAGCCGACTGAGTGAGGCCCCGGGTTGGGTCCAGGCCTGCGACCTCCGAAGCAGCCCAAGTGACCAACAGCTGGGACTTCCCAGCCGTGGTCAGCACCGCCCAGGCCCACTGGGCTCCACCCCCACCCCACGCTCAACCCGACCCCATACTTTCACTTTCAAAAAAGTCCCCGCCCCTCTCTTGCCAGAGGCCATCACTCCAACCTTTGATCCCTCCTGCCTATCTAAGACTGAGGCAGAGGGTCAGGGCCACTGAGGCAGGGGAGAGAGGACCACCCTCAGGACCTGGGTTGAGGCAGTGGGGGTGGGTGCTGGCAGCCCCTCCTGTGGCCAGAGGCCAGGGCACACCTACCTTGAGGGAAGGGGCTTCAGCACCAGGCTGTCCATCAAGTTCATCCCAAGACCCCCTGCACCCAGCTGTGGCAGATACACTTGCCCAGCCTGCGGGCATCTCTGGGCTCTATCCTCAGCCCAGGATGAGAGAGAGACAGGTGCGAGGTGCACTCACAGTGACACCCAGGGAGCAGTTGTCCCCTCCATTCCCAAGGAGTAAGGGAGAGATGGTGTCTGGGCTGGGGTCAGTGCAACAGTAGAGGTGGAACTGGGCTGAGCCCGATGCCTGGGGACAAGGGCCCCACTCCCCCCCAGCAAGTCAGGTAGTCATTCTGTGGGGAGGGTCACAGAGCCCTCCTGGAGGGAGTCCCCCTTCCCAGGGTGATTCCACAGCAAGCATCCTAGGAAAGAAACTCAGGGAAACTCCAGGAGAACAGATTCAGGCCTGTCCCACCCTGGACTGGAACCAGTTTGCTGCTCCAGGCGGGTGTGAGGACAGCAGCAGGGCAGCTCTGTGTTAGTGTCCCAGGGTCGCCTTGCAAAGCACCATAGACTGGGCTCATGCTCTGCAGACCAGAAGACTCTGCGCGGTGCGGCAGGGCTGGCTTCCCTGAAGGCCTCTCTCCTTGAAGGTCTGTAGGTAGCCAGCTTCTCCCAGCACCTTCACCAGGTCTTCACTTTGTGCCTGTCTGTGTCAATTTCCTCTTTTTATTGGATGAGGGCCCATTCTAATGACCTCATTTTAATTATTTACCTTCTTAAAGAGCCTATCTCTAAATCAGGTCATCTTCTGATGTTCAAAAGACTTCAACAAATGAAATTGGGGGACAATATTCAGCCATAGCAAACTGGAAGTTGCCGGGGATGCTGCACAGCCACTGCCATCTGAGTCATATCCAGACGTCAGCACTCCTCAGATAGACCTCCCACTGCCCTAACCCCTGAGTCCTGGGTCCCCTCTGTGGAGTGGGGTATAAGAGTTCAAGTTTCAGCCTCCAAGGAACCCACCAGGCCAGCGGTCCTGTCCTCCCAGTTCAGCATGGCCTGCCCACTGGCCTCCAACAGTCAGAGGAAATGAGAGATGAGAAGGAGTTAGCATGACTCGAGAGACACTTGGGGGCACTGTGGCTGTGGCTCAGTGGTAGAGCACTGGCCTAGCACTGGGTTCGATCCTCAGCACCACATATAAGTAAATAAAATAAAGGTATTATGTCCATTTACAACTAAAAAATTTAAAAGAGAGAGAGAGGCAGGGGCCCAAGACGAGTCAGCTGGGTCATATCAGGGCACTCGGACCTCCAGTTTGGGTCACCTGCACTCAAGTCCCAGGTGACTGAACAGCGAGTGGTGCCCAGGGCCTAGGGACTGCTCTCGAGCTCAGTGGCACCCCAGGCCCAGGCCCACTTGCCAGCATGTGGCTGTTCTTTTATTCTGTTTCCATGTTGTTTTCCCCTAACTTTCTCAGTAAAATCCCTGTGGAAAAGTCCCTGCCTTGTCTCAGAGGCGCCTGGGGGGTTCAGGACCTGCCTGGCTGGAGTCAGAAGGCAGAGCAGGGAGCAATTGCGAGGGAGAAATATGATGGGCCACGCACAGAATAGTCCCAGAAGAATACTCACTTCCTGAGCCTCAGTTTACTTCTCCATAAAATGGAGTTATGTGGGGGGACCAAACGGGCTCCCATCAGCTGAGGACCTGCCTCTTAGGTAGAGGAAGATGGGGAGAAGGATCCTCACCACCAGAGGCTTACCTACCCTTGGGGTTCTTGGGGAGTCAGACAGTCACAGAGGAACACAGACGCCAGAAGCTCAAACCACCTACACTGTCCTAGGGTCCAAGGTGGAGCCCGGTCTGAGAACAGGAGGCCCTGGTTCCACTTTCTGCTCCTGCACCCTGCTGCAGGGCACGGCAGGGATAATGCCCACTCTGAGCCTCAGGCGTCTTGTGCATTGCAGGGCATTGGTAGGTGGCCCACCTCAGAACACACGGTGCAGTGGCCCCGGTGACCGCCAGGGGGAGCTTCAGGATGACACTGGTGGCCTCGCGCTGAGGGGCGGGACCTCGGGGGCGGGGCACCTTCTTGGCTCCGCCCCGGCCGGGTCCCCGGGCACCGCTCCAGTGCAGCCGGCAGCTTGGGGCCCCGCGAGCGGCGCGTGCCGGGGCTCCGGATGCCCCAGTAGACAGTGAGCTGCCAAGTGGCAGTGTGGGGGCCTCGGGCGGCCTGGCGTTCCGTCGGAGCCCCGCCGTCTGTCGCTGCGGGGACTTCGGCAAGTCGTGTTTACGCGGGCGCCGCAGTCCCTGCCGCCGTGCGGCGCGGGGAGGGTTCAAGCTCAGTGACCGGACCGTCGCCCAGCCCGCGCTCTGCCTGCCGGCTCTCACCCCACAGCCCAGTGTCGCAACACTTCCTGCGAAATGTCTGCCCCTTCCCCGCCCGCATCGCCCCCACCGCCCCCACCAGATCAGGCTCTCCCTGCCCGGCTCTGTCCCGGGCTCCTGGCTACACAGGGAGGGCATGGGACAGGGAGGATCCTGAAGGACCACCCCACACCTCCCAAGCTGTGTGTGTGGGGAGGGCCCACGGGCACATCCTGGGCCCTGCACCCAGCTTGGGCCCACGGGTTTAACATCAAAGCAGGCTCGCGGGTGAGCGCTGCCCCCACCCTCGCGCCCACCTCTACCCTTTTTTGGGAGGTGGGCTGTTTTTAGAAGGAAGGTGTGTTGGAGGAAGCGCGCCTTGGCCCTGGAGGTCAGCACCGGACCAGGAGGGAACAGAGGGCCCTGGGTGTCCCACCTCCCCTGTAGCTAGAAAGGGCGCTGGCTCACCCACCAGTGCCTGTGGACTTTGCAGAGCTAACATGGATGCAGGCTCCCCTCTGCCTGGCCCTAAACTTCCTCAGATCTGGCTCAGGCTGGCCAGGGGCAGGAGGCCAGGCTGGGAGCCAGGGAGGACTGCTCATGTGAGGGAGGGGCAGGGGAGTGGGCCCTGGGCAGGGCAGCTTACTGCCACACCAGCCTGCCCTGACCAGGCAGCAGCACCACCCCCACCCACCCACCCACCCCCATCCCAGGTGGCACAGAGCCGAGAGACCTTGTCATGGACCTGCTGGAGAGAGGAGACACACATGGGGCAGGAAAAGGCGCTTGCCCATGCAACTTCCTACATGGGCTCTGTGGCCAGCTTGGTGGCTTCCTAGCCTCAGAGGTCCCTTCACAGACCCAGCCAAGACTGGCCTTGAGCATCTCACTTTGCATCTTATTTTCCTCATTTGTAAAATGGGACTTTTCAAGCAGTTAATGAGATCCAACTTGGTATAGGACACTTGACCCTGTGCCCTGCTGTACCCAGGTTAAGGGAAGTGACAGGTTCAGGACTCCTGCCCTTAAGACCCTGGACCAAAGGAGGGGTGGGAGGCCATGTAGAAGAGGCTGGTCCTGGCTAGGCTGAGGTAGAGTAGGGAGGGTACCCCTGGGCAGGAGCAGCAGAAAAGTAAACACTACAGCACCTGAAAGCACAACCCTTCAGCAGCCTGGCACTCCCCATCCCCACCCCGAGTGCCAAACCCCCAAGTGGCCACCCACCTGGCACTCTGACCTGGTCAGCCTGGGTTCTGAGGAGAGTCTGGAAGGCTATGGGTAGAACCAAAATTGTCCTCAGTCCCTTGAGTCTCCACCAAGTGTGCTCACTGGCCACCAGGAAGTGCCTTTATTTCTGATTCAAACCACTGAACAAGGAGGATGTGGTTCAGACCTGGGCCTTGGAAGGAAAGGGCAGGGGCTGAGGTCCTGGCCAGACCTGGTGAGACAGAAAGCTCTGCCAACGGGATGTCTGGGAAGGTCAAGCCCTCTCTGTGCAACAGCCCAGCCACACTGGGACTAAGGCCCTTTCCGCAGTCAGAGAGCAGAGCCCCCCGTGTCTTTCTCTGTCACTGGACCAGAGGTGCCTGATCCCTGGAGCTGGCACACTCACTGCCAACATCATCCGCTGCCTTCCCTGGTGTTCCCAGTAGACTCGGGGAGGGGGCTGCAAAAATAGAAAGACAGGCAGAGGGCTGCAGCCTGGGTGGATGGCACCGGTCTAGGCAGGCCTTTGGCAGGGACCTGGGTAGGGGTGAGATGGACAGTTGTGCCAGGCCTAGAGAAGGAGGAGGCTGAGAACCTGCTCTGAGAGCAGGGGTACCCCTCCCCTCCTCTGCACATCAGAGAAAAGGGTGACAGGGTCAAGGGAGACCCAGGCCAAACCTGGACTTTCCAAGGGCCTAATCCCAGAGTTTACCCAAGGGGCAGTCCCTGATGCTGTCCTGGGTCCTGCAGAAACTGACAAAGGGTGAGAGGCTTTGAGCAGGGGAGATTATAGGCATGGACCCCTTCTGGGCCTAAGCTGCAAGGGTTTGCTGAACACCAGGGGCTGAAGTCTAGGGACAGGCAGAGGACAAGGCAGAGTGCGAGCAGCCCTGGCTGGGGCTGGGGTTCAGTCTCTCACTAGAGGATAGGCCTTCAAGGGGTGAGAGGACACAAAACTTCTGAGGACACAGCTTGGTCCTCCTGTCCCCTCCCCAACCCCCAGTGGCTTCAGAGCCATCCCCAGAGACCCCCACTGCCCAGCTTGTTGCCATCCTGTGTCTGGGGCCTGGCCCTGGTGACCCTCCTGCCCCAGGGTCCTCCAGAGGTTCCAGCCTTTGCACAGGGCATCTGCTGCCAGGACAGGAGCTGACCAAGTCCCCATGTGTGCTCTTGTATGTACCCTGACTCCTCCAGGCCCCAGGGGGCACTGTGCAATGTTCCAAAGGTCTTGACTCAATGAGGGAGGAAAGGAGGAGAGGCGGGCCAGTGGGGAGGGGCGGGAATGTGCATTCATTCACTCACCAAAGCTGGCTGTATTTTCCAGGTGCAAGCCTGAGGCCACAAGGGTGGGTGAGGGGACCTCAGTTGCAGGTGGGAGAGAGGAGGGCGATGGCTGGGGGACAGGGCTAGGCGGCGCCTAGGCACCTGGACGCAGGCTGGAGGCAGGTCAAGAGGGTGGATGTGAGCAGGCTGGAGGGATCCAGCGCCTCTTGCTGGAATGGGCAGGAATGAGGCCCTGCTTTGGGACCAGGAGACAGTGCCCCCTTTTCCTCTCAGCGCCCCCACAGGTAGCCTCACTCACCAGCAGCAACAACTTGGCTCTGAAGGGCACCCCTTTGGGTGCCCTCAGGGGGCCAGCGCAGCTCCCCACTTTCCACAGCACCTGCCTCACTGGGCTCCACCACGATCGAGGGCAGCCGCGGGCCCAGCCGAGGGCCCTTCTCCCGGGCACTCCCCACTGCCTGAAGAGAAAGTCGACAGGGGTCAGGGCAATGCCAGGCCCTGGGCCCCCTGCCCCCTCACTCCTCCCCTGCCCCCTGCCCCACTAGGCATCCTGGGCAGGGGTGAGCATGTGTGTGTGTGCACACATGGGTATCCCCAAGAGGGGTCCCACCCCCTCATCCCACTAGCAGGGTGAGGCGCTTGGCAATGGGGTCACAGCTCTCCCTGGGGTCACCAGAGAACACACCTGGGCTCATCCCCAGAATCCTATTTCAGACAGACTGAGGCTGGAGAGGCCGGGGTTACTCCAGGAGCTATGTGTACCCCCAGCCGCTCCTGTACCTAGAAGCCTGCACAACCCCTTCCTGGGGTCTTCCCTGCTGGGACCTTGGCCTCCTCCTTCCATTCAGAGGAGCTGGGAAGATGTTGCCATGGCAACCCCAGCTCTGGCTCATTGTTCAGTGCCCACACCAGCCCTCTGAGTGCCCTCAGCTTCTCCGCCTCCCATTCAAGGCCTTCCAAGGTGGAGACCACAGTACTACCTCACACACCTCCATCTCTCAGCCCCCGCGGCCTGGACCCGCCTGTGCGGTCCAACCTTCTTGCCCTCCCTTAGGCAGGCTCTCTCTTCCTGGAGCTCCCCACCTCCCATCTCTTCCATCTAAAAGGACAGCTGCTTGGTGCAGGTCCTCTGTCCCCCAGTGGCAAATGTGCTCTGCGGAAGGGCAGGAGCTCAGCAGGTGCAATTTGCCAAGTGGTCCTTGAACTGCTGCAGCACAACCACCTGGCAGCGGGCTTCAATGCATGTTGGACCCTCTCTTTTTTTCCACTATGGTATATTTATTTATGGTCATAGCACAATTTGGTCAATTTCATTCCACCAAAAGGGAGGAATGATTTGATTTTTTAAAGGACCCTCTCTTAACCAAGTACTGAGTTGTGAGAACAGGCAATACCAGGTTGGGCCTTCTGTGGAATGAAAGAGCAGACAGACTTCAAAGGACAGCAAAGGACCCCTGTCCTGCCTCCTGCATTGTCAGTTCAGGGTTCCTTCCCCACCCCATCTCCCTCCCCACATGCCATTTTCTTTCCTGCCATACCCCCATCCAGGGCACGGCTCTGCTCAGTGTCCCCACTGTTAAGGGGGCCCAGACTGGCCGAGTTTGCATCCCATAATCCGGGATGGCCTTCAGCAACTCTGGGCTGCTCTCTGCTGGCTTCACTGCTCCCGGCCCAGCACTGGAACCCAGAGCACCCGGGATACTTCCTTTGTGCAGAGACCTCAGTTCTGTGCCACATCCACATCCCACTCCCACAAAACTGGAGCTGGGGGCAGGTCCCTGGCATTGTACCACCCAAGAGTGAACAGAGTATGCTTTTAATCTTGGGGAATGAGCCCTGGTGTCCCCAAATCCAGAAGGATGTTAAGTAAGCCAGTATGGGCCACCTTCAATTGCTTTCTGCACCAGACTTCAGTAAAGAAAAAATAGCAACAGCCTCCCCGACCAGGAGGGGTAAACCGAGGCCAGCAGAGAAGAGAGGCCTGCCCCAAGTCATGATCCAACGCTTGAGGCTGGCTGCCTCCTGTGCCCCCACCCCTTACCTCCACCACTTACCTTCCCTGCTGGGTCACCGGTTCCCTCAGCAGGGCTTAGCTCTGACAAGGTGGGCTGGGGGCTGCTCATGCTGCTGCCTTGCCAGGCTGCACAAAGACAGGAGCAGGAATGAGGTGTCCACTGTGGCTGAAGTTGGATGTCCCCCTCCTCCGGGAAGCCTTTAGATTGCTCACCCCACACCCACCCTACCCTGCCTGGTATAGTGCACAAGGCTCCTGTAGGATCTTTATCATGCTGCTCCCTGCTGAGCCCCCACCCAAGGGGCACTGGACAGCTGTCACACAGTGCAGAGGGGCACAGGTAGGAAGGAAAGAGACTGAACTAGCCTCAAGGCCCTGGAAGGATTCCTGGAAGAAAGTCAGCTGGCCTGAGGGAGGAGTAGGAGGTAGCCAGGTCAGCTGTTCTGAAGCAGGGAACAGCCAGGGCACCTGGGGGACCCAAGTGGGTTTCTGAGCCAGGAACCTGGAGTGACAGAGGCTGACCTCATGCCAGTTCCTCCTCACACTCCACACACCCAGTTAGTCCCTGAGCACCCACCACCAAAGGGGAAATGACATCCTGCCTGCAAAGAGCAAGTGGATCCAAGGACTCTAGAAAGAGATGACTGACCTACCTCTCCACCTGCAGTGTGGCCAGGTGGGCTCTAGGGGTCATGTCCATGTCAGAGGCAGAAATTGGGGTGGGTTCTGGCAATTAGAGACCTGATTCTGGATGGCAGCAGGGGGCCACGGGCAAGGGGCAGAAGAGCTGGAAGAAGATTGGGCCCAGGGAGAGCAGCGACCAGCAGATCAGAATGCCTGTGACACCTGCTGGCTGAGGACCAGGTGCTGTGGGCCCCCAGCAAGGGGAGGAGCTGCTATTCTGGGAAGTGAGATTTCCTTCAACAAACTCCCAGTTCAGGTCAGCTCAGGTCCCAGAGAAGCCCAGGAAGGAGAAGGGCACACAATACTATGTGTTGAGGTGGGAGATGTCCCCACGCCGTGAGCAGCCAATCCATGCCTACTGGAGCCTCTTCCCAGTTCCAGATCCCACGGAATGCCCCCATGACCCGCTGTCCCAGGTCTGGCCCTCCACTGAACCCCTTCTAGAATCTCATCCCAGAACCTTAGGATCTCGAGTAGAGCCCATGGCAGCCAGGACAGACCAGAGAGAGGTCTGAGAGACCCAGGCAGATGTGGGCAAGGCAGGGAAACCACTGGCCACAGGGACAAGGCAAGGTGATGGAACTGGAGACAGACCAGACGGAGGCAGAGACAGAGCACCAGAGAGGAATGAGGAGGAGAGGAGAGCTGTCACAGCGAACGAGGAAGGGGTGGGGGCGGCAGGCCGAAAGCAAGCGCCCAAGGGCTGCTCCTCTCCTGCCAGAGTCCAGTGCCAGCGTGGGCGGGCGGCACCGGGAGCACCGTCCACACATCCAGGTGCTCCCAGGTGTAGAGAGCCAGGTCCCGTCGGGCACAGTCACCAGGGGTTCCAGAGATGATCCCGACGCCCAAGCCCGCCTTTCGCCCCAGGAGCTCCCGCTCAACCCCTCCCCCTCCTCTCCCACCCACCCGCCCGCCCCCGCGGCCAGGAAAGGTGGAGAGGGGCCTCCCCGCCCTCACGCACACTCACCGCCCGCGCTGGGTGCTCGCCGGACCTCCGCTCGCCTGGCGCTGCGCTCGCCAGCCGGCTCTCCTCCCCGAGTCCCGCCCGCCCCCGCGCTCTCCGCCCACACGCGCTCGCTCTCCCGGCCTCTCCTTCACACGCCCGCCTTCTGCTGGTGGGCGTGGCCGCCCCTCAGTGCCCCCTCCCTGCCCACTCTAACCTCGGCTTCATCTCCCCTGATCCCACTCCCGAGGACCTGACCTCAGCCACTTGCGTGCAGAATTAGGTGGGGCCAGAAACAGGAAGAGGACTCCCTTCCATGGGGACAACAGAAGAGAGAAGTGAAGAGGACCCTGAAAGCCCAAAGTGGGGAGATCAATCCACAGCCCCTGGCACCTTCACCCCCAGTCTCATTCACCGCAAAGGAGCAAAGCAGCCCTGGAACAGTCAGTCCCATCCAGTCTGTGCACACTCCTGATACCTGAGGCCAGGTGCATAATCTCTGAGGCTCATGACTCTCCATCTAACATCCACTATCAATTATCTAACTTCCATCTGACATTCACAATCTAACATCCACACCTAGTTAAGGTTCTTCTGCCATCCAACCACCATCCAACATCAGCCATCTACCATCCATCACTCACTATCAGTAACCCATCACCCTTCCCATCCCTTGTCCACCATCTGCCTTCCACACTCCAACTCCATTCATCCATTCACCGTCCACCATTCAATCATCATCCAGGATCCAATATCCATCCACTATCTACCACCAGCCATCATCCAACAACCAATATCCACTAATCATCCATTCTCTGTCACTACATGCTGTCCAATCATAATCCATCCACTATGCATTCATCCATGCACCACCCACACCCACAATTTGCCAAATACTGATACACCATGAAAATGCCCATCAATCCAGCATCCATTTACCAAGTTTTCATCCACCATTTATCCAGCTATCACTCCCTATGTAGCAGCTTTCCAACAAATATTTAACAACTATCTTTCCATCCATATTTTGTGGGTCCATCTACCATTTATCTGTCAATCATCAATTACTCTCTATTTATTATTCATGTATGCTGTTATCCATTAGCTTTCATCCAGTCAGCCACAATTCATTCATCGATAATGCAGTCATCAGACATTTACCTTCCATCATTTATTCATAGTCCTATGAACTACAATCCACCATCCATCCATCCACCATCCCACCCTCCACCACCTCTTATTGCCATCCAATTCATATCTATCTATTCAATGTCCATCTCTTGATATCCTCCATCCATCCATTATCTAACTACAATTCACTGTTCTTTCAAAATCCATCCAGTATCATCTACCATCTATTTATATGTGGCCTAAAAAAAGGTACTGAGTGCCATATTTGTGACAGGTATTGTTGTAGGTGTTGGTTACAGAGCAGTGAGCATTCTTTGACCATCATCCATCCACCATATTGTGCAAAACCGCGGTTGCTTGCCAACAGGGCTGCTTCAAGCGGCTCGCTGCGCACCTTCTCTTACGGGAAACCGTGGCTTCTTTTTCTTTTCGCTTACCGAAAACCGCTTGCGGAAAACCGCCGCTCCTCGCGCTTACGGCCCAACCAGCGGGACAGAAGACATATACTCTTTAGAAGTTCATGAAGCTGCTTCCCCTTTATTCCAATAACTCCCTCAATATATAAGCAGTCTCATGCATAAGCAATTGTAACCAGATATGTCCATCCAATCCTGTTAAAGGTCAAGCAGTCACTTGCTCGAGCATACATGTAAAGTATATCTGTCCACGCTAGGCAGCTGAACTGATTATAATACAGCCAGTTGTAAACGCGTTCTGCCTTTCTCCACGCATATTCAGAACACCGTTTGCTCTCTGCCAGTCGCCATCTTCTGATGCACATGGCGTAACCCTGGGCCCGGATTCCGCCCGCCACACCATATAATCCATTCACCATCCATCCATGCATTGTCCCCCATCTATTATTCACTATCCATTCAGTATCCATCTTTGTTGGTCATCCATTCACTATTCATTTGCTATCTCTATCCACTTACCATATACCATTCACCACCTTTTATCCAACCAACATCTCTCCATTGTCTAACCATCCACCATTTACCTTTCATACATCCATTTTCCAAGATGTAACCATTTACTATTTACAAAACCACCTGTCCATTTAACGTCTAATCATCATCTACCTGGTGAGAGTCTCTTCATTCATTACATACCCATTGTCCATCTTCCATTTACACCTCCAAGGACAGTGGTACACAACCCATTATCACCCAGGTGGCAATTATTCATTTATTTGGTGCTTGTTTTAGTTAGCTTTTCATCCTCTCCATGACCAAAACACTCGACAAGAACAACTTGGGGGGCAGGGAGTTTATTTGGGGCTCTAAGTTTTAGAGGTCTCAGTTTGTAAGTGGCTGCTGTATTGCTCTGGGCTCAAGGTGAGGCAGTACATCCTGGAGAAAAAGTCCAGTGAAGGAAAACTCCTCAGCTCATGGTAGGAAGGGATCCCAGGAATAAACACTCTTCCAGGGTATGTACCAGTGACCCACCTTCTCCACCCACACCTCACCTGCCTGCAGGTGCAACTAGGATGGACTGATTAGGTTACAGCTTTCTTGATCTAATCATGTCACCTATGAATATTCCTGCATTAACAGGAGTTCTGAGGGGACACTATCCAAACCATAACAGTGCTTCATTTATATGTTGCATCTATTCTCTGTTCAGGCACATACAGTCACCACCCAACTTCCTTCTGACATCCATCATTTATGATCCAGCCATCAATCCTATATCCATTAACATTTATCTACCATCCATCCATTCTCTAGGTATAGATTCATCACTATCATCCACTAACCATTATCTACCACCCACTATCCATATATATTTCATGATTCATCCATCCACTGAGCACCTACCATCTACCACCTATTACCTACAATGGCATACACTGTCTATAGATTCATTCAGTATCCATCAATCCATTTTGTCAGCTTCCATATCACTCCATCTTCTATCTGTCAATCTACAGTTGATCTATTCATCATCACTTAATCAACCACCATTACATAGATGCAATTACCAACTTCCATCCATCCACCATCTAGCATCACCATCTGCCATGTTTCCAGTACCTAGCCAACCATTATTCATGCATCCACCTACACACACATACTCATTCTCCATTGTGTTCATTATTCATCTATTAGTTCATTTGTTCATCTAGTCATTTATCCCCACCAATCATCCCACCACCAGTAATTCACCCATCCATCTCCTTCCATGTATTTTTCTATTATCCTTACATTATATTCTCATATTAATCATATATGCATAAGCATGAGTCAACACTTTTCACCCTGTCTCTCCACTACTCATTTCCATCATTCATCCATTTCCTCGCCATTCTTTTGCCCATTAATCCATAAGTGAAATACTCATTTATTAATAACTATTAATATTAAATATAAATAGTAAACATTTATTACTCAGTACAAGTGCTGGATTCTGGGATCACTGAGATGAATAATGCCCAATTCAAATTCATGGCCTGATGGTCCCAAGGGAGCAAACGGTCAGAGAGAGAATTGTCAGTGTAAATGTATATTATGCTGAAACTTCAGTGCCTCCGTCTCCTGGAAATGGGGTGAAGGAAGCAAGAGGAGCCTGAGTGGGTACTGTGGTTACAGCATGGAGACCTGATAAGGTGAGACTGCAAGGCGAGAACACCTGGCTGAGGAATCAGTCCCCAGCATAGGACAACAGGGAGGTCTGGGACATCATTGGGCAGGCAAATACCCCAGTTAGCTAAGGTCTTAGAAGAGACCCCCATTCACTGTCTACAGTGTAGATGTGCTTCTGCACTCCAGATCACAGGAACCAGAAGAACAGGGGCTTGCTTGCCTTAGGGTCATGCAGCAATGTTGAATGTGTTAAACTCCTGGCATGCTGGTCACTATGGCTGCAACTGCACCATCTCCATACCTGATGCCCAGGAAGTGCTTTGGGCCGACATGGCCCCCTCCTACAATCTCACCCCCAAAGGTACCCACCTCCTTGCCACTTGGGCAGGAATTGCTCTCCCTACTTGTTAATTTGGGTGTTAACTATCACCTAAGGTGTTAGTTGTTACCCCAGGTGTTAGCTGCCAAGGGTCTCACAGCTCCTGGAGATTGCTCCTACTAGAGCTCTCCAGAAAGGCCCTTGAGGTGTGCGCTCTGATGACAGGGGACAGGGGCACCTCCAAGGACAGGCCTGGAGCCTAGAGCTGAGCTTGTAGGTCCCATATGGGCTGGCCTTTGCTCTAGCCTCCCCCTCCCTCCTGCTTTCACCAGGGACCCTCACAGGAAACAGGCAGAGCTGAAAGCAGAGTTCTGTGTCATGCTGCACCTCCTCTTTGCTGTGGGTCTAGAGAGCCCATGCCCCTTCTGGGCCTGTCCCTTCCAATGCAGTACGAGAAGGTTAAGAACCAACCATCTCTTAACGTTCTCTGGCAGTGCTGAGACTGTAGTAGTTAAACCTTCCCCAGCATCCCCCCAACACACACACACACACACACACACACACACACACACACACACACACACCCTTCCAAAGCTTCGGTGGAGAGGACGGTAGTATCAGCATGCCTGGCTCTGGGCCAGGAAGGTTGGCTCTTGTCGTCCTCTGGTGGTCATTCTCAGGTAAAGCACTTCCCGGGAGGTAGCACAAGGCAGACAATATATTTGCATATCTTTGCAACGTTCCATACTGGAAGGGTGACATGGACACCGTCGTCCTACATTTTGTCCTCAGGTGCTGATCCTTGAGGCAAGTCCAAATTCTCTGCCTTTGATGGGCTTGTGGGCAGCTGGTCCTAAGTAAACGACCGCAGGGGAGGAGAGGAGGGGCGGAGGTCCTGGGCACCGGCTGACCGCGGTGAGGTTCAGCAGAAGGAAACCTGGATCCCCCACCCCACCCCCCCCGCCCCTACGGTCTCTCCCCACTACAAGGAAAAGCCCGGGCAAGGATTTTCAGCTGTTTTACTCCAACACTAAATCCCAGGTTCCTAAATATTGGCTGGCGGCACAAAGTTTGTGGACGTAAATAACCAGATTTCGGAGTTTAAAAGATACCTTAATAAAATCCTACCAACAGAGACAGTCCCAGAGAGCTGGGAGAGCAGGCGAGGGCTGCACACTGCAGCTGGCCATTCCCTGGGCCTGTGGACCCGAGAGCCGCCGGCATTGCCACGGCGCCCACCTCGGCCTCCCTCCAAGCCTGCGATGAGCCCCGGGACAAGTCGGGGGGACAGATCCAGCCCGAGCCACACCCGGAGTGGGACACTCTGCCCTCCCAGCGAGCGTGGAGCGGGGGCGGGAGGAGGGACCTGGCCTTCACCTGCCACAGGACTGCGCCTGACCGGCGGGCGTAGTGGGGAGCAGGGGGCCGGCGGCGGGTCTCCAGCGCCCCCTTCCGGCCTGGGCGGCAAGCGCCGCGCTCGTGCTCGGACTCCGAGGGGGAGGCAACCCCGCGCGGGCGCGTGGACCTGAGCGGCTCGGCCTGTCGATCCGAGTCCCTGGCCCTCGGTCGTGCCCCACCAGAGCGAGCGGGGATCCGGGGTAGGAAGAGCCAGGGAAGGGCGCCGGGTGGACACTCCTGTCCCAGTCTGCACCGCCGCCTCCAGTCCCTCCCCCGCTACGGCAGAGAAACTGAGGCTCAGGGGGTTTGGGCCACGCGCTGCCGACGCCCTGCTCGCCAAGGCACGGATGAGGAAGTCGAAGCCAGGACGCTTGAGCAGAGGGCTTGGCCGGGCGGGACGCGGAAGGGAGGTCGGGTTCCCGGGCGCGATCGATCCAGGGCCCAGAACCGCCGGACTGCAGCCGGGCGGCGGAGGGTGTGGGTGAGCTTGAGGGACAGGTGACCTTGGACCGGTAGCCAGGTGGTGAGGACAGCGCAGCAAGAGCCCAAAGGCCGAGTGCCACTGCAGGTGACCATGCTGACCAGCGGAAAGGAAGGGAGTTGTCCACAACCACGCCCTCGGAGGTCATCCCGGGCAAGGTCATCATCCGGCCCACCCTCGCCCCACCCGTCACAAGTGACAGTGCTTGTCCTCGTGACTCTCACTGGCCCCACCCCAACCCATCCAGCTGCGAACGGAGACAGGCCTGGCTCATGGTGTCTGTGTGGATGGATGAGGGGTCCGGGTCAGGGGTTTGGCTGCAGAGCCTTCTGAGGACTCACTGGCCGTGGTAGGCGGCCAGCCTCTGACATACCCCAATCCCACCCACTAAGGAGCAGCTCCTGTTCACAGAGGTGGGCACAGATGCTTCTCCAGGACTAGTCGGTGAATGAGTGGCAATTGTTACAGGCCACCGTGGGGTAACAAACACAGTTTAAAACGAGTGCCCTTTGTGTATATTCGCATAGCATGGAGATGTGGAAGCCTAGCAGGCTGACACAGCACTTCCTGTAGGGCAGGCCCTGTTCAGGCGCTTTGCCTACAACTGGATCATTTTCTTAAGCATGACCTCTGTGGGAATGACACATCAGTCCATTTTACAGAGAAAGAAACGAGGCCCAGGAGCTAAGGCAGCCATGCAGGTCAGAGCTGAGTGAGTGGAGTCACTCCGATTTGGAGTGGGGTCTTGCACCAGGCTTAAATCACTGGGTTGCCTGCCATCTCGGGCCAGATACTGAGGGGCAGAGGAGGCACACCTTTCTCAGCACCCCCTTGAAACTGGCCCCACTCCAGTGGAGACCCAGGGACCTCTACTTCTCACCTCAGCACTAGGGACAGAAGCTGGTAACCTCTGTTCCCTGGTACAGAAGCAGACATTGAGACTGAGAGAGAGGCCTGTGTCCTCCAGGTCGCAAAACTAGAAAAGGGCAGAACTGTGGTTGGACTCTAGTTTTCCCTGGCCCTTCCTGTCTGCCCGCTTTCTGCCATCCGAGACCAGCTGGCCACAGGGGAACCTGGCATTCTCCCTCCCCTCCCTACCAGAGCCTCTGCTGGGTATTAGGCCCCCAGATTCCCACTCTGCTTCTTCACTCCCCAGCCTTGACTTGGCTCTGACTGGGGTTTAAAAGCCCCTGGGTGAATCCCAGGCACCCTAGGAGCAAAGCCATGACCAAGGCTCCCACGGGTAGAGGACACAGCCCTTCCCCACTTCAGCCCCACCTACAGGTAGGAGCAGGGCGGGGTTCAAGGCTTGGTTGGAGCGCCCAGCGTGGCACTCCCAGGGGTGTGCCTGCCACCCCGGGTCCTGCCCAGCTTCTGCAACCAGGAGCAGCCAGGAAGAACAGAGTGGATGCCAGGACAGACCCCTGGTGCTCCAGCACCTTCCCCAGCCCATCTGCCCATCCCTCACCTGTGCAGTGATTCAGCCTGGCAGGCCAGCCTTTCCTTCTAGTGACTGTTCAACAAGGGCACTAACTTGGGCCCACCTGCATCACCAAAGCTCTAGTGCAGGTTCCCCAGCTCTGCATCTGTCCGTCCTTAGGAGGTGTGTGCACGGGAGAAAGGGCCCAGCAACAGGCCCTGTGTCAACAGGCCTGGTGCTGACCCAGGCTCCAGGACTCTAGAGTCCAAATTGTGCCAGGCCTGGCTCAGGGGTTTGAAGGCTGATTTGAGGGGTGGTCTTCTGAGCATGGGTGGGGAGGGCAGTGCTAGAGCCAGTATAACGATCACTAATGATGCTGAAGACCTGGGTTCTGGGGCACCCACTGCACTCGCCCTGTGCATTATCTACTTTATCCTCAGGCCTTGTGAGATGGGACTGCTATTATGACCTTTGAGCAGATGAGGAGTTATCTAGCAACAGCAGGGTGCGGTGGAGCATGCCTATAATTCCAGCAACATGGGAAACTGAGGGAGGAGGATTGTAAATTCCAGCAACTTAGTGAGGCCCTCAGCAACTTATTGAGACACTGTCTCAAAATAAACAAAATGGGCTGGGGACGTAGCTTAATGGTAGAGCACCTACCTAGTATGTGCAAAGCCCTGGGTTCTTTCTTATTTTAGTACCCCCAAAATATAATAAGTAAATAAAAGTCTGCTAAAGGGTGTGTAATCCTTTGCCCAGGTGCAAGCAGTATCTAGACTAGATGTCACCCTGAAGTTCCCTGAGTCTCCTTCATTCTTACTCAACATTGGCAGGGTTTGGACCTTGAATGTCCCCCAAAGGAAGGTTTCTATGTTGAAGGCCTGGTCTCCAGTTTGGGCAGCACTTCTGGGAGGTGAGGGAACCTTTAGGTGGGGCCTTGTGGAAGGAGGTTAGGTCATCAGAGGTGTGGTCTGGAGCCAGGAATATTAGAATCTTAGCCCCTTCCTGTTGCTCTCTTTGTCATGCCCTTGGCATGATGTTCTATGCCACCGCAGGGGCAAGGCAACAGGCCAAACAACCACGGATTGAAAACTCTGAAGCCATGAACCAAAATAAACCTTTCCATCTTATAAATTGATTGGATCAAGTATTTTTTTTCATAGTAACAGAAAGCTGACAAACATAGGTAGGCAGCAGGAGGAAAGTCCATGCCCCGAAGGCCAAGACCAGAGACCCTGGAGGGAGGCTGCACCACAGCAAATCAGTCCAGAAGTTCTCAGTCCTGAGTCTGTGGCAGAAGCCCCCACCTGCTCTTTGCAGCTCTGGGTGAGTGGGTCTGGGGTGCATTTATAACAAGTTGTCGCTGTTGCTACTCCAAAGGACCCTGAATGCCAGCCTAGGGACTCTCCTTCATCCCCAAGGCACTGGGGAGGCATGGAAGACTTCTGAGTAAGGGAGGGAGGCGGCCAGTGCTGACCTGTGGGAAGTCATCTTTAGCAGCCAGGAGGTGGGTGAGAATGCTGGGGAAGGAAGGGAGCATCACAGGGCCGAGGCTTACCAGGCCCTTGATTGCCTTGGTCTCTGCCCTTCCATCTTTGTTGTTATCAGCTGCTTTGTGTCTACAATCTAGGACCATCTATATGTACTCTATCCCTTGTGACTGCAGGCTGCACACATGACTTCCCTGAAGCCTCACAGACTGCAATAGTGGATCCTCTTCCCCTTTCAGATGAGGATCTGGAGGTCCCAGAGTCAGTGTCTGGCTCCCTTGTGCTCTCACCCAGCTCATGGAGCGCCACAAGTGTGCAGCTGCTGGGCACTGCTGGGTTCAGTGCCCCTGGATTCAGGGGACGTTCCTGGCCTCAATGGGCATTTCCCAGAAGGACTAGCCTGAGGGATTAGAAGGGCAGGGCTTGCCGAGTGACCAGAAACAAGAGATGGAGTCTCAAGGGAGGGAGGGGCAGGTCGGGTGGTGCTGCCCCTCTCATTTAGAAGGAAGAGGAGAGAGCTGACCCTGGAACTCAGGAAGATAATCACCTGCACTTGGCTGCCTGGAGAGGAGAGTGACCTTCAGCCAGGACACTGCTAGGGGCCATGTAGCAGGGCCATGGGGAAAAGCCCATCTTTGTCTCCTCCCTCCGTCCCAGGTTTTCGGCAGGGCTCCCCCTTGTCTGCAAGGTAGTGTCCATGTGCTCTCCCAGATGCACAGCTAGAGAGGGTGGAGGGGGCCTCAGAGGGCCATCAGAAGACCTGGGGCACGGCGGGGACAGCTGAGCCGCCAGCTCCTCCCTATACCTCCCTGTGGTTCCCACCTTCTCCCTCTGTCACTGGGCTCTTTGCAAAGGCCCTTGCTGAGATGGCCCTGTCTGAGGGTGCCGGTTGATTCTGGCAGGCCTGGCTGATGCAGACTTGTGCACCCATGTTCAGGCTGCCGCCTGGCTCAGCTCTGAGGTTGTCACCCGTCTGGCTCCCCTGGCCTGGAGGCCGGTGGGTCTGCCAGGGTGGCTTTCTGGCTTTCCAGGATTACACATTTGGCCCTTGATTACTTGGCTTCTGTGATAAGGTCTCCTTTGGTTCTGATCCCTGAGGAGGAGGAATTCCCCAACCCTCAGCCTGACACAGCCAGTCACATTATACCTGGGCCTCCAGGGGCCCTTCGTCCCCTCCGGTGTCCCCCATCGCTGGCTTCCTGACTTTCCTTCGCACAAACAGTACTTCCATTAAGTCTTACCCTGGCAGGGTAGCGGCCTGTGCCCCTGATTTTCAAAGTCCTTGATGTGGTCAGCTCAGATGTTGAGAATGAGAAGAAAAAACACCTTCAGAGGGAGCTGAGGCCTAAGGAGTCTGGTGGCAGGAAACCTCAGGAGCCACTGCCAGGGGACCATGGCAGCAGGACCAGGCAGGCAATGGCAAGGAGGGAGCAGCTGCTCAGACACTCCCATCCCTCTGCCACCACCTGGACGTGTCTGGGCCTGTGGGGTCTGCCTGGCTCATGGCTGCACCCACCTGCCTGCCCGTGCTCGCTGACCACCTCCTGCTTGCCATGTCTAGGGCTCCTGCCCAGCAGCCATGCAGGCTGCCTCCTTCCTGCTTGGATTGCCTCTGATCCAAGTAAGCAAGGGCCAAGTGTGTAATCCGGAAAGCCAGAAAGCCACCCTGGGAGACCCACCGGCCCCCAGGTCAGGGGAGCCAGACGGGTGACAACCTCAGAGCTGAGCCAGGCAGCAGCCTGAACGTGGGCGCACAGGATCCAAGAGAGAAGATGAAGAGAGGCCTCCACAGCCTCCCCAGGGTCTGTCGGCAAGCCCACGTCACATCACCCGCCACCCTTTCACCTTCCTCAGGGTCACTTCTCCCCCAGATTCTCCCTTTCACTCCTCTGTGATCTGTCCACAGGACTGGATCGGATGCTCCAGCATCCTCACACTGGCAGTGCTGGCGAGGAGTGGCTGTTCACCAGTTTTTCCTGGTTTGAATGGATGACTCTACGTCCTCCCCTGGTTGGGGACTGAACCCAGGGGCACTCTACCACAGAGCCACATCCAAGCCCTTTTCATTTTTTATTTGAGACAGGGTCTCACTAAGTTGCTGAGGCTGGCCTGGAACTTGTGATCCTCCTGCCTCAGCCTCCGGAGCGCCACTGTGCCAGGCAGTCCGCTTCTGTTATAGCAGAAGTAATGTTGCAATGAATAGCGCTACACTCGTGACCATGGCCCTACAGGGGTTCCACGGTGCGGACCATGCGAGCAGCCTGCTCTGTGTGTCAGCAGGGTCTAGACAGGTCAGGAAGGGATGGGCTGCTGTTACCAGCTCTGGTGCTCTGGGAGTGACCAGAGGGAAGAGTGACCAGACCTGAGACAGGAGCCCCAGGAGAAGGGCCCCATACAGGAGCTGAGCTATCAGTTTCCTGGGGAAGAAACTCCCCCCCACTCTTACCTGGCTCCCTCTGCATGCTAGAGTCTCCCAGGAGTCAGAAGGCAAGGTGGCCTGTGGGGACAGCCCACATGGGACTCAGAACTGGATGGGGGGTTCTGGAAGGGAAAGACAAACTATCCACCCCCTCGGTCCTTTAGCATCCACCACCCGAGGAAAACATGTCCTAAACCCCAAAGGCACACAATGTCCTTAGCCTCTGGTGGTCATGTGACCACTGGGGTGTACGCCTATGTGAAGCCTAAGACAGCACCAGCAGAACTCTGGCACAGGTGGGCAAGTGGAAGGGCCGAGAAGGAAGCAGAAGGTCCCTTACCCACGGTGGGCTCCTCAGCACCACTGTTTTCTTAGCCTCAGTGGGATGACCCAAACTATTGTTTGTTCAGGATCTAAGTCGTCTCTGGGCCTGTCCCTAATGACCTCCTTTCCCTTGCCCGGTGATAAGAATGACTAGCAAGAAGCAGTCAGAAGTGGCTCAGCAAAGCCCCTGGGCTCCACATCGGGCAGAACCAATCCACATCTACCTGATGTTGGGGTCTGAGGAGTCCCTTTCTTGCCTGTTGGCTTGGGGTGGGGCCAGCAGAGCTGGAAAGGGGAGGGGCAGCCTCAGCTGGGGTCTGTCTGTCGGAACCATGACTGTGTTTCCTGAGGGAAGCATTCCTTTCTTGGACATGGGGCCAAGGTCGCAGGAAGGAAAACAGAACTCCTGTGTGCTGTGGTGGAGCAGTAGGGCTCCCTGCCTCCACTGCTCACTTCCTAGACTCACTGGGCTCTTGGGGGATGGCACTGGGGACTTACGGTGGTGGGGGATGTACTCACACCCTATAGGCTGACACTTCAACAGCATAGGGAGTTGGTTCTCACACAGGACCACAGCCTCTGTTCTTCAGCCTCCAACCTTGTTCTTGTTTTCTCAAACGAGCTGCTTTTGGGTGACAGACATGTGCTAAGTCAGAGACTCTCATGGGTACGAACTCTGCCATACTTCCTTCTCCATAAAATGAGTCCTGTATTCCCAGGCGAGGGTGTCTGAGTTGCGATGGTAACAGATAAATAAAGCATTATCCAAGTCTGCAAATGATGGTGCTGGTAGAGGTGATGTGGTTGGACACGGAAGTCCTTGCCTGAAATATATGGAAGCAAGTCACTGTCCTTTCTGTAACTGAAGGAACCTCCCATCATCATCCCACCCACCAAGCAACCGCCTGGGCCCCTGCGAATGGCTCAGTATGGTCCCTGCTGATGGTATTCAGCTATCCCACGGAATGGAAGGCAAGTCAGTCTAGGTGAGCCGGGCCCCTCAGAGGCTCCGCCCCTGCCTGCTGGTCACTTGAACATGGGTCCTTTGAACAAGCACTTGGGTGGGGAGGACAGAGAATAGAATTGGTGATCTTGTCCTTGTTGTTATTGTGGTGGTTGTGGATGGACACTACACCTCTGTTTATTTGGTTTTATGTGGTGCTGAGGATGGAACCCAGTGCCTCACACATGCTAGGTGAACACTCTGCCACTCAGCCCCAGCCCAGTGGCATAATCCTGTCCTTTAGAGTATTGAGAGCTTCTTCCACAGTAAATGCCATATTGGTGAGCTTTCATTCCCATGAGCAGGCCTTCTGTGTTCATTCTGAGAAATTCATCTACTTGCTTTCCCCCCAGCAAAAGAAAATATACATACATGTATGGGATTTGGTACTGGGGATTGAACCCAGGGATGCTTAACCACTGAGCAACACTCCCAGACCTTTTTATTTTTTTATTTTGAGACAGGATCTCGTTAAGTTGCTTAGGGCCTAAGTTGCTGAGGCTGGCCTTGAACTTGTGATCCTCCTGCCTCAGTCTCCTGAGTCACTGGGATTACAGGTGTGTGCCACTACGCCTGGCTTCTAATTTTTGATGGAAAGATAGCTCGAGTTGCATACCTCCTTGGTATCCATGGCCAGGCATTCAACTTCTACTAAGACCCAGTTGCAAGCCAGTACTGCCTTTGAAATGGAGAAGAGTTGTTGGCAGAGGGAGGTATGGAACTTACTCCAAAACCTTGGGGATATATGCTGTGATTCTTCTATCAGAACTTGCTCCACAGAGCATCTTTGTCTGACCCTCACACTTTCAAAACCATAGATCTGCTGGGTCATAAGTTTGTCAGGGTAGCTTGTACCAAGGGCTACACTTGCCCATTTTCCTCTGGCTTCCACCCAAAATTGGTTGTCTTAGAGGATGTACTGTAAATGAATCTAAGAAGCTCATCCAGTGAAGTAAATGTTATCTAGAAAAGATCCCTCTTTCCAAAATACCTTATTTCCACTTTTTTTTTAAAGGATATTTTTGCTAGATATAGACTTTTAGGTCAGTTTCTTTTCCCCCAGTGTTGAGAATCGAACCCAGGGGCACTATATCAACAAGCTATGTTCTCAGCTCCTTTCATCCTTTATTTTGAGATAGGGTCTTACTAGGTTGCTGAGGTTGGCCTCAAACTTGTGATCCTCCCACCTCAGCCTCAAGAATGGCTGAATTATGGGCATATGCTAGTGCCCCCAGCTTCTTTTGGTACTTTAAAGATGTTGCTCTGGTATCTTCTCACTTATGTTGTTTCCAATGAGAAATTTGGTATCATCCTTATTTTTGTTTCTCTGTACATGATGTGTCTTTTGTTTTGTTTTCCTTTAACCCTGGTTTTCAGCAATTTATGATGTGCCTAGGTATAGTTGTAGTTATTGTTGTTTTTATGTTTCCTGCACTTGAGTTGAACTTCTGAAATTTTTTAGTTTAGTTTTCATTGAGTTTGGAAAGTTTTCAGTTGTTATTTCTTCAAATATTTTTTCCTGACCCTCTTTCTTTTATTTCTCCTTCAGGATCTCAAGTATTCATATGTCAGTTCACTTAAAATTACCTCAGAGTTTACTAGTGCCCAGTTCACTTCTTTTTTCCTTGCTATTATTTTGGATATTCTATTTCTAGGCTTTGACCTGACTAATCTTTTCTTAAGTAATGTCTAATGTGTCATTAATCCCATAGGGCACAATTTTCACTGGGGGATGTAGTTCAGTGGTACAGCACTTACCTAGCACGCAAGACCCTGGGGTTTGATACCCAGATCAGGGAGGGAGGGAGAGAGAGTGAGAGGTAAATAGCTGAGTGTGGTGGCCCACGCCACCACATTTAAAAAACATATTTAAAAAATATTTTTAAAAATCCTGTTTCAATCCATATGCAACAGAATGAAACTAAACCCATATCTCTCACCATGCACGAAACTAAACTCCAAATGGATTAAGGACCTCGGAATCAGACCAGAGACCCTGCATCTTATAGAAGAAAAAGTAGGTCCAAATCTTCACCTTGTTGGTCTAGGATCAGACTTCCTTAACAGGACTCCCATAGCCCAAGAAATAAAAGCTAGAATCAACCACTGGGATAGATTCAAACTAAAAAGCTTTCTCTCAGCAAAGGAAACTATCAGCAATGCGAAGAAAGAGCCTATAGAGTGGGAGAATATCTTTGCCACTCATACTTCAGATAGAGCACTAATCTCCAGAATCTATAAAGAACTCAAAAAACTTTACTCCAAGAATTCAAATAATCCAGTCGACAAATGGGCTAAGGAAATGAATAGACACTTCACAGAAGATCTACAAGCAATCAACAAACATATGGAAAAATGTTCAACATCTCTAGTAATAAGAGAAATGCAAATCAAAACCACCCTAAGATTCCATCTCACCCCAATTAGAATGGCGATTATCAAGAATACGAGCAACAACAGGTGTTGGCGAGGATGTGGGGAGAAAGGTACACTCATACATTGCTGGTGGGGCTGCAAATTAGTGCAGCCACTCTGGAAAGCAGTGTGGAGATTCCTTAGAAAACTTGGAATGGACCCGCCATTTGACCCAGCTATCCCACTCCTTGGCCTATACCCAAAGGACTTAAAATCAGCATACTACAGAGACACAGCCACATCAATGTTCATAGCAGCTCAATTCACAATAGCCAGACTGTGGAACCAACCTAGATGCCCTTCAATTGATGAGTGGATAAAGAAACTGTGGTATATATATACAATGGAATATTACTCAGCCATAAAGAATGATAAAATTATGACATTTGCAGGCAAATGGATGAAATTGGAGAATATCCTGCTAAGTGAGATAAGCCAATCTCAAAAAGCCAAAGGACGAATGATATCGCTAATAAGTGGAGGATGACACATAATGGGGGGGAGGGAAGGGTTAGTGTTAGGGTTAGAGTTAGGGTTAGGGAGGGGGGCAAGTATGGAGGAAGGAACTACTGTATAGAGGGTAAAGAGCGGTGGGAGGGGTGGGGGGGAGGGAAAAAATAACAGAATGAATCAAACAACATTACCCTATGTAAATTTATGATTACACAAATGGTATGCCTTTACGCCATGTACAAACAGAGAAACAACATGTATCCCATTTGTTTACAATAAAAAAAATAAAAATAAAAAAAAGAACATCTCAAACAAATGCATTAAATAAAATTTCTTAGACACACACACACACTCACAAAAAATCCTGTTTCAAAATAAAACATTTAAAAGGGCTGGGGATGTAGTTCACTGGTAAAGTGCCCCTGGATTCAATCCTCAGTGCCAAAAGAGAAAAGTAAATAGAAATTGTAGTTTTCATCTCTAAAAGTTGTTACTTTTTAAAAAATTATTTTCATGGTTCTAATTTTTTTAGATAAACAAATGTAATGCAATTTATTATATATTTTCTCCACTGTGTAAGAAGAATACATAGACTTCTCAGGAAAACTTTGAAAAGCAGAGGCAAAAACTATAGTCTCACCACCCAAAGAAAACAAAGCTTAACATTTTGAGGAACATACATTCTTCCAGTCTTCTCCCCCTGCAACAACTGCTTTTTGGGTTTAAACTTACATTTCTGCAAACTATTAAAACATCCAGAGCTCAATAATTATTAGATGCATCATTATAATTTCCCCCGAATCAAAAAAAAAAAAAAAAGAAGAAGAGGAAGAAAAAAAGTGTCATGGGAATCCTTAGTTCATGCATCTTGCTCAGAGTCCAATAGAAACAGTGGTTCTAATTTTTTGAGCACAGCAATATATTTATCCTGTTTTAATGTCCCTCTCTGCTAATTCTTCTTTTTTAAAAATATCTTTTAGATGTTAATAGACCTTTATTTTATTCATTTATTTATGTGTGGTGCTGAGGATCCAACCCAGTGCCTCACACACGCTAGGCATGCACTCTGCCACTGGGCTGCAACCCCAGCCCCTTCTCTGTTAATTATTTTTAAAAATATTTTTTAGTAGTATATGGATATTTTGCCTCCTATAAGAGTTCTGTAGTTTTGTTCTGGAGTGCAGCTGAATTACTCGGAATTTGAGATTTCTGTGTCTTCATTTTATGACTTGTTAGGCGGATATAGAAGAGTGTTCAGTCTATAGCGATTTTTCTTAGACGTCTGGGGACAGATGATTAGATGGATTCCTAGTAGTGATAACCCCATTATCAAGGCACAATATTTTTTTTAAATTTTTTTTTATAGTAGTTGATGGATCTTTTGTTTTATTCATTTATTTGTATGTGGCACTGAGGATTGAACCCAGTGCCTTTCACATGCCAGGCAAGTGCTCTACCACTGAGCCACAAACCCAGTCCCAAGGCACAAAATTTTTTGAGAATTCTATCCACAGCCTCAATTCCAGCTTGGCTGGTGGAAAACACATTTCCACTATCTCCTCTAAACCTTTTGAATGGACTCTGGGTAGTTTCCTCCCACATGAGCACTGCTCAGTATGTTGCTGGGTGCTTGAGGGAACTTTGCAGATTCCCAGTCTTCTTTGCACAGTGCTCTCCCTTATGTAGTTCTGTCCTGAGAGATCTGGCTGTCTTATTTCTTTCATTCTTTCTGCTCTGTCTCCTTACCTCAAGGAGCCACGGGCTCCACCTCAATGCCTCTATCCCTCTCCACCACCTTTTTTTAACCAAGATTATGGTGGCTGACCTGAAGTCTTACCATCAGAGCTTTTGCTGTGAAGTAAGAATCAGCAAACTACAGCCTTGCAAGACACTTGTTTCTCTAAATAAAGTTTTATGGGCTCTTAGCCACACTCATTGATTTATATATCATTTATGGCTGCTTTCATGTGATGATAGAGACTGTTTCACCAAACCTAAAATATTTACTATCTGACCACTTATTGTTTACTTACCTTTGGCCTAAAGAAAAATACAGGATTTTCTTTAAGTTTTAGCATAAAATATCCTGAAGAAAATCTTCTCTGATTAGCCTGGATTGAGTCACATGAATACCATGGGAGGACAGTTGACCAGCTGGTCCTGGGTGACATGCTCACCTCTGTGGTAACTGCTCTAGAATCTCACGATCAGAGTGGAGCTGGAGCAGACATTCATAGGGAATGGGGTTCAGGGAGAGGGGTATGGGGCAGTCAGACACAAGGGCTGTCCACCAAAGGGACAATGGTTTTTGTCGATGTTACCGTTGGAACATACTGGAACACTAAACTGAAGTTTTGAGGAGTCAAGGAGAGACAGCAATGTGGAATTCTCAAGAACTGAGTTTGCAAGATTGCCACATGTAGATTGTCAAGGGGGAGGCTTGGAAACCTATCCTCACCCTAGAATGAAAAGTGAGATGGAAGACAGAGGATTTGGTGAAGTGGTCCTGTTGAGGGTCAGAGAGTATGGGTGTTCCTCCTCCACCTTGAGTGAGGTGGCTTCCAAGGCATTTCTCAGGGAGCAAAAGACTAATGAGTCATTCATGATAGGACCTAGAAGGGGTCCCATAGCTACCAGATAAATACCCACCCCCAAAATGACACATCTGGGCTGGGGATGTGGCTCAGTGTTAGAGCACTTGTCCAGTATGTATGAGGCCCTTGGTTCAATACCCACCACTGGGCAGGGGGGAGTGATACATCTGTTTGGGTTAAAGGGACTCAGGAGAGAAGGCATCAGGGAACTGCCAAGAAGACCACTTATGTCCTTAGGAGAGGGACAACTTTATTCTCTGCTAGTCCAGAGACAGAACCATAGCTCTTCCCAAACTTCCCCATTACCTCTCCCTGGCAGAGTTTCAGATGGGCAGGCGCAGGTTGAGCCTAGCTGAGAGGCTGGGGAAAAAAACAGGAAGAGCAAAGCACTGTGTCCTCTAGTCATTGCTCATCTTAGGCTGTAAGGGGCCCAAGGATAGATCTAAAAGTTAAACTTCAGAGGCTTAACTCTGTAAGACTGAACATTCTAATTTCTGAACCCAAGTCCTTGGTTGTGGCTTGAAGGAAATATGTTGTGTGTACATTCTGGAGTGCTGGGGATAGGCTAGCTTAGTCTGGGGTTGGTATGTTGATTGCAAAGATCGGAAATTCACAGGAGCCAGCTCAGGTAAGAGTTTATTGTTAAGTATACAGCAGACCCTCAAGGGTGCCTGAGAACACACAGCTGGGCTTCCCTGGTCAGGGGGCCAAGAGTCAGCACCCTTCAGGGTAATCACCATTTTGACCTCTAATACCCGATTATTGTGTCCTGCGTTTAACGAATTAAGGTGGTATACAGATGCACCGACAGTGACATGCACTGATCTTAGGTGGGAGGTTCACACGCAGGCCTGTGTAACCCAAAGCTAGTCAGGGCACGTTCCCAGCAGTCCGGAAGGTTCCCTGGCCCCTCCAGTCAATGCCTCTCCTGCAAGGAGGCCGATCTTCAGACGGCTCCATAGGCAGCCTTGCCGCGGGCTCCCTTGGCTGCCCGCCCACTTGCCCGCCGCATGGCCGCAGTGACCTCCGCAGCTGCAGGACGTCCCCTTTCCGACGCCAGCGTTCGTTCGGGTGGATTTCCCTCAACCCCCACCCACAACCACCATCGGCCTCAGTAAAGCGGTGACAGCCTGAAGACAACAGCCCGCTTCCCACCAGAGGTCACACTAGGAGGCTAGAGAGTGGAACCCGAAATGGCCACTGCGGGCAGCGCGAATTCCTGGGAGCAGCAACCCCGCCGCAAGCCGGGCAGGAGCGAGGCCGCCCCGGCGCGACCCTAGAAGGCCACCAGACTGCACCCGCCGGGGCCCAAGAAGGCAGCCCGAGGCCCCAGGGGACTTCCCTGGCCGCACCCCCGCCTAGCTAGCCCGGGGCCCTGCGTCGAGGGAAGCGCGCACGCGCAGCGCGGCCCCGCGCCCCTCCCGGGCGCCTCTGCGCACGCGCCGGCCCGCAATCTCGGCGGCGCACTCTGCGCCCCGCCCCCGGCCCGGCTCCTACGGCGAGCCGCGAGGCCCGATGCGCCGGGAGCCGCTGCGGGGCGAGGGCGGGGCGGCGCGCTGAGGTCAGCGCGGCGGCGGCCGGCCCCGCGTGGTTGGCTGCGCCGCGCTGGCCGCGCCCTGGTTGGCTGCTGGCCGCGGGCTGGGCGGCCGGCCGGGCTAGGGTCGGGGCTCGGGCGCCGGCCGGGCTTGCGCAGCGCTCGGCTCCGCAGCGCTCCAGGTCGTCGGCGGCCCGAGGGAGGGCGCGGCCGGGCGCTGAGGGCGGGGACGGCGGGCGGGCCGCGGCGCCGAGGGGAGGAGACCGGCCCATGGACCCGCGGGGCCCGGCGCCCCAGACTCCGCGCCACCGGGACGGAGCCCAAGATGTCGGCCTAGGCCGGGGCGCACCGACGCGGACGGGGCGGCGACCGGGCGCCGCCGCTGCCGGGGCTCGCGGCCGGGCCCCCGAGGGCTGGCCCTGACGCCGGGCCGCGCGGGCGGCCGAGGCCGGCGCGTGGGGAGCGGGCCGCGCGGCACCATGTCGGCCAAGGTGCGGCTCAAGAAGCTGGAGCAGCTGCTCCTGGACGGGCCGTGGCGCAACGAGAGCGCCCTGAGCGTGGAGACGCTGCTCGACGTGCTCGTGTGCCTCTACACCGAGTGCAGCCACTCGGCCCTGCGCCGCGACAAGTACGTGGCCGAGTTCCTCGAGTGGGGTGAGTGACCTGGCCCGCGCTCCCCGCGCCCCCTCCTCCCGCGCCCCGGGCCACAGCCCGCTCCCACCCCCATCCCGCCGGGCCATCGCCCCGGCCGTTCCTGGACCCACCCTCCGGGTCTGGAGATCATTTCCTGCTGCGCTCCCCGGGACATCCGCCCCGCCCCCGCCCCCGCCCCGCACCTCGTCGCCGGGTCCCTCCCGGGCCGCGCTCTGCGGGGTGCGAGGGCAGCCGCCGGTGCCTTTTGTACCTCGGCGCCCGCCCCCCAGGACCCTCGAGAGCGTCCCCCGGGAGCCAACTCCGAAGGCCCCTTCCAGGTGACAGCCTGTCCACATCTCCTAGGTGTCCAGAGCTTGAACGCCCCTTTACTGTAGCATCACAAGGGAATTTTAAGGTTAAGAGCTTTAAACACACCAGCACAGAGTAAATGAGTTATTTTCATCCTTCATTGTAATTGTGCCAGACTCTCGTGGTATTTGGGTAGCTGGAACTGTCACTTATGAACTTTTGTTCACCTGATCTTTGCATGCTGTTTGTAGTTTATTCAGGGATCTAAAATGCTGTAATTATTAATTAACTAACCTATTATGCTTTATTAGGACAAAAAACTTAAGCCATTAAGCGAGGTTAGAATCCCCAAGACAGGTAAAAGTGTAAGGTGAAACCCTGTGATCATCTCTCCTGAACACCATCATCCCTGCAGGACCCTCGGGTTTCTCATCTATGAGGACGAAGCAAGGCTTTGGTCCAGGCCAAACCTGGTGAAAATTTTATCCTTGTGTCCTTTGTGTCATCAGGCTACCGGGACTGTGCAGTTTGAACCAGTAATTTCTAATCTTTGGTATGCTGATAAAGCCAATATTTACATGAGGAAACAAATGAATGTGTTCCACACAGAGGCCTCCACTCTGCCACAGTGGTGACTGGAATTCGGAATTTTGTTTAAAAATTACAATTTAAGTTGCAGTATTTAGAGGGTTTCTGTTGGTTGCTCTTCAGTGAGATGATACTCTATGCCTGTGAGAACAGCAGGAGGAGGCCTGAGCCCCAGGACGGCCTGTGGTGCTTTGTTGCATGGGGCCACTATTCTTGGTTACATAGAGAATCTGTCAGTTCAGAGTACTGCTTTCCAGGGGTCCTTTATCTGTAACACGATTTTCAACTGGATAAGTAACTAACTTCAGTTACTTTGAAGGTGAGGTCTTAGGTGCCTGTTACAACCAGAGCCTCCTCAATATTGTATTTGCCTTTCCTTTCTGAGCCCTGGAACTTGAAATCTGTAAGGTTCCACAGACAGGCTTAACTGAGTGCACAGTAGGTGGGTAAGATGCAACCTAGGGGAGGAAGCAGAAGAAGGTGGATTTAAGTAGTGAGGTGTGACCCAGCTGGCATCTGACCTGGAACCTGGGTGGGGCCTTGGAGACTGATCACTCTTACTACTAGGATACCACTAGGGGATACTCTGCAGTTCACTGGAGAAATCTCTTCTCAGCATGCAAAGAAGTCAGATTTTGTAAGATTTGACTTCCAGTTCTAAACAGAAGCTGTGTACTATATCATGGACATATTTTCAAAGTTGTATTCTGACATTTGAAAATCTTGATACAAGTAAATCACATTATTCTTTTAAGAACACTAGAAATGGAAGCTTTAAATTACAGAGCAGACAGAATGGACTTAAATATAAGGTGGCATTTTAATGAATATTAACATATTTTAAAAGTACTGTACACATTCATGTATGCTAATGTATACACTGTTGTAACACCACAATGGTGTATTACTAAAGATAGGTGTGCAATTATTGTTTGGTGTATACTTGTAATTGTCTAGTTGTTCTGTGTGAAAACAAAGAGTGGCCTTTCTGATAAAACTGTAGAGCATGGCTAGGTACCCTGACTCCCAACTGGAGGATCTTCTGCTCAGGAAGCTATCCTGAGTCTGGATTCACTGGAGTCAGCCTCTCTCCACCTTTCAAATCTTGCCAGGTAGCTAATGGCAGTTATGTAGAATTCTTAAAATTTAGGGATGAAAACAGACAATTCAGCCTAGATTTTGAGAGTTATTGGAATATCTTTGAGGTAATTTGGAAAAGCTAAGTATTAGGTTTTTAAGTTTTATTTTATTTTTTACTTTTTGGGACCAGGTATTAAACCCAGGAGCATATAACCACTGAGCTACATCCCCAGCCCCTTTCCCCCCCTTTTTAAAAATATTTCAAGACAGGGTCTCTGTAAGTTGCTTAGGGCTTCCATAAGTTGCTACCTTGAATGGCTGGCCTTGAACTTGTGATCCTCCTGCTTTAGCCTCTGGGATGAAGGTGTGCACCACCACACCCAATAGGTTTTTAAGTTTTAAAAGATTAGTCTGGCTCTTATTTTCTTATTGCCACAGTAGCTGTATGGGACAAGTCATCTAGCTTTCATTGTAGAGTTTTGTCTTTAATTTTCCTTTGATTATGTTTGTAGCTTGATTGGGTTCTTTTATGAAGTTCTGGACCTTAATTAAAAGTTGGAAATACCCTGCTTTGCATGTGTCTTTCTTTAAGCTATTTTTTAAAAATGTAAATGATTCCACTTGAAGTACAGCATATGAAACACTTTAAAATTTCCACTAGTAAATAGCAACAAATATAAGCAACCACATGGGGTAAACGTGCTTTCATCTTTATTATATAAAAATGTCTTTTCATGTGTTAAGTGTTTTTTTCACAGCTTGAGTATTATAAATAGTGTCACGTTTAGATGGAACTGATGTTTGAAATCCCAACCTGTTGACTCTGGACAGACCACAGTGGTCCTTGCTGTGGTTCCTGTGTGGCCTTCAGATGGGGAGGCAGTCCTGCATGGTGTGGATATGCATCGTGGAGCATGCCTTCCCAGCGCCCAATCCTGGACATCTCTGCCATGCGCTTCCTCTTAATGAGTGGAACTGATATTGCCAGCCTGTGGTTGATTTCCTCATTTGTGGTTCTTATCCTGAATGTGACAGCATCTTCTGAATTCCTCATGAATGTGACTGTACACGGCTGTCACTGTGGGGACGCCCAGCCCTCCATATGTGTAGGTGGGGCTCCCAGATTTAATGAGTAAGGCCTAACTGGTGGTGCCAATGTGCATTTTAAACTTAATGGGTTCTTTGGGTAAAATTTCTTGTAACATGGTTATATTTTGAAAAATAGATTTAGGAGCTGGAGCTGGGTATGCTGGTGCATGCCTGTAATCTGGGCAACTCCTGAGGCTAAGGCAGGAGATCTCAAATTAATTTCAGGGCCAACCCCAGCAACTTAGCAAGACCCCGTCTCAAAAACAAAAACAAAAGAAAAAGAAAAAGGCTGAGAATGTAGCTCAGTGGTAAAGCATTCTCGGTTTCAGTTCCCAGTAGTGGAATAGATAAATAAACAAAGATTTAGGATACAGGGTCCTGGGTGGGCATTGTGTGACACCCCCCAATCCCATGCTAGGTGTTGAACTCAGGGCCTCTGCATGTGAGGCAAGTGCTCCACCACTGAGTACATATCCCAGCCCAAAGAGCTCTTTTGATAAGATCCAAATTATAGGGAAATGTTGAGGTTGTATGATAAAAATTAGGTCAACATAATTTAGATTGTATACTTTGAAATGCATATTGATATTGACTACATGGCATGAGATAGGACAGTTAAAGCCATAAAACATTGACAAGCCAGTTTTTTTCTCTTCTCAAATATCTTCATGGACAGTTGGGCTTTAAGGTAAATAGAAGTGTCTGTGTTACATCTTTATATAAAAACAGAATTGGAGTTGAAGGAATTGTTCTCACTTCAGGATACCACTGTGTGGGTAGTCTGAAGGAGTTTGCACTGCAGTGAATCACTCTTCAGGCGGAGTACTGAAGTGTAAGTCGAAGAACTCAAGAGTGCCCAGGGTGTGCATGGGGTTGGCAGACAGCTCATCTCTGGCCTCTTGCCTTGGCCCTTCCTCTTGTCACTGAGCCAGATGCCCCTAAGTCTTCTGTCTGTGCTGACATCAGTGATGCTGGGACCAGCAGGCAAGAGGGCAGAATTAACTCTAAACTATACCGGATCCACCAGAAGACTGAATGTGTTTCTTGGTAAAGAGGCAGAAAGTATTTGTTAAGACCAATAAAGTAAACGACTTGTTAGATGAGACCAAAAATAGGGATTTCACTTTTTTTAATAAAAAAAAAAAAGTGGGCATGGTGGCACACACTTGTAATCCCAGCAACTCAGGAGGATTGGAAGTTCAAGGCCATCCTGGGCAATTTAGTGAGACCCGTCTCAAAATAAAAAATAAAAATGCCGGGGATGCAGCTCGGTGTTAAAACGCCTCTGGGTTCAATTCTCAGTACCAAAAGAGAAAAAAAGAAAAAAAATTGGAAAGAATTAAAAAGCAAGAACAAACAAAAACCTAGCCAGGCTGGTGGTGCATATCTGTAATCCCAGCTACTCAGGAGGCTGAGCCAGGAGGATCACAAGTTCTAGGCCAACCCATGCAACTTAGTGAGACCCTGTACAGTGAATTGCTGCATATAGTATTTTGGAGCCTTTATTTGGGTTTTTAAATCTATCAGAAAAACTGTGTGTGTGTGCGCGTGCGTGTGTGTACAAAAGAAATACTACCTATGAAGTAAAGGTCATCCTCCCCAGTTTGGTTTTAGACAATCTGTGTTAAGGACAAGGTTTATTTGGTCAGTTTTATTGATTGGTAACTGGCAACAAAATTGGTTTTAAATTAAATTTTTCCAGAAAGGATTGATTATATGATAGGAAACTTTGAAGTTTTTGTTATTCTTAGGAACACATTAGGAATTTAAAGAGAAATTTGAATCTTATTCATTCAGCTTCTGTCCTTTGATTTGAACCTCTTTGGAAAACATGTGGAACAACTTCTAAAGTCATTCTTTACCTTATTGAACCGGTGACTCCTGTGATTGCCACAGCCTCGGTCATGGATTGGAAAACATAGGAATTTTGAGAACTCATGTGATCTGCCCTGTCCCTGCTCTCCTGTGGGTAACCTGTTCCTGAACATTTTCCCTAATCACTGCTGAGGAAGCAGCCCCTTGCCAGGTGTCTTTCCCCAGGACCAGGGCAGCCTTGGGCAACCTTGCTGCTGACTGTCTTGAAGCAAGAAAAAGTTATTTTCACCTTTTCTTTCTGTTCCTATTAGCAGCGGCCTAGCTGAAGCTCTTAAGCCCTCAGCCTAAGTGAATACTTTTCCCCAGGAAGTTCTAGATGCCTTTGCCAGGTCAGTGTCGCGCGCTGCTCATCACTCTCCTTTTCAAGAACTTCTACAGTGGTGGCTTCACATTTTGTCTCCTGTGAAGAAAATCAGATCTGAAATCCACAGTCAAGTTAGAATTTAAAATCCACCTAAAAAGACATATGTAATCTTAACTTTAGAAGGGAAGGTTAGGGCTGGGGCTGTGGCTGTGGCTCAGTGGTAGTGCGCTTGCCTTGCATGTGTTAGGCACTGGGTTTGATTCTCAGCACCCCATGTAAATAAAAATAAAATAATGGTCCATCAATAACTAAAGAAATATTTTAAAAAGAAAAGAAAGAAGTGAAGGTTAGCTGGGCACAGTGGCACGTGTTTATAATCCCAGCAATTGGGGAGGCTGTGGCAAGTTCCAGGCCAACCTGGGCAGTTTGGCAAGACCCTGCCTCAAAATAAAAAATAAAAAGGGCTGGGAATGCAGCTCAGTGGTAAAGTGCCCTCTCCCTATTCAATCCCTAGTACCAAAAAAAAAAAAAAAAATAACCAAAGGATGTGAAGAAGGGGGAGGTACATGTAGGTGTCATGGAGTTGAAGGGGAGTGGGGGAGGGAGCAGGATGTTTGAACTGTAACTGGAAATAAGAGAGCTCAGTCTGTTCACTGTAAAGCCTTGGGTATGCAGGAAGAAATCACCACCTGGAAATATGCAGGAGTGGGACAGGAAACATTGTACCACTCATCCTTTTTTGAAAAAGTAAATATCAAGTGAAATTCAAAGGTACATGGACCTCTGTTATAACACCCAGAGCCACATTTTTAAGACTTCTTCTGTTGTATGTCACCCTTGTGAAAAAAGTGAGTTGAAATAATCTAATCTCTCTCATTTTGTTTGGAAAATTTACATTGGTGGTCTGAATTTTTTAGTGTACATTTTACTTTGAATTTGACAAAACCATTTGTATTGTTTCTTCACTACTGAAAAAGATGTTTGATTTTATGATTTATGGGTATGCAGCAATTCTTAAAAATTTTGCAGCTGGCACAGTGGTGCACATCTATAATCCCAGCAATTTGGGAGGCTGAGGCAGGAGGATGGCGAGTTGAAAGCCAGCTTCAGCACGTTACCCAGACCCTAAGCAATTCAGCAAGATTCTGTCTCAGTAAAAATAAAAAGGACTTGGGATGTGGCTTAGTGATTAAGCGCCCCTAAGTTCAATCCCTGCCACCAAGAAAAATGAAAAAAAGTTACTTTTGTAGTTTTATTGCAAATGGATTCTTTTATTCCAAGATATTTGAATCATATTGTTAAAGAGTCTTTAGGTATATTAACAATAGCTTTCTCTTTTTTAAATTTTTTTTTAGTTGTAGATGGACACAATACCTTCATTTTATTTATTCATTTTTATGCTGTGTTGAGGATGGAACCCAATGCCTCACATGTGCTAGACAAGCGCTCTGCCACTGAGCCACAGCCCAACCCTTAACAAAAACTTTCTGATGTACATTTAAAATGAACTGGGGAAGTAGGCCGGGTGGTATATGCCTATAATCCCAGCACCTGGGAAGACTGAGACAGGAGGTTTACAAGTTCAGAGCCAGCCTCAGCAACTTAGTGCCACCCTGTCTCAAAACAAAAAATGAAATGGAATGGGACATAGCTTGTTAGTTAAACGCCCCTGGGTTCAATCCCTGGTACCAAAAACCAAATGGGAAAATGTCAAGAGAATACTGCTTTCAAATCTGTAAAAAATAATTGTCTAGCAGCAAATTGGAAAGTTTCTGGGAATGCCCTATTTCCAGTTTCACCAGTTAGTTAAGGTGTGGGGGACAGCATTTATGTTATAAATGATGTCCGAAATATTTCTCAAAACATCAGGCATCGCTGGGCATGTTGGCGCAGCCTGTAATTGCAGTGGCTCTGGATGCTGAAGCAGGAGGATCAGGAGTTCAAAGTTAGCCTCAATAACTTAGCAAGGCCCCAAGCAACTTAATGAGACCCTGTCAGTAAATATATATTTAAAAAGGGCTTGTGGAGTTGGGGATTTAGCTCAGTGGCAGAGTGCTTGCTTAGCATATGCAAGGCCCTGAGTTGGGTCCTCAGCCCTGAAAAGAAAAAGAAAAAAAAAAGGGTTTGTGTTATACTTCAGTGGTTAAGTGCTTCTGAGGGAGGGAGGGAGGGAGGGAGGGAGGGAGGAAAAAACAAAATTAGGCATCATCTTGGTTTATGTGACCAAAGAGATAAGCCTGGATATTTCCCTACAAATATTTCTTTAAAAAAAAAAAAAAGATTTGAACTATGAAGTTTAGATAATCCTTGTGAAACAATATGAATAAAAACTGGAGATGGCTATCAGCAATATGAGAGAAATGAAATTGAATAATACAACCAAGTTTATTTTAGTGAAAAAGAGGTTTCTCTGCTTTTTGCAATTTATCACGTGATTTCTTCCTTTAAATTTTTATTTATTTATTTTTTTTTGGTAATAGCTGTGTGGAGATGCAATTCATGTCCAATTTATCTGTTTACAGTATATAATTTAGTGGTTTTTAGTACATTCGTAGACATACAGCCATCTGCATTGGCTAATTCCAGAATATTTTCACCACCTTGAGAAGAAACCCTGTACCCTTTAGCCCGCATCCACGGATCTTTCATTACGTATTTGTCTGACTGGACATTTGCTGTGACAGGAGTCGCCTTGGGTGTGGCCTTCTGTGCCTGGCTGTTCTCACTTGGCTGATGTTTCCTGGCTGGGCCCTGCTGTTGCTCACATCAGTACCTCCTTCCTTTTTATTGCTGGATGGTGTTCTGTGGTGTGGGTGATCCACATTTGGTTCATTCATTTGTCAGCTGATGGGCATTTGGGTTGTGTCCGTCTTTTGGCTGTTGTAACACCACTATCAGAATCCATGTAGGAATCACACACGGGCAGAGGTTTTCAGTTCTCTCGGGTGTGCCTGGGAGAATTGCTGGTCATTCTGTGGCTCTGTGCTTAGCACTGTGAGGAAATGCCAGATCATTTTCCATAGCAGTTATGCCACCCCACAATAGTCGTGAGGGTTCCAGTTCTCCAGATCCTTTCTTCCATTTGTTATCTGACTTTTTAATCCTAGCCACCCTGGTGGGTATGAAGTGACTTCTCGTTATGGTTTTGATTGCATCTCTCTAGTGGCTAATGATGTTGAACATATTTTTCTCCATTTATTGGCCATTTTGGATTTCTTTTTCTTTTTTGGAAATATCTATTCACATTTTTTGCCCACTTTTAAATTAAATCATCTTTGTGTTGTGATTGTTGTTGCATTGTTGTTGTTGTTGTTTGGCACTGGGGATTTAACCCGGGACCTCATGTATGCTAAACAAGTGTTGTACCGCTGAGCCACACCCTCAACCCAGTTCCAATAGTTTTTAGTTGTTTCCTTAAGATTTTCACATGCAGAATCTTACCACCTTTTGTTACTTGTTGCCTGATTGCCCTGGGTAGGCCCTCCAGGACAGTGAGCAGTGAGTGAGCAAATGTGGTGCTGTCGCCTTCCTCGTGGCAGGGACAGCGCAGCCCTCATCCCACTGAGTGTGCCGGAGCTGTGGGCTTCCTGGATGCCCATCAGGGTGGGAAGTTCTCTTCTGCTCCTGGCATCAGGTGCTTTTGGGTTAGGTTGTTAGGTTTTTTTTTTTTTTTGTACCTGTTGAGACTACCGTGTGGCTTTCCCCTCCTGTCCATGTGGCACATTACACTAACTGATTTTTGCATATTAAACAACAGTGTTGCCTATTGGGATAAATCCCACTTGGTCATGGTATATAAATTTTTCCATGTTCCTGGATTTGGCTTGCTGGCACTATGTTTTGTTGAGTTTTGCTTCCGTGTTCAGAAGAACTGTGTTTTCTGGCTTCCTTATACCTTTGCCTCTGGTTTTGTATCAGGGTGATACTGCCTTATAGAGGGAATTAAAAGTGTTCCTTCCTTGTTTGGACGAGTGTGTGAAGCACTGGTATTAAATCTTTAAACATTTTGGTTGTATGTAACCGTGACCTGGACCTAGATTTTTCTTTGTGGTTAGTTTTTTAATAACTAACTCAGTCTTTCTACTTGTAGTTCTGTTCACATTTTCTCTTTCTTTTGGAGTCAGTTTGGATAGTTTGTGTGTTTTTAGGGACTTTCCCATTTCGTTTGGTTATCTTTGTTTGTTTGAGACAGGGTCTCGATATGTTGCTGAGGCTGGCCTCAGGCTTGTGGTCCTCCTACCTCAGCTTTCCAAATCCCGGTGATTACAAGTGTGTGCCACCACACCTGGCTAACAGTCCTTGTTTCTATAATGTCAGTAGTAATGTCCTCTTTAATTTCCATTCTGTCAGTTCTAGTAGCCTCTTCTTTTTATTTGTATCTTAAAAATGGTTAAAATGACCAGGCATGATGGTGCAAACCTATAAATCCCAGTGGCTTGGAAGGCTGAGATAGGAGGATTGCACAAGGCCAGCCTCAGCAACTTAGTGAGACCCTGTCTCAAAGTGAAAAGGGCTGGGGATGTGACTCAGTGTTAGAGCACCCCTGGGTTCAGTCCCTAGTACCAAAAATAAATAAATAAGTGATATGTAATATGTATATTTTACCACAATAAAAAGGAGAATTGTAAGTAAAAGCAATTGAGGTCCACTAACGGTTGCATGTGAGTAGCTGTCCTTTCTGGGGACTGTGCAGAGCCCGCTGTTCATGTGCCCACTCTACCTGTCCACTCCTGGTAAGCATCTGGGCTGTCTAGCTTGGGGCTTTTTTTTTTTTTTAATTGTTATTTATTTATTTGACAGAAAACTTCTGAATATAAAGAAATGACAATAACTTGTATACACACTAATTCAAAACATTTTCACTAAGCACCAAGTACAACAGTTCCCTATGTTTTCACCAGTTTTTGAAGGACTGCTTCAAACTTACTTTATTTAGGATTTTAATCAAGAAACCTAAAGCTGCCAATCAGAGCTTCTAATTAGCATAAGATGACCAGGTTAAACCCTTATGAGTAAAAAATAACTTTCAAGTTTCGACCTATACATTCCAACCAAGGGAATATGCTAGCCTCAGGCTGATCAACATAGGTCATAGGTCCACAAAACAAATATCATCCTCAAAGCGCACAGACAAAATGAGTAATATATATATACACACACATATATATATACACACACAAAGTGAGAACAAAGTATTATGTAAAATACATGTTGTGTATATTCAGTGCCTAATAGGAGTAACGCCTGTTTCCCATGAGCATACAATGCAGCAAGAGGCACAGAAACAAGTACCATACACTAACCCACAAGGCAGTGGAAGGAATGAAAGTCCTGTGCCTTGGAATGGAGTGGAGGCTTCCCGACCAGGTGGCATCCAGGCCTAGCTTGGGGCTTTTAATGAAGTTGTTTTGGTCTTTAAATTTTTCCTGAGAGAATGAGTTTCTTTGCACTCGGTGCATTTATTGTATTGTTAGTGAGTTTTTCTTTAATTTCTCACCAGATGTTCTTTTTATTATTATTATTTTTAAAATCATTTTTTATTTTTGTTATTTTTAGATATATATGACAGTAGAGTATATTTTGACATGTCATACATACATGGAGTATAACTTCTTATAGTTGTAGATGATGTGGAGTTTCACTGGTCATGTACTCACATATGAACATAGGAAAGTTACTCTACTGTTTTTCCTATTCCCAGCCACCCTGTTCCCTTCCCACCACTCCAACCCCCTCCAATCTGGTGAACCTCCAGTCTTCCCTCCCCACTCCTATTGTGAGTCAGCATCCATATATCAGAGAGAACATTCAGCCTTTGGTTTTTTAGGATTGGTTTATTTCACTTAGCATAGTAGTCTCCATTTCCATCCATTTACCGGTATTTACCATAATTTCATTCTTTTTCACAACTGAGTAATATTCCATTGGGTATATGTACCACATTTTCATTATCCATTCATCTGTTGAAGGGCATCTAGGTTGGTTCTGTAGCTTAGCTATTATGAATTGAGCTGCTATAAACATTGATGTTGCTGCATTACTATAGTCTGCTGATTTTAAGTCTTTTGGGTATAAACTGAGGAGTTGGATAACTGGGTTGAATGGTGGTTCCTTTCTAAGTTTTCTGAGGACTCTCCATACTACTTTCCAAAGTGGTTGTACCAATTTGCAGTCCCATCAGCAGTGTATGAGTGTACCTTTTCCCTATATCCTCGCAAACAGTTATTATTACTTGTATTCTTGATAATCACCATTCTGACTGGCATGAGATGGAATCTCAATGTAATGCATTTCTCTATTTGCTGGGAATGTTGAACATTTTTTCATATATTTGTTGATCGATCTTATTTCATCTTCTGTGAAGTGTCTGTTCAGTTCCTTTGCCCATTTATTGATTGGGTTATTTTATTTTTTGTTAAGTTTTTTGAGTTCTTTATATATCCTCCTCAGCAGACATTCTTGAGTTACTGTTCCTTGTCTCTGAATTTGTTAGTAGTTTGTGGAAGGTGGTCACAGATAGTCCAGGTCATGCTTCTTTGTGATTTCAGGTTCCCTTCCGAATCTAAGTGTTAAAAGCATCAGATCGAAAAATAACAGAATGAATCAAACAACATTGCTCTATGTAGATTTATGATTGCACAAATGGTATGCCTTTACGCCATGTACAAACAGAGAAACAACATGTGTCCCATTTGTTTACAATAAAAAAAAAAAAAAAAAAAAAAAAAAAAGCATCAGATCGTAGGTCACAGTGATTACATTGAGCTGGTACTATTTTTAAGTATTTTAGGTTATGAGAACGTGTATGCTCATAATCACATAAATATAAACAGCACAGGATGATATGCCATAAAAAGTGAAAGTCTCTTCCCCCCTGGTTATATTAACTTTTTTGCTGCTTTTTTTATTTTAAAGCTTATTCTGGACCTTTTCCATTAAAATTGAATATGAATTTGAAGATTTTTTTTTTTTTTTTTATATTCCAAGTGCACTTCTCTCTTTTTTTTTTCTTTTATTTATTTTTGTGGTACTGGGAATTGAACCCAGGGTCTCGTACATGCCAGGCCTGCCGTTTTAGCTGTGTCCCCAGACTTCCACCTCCCCTGCTCCTTTCTGTTTCACATTTCAAGACAGGGTCTTGCTGAGTTGCCCATTCTGACCTTGAACTTGCAGTCCCCCTGCCTCAGTTTTGGAGTAACTGGGGTTGCAGGTGTGTACTACCTCACCTGGCTCAAAATTTTATTCATAGTTGTTTGAAGACTTTTCATGAGAAATTAATGTTAAATTTGGTTATTTTGTGTCTTAAGAGTACTTTTGATTTTGTCTTGGATTGACTGTTAATTTTCATTGTTTGTATTATTACACATACCACTGTTGTCATTCATGCATTCCCCATATAAAATACTCTTAGCCATAGTGTTCCATTTCCTAACTGTAGTTGAACGTTTGGTATTCATATTTTACTGATTAAATTTATATTCCCAAGTGAAGAGTAGTTTGGTTTTTAAATTCTTACATTATCTTTGGAATATTTTTGGTATCAGTTATGGGAAGAGTTCTACGAAAAATTATTAAGCTTTGAGTCTTGTCTTGTGTTCAAGTACATTCAAGAGTGAAATTTTAAAGTATTTATTTAAAACTTCCTGACTATAGTGCATTTCAGTGGGGGATATTCTTAGACTGCTTTCAAATTTTTTTCCAAAACTAGTATTCAATTTAGTCTTTTTTCTTTTTTTTTACTGATTTTAATTAGTAACTAATATTTTCTTAGAAACACCATCCATTTTATGATTAATTTCTGGTTTATTAATAGGAATAGATAATTTATATAAATATGCATATATACTTTTTTTTTTGGTACCAGGAATTGAACCCAGGGTTGCTTAACCACTGAGCCACACCCCCAGCCCTTTTGAGACAGGGATTCACTGAATTGCTTAGGGTCTCACTAAGTTGCTAGGCTAGCCTTGAACTTGCCATCGTCCTGTCTCAACCTCTTGCACTGCCGAGATTATGGTTGTACGCCACTACGCCCAACTGTATGTGTAATTTTTAAAAATTAATTTCCTTGGGAGCTGGGATATAGCTCAGTTGGTAGAGCACTTGCCTCACATGTGCAAGGCACTGGGTTCGATTCTCAGCACCACATAAAAATAAATAAAGATTAAGAAAATTAATTTCCTTTTTATCTGTGCTTGTCATTTTTAAATTCATTTTCACTCAGGAGTTAGAGGAATTATTGATTTCGTGTTGTCAAAGTTTTAAAGTTTCTGTTAGGTTCTATGACTACAGTGAAGCCATTTTTGTTGTGTGTAAGGCTGGTCTTAAGGATGGAAACCAATAAGGAGCATGTGGTAAACAGCTCTGGTTACCTAAATGTTGCTCACTGTAAAGCCCAAGTCCTGACCCAGGAGCGGTGGGTGGGTGGGTGGGTAAGCCCCTGCCCTGGGCCCCGTTGGGCTCCCCCAGGTCCCAGTGCCCTCTCATTTCTTCCTAGCTGAATTCTGTATATTTGGTCATTCTGAGCTGCCACTGCTTTTTGTTTACCAGACTCTTTCTGGGGTTCTTTTTTTTGATGATCTGCTGGTTGTGTCATGGAGAAGAGAATATGTGTATATGTACACACACACACACACACACACACACTATATCTGTACATTATACTACGTAGTTTGTATACATGTACACATCATGTATGGCAGTTGGTTTTCCTCCCAAAGAGATCAGCATGGCCATCCACTGAATGTCTAAAAATGCCTTATTGTGGGCTCAGTGGTAGAACACTACCTAGCGTGTGTGAGGACCTGGGTTCTGTCCTAGCACCACTAAAGAATTAAAAAAAACATGTCCTGTCGTGCCCTCAGTTTTCCGTGTTTGAGTGTGGAATCCAGGGCTGAAGTACCTCCCTGGAAGATCCTGCTTTGTGATTATGCGGCTGCTAAAGTGATTGGGGTGGCCGTGAGAGCCTTCTTTCTTTTCAAGGATACCGATTAGAACTTTCTCTCATGTTTTCTGATCTTTCTGCTTACTCTATGGTCAGTTCTTTTTTTCTTCCTGGAACTTTCCTGTCAAAGACTGAGAATCCTTTGTTGCCCGCTTTGCCACAGATTACTTAGAAACTTGGCTTAGATGAAGTCTACTAGTTGTCCCTATTGGCTGGTGATGTTCTCAAGTATTGCTAGGTCCACAGTTGAGCAGACTTTTTTCCCTGAGGTTCTGGGGATGGTACCCAGGGTCTCTTGTGTGCTTGGCAAGTGCTCTATCACTGAGCTGCACCCCAGCCCAGACCCCAGCCCTTTTTAAATTCTGTTTTGAGACAGGGTCTTGCCAAGTTACCCAGGCCGACCTGGAACTTGGATGCTTCTGATCAGCCTCCTAAGTAAGATGAAATTAAAAAAAAAAAAAAAAAAAAAGAATTGCTTTTGAGACAGAAGGTCACTATGTTGTCAAGCCTGGTCTCCAGCTCTTGGGCTCAAGGGATCCTCCTGCCTCACCTTCCCAAGTAGCTGGGAGTACAGGTGTGCAGATTTTATAATTTTTCTTCTCCAATATCATTTTGATAACAATTGGTTTGTAAACTTCATTTAATACTAAGGATAAAAGCAAAAACCCATCCTGTTTTGATGCAGATTCCACTTCACACCCCACCTGCACTCCCATGCTTCATTTTTCCTGCTATAGGAGTTCTTGTTGATTGTATCGCAAGTTCATTGATGCTTAAAGTATTAGATTTATGATCTCATGCGAAATAATTCCTAGTAAAATGAACTTTAAATGTTTTTAAAAATAAAATTTGGTGCGGGAGATTATGAACATAGTTTCTCAGTTTTCCTGAATGTTCTTCACTGCATTTGAAGGGAAGCCTGAGGCAAAGGTTCAGCAGTACAAATTAAAAAAAAAAAAAAAGGTTCAGCAATAAGACCACCTTGACAGACCTTTGGGACTGAAGTCCAGAGTGTAACTGGGCCGATGTTGACCAGGTCCCAAGGTGTAGATAGTTTAAACTGAATACAGAAGCCATTAGTCACAGCAGCTTTGCAGAGGTTGCACAGAAGTTTTACCAGCTCATAAAACTTTTACGACCCAGAAGGAATGCCAGCAATAAACAAACGAACTCATAGCAAATACACTGGGCACGAAGCTGATTTTCTGCTGTGATAATGCTTCCATGAGGGAATTGCTGTGTGGCTGACAACAGAGCTTTCCCTCATTTGGGATCCAGCCTTCCTGTTTTGAACACTTGAAAAAGGAAACTCATTGTTCAATGATTTTTTTTTTTTTTTTTTTTTGATGGTACTGGCAATTGAACTCGGAGCCGGGGGAACATCTACCACTGAACCGTTTCCCATCCCTTTTTTTTTTTGAGACAGGCTCTCACTGAATTGCTAAGGACCTTGATGAGCTGCTGAGTCTGCCTTGAACTTGGAATTCTGCCTCAGCCTCCGAGTTGCTGGCATTACAGACGTGCGCCATTTATTAGGCGGGTTTTGTAATCAGTATTAATAAAAATGGTAATAATGGTAATATTCCCTATTCAAATTTAAACAATGTGTTATGGGAATTTTAAAATACATTAAAAAGTGGATATTTAGGATAATGAATCCCCAGTTTCAACAATTTTCAACTCTTGGTCTGGTGTATTTCATTCTAATCCCTTCTTTTTCCAAAGAGAATTGTTTTGTTTCTTTGCAGTGTGCAGTGTTAGGGGTTGAACCCAGGGCCTCAGCCATGCTAGGCAAGTGCTCTGCCACTGAGCCACCAAAAAGGATTATTTTCAGGAAATCCCAGACATCTGTCATCTCCTTTGTAACTATTTCAATGTATACTTCAGGAAGATGAGAGTTTTTTTAAAAAAATCATAGCCATCATAATATAACATTGAAATAATTCCTTAGTATCATTCAATATTCATTTGTTGTTTAAATTTCCTTTTATTAAAGTTGATTTGTTCTGTAGTAGCGAAAACAAAGTCCGTACATGGCATTTGGATTGTGTACCTTCCTCATTTCTTTTATTTCCCTTTGCTGCTTTTTTCCCTATTTGCAGTTTTTCAAGGAAAGCAGTTCATTTGTCTTGTCTTGCTCACATTTAAACTGCTAGTGTTTTCTGAGCTGGACAAACTGGGCATTTGGCAAATCATTTCTGCACTATTATCCTAGTATACCTTGTGGGGAATAAACTATTTAGGATCAAGTTGATGTAAGACGGCACTTTTGATTTCCAGCATTATCGGCGTGGGGCAGGTTCTCTCTGAGTACCGACTGGTCTCCAGAGCCTGGTTGGGGTCCATGTGGGTCCTTTGGGACTGAGAGCTGGGTAATTTGTTATCACTCTCTTCTCTTGGCTCCTGTGGCAGGGTCAGGGCTCCTGAGCTTGACCAGGGGGCTACCTCCTCCTTGGGCCACGCATCCAACTGGCTTCCCTGCATTTTTGTAAGGCTTTTTTTTTTTTTTTAATGAATTGAACGCAGAGCCTTGAGCATGCTGGTAAGCACTCTACCACTGAGCCACCTGCCTGCCCTCGCAGTGAATCTGAAGGGTGGATTCATGTTGGTTGGCATTCTGTCCTTTTCCTCAAGTCACAGGTGGCTCTTCTGCCTTTACTCTTAGTTGCATTGTATTTGGGGATCCCATCTCTTTTCTGATAGTTTTCCCCCTTGTGTTTGTCTGGGATGGTCTCCTCATCTGGTGGTGTGTTTCCTGAGCATAAGGCACTGGGGCCTGGGCCCTGGGCCCTCAGGGTGGCCAGCAGGTCCTCCATCCTCTGGAGAGGCCTGTGAGCTACGGAGAATAGAATAAAAAGCCACCCATGTGGAGTTGAGAGCACTTCCTTTCACTGGGGGAATAGAAAGGTGGCCTCCCTGAGGTGACATGGTAGCACTGGGTCTGGCCACAGATTTGACCGAGTTAGCGGATGAAGGGCAGGTAGAGCAGACTTCAGAGCCCTACGCAGGAGAGTGGTGCAAGGTGGTGGGGTTCCTGGGTGGGCCCAGAGACAGACCTGCATAGGAAGAGTAAGGGACGCACACCTGATATCCCAGCGGCTTGGGAAGCTGAGGCAGTAGGATCGAGGGTTTGAAGCCAGCCTCAGCAAAAGGGAATCGCTAAGCAACTCAGTGAGACCCTGTTTCTAAATAAAATACAAAATAGGGCTGGGGAGGTGGCTCAGTGGTTGAGTGCCTCTTGAGTTCAATCCCTGGTGCCCCTCCTAAAAACCAAATGGCATGGAGACGACCCAGGAAATGGAAGGAAGGGCACACAGCTGGGCCCTGTGTCTCAGTCCAGGTTCATTAGACTAGGCTTTTCTGAAAGGGTCTGGTGTTGGGGAAAGGAGCGGCATTGTGCGTCACCTTGCCAAACTTGAGAAAAATCCCACAGTCAGTTCTGAGAGCTGCTTCCCTCTCTTCATTTCAAGTCCACGCAGCCCAGTCCGAGTCCCCAGATACCTCCTCTTATCTAGCTGCCACCTTCCAGGGCAGGCATACTCCCCAGGACACCTGGGGACGTGACTCAGGTATCTTATTCTGAATGGAATTTTGGAGAACTGTGTGTGCAACATGGAGCTCTGGGATCTTGGTTGGATCAACCTGTTGGTGCCAGGTAAACCCAGGGTATATTGAGAGACCAGTGGACAGGCCCTAGAGCAATGGGGTGGGAACAGCCTGCAGGGCCTTTCCCCTTCCTCCAGCCCTCGGCCTCTTGATGTTGGCCAGGTGCTTACTGGAAGGTTGTTGGGGCACCTTGCTGGGACCCTTCTGTCTCAGAGTCAGCACAGACTGGAGAGGGTTTGGCAGGCCTTTGTTCCATGGCATGTTGAGCTTTGCAGGACTGTTCCAAGGGGCAGTCGTCCTCTGGGGTTTGCATCTGTGGGGTGGGAAGAGACTGTAGCCAGTTGGAGGTGGGACGGCCACCTGCTTTGGGGGATGATTGGCCAGACCTCAACCCCTTTCTGAGGCAGCAGAGAAGACCAGGATGAGAGAAATGTGCGTGGTATTGTTCAGTCCTGGCTGCGGCAGCATTCCCCGCCAGCCAGGGCTGGACACGCCTTGCATGGGCTTTTTCAGCAACCTGGCTCGTGGTGTGTGTCTTATGGAAACTACATGACTCGGCAGGTTGTGTATACAATGTGATAGCTGGTCCTTGGAGACTCTTTGGGTCCCCATCAGGAAGGACTTAGCTATTTAAGTGTGCTCTTGAGCTTTGTGGTTTTTATTTGAACTTAAGGAACACATGTTGGTACCTGACTGTGTGTGAGCTGTGCTGTGCTCAGGTACATCCAGCTCTGATGTGTTTCCCTGCTGGCTCTTAGAGTGAGGGGTCACAGGTCTACATGCAAATGAGGCCATGCAGATGCTGTGCTTCTGAAGACCCTCCCAGCTGCTTCCTGCTGAGCACCTGGGAGGCCTGGTGTGGCCTGCACAGTACCACGATTGTAATCAAGGTACATTTGTACTAGAAGTCTTATTTTTACTGAAGCCTTTGTTTAAGGAGTAGCACTTTTGACAACTCTTTTTGGCTTATGGAAGCAAATGCAGCCTTCACAAAGATAGATGTTCTTTTAAAAAATGTTAAGCATTGGCCAAGCTTTCACTAAAATTGTAGAGATTATTTGGAAAGCTCTTTTCATTTGTCTGGCTTTCAGTGTCTCATCTCCAGGCATCTAGTAGAGAGAGGCAGCTCCCAGTTCATCAATGGCTATATGAAGTCAAAATAATATTTTGAGAAGTACATCCTTCCTTCCTGTTTGTGTACATGTTTGTGTGGGGAATGGCAGACTAAGAGAAAAAGACAGCAGACTCTTACTCTCTCTCTGTGCTGTCTGGATTATTTTCCCTTGCATTTCATTTATGCTGACATTTTTATATTACTGAGGAAATACCAAGCACAGAGGGTTTTACTTATTTTAAAAAAGGTATCCCAGAAATGCATACGTTCAGTTGGATAATATGATATAACGTTTAATGTGGGTAGACTGGCACCCAGTCTGGACAAATTAAATTTTAATTTTTTAAGTTGAGGCTGAAACAAACAGCATTTAAAATGGGCTACTGAAACAATGTTATATGCCTCTTTCTTAAAAGAGCTAGATTCTTCTATAGATTCTTAAGTGTTTTGAAAAGTATTTTGGGGGCGCCGCTGGTTGCGGTGGTGTACAACTTCAATCCCAACTACTCACAAATCTGAGGCAGGAAGATCCCAAGTTTGAGGTTAGCTCGGGCAACTTAGACTGTTTCAAATAACAGGCTGGAGATGGGGACTCAGTGTAGAAAACTGTGCTAGGGGTTCAGTCCCCAGTACCACCAAAAAGAGAAAAGAAAAAATAAAGGCCATTTCTCCACCTTAAATGTTATTATGCTGGGAGTCCCTAGAGGTCTGGCCCCAGGGACTGACCTGGTGACGGCTGTGAAGATAACCGACCTGGGTGGGCAGGGGAAACAGGTGACTGTTCCTTATTTCTGCTCTTGGAAAGAAACTGAGCGCTTTCTTCTGAACCGCATGCTTGGTGACTGGTTCAGAAGCAGCTACTGGAAGCCGGTTAGATGTGGGTCTGAGTTGCTGTGTTTACATTCTTACATCCACGTCTGGCCACTACTGTTCCCTGTAGCTTCAGGTATGGCAATGGATTTGATTCTAGCAGGTTCATACAATTTTGGTAGAAATTTTTCCCCCCCTTTCCATATACTTATTCCTTATGCAGAAACATAGAGCTAGTCACCAAACACAGTGAAAGCTTGAAGTTTTTGGTTATGAGAAGAGTTTCCATTAAAATGATTGCTTTTATATACTACAGTATATCAGCTGTCCAGTTCTGAAAGCTTGGCAGGCAGACTTAGATAATCCAGTGTTCGGCTCTGGGCACTTGAGAACATCAATGAGGATTGGTATAGGAGGTTTGGCAGCTTAGACTTTCTGTCGATCCCAGGATAGAAGCTGGAATGTTTAGAAATCACTGGCATAAACTTGTTTTTCTTGTTATTAGTTACTAGTTTTCCAGTTGAATGAACTTAAAAATAAAGCCCTGCTAAGCGAGGATCCACGTTTATATTCAGATAGAAGTGTCACCCCGTGTGGGTCACGAGCCCTACCTCGATAAGGGGAGGAGGAGGTTGGGAAGCGTCTGGGAAGCACAGGGCCCCTTTTCACTCAGTTGAGGTCAGCGTTTGCTTGCAGAAGGCAGACCCTGAGCTGGGCTCCTGGGCCCCGGGGACATGAGCCCTGAGGGCCTGGAGGGTGATGGCTCTCGGTGTAAAGGCGCCGAGAGACGCCTGAGGCAGAAGTGGAAAGAAGGTGGGAGCTACAGGCCATGCGGTGGAGGGAGTGCCACCTGTGGACAGGAGTGTGTCCCAGAGCAGCTTCTGTCATGGGTTTTGGGCAAGCAGCAACACGGCAAGCAGCAGCACAGCAAGCCCCCTGGGATGGTGACAGCATCATGGTGGCTTACCTCCACTGTCTCAGGTCATCTCCCAGCGGCCCCCATCCTGAGACCGTCCCTGATAGGTCTAAGCCCGGAGCTTGCTCTGAACCCTTATACCTGTTTCTTCATTTCAGTGAGATCTTTTAAACATCTTTAATATGTTTTGAATAGATGACTGAAAGAATTATGTACCCAAGCAGGTCCCATCGTGACACCCCTACCTCCTCTCCCAGGTAAGCTCTGTTGTGACCCGTACCACAGGAGTCTGGGTTGTTGTTTTGGGGGTTTTATTTTTATTTTTGGTAGTAGGGATTGAACTCAGGGATGCTTGACCACTGAGCCACATCCCTAGCCCTTTTAATTTTTTTGTTTTGAGACAGAATCTTTGGGCCTCCCTAAGTTACTGAATCTGACCTTGAGGCTTCAGCCTTCCAAGCCACTGGGGAATTATAGGTGTGTGCCACAGCACCTGGCAGGTGTCTGGGTTTTTGTTGTTGATGTTGTCTTTTCACTTTCTTAATGCAGTCCTTTGGACATTTTTTGTTCACATTTAGTAACTTTAGTTCAAAGACACAAATGTTTTTGGTTTTGATGCCACCCAACTTCTCATTTTTGCTCATGCTTTTGGATTTGTACCTGTTTTCTTCTGAGAGTCTCCAGTTTCAGCTCTTCCATTTTGCGTCAAGATTTCTTATCAGAGGCGAGGCAGGGTCCATGACTCTAGCATCCGACTGTCCTGTGTCCTCATGTCCCTCGTTGAGAAGACTGCTCTCCACTATTGAATTATCTTGGAGTGGTGTCTGGCTTTGCGCTTTGAGCACTGGATCGTGCAGTGGGGTGTGTCTGATCTCCTTGGGTTCACACAGCACCCACGAGCTTCACCAGACTGCAGGATGCGAGTTTGTTCTTGCTTTCTCAGGTGTGGTGCTAGTGGTCATCATGTGCACCACACAGAGCATCTGCTCTTCTGTTGGTGAACTTCTGGGTTCTTTTTAGCTCCTGATCACCAGGAGCAAAGCTGCTGTGGACAGTCCTGTGTGTGTCCTTCTGGAGACACATCCACACCTCCTCTTGGGTGTTGCTTGGGACAGAGCTCCCGGGTTCTGGGTCCTGGGGCCACCTGTGGTAGCCTTTGAGCTCCCTCCACAGATGTGGGATGGAAGCGGGTGGTCAGGTGTTCTCTTTAGAGAAGAAACTGGATTACCAGTGTTCAAATTATATAAAGCAAGAGATTCTGAACTGAAAGGACACTTGCTGCCACTGACTGTTCCTCAGAATATTGTCCCAAAATGAGACATGACTCTGGTTGCACTGTGTAGAAAACACCATACTTCTCTGAATTCATAGCAGTGGCACACACAAACAACTTGGATAATAGACTGTCAGGTAGGAGGTTAAGAATACAAGGAAAATAAGGAGTTAATTTTTTTCTGGGTTTTAAAATGGATTTTATTTTTCTTTTTTGGGGTACTAGGGATTGAACCCAGGGCACTCAACCATTGAGCCATATTTCTAGCCTTTTTTAGTATTTTGAGACAGCGTTTCACTGAGTTGCTTAGGACCTTGCTAAACTGCTGAGGCTGGCTTTGAACTCTTGATCCTTCTACCTCAGCCTCCCAAACCACTGGGATTGGCCACCATACCCAACTGGAAAATTCTTAATGTCATAAGAAAAGCCATATATGTATATGAAATAAATAACAAAAGGCTAAAAATACCACTGTTCTTATGCACTTGAGCCTTGCGTTCCTCAGCTGGCTTAGTTTTCAGAGGGAGATAGTGTCTGTCCTGCATGTTTTGGAGATTGTATGTGACATCCTTGGCATATTGTAGGTGTTCAGAAAGTGGTAGCTGCCATCAGCAAAGGGGTGGGTTTGATACCTATTGAATGTGTGGAACACAAAAGAGTAAACAGCAGGTGTAAAGTATTAAATCTTGGTCCTGCTTTCTCATGCCTGTCAGACAGGTAGGGCCATGTTATAAATTTGATTAACCCTAGCTAGTGGGTGTACTTTTTTGATTATCAAGGTTTCCACAGATTACTAAAATGGAGCTTGCTTTGGAGTCCTGTTAATTTGCTGATACTTTGTGAACTGGTACTTTCTTTCCTATTACTCTTGGTTGAGTTTCTTTTGTAAATGCCATGTTATCAGGTTACTTTGTCCTAAGTCCTCTGACTACTGTCCTCTAGAAATGTGTCAGCAAGTCTCTGATCCCAGAGTCAGGGCAGGAAGGGGCAGTCTTATTCTGTCACGGATCTTCAGTGGCCAAAGCCCGGAGCCCCTCTGTCCTCCATCCAGCAGCAGAGGCCTCTGGACACGAGGCACTGTGGGAGGAAGAGGTGCAGACGCTTCCCTTCCTTCCGGTCCCAGCCTTCTGATGGGGGTGGGCATCTCTGTGTGTTTGGATGGCCCAGCCTCTTGCTGGGAGGCAGAGGAGCTCTTTCTTCATTTCTCATCCCATGGCCTCACAGAGGCCAAGCTCCTTTCCCACATTGCCCTCCCAGAGATGGGGCCTGCCCCCCATCAGTGCTGTCTGCTGTTCCTGGGAACAGTCTGTAATGATGCTTTATGCCTTTAAAGGAACTGTGTAGAATGTGAGGGGGAAACTGGTCAGTCTCCACGATTCCCGTTATCTAGTTCCAAACAAGGAGTTAGAGTCATCTCTTGAGTGTGGCTGCCATCCCGTTTTGCTGAACTAGTGAGAGGCCTGACTCTACCGTATAGGATCCAGAATGCCTCCATTTAGTGCACTGTGAAATCTGTGTGTTACTAAAATATCTGCATATCATCCTAGTAGTTGGCTTAACAAAATGTGTTTATAAATATATATTTCTTTATCAAAACTAACTTTTTTTAAAATTAAAAGTAATGAAAGATTAGGAAAATGGGAGAAAAAATAGCGAGCAGAACCATAATTTGTAGCAAAGAAAAAATTGTCCATATCTGTGTAGTTCCTGCTTTACTCTCTGGAAACCAGCGGCTCGCCAGAGAACTAGCGCACGTGTGTTTGGTGGGAGCTGGGAACCTGGCGCAGGTGAGCTGTGCCTGGAGAGGCCGCTGTCCCGGTAGAGCGGGGGCCGTCAGCACTCCCCTGAAGGAGGTGGCTGTGTTCTGCTGATGGCCTTTTAAAGTTTGGGAGGTTTGTTTTAGAACCCTAGAATTTAACGTGCTGGCTTATCGTTGGCATCTAGGCACATGTAAGTGAGTTTCTGTCACTTGAGTTACCAAGACCCGTCACAACCATGCTTGGTCTGGTGAGTTGGCCAGTGTGCTGCGAGTGCAGGTTAGGAATGAGCTGACTCTGCCTCCATTCCAAGACCCATGCTTAGTTTTTTTTTTAACAAACATGAGGTGAAAATGCTTGCAAGCCTCTCATCTGTACTTTGTAGGTCTCACCTCCTCAGTACTAGAGATTGAGCTCAGGGCCTCTCACTTGCTAGGCAAGCCCTCTGCTGCTAAACCATGCCCCCATCATTCACCCCCACCCTCTTGTACATTTTATTTTGAGACAGTCTTGCTAAGTTGCCAGGCCGACCTCTAACTTGGCAATCCTCCTGCCTCAGCCTCCCTGGTAGCTGAGATTATAGGTGTGTGCCCTTGGCTGTACACTTTGTGTTTTTACAGTAAACCTCAGGATTGTCTGCCCTTTCTCCATCACTCCTCCACTCAGTCTCAAATTCAGTCTAATCAGACTTTTGTCTCCCCATGCCCTTCAGAACTGCTGCTTCTGTCGAGGCTCCATGGCAGCCCTCACCTGCCTTCAAGACAGAGCAGAGCTCCCACTTTCCTGGTTAGTTCTCCTCTCTGGTGCCATGCACCCCAGGGTTCAGTCCTTGGTCCCTCCCATCTCTGCTAACTCCCCGGGTGATCCCATCCGGGCTCCTGACCTCAGCCCTGCTACATACCCAATACCTAGACTTCCTTTGGTAATCCATACTCACAGATTCCCTTCTCATCTCAGCTGTGGCTAACTCTAGACTGCTGGTCACTCAGACCAGTGCACTGGATAGTTGTCACATTGCATGGCTAGTCATGCAGGATACCCAGTAGCTCTGCCTTCCAAATACAAGTGGTCTGACCTTTCTCACCATCTCCATGACTTTCGTCAGGAGATGCAGACTACCTGCAGTATGTGCCCCGCCTCAGCCCCACCTTTTCTGTTATCTGCAAGGCTCACTCCTTCCTATGTAATTTACCTGCTCCTTCCATTTATTGTTTCTTCCTCATCTTAATTCTACTGAGATGTCAGCTCCTTGCAGGTAGGGGCTTCTGTTTGCTCATAGGTCTCTTCTGCTGCCTGGAACAGTTCCTGGCAAATGGTAGATTTTTAAAACCCTGGTTTAGTTGATTCGTGACATATCCAAGCTCTAAGTAGAGGCTTTCTGGCACCTGTTGATTAGGTAGTAGTCATTGTATTGTTGACAACCATTATCTTAATGCTGTACTGCAGTTTACAAAGTGTTTTTTTTTATATTATGGCATTTGGTCCCGTGTTCATCCAACACAGACTTCAGTCAGCATTCCACACCCTGTGCAGGACCCCCGTGAGGTACAGATGCTCTGCCTGCATCCGCCATGTGGCTGGTCCCACACCTGAGCCTTGTGATTGGCCATTTCAGACCCTGTGGCTCCCTCCTTCCTACCTTTACTTGTGCTGCTCTTTACTGAGCCATCCCGGGGGCTTGGAAACACATCCCCCCCACCTACCTAATGCAGTAACAAGACTCGAAGGGCTGGTTTGAAAAGCCCTTGTTTCTTTTCTGTCTTTTTAAACAGCTTCATGGGGATAAAATCCCCATGCCAAGAAATGCACCCCTGCAGTCGACTCCTCAGGGTTGCTCTGCTGTTTGTTTGCCCTGCTTCTGCCCTGGGCTAACCTGCTCCTCTGCTCCAGTGTTGAGGGATAAGAAAGCAGGGCCTTTGTCCTTGGGTCTTTATTAGGTGACGCTTCCTGGCAAAAGGTGACGGCAGGCTGCTTCAGCTTCGTCCCCATAGAGCTGGCCTGCTCGCCTGCAGGCCTGGTGGTGGTTGCAGATGTTACATTTCTTCATGCTGGCTTCGTTTGAAGAGTGGCGCGGGTGAGGAGGGCTGGGGAGACTTGGGACTCGCAGAAAAACCAGAGAGATTGTTGAAAGGCCCTAGAACGTGGAGCAGTGCTGAAAAGAACAAGAATCTGTGGTTGGATTTTCTTCATCCCAAAAATTTTAGTTAAGGAAATAATTAAGATGCCATATTAAATTGTGATTTTTCTTGCCATGGTATATTTTGGCATGGCCTACATTAGAGGGTAACAGAGACCTAGGACTTTTTCCCTTGTGTCTGTCCTGGCTGGTGTGATCCCCAAAGCAGAGTATAGCTTAGGAGAAGATTCAGGGAGACTGGAAATGGCTGTCCTGACAAGGCTTTGGAACCTTCTCTGTGGGTAGTAGGTTCTGCATTCCTGCCACTGCAGAGTACCTGTCCAGGAGCATCCTGATGGCCTGCAGTGCTCTGGGGAAGGGCTCAGGGCCCAGGTTACTCACTCCCTCTGGGGCCAAGCACTCTGTGCCATATGGTCGCAGGGCCTCACTGGTCTTACCTGTGGGAGGTGGGCAGGTGGTACTGGTGCACACCCTGCCTGCCACCTGTGTGGGAATGTGGCTCTGGAACTCCTGCCACTCCTTGCACACTTGCCGCAGATGCAGGTCACCTCAGCACCGAGTCTCCCTGCCGTGGGAAGGCAGGAGAAGTGCTCATCTAAGTAGGGACCAGGGACAGCCCCCTGGCCTAGCAGGCTGGAGGCACCATGCTCAGTTCTGCCCACTGCAGCCTGCTGCTCAAGGGCTGCTCCTCAACAGAGGCCACCCCTAGGACCACCACCGAGGGCCCTTTTTTGGTAATTGGTATGAAGGGTGTGAAGGGCTTAGTGTCAGTTCTTCTGTGGTGCTTAGATGTCAACTGTATCATGACCTACCTGGTGGTGCTTGTTTGTAATCAGGGCACCTTCTTTGGTGAATTGGCTGGATTCTCTGGTATGTTTGGTGATACAGTGGTTTACTTATTGTTACATGTGACATATATACTAATATAACTGATCAGAAAACAAAATGTGACCCAGTTATATGGAGAGCTTACTGTTGGACAGAGCTGAATGCTTTGTGGGGTCACCTAGCTGAGTACACCCAGCGAGACTTTTGAGGTGTAGGCTGTTGTCCCAGCTTGCAGGTGAGTCTGCCATGTGCTCAGTGGCGGAGGGGCACCAGCCCCTGCACACAGGATGTGCCTTCTACTTAGTAACGGTGACCTTGGGGCAGCTCCATTCCTTACCCTGGGTTTCTCAGATGTGAGTGTGCATCAGGCTGACACCGAGGGCCTAAAAACCACAGCCTTCCTGGGGTCCAGTGCAGTAGGTCCCGAGAAAGATGAGAGAATTCACCTTCTCAAGAGTTCCCAGGTGTTGCTTCCCCCACTGCTCCCGATCTGGGCATTCCATTTCTAAAACCACCACCTTAGACTCAGGGCAGCCGAGCCTGACCCTTGGCAGCATATCATGTGTTTGACTGGCAGGAAGGTGCTTCAAGTGGAGCAGGCTGACTTTTAAACTCAGGTGACCCTCCTGGGTGGGATACACTATAGGTCTGCAACACTTGGCCTGGGGAACCCAGTGTGAAACAGATGTAAAAACACCACCACATTAATTAATTTAAACTTTATCTGAGCTCTTCAACCTCTTGATAACTAACACTCATTCTTTATTTCTGATTTTCCTTTTTCTCAAATTTAGGATATATGTAGACAGGATGCTCTAGTGACTCACGTAAGAGATGGCCTGGAAACTAGCCATGTCATTGTGTAGCCCCAAGCAGAGTAGGTCCTTGTGATGAAGCCTTTGCAGCATTTACATAAGCATATGTGACTTATATGATGCCATTGGCTCTGTACTTTAAGTCACTCTGTCATACGCTGGGAGTGTGTGTGTGTGTGTACACATGCATATATGTACATATTTTTAAAAACTTTTTGTGGCATTGGGGGTCAAGCCCAGGGCCTTATATATGCTAGGCGATGTTCTACCCTCAGCCCTGAAAAAAATATTAAACTAAAATGTGTTTCTGTTTCCAGCAGCAGAGGCCTGGCTTTATGTTGTGAAGGTCACTTGCTTTGCATAGACTCTTTTTTAAAACTTTAAAAAAATTTTTAAGATACTTACAGTGATAAGTATCTAAATACATTTTTTTCATACATGTATATAGGGTAATAATGTCTGTCTCAATCTACCTTCCTTCCCATCCCTACCAACCCCACCCATCCCTTCACTGCCCTCTGTATAGTCCAAGGTTCCTTCATTCTTTTCTACCCCCCCCCCCCACTATGGATCAGCATCCACTTATCAAAGGAAATATTTGACCTTCGGTTTTAGGGGATTGGCTTATTTCACTTAGCATGATATTCTCCATTTCCATCCATTTACTTGCCAATGCCATAATTTCATTCTTGTTTAAGGCTGAGTAATAGTCCATCGAGTATATGTATCACATTTTCTTTATCCATTCATCTGTTGAAGGGCATCTAGGTTGGTTCCATAGTTTTGCTATTGAGAATTGTTCTGCTGTAAACATTAATGTGGCTGTATCACTGTAGAGTGATGATTTTAAGTCCTTTGGGTATAAACAGGAGTGGGATATGGTGGTTCCAGTCCAGGTTTTCTGAGGAATCTCCATATGCTTTCTAAAGTAGTTGAACCAATCTGTAGTCCCACCAACAATGTATGAATGTGTACATTTTCCCCTGCATTCTTGCCAACACTTAATATTGCTTGTATTTTTGATTATTGCCATTATGACTGGAGTGAGGTGAAATCTTAGAGCAGTTTTGATTTGCATTTCTCTGATTGCAAGAGGTGATGAACATTTTTTCATATGTTTGTTGATCCAGGTGTATTTCTTCTTCTGTGAAGTGTCTGTTCAGTTCCTTAGCCGATTTATTGCTTGGGTTATTTGGTGATTTGTTGTTATACTTTTTGAGTTATTTATATATCCTGGAGATTAATGCTCTATCTGAGGTGCATGTAGTGATTTTTCCCCATTCTGTAGGCTCGCTCTTCACATTGTTGATCACATAGTCTCTGCCTTGCCAAAGGACTTCCAAAGGGCAGTGCTGCATGTGGCACTTGCTGTCTGGGGATTGCTGCCTCCTTGATTGGGGGTTTCAAGTGGAACAGACTACTTTCCAGCAGGAAGACAGATCATCTCAGAGTGATAGGCAGAGGTGAGACCCTAGGATTTTATTCTGGTAATGACAGAGCAAGCCCACAAATGGGAAAGAATGGAGAAACCATTCCATCTGTCAAGTTTGAGTGAAGGAAAAGAGGAAGGCAGGCATTCCCAACCCCTGTAGTCTTGTGACAGGTGTGAGCCATGCTTGCAGTACCCCTGTCCTCCCACGTTGACCTGAGCTTGGAATGAGGGTTTCCTGGTCTGGCCTTGAGGGGGCATAGCCTCCCTACCCTGGCTGCTGGACTTTCACTGCCGGATCTGAAGCCCACTTGGCTTCTGGCTCAGAATATTATTAAAGGGCTTTCTTTTCAGTTCTCTAAAATATCATGTTGCATTCAGTTGAAATTTATTGTTGTTATAAGCATTATAGTTCTGCCATCCTCCTGGGTGGGACAGTTCGTACTTAGCTTTGCTTTCTGGAAGTGTCTGCTTTCTCTAACTTGTGATTCCTGAGGAAGTATCCATGACTGCCTCCCTGCCTGCCTGTGATGGAGAGAGTTGTCACTTTATAAAACATCTTAGTTATTGAAACAAGTGAACGGGTTTTTTTAATTTGAGCACATTTTCCAGAAACTTTGTGAAGGTGTTGATCTTCTGTAGGTTGTCAGCAGCCAGAATGGGAAGTGTTCTAAGATGGGCCTGTGAGTGCTTGCTTTTCCTGCTTGGGCTGGCCAAGAACCTGACCCTCAACCTGTCTCACAGGGGTGTTAGTTGTGCACTCGGCAAAGCGAACCTGTCCACTTCATTTTACCGTTGGCTGTGTTTCCTGGCCCCTGCGTGCTGTTCTGGCCTTTCTCCCTCTGCAGGAGGAACCAGCACAGGACCAGGCAGATGTGGGCCCGTGGGCCCTTGCTGCCTGCTGCCAGCTGAGGCCTTACTGTGCCCTTTGTAGGTGTCCCCCAGTTTCCCCATGCTCCAGCCAGCCCTGCGGTTACTGCCTTGGGCAGTTTCCAGCCTGCTGTCTCTTAAAGGGACCAGAGCAGGAGTGACTGTTGAAAGTGGGGAGGTATTCACAGGAGCCAGAGCCATTGAGTGAAGTTACTTCTGTCCCTCTTACCCTCTGCATGTCAGTGGCCTTTGGGGCCCTGATGCATCATCGTAAATGTGTTATTTGTACCAGATAATGTCAAACTGTTTCCAATTCTAAATGTATACACAAAGCTACTGAATTGAAGAGACTGAGGGGTGGGAGGAACAGTCCAGTCAAATCCAGAGGGAGGCCAACAGCAGGAGCTGGGGAGGGTGAAGTGGGACGTCCGCCTGCCTTCCTGTGGGCTGCTGCACTGGGACACAGCCCTCCTTCCTCTTACCTCCCCCCATCCAGCTAATCTGGTCTTATTTCCTCTCTTGGTAAACAAGACGGGGTGGAGGGGTCATCAGTTTCTCGGTTCACAATGATTTTCAGCCAAAGCTCCTCCTTCCGCCCCCACTTCCTAGCAAAGTTCTCCTGTTTGAAGAGAGCGCTGGGTTCCAGTTTTCCTTGCAGTTTGAATTTTGTTTGTCAGTGGTAACCCTTGAATGTTGAATTCATTAGGTTTTAGGGCATTAAGAGAAGTTCAGGGGGGTCCGAATTATGAAGAAATGGTTAGGGTTAGGGTCAGAGTCAGGGTTAGGGCTAAGTTTTTATTCATCCTTTGGGGTGGAAGCTATCCCAAGATGTTCAATATAGTCTTACTTACAAGAAAGAAAGAAAGCCCTCCTTGAGGAGAAGGTAACCTCTTGGTGACAACTGGTCATTGTGAGCCTTACAGGTAGCAGGCACAGTGGACTGTATTTACTGAGCTCCATCATCATGCCAGGTGCCTGGGAAGTGATGGATAACCTTGTGGGGTAGACCTGCCTTTCTGGGACTTAGAGCAGTGAGGAAGACACCCAGGAAAAAGTGACTTTGTGGCTGGGGAGGGTGGTATCTGGGGGCCTCAGAAGGCGCTAGATGCCACACCTGAAGCCTCAGGTAAAAATGAATGGCACAGCCCCACTCATCCCTGTCTGACTGACTGCAGCTGCAGAGGTGCCAGCTGATTAGTTTGGCTCTGTTCAGAGCCAAAGAGGGGCCAGGCCTGTCTGGATCTTCAGCACGTTGCAAGTGCCTGGTAGATATTTGCTGACCCAGTAGCATTTAGTATTTGTTGGTGGAATGTGAAGGAGAGTTCATTTTATTCTTTGTAAAATTTAAAAGTTATGTTTGGTCTTATTCCATAATCTACAAGTTCATTATTAGCATGAGAGTCCAGTATCATTTCATGTGGTGTAGCTGGTCATTTTCTTCAAACTACCCACAATATCTGTAGTCTTCTCTGCCCCACACCCAGTGGAGATTGAATTTAAGGCCTTGTGCATATTAGGCAGGCACTGCACCACAGAGCCACATCTTCCCCCTTTTTAAATTTTACTTTATTTTTGAGACAGGGTCTCGCTGAATTGCAGAGGCTGGGCTTGGCCTCCTGGCCATCTTCCTGCACCAGCCTTCTAAGTAGATGGTATTACAGGCATGAGCCACAACACCCAGCCAGATTGTCTGTTTTCCAAGAGAATCTCTGTGTAAATGATATTTAAAATTAGTCCTTACTGATTTTTGATTGTTCTGGTTTTGCTTTGCATCTGAATGTTATAAGAGTATGTGTGTGACAAGCTGTATTGCACCCCGGTGGATATAATTCATAAAATTTTGTAGCATTTGTATTCTGAAGAGCATCCTAGACTCTAGATTTAGGTGATGAAATAACATCAGCAGACTGAAAAATGGTTTTAGAGAAAACAGACTGCTTCCTTCCTGCACACCCCTCAGTTGCTTAGCAGTAGAATGCCCTTCCTCTTCCCAGCCCTCACCTCTCCCCCACTACATAAGCTGGTGGTTCCAAAGTGATCCTTTTGTGAAAATAAAAGATAGCAGTTGAATCTGTTTAAAAAACAACAACAACAACATCACTTTGGTCTCTACCTTCTCAGGCACCATAGCAAATAGCTGTTTTTTACTCCATTACCCCCACCTTCCCCTCTTCATCCCAACCTGCCATCTCTGGGTCTTTCCCACTTCAGTAAACTGTGTCCCCTTCATCAAGGTGCCTGGGCTGAAAACCTCCCTAGTGCTCCTGCATCTGTGCATCAAGTGGCACCCAGGTCAGCCTGGCCCTGAGCCACGGCTGATGCTCTGTGTCCACTTGGCTGGCTTGGCCCTCTCCCCTTCCAACTTTAACCTCTACTGCTTGTTTTCCAGTTTGCAACAATTGAATTCTTTAAATAAAAAGTTCAAAAAATGCTTTTGAAACAGTTTCAAACATACAGGAAAGTTGCAAATAATGGAGCTCTCATCCCTGGACTTTGGAGATTGAGTTCTTATGTTGCACCCCCTTGCCTTTGAGTGCTTCAGTGGGTTTCCTACAAAGAGGGATATTCACATAACCACAGTGTGACCTCAAGACCAGGAATTTCATATTGTTGCTTGCTGCTGTGTAGTCTTCAAAGGTGTCAAGCTGGCACTGTTTGCTCACAGTCTTGTGTGATCCAAGGACGGGTGCAGAGCCACTCCTGTGTGACCTTGTCTGTGTCCTGAATTCCCTTCTGCATCAACAGCTCCTTAGTCTCTCCTTGGCTTTCATGACCTTGGCACTTGGAATTTGCTGACCATTCATTTTATAGCATGCTCCTCCTACATGGAGTTACCTGACATTTCTCTGAGATTAGGTTCAGGTTAGGTGTGTTGTGTAGGAAAGTGACAGAAGTGAGGCTCCTTTTTCCAAGTTGTCTGTCAGATAGTGTCAGTTTAACTTTGTCATGTTACTAATGGTGGCTACTCAGTCACTCGGTTTAGGTGGTGTCTGTCAGCTTTTGCTATAGTCACTCACCCTTTTGACTTGTGGTTGACTGGTGTTTTGACTAGGTCTATTCTGTACACCAGAGGTCAAAATGGATTGCTTGGTGTCAGTACAGACCCCTCCTGATTTCCTGCGTCCTTTGCTGCCACCACTGAGCCTGTTTGCATAACAGGATGCTTCAGGCTCACCTTGCACTCTGCTGACAGGGCTCTGGACTTGCCAGAGGAGCTCAGGCTTCTTGCAAGGAGAATGGTGTTTAGAAGCCGAGCCTTGGCACTGCCTGCGCTTGTTGTTGGGTGTTGCTTCTACCAGGCCCCATAGACGAGCTAGGGCCGTATGTGTACATACCATTTACGCCTGTGTATAGTTCTCCATCTATTTATATAATGCCAACAGCGAGGTCACACACAACACCATGCCATCCTGTACCAAATGGCTGATTTCAGTTTTCTCTCTTATCCGTAGCACCTTTCTCTGACAGTGAGGAACCTGCCCTTATCATCTGTGTATGTATCCAATCAGATTTTCTGTATACACCAACCCCCTGCCCCCACCTGGCTTGCTCACCCCCACTTGACGCTCTGACCCTTGCTCCCAGTTATACTTGGCCTAAAGAGGGTGTGAGAGGGCACCTGCAAGGCCAGGAGGAGGCAGCTTGCAGCTCCCCATTTCTTCTCTCCGTGCCACCTGGTAGCTAGCTCCTCATCCTGTCAGCCAGGTTCTTTCTAGTGTAGGCAGCTGGTTCTAGTTTGGAGTTTACCCCACACTTGTTGAACAGCATTGTTACAGTCCCCTCGGGGACCCAGTGTGGGCTGACCAGCCCTTCCTCTTGATACCCGAGTCCCTGCCTTTGCACTGAGAGACTCTAAGACTGGCCAGTGCCGCCCTGTCCTTGGAACTGAGTTGAGCTTTACAGGGCCTTTTACCAGGTGTGTAAACCACCTCCCTTCATCTCTTTGTCCTAAGGGTAGTGGTTCCTGCATCTGCTGAGATCATTTAAATGTGTGCCCTTTTTCATTTCTTGGTCACCTACCTAAGAGTTCTTGATGTTTTCTTGTTCAGATGTCTGGTGTGGGTTCTGTCTGCGGACTCTCTCCAGTCCAGAGGGCAGGGTCATCTTATTCTCATGTTGATACTCATCAGCACCCCATGGGAAATGTCACTGTTTGTCCGTTCCACCTGCTGCACCCCATCCGTCTTTCTTGCCTGGGCTCATCACCTTTCCTAATTAGCTCTTTCGCCCAACCCCTGTGTCATTAGCAGGGTGGTCTGCCATTGTCACTGTCTTTCTGGCTTTAGCTATTGTGAACTTAGAAATACTTACGCATCAGCACAATGTTGTTACTGTGGCATCAGAAATGTTTGAAAATATCAAGTATTCTTTAAAAATGATGTTTTCCCTTAGACTTTTCCTTCTGGGTTCTTCTTTTAATGCCTCTATTTTTAGAAGTTAGCTTTCATCCATGTGGATTTCCTTTTGCTCGATTTTGTAGTTTATCTTTTTAAACTTTCTTACTTGGGTTGTTTCCGCTGTTCTCCTGTCAGACTGGCCCTGATAAATCCATTTCCACCAGTTTCAGGGACACTTGTGCAAAACTGTTACAATGTATAAGCAACAAAAAATGTTTTTGACAGAAACATAGGGAGGAAATCTTGACATGGAAGATCGAGTAACTTCAGGGCAATTAATGTGGAAAAATGAGAGATGCAAAGGAGATTTAGGTCACAGCCATGGTGCAAGCTGCTTTCTGTCTTAGCTGACTTCATCTGTACTGATACAGAATTAGATTAATAATGTGGAGCTCACTTAAAAGCCCAGAAAATGTCAGATTGCACATTTTTGGAGTACTTATTGTAGATACATGTGCAGTGCTAAGAAATACTATACTTGTTCAGTTTTGTCCAATGGTAACATTTTGCAAAACTAAAGTAATGGATAATTTGAAAAAGAAATATATAGGACAAATAGAAGTTTGCATTTAACATGTGAATTTGCACCTGAAGGTGAAAATAAAGACAGGTGTAAGAGCTAAAACTAACAATTCCACCCTGAGAGGGACAGTGGTCAAGACAGTGCTGTCTCTGGAGCTGGATTGCATGGTCTAGGCCTGGCTCTGCCGCACACCCTGTTCTTGGGGAGTGTCCTCATTTGTGAAATATGGACAATAACAGAATTTTACTTTTGAGGAGTGAGGATGAAGAGTACGTGGTCAATGTGGTAAAGTGCCCAAGCAGTGGACTTGGCTGTTAGGGATGCTGTGTGGTTTCTAGGGGCCTTTATAGAATAGGGGATGCTGCTGGCACTTTTGGGCCTGCCATCATCCTGGAGCGGCCTCCTGCTCCCCAGCCATCTGTGGCTTGTGGAGTACAGAAATGGGCCACTCAGAGCGGCCTCACCTTATCTCATGCTCTGTGGCCAGCGACTGAGCTGTCCCTCAGGATAGACAGGCGCACCTAACACCTGTCAGTTGCTCTCTCAGTTGGTAAATCCTGGCTTTGACCAGGAAGAGGAAAAGATTTTACCAGGAGATCTTTACAGTGATGGTATTTGTTACAGTAGACATTACAGCATGGTTGCTGATAAATGTCCACATTAATTAGCATAAACAGACTTTCTGAAACTTTTCACTTATTGAATATTTTAAAAAGTAAACACTTTTTGAAGTATACCTCAGTGTGCCTCAAGTTTTCAGACTGCTAAATTATTGACTAAATTCTTAATACTATTTTTTTCTGTTTACAGCGAAACCATTTACCCAGCTGGTGAAGGATATGCAGCTTCATCGAGAGGACTTTGAAATAATCAAAGTAATTGGGAGAGGTGCTTTTGGTGAGGTAAGAGAAGTCTTACTTAGACAATTTCACCTCTATGGCCGAGGCAGCAACAGCTCCACTCACCTTGGGGACCTGTGCATTGGTATTTTCTGGAGAGCTCTGGGTGGGTAAAACCTGAAAGATAGAGTTAAGAAGTGATCACAAAGGACTGGGTGTGCAGCTTGTTACAGAGTGCTTGCCTAGCATGTGTGAGGCCCTGGGTTCCTCTCCAGTGCTGTGAAAAAGAGGAAGAAAGCTTATGATTGGCAGAAGACTATCAATATTGTGAGACCATGACCATAGTTTCTCTTTTTTTGGGGGGAGGGCGGTTACCATGGATTAAACCCAGGGGCACTTGACCACTGAGCCACATCCCCAGCCCTATTTTGTATTTTATTTAGAGACAGGATCTCACTGAGTTCCTTAGCACCTTACTTTTGCTGAGGCTGGCTTTGAACTCATGATCCTCCTGCCTCAGCCTCCGGAGCCACTGGGATTACAGGTGTGTGCCACTGTGCTGGGCAAGGGACCATAGTTTCTTTTGGGGTGGGGGCCATAATTTCTTACAGACATAAATAAGTTTTGAAAAATCAAATTGTTAATTGAGAAACGACAGCATTTTCTTTAAAAAGCAAAGAGAGGGAAGTGAGGGCTGCTATCTGCATCCATAGTTTGCTGACCCCAGCCATGCCGGGCAGCTTCCCCTGGTCCCTCCAGATGGCGGAGCATCAGCACCTGTTCTGTTCTGACCTTAGGCTCTTAACCTCCTGGTGGTTACTGAGGGAACTTCACACAGGAAAGCACTCTGCCTGCTCTCCTGGTGGCAAACCCTCTGATGTTCCCAGGAAGTGTGCCAAGTGGGCAGTGGTGGTGGTTGTGCAGGACTGGTAGTTTCTCATGTGCAGTTGCTGCTTTATTCTGCAGTATCTCCTGTGGCTATGAAGGCCGAACAGTCCTGTCATGTCTCAGAAAGCATCTTAGTATTTTTGATGAAAGTTTTCTTTTCCTGCTAAAGGCACGTCATTACACCCTTACATCATCTGCAGGTCTTCAGTAGAATATAGGAAAAGAATGCTCCCCGCTGCTCTTGCCCATCTTCCCACCTCCCCTGTCCCACCCCATCTCTGCAACATCCCTGAGGGTTGGGGCAGGGAAGCAAGCAGTCCTCTGCAGCCTGCCCCAGCGCAACTGTAGCTCTGGGTTTTTCTCAGTACTAGGACTGCCAGCCAGATTCAGTTCACCATGTGCTGGGACAGAAAGCCATTTAATTTTTAAAAAAATGTTGAAATATAATTGCCTAGAAAATGCACAGATCTAAGTATGCAGTTTGTGTTTTGACTTATCTGTGCCAGTGTAATCAGTACCCAGTGGATGCAGAGTGCCATGGGTCCCCTCCCCACTTTCTCCCTAGAAAGTGCCTTCCTGTCTCTTCCCACAACACCCTCTCCACTCCATCCCACCCAGGCAGGGACTTTGATTACTACCAACAGGGAAGTTTTCATTTAAAGGAGCCACAGGGAAATCTTTAGAACGCCACATAAAATAAAAAATGTCTAGGTGCTAAGTAACTTGCTGATACTATATGAGTTTTACTGTGCAATAAGAAGACAGATAAATCCTTTAAAATCAACACTGGTTTCCATCCGGAGCACACTGCCACTGCCTGTCTGCCTGGTGCCAAGATTTAGGAGGACAGGCCCACCAAAGCACTGCAGTAACAGCCACACCGCCACAGGGTATTTTGGAGAGGGAGTACAGGAGACACATAAGGGCATGGACACCCTTCATTGTCACCCAGAGAAGGTGACGCTGTCAGCGTGTGACTATAGGAGCACGTGCCTGAGAGTGAGGCTGCCACTTCTTGGCATGTTATGTAAGCCTTCTGAACCTCAGATTCCACATCTGGAAAACTCAGCTGCTAACTGTGCCACCGTCTGGGGTTGTTGTGAAGATGGAGTGAGAGTGCAGATAGACTGCTTAGAGCCAGGCCTGGCACAGGGAGAGCACTCGGGGGGCAAGCTCTCACGAGTCCCTTGATGGTGCTCTTGTGTGGCGTGTGACCTTTAGAAGGGCCAGGAAGTAGATGATTCCATTTGAGAACTCTCTGTGCCACCTGTGTACAGGAGGCATGCTGGCTGCTTGAGGGCCCGTAGCCAGTGCGGGGTGCCTGGGGGGGTGCCTGGATGTGCCCCGTCATATGCAGCATTGCAGTAGCACTGGCACTAGTGGAAGGCTCGCTCTGGATCTGGCAGGGCCTGAGAGACCAGGAGGACTTCTTGGAAGAGGTGATGTGGGAGTTGTGCTGGAAAGGACCTGGCTGACGGCCAGCGTGCTGATGGCCAGCTGTGTGCCCCTGCAGCGACTCAGCTCATCCTCTCAACAGGCCAGGTAGTTGTAAGAACCAAGGCCCAAAGAAGGAATTCGCCCGTTGTTCCGGTGCTCACTAGCCCTGTAAAGCAAGACTTAGATGAACAGTGGGCATTTGCAGAGGCTGCTGGAGGAGAGGTGGAAATGGGTGGGGTGGGGAGACAGGAGCATGCGGATGGGCCCTTGAGTGTGGGGAGAACCCATGGTCTTGATCAAATTTTACAAGGGTGTTTTTAATGTGAGAGGAAAAACGCCAGACATAGCCTTGTTAGAGGACCAACATTCCTCGTACCCATTGCTAAGTATTGAAGTTTTTGGACAGAGCCAGGTGGTACCAGGTAAGTTGCAGTGTGGGTAAAGTTAATTTTGGAAGCATGAAAGGGCAGTCTTTATTTACAGAGGAAACGTTGCTTCCTTTGACAATTTGTTTTCCAGGTCTCTCAGGCAATTGGGATTTCACTGTTAACTATTTAAAGATGTGCTTTTGTTTGATTAACTAAAATTTTGTTAAACTAACATTTGTATTATAGGTTGCTGTTGTCAAAATGAAGAACACTGAACGAATTTACGCCATGAAAATCCTCAACAAGTGGGAGATGCTTAAAAGAGCAGAGGTAAGTGCAGAACAAATAAGTAAGCTGGGTGCAGTGGTGCTGGCCGGAGACCCCAGCTACTCAGGAGGCTGAGGCAGGAGGATCGCAAGTTCCAGACCAGCCTGGGCAGCTCAGTGAGGCCCTGTTCCAAAATACAAAGGGCTGGGGATGTGGCTTAGTGGTAAAGGGCCCCAGGCTTCGTCACCAACACCAACAAATAAGTAAATAATAAGTCGAAATGGGGTGTGTTATGAGAGGGAAGTAACAGTAGCCCTGGGAGGTCGCCTGAGCCTCCCCAGCCCCTACTTCTGCTGCTGTCCTCGTATCCAGTGTCCTCCACACACTACTCAGGGCCCACCTTGAGTCCTTCAGCCAGGATTCTGTCTACAAACAGCAACATTTGTGGAGTTTTAGGCATTTAGTGCAGTCCTGCTCCGCATGCAAAGGGAATCGCATAGTCCAGAGCCCACTCATCTGCAGAAGTGTTGGCACTCCCTTGTGCATAAGTGAAGCTTCTAAACAAAAGTGGGCAGCTGCTGCTTGACCATCTCGATGTGTTTTCTCCTGGTTCTCACTGTCCTCAGCCCTGGTCTTGCCTCCTGCCCGCCTCAGCCAGCAGGCCTGCTGGGCAGGCGCCAGCATGTCCTCCCTGCTGTCTCTGCCTGCCCTGCCCGTGGAGCCAAGCAGCCATTCCTGCAGTGGACCTATTGACCTTGTCCTCTCAGGTCTGCTCCATCCTTGACTCTACTTCACTCATGACTGCGAAGCACACTGTTGTCCCTCCTTGAAGGCACTACCTGTGACAGTGGCTCTGTCACCCAAGCCTCTGACCTGCTCCCAGTGCTGTCTGGACTTGGTTCTCTGACTGGGCCATTCCCTTTGCACAGGCCACTGCTACCTTTTGGAAGCTCCTGTTGTGATTCCTAGCCTCATCTGCCACCCATGCCCTCCTTGACATGTGAGGTGGCCTTGCCTCTGTTGTCCTGGAGTTCTTTCCTGTTCTGCCAGCGGTAGCTGCCGCCTTATGCAGATGATAGCAGCTGGCGTCTGTCCACTCTCTTGAGCGCCTAGCCTCTGTGCACTCAGCAGTTTCACTTCAGCCTGCCACCAGCATCTCATCATTTGGGGTGTTCTTTCCTGTCCTCGCTCACCCCTCTTCTCTGCTGTGCCACTTACAGCCCTTCATTGCTCAGTAAATGCATGTGGGTTGACTGAGACCCCACCATTGTGCGGTCACGGGCACCCCACAGCCATGGGGTGCCTCAGCCATGCACATCCTGAGCATCTCCCCCTCACCTCCGCATCTTCCTTCATCCTTGCCCCTTCCCCTTGTGCTTCTCTGGTCACCTCGTCCTATGTGGCCCTTCTCCCCATCACTGGAGGAGTGAGAGCAGCTAGTGCTGTGTGAAAGAGCGGGAGGTGCGTGGCATGGACCCAGTGCCCCAGCTGGCAAGCAGCTCTTACAGAGCAGTGTGACGATGCCACTCAAATATGGCTACACAGACCCAGCTTAACTGGCACTCTTGGAGAATGGGGAGGTGTGCTGGTCATCGTGACCACCCGAGAGTTTAGGTAATAGACTGAGCTTGAGCCTGTGTTGGCATGTCATGGTAGTCCTAAACCATTGGCCTTCCAGTTCTCATTATTAAACTTATTTTAAATCTTATATTTTACAATATTGACGTTAAGAAGTCTTTGTTTTAAAAGCATAGGTGAAACAAGATCAGATAGAGGAGTTGCTAGGCTGTGTAAATTCATAGTCAGACCAGGCTGGGTTTTTGTTTCACCATCTTTGGTCATTAAAAAAATACCAAGAGTTTCTGTTATTTATTTGTTTGTTTTGGTACTAAGGATTGAACCCAGAGAGCTCCATCCCCAGCCCGTTTTATTTTTCATTTTGAAACAAGGTCTTACTAAGTTGCTGAGAGCCTCACTATGTTGCTGAGGTCAGCCTTGAATTTGTGATCCTCCTGTTTCAGCCTCCTGAGCTGCTGGGATTACAGGCATGTGCCACTACACTTGGTTCTCTCTGCTGAATGATGTGTATATTTCCTGTTGATGGGTCACTACACAGGCGAACCCAGCTGAAGCCCAGCTTTTCTCTTTACATGGAGAGCAGTTCCTCATGGAAATGACATCACAGTGCTGTAGGTTCCTGCACTGGTATGTCCCTCAAAGCCAGGGCCTCATCCAGCCAAGGACCCCCTGCTCTGTCCCTCTGTCCTTGTAGAGGCCATACTGAAAGACAGGAGGCCAGGCACACCAATGCTTAGCATCTTTCAGCCATTTCTGCTCCAGGCCTTGCGTTGGAGTGACCCAGTATTGGCAAAGGGGGCTGCTTGTCTCCACATCTGACTGACTGTTGACCCCTTGTCTTGTGATAATTCATAACATTGGGGTACATGGACCTCAGTCATTTTGTTTTGAAAGGAAAATGTCAAGAGTTTTGAAAAGTTAAGTTCTTGGAAAACTCAAGTGAGAGAGTAGTACTTGTATTTCTGTTAAACTTTGCCAGTTCCAAACAGAAGAGTGTTTAAATCTTATTATGTCATGTGCTCAGTAAAGAGGAGACATTATTATGATTATGCCAGAGACTTTGTAACTTTTTTTTTAGATGGACACAATACCTTTATTTTATTTATTTATTTTTATGTGGTGCTGAGGATTGAACCCACATGCTAGGCAAGTGCTCTACCACTGAGCTGCAATCACAGCCCCAGACTGCGTAACTTTTAAGTAGATGCCATGTGCCTGTCAGGGCTGGCATGTACACTCTCTTTCCTTGCAACCACATAACCACAAAGGTGCTCCTGGCCATGTCTCCAAAGCTGTCTTCTGTCAGGTCATCTTTATTATACTCTGAATAAACCACATTTCAGATTGGCAAACAGGCATACCCCTGTCCTGCTGGCCACACACTTGCTCAGCAGGTGGAGTGAGGAGGAGCTACTGTGGGGTGGTACACACCCCAGGACCTGGGGAGCAGGTGGGCGGTGTTGCAGAGGGCCCAGTTAGGAAGATCCTGTTGATCCACCTTGAGAATGGCATGGCTTTGTGTCCTGGGCCACAGGCAAGGCCCTCAGGGAGGGCAAGGCAAGTTGTTTCCAGCAGCCCTTGAGCATACTGTGCCCCAGGGCTCAGTAGAGGAAAAGAGCAGAGGCTGCTGGGGGTGACCATGCATTTGGTTCCAGATGATGCGATGGGCCAGCGGCCAGGCATCTTATCCAGAGTGGCTGTGACAGCAGGGACCCCCTGCTGGGAATGTGCTCAGCAGGATGTTTCCCGCCCCCACCCCAGTGGACACAGACTGACTGTCCTAATCCCTCGCAGACTGCCTGTTTCCGAGAAGAGCGCGACGTGCTGGTGAACGGTGACTGCCAGTGGATCACTGCGCTGCATTACGCCTTCCAGGATGAGAACTACCTGGTATGTCCGGTCCAGCCTCCTCCCCACGTTGGCTGTTCCCTTGCCACACTGGAAACTAAGACAGACGGTTTGGAACTCACCTTTCTCAAATACGTGTTTGACTTGATAAAACTAAGGACCTTGTTTTACTGTAGTGATCAGATGCAAATGTTAATAATAGACTTGTGGAATTTGGTGTATTGTTTTCCTGCAATCCCTAGGTTACTGCTGGGTGTATCATATTTAAATAATCTGAGGGTTTAAAACATTTTCTAATCTGAATTTATGTGTAAGAAATTTACTGTGAGGATTTAGAATGACCAGGTCTGGCCTCACAGCTGTTCCTTCTCTGTCCCTTGGGCAGCCTGTCAGGGAATGCCTTCCACTGGCCTAGTGGACCTCCTCCACAGTCTGGTACAACCATTGTTGTCACCAAAGTCTCCACGCAGGAGCCAGAGGCCCTCCCCTTTCCTCAGTGATTGACTTACCTGTTCACCCTGAAGCTCCTTGGTCATGTGTTTGATTTGCTCATGAGAAGCACGGTAAGGTAGGATTTCTTTTATTCATCTCTGTCTCTCAGGCATCAAAGGAATCCCTTAGATCTGAACACCCAGCATTAGGTTAAATGTCGTGTTATGTTCTTTATTTACAATTAAAACCACGCAGAGTGGCAACTGGTGTCTGCTGGCCACGCGTGATACACCAGGCTGTGCTTATCTCAGTCTTCCCAGGACCCTGGGAGTTGGACCTTTATGATTTTTCCATTTTATAAATGGGTGTGTGTGGCACAGAGAGGGTGGCCACATGCCCACAGACCTCACATAGATAACAGCAAGCTTCCCAGGGTCCCCGCCTAGGCCTGTCTGGTAGGGTAGGTGGCAGATGCTTCTGGGCTGTATCCATAGAAACCCTGTTACTTCCTGGGTCAGTGTGCCCATCCTGAGGACTCAAGTGAACTGTCTTCAGTTCATTTCCTCTTTTGGTAATCACTGAATAGACTTCCCTAGGAGAACTTGGCAATGTAGATCTGTACATAAGCTAGATTTTTTAATTTTCTTTTATTTCAAATATCCTTCCATAATCAGCAGAGCATGCTCCTGTCATGCATTAGCCAGGCATTACCAGGTGTGGTCTAAATCAAGACACGTCAGTTAGAGATTTGGGGTTTGCCCAGTGAGGACAAAAGACGTTCGGGATGGGAGAACAGAGGTGAGGGTGCTGAAACTCCCTGGGGTGTGGCTGTGGGCCTGCAACAGGTGGAGGAGGTGCGTCCCTTCTGCGTGGGAGGTGGTGAGTGGCAGGTGTGGGGCGTGCACTGCCTCTAACCCCCTGGGGACTGTCATGCGTGGTGTGATTTCTATTGTAGGGACCCAAATGGGAATGTTGTGAAAATTAAACCCACTTTACCTGCAGCCATGGAGTTGCTTTATTGACCTGGCCTGGTGTCCCTGAGGGCTCAGTGGTGGCATTGTTGGTTTAGTACTAGACTACCTCCATTTTCCACCCTTGAGTCCTTGCCTGTTTCCCAGAGGCCATCAGCCTTGCACTAGTAGCTGTCCTCGCTTCCTCCAGGGCACCTTTGATGTCTCTCACTGTCCCCACTCCCCCCTGCCCTCCACACCTAGCATGCTTACCTCCCACCTGGAGCCTGCCATACCTCGCAGTCCCTGCCAGGGTCTGTGGGTCCTCTCTGCTCACTAGGCTCACTTGTGCTCTCCCGGCCTCTCGGCACACAGGCCTCTGCCTGGAGCATGACCTCTGGCTGCCCTTGGTCCTCAGCTTGGACCTGCCCATGGTCTATGCTTGGTAGCCTCTGGTCACCTGCCACATCAGGCAGATCTGCTGTCTTCTGCCCTTTCTTATGTTTGCCATAGTTTATTCCTTTAGTAATGTGAGCTCTGCTCAGCAGGGACCTTACCCCTGCTGCCCAGTGGTGCCAACAGGCTCAGAGGGAGAGTAAACATGCACCCAAAAGAACTGACTTGGCATACATTCACTGAGAGGCTTCCTTGTGGCAAGAGTTGGCTGAGATGTGGGGGTGGGGAGGTTTTGTGAATGGCGGGCAGCTGAGGGGCATCTTGGAAGCAGGATGAGAAGGCTGCTGGTTGAAGTTCTGTTTGAGACCAGGAACCTAAAATCAGGTTTCTCTGGTTTCCTCAGATCCAGCTGGGTCCACTCCCTCAGAGGTGGGTGGTTTGTTCCTTTCTTAGGGACATGACCTTTGCAGTGTTTTGTTAAAGCTGGTGGGCCCTGCAGTCCAGTGCTGTCACATACTAGCTGGGCGACTGGGCAGGTCATCAGGGGTCCCCTATAAAATGGCATCTTGAGCTTACCTAAGGGGGGAAGGCTGTTGTAGGGACTACAGATATGACAGGCTTCTATCAGGTGGCCCAAGGGCACAAAACATCGCAGTCACTCAGTGCATAGGAGCTGTTCTTGCTGGTAGGTTCTCAGAACATTTGAAAGGATTATCCCCTGACTCAGTAAACCTGGTGCTGGTTTTCTTTCTTGTTGGTGAGTTAAAGTTAAGCGGGCCAGTAGCTCGTCCAGTAGAGCGCTCGCCTGGCGGGTTAGTTAAAGTTAACTGTCACTGTATTAAAAGGAAATTGGCATAGGGGTTGGTGGTTCCAAAAGGGCTGAGACTGCCACCCTGATCCCACTGTGGCAGTTTTGCCTGTCCTGGGCCCTATGACTTTTGTGAGTAGCCTCCACTGGGGCCTCCATAGCCTCCTGCAGCCGGGGCCTCCTGAGTGCTGCACAGGAGATGGTGTCCTCAGGCACAATATACCCAGGTCTCCAGCACCAGTGCTGACTGACAAAGGGACAGGCTCAGCCCCAGTGGATGAAGACGTCTCCTCTCACTGCTCTGATTGCTGCTGTAGCAGTGGCTTTTCAGATGTGTCTGTGGTGTGACTGGCTCTTTGATAACACCATCTTTCCAAACAAGAGCTGCTGTTGTAGGTAGCTCACTTCCCTTCGGTGTCCAGTGTCCGCTTGTGACTCGAGGCCTGGAGAGCTGAGCTCCACGGAACTTGCCAGGTGCTGAATTGTGCTCCTGCTCTAGCTCACTAGCTCTTGGAGGGCTTTCTCCAACAGCAGGCCTCCAGTCATTTTCTCAGTGACTAGTGTGTTCTCTGTTGAAGACCGTTTTCTGCTCTAATTTATGTGCGTGACGTAAATTATAGCACCATTACAGCACGTCAGGGACATTCCAAGGGGGGCAATCCAGGTAACGAGGAGCAGCTGAGAAGCCAGTGGTCAGACTTGAGGAGTCCATGGGCTTCTGCAGTGCAAGTTTGGCCTTTAGTTGTCAGGTTCCCGGGGGACTCAGCATTGTGTTCTTTGCTCTCCAATCTGTAGTACCTGGTCATGGATTACTACGTGGGTGGTGATTTACTGACGCTGCTTAGTAAATTTGAAGACAAACTTCCGGAAGACATGGCAAGGTTCTACATTGGTGAAATGGTGCTGGCCATTGACTCCATCCATCAGCTTCATTATGTACACAGGTAACCATCTTCTCCTGTATTCCTTGGACACCACATTTCAGATGCTAAAACCTTCCTTTTGGAGGTCCCTGAGTCACAAACTCCAGGTTGCAGTCCATCCAGGAAGTCATGCAGGTAGCAAGTCCTCCTGGTGAGCAACCAAGCACAGAATGGTTTGCCTGTGCGTGTCTTACACCTGGCCTGGCACCAGGGGATTCCAGCTGTTATGGCTTCTGTTGTGATGGTCTCACTCTGGCCTGCTGAACCACCTCGGCCTTTGGTCCTACATGCCTGCCCTTATTGACCCTCGTGCGTCTCCCATCCTGTGGCATCTCCACACTCTCCTCAGCTCTGCCCCTCCCTGTCCCTGGGACATCATAAGGGAGGACTGGCTGAAGGAGGCAGCAGTGGGAAGCTCTGGGATGGGACCGAAGCCGCCCCTCTGCTCTCCCTGTCCCCACGGTGCCCTTCCCTCCCGTTGCAGGCAGGCCTGGATTGCATTCAGAGACACACAGATAGTCCTGTGATTTGTTTTGTTTTGTAGAAACTAGTTTTATTTTTATCTTTATCAAAGTAATTTTATAACAGTTTTTAAAAGTTGAAAAGTTGTACAGGACTTTTCTCCCAAAGTTGTTCCAGCACCACCCTTCCTGTAGGATCGCCAGCTGTGCTTCCCAGACATTTTCCTCATTGTTTCCAGTGATTGAAACACTACTGGAGACACTAGTGTGTTGCTAATCTCTCTCTCCCTACATGTGCTCAGTGTCTGCTTGGCACCCAGGTTTATGATCTGCCCTCAGCTGTTTTTTGAGGGCAGCCTCAGGTTCTGGCCCATCTTGAGCCTCCATGCCCTCTCAGTCATCTCCCAGAGTGGCTCTGGCTGCTTTAGCAGGGAATGGTTTGAAGATGGCAGTCGGTGTGCTGGATGTGCTCATGTCGGAGGGCAGAGTGCAGTGCAGGTGTGGATGCACAGTGTTTGTGGGCTCAGGTATCAGCCGGTGCCGTTTGGAGTCCTGAGCGCACTTATTGGTTTTCACCCATTCCATATTTCGGCCTTCCTCCTCCTGACCCCTCTGGCTCCTCAAGTCATGTCTCATTGGCTCAGTCCTCTGCATGTCTGGAATAGCTCAGAATTGCCCTGCCTACATGCTACCCAAAACAGAACTCCCGAAAAGAGCCCAGGGTGCACCTGCAGTTCTCCACTTCTCTAATCCCCCATCCCTCACCTGCACCAGAGTCAAAGTTCTTGAAAACCTGACGGATGAGCAGTGCTACACAATTATGTTCCTTCCTCCCTGCCACTTCCTTTCCGTGGTGCTGGGAATTGCACCAGGGGTGTTCTACCACTGAGCCACATCCCCAGCCCTTTTTATTTATTCTGAGACAGGGTCTTCCTAAGTTGCTGAGGCTGGCCTCAGTCTTGAGATCCTTCTGCCCCAGCCTCCTGAGTTGCTGGGATTGCAGGTGTGCACCACTGCCCTGGTTTCAGAATGGTTTTCTATTCTAACTTTCTTGTGGAGTTGAACATCATTTCCATGTCTTTGTCGTGATTGCCTCTATGAATTATTTCATGTGTTTTTACTTCTTTATAGAGTACCTACTTACTTACTTCAGTTGTTAAATATTTGTCTTTTATCTGCAATATGTTGCAAGTATTTTTCCCAGTTTGCTCTTGGTTTTTGACTTTGCTAGTTGTGTTTTTTTTTGCCATGCAGATTAAGAAGGATGTTTTATATAATCAGATTTATTGGTCTTTTCTTTCAAGACATAATGAGTAGTCTTTTTTTTTTTTAATCTCCAGAAAGAAAATCCACGTTTCCTTTTTGTAGTGTTATTTTTTTCATTTATGTAGTTTCATTTTTTTATGTCTGGACCTTTAATACATTTGGAATTTATTCTGAAATCTGGCATGGGGAATGGATCTCCTGTATGTGATCTTCAGTCTGTGTTTCCTAGTGACTTGAAATGCCGCCTTGGTCATGGACTCCATTCCGTTGTGTCCGCAGTATGTTCTTGGGTCAGTTTCACTCTGGCCCAAGGTGGGAGGAGGCCACAGAGGGGTCGCCCTTCAGCACTCCTCACCAGTGCTCTCTTGTGGGTTACGTCTTCCCTGTGAACCTCAGGCATCTCTTGCTCCGCCAGAGCAGGACACTGTTCTGAGCCTGTGGATCCTCACCTCTGGGGCGTGGGCTAGGTCAGGTGGACACACACGGTGTGCCTCGGGCTCTGCCTGTCCCCGCAGTCTCCAGCAGCCTCCGCTGTGCTCTTCCCTCCTTTCTTGCCTTGTTTTTCTTATAACTTCTGATCCTTTTCTCCCTTTCTTCAATGTTTTTCATTAGATTTTGGTTTGAATTCTCCTTTGGCTTCCTAATTCTGATAAGATTTTATCTTTTTCTTCTGTTTCTCCCCCAAGTTAAATCTACTCATTTCTTCCAATTTTGTCTAGTTCTTTTTTCACTGTGGGATTTCGGTTTGTTTTTCTCATATTCCTGAGTGCTTGTTTGCAGGGGTTTGTTTTCATTTGGAGTGCTGTGCTAGAGTTTTCTTTTGCTTTGTGCTTTTATTTCTTGGTCAGAATTGTCCCCTTCTGCTCACCTGTGTTTGTGGAAGTCGTCCCTGTTGTGCCCTGACTCTTGCTTCATCAGGCTGCTCTTCTCAGTTGGAGGCCGCCACCCAGTTCCCTCATGCTGCACTGGCCCCTTGGCCTCGTTTCCTACTTCATCATAGCACTTCCCACCCAGGCCGCCCTGTGTGACACTGTCAAGGTGACAAGGCACGTTTGTGACCCATAGCTTTGGGCAGACTTCATGAAAGTGGGGCAGCCTTGTCTCAGTTGCAAGGAGACTCCCAGCAAACACTACCTGGTGGGTGGTAGATGGACAGGATGACAGCATGCTCTTTGGGTCATTTGGGGATTCAGTGAGTGGCAGTGGTGGCAGCGCCTGATGCTATTCCCGATGGGTCTCAAGCAGAATTCTCTGACTTAGAGGTACTTTGCCTTGGTGGTTACAGCTATTCTCAGATGATGGTAGTAGCATTTCCCAACTGATCTACCAACCCACTGCTGGTTCAGAGCTTTGACCTACCTAATGTATTTCACAGAGATGGTTAACTTATGTATTTATTTTAATAACAGAGACATTAAACCTGACAATGTCCTTTTGGATGTGAATGGTCATATCCGCTTGGCTGACTTTGGATCCTGTTTGAAGATGAACGATGATGGAACTGTAGGTATTTTTGTTGGAGATTTTCCATTTGGGTGGGTTTGGTTTGTAGTTACAAGGAATTTAAGTGTTCAATTTGAGATATGATTAAGAAATGAAGATTTTGTTGGGTTGGTTTTATTTTTGCTTTTGTACTAGGTACTGAACCCAGGGTCTCATGCAAGCTAAGCATGCATCTTACCACTGAGCTACATCCCTAGCTCCCTTTCATTTTATTTTTGTGGTGCTGGGGATGGAGCCCAGGGACTTGTACCTGCTGGGCAAGCGCCCTACCACTGAGCTGTATCCAGCACCCAAGTTAATTGATGTAAATTAAGAAAATCATTTAGGAGATAATTGAACATTTTCTATCTGGGCAACTAAAAAAATTTTTTTTTCTTGCTTTTCCATTGAGAAAAGTCACGTGTATGCCTTCAGAGTAGCTGTCAACCCCTCAGAGTTCTGGGCTGCTGCAACTCTGCCAGCCCTGCAGCACGCAGGCAGTTCCTGGTCCTTGACTTACAGAGCCTGGCCTGGTGGGCGGGCACCACCAAGTTGCTGCCTTCTCCCTTTGCTTGGGCAGGTCTTCCTGCCTGTCAGGGACTTCTCTAGTGAGAGGGCCAAGGCCGCTCCTGCTGCTCTCTTAGCTTCGTCTCATCTGGCCAGCGTTACGGCTGGGTGGCTACTCCACTGCAGCCTGCGTTCTTCACAGCAGGCTCGTCTGCATTCTCTCCCGTAGCCACAATTGCAACTTCATATATGTGCGTTTGGGAGTCTTTTCTCCTTGAAAACCTACACTTAAAAGTGTCATATGAAATACTTTCAAAAGCCAGCAGTCTGGTCCTTTTCTACAAGCAGGTTTTCATGCTGCTATAAAGCTCGAACCAGCAAGTCATGCTTTACATGGCATTCACTCTCTTTTGATTGGTACCGGGGATTGAACCCAGGGGCACTTAACCACCGAGCCACATCCCCAGCCCTTTTTTGTATTTTATTTAGAGACAGGGTCCCACTGAGTTGCTTAGGGCCTCGCTAAGTTGCTGAGGTTGGCTTTGAACCTGCCATCCTCCTGCCTCAGCCTCCCAAGCTGCTGGGATCACAAGTGTGCACCAACACGCCCAGCCTGGAGTTCACGATCTTTCCACAAAGCCAGTCTCTTGTTTCTAAGTGTTGACCACAAATCAGTCAAGTGGTAGCTGAGAGTTTTTCTTGACTCAGTCTCTCAGTGACTGTAGCACTGACCTTGGTCGCCCTTCTTGCCTACCCATCGCCTCATCAGTGGGCATTTGACCCTGGGTTACCACCAATACACCCAGCAGTCCCTCCACTCACGTCTGAGGCTCCTGTGGCCCTGGGGAGGCATTATGCAGGGAAGCGACTAATGACATGACATGCAGAATCCCTGTTGTTCCTGCAGACTAGCAGTGCTCACCACTGCCGATCCTGGCCCTACTTGTGCCCAAGCTGCTCTTCTCAGGGAGCCCCAGGGGAGGCCTGTGATTGTGCCCCAGTTCCTGTCTGAGCCACAGTCTTACAGACCTGCCTCCGCTGGTAGTCTTTTTCTCCCCTTACCCAGTAGCCTCTTGCTTTCCTGTGATGGTGGCCCTTGCTGATCATAGCTTTTGGGAGAGGTGTCACTACATTCAGACAGAAACCTGTTAATGTTTAGAGCAAGGAACTGTTCTTTCCCTTTTGGGGGGTGTTTGCCTCATAGTTCCTTGGCCAGGCAATGCCCAAGTCCCTAGCTAATGCCTGGTCTAACTTGTGTTCCATCCAGGAGACCAGTCTGCAAGTGAGCATCCTTGGGACCCCTGAGGGCTTGTTAGGAATACAGCATCCAGGCAGATCCCCACCTGACTCCCTGTTGTAGCAAGAGCCCCTTAACAACGATTGGTGGAGGGAGAGTCAGAGTTCGGCCCTGGGAAAAGGGATGAGGGTGTGGGGAGTCTGTCTTTGGGGACTTGGAAAGGTCGCCCCCTGGAACTGTGGAGAGCTTGAGCCTTAGGAGACCATGCATACAAGGGCCTCATTGTCTGGAACCTGCTCCATGTTTAGTGCTGCAAGAGAGCGTTATCGCCACTGAGCCTCAAATTGTTAGACTTGTAAATCCTGATCCTTCACTGCTTTTCCTCATGATTATTTTGTTTCCTGTTGGTGCTGGATTTTAGAGAGTGGTTAGAAATGGGCCATCAGAGCACTAGTTTTCCTTCAATCTTACCCACAGGTTCAGTCTTCTGTGGCCGTGGGCACACCTGACTATATCTCACCCGAGATCCTGCAGGCCATGGAGGATGGCATGGGAAAGTACGGGCCTGAGTGCGACTGGTGGTCCCTGGGCGTCTGCATGTATGAGATGCTGTATGGAGAAACGCCGTTTTACGCAGAGTCGCTTGTAGAGACCTACGGGAAGATCATGAACCATGAGGTAGGACTCCCACTCTCGTGCCCTGTGTTTTCTTACTACAGGTACAGGCCTGCAGGGAGGCCCGCCCACACGATGGGGCTTAGGAGGGGAGGGACAGGAGAGGGTTGCCAGATGGATCTGTGGGCAGAGGGGAGGGAAGCCTTGAAGGTTTGCCCGGGTGTGTGGAGTGGCTTCTGGGGAAAAGTGCAGCATCTATGCGGCAGCCTCAGGAGTCGGGAGCCTGGTGCTGCTGGGGAGGCCGTGGGAGCACACAGCCCCGGCCTCACGAGTGGCTGCTCGTCTCCCTGAGGAGGGGTCCTCCATCCTTCCTGATCCCGTTCCTTCCCTTCTCCTCTTTTCCCTCTCCCAGAGGATAATTTTTCTCTTTGGTGTTGCCTTCCTCGGTGTTTATTGTTTTCTTTTCTGCCATTTTCCGTCTTTTTCATTCTCTTAGCCAGATGTCTCCCCAGTGCCGTTTCCATCCTTTCTGCCGGGTGCTGGTAGCAGTTCCTTTCCTGTATGCTGCCCACGCACACTCACTCTTGCACACATGTTCTGCACACACTTCCCAGAATCCCCAGTTGTATGCTGCCCTGTCCTGCAGCCAGGGTCTCTCACTAATTGCTCACGCGGGAAACAGATCAGCAGGAAAGCAGTAAATGGTCTTACACATAAACTCCAAATCAAAGCAAAAGCTACACTTTAAAAAAGATGTTCCCCAAAGTAGAAACATGTCTTTCATTTAAGAATTAGCACATCCTTTGTGCAGAGACTTCACATGTGTATAGAAGGTGGCAGCTGCTGTCACCAGTGCTGACACCTGCAGGGCCAGGCCAGGCGCTGCTTGTGTGTGCTCGTTGGCTTGATCCTCACTGCCACCCGCAGTGTCGGTGATGGCCCTTCTGTGTAGACAGCAGAAGGGAGGCTCAAACAGCGGGTCGGGCTGTGTCCGGGTCCGCTCTGTCCTGTGAGGGTGAGGCCTGGTGAGTGTGTCTACGCAGACAAGCAGGTGTCCTGTCCACGTGTGTCTGGTGCCTTTCTCCGTCAGTGTACGGCAGTGCCTTCCCATGGTGTGTGTCTTGTTTTTTAACAAGTCTTCTTTTGATGGGCATTTTGCCATTTTCTTTGTCAAGATGAAATACAGTCATGATTGTGTTTCCTCTTTATGACTTTCTGTAGAATGACCTTTGGGATATTGACTTGCTCTGGATGCCAGCAGATGCACTCTGAGAAAGCTGTGCCCGTTTGCATTCTGCACAGCATTCTTTGCTGCTTTGATTGGCAAAGGTCTCTCACTGTTGTAATTTATGTGCACTGCAGTTTGCCTTTTTGGAACTAAAGTTCACTAACTTTGGTTTATGTGTAGTTACCATGAAATCACAAGGACGTGGTTTCAGAGCTGCTTTTTCCTTATACTGTCTGTACATCTTGGATTTTTCTGACTTGTGTCTGTTTGCTGCTTTTTTGCCCCCACCAGGAGCGATTTCAGTTCCCTTCCCATGTCACAGATGTCTCTGAAGAAGCGAAAGACCTCATTCAGAGATTGATCTGCAGCAGAGAGCGCCGGCTAGGGCAGAATGGAATAGAGGACTTTAAGAAACACGCGTTTTTTGAAGGTCTCAACTGGGAAAATATACGAAACCTAGAAGCACCTTACATTCCTGATGTGAGCAGCCCTTCTGACACCTCCAATTTTGATGTGGACGATGATGTGCTGAGAAATGCTGTAAGTGTCAGCGTTAGGCCAAGGTGCTGCTTTGTAGCAAGTTAATACATTGAAGAACCACATGGACTTTAAATATTTGGCAGTTGTCCAAAGAAAGTGTACCTTTTATTCCAACCTTTCGTTTGGCTCTCAGTGTCCCTCTTAAAAGATGATGAATTGCTGAGTTTGAGTAGGATCAAGCTCTTTTGCTTTGGAACTCTTCAGAAACCTTTTTGCTCTTATTTTCATCATACTTCGTACCCTTTCAAAGCAGTCGGTCACATGCACTACTGTGCTCGAGCCTCGGTGCAGCCCAGTCGCCAGTTTGTGGGTCTAAAGACTCACCAGGAGCACAGCCCACGGCCCACCAGTGGTAAGCCAGCATGGCTTCTGGCCAAGAGCACACTAAATCTTTCAGGGTCTGCATTTACACTCTTTGTACAGCAGGATTCAGAGTGATGGCAACAGAAACAGGATCCAAGTTTGCACTGACAGCTGAGGTGGTGGTTTCCACTGTGGTCCTGGCTGTGGGGCTTGCCCACACTCTGGTCTGGTCTGGCAGGGCCATTTTGACACACAATCCAGTACTTTCACCCTGGGAGCTGTGCTCATGTCTTATAAAATTACTTTGATCTCATCAGACCTTTTTATATGTGACTTAGTTTGAGGGTAGAGGAATTGAGGTTTAGCCAAGTGAAGGAAAAATCTTTATTATTCCTTGAGAATTCCTCATACTAAAATAGTATTATTTGCTGCATGTGTTTTATCCCTCTCGACCTCTCAAGATAGGTGACCTTGACCCTAGGCAGCTGCTAGGCAGGAGCAGCATGGGATGATTGTTGAAGCACCCCTTGCAGCCTCAGGAGGATGTCTGTGCTTGCACTCCGCACTGGCTCAGCAAGGGCCACGTTCAAAATAAGGGCTGGTAGAGTGCCTGCTTTGCAAGCACAAGGCCCTGGGTTCAATCCCCAGCACTGCAAAAAAATAAAAATAAAAAAAAAATAAGGGCTGAACCTCAGCCCCAGTGAAGGCTGCAGAGTGACACCATTGATCAGACTTGTTCCTAGACGGTGGAAACCTCCGCACACTGATTCCCCAGATACTTTTATTTAAGAAAGACCCTCTATCTGAAAAATAGATGAACTAATTGGAAACAGTCTGCCTTTGAACTCCAGAGCTCCTTTCTGAGACCAAAATCTTGAGAGCCCCAGCCATTCCCCAGAAGGCTGATGTGTCCGCACTGCTGTTCTCTGCACACTTTTGTGCTCAGTAGTGGATTCTGTGGCTTTAGAAGCTTTGGCAGTCACTAGCTGAGCCAAGCTGGGTGTCACGTGGGTGCATTTATCCTCTTAACCGTTCTGTGCATTCAGTGGATGGAGCCAGGCACGAGAAGTGCGAGGCGTGCAGGCGGCACTGGGCAGGCACTGTCAGCCGCCCTTGGCCTGGCGCCTCCCACCCACGGCAGCGTAGCATCCTTTGCTCTGGGTGTTTGGATGTGGATTTCATACCTGTTGTTTGTGTTCTTATGCAGGAGATATTACCTCCTGGCTCCCACACCGGCTTCTCTGGATTGCATTTGCCATTCATTGGCTTCACATTCACAACAGAAAGGTGCGTCTGGTTTGCCCTTCCCCAGCAGAGCCTTCCTCATGGTCTGAGGGGGCTTCTGTGCTGGGCATGCTTGGCTGAGAGGGCTGGGAGGGCAGTGCTCAAGGGACACACAGGGCTGGCCGTCCTTTAGAGATACACTCTTGGTCAGGTCACTGCAAGTGTACATCAAGGTTGGCTGACTTTCTCTGAAGGGCAAGGCAGTAAATCGTCAGGTTCCACATAAGGACGTTTGGTCAGTGCCAGATCACGTATACCGTGGAGATTACAGTGAGATCACAGTGGAGCGCAACAGCTCCTGCCACTTGGTGATGCTACAGCCTGCCAAGGTCTGGCAGTGCTCTGGTTGCCTGCTTGTGGTGACGCCTCCTGTGCTGCTAGTCGTGTGAGGTATAGCACCTGTCACCACACGTGGTCCAGCGATGTGCTGACGAATGCTGTCTCCTGCACCTCGCTGGGACCTGTCGTGGTGTGCTTGCCTGCAGCAGCTCACCCCGCTGTGTCCATTGCACCTCTCAGTTGCCTTTCTTCCTGGTGCTATGGACTCTGGTGTTTGCAGTCATGGAATAGTCCAATGATGGGGTTCTCAGAATGTGTTCCATCATTAGGCAACACAGGAATATAATTTAGGTGGTGTTTTTTTCTTTTTCTTTTTCTTTTTTTTTAATTTTTTTGTAGTTGTAGATGGGCAGCATGCCTTTATTTTATTCATTTATTTATTTATATGCGGTGGTGAGAATCGAACCCAGTGCCTCATACATGCTAGCCAAGCGCTCTACCACTGAGCCACGACCCCAGGCCTTAGGTGGGGTTTTTTTTTTTTTTTTTTTTAACTTTTTTTTTAGTTGCAGATGGGCACAATGCCTTATTTAATTTATTCATGTCGTACTCTTTTACAATCTTTTTAAAAATGTGGGAGTCATTCTTGGCTTATTGATGGCACAAGAACAAGCTATAGGTCTGATTGGATCCACAGGTGGTGGTTGGCTGACTTCTGCCTGGTTGGCCCCTGTGCTGGCAGAATGTGTTGGGTGTCAAAGTCGGTGGCTGCATTGAATTTGCACTTCTGCCCCTCTGAGAGCCATCTTCTGTAGGCATGCCGCCTGCTTGTGTAAGGACCGGAGCCCAGCTCTGCAGTTTTCCTCAGTGGGGCTGAAACACATCCCTTAACTCGAGGTGAAATCTGCAGTGCCACAGATGCCAAGGCTGGTGCTTTTGTCTGTTGGCCCAGCCCAAAATTGTGTAGTCTGAGGAGTTCCACCAGATTTTAAAAGGAAACGGGAGCCAGGCGTGGTAGCACATGCCTGTAATCCCAGGGACTCGGGAGGCTGAGGCAGGAGGATTGCAAATTCAGAGTCATCCTCAGCAATTTAGCAAGGTCCTGAGCAACTCAGACCCTGTCTCTAATAAAATACAAAAGGGCTGGGGATGTGACTCAGTGGGTAAGTGCCCCTGGGTTCAATTCCTGGTACCAAAAAAAAGAAAGAAAGGAAAGAAACAGACCATGAAGAAAGGAAGGTGAGATGAGGCAAATGAACCCCCCTGCAGAAGGAAGGATCCAGTCCTAGATTCCTGGTATCTTCTGAGAGCTGGCAGCTGAGGTGATGAAGGTCTTCAGGAGAGGGACCTCTGCCTAAGCTCATGAAGGGCCAGGGCTCCCAGCACTCAAACCAGAGTGACAGCTGATGCCCCTGTCCAGGGAAGCAGTGCAGGTGGAAGCATTTAGCAGTCGAGCCAGAGGCTCTTGACCTTTCCAGAACATCCCAGGGCACTGAGTGCTTGTCACACTTGCAGGTCCCAGGCTTACCTGCCAAGACCCAGTTTGGTGGGTTGGGCCCAGAGCTTTCCTCCCTGGACAGACCCACAGGGCTGGCGCAGCCCAGCTCTATCAGAGCCCCCTGCAGAAACACTCATCAGTTCATATTCTGTGATAGAAATGTATACCCTCGTGCCTTTATCAGACTCAGCATGGGAACTCAAAAAGGTTTTCCTGATGTTGTGTCTCCTAGTGAACTAAGCAGAACCAAATAACACGTACAGCAGTCTAAGAACTGAGCTGGGTGAGAGAACATCTTCAGCCTCCATCTGGGCAGGGGATGGTGCTTGCGTGCATATCAAGTATGCCTACCAGTTGGCCGGTCCTCAGCCGTGCCAGCCGGAGCTCTGCAGAGGGCCATTTAGTCTGCCAGGGTAAGAAGATGAACCCCAGAGGGTTTGATAGCTATCCCAGATGAGCCCTAGATGGCCCGTGCAGCTCTGGCAATCTGCCAAAAACCGGGAAGCCCTGCTGCCTCAGTCCCGCTCCTCAGGCAGAATGCTGTGTGTTTGTGGTCTGGGCAAGAGTGAGGTGGGTGTGCCTCCATCCCTTGCAGAGGCTTCTCAGGCTCCCACTCACCATCCAGTCCTCTGTGGGAAGGAGGGCTGCTACCTTGCTTTGGATCCATAGACACCAACAAGTCTTTTCACAGATACTTTGTTTGCCACTTTGAAAGGACTGTCTTTCGCCTCAGAAGCCTTTGAGTGCCAGTGTAGTCACTGTCAACTCTCAGTAGATGAGAAGGCCTATGCTCTGTTTCACAGCTGCTTCTCTGATCGTGGCTCTCTGAAGAGCATGATGCAGTCCAACATGTTAACCAAAGATGAGGATGTGCAACGGGACTTGGAGAATAGCTTGCAGGTTGAAGCTTATGAGAGGCGGATTCGAAGACTGGAACAGGAGAAGCTGGAGCTGAGCCGGAAGCTGCAGGGTGAGTACAGGGCATCCTGCGGGCCTGGCGCAGCTCCCTCGGCCTGCCACGCTCACACCATGTCTCCCTCAGAGTCCACGCAGACAGTGCAGTCCCTTCACGCTGCCACGCGGGCCCTTGGCAACTCCAACCGAGACAAGGAAATCAAAAGGCTAAATGAAGAAATTGAGCACTTGAGGAACAAAATGGCAGGTAAGTGTTCCCAGAGGCAGCTGCTCGGCCTCCATTCATGAGTGTCGGTCTCTCTTCTGTTCTGATCTGTCTCTGTGGCAGTGCTGAAGACAGAACCCAGGCCTCAGCCGTGTTAGTCAAGTGCTCTACCATGGACCATGGAGCCATGCCCAGCCTTGTCGTTAATCTTTGAAAAGGAAAATTTCCAAGTCCTTTTCATAAGGTGCAAAGTAGGACAAAGTTCAAGCTTTCGCATCTCTATTTAGAGTTCTGGCATTTTGTCAGTATTAAAATTATTTGTCAGTTTTAAAATTATTTCCCACCTTGCTTGGTTCTGATGATAGCTTTATAGTTACCAAATACAGCCTGTATTTTCTCTGTAACTCTTGCTTTTCCTCTGTGTAGCTCTGACAGTTCTGTGGCCTCTTGCATTCATGGCCCTGCCTGCTTTTCAGTATTCTAGGGACTGGAATACTGTTTATCCCATCAGTCCTGTGTATGGTTCCTGGTTATCAAAGCTTTCTAAAAAGACTCAGCTGACTCCTAAGCTGTACCTCTTAACCCTGTGTGGGCTGGCTCTGTTGGCCACTCACATCCCCAGGTCATCTCAGTTTGAACCCCACCATCCCGATGCAGAGAAAGGGTTGGGTTGAGTTGGTTAGTCACTGAAACCTTTACAGCTCCCTGAGACAAGGCCAGGGGCTATGCTGGGTTACACAGTTTATAGGGACCGGGACAGGTGGGCACATGTGTCCAAGGCTCATAATCCCTGGAGAGAGAGCAGTTAGAATAAAGTGTAGTGAGCCTGTTCCCTGCAGCACAGTAACATTTGACACATGTAAAAGCAAAAGAAGTCTGAATGAGAGAGGTCTTTTGAGTTGTAAATCAGCTGACATAGTTACTTCATACAGAGACATGCAGTTTATTTCTCTTCTGCCCAGATTCAAATAGGCTAGAGCGGCAGCTGGAGGACACAGTGACGCTTCGCCAAGAACATGAGGACTCCGCCCACCGACTGAAGAGCCTAGAAAAGCAGTACCGACTGGCGCGGCAGGAGAAGGAGGACTTCCACAAGGTAGCATGGTGTGCTTCTGTGTGAGGTGGCCCTGGTGATTTGGCAGTTTCCTAAGGTTGAGCTTCCCCGGATAGTCAAAGACCTCCTGGGGGCCTTGGTGTGTGGCCATCTTGTGCCCCCTGCAGGTTGGGGTCCCTGCTGCCCTTGGCTGCTGTATAGCCTCCCAGGTTGTGACTGGCCTTAAGTGCTGGCTGCATTAGCTCCCACGTGAAGTTCATCACCTTCAGTCTCCACCCCAGCCCTACAGAGTACGAGTATCTTCCCCCTTTCTGAGTGAGGCAGTGCAATCCAGAGCACCTGGCAACGTCCACAGTAACTGAGCCAGCTGGGTGGGCTTGCAGATCCTCTTTTCTGCCTGGCCATGCCCCTATAGCACTTTTGCCCCTTCTCTCTGAAGGGACATCTCGGGTACACCAGGGAGCTGCAGAAGAGATGGTGTGTTAAAATTAGGGTGATCCCCCCTTCACTCCTCGTAAGTTCGATCTTTAGTAACACCAGTATGCCAACACCACATTTAGGACCACATTTTCTAAAACACATTTCTTTATATACCTCCATCTCTATACCTAGTTCGTCATCAGCTCTCTACATCAGACGTCAAGTCCAAGTTGTTTCTTAAGTTCACTTGAGTCATTTGTCCAGTGCAGTGTGGGGACATGTGGGAGAGTCAGCTTTCTGTTACTATGATAAAATACCTGAGAAAAAGTAGGCAAAATATTTTGAAGTAGGTTTTCAGTCCATGGTCACTTGGCCCCACCACTGTGGACCTGCAAAGAGGCAGAACATCATCATGGAGAGTATGTGGCAGAGCAAAGCTATCACCTCATGGCAGCTGGGAGTGAAAAGAGAGACAGGAAGAGACTAGTGATCAAGGACACGCTCCCAGTTGTCTGCCTCTTCTATGAGGCTCTATCTTCTAAGGTTTCCACTGCCTCCCAGTAGTGCCACCAGCTAGGGACCAAGCTTTCAACACATGGCCTTGAGGGACATTCCAGATCCAGACTATGACACGTGGCATCTCATCGCTGCACGTAGTCTCTGAAGCTCCGAGCCGGGCTCACAGAGGCCCAGTGGATGCCTCCACCCTGCTCTGGTTGCTGTCTTGTTCCAGCATGTCACTTTCAGGCTCTGAGCAACTGGACAGCCAGATTGTTGACTGGCTGCAGGGAGACTGAGCAGACAGATTGCAGATCCTCTGCCGCAAGGTTAGGATGGTCAGCATGGCCAACAGCAAGGAGGCTCTTGCTGTCACCAGTGACCACGCCCACTTGTGACTCCACCTAGACGGTCGGTCAACATCCATGATTCAAGGATTTTTACCCAGTGCCTGTGTGTGCTGTTCTTCACTTTAATTTAAATCTTAAGTATTTTCATGAACAGTAACAATATTGAGGACAGTGACAGACCAAAGAGGCAGTGGTGTCCAGTAGGATTATATTGCCTGTTGACACCATAGTTATCTTAGTTTGTGAAGACACACTGATATTTGCGCAGTGGAGTCATCCAGCGTGCTTCTTGGAATCTGTCCTGGTTACTGAATGGTGCATGACCACCCATGCGTTCTTCTCTTGTCTGCTTGCAACTCAGTGCTAGATGTAGTGCCCAGATTCCTGCTACCTCTTCTCTGTGACTGCAGATGAGTCAGGGAGGTGGATTGATGGGCCAGGCATCCCTGAGCAGGCTGTTCTGTGCAGTGCAGGGTCTTTCCTGGTCTGGAGTTGGTGCTCAGCCCCCAAGCCAGTGGACTTCAAGGCTGCCTGTGAGGCAGAAAGACTTTTTCCAAGAAGGTGGGTTCTTGGATCTATGACCAGCATCTGTGACCAGCATTTACAGTCACTTTTAACTCTTCAACACAGTGGAAACTGAACTTCAGCCTCCGAATCTTTACTAAGCTGACATAAAACATCTGTCATTCTTTCTTATCAGCAATTGGTTGAAGCTTCAGAGCGATTGAAATCCCAGACCAAAGAACTCAAAGATGCCCATCAGCAGCGAAAGCGGGCCCTGCAGGAGTTCTCGGAGCTCAATGAGCGCATGGCAGAGCTCCGCTCCCAGAAGCAGAAGGTGTCCCGGCAGCTCCGGGACAAGGAGGAGGAGATGGAGGTGGCCATGCAGAAGATCGACTCCATGAGGCAGGAGATCCGCAAATCTGAGAAATTCAGGAAAGAGGTAGTTCCTTAGATTTTAAGAGACAGCACTGATTGAATGTTAACTTGATCTTAAGACATCTTTGAAAGCCTGGGCTGCATTACATACGTCACACTATAGTGGATTTTAAGTTTTGTGTGAAGTTGATCTGCCAAGTGTTTTCAGTGTTTTGTTTTTGTTTTCTGGTACTAGGAATTGGACCTAGAGGGTGCTCTGCCACTGACCTACACCCCCATCCCTTTTCATTTTATATAGGTTCTGCTGAGTTCCACAGGCTGACCTCAAACTTGCAATCCTCTTGCCTCAGCCTCCTGAGGCTGCAGGTGTGTGCCACCACACCCAGATGTTCTGTGGTTCTTATCTCTCAATATTTGCTTGTGAAATTATTATTTTCTTTTTGAGATGTTAGGCGTGAAACCCAGGCGCTCACATATGCTAGCCAGGCGCTCTACTGAGCTACAACCCCAGCCCACATTTGTGAAATTATTACAAGAGATTTCTGGAGTGGTAATTTTTTAAAATTTCCTACCAAAGTAAACTAATATTCATATTGTGATGTGGTATGGCAGGACTTCAGTGACCGTGCCTGCGTCCCCTTGAGGATAGACACAAAATGGGGAACAAGTCAGTATCGCCTCCTCTAGTCAGTTATCTGAGGTCCACAGCACTGGAGGCCTTTTGGTCACAACGCTTCTCTACATCCCTTAAAAATTACTAAGGACCCCAAAGAGCTTTTATTTTAGTAGGCTGTAGCCCTTCTTATGCATATGTTAGAAATTAAAATAATTTTTTAATGCAACAATAAGCCTATTTTTCATGTTAGTATAAATAACATTTTTATGAAAAATACCATTTAAAAATTGAGTGAGAGGATTTTTTTTTTTTTTTTTTTTTTTTTTTTTTTTTACATTTGTATTCCTTTTTTTTTTAGCACCTGGCATAATAGAAAACACATGGGTTCTCACACCTGTTTCTTCATTGAGTCTGTTTGAAGTGCCGTGTGGACAGAGTACACGAAGGCCTGGCTCTGAGGGACAGGCACTTGGAAAAGGAAGGGCCCTGGGACCTCCAGGGCTCTGGCCCACACCTGGAGCATTCTGAATGTTCTGCTCTTGTCAGGTAGCATATTTGAAGTAATGCTTACGGTTTTAAATTCTGCTACAACTTGCTTGAGCAGCCTATGAATTTGGAAAGCCTGAAAGTACGTGTTCTTGTTCCTTCATAGTTCAGAATCTGCCATTTGGCCTCAAAGTACCTAATTTTTTTCATCATAGTTTAATTTCCAACCCAAATATATTTATATTGTGTCCAGCTACAACGTTAGTAAAACCCCTACTTAAGAATTTTGGGTGAACCAGATATGGTGGTGGATATCTCTAATGAGGCAGGAGGACCCCAAGTTCAAGGCCAGCCTGAGCAACTACCTGTCTCAAAAATTAAAAGGGATGGGGTGTAGTTCAGTGACCCATTGCTCCTGGGTTCAATCCCCTGTTTTGGGGGCAGTGGGGGGTAGAGAACTATGGGTGAAATGACATTTTGGGTGTCCGGGCTTTGCTCGAAAATAACCTGAGACACACAGACTAGGCTTATAAGATGAAGCAAACATGGCCCTAGCAAGTCACCATGTCAGAGCTGGTTCTCACTACTCTCCTTTGAGGGTGTTAGGAACTTTCAATTAAAAATTGGGCCAGGCATGGTGGCGTACACCTATATCCTCAGCAACTTGGAAGGCTGAGGCAAGAGGATTGCGAGTTCAAAATCAGCCTCAGCAACTTAGCGAGGCCCTGTCTCTAAATAAAATATAAAAAGGTCTGGGGATGTGGTTCTGGTTAGGTGCCCCTGGGTTCAAACCCCAGTCCCCCCCCCCCCAAAAAAAAAAAATTTGGATCAGTGTTCTCCACATATTCAGAAGTATCCTTTCCTGAAATCTCAAGTTTTCCTGTAGACTAGATTTAAACTTGCTTCTTACCGGTGGCTTACAGCTAGCATTGCAGATAAGCCCTGGAACTGCTTCTCAACCTGACTGCACTTGGACTGGGTTTGGCAGTGGGGAGATGAGCACAAGTCCTGCCAGGTCTGTCCTGAGCCCTCAGGTGGAGAGCTGACCACAGCAGGGGGCTTGTTCTGTGTTCATGAAAAGCGGATCTTGCTTTCTTGCAGCTGGAAGTGCAGCTGGAAGATGCCCTAGCCGAGGCCTCCAAGGAGCGCAAGCTTCGAGAACACAGTGAGAGTTTCTGCAAGCAGATGGAAAGCGAGCTCGAGGCCCTCAAGGTAGTGCTCAGCCAGGAGACCTGCTCACCAAGGTGCCTGGGGACACTGTCACACAGGGCAGTTTCAGATCAGTGGCAGGACATGGGAAGGAGGGTGAGGCTGCCCCTTAGTGGTCGCATTCACTTGTAAACACCCAGCGTGTCTCTTTCCTTCCTTGTTTACAAGTTTCAAGCATCACACAGTAAGATGTGGTGGATTGACACCCGAGACCTTCACGCCCTTGTTTTCTAATTGGCCAAGTGCAATTCTTCAAAAGCCCTTAATGCGCTGTGTGCTGGACCTCCGCACGCCTGTGACCAACTTCCTGTCCCTTAGTCAGCCCTCCCTAGCGTGTGTGGCACTTAGCAGCCACAGTGGACATCTCCCTCCGAACACCTCCCTCCCTGCAGGCCTCCCTCAGCCTGGCCTGCCCTCCTGAGCCCATTAGCAATTCTCCTCTGCCACCAGTGCAAAGGTGCTCTCTCTCGTCATCCCTGCTGTGCCCCATTCTTTGTCACATTTCTTGGTGTTGTCATCTTGTGCTGGCCTACTGTCAACACCCCCAACCCTTGCTGAGAGTGGAAACCTCAGCGTTACCCAGTCACCAGAAGGGTAAGCAAGCCACATAAAGTCACAGCAGCTTAGGACAGAGCTGCAGGGCCCAGGCAGAGCTGGGCAGGTGCCTCTGCAAGGCAGACTGCTCCCAGGCTGCCCGTGCTCATGAAAACCCACGAGCAGGCCGGCAGCCAGGTGCCCTGGGCAGCAGGGAGAGCTGCTGTTTGCACGGTCTGCACTCAGTGGGGCAGAAGGACAGTGCCCTCCTCAAGGGAACACACAAATCTGTCAGTTTATTCAACCTCTATCTGCAGGTGAAGCAAGGAGGCCGGGGCTCCGGGGCCACTTTGGAACACCAGCAGGAGATTTCCAAAATCAAATCGGAGCTTGAGAAGAAGGTCTTGTTTTATGAGGAGGAGTTGGTCCGACGGGAGGCTTCCCATGTGCTGGAAGTGAAGACTGTGAAGAAGGAGGTGCATGACTCCGAGAGCCACCAGCTGACCCTTCAGAAAGAAATCTTAATGTTGAAGGACAAGTTGGAAAAGTCAAAACGGGAACGGTAAGCTTCGTGAGCGCCTCAAAACAGACAAGGGGTGTGGACGTGAGTGACACTGTAAGCGTCTGAAACGGTTTCTCCTCCACCTCCTCAGGCACAGTGAGATGGAGGAGGCAATAGGCACGGTGAAAGATAAGTACGAGCGAGAACGGGCAATGCTGTCAGACGAGAACAAGAAGCTGACCGCCGAGAACGAAAGGGTAATCACAGCGCTGGCCAGCAGTCTGCGTTGTGTCTTGCTGGAGTCTTGTGGAAGTTTAGTGTCTCTCTCAGATGTTTTCATTTTTAAATGAAGTAATAGGTTTAGTCTTTTAAATGGGCTGTTTCACTCAGTTAAAGGCTAATTACGTCAGATCACCAGCTCAGTCACTTTTAGGGCCAGATTTTAATTGAAATTTAAGTCAGAGACTACCAGAACGTCCCTATCCTGAACTTACTTTGGAAAAAATCTCCTAAAGAAAGAAAGTGTTCAGAATCTCCATAAGGACCTCCAGCTTCAGTCATGCTGCCATGGCAACAGGTGCCACCTTAACAAGTGATGTGCTGAATTGTTTGCTTTCAGCTCTGTGCCTTTGTGGATAAGCTCACAGCCCAGAACAGACAGCTGGAGGATGAGCTACAGGACCTGGCAGCCAAGAAGGAGTCCGTGGCACACTGGGAAGCTCAGATCGCAGAGATCATCCAATGGTGCGTGTGGGCACTGAGCCGTGCGGCCGCAGATCCCCAAGAGTGCTCCCGCCCATCCGCACCTGCCTGTGCCTCGCGATTCCCCAGGGTCGCCTCTGGGCTAGGCCAGCAGTTCTGTCCAGTGGTCTTCTAAGCTGCACTAAGGGTGGGAAACACTGGCCTCCTGAAGGGCTCGGGTCAGGCTGTGCCCTCTCATTCTGGACGACACAGGCATGGGGCTTCCGTGGCAGCCCACACACTAATGGGGCAGAGCCTGGGAGGGAGTGGCACAGAGGGTCCCAGCTGGCCCTGGGTCACAGGCGCTCTGGCTGGCCCAAGGCTGTGTCCCAGGACGGTGGGAAGTACTGGTCTTTAGGCTCCTCACCCCAGTGGTCATGCCTTCCAAGACACCACATCTGCTTGTCCCTCCAGGGTCAGTGATGAGAAAGATGCGCGGGGTTACCTTCAGGCCCTGGCCTCTAAGATGACTGAAGAGCTCGAGGCTCTGAGGAGTTCTAGTCTGGGATCAAGAACACTGGTAGGACTTGTTCTGAAACCTGCCTTTTTACCACTGAAGAACTCGGGTGGCTTTATTGTAAGTAGGGCTGTGGTGCAGAGGTACTGTTCAGGTAATTCCAGTGAAGAGACTTGTGTGGCTAGCAAATGCTAGCCCTCCTTGGAAGAACGCGTCATCAGCTTCCTCTGGTGGACTTCCTTCATTTAGCAATGACGACTGAGGCTCTGGGGGATGATCTTTAGGCAGCAGCCTTGTTGCTGACTTGACCTCCATCCCCTCATTCAGTGTTTTGAGCCCTGGAATGCAACAGGCCGTAAGCTACCTGGGGACACAGTGCAGCCTGTCCTCTCCCTGGGCAGCAGCAGCCCCAGGGCAGATGCTTCTCACGCCATTTGAGTTCAGTTTGAAAAATATGTCCCTGGGTGTTATTTTGTGAATAATTTTTCTCACACTTATCTTTGGTGTCTAGCTAGAAGTCTGCCATCTGTCCCTTCTCACCCACTTCTGGTTGATACTTTTGAAAAGTCTTCTTCTGTTTTCTTCTTATTACTGTTTTGAGTGGAAAATGAAAAATTTTCATCTGTTTTTGACAACAACTTTAAAAAAATTCACCAAGAGCCAGGCACAATGGCACACGCCTATAATCCCAGCGTCTCTGGAGGCTGAGGCAGGAGGATCGCGAGTTCAGAGCCAGCCTCAGCAACAGCGAGGTGCTGATCAGCTCAGTGAGACCCTGTCTCTAGTTAAAATACAAAACAGGGCTAGGATGTAGCTTAGTGATTGAGTGCCCCTGAGTTCAGTCACTGGTACCAAAAAAGAAAAAGGCACTGAGATGGCATTTCTTTTGTGCCTCTTGAAAGCAGGCGCATTAGGTTGGGTAGCTCAGTAAGAACACAGAGGAGGGACGGCACCTAGCCAGCTGGCTTCGCTTTGCCTGGTGCTTCAAGGCCATAGTCACTGTTCCCTCGCTGTGTAGCCCTTTGTCAAGGCAGGACTGGTGACAGCGGATCCCTAGTGATGGTGTAGAGAGGGTCCCCGCTGCCTGGAAAGGCGGCTGAGACCCTGTCCTGCAGCCAGGTTTGTTCTGGGACCCACAAAATCAGTGCTGTCCTTCTTCTAAGGAAGAATTAAAGTTGGGACATCAAAACTAAAATCGTGTGTGATGGACCTTGATGGTATCCGAGGATCAGATTTAGATATACTAAAGTTTATGATTAGAAGAAGTCGAATTACTTGTTTGCATTCATTTTGTTTACCAAATAAATAGCTTAAGATGTCTTTTTAATGTCTTCACCAATGTCAAAGGACCCACTTTGGAAAGTTCGCCGTAGCCAAAAGCTGGACATGTCTGCACGTCTAGAACTGCAGTCTGCTCTCGAGGCGGAGATCCGGGCCAAACAGCTCGTCCAGGAGGAGCTGAGGAAGGTTAAAGATGCCAATCTCTCCTTCGAAAGGTAGTTTGAGAAGGGTGCTCCTCTCAACAGGAGCAGGGTTTCTCTGTAACCGTGGGCACACCCCTGAGTCAGGTGGGCCCTGTTTTACTGTCCACGGGAGCACAGGAGGGTGGTCTGCCTTGGAGAGTTTCGAGGGCTGTACAGGTTTCTGGCACCTCGTAGGTGCCATGAGAGCTGGCTGGGTGAATGTGCCTGCCCTAGCAGGTGCACTCTTCTTCACGGAGTAGAGGCAGTGTGAGGAGGGGGCGTATCTCCCCGTCCTGGTGACAGGACTCACAGCCACATGTCTGAGCCACATAGGCTGCTTATTTTGTCAGCTCAGAGTTATTTTTTTTTTTCCCAAGCTAAAGCTGCTGTCCCAACAGGCTAAAGGTGGCTTGTCTGTGGAAATTGTTCCCACCTTGAGCAGTCTAGGAACACCACGCACAAGCGGGTGTGCCCACTTGCCGAGAGCTCGCATGCAGCGCCATTGCCCTGTGCGCGATGCCTTGGATCACAGCTCCTGAGTGCTAGGGCTGGCTCTGCCATGAGGGGTATTCCAGGCCCCAGTCCTGTCTATCTGGGGCTGAAGACATTTGGTCCTGGCTGCCGTGTAAATGCACTTCCCCTACTTCAGGAGCCGGTTGGTAACTTTGTTCTGTCAAATCACATGACCCTCACATGCCCTGAGGCACAGGTGCGCATGGGTAAAGTGTCCACCAGTGTCTCACTGACAAGTGTAGAGCCCCACTCTGCCCTGCTTGCCTTCTGGCCAGGCACTACCTGTGCCAGCCTTCCTCTGTTCCCTCCTGGAAAGCGAGAGCTCCCAGGGCAACCCACTGTCTAGCCGATTGTAGGAAAGGCCTCTGCAGGTCTAACAGCTGAGGGGTCTGTCCTGTGTCCTCAGGGGACCGATGACTCATCTGGAAACAGATGCAGGTGTTGAAAACTCAGGAGGGCTTCCTGAGCCCTGACTTTTACATGTTTAGATGTTAACAATTTTGAATTATTTGTACTCTCTGTAATGTACTAAGTAGAAAGACCCAGAGTGTGCTAGGCACCTAGGGTGTTCTGGTCTGTTCTCAGGAGCCAGGGAGAAGCCCCTTCACCCTCTCCCCCAAAGCACACCATGAACCACATGAATGGCCTCTTTCCAATGCACCTAAAGCCATTTGTGTTTTATTTTAGTAAACTAAAGGACTCTGAAGCCAAAAACAGAGAATTATTAGAAGAAGTGGAAATTCTGAAGAAAAAGATGGAAGAAAAATTTAGAGCAGATACTGGTAAATTAAAATCACAAGAATTTTGAACTGTTTATCAGCTTTTTCTAAGGAATGGTATTGTTTTCTTTTGCTTCCTTTTTAATAGTTTTTTAGTCATATAAAGAATTTAAATCATTCTGAAGTGAGAATTTTGAATAATCTGTTAAAACATTTGATTTATTCTTCCTTTACTTCATCTTAAGGGCAAAGCAAATACAGACTGATGGTCACACATTTCAACTCACCAGCCACGTGAAAGGCAGCATGCTGCGCACCCTTCTGTGCTGGGCAACCACTAGGCCTCAGCCACTGAGACCATGCTGAGCCCATTGAGGACTGCCCATGTGAGCTGGCAGGCCCTGCCGATGGGTGCTGGGCTGTTGCCTAGCTTTTGCTGTCATAAACAGAGCTGCAGTAAGGGCTGTGTGCACCTATCACGCACGTCATTGCACATGCATGTGTGTGTGTGTGCGCGTGCATACACATACACACCTTTTTCTTTCTTTCTTTTTTTTCTTTTGGCACTGGGGATTGAACTGCAAGCACTTTACATCTGAGCTATGTCCCCAGTCCTTTTTTATTTTGACACAGCATCTGGCTAAATTGCCCAGGCTGGCCTCGCACTTTTGATCCTCCTGCCTCAGCCTCCCAGCTAGGATTACAGTTGTGCGCCACCATCCCCGCCTGAACATTGCATATTTTTGTCAGTGTATTTTTAGGATAAATTTCTAGAAACAGGGCTATCAGGTCAAAGGGCAAACGTGCATACATTGCACTAGGTGTTGACAAATCACTAGGGGTCCCAGTCCCACAGCCCAGCTCACAGTAGACTTTATACTTGGGGATTTTTGCCACACTGAATATGTGAGAGCAAGCTTTTTACAGGTCTAATTTGCATTCTCCTGACCATTTTTTAAAATTCAGGTTGCTATTCTTTTTTTTTTTTTTTTTTTTTTTTTTTTTTTTGCTGTATAAAGATTTATTTATTTTTTAATTGGAAATACTTTTTTTTTTTTACAAATGGGATACATGTTATTTCTGTTTGTACATGGAGTAACAGCATACCATTTGTGTAAACATACATGCACATAGGGAATGATGTTGGATTCATTCTGTTATTTTTTTCCTTCCCCCCGCCCCTCCCACCCCTCTTTTTCTTCTATACAGCCCCTCCTTCCTGCATTCTTTCCCCCCTCCCACCCCCCCATTATGTGTCATCATCTGCTTATCAGCAAGATCATTCATCCTTTGGTTTTTTGAGATTGGCTTATCTCACTTAGCACGATATTCTCCAGTTTCATCCATTTGCCTGCAAATGCCATGATTTTATTATTCTTTATAGCTGAGTAATATTCCATTGTATATATATACCACAGTTTCTTTATCCATTCATCAGTTGAAGGACATCTAGGTTGGTTCCACAATCTGGCTATTGTGAATTGAGCCGCTATGAACATTGATGTGGCTGTATCCCTGTAGTATGCTGATTTTAAGTCCTTTGGGTATAGGCCGAAGAGTGGGACAGCTGGGTCAAATGGTGGGTCCATTCCAAGTTTTCTAAGGAATCTCCACACTGCTTTCCAGAGTGGCTGCGCTAATTTGCAGTCCCACCAGCAAAGTGTGAGTGTACCTTTTTCCCCACATCCTCTCCAACACCTGTTGTTGCTTGTATTCTTGATGATCGCCATTCTAATTGGGGTGAGATGGAATCTTAGTGTAGTTTTGATTTGCATTTCTCTTATTAATAAAGATGTTGAATGTTTTTTCATATGTTTGTTGATTGCTTGTAGATCTTCTGTGAAGTGTCTGTTCATATCCTTAGCCCATTTGTTGATTGGGTTATTTGTATTCTTGGTAGAGTTTGTATTTGTATTATTTGTAGAGTTTTTTGAGTTCTTTATAGATTCTGGAAATTAGTGCTCTATCTGAAGTATGAGTGGCAAAGATATCCTCCCACTCTGTAGGCTCTCTCTTCGCATTGCTGATAGTTTCCTTTGCTGAGAGAAAGCTATTTAGTTTGACTATATCCCAGTTATTGATTCTTGCTTTTATTTCTTGTGCTATGGGATTCCTGTTAAGAAAGTCTGATCCTAAGCTGACATGTTGAAGATTTGGACCTACTTTTTCTTCTATAAGATGCAGGGTCTCTGGTCTGATTCCGAGGTCCTTGATCCATTGTGAGTTGATTTTTGTGCAGGGTGAGAGATAGGGGTTTAGTTTCATTCTGTTGCATATGGATTTCCAGTTTTCCCAGCACCATTTATTGAAGAGGCTATCTTTTCTCCATTGCATATTTTTGGCACCTTTGTCTAGTATGAGAAAATTGTATTTATTTGGGTTTGTGTCCATGTTCTCTATTCTGTACCATTGATCTACCTGTCTATTTTGGTGCCAATACCATGCGGTTTTTGTTACTATTGCTTCATAGTATAGTTGAAGATCTGGTATTGCAATACCCCCTGTTTCATTCTTCCTGCTAAGGATTGCTTTAGCTATTCTGGGTTTCTTATTCTTCCAGATGAATTTCATGATTGCTTGCTCTATTTCTGTGAGGTACATCATTGGGATTTTAATTGGAATTGCATTGAATCTGTAGAGCACTTTTGGTAGTATGGCCATTTTGACAATATTAATTCTGCCTATCCAAGAGCATGGGACATCTTTCCATCATCTAAGGTCTTCCTCAATTTCTTTCTTCAATGTTTTATAGTTTTCATTGTAGAGATCTTTTACCTCTTTGGTTAGATTGATTCCCAAGTTTTTTTTTTTTTTTTTTTTTTTTTTTTTTTTGAGGCTATTGCAAATGGAGTTGTTTTCCTCATTTCCCTTTCAGATGTTTCATCGCTTGCGTATAAAAATGCTTTAGATTTATGCATGTTGATTTTATAGCTTGCTATTTTGTTGAATTCATTGATGAGGTATAGAAGTTTTCTGGAGGAGTTTTTTAGATCCTCTAAATATAGAATCATGTCATCAGCAAATAGTGACAGCTTTAGTTCCTCTTTTCCTATTCATATCTCTTTAATTTCTTTGGTCTGTCTAATTGCTCTGGCTAGAGTTTCAAGGACAATGTTGAATAGAAGTGGTGAAAGAGGACATCCCTGTCTTGTTTCCATTTTTAAAGGGAATGGTTTCAGTTTTTCTCCATTAAGAATGATGTTGGCCGTGGGCTTAGCATCAGGTTGCTATTCTTAAGCTGCCCTAGCGATGAAATTTTTTGATTTGTGTTGTGAGTTGCAGGTATTTTTCCTACTTTGACTTTGCTTATAGAGTTTTCTTGCCAAGAAAAGGCTTTTCTTATTTTTTATGTCATAAATTTTCATTCCTGTTCCTTTTTGAGTCGTGATTAGGGATATTCAAGGGGGTCTTCATGTTTTCTAAAACTAAGCTGCTGAGGCTGGCTTCCAACTTGCCATCCTCCCACCTTGGCCTCCCAAATTACTGGGAATGCAGGTGTGGCCACTGTACCTGTCTGGTTTCCCTTTTAAATTCTGATGACTGGCTCATTGGAGTTCGTGTAGAAGCAGTTTTCTCTCCCTCCTTGAGCTCCTTTCCCTCCTGATGGCACCCATGACTCTTCTCTCACACAGTAGCACGGTGGGTGTTGGGTCCATGTTGGACTCTCTGCCCTGCCCTCACTCAGTGGCAAGAACCACTTCCTGGGTTTGAGCTGCAGTGTGGCCTGGCATCTGCTCTCTCTTCCGAGAGTGTTCTCACAAAGGTGCTGAGCCTCTTGCTCACTCCAAGGAAAGCCATCGTGGTACTTTTATTTGTACATCAAAGTTACCAGTTGATTTAGGGAGAACTGACTTCTGGTCAGCGCTGAATGTTTGTACTGAACAGGACGATCATTCTTTTGTTTTTTCCTTGACTGCTCTTTCTTTCTTACAGGGCTCAAGCTTCCAGATTTTCAAGATTCCATTTTTGAGTATTTCAACACTGCACCTCTTGCACATGACCTGACATTTAGAGTGAGTGATTACTTCTTTTAAGTGATAAATGAATTGGTGACAAATTAGAAATGATAGACTATGATTTGACTACTGGTGGGGCCGTGAGCACAGTAGTAAATTAGGACTTGATGATACTGTAGGTTAAAGGCACTTACAGTGTTAGAGTGCCCCCGAGGGAGCTTTCTCAGCTCACATCTAGGCAAGTCGATGAGGAAGCTCAGCGCCTTCGGGGCAGAAGTCTGCACTAACTTCTGACCATGTAGTATTTTGGGTAACGTTTTTAAAGATAAATTCTCACACTGCGGAAAATAATAATCAGTCATGTCACCATTTGCGTGACTTCCATGTGGCTGTAGTCATAAGGATGAATTGCCACCTGGCACAGTGGCACATGCCTGTGATCCCAGTGACTCACGAGGCTGAGGCAGGAGGATCACAAGTTCAAAGCCAGCCTCAGCAACTTAACAAGGCCCTAAGCAACTCAGTGAGACCCTGTCTCTGAGTAAAATATAGAAAAGGGCTGTGGATGTACGCACGTACATACAAACAAACAAACAAACGAATGAGTTGGCTCCGAGCCACTTGCCTGGTGACCAGTGAGCCGTGGAGCCAGCTGGAGCAGGAGCCTGGTCGCGTGATCGCACTTCCACTTGGGAAGCAGCTGCAGCGCGTGGGGTGAATCCCGCCTCCACCCTTTGTGCCAGGTTCCCTGTGGCATTCCAGGAAGGCAGGACCGCTGTTCACACTTGTTCCAAAGCACGAAGGCAGACACTTTCTAGCAGCCACTTGAAGCAAGCCAGGAAGCTGGAATCATGAAAGTAGCTCCCGTTGAAGGGCCTGAGATGAGGCGCCTGTTGGAGGTGGCTTTCCAGCTTTTCATTTACACAGTTTTGATCCTCTGAGAAGAGGAAAGAATGGCGCCTTGAGTGTGTGCCACCCCCACCAGCATTCTGCTGGGTTCTCCCCTCCCCCATGCCGTGTGCACATAGACTTCCCCCTGCACTGTGAAAGTGACCCTAAAATACTTCAGCATTTCCTGACACCAAGGACATTCTGTGTAGCCAGCGTCGTCATGCCGAAGTCTGCCTCCTAGGCTCCCCTGTTGTCCCAGCAGCACCCTCGACGGTTGGGTTTCCCTCCCATCTCAGGATCCACCAGAGGTCCTGGGTCACCCTGAGACACAGCTCTCCCACGTCTCTCGACCTGGAACAGAGCCCCTGCCGCTCCCGCTGGGGCGTTCTGCCCTTGGATCTCCCTGAGTTTCTGTGGACTGACGTGGGCTGGACACCTGGGCACCAGTCCTGCCCAGGAGGTGCTGGCCTCCCACTTAACTCTGCCTGACCAGCACGAGGCTGAGGTGTCTGCTGGAGTGGCTCCTGTCCTGAGCAGGTAGTCATGGGCATCTGCAGCTCCCTGGACTGCGTGTCACCACCGAGGCACAGCTGTCCCCCTTTGCCTGTCAGCATGTTATGTTTTTATCAAATCGCGGTCCTTGTCTTTTCCCTGAAGTCCTCAGCTTTGAACACATTTAGCCGTTAATTGCTCGCTGGTTCTTTGAAGAGCCTGATGCTGTGTTAGTCACACCCCTTTCTGGTCACTGTGCTGCCAAACCCCATCATGGTGAGGAAGGGGCGAAGTTTCCAAGGGACCCAAGGCACTGGCCAGCAGTAACAGGATGTGGTGAGGAAAGTAGTACTTTTCCGTGAAGTTAAATGAACAGTGCAGGTCTCAGTGCAGGTGGGTTTCCAGCCAGTGCCATCCATCTGCAGCCATGGACAGCAGGGTCCAAGGGGAGGCAGGTTGTTCCTATAGCCAGCACATGTGCCATTCCCTGTCTCTCTTAATGCCTCTGTGATGTGAGGGAAGAGTTCATCGTAGAGGAGAAGCCTCGGTCAGATCTGAGGCGGCTGTGCTTGAGCATGTTGCTGTCGGCTAGAAGCTGCTCCAGCCACGGCTGGCCAGGGGCCTTTTCTCACCAGCATTTGTTCCCCTGTCCCCTGCACCAGGACGCCCTCCTCCGCCTCTCTCCCCTAGCTGTCAGGAAGTGTGTGCCTATGGCTCTCCCCGGAGCAGGCTGCCTCCTCACGCTCCCTTCCTGCATTTGCGTCCTGACAACTTGAGCGCTGAGACCAGTGGGGTCTACGGGACCGAAATTGGATACCGTGCATCCTGCTAGAGACTCATCCGATTGCCTTACTTCTGGGTTGTTCGCTTACACTTTTTAGCTCTGATAATTATCTAATTGATCCCGTCTTTCCCTCGCGGATTCATCCACAAATTTAAATGCTGCCACACAGTCGCGCATGCCACCTGTGCGGTGCATGCCACTTCCCAGCTGAGCATGGCTCTGCACTCAGCAGCCCAGGTGACTGCAGCTGTTGGAAAGTGCGCATGGGGTGTAGGGACTACCCTAGCTGTGGGCTGCTCTCTTGGGCCCAGCCAGTGCTGCTGCACATCTGCACACGATTGGCGTGGGCAGCGTCAACAGGGACAGCAGTAGATGACTGTTCTGGGCATACTCATCACCACAGGGCTGCCCTGAGTGGCTTCAAAGAGAAGACTGTGGGCTGCTTGGGGATTCTCGTGGTGCCCTCAGGGAAGTTTTGCTCTTGCTCGCAGGCCCAGGGGCCTCTGTTGATTGCTTCTTGATCCCTGAAAAGAGGTTAAGAAGTATCTGCTAGTTGGTCTGAGGACTGTCAGTTCTACAGAAAATTGCTTATAGCTGATTCAAAGGATTGACCTTCCCTGGTTTCCTATCCTTAAGTGTCAGTGGACAGAGGTGGGGGGGGGGTGTGGATGGAGGGGAGGCCAGACACTGACTCACCTTTAGTGATAATGGTGGTTTGCCAGACTCCACCTCCCCAGGCGGTCCCCATTGCAGCCAAAGAAGGCCAACAACAGTGGTCCTCAGGGAAGCAGGACAGCTGCGAGGGAAGTGGGGGCTCCTGACAAGCCTCATACTGGGATTCAGGAGTAAGGACTGGATTCTAGGCCCCAGTGGGCCATGCTTTTATATTAAGAGCATTCTCTTATCTTTCTTTCCACAGACTAGCTCAGCCAGTGAGCAAGAATCACAGGCTCCAAAGACAGAAGTGTCCCCGTCAGTTTCTGTGGCTGCAGGCACAGAGCAGCAGGAGGTGAGGCTGTGATGCCCTGTCCATGTCAGGGACCCTGGGGCTGCCCTGTGTTCACATGATGCAGCTGTTGTCCTTGGTGAACAGCAGCACCCTAGCATCAAGGCCAGCCCCTCCTGGCTCCTGTGCGCCTTCCCCCTCTGAGTTCCTGCTAGTCCATCAGCTGGATGAGCAAAGCTTCTTCAGGTGTCTCAGCAACATAGTGAATTAAAAGTGCAGATTGTTCATTACTAATAAATTCTAGAGAGAAATAAACCCCCGACAGGGCCTGGCCTCTGAGCACAGTGCTGGCACAGGACAGTGCTCACTTTTCTCATCTGTCTCCCAGGACATGGCTCGGCCCCCACAGAGGCCACCCGCTGTGCCACTGCCCACCACGCAGGCCCTCGCCCTGGCTGGACCAAAGGTAGGGCCTTGCTTCTCACTCAGGTGCCCTCTTGGTTTTAGAAAACAGCTTCTGTGTAAATAAAATGGGTGTGTTAATTTTGTGTACACATAGTAAGGCCCTTGTGTTCTGGCGGTGATTGTTCAGAACAGTGAGCCAACCAGGACCTGTGTCATACTGAAGCCGCACAACGCAGGTTAGCTGGAAACTCAGACTTCACTCTCCCCAGCCTGTTCCTCTCCCACTGGAACCTCTTTTATATCCAGTTCTTCTCCAAAATTATTTGCATTTATCTCGCTACACAAGATATATGGTGGTGGGTAAGAATTTCTCCTCCACGTAAATGGAACTACATCTGAATGTCTCCACCATGAGTGCACCCTGTGCCTCAGTGCCCATGGCTCTGCCTTGTTCCTGTACCGGCCTAGGGGTTCTGCAGGTTTGTCCTCTTTCGGTCACATGTAAACATCAGTGCAGATGATAGTTTTACCCCTCATCGAGCCTTGCAAGCATCCAACCTTGTGCCTGGGATGGAGCTTCTGTTTTGTTTAACGTAGACCAGTCTCTGTGGTTCCAGCTGGAGATGAGAAGCTTGATCTTGTTTGAGAATGATTCATGCTTTGGCTGTGAGACTTCAGTTCTTGCAGAATTGTGAACCAAAGTGAGAGGCCATTTGTCTTGTGAACACCTGAGACCCAGAAGCACCTCCCTAAGGCTGCTGTGTGTCTTGGTGGCGCACCCCTCCTCCAGTTCCTCCTGGGGTGCTCTGCCTGGAGTTGGTACTTGCTACTCCCCTCTTCTCACACAGCATCTTGCCACATGTGTCCTCTGGTGTAGCACGTCACTTTTGTTGCTGTCTGGGCTTTATAAACATGCTGTCATGGGCCCAGCACACTTTACCTTTCCAGCCAGCCTCATGTCTTTTTTTCTTGGTTGCATTCTAGTGTGTCTGTCCTCCCAGCTGGGATGGTGGGTCTTTCTAGGCCTTTGCTGTGGGGACAGGGCTGCTGTAGATAATCTGTTACATAGGTCTTGATCACATACCCAAGGCATCTAGGTGACAGCCCAACCCAGGTGTGTGCTCAGACTGGCCCCAAAAGCCAGTTGGTGCTGATCCAAGGGAGTTGAGCTACCGCCAGGGAGAAGGTCGGCTGTGCCAATTGGCACCACGGCTCAGCCCAGTGCTGGAGGGAGCCAGCATCACTGCAGGGAGCAGGTGTGGGCCCGTGTCTGGCTCCGTTCCTCGGCTCCACCCACCACTCTGATTAGCCCTCCAGAACACGTGTCTAGAGAAAAATGTCACGCTTCCAGCTTTTCAAGACAAAAAAGTAGAATGACCCAATGGACTTGGCTCCTGGGCCGCCTGACCAACTTCTTGATGTTCTTCTTCAGCCAAAAGCCCATCAGTTCAGCATCAAGTCCTTCTCCAGCCCCACCCAGTGCAGCCACTGCACCTCACTGATGGTCGGACTGATCCGCCAAGGCTACGCCTGTGAGGGTGAGTGTCAGCCACTGCGCCAGAGGTCACGGCATGTGACCCTGACATGCTCTGGCACCAGCTTCCTTCCACAGGCAGACCTGTCCTGGGAGGGTGCAGCTGTGAGTTGGACAGGTCATTCTTCATTCTTACAATCACTAAGTTAGGGCCTGGTCATCCTGCACCTGCTGTGTCCACAGAAGGCTGCAGCAGGTGATTGTCGCCTGTTGACCATCATAGGCTATAACGTCCACAGCTAGTCCACCGTGTGTGTCCCTTGGAAGCTCTGTGGGGTCAGTTCCTGTGTGTGGCCTTCCTGGTTGGGTTGGGTGCCTGGGGCCATCATGCTGCCTCCTCTTAGCTCCAGGGCACAAGAACCAGGCTGTTCTCTTGCAGTGTGTGCCTTCGCCTGCCATGCGTCTTGTAGAGACAGTGCTCCCCAGGTGTGTCCTATCCCTCCCGAGCAGTCGAAGAGGCCCCTCGGTGTGGATGTGCAGAGAGGCATAGGAACAGCCTACAAGGGTTATGTCAAGGTAGGAAGGGGGACTGCAGCTTCCATTCCTTTGCCAGCTCTCGGTGTCTTTGAATTGTGGTGACGACTGAACACGGTTCCTCTTTATGCAGTGCCTTCACTGAATGAAGTGACCCTCACACTGGTCCTGGGAGGCCTCCCTCCCTGGGAATGATGCACTTAGGCCTTTGAGTGGGCCTGAGGCCCCATGGAAGCACTGAGATTTCACCTGGTCTACCCACACTCCCTTCCTCATGGGCTGAGCACAGCCAGTGAAAAGCCAGGTGTCCAGAGCCCCAGGTCCTTCCCAGCCACAGTACCCTGGGGTGCTCTGTGTGTGAGCTTGGCTCTTGGCTGCATCGTCACTTTTCCTGCATCACCTGGTCATGTGTGGAGCCCTGCTCAGCAGTGACCTGAGCTTAGAAAGGCTAGGGCCACTCCACCCAGACTCAGCCCTGGCTACCAGCCTCGGGAAACAGACAGTTACGCCACAGATGGGAGCAAGTGGGGGACTGAAGGGGATGGCAGTTTCCACTTGCTGCCCAGACACGCCCTGACTGGCCTCCCTGGTCCAGAGAAACGTGGTCACTGTTCATTTGTAGGTCCCAAAGCCCACGGGGGTGAAGAAGGGATGGCAGCGGGCCTACGCGGTGGTCTGTGACTGCAAGCTCTTTCTGTACGACCTGCCCGAGGGCAAGTCCACCCAGCCAGGCGTCGTCGCCAGCCAAGTCCTGGACCTCAGGTCTGTTCCTGCAGCACCACCCTTGTTCTGTGAATCTGGGTCCACATTGCTCTTTAGCTAAAGTGAGTTTGTTACTGGGGTAATCGTTAATGTTGCTCATTCCTCTGTCTCCCCAGTGTGCTGTTTCAGAGGTGAGTGAAAGCTGAGTTGGTACTTAAGTACATGCTATGACTTTCCTGCTTTGAATATTTGTAAATTGCAAATCTGCCAGATGGACATTTAACATAAAACTACACTCCCAGGAACAAGCAGAGAATCCCAGAGAAAAACTATACAAACTAGTCGCCAGTGCCCTTATGTACCTTGGGGAGCTTTGTGAGAACCAGAGCTTTGTGTGGCCATAGCTCTGCCACATGACCTCATCTTTTCTCCTGTCAGTTGATCCTACCACCCTGGCATCAGTTGCATGCAGAGTGGCAGGGCCTCTGCCTGCCATCCTCCTGTTACCTCTCTGACTTCATGCCTCTGGTCCTTGTTCTCCCTGTCTGTAGAGTGGGGGACAGGATTCCACTGTTGATGCAGGTCAAGCCAGTGATGAGCAGGAGGCACTGCAGGGCTTGGACTCAGGCCTGTGCCACCTGGTATGGCAGGTGCTGGCAGCAGGCTCAATACCTGCACTGGCCAGGGTCCGGCCTGGAGACTCGGGTTGCAGCGTTGGTTCTTAGAGGGCAAGAGACCTGCAGCAGTGTCCTTCCTGCTGGTCCTTTGCCATTAGAGATGTGCCCCAGCCTGGCGTGAGCCCACATCACGGGCACTGTCTGAGGGCAGACCGCACCTGGCACGCAGAGCCAGCGTCCCGGGTGCTGGAGCCGTGCTTCCCTGCTGACCCGAGCCTCCTTTTCCCACACGTGGCTAAGGAGTGGCCCCTGACTGTGCCCTCGCTGATGACACGTCGTAACTGTGGGCCAGTGGCAGCACGCGTCAGGGCACAGGCCGTGCTCTCAGCCATCCTGGCCGTTAGCTTCTGCAGGTGTCTGGGGAGTTGGTTTTACATGTCTCCTGGTCCAAAAGGTAGCCAGGGACTGCTGTGGGGGCAAGTAGCCTGGCGCGGGTGTCCCTCTTCATGGAGTGACTGGCTGAAGGATGGCAGCCAGTTGTGTTTCTTTCTTACCAGGGATGACGAGTTTTCAGTGAGCTCAGTTCTGGCCTCAGATGTCATCCACGCAACACGCCGAGACATTCCGTGTATATTCAGGGTATGATTTTTTTCTGATTTTCCCCCTATATTTTGGAGGCTATTTCATTAATTATTTTAAAAATCACATGGTTGCTGGGTGCAGTGGCACAGTCCTATCCCAGCAGCTTAGGAGGCTGAAGCAGGAGGATGATGAGTTCAAAGCCAGCCTGAGCAATTTAGCGAGGTCTTAAGCAACTTAGCAAGACCCTGTCCCAAAATGAAACTTGAAAATGACTGGAGATGTGGTTCAGTGGTAGAACACTCCTGGATTCAATCTCTGGTACCCAAAAGTTAAAACGTGGAAAGGACTCAGACGTCGTGCACCCTTGGGTTCCATCCCCAGGATTGGGGGGAGGGGGCGATCTCATGGTTAAAGTACGTCGGCTCTTGAGAGCATTTTGTGCTGCAGCAGGTATTCGGGAACACCTGGCAGCCCCGCCTCCCATCTTGCCCGGGTCGTCATGCGCCCCTGTCCCCCCAGTCCCTCCTGGGCTCCCACACACCTTGCTGGCCTTCCCTCTTCACCTCCAGCGGTGCCTTCCCACCTGGTCTCAGCTTTTGCCTGGGCAGCAGGGCCTCGCAGTTCCAGAAGGGTTCCACTCTGGCACACCCCTCCCCAGCATTTGCTCCTCACTCACGGTAAAACTGAGGGGAAATTGTTCTTAATTAGGTCAACCTGGCTTGTGAGCCATTCTGTGGCTGAGTTGAGCCTACCTCTCCCTGAATTAGTGTTAGTTGCTATGGCATTAGGAAGTTTCTGGAAGACTGTGGATCAGAGAAAGAACCACACACACCTCCCTTTCCTGCGAGTCAATTTTTGGCTGACTGCTTAAGTCTCTGAGTCCTTCTTCTCTGTTGAGAAACAGCCTCTCCCTTACAGTACAAACTTCGCCACCACATGTGCTCAGCATGACCACCGTGCAGCTGCCAAACGCCTCCAAGCTTCCTGATGAGTTCTTGGTGAACGCTCACAGGAAGGAGGCTGTAGGCGAGAGTGTCTGAGGCTTTGTCTTCCTGGACACTTTCTAAGAGTATACTTTTAAATTATAATAAAGTTACCCAAGGAATCAAAGTGGGCAGTTAAACCCCAGTTTTGGCAAGAGCAGTCAACTAAAATCTGACCAGGGAACTGGGGAGATAGCACAGTTGGTAGAGTGCTTGCCTTGCAAGCACAAGGCCCTGGGTTCAATCCCCAGCACCACAAAAAAAAAAAAAGAATCAAATAAAATCTGACCAGGAAGAAACTGCGGGGCTGTGTTTACAGCCTCACCCCTTCCCACTTACTGCTGCCGAGTCGCAGGACCAGCAGCTGAGGGGCTGCTGCAGGGACCCCTGCAGTGTGGCCTGCAGGGACAGAAGCAGAAGCTCTAGGAAGCCTGACCTACCCCGTGACTTGTGGGGCCAGGTGGCTCCTAGGTGGGCCTGGCTCTGACCGCTGCTGTCTGTTTTGTTCCCTCGTGAAGGTGACAGCCTCTCTCTTAGGTTCGCCTGCTAAGACCAGCTCACTGCTCATTCTGACAGAGAATGAGAATGAAAAGAGGAAGTGGGTAGGCATTCTGGAAGGACTCCAGTCTATCCTCCACAAAAACCGGCTGAGGAACCAGGTCGTGCACGTCCCACAGGAAGCCTACGACAGCACGCTGCCGCTCATCAAGGCCGTCCTCACAGCCGCCATTGTGGGTACGTCCTCGCAGGGCAGCAGGGCAGAGAGGCTGGAGTGGCTGTGGCGCCAAGTTCAGTCAGGGCCACGCTCCCCAGGGCACAGTTGTCCCACTGTCCGCCGAGGCAGGTGACTGACTCACAGGACGCATGTCTTTCCCCCAGATGGAGACAGGATTGCTGTCGGCCTAGAAGAAGGGCTCTACGTCATCGAGGTTACCCGGGATGGTGAGTGACAGGGGCCTCCCACCCGTGCATCTCGGGTCCATCCTGGGTGCTGACAGCAGGCACTCAGTGTGGCCCTACGTGTAGGTTAAGTCCCCACGTGGAGCATTGTGTAAGCAAGGGAGAGGCTGAGTGGGGACACAGTCTGAGGCGGCCTCTGCTGAGTGCCCCCCTGTGCGTTAGTGTGTCCAGGCAATGTCTCGACGGCACCACGGCCTGGTGATGCAGTGAGGGTTCTCCAGGGTGCAGGTGAGTGCACCTCGCAGGAGGACCCAGCAGCTGCTGGGCACTGAAGCACCAGTCCCTTAGCTCTGTCCTGGGTGCACCTCTCCTGACAGCAGGCCCTTCTGTGCAGCAAGGGGTCAGCCCAGAAGCCCTGTGTGGCCATAGCACCCGGGCTGGTTGGCTCTTCAGGTTGTAGAGCAGAGTGAGGGTGGAGATTCTGAGCCAGCACAGGTCCAGGGTTAGTGTGGGGCCAGCAAGGGCTGGGCACTTTCAGAGTTTTTTGGGGGATCTGGGGAGGTTGGATACAGCCTTTGTTCTCTGCATGCAAACCAAGGTTTCTTCAGTTAGGACGTGAACTGCTATGAGGTCCATATCCCCCCTGCAAGGCCTCGCTGCCCTCAGGAGTGATGCCCAGCTAGGGCCCTGGCACACTGAGGGCATGTGTAGGGAGAGGGTGGGTGGGCATGGGGGATCGAGGTGTTAGAGGACTATGTTAGGCAGATGGGCAGGGGCTCTGGGGTGCTCGTGCCTCTGGCCCTGTGGTTGAGGGTGGCTGGGGCTGGCCACGTGGGGGCTGCAAGCACCTTCCTGCAGGTGCCCAGGAGAGCTGGGTTGTGCAAGACATTGATGGTGCCCCTCACCCTTGTCCTCCCTGCAATCCAGTGATTGTCCGCGCTGCCGACTGTAAGAAGGTGTACCAGATTGAGCTTGCACCCAAGGAAAAAATCGTCATCCTCCTCTGTGGCCGGAACCACCACGTGCACCTCTGTCCATGGTCTTCCTTTGATGGAGCCGAAGGCAACTTTGACATCAAGCTTCCGGAAACCAAAGGCTGCCAGCTCATAGCCACAGCGACACTGAGGAAGAGCTCCTCCACCTGCCTGTTCGTTGCCGTGAAGCGGCTGGTGCTCTGCTATGAGATCCAGAGAACTAAGCCCTGCCACAGGAAGTTCAGTGAGCTGGTGGCTCCGGGACACGTGCAGTGGATGGCCGTGTTCAAGGACAGGCTCTGTGTCGGCTACCCTTCTGGGTTCTCTCTGTTGAGCATCCAGGGGGACGGGCCGTCCCTAGACCTGGTAAATCCCGCTGACCCCTCGCTTGCGTTCCTCTCACAGCAGTCTTTCGATGCCCTTTGTGCTGTGGAGCTCAAAAGCGAGGAGTACCTGCTTTGCTTCAGCCACATGGGACTGTACGTGGACCCTCAAGGCCGGAGGTCACGCATGCAGGAGCTCATGTGGCCTGCGGCTCCTGTCGCCTGTAGTATGTATATGTTTTCTGTTGCCATACCCCGTTGCCGCTTCTCACGTCCACGGTCGGCATGTGCTCCTTTGCTGTGGTTTGTCTCCCAGTCTGTAGCTGAGCAGTTGTAGGAGCAGGAGGGGCCCAGGCTCCCCTGGGGCGAGCACCGGTCAGATGCTATGCTGCGGCAGCACAGGGGCCCCACAGAGGCCCCGGCCTGCCTGCCCCAGGGGCTTTACAGGTGCCCCACAGAGAAGCCCACAGGGACTTGTGTGGGCAGAGGCAGAGTGAACTGAAGAAGGGACCTGGCGTTGGACCTTTTTCAAAGGCCTTCCTCTTGCTATCTAAACTTACACAGCAACATAATAAGCTGCAGGTTTTGGGGGCCAGTGTTTCCTGATGGTGGTAGGAGCCACTCTATTTTCAAACAGCCGTGTTGGTAATTGGCTGACACCAGTGGCACTGGACAGAGCTGGGATGGCCTGGGCCTGACAGGTGGTCACTTCCAGCCTTTGCCTTGAAGTTCTCCATCTGGCTGTCATGGAGTGAGCAGGGCAGTAGGAGGCAGCCAGCAGGATACGCAGCCCCAGGTCAGGGAGCTGGATAGGAGGTGGCTGCCATGTTTTTCCCTGATCACCTCAAACTGAAGCCTTTGTCTTCCCTGCCTGTGGCCAGGCCTGGGGGGCTGCAGTGTCCCACACTGTCCTGCAGGATAGTAGGGTGGGGTAAGGGTGGTACAGGCCGGGCCTGGGCTGTGGTGCCACTCTCTGGTCTCTGGCCTCGAGTGCAGCCAGCGCAGGACTCCCGCCACACAGAGCTCCAGCTTCTCAGGAAGGCCCTCTGGTTGTTTGGCACAGTTGAAGTTGGAGGAGATCTGGGTCACTAGCACAGTGTTTGTGCAACTGGCCACATAGAGCCAGCATGGGCCCTGAGGTCATTGCACCCCTGCCTTTGTGGTCTCCTTTCTTCTCTACTCTGTGTATAACATGGATGCCCAGTCAGTTTTAGAGCTGGTAAAAAATAAGTTAACTTTTAGGATCAAGAAGTGCTTGTATGGAGCTGCCTGCTGAGTGCTGTGTGCCTGACTATCTCTTAGGAAAGCTGCCAGTCATGTCTTGCAGAGTAGACCGAGAACCACAGGGGTTCTGTGACTCGCTCATCTTGACTCCAAAGCCCATGTTCTTTCCGCTCTATTAATTTTTTAGGTTATACATTTCTTCAGACATCTCAGTTAACCGTTTATCAGAAACACAGCCCCACACAGCAACTAAGAGTGCTTCCCCCAGGATTCCCCTGTGGAGCATGCGCACCTTAAAGTTAATTCAGGGTCAGCTTTTGCATGTGGCCCTCAGAAAGAGAACCACCTTGTGTCTGGAATGTCACTTCTGAAAGGTTGGTGACCAGGCCTGGCACCCTGTCTACCTCCCTGGCCCTGTTGTACTTCTTTCTCCTGCTCGGGAAAGGGAGAGGCTGTGACGGAGTGAAGCGAAGGTGCTCAGGTGCTCTGCAGCTGGAGCAGGATGAAGTGGCTGGCCCCGGATTCAGGGGACTGGGCACAGCCTTCTGTGGACCTCATGGCCTGCTGACCTTCAGCTCTATGTGTCCATGAGGTGCTACCTGGGGACTGAATTTGAGTGGCAGCAGTAAGGGTGCCCAGAGGGTGGCCCTGTGGGAAGTGGACACCCACTGCCCCTGTCCATCAGGTCATGTAGGTGGCCTTCACCACCATCCTCAAAGCGGGGCATCCCCGCAACCTCACGTACCCACTCTCAACCTAGCAGCTGGCTGGCTGTTGTCAGCCATTGGGAAGGTACTCCAGCCATAAGTACTCCTTCACCATGTGTTTTCAGAGCAGGCTGCTGGATCCCCACGTCCGTGGGGATCTGTCACAGAACCGTGCAGTGGGGAGGCCTCACACACTCACCCAGAACCCGACTTGATGCCTCTCTGGGAGAGGAACCCACTGCACGGTGCTGCTGAACAGCTGGCCCCTCCTGAATTTGAAATGTGTTGGGCCTGAACTGATAAACCTTTATAACCTTCATTTCTTGCATGAGAACTAGATGAAAAAGCAAACTTTTAAAATCGTTCTCAGCATCTCTGCTGTGGTGTGTAGGCGGTGATAAACAGACGGGGTGCATGCCACACACCTGTGATCCCAGCTACCCTGGAGGCCGAGGCAGGAGGATCGCAAGTTCAAGTCCAGCCTGGGTAACTTAGCAAGGCCCTCAGCAACTAAGCGAGACCCTGTCTCAAAAATAAAAAAGGCTGAGTGGTGGAGCACCTGGATTCCATCCCTAGCACCAAACGTCACGCAGTTAGGCTGGGTTGGTGGCACGTTAAATGTGTGTCACCCTTTAATGAACGTGACCTGTAAGGTGGGAACACGAAGCCCAGTTGGGAGCACTGTGGCCCCTCCTCTGTACCTTGGCAGCCCAAGGTGGCCCTAGGAGGCCGGAGCAGGCAAGGCCCAGTGCTGCCGCTCACCTGTTGGCTCCATCTGTGCCAGGCTGCAGCGGCTCCCACGTCACCGTGTACAGCGAGTACGGTGTCGACGTCTTCGACGTGCAGACCATGGAGTGGGTGCAGACCATCGGCCTGCGGAGGGTGAGGCAGCATGGAGGCCTTGTGTGGGTGGGCTTCCTCTGCCCACCTGTGCCACACACAACTGTCACTCTCTGGTTTCCAACACAGATAAGGCCCCTGAACTCTGATGGCAGCCTCAACCTCCTTGGCTGTGAGCCTCCGCGCCTGATCTACTTCAAGAGCAAGTCCTCAGGTAGCTCTCAGCAGCGGATGGAGGGAGCACGGGGCTCTTCCTGCTGGCGGCAGCCGCGGTGACTGTGTGCTTCGTCCTGCAGGAACAGTCCTCAACGTGCCGGACACCTCAGATAGCAGCAAGAAGCAGATGCTCCGGACACGAAGCAAACGGCGCTTTGTCTTCAAGGTGCCGGAGGAGGAGAGGCTGCAGCAGCGGCGGTAAGGGCCAGGGCCCTGGCTGGCCGGGCCTCATGGGAGGAAGAACTGGCTCCCAGCCAAGGGGATTTTTACATATTCCTAAAGCTCAAACCACTTCCTTTCCCAGGGAGATGCTCAGAGACCCAGAATTGAGATCCAAGATGATATCGAACCCCACCAACTTCAACCACGTGGCCCACATGGGCCCGGGTGACGGGATGCAGGTGCTCATGGACCTGCCTCTGGTGCGTTCATGGCTGGGGCGGGGTGGGGCGAGGACTCCCGTGCAGGCAGCTGGCTCTGAAACACAAAGGCAGGGCCCCCCAGGACCTTGCTCCCTGGCCTCTCGCCATCATGCTGACCTATCACGTGGCCACCTGCCTGAGCTCCCTTCTCGAGCAGTTTCCTTGTCCTGGGCATCCCCACACCACCTTGAGCCACTGGCTGCACCATGGGTAGGCATCTGGGCTGGTGGCAGACCCTATTTTCACCTCATTGTCCCTTAGGAAACCATCCATCAGAGAAGGGTTTCTAACTTCTTAGTATGAACAGGTAACGTACTTTTTAAAAATTCTAAGTGTGCTGGTTGTGCACAGTGGCACACACCTAAATCCCAGCTATCATATCCAGGAGGCTGAGGCAGGAGGATCACAAGTTCAAGTCTAGCCTCTAGAGTTTAGCAAGATCCTGTCTCCCAAAAAAAAGGGTTTGGGTGTGTAGCTCAATGGTAGAGCACCCCTGGTTCAATCCCCAGAAGCATCCCCCCGACACTAAAGAACAACTACAGGATTTGACTTGGAAACTGCATGCCAGTTATTAGCTCAAACCGAGAGGTGACCATGTCCAGGGATCTGCAGCCCTTTTGCCCAGTTCCATCATGCAGATGCCACTGTGGGCCATGGATGCCAGTGCAGCCTCTGGTCACTGTCCCCTGCTCATGGGATGCTCTCTCCCACCAGAGTGCTGCACCCCTCACCCAGGAAGAAAGGCCTGGCCCTGCCCCCGCCAGCCTGGCCCGGCAGCCTCCCTGCAGGAGCAAGCCCTACGTCTCCTGGCCCTCCTCAGGTACCAGGAAGGGGCGGGCCGAGCAGGGACCTGAGTCTCTGTCACCTCGCAGCTGTTCCCTAAGGTGAAAGCTGTCCTCGCTTTGCAGGTGGGCCAGAGCCCGGAGGGACCATACCTCTGAGGAGCATGTCTGACCCTGACCAGGACTTCGACAAAGAGGTAGGGCTTTGCCCCAGCAACACAAGTGGCATGTCCACCTGTGAGTCCACTTGTGGAGAGGACCGAAGGGGCTTTTGAGAAGGATGCTTTGCTGCCTCTCGGGTAGCACCCAGGTCAAGTGTGCTGAGGGCTAGGAGGAGGAGGAGGCTTGTGCAGCTGAGGCCCCCAAGGGAGCTGTCCCGGGCCTGGAGGTCTGGGCATGTTCGCAAGCCCCTCCAGAGCTCTGTGTGCCCTAAGGGAGGCATGGAGGCCCCTCCTTGGTCATGAGTCCTGGTCTCCTGCTCAGGCCATTGCTGCCCCAGGGCCATCCTAGCCCCTCCAGCAGAGCTGCCGAGGGTGAGACAGGCACATCCTGATGAAAATTTCCCTGAAAATTCATCTCCTCCCAGGAGCTCCAGCCTTCCAGAATTTTCTGTAGTTTTTGCATGTGCATGTGGGATGCCAGCAGGTGCCCTAGTCCTGGAGGACCTTCCTTTCTGGCTCTGCTCTCCTTTCCACCAACACCTCTTCCCCAACACCAGGTTGGGGGGTGGGCAGCAGCACCTCCTGTGCTTTGAGGCCATACTACCCCATTCCCCGTTTCCCCGTGTATAGTGTGGCCAAGACACAGATAAGTGAGTTGGGACTCGTACGGCGCTGAGGGCAGCCTGGAAGTGAGAGGTCTTAGTGTCACCACATGGCTCTGCCTCAGCCCAGCACAGAGCGCTGTCTAGCATTTGCTGCCCACCGGAGGCCCACTGAGGCCGGGTCTTCCAGCTCACCCTCTTTCCCCTCCCCACGTCCCCAGACTCCACTGGAACACTGTAGGAATGTGATGTTCAGCTGCTGACACATGACACTTTCTGCAGATTCATGTCTTCTAATAGTCGTTTAATTTTGAGGTGATTTCATCACATAATAACTTGTAGTTTTTATGCAGTCCAGTTTATCTTTTTCAGTTTAGATAAATCTTCTCTGGAGTGTATTCAGTAGCTTTTCAGGAGGCCAGCGTGGGCAACGTAGCTGGACCCTGTCTAAAAATACAATGGAAAGCTGTGTGCGGTGGTGCACGCCTGTAATCCCAGTAACTCAGGAAGCTGAGGCAGGAGGATTGAGAGTTCAAGGCCAGCCTCAGCAACCTAGCCAGGCCCTATCTCTAAATAAAGTATTAAAAGGCTAGGGATGTGGCTCAGGGGTTGAGTGACCCTGGGTTCAATCCCTGATACCAAAAAAAAAAGCTGGGGACATAGCTCCGTGGTGGAGCACTTGCCCAGCACATGTGAGGCCCAGGTTCCATCTCCAGCCCCCAGAAGAAAAACCTTTGCAGTGTATTGTTTGTCCTGGCATCTTGAAAGAACGTGTGTGTGTGTGTGTGTGTGTGTGTGTCTTCAGTGCAGTGTGTGTGTGTGTGTGTGTGTGTGTGTGTGTGTGTGTGTGTGTGTGTCTTCAGTGCAGTACCTGTGCTCTCCCTGGGGGCGCTGAGCACTGCTGGGAAGGGTCCTGGTGGTGCAGGTCTGGCCCCTGCACACACCCTACCCCCTGCACACACCCTAGTCTGCCTGGGGTGTTCATCTCGACTGGCAGCATTCTCAGGGCTGGCCAGGTCCTTTTCTAGCCTTCCCGAGCAGCCTCTGGGCTTCCGCGCCTGCGCACGTTGTATACCATAACCATACGCTTCCTCGCATCCTTGGTCGCGGGTGCTGTTCTACCAGCCCGCTCCTAGTGCCTGCCGGTGAGCATTCTGTTCCAGTGTTCCTCCTGTCCCTGGCCTCGGGAGCCCCGCAGGACCCTGTTGTCCCCACGTAAGGCACCTGTTCACGGGAACCTTGTTTGTTCCTCTGAAATTCATGTGACATTCATGACACATAAATGTGGCTTTTTATTTATTCTCTTGTGGTGCTGGGGACCAATCCCAGGGCCCTGAGCATGCGTCACTGAGCCACGCCCAGCCTGAGTGGCCATTTTAATTTGAACAGCGTGGTGGTGTTCAGTGCTGTACTGCCTCCACTGCTCTTGGTTCAGAAGCATTCCTGACACTCACAACCCCGTTCCTCAGTTGAGCACGTTCTCCTCCAGGACATTTGTCTTCTGTGTCTGACTTCCCTGTTGTTTGTCTGCATTGTAGGCTGTGGCCATACTTTGTGCCATCTTAAGGCTGAGTGATGGCATTCCATCCTACAGACAGGCCACGCTGCTTCCCTTCTTGCACTTACAGTGTCCGGGCGGTTTCTGTTCTGCCTGTTGTGAGCAATGCCACTATGAACGTGTGTGTGCGCATGTTTGAGTATCTGATTGCCCTTCTTTTGGGTATGTACCTGGAACTGGAACTGCTGTGTCACGTGGAAATTCTGTTAACTTTTATTTTAGTTTAGTTTTTGTTGCTTCTAGAGATTTGGGGATTGAACCCAGGGTGCTCTCTACTAAGCCACATCCCCAGCCCTTTTTAATTTTTGTTTTGAGACAGTGTCTTGCTATATTGCGCAGTCTGGCCTGGCATTTGCGATCCTTCTGCTTCAGCCTCCCAAGTAAGTGGGGATGACAGGCGGCCTGTTGTAGCTTTTGGAGGAACTACCAAAAATTTTTTCACAGCAACTTTGTTTTCCTTTCGCACTAGCAATGTATGAGAGTTCCAGTGTCTCCATTATCTGTAAAGTACCATTTGTGGCTTTGACTTCTGTTTCTCTGATAAGGTGATATTAAGCATCTTGTCATGTGGCCATTCATACTCCTTCTCTGGACAACTGTCTCAAGTCCTTTGCTTTATGCTTTCTTTTCCTGTGTGTGTTGCTGGATTGAATTCTGATCCTCACCCATGCTAGGTAAATGCTCCTCCACCAAGCTACAGCCCCAGCCCATGTCCATTTTTAATTGGGATATTTCCTTATATGTACTCTGAATGCTGAATCCTTATCATATATATCTTTTGCAGATATCTTCTCCTCTACATCATCATTTCACATTCTTGATAATGTCCTTTGATGTATAAGTTTCTAATTTTGGTGAATTCCAATTTATGTTCTTTTTTCTTCTGTTGCTTAGACTTTAGAAGTCTTTATCTAAAATCCATTGTTGCCAAATCCAGGGTGATGAAGTCTTACACCTGTTCTCATTTACGAGCTGTATGGTTTTGGCTGTGGTAGTTTGGCTGCTGGTCTGTTTGAGTTAGTTGTTTGTGGTGTGAGGAAGAGCTCTGACTCCCTTCTGCGTGTGAATCCCCAGCACATTGGTTGAAGAGCCTGCTCTTCCCACTGGATGGCCTCAGCACCTATATTGAAAATCAGTTGACCACCGGTATTATTCTGGTCCCTCCATTCTGTTCCATTATCTGTATGTCTGTCTCTATGTTGGTACCACAGTGTCACTTGGTAGTGTATTTTGAAGTAGTGAGTTTGGGAAGTGTGAGTCCTTGAACTATGTTTCTTTTCAATATTGCTTTAACTATTCTGGGCCCTTGTACTTGTGTATGAAACTGAGGATTAGCTTTTCCATTTCTGAAAAAAAGCCATTGGAATTTCAGTAGATTCTGCCAAATCTGTAGACCACTTTGGGGAGTAATGCCATCTTAAGTTTTCCAGTCCATGAACATGGGATATCTTTCCATTGACTTATTTCTGTATGTATTTATTTTTAGAAGTGATTTGCAGTTTATAGCATTTAAATCTTTCACCTCCTTGGTTAAATTTATTTTTTATTTTATCCTTTTGGACACTATTGCAAATGGACTTGTTTTCCTCAGTTTCCTTTGCAGGCTATTCATTGCTGGTGGATAGACACACAACTGATTTCTAACTGTGCTGAATCCATTTGGTGATTTTTTTGTGGGTTCTTTGGGTTTTTCCATGTACAGAATCGTGTCTTCTACAAATATAGATCAGTTTGCTTCTTGTCCAGCTGGGCACCTCCACAGCCTTTTCTTACCTAGCTTTTCTGGCTAAAACTTCTAGTACAGGGTTGCGCTGCAGCGGTCAAACCAGCACGCTTATGTTTTTCCTGATCTCAGAATAAAGCTGTCTCTTGCCACTGAATGGTATCAGCTATGGATTTTTCATAAGGCCCTTTCATTGTGTTGGGGGCCCATAGGAGAGTGTCATTTGTGCCTTTTGGCCCTTTGGTTGCAGGTCAGCTTTCTTCACTGTGGAATCACTATGTTCTGTAGTTATCAGTACCAGGTTGTTTCCAAGTGCATTTATAAGCTGTCACCGGCAAGCTTAAGGACCTTATGAATAGCTTATATAGTGTTTTTCCTAACAGGAGAAGAACAGCCACTGTACCTGTCCCTCTGGCAGGGCTGTGTGGCTCTCCCAGGCCCAGGACAACTGGTTCTCATGTGTTCTTCTCTTTACATTGACAGCCTGACTCAGATTCCACCAAACACTCAACTCCCTCGAACAGCTCCAACCCCAGCGGCCCGCCGAGCCCCAACTCCCCCCACAGGAGCCAGCTCCCCCTCGAAGGCCTGGAGCAGCCAGCCTGTGATGCCTGAGGCGCTGCCAGTGCACCACCATGGGGTCAGGGAGCCGGGATGGCCCCAACATCAGTGCCAAGACTGAGCTGACCCTCCAGTGTTGTCCAAGGAAATGTAGATCCGTTTGTAGATACGAGATGAAGAAAAGTCTTTATTATAGTAATGATCAGTTTTACACCACGTTGTTCGTGGCAGTAGACCAGATCTGTTTGTCTGCACAGCCGTGAGGCGACTCTTCTGTTTGCACATGAAGGACCACCACACACCTCCCTCCCACCCAAAAACCAGCCGGGAAGGCTGCGTGGCGCTGCCAGCTGCCTCAGCAGAGACCCGTGAGAAGTGCTCGCTTAGAAAGCAGGTGGCTCCGGGCTCGGCCTCAGCACCTGGGCTTTTCCCTGGCTCCCGAGGCTGTGTCCCCGACCGTAGGGCAAGAGTAGGAGCCATGTCTCATTCCCAGCATCACTGGAGCTTGAGGACAGGAACGTGGAGGTCAGGTTGTGACCGTTCCATTCATCCAGCTGTCGCAGTCGGCCGTGGAAGTCCCACTGACCCCTGGTGAACATGCCCAGCCCAGTGGCGCTCGTGTCCCTGCGAGCTAGTGCACTCTGGTCGTGGCTGTGAGGTGCCAGCAGCACCCGCACCGTGAGGGCAGCTGCACTTCACTCGCCACCGGCTCCTGCCTCCTGCCACAGCCAGCGCCACCTGCAGGCACACCCTGTGGCCTTCCCTTCCCGCCCCGCATGGAGCCCTGTGATTAGTAGCCCGTGTGGATCACGTAGACTCGCCCGACACTCCTGCACGTGGCCCAGCTCACGGCGTGGTGACGCCTGCGCGTGGAACCTCACCCCTCTGTGTCCTGTGTTGAGTGACCAGGTCTGTGGCCCTATCTCATAAGGCTTGTGATTCACTGTGGCAGCAGATGCAGCTTGTCGCAGCCCAAGACCGGGTTCCCCTTTTCCCACGGCGGGTGCGCTTGGCTGGGTATGCACCGAGGGGTGTGGCACCGCTGGCTATCACCCAGCACCTGCCTGCCCTCCCGGGCCTCACGCTGGGCAGGCACCTGCTGGGGGTTCTGGTTTTTACTTTTTTAATGTAAGTCTAAGTCTTTGTAATTATTGAATTGTGAGAACATTTTTGAACAATTTACCTGTCAATAAAGCAGGAGATGGCAATTTTCATGTTCTGTGGTTTGTCTGGATCTGACATGGCCTAAGTGCCTGGGCTGCCCAGGAGCACCCACACAGGAAATTCTTCCCCAAAGGTCCACGGAGGCTGTCCTGCCCACAGAAGCTGTGCTAGTGGTCAGTGCAGAAGTCACACGAAAGGCCACCTGCATTTCATGGGAGAGGCTGACTTCCTGTGGCAGGTCTCCAGGGGCCACCTGGGCCATGGTCAGCAGGGTCAGGTGTGGTGGAAAGAGCAAACTGGCCACCTGTTTCTGCCAGGCTCCCTGGTCCTTCTTGGCAGGGCAAGGAGCTGGGCTTTCAGCCTGAGTGGCAGGAGCCCTCAAGGGCTGTGGGCAGTGCTAGCAGAAGAGCAGCACGACCAGGAGGGGCTGCTATCCTCAGGCACATACCAACCCCCCAGCAGAGAGGAGATCTGGGCAGCACAGGTGACCAGCCCTGAGAGGGAGGCTGGTCAGGTATCAGGACCATCCTACCGTGAATCAGGTAACACCTGCCACTCACTGACACCTCCAGCCAGTCGGTCCTTGGTAAAGTGAAGGCGGTAACAGCACCTGCCAAGGCGTGTGGCATGAAGAGAAGTTCAGAGAGCCGTAGGCTGGGTGGCAGGCAGGGCTGGGAGCCTGGGAAGTGCCAGCTTTACTGACAGCAGCAGCGACCCCAAAGCTCTGAGCTGCTCTGCACAGTCCACGTTGGCCAGTAGGACTGCTCAGCACAGCTCCTTGGGGCCTCTCCTTGGACCTCCATAATTGGCAGCCAGGAAAGCAATGGGGCACATTTCAGGAGCACCAGTCCCAAGGGTCCTGCCAAAAAAGGGTCTGCATTCCTTGGCAACCGGACACCATGCCTGATCTCCTGGGGGACATGCAGCCTTCCTCTCTGTCCCAACGCGGACTTGCTGGGAGCAGCAGTGACCGACCGCACAAGGCATTGAGGAGCTTCTACAGACAGCCACAGTTTGGAAGTGCTGTGGTGGACCGTGCATCCACACAGTGAGAGCTTGTGGCAGGAGTCAGACTGCAGCCCAGGAGCCGCAGGCCAGGCTGTGACAGGGCCACTGCCACACGAGGTCGCTCCCCTGGCTGCATCTGCACACGTGTGACCTGCCATCCCAGAGTGCGTGACTCCAGCTCTGGCCACCCTCAGACGGGAGGCAAGGCCTTGCTTTGCAGAGGCAGACTTGTGAAGGCCGTGAGGATCAAAACAGCCAGTCTTATCAAGTCCTCACCAAGATTAGGGCAGAGCGCCTGCCACGCCCATTCCGCTCGCAAGACCTCGACCACAGCCTTGCACAGAGGCCACCACAGCCTCTCACAAAAACGCCACTGCATTTGAGTCCGTCAGTCCTTCCAGGCAAGGGCCACTGTTCCGCAATCTCTGGTAAAACCCCTTCCTTTGGCCTCCGAGTCCACCTGCGCTGACCGTGACACTCCGTTCCTGCTGCAGTGTTCTGCTCTTACCAAACGGCGTCCTCTGGAGAACCTGGCTGCTGTCAGCAGTGGGATCTGGAGCAAGGAGTCAGTGGCTCCAGGCTCGTGTCTATACTGGGCCCTGGGTGCTTTTCTGAGGCAGGCCTTTTTCTGCCCTGGTGACTCTTCCCTCTGGCTGAACCCCTGTTTGAAGAGGCTCCCGCTGACTTGAGGGTGAGCTTGGATAGACTTAGATGAAGGATCCAACATCGCTTTTGGGGACTGCAAAGGGCTTCTGTCTTTCCCTGTCCAGCAAACCCTGTCAGCCATCACCCCCTGGGGGTACCACACTCCACAGAATTTGCTGTGTCCTCTGGGTTTGTGCACTTAGTTTAATATTTTGTTTAATCTGCATGTCTAATTGACGACATGAGCACCTTTATTGTGGTTTCACTTTTGTTTGGTTACAGGTGTACATAAATGATTCGGCTCCTTTACTTTTCTCACTACTTGTTTCCAGAAATCTTCTAAGAGCAAAGTAAACATTGTAAAGGGTGGACATGGGGACAGGGCGGCCACTTAGAAGTCATTAGCAGGCACCACCAGCTGTGAGTGATCTCAAGGGGCAGTCTTGTGTGGTGCTTACCTGAAGCAGGCAGGTGAGGTGCCTGCAGACACAAGACAGTGTCCAGGAAGACTCGGTCACAGGTCAGACAGGCCAGGCTGTCGGCAAGTGAGGAGGGCTCCCGTGCCAGCATGCTTATCAGAGCGAAGCTCTTTGCCCTGTGGTTCCCTTTGCTTTGGGAGACTGAAACAAAAGGGGAGCCCAAGATCCCAACACGAAGGGTCACCCTGTAGGGACCCCAGCCACAGAACAGTCCATTCCTGTGCATCCTCTGGCTCGCACATCACTGGAAGAGAGTTCGTAAAACTGATTACAGTGCTAATGTAAAGGCTTTTCTCCTGTGCCTATTTCTGACTTTATTTTATTAAGATGAAGACAAATTAAAATAAAAACAAGGTAAAACCAGCTTACAAGGTTTTTTATGGCATTTCAGTCAAGATGGGGGGACTTTTCAAAATTAATAGTGTAAGGTTCCATATGCAGTCCGATCCACACCAAAGATGGCCCCTGAGTGGCTTCTTCTTCCCATAAGTCTCGGCTTCCCGCCACCTATTTTCCCACCGGCGGCAAGCCGGACCAATCAGAAACCCACACGTCACTTTCTCCCTTAACCCGGAAGCCCCAAGAGTATATATGTAAGCCTCATCTTGTAATAAAGCGGACTTCTCCGGTGACTTGCCAACCGTCTCCATCTTTTATTGGTGCCGAAACCCGGGACGGAGTTAGCCTTCAACGGCACTCCGTTCCTCTGTTGGCAGGCCACCCTCGTCCTCTTGCTCCGGCGCTGGCTCTCGACACTCAACACCGGCTTCGAAAATTCGTAAGTTTCCCCCTGGAAGAGCACACCTTACCTCAGCTATACGCGGGAGTACTAGCCGTGACCGTCCGGTAGCCTCCCGACTGAGTTAAGGGGGGACAACCTCCCACCACGACCTTCATGGTCACAGTGGACCCCTGTGCACTTCCGTCAGAACACAAAAGAGGCCAATAGAAGACACTTTATGAGGAGTGAGGAGCTTAATCTACCCCCGGGGAACCCCAGTCACCTTTCCTCTCCAACTGCCTAAATCCAGTACTGGTAACCTCGTGGCCATCCGGGTTCCTTACCCCTTTGGGAATAGCGATCGAGGTGACGATCTCCATCGCGCTTTCCCTTCCGTTCCGTCTCCAGAACCTCCGGATCCTTCTCAAGGCATTGGGGACGCCCTTTACCTTGTAGATTGATCCCCCTCCGGGTCTCTCTCGAGGCATTGGGGACGCCCTTTACCTCGCAGACTGCTCCCTCCTCGCCCGAGGTCTTCCGCTCCCTACACCCTTCTTCCCTCTAACCATGGGGACTCCCCATCTTCCCCGGTGGCAGACACGCCCCTCCAGTGTCTCCTCAAAAATTTAGGGCCTCTTTCCCTTAAACCCAAATTATTGACAAAACTCTGCACTCAGGATTGGCCCCATTACCCTCTAGATAACCAGAACAAATGGCCCCCTGAAAGCTCTTTAGATCCAAATCTTTTAAGGGACCTTTTCAACTATTGCCAGCGCCTGAACAAGTGGAAGGAGATCCCTTATGTCGTCCTCCCCTCCCCCATCCTCCTCTCTTGATTCTTTTGACCCGGCTGATGAGCCTCCCCCTTATAGGGCCCCTCCTCTCAACCCTATACTCCCGGAGCCACCTTCCTCGCCCATAGCTCCTACACCCACTGCTCCACCTATTTCCTTCAGCCCGCCGCTCACGCGCTCCCATGGACCCCCTCCGGCCCCTCCCACTTTTATGGCCCCATTAAGGGAGGTAGCTGGAGCTGAAGGTATTGTCCCTGTCCACGTCCCCTTCTCCCTGGCTGATTTATCTCAGATGGAGCGCAAACTGGGCTCCTATTCCTCCGATCTTACCACTTACATAAAGGAACCTGACTTATCCTGACCAATCTAGTTAAAACCCTTTCAGCTGCAGGAAAAAGAAAAACCCACCAGGAAGTGACTCAACAATAAGAATTCCAATGGATGCTCCTCGCCAACACCCTCCTGACCGAGGAACGGCGACGAGTTTGGGATGCAGCTCAAACTCATGCGAATGAAACACATCGCATAGACCCTACTTTCCCTCTAGGGCCTGAAGCGGTCCCAGAAATCGATCCACAATGGGACTACAATACAAATCAAGGCATACAAGCCCGAGATCGGTTTGCCTCGTGTCTCGTTGTGGGCCTAAAGAAGGCGGCCCGCAAAGTAGTTAATTTTCAGAAGGTCCAGGAAATTATCCAAAAAAAAGGATGAAACCCCCACTGAGTTTCTAGAGAGGCTTACTCAGGCCCTCAGGCAATATACCACACTGGACCCGGACACAGATGAGGGCCGTCATATCCTTATGACCAGTTTCCTAGCTCAGTCCTACCCCGACATTAAGGCCAAATTAAAAAAATTGGAACATGGACCGGCAACTCCTCAAAGTGAGATTCTGTCGCTGGCCTTTAAGGTTTTCCATGGACGAGATGACGAAAAAGAACGCCTAAGGCATAAGGCCAGGCAAACTGATTTACTAATGGTTGCTCAAATGATCAGGGGGACTCCTCATCCTGTTCCCCATTCACAGAAATTCCCGATCCCTACAAGGGCCCCTCCTGGAGCTTGCTTTAAATGTGGAAAAGAGGGTCATTGGTCACGCTCCTGTCCTCAGCCACGGCCCCCCAATAAACCCTGTCCCAAATGTAAACAAACAGGACATTGGGGCTCCGATTGCCCCTTCTCCCGAAGGGGTGAAGGGCCAATTGCTAGAATGCCCCCCTCTTGTCCTCCGATAGTGGGATTGGCTGAAGAGGACTGACGGAGCCCTGGGCCACACCCGACCCTCAATATCCCCACTCCCGAGCCTAGGGTAACCCTTGTAGTGGATGGCCGGTCTGTCACCTTTTTATTAGATACAGGAGCAACCTTCTCACTTCTGACAGAGTTCCATGGTGCCACCACTTCTAGTTCCACTCCTATTGTCGGGGTAGGAGGGAAACGCATATATCCACTCAGAACTCCCCCACTTCTGTGTCGCCTTAAGAATTCCTCTTCACATTTTATCCACTCCTTTTTAGTCATGCCTCAATGCCCAATTCCCTTGTTGGGACGGGACATTCTTTCCCATTCAAGGCGTCTATTTCCTTCCCACTTTTCGATGCCTCCACTTCCTTTTTTATGGCCCTATTGCAGGATCCTACCTCCTCACATCCACGCATCTCCCACCCTGTTAACCCCTCAGTTTGGGACACGGACAATCCCTCCATAGCTCAGTGCCCCCCAGTCTCCAATTACGGGACCCTACCAAATTTATTCATCAGCCTCAGGATCCCTTAACCACCTCGACCCTTCTCGGACTTTCTCCCATTATTTCTGACCTTCTTCGCAAAGGATATCTACGTCCCACTCAGTCCCCCTATGACACCCCCATTCTGGGTATAAAAAAACCCAATGGTTCCTACCGTTTGGTACAGGACCTCCGCTCCATAAATGCCGCTGTCATACCCATCCACCCTCTTGTTCCCAATCCCTACACTCTACTCTCTCTCACCCCAGCTTCTTCCACTCACTTCTCAGTTCTGGACTTGAAGGATGCCTTCTTTTCCGTACCTCTAGACCCTTCCTCACAGGACCTTTTTGCCTTCACATGGACCGACCCCCACACACGACACTCCGAACAGCTCACTTGGACGGTTCTTCCTCAGGGTTTTAGGGACAGCCCACATCTATTTGGACAGACCCTCTCCCATGACCTCAAAAATTTCTACCCCACTTGTCCTCTTTCCACACTTTTGCAGTATGTTGATGATCCCCTTCTCTGTAGCCCTTCTTGGGATATCTCTCAACGGGACACGGCTGCCTTGCTTAACTTTTTGGCCCAACATGGATACAAAGTGACACCTTCTAAAGCTCAAACCTCAGCCTCCCAAGTCACTTACCTAGGGTTCTTACTCACACCACAACATAAATCCATTACTGACAGGAAACAAGCCCTTTCGTCCTGGCCCGTACCTAAAACCAAGGCTGAAATTCTCTCTTTTTTGGGCTTAGCAGGGTATTTCCGTGCTTGGATCCCTAACTTTTCTCTTTTAGCCAAACCCCTTTACGATCTCTCTAAAGGAGACCCAAATGAACCACTCCCCTCCTCTCCTAAAACGCCTTTTAATAACCTACGTCTCAAACTCCTATCCGCCCCTGCATTACACTTACCAGATTTAACAAGGTCCTTTCTTCTCTATGTTCATGAAAATCAGGGACAGGCCCTAGGGGTACTGGGACAAATGCAGGGCCCCACATTTGCCCCAGTAGCCTATTTATCAAAACAACTTGACCCCACAGTAAACTTTTAAACTTACTTTTGGAGCCCCCTTAACTATATGCTCTCCACACCATCTAAAGGATCTCCTAGCTTACAAGTCCCTGCATACTTTACCCCCCTCACGAGTTTTATATCCTTTCAATCCTGTTCTCCTCTCAACCCAGCCACTCTTCTTCCTGTTCACCCTACCCCAGAGCCTCCACTTCACAACTGTCTAGAAACATTACAATCCTTAGCTCATTCTCCCTCTACCATTGTCGAGGGCCCCTTACCCCATGCGGATCACAATTGGTTCACGGATGGATCCTCATATAAGTCCAACAGCCCCCAAAGCTGGTTATGCCATAGTCTCCCTAACAGCCACTATAGAAGCCCAACCTCTCCCTCCGGGTACCACCAATCAGCAAGCTGAACTTATTGCGGCAACCCGAGCATGCATTCTGGCCGAAGGGAAAACCCTAAACTTATACACCGACTCTAAATATGTGTTCCACACACTCCTCTCCCATTCGGCAATATGGAAAGAGAGAGGATTTATGACAACTCGTGGGAACACCATTACCAATTCTGACCTAATTCACAAGCTATTACAAGCGTCCCAACTACCCACGCGGCTCGGAATTATCCACTGTAAAGCCCATAAGAAGGACAACTCTCCTTCTACACAAGGAAACCGATTAGCTGCTGCTGCTGCCAAGAACGCGGCATTTAGCGAGTCATCTGAGACCCCACCCCCCATTCTTCACTTGTCCTCTCCCAGTCCAATCCCGGACAAGAAACTTCTCTTTCAAATGCTGCATGACCTGTTTCACTCCAGTCCTCAAAGCCTGTCTCGTTTCTTACAATCCTTCTTTCCTCTCACATCCCAAGATAGAGAAATGCTAAAACAACTTTCTCAAACTTGTGTTATATGCCAAAGAACCAACCCTAACAGCACTACAGTTCCTTACCCATATCCCTCACATCAAGCCCGCGGTTCCATTCCGGCGGCAGACTGGCAAGTTGATTTCACACACATGCCTCCTGTTCGCCGACACCGGTACCTCCTAGTTTTCCTAGATACCTTTAGTGGCTGGATTGAGGCATTTCCTACTACCAATAAAGGAGCCTCCACTGTCGCCAATCACCTCCTTACCTCCATCATCCCACGCTTTGGGATGCCTACCTCCCTTCAATCGGACAACGACCGGAATTCACAGCTCAAGTAATCCAATCTCTCTCTCAATCTCTAGCCTTACCCTGGCATCTACACTGCCCATATCGTCCCCAGGCCTCAGGTAAGGTTGAAAGAGCAAATCGGTCCATAAAGGAGACTCTCACCAAACTTTCCCTAGAACTCCACTTAGACTGGATTCGCCTCCTCCCTCTGGCACTCTTTAAACTACGCTTACTTCCAAAGAAACCTACCAATTTGTCCCCTTTTGAGGTGATGTATGGAAGATCTCTTGTACCCCCCGGAATCGTTCCTACCTCCCTAAACATCCCAAATACCCTCAGCCTCCCTCTCCTTTCTCACCTTAGAGCTGAACTTTGGAAACATCAAGACTGGTTACTTCCCCGTCCTCTTGCAACCTCCCCTCCTCCCTCCTTGAACCCAGGGGATCTTGCCTATTATACTCCACCAACCACACCTGAACCCTTATCTCCTAAATGGCTGGGACCATACCCAGTAATCCTTAGTACCCCCACCGCAGCTAAACTCATCCTACCTAATAACGAGACCACTCCTTGGATCCATATTTCCAGGTTAAAACCCTGCCCGGCTGACCAAGGAGACTCACCCCCAACTCCTCTGGATCCTGACCCTATAAATACGGGCAAGCCGAACATCTACACCAGTTCCGTGGATCCCTCTAATCCTTTGAAACTCCGTCTCTCGCGCCTCTCACCCATTCAGGAGGAATGATAACTTCCTACATTTCTGCTTTTTTCCCCTTCTTTTCCCTGACCCTAGCTGGATTTGGTCCACCTGTCAACAAACTGGAACTCATTAAAATCCTATATGGACAACCCTGTGCAACTTGCAAAGGGGCCTCAACCCCGGGAGCAGTGACCACCACAGGGAAAAATTATGTAGTTGCCTCCCTCTATTAGGTCCACTTATTGGAGTTCTTTGCATCATTTTCTTCCTCCCCTGTCTCATAAGGTTCGTTAGAGACCAAGTACAAAAAATTTCTAACCAAGCCTTTAACCAGCTTCTCCTCAGGAACTATCAACTGCTACCTACTGGGAACAACGCCTGGTGACGTCCTGCTATGATGGACTTCCCCCAACTTCTTCCAAGGCTAATATCCTTTCTACGGACCTTGGACACTGATGCATGGCTCCTCCACCCGACTAATGACTACAATGAATTCCTAGACCAAATTGAGGACTTATGGCTCCAAGGGAGTTTTATGGACTTTACGGGGGACGAAGTAATATATTACTCTGATCTGACATGGCTTATTATACAATATAATAGCCAACGCTTTGTTCTCCCCTCACAACCAACCTCCCTGCCCCGGGCCCCTTGACGACGCCCCTGATCAGCAGGAAGCAGCCAGATTGAAAATCAACGTCCCGAATTCCCATAAACCAAAGAGGGGGGAATGTAAGGTTCCATATGCAGTCCGATCCACACCAAAGATGGCCCCTGAGCGGCTTCTTCTTCCCATAAGTCTCGGCTTCCCGCCACCTATTTTCCCACCGGCGGCAAGCCGGACCAATCAGAAACCCACACGTCACTTTCTCCCTTAACTCGGAAGCCCCAAGAGTATATATGTAAGCCTCATCTTGTAATAAAGCGGACTTCTCCGGTGACTTGCCAACCGTCTCCATCTTTTAAATAGTATTGTAATTTAGCTCCATGCAATCCAAACACTACAGAGTCACACCTTTTAGAAATGAGAATTTTGGCTGGGGATATAGCTCAGTTAGTAAAGTGCTTGCCTCGTAAGCACAAGGCCCTGGGTTCAATCCCCAGTACCACAAAAAAAAAAAAAAAAGAAATGAGAATTTTGGTTTGCCTGGCAAATACTGGCTTAGGGTGACGAAACAGTTAATTAAGTGATTAATTATCTAGAAGAAAACAATGAGAAAAGTATAAGTAATTTTCTCAAACAGGTCTACTTTTTTCTTTTTAAGACCACCTATACATTGGTCAAAATCTTGCACTAAGAACCATAGAAAAAGATCTTTCTGCCCAGAGTTGATTCTTTGAAAAGATAAACAAAATTGATAAAACTTTAGCTCTATAGTCTTCATAAAAAGAAAGAGAAAGGACCCAAATAAAATTAGAGATGAGAAAGACATTACAACTGGTAACACAAATTCAAAGGATCTTTTGGGACTATTTTGAAACACTATATGTTAGCTTAAAGTCTAGAAGTGGACAAATTTCTGAACACATGAAGTACCAAAAGCAAACCAACAGGATATAAAAAACCTGAATAGGGGCTGGAGCTGGAGCTCAGTGGTAGAGCACTTGCCTGGCATGTGTGAGGCACTGGGTTCAAATCTTAGCACCACATATAAATAAGTAAAATAATAGGTTGGGCATGTGATGCACACCTGTAATTCCAGTGACTCAGGAGGCTTAGGCAGGAGGATTGCAAGTTCAAGGCCAGCCTCAGCAACTTAGGGAAGGCCTAAGCAATTTAGTGAGACCATGTTTCAAAATAAAACCAGCTGGGGATGTGATTCAGTGATTAAGCACCCCTGGGTTCGATCACTGGTACCCCCCCCCAAAAAAGTAACTCAGTGGTAAAACACCCCTGCACTGAATCCCCAGTTATTGGGGGAGGGGCGGAGGGAGCCAGGCGTGGTGGCTCAGGTCTATAATCCCAGAAGCTGAGGCAGGAGGATCTTGAGTTCAAAGTCAGCCTCAGCAATAATGAGGCACAAAGGAACTCAGTGAGACCCTGTCTCTAAATAAAATACAACATAGGGCTGGGGATGTGGCCCAGTGGTCAAGTGCCCCTGGGTTCAATCCCCAATACCAAAAAAAAAATTTTTTTTTTTAAAAAGCCTCAACCATAAGCTGCCAGGAGCTGTGTGGCTTACTACAGTGGCACACACCTGTAGTCCCACTACTAGAGAAGCTGAGGCAGAAGGATTCTTCAGCCCAGAAATTGAAGACCAGCCTGGGCAACAGAGACCCCCATCTCAAACAAAACTCAACTATACGATGATTGGTTGGTGGTGCTTTAGGAAAAAGACCTTGATTAAGGGGGAACATGGAAGTTGTGAGACTCAGAGTGAAGTCACTTATCAGGTTCTAACCAAAATAAAAATAAAGCCAGGAGATAAGGAGGGAGGGGATCTTGTGCACAGGCCTGATGACAAGACTGTTCTCCAAGGCAGCTGGAACCCACTGTGCAGCAAGTGCTTCTGCAAGGATGGCTGCTGGCCACCATGTTCAGCAGGCTGGCACCTGCCTCCCTGGAGCTGCCAATTCAGAATACTTTATGTAACCCTCCTCACTTCTCCTTTAAAAGCTTCTTTCTTCAGCCAGGCACTGTGGTCTATGCTGTAGGAGGCTGGGGCAGGAGGGTCACAAGTTCAGGGCTAGCCTGGGTGATTTAGTGAGACCTTCAGCAATTTAGCAAGACCCTGTCTCAGAAAATAAAAAGGGCTGGGGTGTAGCTCAGTGGTAGAGCGCCTCTGGGTTCAGTGCTCAGGGCCACAAACAACAGCCCTTCTTCCTCAACAGTGTTCCTTGACCACTGCTGGCCATAGCATGATGCCCCACTGCATGCTCTGCCAGTCCAGAGAAACATTTCATGGAACATCCTATTCAGGTGGACAGGCGTCAAACACCCAGGGCTGAGAAGCACTGCCTCCCAGCCAAGTGTAGCCGTGCCCCACGCCCAGCAGAGTGGGGACAGGCCCACCCTGCCTTTCCAGAACAGCACCCCCAGAAGTCCATGCCCACCTGACTGCCCCCTCCCAGGCCAGCCAGCCAGCCAGGACCTGGGCCTGAGTGGCTGAGGGGTAGGGGGAGGTGCTGCCCTGTAGCCAGTAGTCCTTGGGTCTGTCCCTCTCCCCCGCCTCCCTGCTCTACAGGCATCCTGAGTTCTCTCCGTGTGGCTTCTTTAGCACCGGGCACAGGTCCCTCTGAATTCTGAGCTTTGCTTGGTGCAGTCCTAAACCACTGGCCACCCTGGGCCCCTCTGCTTACTAGCCAACCCCACTTCTCCACTACTGCCAGGCAAGCAGAACTGCCTCCCACTCCCCAGCCCTGTGACCCAGCTCCTTATCAGGTAGGGGCAGAGGGGTGGGCAGGGCAGGAGGTGCTCACTCTGATGGCAGGAGCAGAAAAAACCTTTATTGGGCAAGACCAGCCTATCCTTGGCCTCCAGGGAGGATTGGAAAAGACTAAGGTCTCAGGTTTGAGGAGGCCCCAGTCAGAGACCCAGTACCCTCACAGGAGGGGTAGGAGGTGGGAGCCAGCGCGGTCAGGCCTCAGCCTCGGTGGCGAATAGCGGGTTGAGAAAGTAGCTGTGGCTTGCGCTGCTGTCCAACTTCAGGGTCGGGCTGGGCGGCTGAACTGGGGGCTGCAGGGGGGCACAGGCTCAGGGGCGCTGCTCAGAGTGCCAGGCCCTGGAGAGCCCCCCGCGGACCTTCCCGCCCTCTCACCGGCTCCTCCGAGGTCGCTACGAAGAACACCGGGTTGCTGAAGCCCGAGGGCGTCCCAGCAGAGGCAGGCTCTGCGTCCTCCTGCCTCCTCCACCTGGGGAGCCGGACACAGATGAGCCCCTCCGGCAGTCCTGCGCTTCCCCGCCGGCTGCAAAGCTGAGCCTGCCGCCTACCTGAGCCGCCCGGTGCGGCGCAGCAGCAGCACGGTCCCCAGCAGCGCCAGCAGCCCCAGCAGCACCGCGGCCACCACGCCGCCCGCGAGCCCCGCGTGGGACCCGGGCGCGCTCTGTCCCTCCGTGGAGTCGCCCCTGACAGGTGCGCCCGACTCCCGCAGGGTGGCCGACAGGACCCCGAGGGCCTCGCCTGCAAGGGAGATGGGCTCAGCGGCTGGCGGCAGCGAAGCGGCGCCAGGGGACAGGGGTGGGGCGGTTACCGTGCTCCGCCGCGTCCGCCACGAGGGCCCGGGCCAGCCGCCCCGCGACGCCAGTCTCGAGTCCGCTCTCCGCCAGCACCACCTGGATCTCCGTGTCGGCCTGGCGCAGCCGCGACCGGCGCGGCACCCTGGACACGGCCACTTGCAGTTCCTGGTACTGCGGCTGGGGAGGGGCGAGGTTAGGCTGGGGCCCCGGCCCTCGAGCCCTGGGGGGCTTCAGGGACTGGGCACTAGGGGACAGGAAGCAGAGACGACCCCCCGGGACCCTGCAGGCGGTCGGGTCCCCGGCAGGGCCTTCAGAGGCTGCTGGGGTGGGGCGCCCCTTCCCGCCGCCCGCGCGGCCCTACCAGGGCCAAGAAGGCGTCCCGCAGCCGCGCCCGGTACCGCTGCAGGTCAAAGGCGGCGCTGTGGGTCAGCGACACGATGGCTCCTGCGGCAGGAGGGCAGGGGTCAGCGCCGCGGACCCGGCCCGGTGGGGAAACGGGCGGGAGCGCCGGAGGGTCGCTCCGTCAGCCCCGCAGCAGCAGGGCGGCGGGGCGCTCACCGCAGAGGTCGCAGCACTGGCCCTCAGGCCGGAGGGCGTCGCGGCAGGCGGCCTGGGGGCAGCGGCCGCCCAGGGGCTGCAGCAGGGCGGCGCAGAGCCACGGCAGCGCCTGCGGGGGAGGCGCAGTGGTCAGCGCCGGGGGCAGCGGCCAGCCGCCCAGGCCCAGGCCCCACTCGCGCGGGCCGCTCACCTCGGCGTGGCCGCACACGCAGCCTGACCGGTCGGCGCAGGCCTCGGAGCCCACGCTCAGCGCGCCCGGCCCGTGGAAGTGCAGGCGGCCCGAGCGCGACGCCAAGAAGGCGGCCAGGTCCTCGTCGCGCACGAAGGTCTGCGGGCGGCAGCGTGAGCCCGGCCACCCGGCGGATCCCCGGGCTCGGCACCACGGGGCAGGCCGCAGGGGTGGGCGGGCGCCGGCCCGGGGAGCGGGACCCCAGCCCCCTCGCGCCGCTCACCTGGCCCAGAGCAGAGACGCTGCGAACGCGCAGTGGGCGGGCGCCCGGGCCCAGCCCCACGCGGAAGGCGCCGTCGGGCGGGAAGACGACGTCGTCGTGGCGGCAGGGCACGCGCTCGGCGTCCACAGAGAAGAAGCCGCGCGCCTCCTCCGAGCGCCACAGGCGAGGGTCAAGCCAGGAGAAGCGGTCGGGGTTGCGGAAGAGCGCGGGGGCGTCTGGGGCGCGCACCCCGAAGTCGGCGCGGGGAGGCCGGAGTCCGGGCAACCGGACCGCCCGGCCGGCGCCACCGGAACGCGCCTCCCCCGAGGCCCAGCGACGCGCCCCGCCCCCAGACAGACACGCCCCCAGGAGGCCCCGCCCCGCCCACAGACACGCCCCCGCCTGACCGCCTCACCTGGGCTACAGTCCGGATCCGAGCCCGGGTCTGCGGCGCTGAATCCCGCTCCCGAGGCCAGCGCGAGTTCCCCATCCAGCGGCAGGAGCTGCGGGGGGCACGAGCTGAGGCCGCGCGGGGTCCAAGGCCCGCCCTGCGCCCATCCGCATTCCTAGGGTCAGCGGGGAGGAGCCACAACCATGGAGCAGGGTGAGGTCAGGGCCCGGGGCACCACACTCTGACCGAGACTAGTGGGTGAGCAGGATCTCGCCAGGGAAAGAAGGCATTCTGCGCGGGATGGAGCTGGAGAACAACCTGTACCAAGGCCCTGAGCCAAGAACTCTGAGCTGAAGTGCAGGCTAGAGGGTTACCTAAGCCAAGGGTGAGACCGAGCTGAGGGGGGACCGAGCTGAGACCTGGGGACTTGTGGAGAGTTTGGGGCAGGGATGACACTTGCCAACACCATGGATCATCCCCATCACCTCCCCCACCCCTGAGAAATTACAAGCAGAGGGCTTCTAAATTTTAAAACAATGAACTAAATTTTAAAACAATGACAAACCACAGAGGGGGGCTTTAGTTTGGAGGAGAGGGCTTCCAGAGAGGTCGGGGAGCATAGGGGGCTTAGAATTGGTCCCTGCTGTATGCCCCATCATGGCTCCATCATGGCAGCCCCTTCACCACAAGGGCCAGGCCATACCCCAGGTCTCAGGTGTTGGGAAACCTGGCAATAGGAGGGAGAGAACAGACCAACCCACTCTTATCCCCTGCCAAGCCTTAGGACCCCCACCCTTTCCATCCTTCTCCCACTGGGGTGGGGGCACTGGTGGGCCATGATGGGTCAGCATCTCAGGGCCCAGCTTCTCATCCCAACTTGAGGGGCAGGACTGGCTCTTAGTAGCCCTTCCTGGAACATAATACCTGCCCAAAGACCAACCAGATCACAGACCAACAGCACTGTCACCCTACGCTGGCATCATAGACCAGCCAGCAGAAAATGCAGGAAAGGGCAGGAATCAGAAAAGATGGGACAGAGTAGGTTGTCAAATGAACTGGGCGGCCAGTGGCAGAGCTCTCCCAGCAGGAGCAGGCCCTGGGTCCAACCCCAGAACCACACAAAACAACAATAAAAAAGAAAAAAAAAGAACCAAAGGGAAATATGAATAAATTATGAAAATCACAGGGGTTCAAAGGACTAGCTCAAGCAGGTGAGATCCACATGAGAACTAGCCAGCTGTAGATGCCCAGTGACTGTCGTCCACCCCCAGGCTCCCCAGAAGACAGCAGGAAAGAGGAAGAGGAGACATGAAAGGAAGGCCCAAGCACTGAGACCCACTGGGGTGGCAGAAAGAAAAAAAATTTTTTTTTTTGTTTTTGTTTTTTTTTTTCATACCAAGGATTGAACCCAGAGGGGCTTAACCACCAAGCCACATCCCCAGCCCTTTTAATTTTTATTTTGAGACAGGGTCTTGCTTAATAGCTTGGGGTCTTGCTAAGTTGCTGAGGCTGGATTTGAACTTTCGATTCTCCTGCCTCAGCCTCCGGAGTTGCTGGGATTACAGGCATGTGCCACCTGCCTGGCTAGAAGAGCAAATATTTGAAGAAACAATGAAGATGAACTTTCTAAATTTGAAGAAAGATGGAAAATCTTGAATTGAGTGCCAAAAGGGAAATTGGAAGATCCACACATGTAAACACATGACAGTACCATTTATATCAAAGAGAACATCTAGAAGCCTCAAAGAGAAAGAATAGATCACCCGGGAAGGAAAAGAAATCCAGATTCCTATTTCCCAGCAAAAAAGACAGCAGAACAATAAATTTATATATTAAAGGGAAAGAATTTTCCATGTGGAGTTTTATATCAACCTCGACTGGATCAAGTGTGAAGGCACAATGAAAATGCCCTGTCATTTCAGCCTGACTTCAGAACAAGTGCTTCCCAAAGACCCACCCTGCAACCATGCTTGCATGATTCCAGAAGGAAAAGAAATCCAGATCCTTCCAACAGCTACAGGCAGCAAGAGTGGCGCCACACACTGGTAAGCTAATCGCCTTGTGTGTGGGGTTGCTGGGGATTAAACCAGGGCCTTGTTCTTGCTAAGCAAGGGCTCCACCACTGAGCCACACCCCACCTGGTGTGTGAGCAGTTCACAAACTGGGGCCTAGGGCTGGGGCTGGGGAGCGCTTGCCTGGCACGCGTGAGGCAGTGGGTTCCATCCTCAGCACTGCATATAAATAAATAAAATAAAGGTCCACTGAAAACTAAAAAAATTTAAAAAGAAAAAAAAAAAAAAAAGAATACAGAACAACAGGGAAAGGGAGCCCTGATGTGCACAGTGGGATCTGGAGGGTGGGCCAACGTGGGCTGGCGCTGCTCTGGGCAGGATATTGGTGATGTGGAGAATCTGCATGCGTAGGGGCAGGAGGTACAGGGAAACACCTGGTACCTCCTGTTTTTGCTGCGAACCTAAAACTGCTCTAAGAAATTGTCTTACGTTTTTGGAATTTAATTTAATTTAATTTAAAAACTAGATGGTCACTGGGCATGGTGGTGCAGGCCTGTAATCCCAGTGGCTCAGGAAGCTAAGGCAAGAGGATCTCAAGTTCAAGGACAGCCTCAGCAAGTGTGAGGCTCTGTTCCATCCTCAGCACCACATAAAAATAAATAAATAAAATAAAGGCATTGTGTCCATCTACAACTAAAATAGATATTTAAAAAATAGAATAAAAAGGACTGCTTTATAGTTCAATAAAAGTGCCCCTGGGTTCAAGGTGCAATCACAGTAAACACACACACACACACACACACACACACACACACACACACACACACACACAAAACGGTAACCAAGTAGGGTTCATGTCCCAACCATGCAGGAATGGAGAGCATTGGGGACAATTTCCACCTCAACACACACAGCAAAACTGATAATGACAGACAAGTCCAGGGTCTTGAAGAAGTCCCAGTTTGGTATGCTGCAGGTGTGTGTCAAAAGAACATCAGTCTTGAGAGCTGAACCTCGGAAAACTTCTGTAATGGGGCTGGGCTGGGGCTCAGGGATAGAGGGCTTGCCTAGCACGTGTGAGGCACTGCTTTCAATTCTCAGCACCACATATAAATAAATAATAATAAAGGTCCATTGACAACTAAAACAATCTTTCAAAAACTCGAAAACAAAAATCCTCAGTAATGGGCTAAAAGGAGGAAACGCACATCTCAATCCAAGTAGAAAAAGACTGAAGCCAGGCACGATGGTTATGCCTACAATAGCAGTTTCTCCAAAGGCTGAGGCAGGAGGATTGCAAGTTCAAGACCAGCCTCAGCAACTTAGCAAGGCACTAAACAATGAGACCCTGTTTTAAATTTTAATAAAAGGATGGGGATGTAGCTCAGTGGTAAAGCTTCCCTGGGTTCAATCCCCAGTACTAAAAAATAAACAACAAAACAACCAACTGCAGAATATGATTTTTAGGTATAGGGCACCATCCATGATCAAAACCAAGCCTATAAAGTACTTATGCATTTATCAATACTATGCAAGAAGGGGCTGGGGACCTGGCTCGGTGGCAGAGTGCAAACCCACCATGCGCAAGGCCCACGGTTCAATCCCTAGCCCCAAAAAAAAAAAAAAAAAAAAAAAAAAAAAAAAAAAAACTCTACAAGATTTCTGTAGGGAACATTTTAAGATCCTGTAAAAAGGTTATGAAGGAGCTGAAATATTCAGAGAGACAACCCAGGCTCCAAAACAGAGGACTCGATAGAAAAAAAGGTGTTCCAGTCAACATTCCAGGATTTGGGGTTTGAGGGTGGTGCAGTGGGAGCTGCCTGAAACCTGTTCTACAGTTGCTCGGCAACAATCAGATCCACAAAGAACCTTGTCACAGAAGAGGGAGGGAGTAAGTTGCCCCAGCAGACAATAAGATTTTCCCAGGCGCCAGGACAGTGGACAGTCAGTGAGCCTCCGCAGGCTGTGCGGCTTGGGCCTGGGGGAGGCTGGAGAAGGTGGGTCACTCTAAGAAGGGACTGAAACAGCCCTCGGGTGCCACACCCACCCACGCACCCCTGGTGGCAAAACTGCCCCTTGGTAGACAAACCACAGTGCGTGCCATTGAGACCGAGGGCAGGGAAGGGGATCCTTAAGCAAAGCATCAGAACAGAGATAAGGCCACGGACTTTGCATTTGGTAGATTAGAATGAGAGGTTCCTTGGGCAGGGCACCTGCAGGCCAGGCTCACAGGTGCTCAGTGAGAAGGCATGGGCAGCAGCTCACGTCCACCTAGACCGAGTCCCCACAACACAGCTGGACAAAGGACGGAGAAGTTAGAGCCGGTGAGGGAAGAAGTTCCAGGGAGGGAGGCTCCGGACCAGAGAAATGCAAGGCAGAAGACGGCGTCGGAGTCGGCGGCAGGCAGTGCACCGGGCGCGGCGCCGGCGCCGAGGCGCGGTCCGTCCTGCTCCCCTGGCGGCCGCTGCCCTTGGTCCTACCCTGGGCACTGCCCCGCGAGTTCTGGGGCGCGAAGGAGGGCAGGGCACCGGGGCCTGGCCCGTGAGAGGGAGGGACGGGCGGACGGAGCGGCCCCATGCGTGTGTGAGCGAGGGATCCTTGAGATCGTCCCGAAGCAGAGGTCGGGCAGAGGGCCCCAGGCCGCGGCGCCCCACGCTCCGCTCTCGGCAAGGGAGGCCGCCAGGGGAGGCCGCCGCCAGCTGCCACGGTCGCGCGAGGGCCGCGGGGACCGGCCCTGGTTCGGGCGCCCTGGCCGGCTCCCCGCCGGTGTGCCGTGCGCCCTGCCGCCCAGCCCTGCCGTCAGTACCGGAGCTGGGCGCAGCCCTGCCGGCTGGAGGCCCAGATTCGATCCCCAGCGCCGAAGTCGTAAAAATCAAAATGAATTTTAATACTGGGTGCGAGGCCACCCTCGGTCCTGTGGTACTGGACCAGGCACTGCCTCTCCCCTCCCAGTGGCCCCCAGGTGAGCGCCTAGCCCTGGACCCCCAGCTCCTGCTGCCCTCGCGAGCAGGTGACCCATGCTGGCAGGTTCCATGGTGACTGCAAAAGGACCCTGGGAGGCACGCACGGTGAGGACCCCGAGGCTGGGAAATAGAGCTTGAGGTCTGAGACGCTGTCCCTTCTGTTAAAGGGTGGACAGCAAATATTCCCGGTTGCCCGCCACAGAAAGGGTAGGCGGCTACGTTGCAACCGAGGGGCCCTGGAGGTGGGCTTCCCGCACTTTTCACATGCTCTGAAACATCGTGCTTTCGATTCCCCCCCAGCCATTTTACAAAGATGAGAGCCAGCCTCTCCAGACGGAGCTGCTGGCCCACTCTGCCTTAATCGGAGGTGGGCTTGTCACGTAGCCTGTGCCTTAAGGCGAGGCTCCAGGCAAGTGCAGGATGCAGAGGCTACGGAAGCCCTACTTCCCCAACTCTCTAGAACACTAGGTTAGGTACTGTTGAGGGGAAGCCCCAGGATTATAGGGGTGGTGTTTCCCTGGAATGGGGAAGGGCAAGTGGAGAGTCTGCCCCAGAGCAAACCTCATGGAAGACAGACTTCTAGGGGCCGGGGCCAGAGACAGAAGGGCAGTGGGGACCGAGGTGCCCTCCTAGGCACAGCCTGGTGGAGGCAGGGTACCCCCTGGCATCTCCAGAGGCCAAACACCTGTGGCAGGTCTCAGACACTGCCCTGTAGGGGCTCCCAGGCCTCTGCTGCTGGCCAGTCCCCATCCAACCTCAGGGATAGCCCTGGCCTTACCATATCTGAGATGGCGTGACTTTCTTGCACCAGGACTGACACCATCTGCAGGAAGAAGGGGTGTCAGCTCAGGGTGGTGGGTAGAGACTCACCACCACCACCCCATCTCAAGGGCATCAGAGTCCAAGGCTCATCCCTGATCCCAGTAGGGACTTTGAGGCACCTTGTCTGCTGGGAACTGGACAGCACCCCCGACGCATGGTGTCCGGTTCTGGTTCCAGTTGGCAGGAGTATCGAAGCCAGTGTTGGGGACCCAGAATTTGTAGGCGGCCCTTGTCAGCGCTGGGGAGAGGGTGGCCAAGTGGAGCCTCTCTCAGGGAGGGTGATCCTCCCAGAGAGGAGCCGCAGGCCGCGAGGGCCACCCAGGTGGGTCCCCAGGTGGCCTGGCCCAGGCTCCGGCCTCGTGGGGAGGCTGTCCTACCCCTGGATCTGCAGAGCCAGCCCAAGCGTGCTCTCCTACAGGACACCAGGACACCGTCGCGCCTCCCTGCCCTGCCCCCAGTTTGCCCGGAGCTACGCGGGTCACTGCAGAGACAGCGGGGGCGGGGCAGGCGGGACTCAGCTCCGCCCTGGGGTCAGGCGGCTTCCTGGAGGAGTCTGACCCGGTGGGGAAGAGCTCTGGCCAGGGAGCCAGCCCCAGGGGCGAAGGAGGAGGAGGGGACGCGGCTGGACCGCGGTTTTAAAGCTCCTGGGCGTTGAGGCGACGCAGGCCAGCCAGGGCACCGGGGCGGGTGGGGAACCCGAGGCCGCGCGGCAGTGGCTCCGGGTCTGGAGGGCAGGGCGCCAGCCGCCCGCCCGCCCACCCGGCCTCCCAGCCTCCCCTGATCTCGACCCTCGCGGGCCCAGGGGTGCGTCGAGGGAACCGCGGCCCTTGCGCGCCCAGCCTACCGCACAGCTGCAGCCCCAGCAGGACCCGGCCCAGCGCGCCCATCGCCTCGGGCTCCCGCGTCCCCGGAGACTTTGCCCCGCGGCCCACGTGAGCGGCCCGGAGACCGACCGTTACACATTTACCTTCAGGCCGCCGGCCTCTCCAGTGCCTTCTCGGCCTCCCCACACCTGCCCGTCAGGGCTTGAGGACCCGGGTGCCTAGGAGGAGGGGCGTGGCAGGACCGCCCTGCCTGACCACTCTGGGCTCTCCCGCTCTCCTCGGCCTGGTCTGCCCACCCGTTGAGGCCGAATGTCCACTTCAGCAGCTCCCCTCCCACCTCCTGGCCTGAGTGGACTGTGGATGGGAGGGTTGGGAGTGACCTTGGCCCGTGGGATCGTGAAGGTGAATGGTTAATGGATGAAGGGGGATAGGGATGGTGTGCAGGGGACAGTCGTGGCTGGGTGGTGGACAGACAGCTGGCGTGGTGTCGTGTGGATGCTGAATGGCTGGCTGTGGATGGTCGCAGCCGCAGGTGGATGGATGACGGATGATGGATGGATGGGTGTGAACAACTGAATGGAGGAGGAGGGGTGGTGGGTGCAGTGGGGCCCCGTGGTCCTGCGGGGGTCTTGGGTGGTGGATGTCAGAGGTGGATGTGCTGGTGGATAACCGATGGCAGCCAGAACTCGGATGGATTCAGTGGGTGCAGGCGGAGGCACTGGACAGACTGATGGCATGGGGTACAGCGGGATGAAGAATGGTGGAGGGCAGGGTGGCCAGTGGACAGTTGTGGACGAAAGGTGCGTGGCAGCCTCTGAGGGGTGTGCAGGTGTGGATGGTCCGTGGAGACGGACGGTGCTGGATGGACACAGAAGCCGGGAGCCGCGCGGCCGTGGGGCGGGTGGACCGGCCGAGACCCGCTGGGCAGTGACTCTTCCTCCTAGTTTTGTTTGTTTTTTTCCTTTTTGTTTTTGGGTGCTGGGGATTTGAACCCAGGGCTTTGTGCTTAAGAGGCAAGCACTCCACCAGCTGAGCCATCTCCCCAGCCCTAGTTTTGTTGTTTTTAAGTTTCTGGTACTGGGGACCGAAGCCAGGGGTGCTCACCGCTGAGCCGCGTGGCCAGCCCTTTCCTTTTTTATTCTGAGTAAGTTGGTGAGGCTGGCTTTGAAGGTGCTGTGCTCCCCCAATCGCTGGGATTACAGGTGTGCCGCTATGCCCCATGGGAACAGGGTTAGGGGCACTGAGAGGAGCGCTGGTGGATGGAAGGTGTGTGGATGAGATTGCAGGTGACCAGGCGTGAATAAGTGGCTGGGTGGACGGAGGACGGTGGCAGGTGGTGTGGGGTGGATGAGGCCTAGACGTCTGCGTAAGCGCACCGGGCCTGCCTGGCGAGCGGAGGACGCATGTGGGGGTGGGAGGCAGAGGTGCCTGGGCTGTGCCTGGTGGCGGCCTTGGACGGTGGGGTCACCCGCCCTGTTCTGCAGACCTCCTGTCCTCGCCGCCTCCGCTCGGTCTTGCTTCTCCCACGCACAGGGTATTTCATCCAGTGAGGAAGCTTCTCGCCAGGGGTCGCTCTGGCCTCTCTGCAACTGGGTGGCGCCATGACTCCCCTCCCTGGGGAGGGAGCCCAGCTGTCCCCTCGGTGTGCTGGTAGGGGAACCTGCTCTCTGTGGCTCAGCAGAGCAGTGCTGCCGGGAGGGGCCTGACCCCTGCCAGCTCAGCCTCAGATCCCAAGAGTGGTCGAGGGTGGTGCAGGAGCCTACCTCGGCCCACGCTGGCCCGCAGGAAGCTCCATCCTCCGTAGCCTCAACCAGGAACAAAGGAAAGAGATATTTTGGGGTCACCTCCAGCTTGCCCTGCCCCCTACTTCTCCTTGGGAAGGAGGGTTTGTGGAGTGGGCCTCCACCTGCGTCTATCCTCTGCCCTGGCTCTCAGTGCAGAGAGTGGATGGGGCTGAGCAAACCTACCCCTGGGGCCCACGCCTGGAAGTCCACTTGGGCCACCCAGAGCCTGCAGTTTCTGCTGCAGCAAGAGGACGAGATGGGGCAGAGCCTGGAGGCTCCAGAGGGGCCAATGGCCAGGCCCTGGGGAATAGAACCTCTGTGCACTGCTGCTGCCCCTGCCCGGGCACTCTGAGTCTGCAGTGTGTAGAGGACAGGGCACCTGGGCAGTCGGGGAGGCTTCCTGAAGGGACAAGGATGAAGGCCCAGCTGCAGCCAGGGTGGAAGCTGGGCTGGAGGTGGCAAGAGGCGGGCTGGGGCTGGCTGGCCCTGGTCATCCCCACCCTGCAAAGGAACACATCTGAGCAGAGGCTGGAGGTGGGCCTGAGGATGAGGCCCCACTTCTGGCCATGGAAGCCCCAGGGAACCGGAAACCGCCGGGGGAGGAGCAAAGGTGGGAGGGAGAAGTTGGGACTAGCCATGGATGCCCTGTGCTCACAACAGGGCCTTGGCTGCATGCAAGGTTCCCCTGGCCCTCAGGCACACAATGGGCAAATACTTGCAAACTGATTAGGACCTCAGTGGGAAGGAAGCAAGAGAAATGCCAACCCCGAATTTCCTCCAGTAACTAGGAAATCTCGTGGCATGGCTACTTCAGGTACGGCTGGATCCAGGGACTTGGCAATTACTTCCGGGGCTGTCTCCCGCTGCTCTGGCTTACCTGCCCCCCTGTGTTGGTCTCCCTGTGTACACAGCCCTTTTCCCTCCAGCGAGGAAGCAGACTTAAGAATGGCACTCACCACCTCCCTGACTAGGCCGTCACAATAGGGTCCCCATGAGGTCTCTGTTCCTGTTTCTACCTGTGCACCAGTTTTGCAGCTCAAGTGGCCAGCTGGACTGGCTATCCTAGTTCACAGCCCCCCTGAGGTGTGGGCAGCATGAGTGACGACCCTGCCATCCACACGGGGTGGGTAGTGAAAGGGGCAGGTTGACCGTGGAAGTCTGAGAAGGAAGGAGCCCACCAAGGCAGAACACGAGGAGGCTGGAGGAGGGCGGGCAACCACACAGGCAGGAGGGAGGCCGGCCTCGCTGGGCTGCCTTTGACACGACTGAGGGAGCCTGCGAGGAGGAACGGGGAGGACTGCGGTGGCCTGGGCAGGGCTGGACCGGCTGCACCAGTCCTGGGCCCAAATGCTGGGCGGCTGCCCGATCACTTAGCCTCTCTGTTTGGTTCCCTCACCTGCAGCGTTGGCAGCAGCACCCGCCTCACAAGGCACAGGGCAGGGGAGGCAGGAGCACCGGAGACTCAGCACACTGGGTGCCGCCTTCACTTGTGGACAGAGGGAGGCACAGGAGAGGGCTCGGCCTCCAAGCACCAGGCGGGAGCCACCCCAGGCATGTCTGCCCCTGAGGGTGCGGGTCAAGGCAGGTCAGTCACCTGCCCGTCCTCGGAGCTGAAGAGGAGGCCACAGCTGATCAGGCGTGATGCTGTGGGGCTCCACGGCTGTTGCTCCTCTGGCAGGGCCCAACAAGGCCGGGCAGGACGTGGGAGCGAACGGGACAGGGCCACTCGACTAAGGGCAGAGTGGCAGGTAGAGGCAGTTTCCTTGGCCACCTTGGACCCCAGAGAGGCTGGTGGCGGGTACTCAGTGCCTGGGTCTCAAGCTCCACAGGGAGGTCTGGAGGTGGGGAAGAGCCTCCTGGAGCCCGGAGCCACGGCCACCACCTGGCCCCCACCCCTCGGCGTCCATCAGTGGTCAGAGTTCTCTGAGCTTAACGCTTCAGGTCAGTGGCCCTGGCCATCCCATTGGCAGTCCAAGGTCACCAGAGGGTGTGTCCAGCTGGCTGTGTCCATCCTGCCAGAGGGCTCCCTACACAGGCCTCCTGGGAGCTCCAGCAACAGGACCCCCAGCAAACGGAACTGAGGGGCCAGCCCTCCCAGCCGCTCAGTCCCACCCTGGCAGCTCCCAGCCCTTGGTCGCCAGGGCCTGGGAGCCCCTCTCCAAGGCAGAGGGGGGTCAGGGTCCCAGGGCTAAGTCCACTCGAGACTGCTGCGGGCACAAGGGGGTCAGGGATGGGAGGAGGCTGGTGGCGCCCCCTCAGGCCTCAGCTTCTCATGGGGCAGCGGGCACAGCTGGCCCTGCTCCAGGGCACTGGAGGACCCTGCCTGGGTTGCCCAGCTGCTACAGCGCCAGGGCTGGGCGGTGAGAGCCCTCCGCTCAGCCCGTTCTCCGGGCACTTCACAAGACAAGACTCGAGATGGTTCCTGCAGCGCTCCGTCTTCAGAGCACCGGCCACCAGGCCTCCGTGTCCTGTTGAAAATGGACTCTGACCACGCACTGCCTGACTTGCCATCGGGCAGTCTGTGCGGGGGGTTCCTGGGCTGCACAGGGGTGCATGGGGGACATGTCCACATCCACATGCGGGGACTCCCTGAGCGCACTTCCTGCACTGCCAGCCCTCCTCCCCAGGCTCAGGACCAAGTGGCCCACCCGCCCCTGGGCTGAGGAGGGCAGTCAAGGGTGCCCCCTCGGGCCTGCGCGACACCCTGGCTCCAAGTCTGCTATGGGGCTGGGCCTCCTGCCAGCAGGCACCCTTCCTGTTCCGAGGCCTGGGAGGGGCGGCTCAGAGCCCGATCTCTCCTCTGGCCTCAACTTGCCCCTGCGCAACTCCATGATCTGGGCCGGATCTGACAGTGGTCCTGTGGTGTCCCCAACAGCACCCTCAGCCTGGGGACCTAGTGTAGGGTCCCAAGCAAGGCCTGCAGGCCTGGTCAAAAGACCCGTGGGGCTTGTTCCTGCGCCTGTCACTTCTTGCTGCCCAGGGGCCAGATTTGGAGGCTGATGGCATCTCCTCTGAGCCTGGCCTGACCCAAAGGACTACCTGGAGAAATGGAGGTGGCCAGAGAGGGGGGAGCAGCAGCCAGAGGTCCCAGGCCCAGCGCCAGCAGAGTGACCAGTGTGTTTCAAAAGGAGGCAGAGGTTGTTCCCCTCTTTACAGATGAGGTGAAGGCCATCCCAGGGTTGTGGGGCCAGCAGCCACAGCCTTGAGGGGTGGCCTGGGGCTGGCCAGGGACCATGGGCAGGACCCAGTGTAGGATGTCAGGCAGCGCCGTGCTCAGAAGTGGTGTGGAACGGTCACAGGCACTGGGGACTGGGCACAGCCGCGAGAGAGTGGCAAGAAACCAGGACTCTTAATCAGATTTATTTTCCTCTAATAAGACAGTTTAGCATGTCAAAGTTTTGCATTCTACAGTCTTACAAACTTCAGTTATTAGCATCAGAAACACAAAAACATTGCAAGACCTCAAAACACAAATAAATACCAAATAAAACCACACAAAATATACAGTAAACAAAAATATAGAACATAATAATGCTATCGGGAAATCAGACATGTTGCTAACTCCTAACAGGATTATTGCTGAGCAATAACTCACACCGTTTCTTAGAAGAGCAGAGGACACGGGCGTGATCACTGGTCACAATCACTTGGACTGTCGAGAGGGTCCTCACAGTGAGCGCACTACAGACGGCAAGTTTTAAAACAGGCAGATTAAAAATAGTCAAATGAGAGATTGGCCTTCTTTGGTCTTTGTTTCTGGGTAAGAGAACTGAACACAAGAGGTGGACCACCAGGAACTGACGCATCCTACCGAGGTCAAGCTGTCTAGTGGCTTCCACGCTTCCCTCCCGGAGGCTCTCCTAGAGGCTGCTATGGAAATCCTTGGATGTAAGGCCGGCTTTTGTGTTTTTCCAATTAAGTCGTTTAGTTTGCTGTTGAGGGTTACCTGGCTTGTCTAGGGACTACTCAGAACACCACCCACCCAGCACCTGTGTTGGGAGTGCACAGCGGTCCTGGACTTGAACCTTTTTCACACAAGCTCACAGACAGAAAGCAACTCAGGAAATGAGACACAAGCTCTGCTGGGCTACCCAGGGCGCCTGACCACACGGCGATGGCCAGCCACCACGTGGGATGCCGTTTGCCCATCTGTCCAGCAGAGGTGTCCAGGGCACACCTCTGCAGGTGGAGAACACCCCGGCCTGTTTCCAGGCCTCTGGGAAGGACTGCCGACCTTGCCTCACGCATCCCTGCGGGCCCAGCTCCAGCCACACCAAGACAGGAACACTGACCATGTCACCCACTGACACCAACTGCACCTGACCAGGCCCTCATGGGCTCATGTGACATCAACTTTGGAGAAAACAGAGCTGATGAGATTTGCAAACGGGAAGACAGGACTGTGGTCTTGGGCCAAGAGACAGATCTGGTGATGGACCCTCGCTCATCTCGCACACCAGATGCACAGGTGCCCCAGAGCTCTGAGCGCCCCTGAGCTGGGCGAGGGGAGGCCCGGACTCGGAAGAGAGGTGTGTCAGGTCCGCACGGGCCCTTACCAAGGCGCACGTGGAGGGACCAGGCAAGGGGCACCAGGGTCTGTGCTCCTAGCAGCATGCGGCCGCCCCTCCTGGCCAAGCGTTTCTTGGCTGGGCATACAATGACGGCCCCATGCCACTTCACGGGCATGGGGGAGAAAGGAGGTGTGGCCTGGCCGTGGAACTGTGCCTGGCCTTCCTCCAGGACACTGCTGAGGCGGGTCTGCCAGCACGCTCTCCTTGGCTGGGTATAGTTCAGTGTGTGGGGATGCCGGGCCTGACTGGGCACCTGTTCCACAGACGGTGCTGAACAAAGGGGTGACATCAGTGATAACCCCAAGTGGCAGCGTTTACCAGGATGCTGGTCCAGCCCTGGGCAACTGAGGTGATCTGGGGGGCGGCTGGCCTCCGTGTGGGACTGTGCCTGATGTCCATGTCCTCACCACGGCTGGCCACGTGTGGTCAAGGGGAAGCCGAATCAGTGGGGCTCCAGATGGGCAGTGGGCCTGCGGTCCTGGTAGAGGCAGCGCAGGGAGTGGGAGCCCCCCCACTCCCCACGGAGGCTCCCTGGGGCAACAGCCAGCCGAGGAAGGAACGTGGAGAGAGCAACAAGGGAGGAGAGGCGGGAGACGCCCCTTAAGCAAGCACCCCCGCTGGCTGGCTGGGGGCGGCGCTGGGATGCAATACAGAAAAGGGAGGCCATGGTGTCCGCGGAGGGATATGGATCAGAACCCAGGTGTGGCCCCTCCACAGCCCTCTGCCCACCTCTGTGTCTGCGTGGTGAGCACATCCAGGTCCTAAGCAGGGCTCCGGGGACGGGTGTGGGGCGGGGTGGGGAGCTGCCTTCTTGCGGGGACTCCTCACCCTTCCCAGGAGCCCGGACACTGGATCTGGACCACAGAGGCTGGTCTGCCTGGTCTTAGCCCTCGTGCCCTGGCTCCCTGATCTCCCACCTTGCACCAGGGCCTCCGCGCAGCCAACCAGAGCCCGGCCCTGCACCATCACGCACGGCACTCTGACTTCCGGGCTGCTTCCTTCTCCCACCATAAGCCCCGGAGCTGGAGCCGGAGGCAGAGACCCAGGCCCACGCGTGTGTAGCCAGATAGCCCGCGGCCTGCGGCCAGAACGGTCAGAGCCACAGTGCTGAAACTGCACGGGGAGCACAAGTGGGAAGTCGCACCCATGTCCCTAGAGAGGTGACACGCAAAGGACTCAGCACGGTTCTTCAGAGGGCAGGGCAGCTCTGTCCTGTGGGGAGTCTTGTCACTTTTGGTAAACGGGAAGAGCCACCCGACTCACAGTGTATGGACTGTCCTTTGCTTCTTGTGGCCGGGACCCCGTGAAGCAGGGAGGGCGGACCAGGGCCAGATGGGCGGCCAGACCTCAGGCAGGTGGACCTCAGCCCGAGGATGGCCTGAGCGACAGCACCGACTGGGGCACCGGGGAATGCATGGAGCAGCGCCAGGCCTGCCTGGGGACGGCTCAGCACCACCTGGGGACAGTGTGACCGCGGGGCCGTGGGCAGGGGCAGGGGCGCCCCATCACCCCGCTCCCCATCGCCAAGCACAAGCAGCAGACTGACGAGCCATGCCCTCACCCCAGAGAACTCTGCGGTCCTCCAGGCACATCCCACAGGTGCTGGGAAGAGGGAGGGACCTTGGAACGACCCACCACCAAGCTCCCAAGTGCCTTCAGGGTCACACGAGGCTGGGCGCGGGAGGGGAGGAGGCGTCTCACCAGGCCACGCAGCTCGCCCTGACCCATGGTGCTGGGCAGGCTTCCCATGAAGGGGCAGGAGTCCCTGTGCGGAGGCCTGGCTCTGGGGAAGCCAGGTGGGGCCCGCCAGGTGCTCCTCTCTCCTCCAGGCCTCCGGCTAGAACCCAGGGACAGGCCTGGAGGAGGTTGGGGACAGCGGGCCCGCAGTTCCAGCAGAAAGTCCTTCCCTCTGCACAGGGATGGTGGCTCCTCCCTGGGGCACAAGGACACTCATCTACCCAGAGCAGTCCCAGGAGCGAGGATGGAGTGGAAGATGAGGACGCAGTGGCTCAGCCGTGGAGGGCACGGCTGGGCCTGGAACCAAGCGGGGGCTGGGGGAGCACAGGGACGGGCGTGCGGGGGGCACTTCCAGCAGGCACTGGGGCAAAGGCACACCCAGGACAGACGGCAGCACCGGAGACAAGGCGGGCCGCCAGGCCAAGCCAGCCGCCCCGCACGACCCTGGGGAGCCCAGCGGCAGGCAGTCTGAAGTGCACGGCCCAGCTGGCCAGTCGTGGGCGCGTCTTCCAGGCGAGTGGCACGGACGCGGTGGCTCGCACACGCTGGTTCTGCCGAGAAGCACCCGTCGCGTGTAGCACCCATCAGTGTAAGAGCACCGGGAGGCGTGGTGCATAGCAGAGGGCGCGGGCAGGCCTCCGGCTCCACTCACCCTCAGCCCGAGACGTAAACAGTGAGCTCAGTGCTGCGCGCAGCGGCGGGCTGGGGCCACCGCCGGCATCCTTCCCCTCCATGGAGTGGCGTGGGGCAGTCGGCCTGGACAGACCCCAGAGCGGCGTCTCTGGAAAGCTCAGAGGGCTCTGCTCTGGGCCGGGGAGGGGGTGGGGGGCGCGGCTCCGGCTCCTGCTGCCTGCTCAGGGCGGCAGGGCAGGCTGTGGGGCCTGGAGTCTGCAACCGGGGACAGCTAAGCGGTGCAAGTTCCAGAGGCCACTGAAGAGCCCTGGCAAGCACAGGGGGTCTGAGGGCCTTGTAGACACAAAGACCTAGCGGTGGAGAGGAGTCTGGTCAAGCCATCGCATTCTAGGATCACGCCGGACACAACCCAGGGTGGAGGAGCAGCACGTCACATCTAAGGCACGTGTACCGTACGCCGCCATCTCTGAGCAAAGGCGTTGCTTTCGGAGGCCACTCACCCAGCGCAGCAGTGTGACAAGGTGAAGGACACCCGCGAGGGCCTTCTGCAGCACAGCCACCTGCCCACCCCCGACACGACGCTGGAGACGAAGGTGGTGCTGTCAGCAATGGAGAGCTTGTCTGAACACGGGGCAGAATCTCAAAAGCCTACAGGATTTTGTTTAGAACTCCAAAGTTCAACTAATGCCCTATTTTAGGGTGAAAACAATTATAAATCTGAAAATGATGCACAGCATCCATGAGCAATGTTCCTTTCATAATAATTTTGAAGTAGTGTCATTAACTACGACAGATATTGAAGGTTTACATTTCTAACGAGAAATAGCAACAGATTGAATGTTCTCTTTCCTATCACAAGTGATAACCAGTGTTAGATAGTTTACATTTTCTTCCAAGAAATATCAGTCTATCAACGTTTTAAAATAAAATGTTTGCAGTAACAATTATTTGTAGAACTTTAAATCAAAAAATGGTTTTTGAATTTAGAGACTTTCAAAAAAAGACCTAGCACTTCAGGGTCTTCTGACAAACAAATCATTAGAACAGAGACCAGATGAGGCCTTAAAAATAGACAATATACTATATTTGAAACAAGATTGCACTCTTGACTTTTAGGGTGAATATACCAGAACTGCATTATTATTTCATAAGTTTTCCTTTTGCTTTTCATGCTGACAGGTCCAGCTATCCCCACGTGTTTTCTCGTTTTGGTGTTCAAGTTTACGGAAGAAAAATGTTTCTTTTGTTAGCATATGTTTTCCACCTTACTTAACTAGATCTTTAAAAATGAAAATGAAAACCTTCTCTGACAGCAATATTTATCTCGTTGAAGGATAAATAACTCTTCAGAGTGAGGTGTGGCGAGTCCGTTAGAAAACGCTGGGGTGTGTTCACGTGTGGTTCCTCCCGCCAGCCGTGCGTCCGCCTCCTGCTGCTCCCTGAGCCCCACCAGGTCCTTTTCTGAGTGCGAGGACCTCGGTGAAGACAGACTGGTTCAAAGCCCCCAGAGGAGTTACCTTCTGCTAAATCCACCTCCCCAGTTACTCCTCAGGGGTCAGGCAGATCCGAAGTATCCACTATGACTTTAATAAAAATCGTATCATCTTTAATATACGTCCCATTTTCTAGAACAGTTTGGGCCACAAAGACGGGGCAGCCAGAGGCAATATTCATCTCTCCGGTGGGCTTCTTGAAGCTGCTGCTATTGGGGTCGGGCTTGAACGCATCTCCCAGATGGCGCCGAGAGGACCCTTGATCCATCAACATGAGCGTCACTTTCTGCTTGAACGGCCACGGCAGCAAAGCATCGTATTCTCCGCGCATAATGACAAAAAATAGAGACAAGTGCGTCCCCTTCCCCATCCCATCTCCGTTCAGGTAGACCCTGGCGCACATCTTATAGCCAAAGTAGCCCGTGTAGAAGGGCTGGCTGTAAAGAGACAGGGTCTTCCCCATGACGGCCTCCTGCTTCCGGCGCTTATAGTCTCGGATCTTCCAAATGAGCACGCCGTTGTAGCTGGCAGTCTCGAGGACCTGGAACCGCAGGTCCATGTCGGCCAGGCGGATGTCGTGCACGCTCAGCATCTGGTCGTGCCGGCTCAGCTGGGACTCCAGCAAGCCTGCATGGGCCAGGAGGGGCGTGGGGACGAGACACAGAACATCAGAGGAGTAGAGGCAAGCCCACACGGCATTGCAACACCACAGGCGGGGGCCGTTGTCCCAGGACGTCTGGACAGCCCCCACTCTACCCTAGTCACCCCAGCAGAGAACCATCAGGCGGAGGGGGAGCTTAGGAAGGTGGCTAGTGAAGGCCTGCGTGTCACAGGGCCTCGTGCAGATCAGTGGTGAAGCCATCTTACTCAGCCACGGCCTCCTTGCAGAGGCCCCTGAAGGCGGGTGACAGCCACCTATCTGCCCACCCATCTGAGTTGCTCCTCCAACTCCAAACCCATCTGCACCACCAGTACCCCATCCTTCCCCACCACCAGTCTTCCTCACGCAAACAGTCCCAATCCTCCTCGGCCCAAGGCACAGGTCCCATGTCCACTCAGCGTTGTAAACACTCAGGCAGCCTGTGCTGGGCCTCCTGCGTGTGGCTTCTGCTCCTGCCCCAGGCCCTCTGGTGTGCAGGCCAGGCACATGAATGCACCCTGCCCAGTAGGCCTGGGCCTCCCTGTGGTGCCAGCCTCCCTCAGGGAGAGCTCTGCACTCTGTCACACTAGGCCTGGCACAGAGGGACGAGTCTAAGTGGGAAGTGCCTGTCTGTACTGAAGGAATCTTGGCAGGAAAACTCTTGCCTCTGCGCAGGCATCCTGGCCACGGCCCTCACCACACCACGGCCTGGCCCCTCACCTGTGTTCCGAGCCGCCTGCCCCGCAGTCTTGTCCACACTCTCCAGTTCGGTCACACGATTCTGGAGGGACTCCACACTGCTCTTCATGCTATCGGCCTCCTCCCAGTTCTGTCGGAAGGGACGGATCTCCTTGTCCAGCTCCTTCAGTTTCTCCGCCTGGCTATCTATTACTCGCTTCCAGATCAAGGATGTGAAAAAGGCAAACAACAGTCACAACTCACATTGGACGCACCTTGTTCCAGCAGAAGCACACACGGCGTTCTCCGCATGCAGTTGGCGCCACCAGGGGAGGCCCAGGAAGAGCAGCGAGGGCAGGCGGTCAGTGGAAAGGGATTCCTCCTGGGGCTGTACCCGCTCGCTGGCCTTGCCCACAGCAGTTGCTGTCCCTTCCTGGGCCAGGCCTCAGTCGCCCCCAGCTCTGCGCTGATACCCCTGGACGGGACCCTGCCCGCACACTCACATGCTCCCCGCTGGCTTCTCACAGGCTGGCAGCACCTCCACGTGCTGGCCAGGCTGCCAGGGCCACTCACCTCACACCCACATGTAGCTAGGGGTCTCGTGTGCCCACAGGCCCTGCTCCAAAGAGGGCCTCAGGTCTGGGGCGGTGGAGTCATGCCTGTCTTTCACCTGTGTGCTTACCCTGCTCCTGGCCCAGGACAGAAGTGCAACCTTTTCTGTGGCTACTGTCGGGGCTCCGGCACTGCATGAGGGTCCTGGGAGGGAGCGGTCGCCACCCTACCACCACCCCAGAGCCCGGCTGACTCTGCTCAGGGTGGGCAGCAGGCCTCAGGCTCTGGGCAAAGCTAGCAGGGTGGTGCTTGTGAGTGAGGTTTCCTCCTCCACCTGCTCCCTGCTCGGGGCTCGGGGCACAGGGCGGAGGGCCAGCGGAGCCTGCCCACAGACACGCAGCGGCTATGCCGCCCAGGCCTGAGCTTATGCTATCTTAATTTAAGTAACTCAGAAAACCTTGTTCCAGAAACACATCACATGGTAATGAGGGACAGGAATCCTGCTCCATTTGCAGTGGCCCAGGGTTTAAAGGACTACTGACTTGTCAGCTGGAGTCAGAGACCTGAAAGGTTCCACTTTGAGAAGAATCTGCATTTCTAAAGCCAGCTCACGGAGGCCTGAGGCCAAGGCGGGCCACCCCATCTTCTCTTCTCCTTTGGAAGGCTATTTCTGAAAATGCAGGTTTCAGCCCCTTTGCTGGCTGTCACCAGCCTTGAAGGAATCAATGAGGCTGGCCTGGGCAACCTTCTGGGGCAAAGGCACAGTGCTGCTCCTCCTGCTCCTTCCAAGAAACCTGTGTGAGCTGACGTTGAGACAGCCAGGAAGCTCTCTCAAAAAACACCTCTTGTTAGGCTGACGTCACTTTAAACACGTGCCTGTGGCCAAAGGCTCGGTCCTCAGTTCCCGGGGTCTGTTTTCCTGGGATCAATGCTACTGACACTAATGAATGGCCACAACATCAGCACACTTGGAACAAGCGTGAGTCCTCATGAGTTCTTCCTAGTGTGGACGAGAACACCTGACACGGCCCAAGGGACACTGGATGGTAACTCAGTGCTCCCAGGAGGGAACCCGGAGTTGCAGGATGGCCTGGGATAAGCCACTTGTCTTTTTAAGCCTCCTGCCTCTGAGCTGCTTCAACCCCAAAACTGGTGCCCCGCAGGGGACAGTGGCACGAGGGTCCATGGTATTATATGATGCCAGGCCTGATCTCAAGAAGGGGACTGCGGGGTCTGACCAAGGCCACTCTGCCAGCAGGGAGGCTCCCCGGCACAGCAGGGACGTAGATCCAGGGCGTGGTGACCCTGCAGGGCCAGGGCAGGGCCCCTGTGCTCATCACATGCACAGTCCCCGCGAGCGAGGCCGAGCTAAGTGATGTGATTTTCCAGTCAGACCACTCACCAGGGTAACTGGCACAGCCACACAGCAGAGCATGGATCTAGCAAGTTCTCTAACACAGCCAAGAGACTTCCTTCTGAAGAGCCTGCCCTGCAACCAGCCGCTGCAGCATTCGAGAGAACAGGCCCGCAGAGGCCGCTGCGCAGCAGAGGCACAGACCGCTGCCCGGCACACGCACACGCATTCTGGAGCTGCGGTCACCATCTTGGCTGTCCTCCCACTCCTAGGTCACAGGGACCTGAGCTGTGAACCTGCACAGAGACTCGCGTGGTAATGCCCGGGGTGCCACTGAGCTGCGGCTGTGGCCCTGCAGATCCACTGGCTATAAGAACCACCTGTTGAGAGCCACTGGCAGCCAGCGGGCATGTCAGACTCGCATATCCACTGTCTCTCTTCTGGAGACAGGGTCTCACTATGTTGCCCAGGTTGGCTTTGAACTCCTGGGCTCAAGCAATCCACCTGCCTCTGCCTCCCAAGCAGATGGGATTTAAGAAAAATATGCCCTTTATACTCTTGTTAAGAAACGGCTTCTTGGCATCAGGCATGGTGGCACACACCTGTAATTCCAATGGTTGGGAGGCTGAGGCAGATGATTGCAAGTTCAAAGCAGCCTCAGCAGATTAGCAAGACCTTGCCTTAAAAAAAAAGTCCGGGGAAGTAGCTAGCTAGTGGTAGGGCACCTCTGGGTTCAATCCCGAGTACCAAAATCAAAACAAAACAAAGCCTGTCACATCTTCCTGGACCAGCGAAGCACACACGCTCTTCAATCCTACTCCCCCAACTCCTGAGCCGGCCTCCCTGTGCCCACAGCCTAGGTGTGAGGCCCTGAACTCCATCTGCACTCCTCCCATCACTGGAGAACCAGACAAGGAAAGAGAGGGCACAGAGTGAGGTGGCCTGCCGTCCCCGAGGGGTCCACGCTCAGGGCTGAGGAGCCCTAAGGAGGGCGGGGGCGGTGGAGTTGACACTGACACCAAGGCGTCTGAGGTGCTGCTGGAGTAGACCAGGGAAGGCAGGCGGGTGGGAAGCCTCTCGAGGAGTGACGAGAAGGCACACCTGCACTAAGGAGTGTGGGACGAGTCAGAGGTGATCAGTCACATGGGTTCGGGGCCCAGCAGAGAGTTTAAGGTAAACCTTAGGGTGGGGGCTCTGGAGACGCGGGTGCTTCAGCCAGGTGGTCACTGTCCACGCCTCTGGGCACCTGGGGTTCCCATGGTGTGTCCTGGAGGCAGGCAGAGGTCAGAGCAGCCTCCCATCAGCAGACAGAGCTGCCCAACCCATGGGGATTCCAAGACAGGGCTGCACCTTGCACAGACCTGGACGGACCCTGGCTAGGGGCAGCCGCCTCAAGAAGCCCTTTGCCCTCTTGCCCCTATCCCTGCATCTGAAGGGGTCTGATCACTGGTCTGATCTGAGTCCCTTTCTTCAAATATGATCTAGCCTCCCTGTGCTTCTCTCTCCATGGAGAGGAGCAGCCAGCCACAGCCCTGCCCACTTACTGAAGTCCAGACAACACCGACGGCTGTTGTTCCGCCACCTTTACTTCTGGGCGCCACCACTACCACCTTTTGACCTGTGAAGTCCACCTAGTGTTCTTTGTGCTTTGTCCTTGTCTCCCTGGGCAACCACAGACTTTAATACAGTTGAAATAAATGTAATGAATCCCCAAATCATTCATGAGATTGATTAATCTCCAGTGTCAAATAGGAGGACAGTCATTCCCAACAATGCCACGGGGCTTGGGATTCTTAAAGATGTTTCCTTTTCCTTAGAATTTAGGGAAATAAATTTTCCTACGAGCACTAAAAACCACTTTAGCAACACAAGCAGTTCTTCCATGGGCATGTGTGATACACCCAAGATACACCCAAGAATACAGCACGTGGACACTAGAGTTGTGTGCAGAGCCTGGTGCAGGGGCACAACCTGTGATCCCAGTGGCTTGGGAGGCCGAGGCAGGAGGATCCCAAGTTCAAGGCCAGCTTGGCAACTTAGAGAGGCCTTGAACAACTTAGACTGTCACAAAATAAAAAGCAAAAAGGGCTGCAGATGTGGGATCAGTGGTAGAGCACCCCTGGGTTCAATCTCCAGTACAGAAAAAAAAAAGTCACATGCAGAGAGTAGCTAAAGGATGACCTGTTCACAAATACCTAGTGGAGACAACAGAAACAATGGCATTTCCATCAGGCCCATTTATACAGCCACTTGGTTCAGAGCAGCAAAGGGTTATTTATTTGTTGTTTCTGGATTACTCTGATGAAAAATCGTTGAATAAGTACATGTTGCTAGAAAACACAGAACAAAAGGGTTTGGCTTCACTTCACTCTAGAAGTGCTCAAGAATGATGTGAAATAATAGTAATAAAACCCACTGTGTGTGGGGCTGGGATCAGCACTCTATCCCTCAACTGCACCAAGTCAAAACATTTAAAACACAAGTTTTAAGTCTTGCTTTACCCAGAGTGGACTAAGGGCACAGAAGAGAAGTAACAGGCCAGCCTTCAGGGACGGGCCCTGCACTGACCCAGGTGCTCTCCCCGAATCTTCACTTGCACAAGAGAAACTGGGCCCTCTGTCTGCCCAAGGCAGGGGTCTCAGTCCACACAGCACTGAGAAAGCCCAGAGCACTGACGGCTCCCTGCCCTCTCGTCCAGCCCATTCAGCTGCTTACCTGTAAATGAAGTATTTTGGATTCATTATTCCGAAGCATTTCCTTTTGTCTCTCAATTTCAATTTCAAAGCTACATATCTGATTGTGCAAACTTTGTATGCTCTTGTTTTTTTCTACACTTTCATTCTGCAGCAAGGAAACCTGAAAAAGAAATTCTTCAATTAATGTAACAAAAAGCGGTTTGGCTACTAATTAACAACAGTGATAATGAAGGTAATTAAAGTTTCAGCCTGGGCCTTCTACTGGCACACTGAAAGGAATTCCAGGAGAATAAATCCCTCCACACAGAAGATAGGAGTGCTGGGGAGCTTTGAGGGGACCCTGGCAGCCATTCTCAGAACCTATCCCAGCAGTAAGGTGAGGTACAGAGCAACAGAGCGCTGGAACCCAGAATTAATGGAGTGGCTTTAGAGGGTCTGCTGGAAACAACTGCTCGTTCACCAGAGCAGCTTTCAAAATTGGACCAAGAAACATAGTGAGAAACAGTCTTACATTTCACCCATTTGCACCAATGCTGTGTGTGCATACCTGAAAATCAAGTTTCACAAAACCAGACTTGCCTTAATCTACAATGCACCCTGGCATTTTCTATTTTATTTTATTTCACTTAACACTACTCCCCGGAGGGCCTTATGTGGAGTGAGATAGGTCAGACCCACTCACATGTGGAGTCGGGGAGATGCTGGTCACAGGCTTGGACTCAGCAGAAGAGCACCTGAGCTCGTATAGTGAACAGTGCCAGGCACACTCCAGGACTGCTACAGAGCAGACTCCACCTTCACCCCAGAACCCAGGGCCTGGTTCAACCCTTCCTAGACCTCGCACTCCACCCATGGCACAATCACTGCCTGCCAGCCTCGGCACTCTGCAAGCCCCAACGCCAGAAGCAGCCTGGTGAGAAGGAAGTCACCCAGGGCTCCAGCTCGTCATGGGGCCAACACACCAACCCAACACAGGGCTGGAGTACCCTCCGTCACCCACCAGTCACAGGAAGGGCTGCAGGGCCAACATCCCCAAGGCCACCTGTGACCTCTTCAAAATCTCTCTGAAAAACAATTAGTTCCCAAGGGCCAGCATACACCTGGTCTCAATAGGCCCTGAGATGACAGCAGCTCCAAGCTTCTGTCCTCACGAGATCTCCATGAAGGGCATTCTGGCTCCTGGCCACTGCCTGTCACAGATGCCCCCTGCCAGCCCTTCAGGGTGCTGTCGCCCGGCAGACTTGGGCTCCAGGAGGGTCCGAATGCCACGACCCACTCACGGCCGGACTGTGCGATGAAGAGCTCTCTGAAACCCCCGGGCCTGGCACTGGCTTAAGCTCATCTTAGGACACATGGGATGTGACAAGAACTGATTCCTGATGATGTCCACCTAAAGAACAGCTGATCTAAGACCAAGTGTCCTTTAAGGAAAGAAGCACCTTTGGAGATAACTGCAGTCTATTTTATGTAAGAGCAAACTTGCCTTTTCTCAGGAGTACAAGACTTGCAATGTCCCATAAGCAAAATATGACTTCACTTTCCTAGGATTTTACTCAGCAAAAATCACCTTCCTTCCTAAACATACAGAGTCTCGGACGTCATGGACACCTGCAGTGGTCAGGGTGCCAATGGCAGAAGCGGGCACACGTGAGGCCACACAGCAGGCTGGCCTCTCCTGAAGTCACAATTCACTCCTTCCCATCTGGCAGAGACACTTTATTCTCACCCCCACCCCTAAAAAGAGACACTACATGTATGCCAACTTCTGATGAAAATCTCAGTAATATCTCCAAAAAAAAATAATTTTTTGTGCAACAAATCAAATACTTGAAGAGGAGCAGAAGTGACTCACAGTGGTGACACTAAGCGCTCAACTTCCCCCTTTAGGCTCCTTCGGCAGGTACACCAGTCGCACACACTCCCAGCACCTCCTGGGGACACCCCGCCCGCGGCACTTCCCTTCTAGGTACTATATGGGTGTGCATTTCACAAGGCCCAGATTTTACAACACGTTTGCTTTAGTCTGACCACAAACCTGGGAATCCGTCTGTCTGAACCAACTCAAACATTCTGTTTTCTACTGTGACAAACAAAATAACCAGGAGGAAGGCCAGAGAAGCACCTTTCCATGAGCAACAACGAGGCTCAGCCATTCCAAACACCAGGGCCAGGGCTGGATAGAGACAAATCCTTGAGCAGCACCCAAGGGGGTGGAATTCCATGCATCCTGTGACCCCAGGACTGTGGCGTGCCTTGGCGGGCAGTGGTTTAAACAGGAGGCCTGCACGGGGGAGGCCACTCTGGCACTGTCGTGTCCTGGGCCTCCCAACAGTATGGATCACCACTCTGGGTGGGATGCAGTGGCACATGCCTGTCACCCCAGCAGCAGCTCCTGCTATGCACTCTAAATGAAGAAAGGTGAGGAGGAAGGAAGGGTGGGGCCTGCAGCCTGGGAGGCAGTCTGCATGCTGGTGGGGGCGACAGAGCCTACCGTGGTCTCCCTGAGGACCACAGGCCCAGACCCACGCAGCAGAGGTCACACATCTAGCGCAGCGATCACAGAACCAATTCTTCCAGTGGAAGGAGAGGCCTCTGAAATGAGAAGCAGCAACCAAGAGGCAAGCTGCCCTTGACTTATGCCTGTGCATTTTGTGTGTGGGGGGTACTGGGGACTGAACCAGGGCCTCATGCATGCTTGGTAAGTGCTCTACCATTGAGCCGTATTCCTAGCCCTATGCCTATAATTTTCAAATGGCATAAACAGAGGATATGTTTCAAAAAGAAGCTAAAAGAAATTCATAGGTAAACCATCCATGAACTCGAAGCAAATCCTGTGCCAATGGAGAAAGTGCCTCAGGTTCAGCCACCAAGAGCTTCCGGTCACTGCTCCACAGCCTCGCCCTCCCTGCAAGTGACTGCACACCACCACTGCAGCCTCTTAGGTTCATGAGCATTCACGTTAGCCAGCTATTCTATGCCAGACTTCATGAAAATCCCCTGCTCCAGACTTCGAGGCTCTTTGAAGTGCATGCACACTTACCACTGGAAACAAGGTGCTCAAGTCTTTATAGGCCTTCAGAAAACTCAGATGTCAACTCCACTGGCTATTCCAGTTGATTTTGGTACCTTCCTACCACAAGTTCTCTGCAGATGCATCATGAACACTGAAATAATCTTTTATTTGGAGGACTGATTTTTTTAAATGTGGCAATGCTGGGAATCAAACCCAGGGTCTCATGCATGCTAACCAAGTGTTCCATCACAAAGCCACAACCCCAGCCCAAGCCTTGATTTTTGAAAGTAAGCCACAATGGGAGATCCCACAACAGCATCTTCTTCCCAGTTCTTGAAGGATGCATCTTCTCCTCATGAAAACACAGCCCCCAAGCCGAACAGCACAGAGCAAGCACCACCAGGAAGGAGCGGCCACGGGCCACAGCCGCCCCGTCTGGCAGACAGCAGGGAGCACTGAGAAGGCCCTGCAGTGCCAGGAACGTAGAGGTGCTTTTTAGGTGTGCCTTGAAGACACCAGCCGCAACCGTTAGCCCCGTAACGCCCACATCAGGGCTGGCAAACTTGTTCTGCAAGGGCCAGGGACCAAGTATCCTGGGTGACCGGGTCCACAGGGCTCAGTCTCATGAATCCACTGTGCTTGCTCAGTGCCAGAGCAGCACCAGGCAACTGCTCTGCTCCAGGGGGAGGGGACATTGGAAATCCTACAATCTCTGCTCCAGATCAAGCGCAGATGGCTACAATGTGATTTAAAATAAAGGCATCACACTTCCTTGACCAGAAAAACCACCCACAGAAGACTGTAAGCTCAAGGTCACTAAGGAAAATTCACTTCATCCATAAGCTCTTGCTGCCGCTTCTTTTTACTAAAAACTATTAGTAACTTGAAAAAGTTTAAGTAATTTGAGGAAACCCTCGCACCCCACAGAAGATGGGACCAGCAGCCTACCTTCTTCTCCAGCGAGTTGCTCCACTCCTTCAGCAAGTTGACGTGCTGCACTGCGGAGCTGGCCTCATGTGCCTTGATCTGCTGGTTCGTCCCCTGTGAGAGCAAAGGCAAGGCGCATGAAGCAGTCACCCACTGCAGAGGCAGACGACTGACAGATGACTCCAGGAGCAGCACCACACACAGGGCTATTCATGTACAGCTGCCTCAGGACCTGAGCCCCCTGAGCCCTGCCAGGGCGCCAGGGCCCGCGTTGCAGCCAGGAGGCCGCGGGCACACTGCAGTGCTGCAGGGCTGTCCTCAAGTGCAGGCTCCTTCCTCGACTCTCACCTCGACTGGCTTCTTATCAACATTTCACACTTGTAATGTCCAAAAATTAAATTTTAAGCTCATTCTTGTTCCTTTATAAATTGCCTTTCTCTTTAAAAATAAAAATAAGATGGAAAACGTTCAGACACCTGCAGCTGTATGAGGCGCTGCGGTGGCAACCCTGCAAAACGCAGCCAAGCGGGGTTCTGAACACCTTCCACGTGCTCACTGGTCAGCTCAAGTCCACTGCATCCAAAAGGTACTGCTCCCCACAGTCCAAGGCTAACTGGAAATTACATACAAAACATGAACGATCTACAGAGTACATAAGATGCAGACCATCTGAGAGTCAGAAGAGGCACGTCAAATAGTACTTCATGTATTCAAGGAAATAATTGGCATGAAGATAGAATTTGTTTTGATATTGGAAAATTAAGAAGCCAGAGAAAACATTTTCATGATCTCCAAAACATATACTCTGTACATAGAATATCCATATATATATATTGATATAAGTTCTGCTCCATATCAACATATATATACACATACACAGAGAATGGATGGTACTACGTACGACATACAGGGGTCTCTCCTCAGGGCCTGAAGCAAGAGACAGCTAGTCATTCTCACTCTCAGCTTCCTACTTCCTCAGAAAATACCTCGAGGTCAGTGTCTCTGTACCAACTTCATCATAATGTACTGGTGACACATAAGAGCAAATGTACAATACTTCCATTGTGATTCATTTTGCCTTTGGATATTTTTATGATATCATTTAAATGAAAATTTAATTCTAATTCACTAGCAATCTCAGACATGTTTAAAAAAAAAAAAAAAAAAAAAAAAAACAAAAAACAAAGACCAAGAAGCCGGCTGCGGGTTTCTTATATGACATGTGTGGCAGCGACACCGTCTTCCTATGCGCTGTGCTCAGTTTGGATCTGTCCCCGTGAGGGTCAGAGTCAGCACAGGTGTGTGTACAAATGCATCTGTGGACTTGTGCAGGATCCTTACAGCCGAGTAACAGCCCGTGATGTTGAAACTACATTCACTTGATGCTCCCTTATGTTCCACTGATTGCTAAAACTCCCACAGAACACACCGAATGTCATCCCATCTGTCCCACTGCTGGCTGGTTTCTGATGTGGCTCTCCTAGTGCACTGGCGACCCCCTTAGCAGTGTCCACCTGAGGTCTCAGAACACCACCAACCTGGCAGGAGAGCACCCACACCCGCTGCATGTGGCTTGTCGCCCATGCAACAGGGTGTTCTGGTTTCATGACAAGGACAGAGAGTCCCGAACTTGCATGTTAAAATGTTAATATAAGAACTTTCTCTCACGGCAGAATGTCAGTGACTAGAAGGACAAATGTTGGATACTGACCTGAAAAACGCAGCCATAGCGCTTAAAGCTACAGGTGCTGGGGGCATTGACACACTCTGACAAGTGTGCACTCAACTGCAACGGGAAAGAGACGTGAGTTGTGGCACAAACGTTTGCATGAAAATGCTCAAACACATTAGGGCCCAGAGAGCCTCTGGGCCTTACTGTTAAGAGGCCTGTTTTACCAGCTAAGGTGTGGAAGCACCGTCTGTGCGCTACGCTCCAGGCAGCAGATATACAGCATCGTCACGTGTATGCACATATACACACCGATATACAGAAATACATTCACTGTAACATTTCTTAAACTTGCAGTTTCTTAGAACAAAATCGTTCAAAGTGTGATATGCTGTCTGAAGTGCCAAAATTTAAAAGAAAAGGAAAAAAAAGTGAACTGAAATGCACATTTAAAGACTATAAACAAAAATTGCATGAAACACAAAGAAAAGAAAGAAAGCATTCAGGATGCACCTGGGTCACACGTCTAATATACAGTACACAAAATAAGCCCATTTCCAATGCGGCTCACACTGCACCATTACTGGCAAGACTCGGGTAACTGGAGATGAGCTTTCCCCGCCCCGTCTGAAGACGGCTCCCTGGCATGGCCAGAAACTCACCAACTGTCCAAAGACCTCTAAGGCCATTCTAACAACACGGATCTTATGCTGCCACCTCTAACTGAAGGAAGGAAAATCAGGAGGGGTTGGAAATCGCTAATCCTGACAGAAAAAACCTCCTCCCATTCAACTCCAGTGTTGGTGAGGCAGCTAATAAAAAGCAAAAACCTAAAACGGTATTTTAAAAACACAGACTTATGCAGTAGGCCAGTGCAACTGACTGCAGGCCTGGAACATGCTTTTCTGTGTGCTAGCATGTCATGCTGTCTTTCCAGGGGGTGCAGGTAGGCCCAGGGCTCCTCAGTCCACCAGGACAAAGGCACTCCAGGTGGATATTTTGGACAGAGGGGAAAATGGATCTCCAGCCTGCTCTGATCTGATGAGAGTTTCAGAAGAAGGTCCCTGGAATGCCAGGGGCCTGTGTGTCTTCTGCCACCAACACATTTCAAGAATGGTCTATGAGTAGGCAGAGTCCTGGTGGTTAAGGATCACACCCTTACCCTGAACCCAGCAGAAAGCCCTGGGCTGGACCTGAGGGAAGCGCCCGATGCACCCGCAGGTGGGAATGGAGACACATATGTAGGGGGCTGTTCTAGCAATGCTGGTTTAGACCTTATGATGTTCTCTGAGGGCTGCTGACATGATCAGGAACCTGGCCAGCTAGGATTCTAATGCTGACAGCATGAGTACTACATTTGACATACTATTTTCAATGTACTACTATAAATTCAGTGTTGCTCCTCGTCCCAAACTGGTCTTATTCGTAGTACTCCATGTCTCAGAGTCCTCCAGAATTTACAGGAGCTTTGAAATAGAGGCAAGAATAACCTACAGCCCAACAGCTCTTTTCACCAGAAACCAAGAGAAATGCAAGTTTAAAGATTAAAAAATAATAATAATAACTTAGAGGCAAAAAAGGCAATTTTTGACCCTTATCCAGAAAGCCCTGGGTGAAATTCCAGAGAGTGCTTACAAAACCCTGGAAATGGTCTCAGTAGCAGACTCTCCTCTACTAGCTTTAAGGGAACTATCCCGTCATGGAGATGATGTATATGCACTGTACAGCTCCTCCCATGGGCATGTTCAGGGTCCCAGAGACCTCTGTCACCAGGCAAGAGCCCATCTTCACCCATCAAGGTCCTGGGAGGGTGCGGCTTGGTGGAGTGTAGCCCTTGGAGTCTTCCCCACACTCTGTCCCCACCTGGGCCCATGCAAGCCTTGCTTGGTGGGGACGTATGAGGCTGCCCTCTCCCCCAGATCCAGTGGTAGGATTTCAGGCTGCTGGAAAAGGCTGAGGTGAGCAGGTTGCTCAGATCAGAGACAGGGAGCCTGGGGCGGGGTCATCTCTGAGGCTGCCAAGAACAACCACCAGGACAGAGCAGTCGCAAAAATATTCCCAATCCCTGGAATTCTTTCCTATGAATATACCCTGATTAAATGAAGTTGACACAAAATCCACTTGTCTCAAAAAAGGTGCCATGGTAGCATGAGACGCCTCCCACCCCACCCCACTTCCTACCCAGGCTGCCTCTGCCCAGCAGGGTGCTCAGAATGACTCTGGACTGTCTCTAAGTTGCTGTACTTTCTAGGGATGATGCTGTAATGACTCCCTGGTGGTATAGATTTAAAAAGTGTTTTTCTGAACTGTCACCTTAGCTTCCCTGTAGATGAAGCATTCCCATTCTCTCAATTCTAAACAGTTCCTGACCCTAAATATACTACTCTGTGGCTTTCTGTTGCTTGCTTTCCTAGCACGCGCTACCATCGCACGTCGTGACTGAGGGTGGCCGGCTGCACCTTACCTCGCTCCTCAGAAGAGTCTGGACGCTGCACTTGTGAGGACAGGATACCACCACACAGGGACACTCGGTGTCTTCATGTTTCTACAGAGAAAACAAGGCATGTCAGCCTTGAGACACAGCCTGTCCTTCAGGCCCCACAGCGATTCCCAGGTGGACACAAAGCACCTGCTTTGCTCGGTTCTCAACTCTGGAAGTTACTTCCCTGGTTGTGAGGTCTCAGATCCCCATCACGGAGCAAGCTGACCAGGAAGGACACCTGTGGAAACCACCCAGGCAGGTAGCACATGAGCTCCTTCCCTGGCTTTAGCTTGGGGTCTGGACAAGATGCTTCTCAGACATGTGGACATGGCATGATCTCCTGGGTTTTAAGCTACTGTCCTGAAATCTCATGTAGATTGTCCTTAGTGTGTGGACGAGATGGTAAATTCTGGTTTTGCCTTTTTCTGACTGGTACACATTTCAGCTCTGCAGACACTGAACGATGGTGCTTATTAAACCTAAACTCAGGGCCAGGAGACCTGCTGGACATCTGCCACAGCACCTGCCCTGGACACAGCAAAGGCACACCTCCGCTGAGGACATCAAACCCAGTCCACAACAAAGCAGAGCCAGAGATGGAAGCTCCCACTAAGAAACACCATTGAGCAAGGAGCCCAGGCAGAGTTTCCCCCAGCCCTGAGCTCTGTGGTCCCCACGGGTCCGTGGCAGGTCCTCCTTTGGCCTCACAGTGTGCATGACCGGGAAGAGCACTTGCCCCAGTCGCAGTGTGTAAAAGCTGAGGAAAGTGGCCCCCACAGGGAAGCATGTGCTCAGAACCAGGAAGCTCTGCTCCTGCTTCTGTGAGGAAGGCCTGGCCAAGCACCAGGCTCATCCTTATTGGCATTTTTCTAGGGCTCCTGACCCTCTGAGCATACATGATGGGTCTGCAGTGCAGAGGGGAAACCCATGAGATACAGGCTGTTCTGCTCCTGCTCCCAGGTTTCAGAGCCTGCAGAGAGCAAGCCCACTGCCATCCCAAGCTCATCAGTGGGCTCGGCAGGGTGGAACCTCAGCAGACTTCCCCCAGAGGGAGCACTGCATGGGGTGGGGACCTCAGCGCCAGGCTGAGGACACCCATGCTGCGGGCTGGGTGGATCCAGAGTTCCCAGAGGCCGTGAAGTTAAGGTTTTTTGTGTATTCCTAGCAAGTGGTCTCACCTCTCTGACCTCAACCCCTCCCATGTAAATGGGGAGTGATCAGACCACTCCTCCAGGGTGCTGAGGGCTGAGTCGATCCAGGCCCACAGAGCCAAGTGTTGGCTCTGAAATAAGGTAAAAGCTCCACAGAGGCTTGGCCCCCTCCCTGAACCTGGTGCTGTAGCCCAGATCACACAGGACAGTGCTCAGAGAAGCTCAGGGTGGTGCTGGGACAGAGTCTGAGGCAGGCAGGGCCTTGGTATACCTTTGAAAGTCTCTGTAAGGCTATGTGAGGGTGAATCTGCTAAAAGTAGGTCTGTCTGTTGGGTATCAAACAGCACAGGCATTTTAAATCGGATTTTGACAGATATTGCCAAACTGTCCAGGAATAATCTGATACAGTTTAGATAGCACAGAAATCCTCAGAAAACACCAACGATTCAGTGTTTTCAAAGCTTTATTGATGCATATTTGGCCAACAATTGATTTATGTTATATACCACAAACAGGACAGAGCCAGGTGTGCTGGCCCATGCCTATAATCCTAGTGACTCAGGAGGCTGAGGCAGGAGCACTGTAAATTTGAGGCCAGTCTCAGCAATTTAGTGAGACCCTGTCTCAAAATAAAATAAAAAGAATGCCCCTGGGTTCAATCTCCAGGATTATCACAAAACAAACAGAAAGCAGGAAACAGGCTGACTGGGGCTTTCTGTCTGCATACATTAGATGGCTGCTCTTTTAAATTAGACTTAAGGCCTGAGAGGATGAGATTAAGTGTGTTAGAGTGGGAAGACCAAAGGATCTGGGAATTCAATCAGGCCACTGAAGGGAGAGAAGGCCCAGGGCAAGTCCCGGTGCCTTCCGAGGTGTGTGAAGGAGCCAGTGCACTGGCTCTGCCATCGTCAGGTACTGCCCGGCCACAGAGAGGCAGGGCAGCTGCAGTGGCCCTCAACACACATGCTCCTCAGAACCACTCACGGCCCAGGAGAAAGGTGGCCGACCTGGAGATGTGCTCTAGGGCCCCACTGCCCCAACAGCCGCCGAGGGTTTTCACCACAAGAGTGTGGTGCACCAAGATCTGACACCTATTCACACAAAATTCAGGCCCCAAACTTGTTAGTGACACTCCATGCCTAAACACCCTGACCAATCAAATGCCACCTGCTCCCTGAAGCCCTCCCTCCTTGCCAGTCACAATCGCGGTGATTCCCACACTGTGGTGAACCCAATAGGGTCCTTGGCCATCTCCCCCCGAGAAGGAGAAAGAGTGCAGTTACTCTCGCATGTGACCCAAGCAAGGTGCACAGGGGTGGGCCGCAGGCCCTTCATGGGTGCTTCTAGAGTCCGTATGCCGTGCTGGATCTTATTATCATTATTATTTTTTGGTACGGGGCATTGAACCCAGGAGCACTTACCCCTGAGCCACACTGGCCCCACCCCTCCCTTTTTTCTGTATTTTATTTAGAGACAGGGTCTTACTGAGTTGCTTAGGGCATCGTAAGTTGCTGAGGCTGACTTTGAACTTGTGATCCTCCTGCCTCAGCCTCCTGAGCTGCTGGGACTACAGGTGTGGGCCACTGTGCCTGACTGCCACACCAGATCTTAGCAGCTGACTCGGCCTTGTCGTTACACAGTCAGTTACACATTTGGCATTTAACTGACAGGCTCTACAATTCCTTCTCAAACAAAAATTAATTGCTGGATTCTATGCTGCAAATAATTGATTTTTCCAAGAAGCCAAGTGTAACTTCAATGGCAATATATTATTAACAGGTGTAAAGCCTGAGGTACTATTCATTAGGTATATTTCACTGAAAGCTCACTCCTGGAGGAACTGTTCACTTACAAGAAGTACTGCTGCTATTTCCCAACGTGCCTAAAAGTTCTCAGTAACTGGGAATAGCTACAGTATTCCATAAGAAAAAAGGACTTCCCAGTGCAGGCGAGGCTGAGGCCCAGGCCCAGAATGTGATAGGAAGTAAATTACACACAGAGATGGGATCGCAGACACATTTCATTTTACAGGGAAATCAAGGGCGAGAAATCTCTCCCCCAGTTGTGGCTACTGAGTGCTCCAGAATATCCACACAAGGAGCTCTCTGGAGGCCTGCACACCCTGGCTGAAGTGCCCTCTGCCTTGGGAATGCCGCTCCACCCTTCCTTAGTCCACCACTCTGCTGACCGCCTCCCCTCATGGCGACCTGGAAGCCACGCCCAGGTTTCTGTGCACTCTGGCCCTGCTCTCCACCCCCAGTCCCACAGCCACAAGGACCACCAGGCACACATCTGCAGCCTGGACCACTTCCCTCCACGCTTCTGCCCCCAAGTCTCTCACCTATATTACTTTGCACTTGGAGGGACACCCCAGTCCATCCAGCTGCTCTGTCACAAGGGCTGGCCTCATTGCCCTGAATCTAGCTGAGCCATCAGCTGATCCCACGGCCCCACCTTCAGGACATGCCCCAGTAGCACTGCACTCACAATGCCTGCTCTCCTGCCTCCCCCTCAAGGCCACTAGTGCCTTTCCCTCATCCTGGTGTTCCATGCAGTTCCCTGAACCCACTGGTCATTTCAGACCCTGGGCACCCCAGTAGGTCTCCCACACAAATCATCCAACTGCCCTGAGAAGCCAGCCCTCGCCACCCCTGCCCTTATGCCAGGTGAGCCTTCAAACAAGAAGGTGAGCTGCCTGAGGAAGCCCTGGCTCCTGGAAGGGCCCTGGCACACAGTAGGTACATGGGAAGCTTTTGCTCAATGAATGGATAGCTTTTAAAGTTTATCCTCCACACTCAGCAGCTCTCCTTTCTCTTTAACTTATATAGAAGTGACATCATTCCAACACACAGTACAGAACCGTGCCAAAACAACAGAAGCAGGAAAACATTTAAAATTCTGCTCTCTCCAAAACAGACAGCTGCACTTCAACACTGCAGGATAAATCAGCCTGCTGTAAGCGATGGTTATGTCATGCAGCTGTGAAAAGATGAGCAACCCATCAAAATTTCGAGGCCTTTCTCTGGGATAAGTTACAAATTCTACCTTTTTTGAATAATCATTCTTCATTTTTTTGACACCCCAAATGATATTCAATCAAGGCAATGAAAAATGTTAATTATATAAATCAAAACAGGCAAAACAAATACAGCTTTACTCTGAAATAAAGTTAGATGAAAAGTGCTATCTAGTCCTCTCTCATTCCTGTTAGAATCATCATTTAGAAAGCTGTTCTGCAGAGGGTGTGTCTGAACACAGAGTAGGAGAAACCAGCAATACTGCACCTGCAGTGTGACCATCGGGACTTGGCTTTTGCAGTGATTGCATGTGGCCTCGCGGTATTTGCACGCCTTTTCCACGTGATCGCGCAGGTCTCTTCTCAACACTTTTTCTTTACAATCAGCGCGTGCACAGGGAAGTTCCTCAAACTGGCAGTCATTTTTTAGGTGCACCTGTATGACAAACAACTCAAAGTTCTTAACTGGCAAAAAAAATTCAGTCTGAAATGCAGATTCTAACTTTATGCAATGAGAAACTACAGAAAGTTCCATCGGCTCTTCAGGGCGAGTGGCGGGTACATGGCTGCCGAGGGACTTACTGTGCTCACAGTCCCTCCACATGCTATGGAGGAGGGTTGACACTTCCTCCCAGATAGATGGGTGGGTACCAGCTAAAAACTTCGTTTTACTCCAATTCAAACATTCTCCCATGATAAAACAGGATACTAAATGAAAAAAGTCCTTATGGAAAAAGCCACGTGGCATTTAATTATGACAAAAGGTTTCCTATGCCTTGCAAAATTAAAATCCAACCTAAATCCCAGCTGGCCAGGGGGATTCCAAGTTTGAGGCCAGCCTTGGCACCTTAGATGGCCTCAAAATAAAAAATAAAATAAAGTAAGGGGCAGAGCACCCAGGGGTTCAATTTCTGGTACTACCAAAAAAAAAAAAAAAAAAAAAAAAAAAAAAAAAAAAATCCAACTCAGGTTTTTCAAGTTTCTCTCTATTCTAATTAGGGTGGAAATGTCAATAATTCCACCTATGGTGTCATAAAAATAACACTGTACACCCCAGAGGTCAGACCACTTTCCTAAGAGACTGTGTGTGCTTTAGTGCATGTTTATGGTACAAAGTATGGGGACATTTTCACCCATGCATGTATCATTCCTGATCATCATGTCCTACCTTTCTTCTACCCTCCCCAAGACAGTGGTTTAAAAACTTTTATTTATTTTTTGGTACTGGCAACTGAACCAGGGGAGCTCTACCACTGAGCCACATCCCCAGCCCTTTTCATATTTTATTTAGAGATGGGGTCTCACTAAGTTACTCAGGGTCTTGCTAAGTTGCTGAGGCTGGCCTTGAACTTGCATCCTCCTGCCTCAGTCTCTTGAGTCGCTGGGATTGCAGGCATGTGCCATGGTTCCTGGCCCATGACCTTGAGGTGCCACATCACCCTAACCAGGTTGTGATCTGAACATGGAAAGGGACCTGAATTTCTCAGCATGAAGCTGGCTGGTGCCACGGGTACCTACCAGCAGCTGTCCCAGTGTTAACTGCTCTGCACAGCCTCTGCTCTCATTCCGACAGTAGATCTGAAGGGCCAGGATCTCTCTCTTGCAGCAATTATCTTTAAATACCTAAAAATGAAAGACAGTTATTTAGAGGATTATTATTTCTTAAACTCCACATGCTACTGTTTTGGACAAGGCAAACCACTTCTAAAAACTCATGAGAGCAACTCTAAGTGGACCTCAGAAAGTACTAAGGATCTTCTTAATTTCTACAAGTGGAATGAAAGAGCCATCCCAGCAAGAAGCAGGGTCCAAGTCACATGACTATGATGACTCTCTTCTATTAGGTGACCCCAGAGAAAAGGGATGATGCCAAACTGTTAAAGGGCACTCTGAAGCATCCTGACATTTTCCCTTTCATGTTTTATTTTGAGAAAGTTGTGAACTCTGACATAACCTCATCTTGAGCTCAGGCCATGATCTGGAGCCAACCGAGAGAATGTAGGGCATGCCTCCTACCAAAGGACCCCGCTGACCAGCTAGTGCCTAACACTCTCAGGTTGCTTGCTAGAAAACCAGGACCATATTCTAGGATGATCTGTAAAACATTTATTTTGGTTCCTTTTCCTGAGTTTATGCTGCTTATAATTCCTATTTCACCAAAAATGAAGCTTCTAAATACACAGCACAAAGGTCAATCTAAAAATGAAATGTTTCTCTGAAAATAAAACCTTCCTGCTTTTAATCTTACCTTCCCCTAGAAAACAAGTGCTCTCCCTCTAAGAGTCCACATCGGCCCATCCTCAGGGGACCCTGAGAAACTCCCTCTGTCCACCCGCACAGGGCGGAAAACAGGTACTCGACAGGCCTTTCCTAGCCCCACAAGCCAAGAACAGAGACAAAAACTGTCAAGACTTAAAATAGACTGATTTGGAAACAATCTAATCCTTCACAAACGCAAATTTTAAAAAAGGCCATGAATTAAGGTACAAAAGTCAACAAAACAGCTATTTTTAAAGGGTAAGAAGTACACTTCCTTTCTGTGCCACTATGTTCCCTAAGCCATTGGCGTTTAAGCTTACAAACAAAAAAGTACTGAGTGAAAACAACCAGAGAAGCAAGCCAGAGTCTGAGAGCTGAGGGCCTGAGACACTGACTCCAACGTCCCTTCTCCAGGTAAGACGCCTGAAGGCCCACATCACATGGGGACGGCTGGGTGCTCCAGGTCTCCTGGGCCCCACTGGCTCTGCTGTCAGTGACAACCCATGGACTTACTCCATTTTATTAATGATTCTTCAGCAAAACTAGTAATCTTTCTTCAGCTATCAATGTCACTGAAAAATAAAGATCGTCATTCTGAATAATGAAAGAGACCTACACCCCCTTAACTGGTGGTTTCAATCCGCCTCAGTCAAGCTTGTCAGGTATGTGAGCACATCACAGGTTAGCAGGTCAAGAGGAGCAGGGTCGACTGCTTGCTGTTCTCGTGATCACTGACCCAAGTCTTTAGCAGGCGGATGCTAAGAAAGCACATGGGGGCGGGCCGACTTTCTTTCCAAACTCCAGAGCAGGTTCCAGTGAGTGCCCTGTCCCCAGCAGACCACAGGCACCTGCTGCCAGCAATCTTACACCCTTCCATTCACCTGGGCTGCCCTGACCAATAAGCTCAACTTCTGCAAGTGCTTAAGACAGCAAAACCCCAGGGCAGGAATCTTATTGTACGATTTAATGACTTACGTTAAAAACCTGTTAGGTTCATTAATCAAATATTGGAACCACATACATTTTTATTGATATTTAAGTACTTTAAGAATGAATCCTTTTAAACGACAAGTGTGCCTAGCAGGGCTTAGCAGTGTGTGGACGACCACCCTTCAGGCCCCACAGGAAGCCGGTGGGTGAGCCTGGGTAGCCCCCTGCACTCTATGGGCAAGGACACCCATGGGCTCTAGTTGGCACACATAGCACCTGGGAAGAGGACAGAGAACTAATTCAAATGGACCCCTCACACCAGGGCACGTGTGAAGGTGAATCTAGCCCAAGGGCTGAGCATGAGCTGTCTGGACAGAGACAGGTGCCCCACGGAGAGCACCTCAGCACCTCACTCACATCTACCCCCTGACTCCTCACAAGCCTCTGGGGTCTCCGCAGGAGGCACTGTTGCTGGTAGAGCAAGATGGGCTCAGATGACAGAGTGTCTGACAGGGACCACCCAGGGATCGGATCCCCCTCCTCTGCCCAGATGCTTGCCCGGTGCTGGGCCTCAGCCTACAGCACCAGCTCTTCAACCTGAGACAGACCTGAGTCCAGAGCCTCCAGAGCACCCAGCGCTGACCACGTGGGGAGTGTTAACAGTTTACCACTCCTGACAAGCGCTTCACTCACAGCCCAAGAGTACCTTGTCTTTAACGATGCTTTCTTGACACGCTGTACATTTTGGACTCGAGGAGCTAAAGGAAACACAACAGCTACATTAGAGCAGAGTCCCTTCTCACTGGGCTCACTGGACACGAGGACCCACCCCCTTCTGGTTAGGCCCCAGTTTAGGCAACAGGCAGAGCTTCGGGACGCCATGGGGAACCTGGTTAAAACGTAAAGCCTCCAGAGAGAAGGGCTGAATTCTTTTTTAAATGGCACATTCTCAAAAGGAAGCTATTAAGTACAATAGCTTAGCTCAATTTCCTTGGAAAGTCCCCCTTGAAGCGCATGAAAACGACAGGCCCCCTGGCAACTGGACTCGCAGCTGTGCAGGAGCCCCTGGGCGTGTGCGCTCCCACCCTGCGCCCACAGTTCCTGCTCCACAGCTGCAGGTTGGAAGGCCAATGCCAGCTGCATGGGGAGCTGCCCTCCCTACTTGCCACAGGCCTCTCCTGGGCCTGAGTGCTGATGGGCCCCGGGCCCCAGGCTGGGGGACATCAGTGCTGAGCCTGTGGTGCCACTGCCATCACCAGGCTCAATGTGGGCAAAGCTGAGTGGGCTACTGAGGCTGAGCGGGCAAGACCACAGTGGTGAGGCAGGGTGGCTGGCGGCAGCCTGGCTGCTGGGCTCCCAGGGGCTGGTGCGAGCACAGCTGGGCGAGGCCTGCCCGACTCCCGCGCTGACTCCGCCTCCCGCCAGTGCACACACTTGCTGGTGCCCATCTCCACCCAGAACCCTGAATGCCTCAAGCAAAACTGCCACAGAGGTGGGGACACCATGGCTTTGTGGACACACCAGGGGAGGCTTCCCAGGATGGACCTGGGGGGACACAGTGCAGGAGGGGCAGGTATGCAGTGGCCTCAAGAGACTCAGGCAGGGGATCCCACTGACTCCCCACAGGACACACAAGCTGGCTTGAGACTCATTCGCTGCCTCTGGGCTTGAAGCCATCAAGGTTTGCTTGAGAGAGAGACGGAGGGAGCGGTGGGAGGGCAAGGGCAGGCACAGCACGGCTGTCGGGCGGGTGTGGGGACTCACCTCAGCAGGGCGGCCATGCAGCTCTCACAGAAGCGGTGCCCACACTCGGTCTGCCTGGGGTTGCACAGCACCAGGCGGCACTTCTCGCACTTGTACTTGTCCTCCACGGCCTTGGTGAACTTCTCCTTGTAGCCTCCCTGCTCGGGGACCAACACGGAGCTGCCGCTGCGGTCGGGCTGCAGCTTCAGTGGGGGGTTGGTCTGCAGGGCACCCATGGAGTCCATCTTTTTACTCGACTCCATTTTAGGACAGAGAAATCCTGCCAGGAAAAGACACCAGATAAGGAAGAGTGCTGCCCGACACCCCGGGCAGGGAAGGCGCAAGCAGCTTTCGAAAAGCTCAGTGCCCGAGAGATGCCTGTCCTTCGGTGTTAGAGACCCGTGAGAGCCCTTCCTGACGTCCCCACGCGCTGCAAATTGGACGTGACCAATGGTTTCCTTATGACGGTACTCCCATCCGAATATCATCAATGCTATCATCCAAAATACTCCCTAGGGTTATGCTTGGGAAACTATGTTTTCAAGGTTCTTTAACATGTACTTAGTACTCTCCTCTGTCCCGTTTCAAATTCTATGCATCTTTCCAATATTTTGGCCAAAGCAATAGCCATTGTCAGTCAATTTTATATCCTGGTCAACTTTACAACAGGATTCCAGGTGTCCCTGTCACACCACGATGGCACTGTAGTCAAGCCCAGGGCCAGAACAGTACGATGCATGCCGACACAGTGCTGGCTGTGGCTGATGTGCTTCCAGAAGCCCAGTTCTGTCCTTGCACACTGAAGCCCATGGCATGCCCACTGGCTTGGTACTTTCACTTCTGCCCACCAACCCTTGCTCTGGCAAGCCCTGAATCGCCCTGGGCACTCTGTCCTGCAGGCCCGGGTGGGCCCCTCTGCGGGCATTATCTTTTTCTTTTCTTTTTTGTGGTACTGAGCATTAGATCCCAGGGTGCTCCAGCATAGCTCCATCCCCAGACCTATTTTTTAAAATATTTTGGTACAGGTCTCACTGAGTTGAAGAGGCTGGCCTTGAACTTGTACTCCTGCTTCACCTCCTGAGTTGCTGGATGTGCTTGCCCCTTCCCCCGCCCCCAGCCTGCAGGGCACTCTCACACCAAGGCTGAGAGATGCACAAGAAGACAGGAGGCCCTTTACACAAGGCTAAGGTTCATGTAGGTACTAAGATGTCCAGCAACAGGGCTGGGAGACAGGTCATGAAGAGGATGGGATCTTGTGTGTCTCTGGGCAGGCTTTCCAACTGCACCTGGCTCAAGGTTTATTTGCAAGGATGGCTGCCTCTCACCTGCAACTCCATTCACTGGTAAAATAAGCACTCGTAAAAATGAGGCACAAAGTCTCTGTCAGCTGAAACTGTGAGGTCAAGTAAACAAAAGTACATCATAAGGCAGCTACGTAAAGTTCCTAAGGAAACATTCGCTTAAAAGACAATTATACCATACGTTAATAAATATGAACTTAGGGGCTGGGACAGTAGCTCAGTGGCAGAGCACTTGCCTAGCTTGTGTGAGGCACTGGGTTCAATCCTTAGCACTCATAAAAATGAAACAAATAAAGGCAGTCTATTCATCTATAACTACAATCAATCAATCAATCAACACAATGGGCGCAGTGGCACATGCCTGTAATTCCAGTGGTTCAGGAGGCTAAGGCAAGAGGATCACAAGGTCAAAGCCAGCCTCAGCAAAAGTGAAGCACCAAGCAACTCAGTGAGACCCTCTCTCTAAATATAAAATACAAAATAGGGCTGGGCATGTGGCTCAGTGGTTGAGTGCCCCCGAGTTCAATCCCTAGCACCCCATCCAAAAAAGAATAAATATGAATAAACTGACTAATCATTCTGAATATTTGCTGACACGTTTATCTAAAGCACATTTTAAAGGTTTCCAGAAGTGGTATAAAGGCTGGTTTTTCTTTCTAATTCTCTGGATATACAATGAGTGTATGCTTTCATAATAAGGAATTCTCAATTGTGGACAGTGTCAAGATGGATCTGTGCTCCATGGACTCTCAGGGAAGTTTCTGCCCAGTTCCCTGCAACACTTCTTTACCAAGCCTCTGTCCAGCAGCTCCAGCCCATGGGCATATGTGCCCTTCCTGCCTCTGGGCTCAGCCTACACTGCCCAGCCAGGGGCAGGTGACCAGGTGTCGACTAGGCATGCCAGCCTCAGAGAGATCCATGCCCAGATGCCCAATGGAGCCTCTGCATTGAGCTCCATTCTCCCAGTCCACCCTCTACGATCCTTTCCCATAACGGGGACACAGCTGTTGACAGTCTGATAATGTGTCTTTCAAAACTAATCAGTGCCCAGCCAGGCGAGGTGGTGCATACCTGTAATCTCAGTGGCCTGGGAGGCTGAGACAGGAGGATTCCAAGTTCAAGGTCAGTCTCAGCAATTTAGCAAGGCTCTCAACAAATTAAGGAGTCCCTATCTCAAAATAAAAAGAACATGGAATGTAGCTCAGTGGTAGAGTACCCTGGGCTCAATCCCCAACGTTTTTGTATCTGTACATACCAAACACCAAATTCTTGTTGGTTTGTTTTTGTGTTGGAGAGTGCACCCAAGAGTGCTTTATTACTAAGCTACATCCCTAGTCCTTTATTTTTTGAGACAGAGTCTTACTAAATTGCTGACACTGGCTTCAAACTTGTGGTCCTCCTGCTAAGCTCCAGGCCCTGGGATTACTGAGGTGTGCCCCTGCACCTCACATATGGCAAATTCTTCCTACTCACAAGACATGGGCATCCATCCCAGGCCCAACCCATCTCTCTTCAGGGAGGGACTCAGAAGGGCTACGGCACCCCCAGCCCAGCAGGGCAGACCACAGGTATTCCAAGGTGCACAACCAGCTCTGGGCTTGCACTGCTTTTTGCTGCCTCTTCGTGAGCCTCAAAGAATGTCTCATGGCTAGGGCAGCAGAACACCTGACAGGTTCATGAAGTGGTGCAATGCTGCTAGGCAAGCGAGGAAGCCTGGTGTGCAATCTGGGGATATGTGAAAACAGAAGACGTTTTTGAGATGACCTCAAGGGGTCAGTGACTCTGCTTTCTGCTTGCAACCAGAATCCTGTCCATCAGGTTGGCTGCTAATCTTTCCTAACTAAGTGCAGAAGGAACCCAGGGCTAACTGCACCTGATGAAAGAATTGGCCTGAGCTGACCTGTTTCCCACTACCTGCCCTAGCTGTCCAGCCCTGGCCTCTGACAGGGTCTCACTAAGTTGCCCAGGTTGGCCTGGACTTGTGATCCTCTGGGCTCAGTCTTCTGAGTAGCTGGGATCACAGATGTGTGTCCTGCACCCAGCTTATAAATTGCTTTTTGTTGAAATTATAGTGCATTCATGATGGTTGACTTCTGGGTTTTGCTATGTATTTCGATGTTAATTTTCACATGCAAATAGTGTGAAGAGATTTCCCTACATGAGAAAATACTGGTCATACAAGATAGCACACCACGTGAATTAACTGCTTTTGTAACTGCAGAGCTAACAAACTGCCGAGCTACATTTCTCCCCAAAACACAAAATGGGTAGTAGCTGAGTCTCCAGTGGCAATATGTTCAAAGCTAAGGCGATGAAAACAAATCAAAGAGAGAGTCCCCGCTCCTGGCGATGGAGCCCTGCCCCACTCAGTACGCGTGCTCCACTCCTGAGTGGACGGCAACCCAACTGTGCTCCTCAGAACACTGACTCCAAGGGCCCTGGCTCAGGCGCCAGCTCCCAGAGCCAGGGGACTGCTGTGCGCAGGCGGCCGAGGGCTCACTATGAGGGACACCATTCTGCCCGTGCGCAGTCAGGCGGAGCGCAGGTCTGCTCCTGCTGGGGGACGCCTACCTCGCTGAAGCACCGGGAGCTCCCACTCGACCTTGGCTTCAACAGCACTTTCTGGACAGTGCTGTGGGCCAGCCACGCTGCTGTGCGAGCACCAGGGTTCTCGCCAGCACACCCACCCACGAGGCCCTGCGAGCAGGACAGGGCAGCGGGGGCTCCAGCACACCACCAAGCCCTCTGCAGCCCACGAGCACACCCTGGTCAGGTTCAGGACTCTGCAGAGGCTGACCGACAACTGCCCTTATGCCAACACCTACTCTGGGTGCAGCAAGGTGTACACCTGTGCCTCCGGTGCCAGGTCACACGGGGAGGAGGGAAACTGCCCCTGTCCCCAGAGAGCTTTGAAGGAATGGGGGCGGGGGTGGAGAGAAGGGGCCCTCCAAGGTCGACGTGTGAGTGTGAGCACTGTACCAGGAAGCCTCACCTCTCCTTTGGGGCATCCTGGGAATTTTTGAGTTGGGCTGATGGCATGATTCCGATTTTCCAATCCCAGCAGAGGAAGAGGAAGAAGCCAGTGACACCCCCACCAGGTGGCCATGGAGGGGACCTGCGGTTTATTTTGGTACTGGGGATTGAACCCAGGGGAGCTCTACCACTGAGCTACATCCCAGCCCCCCCCCCCCCCCCCGCCTTTTTTTGAGATGGAGCTTCACTGAGTTGCCGAGTCTGGCCTGGAACTAGCAATCCTCCTGCCTCGGCCTCCTGAGTCGCTGGGTTTACAGGTGTGCACCACCGCCCATGGCTTGGAATGTCTCAGGAAGATGAGACTCAGGCAGGCCCAATGGTGCCAGGGCAGGACTTGGTCCACATGGGGGAGCCCACAGATGGGGCGGCAGGCCGTGAGCAGACCTGGGTGGGAGTGGACCGCTGCCATTCTGCCTGTCCCAGCACCTACCCTCTGAGCCTCACTTCTCATTCTCACAGAACCACGAGACGTCTCTAGGTGACACACGCAGAATTCCTTGAACTCCATGGCACCACATAAGGAAGAACCGGCACCAGGAATCTGACGAGGCTGGCGCTGGCTCCTCGTCTCAGAGCCTTTCCTCACTAGGACGGCTTTCATCGCTTAGGTGAGAAGACACAGGAAGCATCCACATGGGAGAGGGAGAAGTAAAACTATCCACTTGCAAAGGACATCATCTTTTATGTGACAGTCCTAAGGAACTGACCAAAACCTAGATGAACTAACAAACTTGTTTAGCAAGACTACAGGACACAATAAGATATAAAAATTAACAGTGATTATATCATAGCAATGGACAATGTGAAAATGAAATTAAGAAAATGATCCATTTTGAATAGTATCCAAAAGGGTAAAATATCCAGGAATGGATATAATAAGAGAAGCAGACATACACACTGAGATTATAATCAAATCAAGGAGCTGCGATTACAGGTATACACCACTGCACAACTAGCTTCCTGGCTTTAAAATTTACGACAAAGCTAAGCATCAGGACACTGTGGTATTGGCATGAAGAGACCAGGAACAGAACTCCAAGTCCAGAAATTAACCCTGATATCAATGGCCATAACCAACTTTTGACAAGGTTCCAAGACCAATCCAGGGGAAGGAACGGCACACAATCAGGATGAGCCCCAGCTGCCAATGGGCTGCACTGCTGGTCACCGGCCAGAGCTGCTTAGACACCTGCCTCCACCTTTCTCCAGCACGTGGAGGACCAGAGTGGGGTTCTCTCTTGCCTTTCAAGAACCGTGTTAGGAGTCACGCATGAAAGCAGTTGTGTGCTGTGTATGTAAAGTGCGTGTGGTGAGAGACGCAGAGAGCCCACAGTCCAGCACCTGCTCCAACTGGTGCCTACCACGAGCTGCCTCCGCAACTCTGTGTTCACAGCCCTCTTCTGGCAGACCTAAGTGACAACCTTCCGCCTGTTCTCTGGCCCTTCACAAGAGCATGTTCCTGCCCTGGACTCTGTCCACATCTTGGGAGGCAGAGGACTACTGGTGGACGGGTCATGCAAATGGCCAATAAGCAAGTTTCAAAGTGCACTCCCAGGCAAAGGAAGCAACATACAGTCCCACCCGCAGGACAGTGTCTTCTAACCCACATCCTCACCCACACTTGATCTCCAGATCTCTGCCAGCCTACCTATGGGGAATAAAACCAATCGTTCGTCCTCTGTTCTTGCGCTACAACCATCAATATGGACGAGTGGGCTGGGGTTGTGGCTCAGTGGTAGAGCACTTGCGATTCTCAGCACCGCATATAAGCAAATAAATAAAAATAAAGGTCCATCGACAACTAAAAAATATTAAAGAAAAAAAATATGGATGACTTCTGTGATCCCAAAAGACATGGGGATGGAGCTGGAGTTAGTGGTAGCCTGCATGGTGAGGCCTGGGTCTGAACCCTAGCACTACAAAACTAAGTAGAATCAAAAGGTGGGGGCTTCGTCACACCAGCAAGTGAGCAATCAGTTCTGTAGCCACCAGCAAGGTGTCCCCTGACCCAATTCCACTCTGACACCTCTACCTGGGGAATAGCATCAGATCCCACAGGTGCAGGATCAGTGGCCAAGACTGTCCCACCTCTGGATGCCAGGCACAAGCCCAAGTGGTTTTAACCCTGCTTCTGCCTGCCTGCTATAAACAGGTCCCATGACCCTCTCCTTAGGTTCAATTAATTTGCTAGAGCAGCTCAAAAACTCAAGGAAACACTTACTTACATTTACTAGTTTATTACAAAAGACACGGAAGGCTGCCCGTAATCCCAGCTACTCCACAGGGTGAGGCAGAGGATTTCAAGTTCCAGGCCAGCTCAGCAACCTAGCGAGACCCTGAGTCAAAGTAAAAATTTTAAAAAGGGCTGAGGACCTAGTCAAGTGGTAGAGCACTTTCTTACCATGTGTGTGGCCCTGGGTTTGACCCCCCAGTACTGGGGGGTCCGGGGAAGAAGGCTGAGTACGAGAAACACAGAACACACAGGGCGTGGGCAGGGGCAAGGAGCTCCTGTGGCCTTTCTGAGCAGATCGCCCTCCAGGAGCCACCACGCCCGGATGCGCTCCAGCTCCATTCCACTTCCTCCACGGAGGCTGCACTACAGCGTGACTGACCAGAATCGCTGGCCACTGGCACCTACTTACCTCTGCCCTCCTGGAGGGTGGGGTGGAGCTGAAGGTCCAACCCTCTAATCCTACCTGGGATTTCCAATGACTAATCTCTACTCTGAAGCTACCTAGGGACTGCCAGCCATTAGTCAACTCATTGGCAAATAAAGTCCCTGTCACTTCAGTGAGCCCAAGAATTTCAGGAGTGGTAATCCAGGAAACAGGTGAAGACCAAATAGATACTTTATAATATCATACTCACAGGTACCCTCTTCTAAAGTATATACTCAACAGAACTAAAAAAAGGTACTCAAAAATCAAAACGTAACAAAACTCACGTACAACCACGTCCACAGCAGCATATCTACAATAGTCAAAAGGTATAAACAACCAAAATACCCATCAACAGATGAATGGATGAATAAAATGTGATCCATCCACAAGAAGGAATATTATTCATCCTTAAAAAGGAACAAAGCTCTGATTCATGTAACGACATGGATAAACCTTGAAAACATGAGGACAATAAAAGAAGCAGACACCAAAGGTCACATATTTTATGTTTCTATTCACAAGAAACATACATAGAAAAAGCAGTCATGAAATTCATTTGGAAAAATAAGGGACCCAGAATAGCCAGAACAATTCTTAGTGAGAAAAATGATACAGGAGCCATCACAATACCAGGCCTCAAATTGTATTACAGAACTTTTAGTAATCAAAATGGCACGGTACTGTCACCAAAACAGACATGAAGATAAATGGTACAGAAGACACAGAGATAAACCCACATAAACACAGTTATCTCATACTCGACAAAGGTGCCAGAAACATACATTGCAGAAAAGAGAGCCTTTTCAACAAATGGTACTGGGAGAACTGGGAATCCATACAGAGCAAAATGAAATTAAACCCTTATCTCAGGCTGGGGTTGTGGCTCAGTGGTGGAGCACTTGCCTAGCATGCATGAGGTCCTGGATTTGATCCTCAGCACCACATAAAAATAAAGGTATTGTGTTCACCTACAGCTAAAAAATTTATTAAAAACAAACAAACAAACAAAAAACCTCTCTCTCACCCTGCACAAAAATCAACTTGAAGTGGACCGAGGACCCAGGCATTAGACCAGAGATCCTGTACCTACTAGAAAAAAAGTAGGTCCAACTCTCCATCATGTTGGCTTAGGAATGGACTTCCTCCATAAGACTCCTAAAGCACAAGAAGTTAAAATCAAGAATCAATATGTGGGATGGTATCAAACTAAAAAGTATGAGTGCAGAGGAATCAATCAAGAATGTCAACCAAAAGCCCACAGAATGGGGGAAAATCTTTACCACACTCACCTCAGATAAAGCATTAATCTCCAGGTTACCCAAAGAACTCAAAAAACTTCACACACACACAATCAATAAATGGGCAAAGGAACTCAACAGACACTTTACACTCATCAGAAGAAAGGTGAATGGTTAAAGAAAAATACGAAAAAATGTTCAACATCTCTAGCAATTAGAGAAATGCAAATTAAAACTACACTGAAATTCCACCTCACTCCAGTCAGAATGACAATTATCAAGAATACAAGTAATAATAAATGTTGGCAAGGACGTGGGGAGAAAGGTCCACTCATCACTGCTGATGGGACTGCAGATTGGTGCAACCACTCTGGAAAGCAGTATGGAGATTGTTCAGAAAACTTGGAATGGGCTGGGAAGATAGCTCAGTTGGTAGAGTACTTCCCTTGCAATCATAAGACTGTGAGTTTGATCCCCAGCACCACAAAAAAAAAAAAAAAAGAAAAGAAAAAGAAAACTTGGAATGGAACCACCATTTTGATCCAGGCGTCCTACTCCTAGGTTTATATCCAAAGAACTTGAAATCATCATACTAAAGTGACACAGCCACATCAATGTTGGTATCAGCACAATCAATTCACAATAGCCACGCTAAGGAACCAACCTAGGTGTCCTTCAACATATGAATGGATAAAGCAAAGGTGGCATAAATACACAATGGAATATTACTCAGCCATAAAGAAGGATGAAATTATGGCACTTGCCGGTAAATGGATGGAATGGGAGAATATCATCTAAGTGAAATAAGCCAGTCTCCAAAAATCAAAGGCTGAATGTTCTCTCTGATATGTGGATGCTAATTCACAACAAGGGAGAGTGGAAGGGAAGAATAGAAGTTCATTGGATTTGACAAAGGGGAATGAAGGGAAGGGGAGAGGGTAATAGGAACGATAGTAGGATGAATCCGACCAAACTTCCCTAGCCTTGTATTTGAATACACGGCCAGGGTTACTCCGCATCACGTACAACCACAAGAACAGGATCCTAATGAGAATAGTTACACTTCATGGTATAATATGCCAAAATACATTCTACTGTCATGTATATCTAAAAACAAATTTTGCTTTGTAAAAAGAAAAGAGACATATAGAACAGGAACGTGTCTGTGAGCACAGATAGTTACCTAGGGAAGAACAGGAATGGGCACAGCGGGTAACAAGAGGTGGGCAGCTATCAAAGGGCCCCTGACCAGAAACTGACCCAGAGAACTCAATTCCCATCATGCCATGCCATGCCTGAAGGACACAAGTCCACACCCCTTGTGTGGGTGGGCTCTGGAAGAAATCCACCTCAGGGAGGTGGGCAGACTTGTGAGTGGACCAGCCGTCTCCCTCTCCACACTCACCTGGGTCTCCCACGCTCCTCGGCAGACGTGCAGGCTCACTGTGCTCCTGCACAGCTGCCCAGCTCTTGGGCATTACACACAAGGACCAAGGACCACCCCGCAGCAAGCAGACTGCGGGGAACGGCAGTGTGACCAACTGCCAACAGGCCAGAGCTTCCCTCTGGGGTGAGTAGGCACTGAGTGCAGTGAACTGTCCACTTTAAAATGGCTGATTTGATATTCATGAACTTCACCTTGAAAAAACTCTAGAATTACTAAACTTTCAAGCAATGAAAAATGACAGGTTCGGGCAAGGATATGGAGAAATGGGAACCTTCTGCGCTGCTGGAGGGAACGTAAAATGGTGTGGCCACTGGGGAAAACTGCCATGCAAGTCCTCAAAGCGTCAGCCATCCCAGGACCCAGCAGCCCTGCTGCTCCACACGAGCGACACAAGACCCTGCACACCAGTGTTCACGGAGCATCGCTCCTGACAGCCAAAGAGCAGACTCGGCCCCAGGGCCACCAACGGCGAGTGGAGAACAGAACAGAAGCCACCAGGCCGAGTGACAGAGGTCAGACCAAGGTGGCATACCGGCTGCCTCCACCTGCGTGGCAAGTCCAGAACAGGTGACTCTGTGGCAACGGAGGCCCTGAGTGACTTCAGGAGCGGGCCTGTGGGAGTGGGAGCAACCAGCAGGGTGGGTGGTGAAGGGTTCTGGATTTAGATGTGGCGACGACACAGACACTGTGGACACAAAACCAGCAGCTGCGTGTCTTAAGTGGTTTAAACGGTGAATTTTATGTGATTTTTAATTTCAATTTTTTAAATGTAAAAAAATTCATATGGAAAGAGTCAGAAGGGGTGAGATACAAGGACCCCTCCTGTACTGCACCGCCTGGTGACCACTCCTCCCCACCCCCAGGGAAAGGGTCAGCATGCTGCACCTCCTGCCACACCTCCTGGGGGTCCTGTGAGACCCCCCCAGATTCCTCTCATCATATTTCCTTTTCTCTTTTCCAGGGACTGCCCCTGCTGGGCCAGCACGCTCCCTCTGAGCTACATCCCCAGTGCCTCCTCTTAAGTACTTCAATAGGAAGAGGAGGCCAGGGAGCAGCCAAGGCCAAGGGGAGGAGGCTTGAAAGTCATCGAGACGCGGGTGAGAGGACTACCCGGTACTCGTGGGCTCTGCAGGATGCTGGTGCAGAGGCTGGTCCAGACCCACCAGCAGCAGCCAGCTCCTGAGCTGGCACAGCTACACTGGCAAGGGTGCTTCCCAAGGGAAAGCTGCGTTCAAAGGCTTCAAACCAAAAGCCACCGTAAAGGGAAAGTTCCTCAAGTCAAAAGGCCAAATTTTTCTGAAATATCTGCGAGGGTAATTTCTAAACTGCAACTACCTCTGGTTGTTCCTGCCAAGCTGCAAAGGGCTGGGTATCCCACACATGGTCCACCTACAGGACAGTAGCGAGAAGCAGCAAGAAAGAAATCAAGTCAAATCTTTGAATCTCCCAAAACAGGACTGTGGAAACCTCTGATGAGATTTCTTGCTTCAAACACAAAAAACTTTATTTCACTTGCTTACACTTGAGTACAGAAATAGTTAAACTGTATCTTTATCCTAAAAATCAGATGAAGCAATTATAAGTAAATGAAATTCTACAATATTTATGATTGTTTTTTAAAATATTTTTTAGTTGTAGATGGACACAATACCTTTATCTATTTTTATTCAGTGCTGAGGAACAAACCCAGTGCCTCACATGTGTTGGAGGGGATACTGTACCACTGAGCTATAATCCCAGTCCCTTATAATTATTATGTTAATGAAGAAAAATTAATGCAGATTCAGTCAAATGCATTAAAGATGGTGCTCAAGGCAACTTTCAACTACCTTTTTTTTTTTTTTTGGTACCAGGAATTGAATTCAGGGGCACTTGACCACTGAGCCACATCCCCAGCCTTATTTTGTATTTTAGTTAGAGACAAAGTCTCACTGAGTTCCTTAGCACCTTACTTTTGCTGAGGTTGGCTTTGAAATTTCTGATCCTCCTGCCTCCCAATTTCTGAGCCTCCCAGCCCCTGGGACTACAGGCGTGCGCCACCACACATGGCTCAACTAACATTTGACAGCATGCTTTGGGGAAGCAACTTGAAGGTGCCAATGCCCAGTGACAGAACACAAGCACCTCTGGGATCACGTCACGCCACACACGGCAGGAATCCCAGCCTCCGCTGACGTCTCACCTGCTGGTCCTCACTGGGGATGAGGTGGGAGGCAATGTGTGCTTCCACACACTTGCAGAAGAGCAGCAAAGGCCCACCAAGCAGAGACAGTGCAGAGGAAGCTACAGTAAAGGGCACCATACAGCTGAAACCTCCTCAGACCTGGAGCGCAGCCCTGGCGGGCATGCCAGGGCGGGGTCGTGATTCTGCAGCTCCCTCAAGCGCAAGTGCCGCTCCACTGATCATCTACTGTCTGCAACATTTTCAGGCATGAATTTATTATATCCTGAAGCTTTTTTTTTTTTTTTTAAATCTAAATGAAAGCTTTAATTTTTGAGGAAGGCTCCATGAAGTTTAGTCTCCAGGTCATGCTTGGAAACGCAGCAGTGGGCAGGGGTCTGCTCCCTTCCTCGCTGCCTCCATGACTGATGGCATGCTCCCTGCTCCTATGACTGAAGTCGTGCCACGTTTTAATTGGAGCCCAGAAACTGGAAACAAAAGTGCGTCTGCTGACAAGGGTGTTCCAAGAATTGGAAAGCCTGGGGAAAACCAAAAAAGGGAAGCATCAGATAAACAAAGGAAACGGCTCCTGCCAGCAAGAAAGGGCGAGAAGCCCACACGTCAAAACAGCTGCACGTGAAGCCCGGGAAGCCGGGTTGCAAGGGGCAGTGCCCGTCGCTGGCAAGGATGCCTCTGGGGACCTGCGTGCAGGTGAGCCGTCAGCACACTGACTCCTCCCGCGACACCTGGTACCAACCGACTGCTCCACTGTGGGAGAGGCACCTGGCCAAGAAACTGGGAAGGATCAGCCAAATAGCACAACCACTGATCCAAAGACCCCAGGGAAGAAGGGCAAGGGAGGGGGCAGACAGCCTGCCTAGGCTGACACGAGAAGAACCGGGCAAGTGGAGGACTCATATCCCTCGACTGCATGACTCAGGCTTTTAAAAAAGCAGCCACTCAACCCTTACTGCGTGCAGACACCCAGGCCAGAGTCCTGCCCTCTGGACAGGAAGGAGGAGCTGGGTGAGGGCACCTGCATGCACAAGCCTCCAGCAGCGGGCAGCCCTCTGTAGGCCAGGCCATGCCTGTCCCATGGGCTGGAGGCCCAGGGCCGTGGGAATGGAAGCTGAGGGCATCACGAGGCTCACTTCCTGCAGCATCAGCTTTACTAGGAGATGGAAGTGAAAAGCATGAAGCACGGCCATACTAGAGAGAGGCTGTCAATGTTTAAGTCAAGTTTGACACTAAGGCATGAAATTTCAGAGAACACTGGCCTCATCCCTGTTCTTCCAATCTCTTTTGCAGACTCCCTCGTTTCCACCTGGCTGTTCGGGCAGGAGCTGTGTAGGGTCTGATGCAAATCCTCTTCTCAGAACGGCCTTGCTGGGTGCTCTTCACACACACACACAAACACACAGAAAACGGAAAGAAAAAACTAAAACGTCACCTACAGAGTGGGAGGAAACGGTCAAAATGTCAGGAATGGAAGCTACGTTTCTGAAAATTTTTATTTCAACTTGGAACCATGAAAATGTTTAGTAAACCTGTAACAAAATTAAGACGCTCTTCCTTAAAGTTGAGATTAAAACGAAAGAAATACATCTTGTAACTAGCTGGCGACACAGTGAAGAACTGGTTCAGCTGATTAAAAAAACGACACTTCGGTTGATTAAAAAAATGACACTTCGGCAGCACAGCTCTGTAAATACACGCCAAGGAAAAGAATGACTGCAGAAAGGCTTAAGGTGGGGTTGGGCTGTGGCTCAGTGGCAGCACGCTCAGCTGGCACACGTGAGGCCCTGGGTTCGATCCTTAGCACCACATAAAAAGAAAAGTATTGTGTCCACCTACAACTAAAAAAATTTTGTATTAAAAAAAGAAAACCTTAAGCTATTTTCAGTGATCAAATTGCTGGTAATGTGTTGGTACTTCTGTTGCAAAACAATCTCAATACTTTACAGGTTAAAACAAATGAGTGAAGATGCTAAAATTGTCAGGAACCACAACTTCTAGCATAAGAGAAAAGAGACAAATATAAAATCAAAGAAGCAAAAAAAATTCTTAAATTTGAAATAAAAATAGTATAAACACATGACATATTTTCACATAAAAAGTGTTATGTGCTGGTTGTTCAGCAGAGTCTGGAAATAATCACCAGCCTCAGCAATAAGCATCATTGCCCAGACTGTGGTCTTGGCAACCTGGAAGGCTGAAGCAGGAAGATCCAAGTTTAAGGCCAGCCTCAGCAAGTTGGTGAGGCTCTGTCTCAAACTAAAAATAAAAAGGGCTGGGGGTGTAGCTCAGTGGCAAGGCATCTGAGTTCAATCCACAGTATCAAAAAAAAAAAGAAAAGTGTCTCCTACACAGGAGTTGCTCAGAGAAACAGTGATCCTAGGTCTGCAGCAGAAAAGTAGAAAAGCCACGTGATAAGTCTAGGCTGGCTTCCCAGACCAGAAAGCAAGGAGGGCAGATTAGGGGGTGTGCTAAAGGACGAAGGACAAACCTGGGGGTTCCTCTGTTCAGAAGCAGCACAAGGAGCGTCTGTAAGAACCACTGCAATGACTGAATGGCTCAAGGTTGCTTCCGTCCTCGGGTTCACCTGGTGCTCCTAGGATGGTGCTCGCATGATGACTACTTACTCTTTTTTTTTTTTTAAATGGTATCAGGGACTGAATCCAGGGGCACCCAATCCCTGAGCCACACTTCCAGACTTTTCATTTTTCATTTTGAGACAGGGTCTCACCAAGCTGCTAAAAGCTAAGTCACTGAGGCAGGCCTTGGACTTGTGGTCCTCGTGCCTTGACCTCCCAAGGGGCTGGGATTACAGGTGAGCACCACCCTGCCTGGCGGTCACTGCATACTCTTAGGTGCCTTGCAGAGCTATCACTTGGGAATGGGCAGAGGGAAGAATGAGGCATTTATTTATCCTGCCTTCCTATTTGAACTAACCCAAACATTCAATGAGGGAAATGTTGACAATCCATCAAGGAAAAGTAAAAGACAAATAGCACACCACCGTTCTGCAAACTCCGGTGACTGCCTAGGCACAGCACTGGCCTCCAGTGCCACCAGCAGACCCACGTGCTAACCAGTGCACAGCCACCACCTGCAGTGCTGGGCCTCTAGACCCCCCATGGCTCACAGGAGATGCAAAGGCACGTGGATGTGTCCAGTGGAAACGGCCAGAGCCAGGCAGGGAAAACTGACCACAGGGAAAACTGACCACAGGAAAAAGAGCCTGAACGTCCAAGCATCAAAATGCACGGGAAAGTCACAGAGAACTCCAGTGATACCCGGCCTCAAACTCAAAAAATAGCATTCTCAGCAAAGTGGAATGGTACTGTAATGACACTGTGAATACAGATAAAATTCAAATAGCAGTTTTCTTGCTATTTTTCAATTTATCAAAAAGAACTATGTATTAAATCTCACTTTGGATGCAAATATTTCAAACTCCTTTTATCTTCATTTTAATGTTCTAGCACGTTAAAGCGTTCTTAATTTCAGGCACAAAATGCCACTCAATCACAAATTAAGAAGTTAACACAGGGTATTCTGCTTTCTTTAAAATTCCTGAAGGCAGCTAAGGAGTAAAGGGTTCCCAAATCAAAGGATCCAGCCCTGGGCCATCAGTACGTTCCTTCAGTGGCCACTTCATGACAAAGGGAGAACCCAGAACCTCAGGGCACAGGCCACTACTCCTGGTTTTCAGATTTTACATCTTTCCTGAGCCAGTAGGGGTCTATCTGTTATTCTCAGAATTTAGTCCTGGTTTTAAAAAATTGAAAAATAAAAGGTCAGTCAAAAACCAAAACACAGTGCCATGTATGTAGAAGACTCTTAAACACATGTGCTGGAAGGAAATTGCTAAAGATCAAGATGAGTAATTCAGGATGTTTTGGAATTAGGTTGTTTTATGCAAAGCAAAAAAGTAATAGCTAAATAAAGAAATGCATACACATTAAAATCTCTACAGCCATGCGTGTGGTGGCATGCACCTGCAGTTCCAGCACTCGGGAGACTGACACAGGAGGAGCTCTGGAGCTCAGGAGTTCGAGGCCATCCTGGGCAACGTAGCGAGACCTTGACTTCAAATGAAAATAAACAAGACGACAAACTTTCCAGTAACATACCTGTGTGTCATATGCTGTAAGAAGATCTGCAAAGCTTGACCAAGGAGGAAGAGGCTTCAGCAAAGCAAGAAGAGAAGCAGTGTCAACATTAGCTTCCTCCAGGGAGTGGAGTGTTGGCCCTCACCTAGAAGTAAGAGCAACACTGGGTTAACTCTCATCTGGAAAAGTATTAAAAGCTTCAAAAATCGGGGTTCGCTGGGTGCACGCCTGTGAGTAGATCAGTAGTAGAGCACTTGCCTAACATGCTAGTACTGCAATAAATAAATAAAATATAAATACAATTTTTAAAACTTTACATTTCTATACTATTAAGATAAACATTTTTAACACTGTGCACATATTGTGAATTTTCTTTTTTTTCCCCTAGCATTCGTGGGCTTTGTTATTTGTTAATTTTTATTGGTGCGTTATGATTATACAGAATAGAGGGATATGTTGTCACATATTTGTACTCGCACCCAATATAACAATATAATCTGGCCAGTTTCCTTCCCCAGTGCCTCACATTTCTCTCCCCCTCATCCCTTCCCCCATTTCACTCGTTCTGTGGATTTTTTACATTTTTTTTGCACAAAATATGCATTATAAAGCCTGCTTCTTTTTACTTAAAAATCGCTTTTATCATCAAGTACTACATACCCACAGGAAATACAGTTTCATTCGCTTACTATAGACCCCAGTTCAACCCCCGTGCTGGCCAGGGAACCAGCCCCACCATAACTCCAGAAAGGCTGGGGCCTCTCTGGTCCCAAACCCTGGCCTCTGCAAGAACCACTGCCTTAACTACCACGGTCGTCACTACCTCTGTTCTCTTTAAGGACTTATCACCCAGTTGAGTGGCCCTAACATACTGCTGTTCTGAGTTTTACATAAATACAATCATGGAAGAAAGAGTCTGTCGTCAGTCGACACTGTTACTGTTTGGGGTGGGGGAAGAAAGGTAAGACAAAAAGCAAACAAACAAAACAAAGCCCCAAACAAAACGCCGCCATGGCAGCCACCACTTACTTTCCTTACGTTGTAACACTCCGCGTGTACACATGCTGCGACTCACTCGCTGCTCTGTGCCCTGGTACTCTCCGCCTTAGAACGAAGTTGGACACTACCGAGATCTTTCTGCACGGCCAGGCCACACTCAAGGTGTGCATACCTAAAAGAGCAACTGCTTGCCTACTGAGCAGGTGTGTATTCAACTTTGGCTACATACACTTCCCAAAGCAGTTATAACGGTTAGTACTGCCAGGGAAAGGGTATGAAAGAATTTCTGGTGCTCAATTTTTCAACAAAACTAGTTAAGACTTTTTAATTCTTGCTAACTGAACAGCTGTGTAATGGTAGCCCAAGAATTACCTTTTCTGTAAGACTTTCCAGTTATCTTGAATGAATGACGTAGTAAGCTACACTTTTCATCTGACAATTGCTGCAGTGGAGACCTACTTTTTCCAACCAGCATTTCACTTTTCCCATGGGTCCTGCACCCCAATTTCTCACAGGCATAAGCCCCTCCTCTGAACCCATCAGCTTCCAGAGTTGGACCTGTCCAGTCAGACTCAAGAGTCGCCCTGGCCACAGCTGGTTCACCCCCACGAACGCACAACCCAGGTCAGAACGAGTGAAGTTTTCCTTTCTCATTCAGGGACGCACAGAGACTCACTTTTTCCCAAAAAACCTACACACTTGCACACACAAGTCTGCAGCTGATGCTTGAGCGGCCTGCCGAAGCTCAGAGGATCTGGGGAGTGTGCGGGGCAAGAGCCTGACCCAGCCAGAGCAGGACAGCCAGCCCCCGGTAGCCCTTCCGTGCCGGTGATCCAGGCTCCTCGCAAGTGCACGGATTTCCCAGGGACACAAGTACCATCTGCAAGCACAGGCATTCACCTGGAGGTCAAGAACTGCTCAGCCAGTTGAGGCAACACACAATCTAACAATCCTGACAATTTCCATTTATTCAGCTGATCTTAGTAAGTTATACTTTTCATGAAATGTGTCTATTTCATCTAAGTTTTTACATTAATCACAATGATGCAACTTTTAATATCCTTATATTTTTACAGGCTACTAAATCCACAGTGGCTTTTCTATTCATTTCATGGATTGTCTTTTTTTCCACTTAATCAGTTTCACTAAAGGTTTGTCAATATTAACTAGATGTTTCAAAGAACCAATTTTTCCCTTTGTTCATCTTTAGTTTTTTTTTTTTTTGGGGGGGTGGTAATGGCAGGGGGTGCCGGGGATAGAACCCAGGGCCAAGCACATGCCAGGCAGTGCTGCGCCCTGAGCTGTGTTCTTGGCCCTGTACTAATCTTTCCTACTCTAACTTTTCCATTTGATTTATTCCATTCCTGTCTTTATTAGTCTCTTCCTTCTATTTCCCTGGGGCTTTTTTTTTTTTTGGCTATTCTTTCCTTCATTTTAATATTTATCCTTCTTATTTTTGGCCTTTCTACTTTTCTGAGATTATAAATCTCCCTCTAAGTACAGCTTTGACTACATTCTGCAAGTTTTGATGCATGACGTTTTTACCATGATTCTGTTGAAAGTATTTTCTAACTCCTCATCAAATCATCATCTTTAGAATTTATTTTTAAACTTCATCATTTTGTTCCTGATTTACAGCTTTAGTCTATAGAGGTCATATATTATGATCTGAGAGACTTGCACCATGGCCTGAATTGGTCAGTTTCTTTTCTTTTTTTTTTTGGGGGGGGGGGTGCTGGGGATCGAACCCAGGGCCTTGTACTTACAAGGTAAGCACTCTACCAACTGAGCTATCTCTCCAGCCCCAAATTGGTCGGTTTCTATAAATGTCTTTCTTTTTTTTTTGTAATATTGTTTTAGTTGTTGATGGACCTTTATTTTTTATTTATTTATATGTGGTGCTGAGAATCGAACCCAGTTCCTCACATATGCTTAGGCAAGCACTCTGTCACTGAGCCACAACTCTGGGCCTATAAATGTATTTTGAGTGCTTGAAAATAAAATGCATGTGGCTGTTGTTTGATGAGATGTTCTATGTGTATACATAAGACGAAGCAAATCATCCACTTAAAACATCTATGCTTACAGATTTGTTCTGTTGGTCAGCTTATTCTACCAATTCCTGAGAGGGGTTGAAATCTCCACTATAGTTCTAAATGTGCCCATTTTTCTTAGAAGGTATGTCAATCACTACTTTGCATAATCTGAAGTCATATTACAAGGCTATAAATTTAGAATTATTATGATTTCTTTTTGAGTTGAAACTTTAATCATTACAAACTGTGGTAGAGTCTGTCTCAAAACCATTTCCTCCACCTCCAAGCACACTGCTGGAGGTGTGTGGCACACTGCCCCCAGCCTTCCCTGCAGTTTGGTTTGCTCATGCAAACTGAGCTCTGCCTAATAAAATGTGAGCATCGGTAAAACACACCGCCCTGAGGCTGGCCAGACCTCCTACATGATCCTCCACCCTCTCTCCCAAATGCAGAAGACCCTGCAGAGTATGCCAAGTCCTCGGTGACGGTGGAGCCACAGGGGAGAAGAAACCCAAGTCGACCGCATGGCTGTGTGGACAGGAAGCTGCCATCCTGGACTGCCTGCACCGACCGTTGTTCAGGTCCCTGTTGGAGCAGAGTTGCCCTAAAGTGTGATTTGTCTGTCTGACACTGCTTAACCCTGCCTTGGTTAGAGACCACACAGTTTATTTTTCTTCACTAATTTACTTTCAACATTTCTGAGACTTTATGGTCTGGATGGGACCCTTGTAAAGAGCACATCACTAGATTTCTGCAAACTCCAATTTAACATCTTGGCCTTTTAATTGGAACACTTATCCATTTACACTGGAAGTAATCACTCACGTATAGACTTAACTCTTCTACAGTACCAAGGGCTTTTTTTTTTTTTTTTTTTAACAGTTGGAGATAAACAGCATGCCTTTATTTATTTATTTTCATTTTTTTTATGTGGTGCTAGGCAAGTGTTCTGCCTTTGAGCTACAACCCCAGTCCCATCTATTTGTGTATTTTTGGATTATTTATCATTCTAGTTCCTGGAGTGTTATCCAAAAGTTATATAGTTTGCTTTTAACCTTTTAGTTATTTAGAAATTAAAATATGCAGCTTGATTTATAAAAGTCCAATATTAAAACACAACATTTTAGCTGGGCATGGTGACACTTATGGGTAACCCTAGTGATTGAGGAGGCAAACACAGGAGGATCATGAGTTTGAAACCAGTCTTCGTAATTTAGCAAGACCCTGCCCTCAAAAAAAAAAAAAAAAAAAAAAAAGGGAAAAGGAAAAAAAATCCTACATCATCACCCTTCTCTTGATGCCAAGGACCACAATTCGTTAACTCCATTTACCATTTACCGTATTTGCAACCTGTACCTTACTGTCATGACCATGCACGTGTGCATGTATTTAAAACCCGTGCTTCATCATTGCTAAGTGACATTTATTTTGAAAGAGATGGAACTCTCTCCTTCGGTGTACTGAAACTATCATTCCACAATCTTTCCAGCTTTCACTGCTCTGACTGCAAAGCCAGCTGACTATTTGCAGATGATCTTTTTCCTGTGAATGTATTTAAGATTTTTCTCCTCTTTGGCTTTCTGCAGTGTCACTATCATGTGTTTGTGTTTGAGTGTGGATTTCTTTTTACTTCTGCCAGTCATTTTTTGGTGCTCTGACCCTGTAGTTTTGGTATCTACTTTTTTCAAATATTGCTTCTGTGCCCCCTCCCCCACCTCCCACACAGCTATGGGCCTTGCTACCTCCTGTCTCCTGCTTTCTGTCTTCCACATTTCCACCCTGTGCATCACTGGCCTTTCCTTCTCTGAGTCTATCACTACAGTGAACTCACTGGTAGATTTTCCAGTGTTGAACCAACCTGTCACTCCTGAGATGACGCTCAATCCGTCATTATGTAACATCCTCCTCTTTCCACATTGCTGTGTGTGCTGGGTTTGCTAAAAACTCACTGAGGACCTCTGCATGCATTATAAACACTGCTTGGAGGTTTGCCTTTATTGTAACATCTTTTGTCTGGTCTTACTATGGGGTTGGTCTCACAGAATGAGTTACAAAAATTTCTTCCCCATCTCTTTACTGAAAAAGCTTTTTGTCAGATTAGTATTCTTTTTTTCTTAAATATTTAGTACAATTTGCCAGTAAAGCCATTTGGGTCTAAAATATTCTTTGAGATATTTTAATAACAATAACAAATTCAACTTTAAAAAATTTAGAAATTTACAGAATACACACACACATACACACACACACACATATTTTTTTGGTACTGGGGATTGAACTCAGGGGAACTCAACCACCGACCTGTACCCACGGTCCTATTTGTATTTTATTTAGAGACAGGGTCTCAATGAGTTGCTTAGTGCCTTGCTTTTGCTAAGGCTAGCTTTGAGCTCACAATCCTCCTGTCTCAGCCTCCTGAGCTGCTGGGATTACAGGCATACACCACTGCACCCAGCAAGGATATACATTTCTTAAGTGAGATTTGATAACTGTGTTCATTAAAGTTGTCAGATTTTAAAAACATGGAAGTATTCACAATATTCTTTTTTTGGGGGGAGGGGTACAGAGGTTGAACTTAGGGGTATTTAACCACTAAGCCACATCCCCAGTCCTTTTTATTTTTTATTTTGAGACAAGGTCTCAGCAAGTTGCTTAGGGCCTTGCTGCGTTGCTGAGGCTGGCCTTGAACTTGGGATCCTCCTGCCAATTACAGATGTGCACCACCACAGCTGCTGGCTTTCTGTTTGCTCTAGGGTTTTTGAGCTTCATGGTGTCATGAACTATGGACATTTTTCAACCATTATTTCTTAAGTTATCATCTCTACTCCCTGTACCTCTCCTTCTGGGCATGGGTTACCACACCTTAGACTAGCTGACTTCGCCTCACACGTCGAAACTGCTATTCCACGCAGGCTTCTCTGTGCTGTATTTTGGGTAATTTCTACTGCTGTGTTTTGCTGTTAATTCACTCATTTTTTCTTCTTTAGTATTAATCTGCTGCTAATCTCTCTACTGCATTTTTCATGTCTACACTGCACTTTTCATGCCGAGAAATCCTATTTCAGTATTTCTACAGTTTTCATTTCATTCATTATTATGCTCATGTTTTCCTCTACATTTTAAACACTGGCCACATAGTAATACTGGTTCAATTCTATGCCTGGGCAAATTTTTTAGATACTGGGCGTTGGATTTTACTGTTTTTTCTTTGTTGTTTTGTGGAGCTGGGGATAGAATCTGGGGCCTGCACGTGCTGGGCAAGGGCTCCACCACTGAGCTCCCGCTCACACTATAGCATCCTGAAAATTTGTTAGGGTACTTTTGGGACAATAAGCTGTTCCATTTTTGGTCATTTTGCGTCTTACAGCGTTAAGCATTGAACCCAGTGCCTCCTGCATGGTGAGTGTGCACTCCACTACAGTGCGTTTTGTATCTTTCGTGCCTAGTTTGGGCTTTGTTCTGGGAATGTGGACACATCACTTGGAGTCAGGGCAAACTGGACTGGCTCCAGACTATTAGTTTAGGCTAATTCTGCCCCACTACTGAGGTTATACCCTCTGAGCAACGTACCTGATGCCCTCGATGAAAGTTATCCTGAATCCTCCCGAACTAAGATGAACAGGTAAGCCTTAGGAGGAGCTAACTGATACCACCCTGGACAACACAGACTCTTAGTGCAAACTTCAGAGCAGCAGAGCACGATTATTCCCAGCCCTGTTTGAGTTTCCTGGCTGTGAAGTATGTTCTTTGCATACACATGGATACGACCCAGCCCTTGGGGAGTCCGGCAGACCTCTGGAGTGCTCTCAGCAGGTTCCTCTTCTCCAACACTTTGCTCCACAAATTCTACCTACTTTGGGTTCCCCAAACTCTGCTTGGTTTCATCTGGTCAGTGGGCACAGCAGCCCCGCCCTGAAATGCAGAACCTGTCCCTCGTCCAGGGTTGGCAAGCGCCGGCTGAGGGCCACATCCAACCTGCTGCTGCGGTTGTGACAAAGTTCTGCTGGAAGAGATCTACGCTTGGTGCAGAAGGAGCCATGGCTGATGGCAGAGCAGCTGTAACAGACACCCAAGCCTGTAGAGCCTAACACTCACCTTGTGGCCCTGCAGACTCTTGCTCTGAGAAGAACCTGGGATGCCACACACACATTTTCACGGCTTCCCTTACTTCAGGGAACACACCCGACCTGCCTGCCTGCCAGTTGCTCCATATGTTCTATCTGGTTTCCAAGTCGCTCAAGATGGGAATCGGGTTGGGGACTAGGGTATGACTTGCCTCAGGCACAAAGCTTAAGGGAGTGCCAAAAAATTCAGTAACAGAGATAAAATAAAAATTAATGAAAAAACTCATGAGGAACAAAATACCAAAATTATACATAAGGACAGTACCAGGCACAGTGCCATGCTAAGCCTGAGGCAGAAGGAAACATCATCAACACTGATCCTGTTTTTACTTAAAAGTTGTTTTTTTCACCATGGATTTTTGCACTGAACTTGGTTGTTTAAAAGTAGTCCATTGTGGGCTGGGGCTGTAGCTCAGTGATGAAGTACTTGCCTAGCATGCATGAGGCAATGGGTTCGATTTCCAGCACCACATAAAACTAAATACAAAATAAAGGCCCATTGTCAACTAAATAATATTTTTCTAAAAAAGTAGTCCACTGAAATATTGCTAATCTCAATCACAGAGGTTTTGGCACTCCTTAAATTCTGCACTATTTGCTTCACCCTAGTCCTGGTGGGGCATAAATCTGTTCCCTGTTATTCCTCAATCAGTAAATGTGTGTCAAATGGATATAAATTAGTAAACAAAAGCACTCTGTAGACTGCAAAGCATTAAGAGGACAAAAGTCTTCCTGTAATTGTAGATGAAGGTACGCACACAGAGACTGCAGCGGACGGGCAGCGCAGCCACACAGCCCTCGGTGGCATGCGCACACTCCCAACATGCGGTGGGCCAGCAAGAGCCCACTGCACAATGCCAGGCCACTCAGCAGCTGGCCAAAGCAGGCGTCCGACCTCCGACACCATCAGCCAGTGGACTTCCTCTCTTGGTTGTGCAGGACTGCCACCCTTCTGAAATCATCTGCTCATTTCCAACCCTGCCTGATAAATGTGACAAGAAAGCACTCAGCAGGCAAAGGACATGTCATCTACCCAAGAATCAGAGAATTTTACATACAAGCCACCTTCTGTATATTCTCCACATGATTTATTTCATTTTCTAAGGCACAATTGCAAGAAAACGCTTTTAAATGTATTAATATAAGTTTTTCTTCATAACTAAAACTCTTATGGTATTAAATTTAGTGAGAAAGCAAAGACTGAAATTTAAAAGTTATAATTTTTTTTGGTACCAGGAACTGAACTCAGGGGTGCTTAACCACTGAGCCACATCCTTAGCCCTTTTCATGTTTTGAGACAGGGTCTCGCTAAGTGGCTGATGCTGGCTTTGAACTTGGAATCCTCCTGTCTCAGCCTCAAGTCACTGGGAATATAGTCCTACATTACCATGACCAATTTAAAGCTATAATTTTTATGACAAGATTGTCTAGAACTCATGGAAGTTAGTATAACCAACATATGTCATTACAATTCACAAAGTAGTTGGGCACAGTGACACACACTTGTAATCCCAGCAGCCTGGGAGGCTGAGGCAGGAGGATTGCAAACTGGAATCCAGCCTGGGCAACTTAGTGAGACCCTGTCTCAAAATTAAAAATTAAAAAGGGCTGAAGAAGATATAGCTCAAGGATAGAGCATCCCTGAGTTCAATCCCCAGTATAAAAAAAAAAAAAACACAAAAACTCCAAGCACCACATACTTCCCACGCACTTTGCTCCGCCTGGCCTCTGGGCAAGAATCTAGCCCACCAGGCTTGGCCTCACCCATGACATTCTCTGTCTGTACTAGGTCTTGGGTTGTCAAAGGCTGCATCCTCTAGACTTGGTTCAGGTGTGCTGGCATCTGCCGCATGCCACTCGGCTCCAAGGTTTCACACACTGCACGCTGCTGTAGAGCTGGGGCCACAGCAAGTTGACCTCAGAGGCCTGACACCCTCAGAGGTGCCAGGCACCCAGGAGGTACTTATTTCTGAAATTAATTTTTTTCTTAGTACAAGGAATTAAACCCTGGGGTACCATTGAGCCACATCCCCAAACCTTTTTATTTTTATTTTGAGACAGGGTCTCCCCAAATTGCCCAGGTAAGTTCCGAACTTGCAATCCTTCTGCCTCAGCCTCCTGAGAAGTCAAGATTATAGGTGTGTGCCATGGTGCCCAGCTGGAATTAAACCCTTTTAACAATCTTTTCTAAAATCCTCCCATCCCAGTTAAACTCACCTCCTCAACCCTGGCCCTGAAAGGACACCGTCAGCACACTGCCAAACAAGCCTCTGCCTCACTCTGCTACCTGCTCACTCCCACCCGAATGGCGGAGCTTTCTGAGGACTGAAATGCATCTTATTCTGTCAGCATCCTTAGCGCGGCTGCAACAGAAACTAGCACTCAGCAAGCATTCGACACATTTAGTTGCAATTATTATTAAATTATGCTTCACAACCACAACTACTGTTCTCCCTTTTTTGCCCCCTTGTGGAGAGGAGGAAAACAGAGCACAGACTTAGACACTGCTCAGTATCAGACATCTCTAATGTGGCGGAGTGATCAGCATCTAAATACATCTGTCAACAGACGCTGACTGCTGCACCACGGGCATGTTTAAAGCACAAACAAAGAATCAACTTTAAATCAACTTTCCTGTGCATACTAAGTTATCTTAAAAAGATCCCTCAATGGCCCAATACCCCCATGAACTGTTGAGTACCTAAGATAATGACATTTAGCAATTTGCTCAAAGCCAGTCCCAGGACTGAAACCTGGTCTCAGGGCCCTCCTTGATCACAGTGTTCTCGATGCCTCTGCAACCTGCAAATATGAACCCTTCACAACAGACTTATTCCATAGCAAGAAGCAAAATAACATCTCAAAGTCTCCAAATATCAACAGTGCATGACAGTTGAAGCTGCCCTTTTCTCATGTTTTGAACTTGAGCGCTGACACCCCATCACTCATTTTCTCTTTCTTTTCCTTTTGATTCCTAAGCCATGCTCTGAGGACCAGCAGGTGAGGTTCTCACCCAAATGCGCCAGACATGGCATGCCCTTAGCAGAACTCAGGCCACTCCCGACTTCGAGATGTTATGAGTGTAGCTGGGCAAAAACAAATTTTCCCACAACGTGCAAACAACTATTTACTTAATTGCCACTACTTAAATACGAGAACTGAGTAGACCAATGTAGTTTATTTTGGAAAAGCATTATCCAAGTGCACCTGAATAAGGCAGAGGGAAAGAAACAGGTGAGAGGGGTTGGCTGCCCTGTGCCACCTGATAATGTTTAAAACTGTTGTTGGGGGAAGATATTTTTATTTCCAAAGGAGTCACATTGAAAACTTATTATTATCTACTGTTGCATTTCTCTGAATTTAATATTCTTTGTGCTTCACAAACCCTCCCGAATAAGTCTACTTCATAACCAAATAAGAGCCACCTGCTAAAATCGCTAGGCCCACTAGTAGTACATGTTTCTCACATGGAACCCAGCTGATCGGTTACTGCAACTGAGAGATAAACCAAAGGGTGAAAGCGTTCCAAGTTATCCTGAAATTTTCATCTGATTTTTCAAATAATCTATTCTGCAATGTTAGTTTTGCTTCATACGATTAAGATTTCCTGCAATTTCCTCAGTGAATAGAGATTTGTTTCACAGCATCAAATCTCTTAAGGTACCCCCCAAATTAATCAATATTCTGAATATAAAATATTCTGCCAATATTCTTTATACAAATAAAATGGTTATACTGATAAATTTTGTTAGAAAAACATGAAAATTAAATCCTTGAACACAAGTTAGATGGTGCTATTGAGCAACCCCAGGATGCAGTGCGCCAGGCATGCCCAGAGGCCAGGCTTTGGGGACCCAGTCACGTGTGCACACGGCATGACCAGCCCCATCTTCCTCTGTGCAGCCAGCAGCAGCTTACTCAAGGCACCTGGCTCTGTCCCAAGCATCAGCTGGGGCCAACGCACCGCCAAGTGTTGAATGGTGGTGTCCTGCCCCCAGTCTGGCACTTGTAGAGAGGGAACTAAAACTTAGAAACCTGACCACAAATTAGAACAGAGGCAGCTGGGGCAGGCTGACGGCTTTTTTTTTTTTTCTTTTTTTTTTTTTTCCGGTGCTGGGGATTGAACCCAGGGCCTTGTGCTTACAAAGCAAGCACTCTACCAACTGAGCTATATCCCTGGCCCGGCTGACAGCTTTTTGAAACCACCTCAGCCTCCACACTTGAATGTGAAAAATCCCCTTAAATTTGCTATCCTACAGGATATATATATGGGGGGGAGGGAGAAAAACCTGAAGGAAGAGTCAAGCAAGGAATGAACCACTGGAGGACATGAACTAGCTGCCGCCTCTCAGGAGGCCGGGAACACACAGGAAGTTGAAGCGACTGACGACCTGAGGAAGAAAGCAGTCAGTCCTGGAGCGAGACTTCCTGGTGGACCGGGAAACCCCCTGACAAGGCCTGAGGCCTGCAGGGAGGGCTCGGCACAGACCACTCGCCCACAATGCAGGCGGCACCAGCACAGCATCCATCCACCCACTGCGAGCCCTCAAGTGTCCCGAGGGTGGCACTAAGGAGCAGCCGCAGACACTGCACAGGACTGACATCTGTGCAGAGTCCGGGACGAAGACCACCACCCAGGGGCACGCAGCGCACACCACAGCCACGCCAATCAGCAGACCTGGCTGCCAGGAAGACCTCCCCGGGAGGGGCGCTTACACCATGAGCCAAGGACAGATGGACATGAACTATTTTCTGTACTTCTCAGATTCAAAAGTTGTAAAAGCACGTAAATACAATAAGGAAAATCAAATGTTTATAGAACAGTTCAGTATTAAACATCAATTCAGCATCTCATTTTATATATTATGTAGGACAAAAAATTTCGACATAATTCTAGGGCACAGGATTTTTCTGTGCTTCTGCTTGATACATACAGGTTTGATTGAGTGTGGACAGGCTGGGTGAGCATTAAGTGGACTGTGGGGGTTGCTAGAAAATGTGCCTATTGAAAAAATCTTTCCTCTCATACTTCTCTTCCAAGCACAAAAATAAAACTTCCATACCAAGACTTCCAGGCTTTAAATGACATTTCAAAATTATCTTTATTAAAGGTGACACAAAACCTGGTTTGAAGCAACTCATCTATTAGAAACTTTGTTCTGTTAATATTATATACAGAATTTTTAGATGATCAAATGTGAAAGCAGGAAATTACTTGTTTGCCAAGATTTGAAGCTGCAAGCCATAACGAGCCGTACAGCCACGGTGAAGGATGGGACACCACCATGGGACCCTTTCAGAACCAGGTGGGAGGGAAAGGGAGCAGGGCTGTAAGAAGGGCGGGCTCTGCGATAGACGAGATGCCTGCACTCTGGGCAGATGGGCCATGGCTGGGGGCGGGCGGGGAGGCAGCCTACCAAAGCACAGAAGGTAGCTGGGGCCAGGGTGAGGCTGGGTGCCCAGAACACCAGACAAGAGCATAGCAAGGGCCTGGACGCCCACCGAGGCTCTAAGATCCACATCCTGTGCTCAGCAGTCGAGAATATCAAAGAAACACCTTTCACAGCGTGGCAAACCTGTGCCCTGTCCTAACACTTTCTCTGAAAATGTTTTCAACTGGGTTCGGGGACATGGTCTCCATTCTACAGCTGAAGTTACTTAGAAGTGTCGGAGCCTGCAGCAGGGCACAGTGATGCACACCTGTAATCCCAGTAGAGTAGAGAGGCTGAGGCAGGAGGATCGTCAAGTTTTGAGGACAGCCTGGGCAACTTAGTGAGACCCCTGTCTCAAAAGGAAAAAGAAATGGAGTTAAGAAAACAAATATTACAAAGCCTGGCACTCTGTCATGCTGAGTATTTTGGACATCAGAGGGGCCACAGAAACAGCCTTAAAAGCAAGGTCTCACAATCTCCTGTCCTCCCCCTGAAATGATTCCCTGAGGCCAGAATTCCTTTTCCCTGAAGCAAGTCACAGGAACTAGAAATATCATTTCTCTGATTGTGGTCACAAGACCCTCATTCTGGAGGGAGTCCTGCCACGTGCTCAGGAGGAAGGCTGGCTGCAGAGGCTGAGAAGGGCCTGGGAGGAAAGGCTCACTGGGCCCCATCACAGCCTTGCTCCCGTCTCCCTTCTGCAGAGCTGTTCATGCTCATTAAGCCCAAGGGTCAGGCAGTTCCACCCCTTTCCACACTGCAGAAACGCTGCCCCACAGCCGAACACAGGCTGCCAGGGAGACCCTCAAAGGATGCTTACCCCAACCAGTGGGCGTGAGGAACCTCACAAAGATCTCTAATTGATGAATTTGCCTGTGAAATGCGATTTTGCAACACACACGGGGTTCATCTAAATGGAATATGTTGTTTTTAATTGAATATCATCTCTGTTTAACAAGTCAAGATCCTATGCTCCTTCAACTAATGTAATTTTTCCTCCTCTAACCAAAGAACAATTTTAACGAGATTATGCTACTGAATTCATTTTCAGTGCATCACAGGCTTCTGATACGAGAACCTGTTTCCCAAAGGCAGAGACATAGAATTGGTCCCCAGGGGGTTACTACATGGCTCTCTGCAGACCAGACAAGTGTGGTGACTGGTCTAGGCCAGTAGCAGCCCCTTCCTCTTTGGGCCACGTCTTGCTTCTGCCTTCACACCTCCACATGCGCTTGTGTGGGAGGGCAGGTGGAAAGGTGAGACCACATGCATGCCAAGGGCAGGGAGTGTGGGCATGTCAAGCACCTAACCGGGCCAATGCTCACCTAAAACCCTGCACTCCATCCCATCCAAAAGGGAGGCCTACCGGAGATGGTCTTCTTGTCCATAGGGTAGCCTCTGACCCACCACACTCACGACCTGCCCCTCCACGAGAGCCCCACTGAAGCTCACCTCTCATCTGGGGCTTCAACGTGAACCAGCTCAGAGCAGATGCTTCAGGAGGCCGCAGTCAATGACAGCTCCAACCTTCAGCTGTCCACCTCACTGTCTCCTCCAGCATGTGCTGCTGGGACTTACACACAGGACCACAGCTATGCTTGGTACACAGTGATCCTCATCTTTTTCCCATTTATCAGCTGAGTAAATTAAGAGCCTATCATTTCTGAGTGATGAAAATGCTCTAAACTTATATAGCAGTGACACTGCACAACTGTGAATGTGCTAAGGCCCACTATCTATCATGGGGTGCAGTTCATGGCATGCAAATTACCTCAAAGTAACTATAACAAATGTTTTAAATGCACGATTATCAAAGAGTACTAACTTCTTGTGCTTTCTGTAGATTAATTTAAAAACAATCTAATACTGATGAATGAAAACGCTAAGGAGTTTAGCAATGAGGCTACATAATACATTTCCCCAAAACGAAGCAGCATAAACCACCACATTGTGCACCCTGGTTTTGTGGCTCAGGGATCTGGATAAGGCACAGAGGGTGACGAGTCTCTGCCCCACAGGTCCAAGGCCTCGGCTGAAGGAGAAAGCCAGACTCACTCATGTTCTGGTAGCTGCTGACTACAGTCCTCCCCAAGTCTTCCTGCACCAGCCAGAGGGCTTCCTCCAGCTTGGCACACAGCTTTTCCCAGAACAAGTAACCCAAACAGAGAAACCAGCAAAAACTGTACCCTGTGTAAGACCAGGCTCAGAAGTCACACTGAGTCACTCTGCCAAGTTGTAAGGTGAGGCAGGTCACAAGCCCAGCCCAGGTTCACAGCAAAGGAACAAAGACCCCATCTCTTCAAAAATACCACATAAGACGGGGAATATCACTGAAGCCATTTAGGAAAATGCAGCCTGTCACCTGAGTCCTATGTTAAATCTCAACCTGGTTCAAATGCTGGAGGTTAATAACCAGGGTTACCCAGAATCTGGCTAGAAAATCAACATGCATCTCACCCTCTTTTTCCTTGCAGTAGTATGGTAAACCTATTGTCCCCAAGTCGCCCTGACTGAGGAAGTGCAGCATCGTGGCCTTGACTTAGCAGGTGAAGCCTCTGATGCACCAGGTAACTGCTGGGCACTGCAGCCATGTGCAGAGAGCAAAACTGCCAGACAGGGAGAGGGTGGCAGTTGAGCCAGAGCTCGCCTGGACAATCCAGTGTGCATGGCTCTCACCAGTGCATGGCCGAGGGGCAGAGGCCACGCCCTCCATCCCTCCCGCAGGTATCTCCAAGCAGCTTCCGTAGTCGTTCAATAAATGGCCCAAGAAAGAAGAAAGGGTAGGCAGGAAGGGTTCCTAATAAGTCAGAGCTCTAAGCAGGCTGCTGCTATAACTGCCTCCCTCAGGAAGCACACTCCTGCCAGGAGACTGGCCCTCGGGAGCAGGTTTCTGCTCCTAGATCTGATTCTGACCTGCTCTGGGACCTTAACCAAATGGCGTAACTTCTCTGGACCTCAGTTTCTTAGTCTGTAAAATAAAGGGATAAGATTGTACAAAGACTCTTTACCAAGGCCCACAGCTGAGCCACAGCAACGTGCCCACTGACACGTGGCTAGATGACCAGTCGCCTTCAGGTCTCAAGTTTTGGCTGCATGAACTGTGTGCTCAGTGACAAGAGGATGATCCTGTAGGAGGAAGAAAGTGCTGCCAGACCCTGGCTGGGCCTCTCTCAGGAACCACTGCCTCTGCAGAAACGCCTCCTGGGCTGTAACCCTACCACTCAGGCCCCCTCCAAATCTACTGAAGATTGCAACAGAGTATAGAGACATGAGAACTGTTTTTAAAGAAAGAGCTACAGATAACTCCAGCAATCAGCAAACAATCCACCAGAATGAAAGCAGGCCCTCATTTGCTACTTTCACAAGTTTGATACTTTGACCCCCGAGCCCCCATACCAACCACCATCCCTCTGGAAAATAGAGTCAGGGCTGCAAACCAGGAAGTCAAGCTCCCTGCCATCTGGGGTGTGCTCCAGAAAGAAGCTCTCCAGATGGACAGCGCTCCCTCAGAAGCTGGCCACAGCAGCTCATTCCTGTGACACCAGTGACTCAGGGGCTGAGGCAAGAGGATCACAAGTTCAAAGCCAGCCTCAGCAACTCAGCACAACCCTGTCTCAAAATAAAAAAAAAAAATAAAAAGGGCTGGGTTGTGGGTCAGCAGTAGAGCACCTCTAGGTTTACCAAGACCTCAAAAAATAAATAAAAGGAAGAAAGCAAGCACAGGACCCCATGAGCACGTGGGGCTACAACTACACTCTAGGGATGCCAGACTATCATCCATCCTCAGGAGGCACAGCCACAGCAGCCCACAGACTGAGGTGGCAAGACATCACACACACCTGAAGCTGAAAACCACCTCTCAACCATGGTCTGTTGCCAGGAATCAGGAACCAAGGCAGATGTCACCAGAAGCAGAATTGAGCTGAATGGCTGAGGCTGGTAGGGAAAAACTGAGTGTGTTCGCTCATCACGAATGCAGGTTCTCAGCTGGAAAATCTCACTTAACAGGCCAGAGGGTTCAAAACCCATTCATAAGCTTTCCAGAATGCATGCAGTTGCCATGGTAACCCTGCCATTATATTTCTTGGTGTTAGACATGTAAAATTACCACCCATAACGCATTTAATACAATGTGAGGCCACCAATTCACAGCAAAATAAATCTGAGTTCAGATACTGGCTCCCCTCTTACATAAACAAAGAGAATCAGCCAGGGGGGGTACCCACCTTGCCCTATGCATGAGAACAGAGCTCAAACTCAAGAAAATGCTCATCCAAAAACAAAATAAGAACTGAGGGAATCGGACTTCCTCCCCCACAGGCATGGCAGAGACGGTGACAACGAAACATCCCCTGCCACATGAAAGAAACCGTCGTCATCTAAAAGCAAACACATTATAATCTGTACCTACATTTCTGAAATTGAACTGTTTAGAAAGAAAAAGAAAAAGCAGATCTCTCCAAAGAACATCTTCAATAATTCATTTAGAAGTCATTGGTCCACACTAAATAATTCTTCAGATGTCAAAACTGTCACTCACAAGTAATAAAGTTTTATTTCTTAGGTTTGAAAGAGATTTATTCAATCCTAATTCTTCATTTTGACTCAGGATGTTCATAATCATTTAAAACACACATGCATGATTTGCCAAGTCCCTTACCTTTTGTACAGTCCACCGTTTGGACCCAAGAGGTGAAAGCGAAATGACCAGGCACGAACTGCAAAGGCATCTTCAATTTCAGCTTCCCAGGGAAGCCCACTGCACCAGCACACAGAGTTGCTGCAGGGCAGCCGGCACTAGCCACGGCACTCACCAAAGCGCCTGCATTCTCACTGCTCGACCACAGTCCTGGGGAATATCAGCTCCATCATCTCCCCTTCAGATCACAGGCAGCAGTGTGGAGGGGCACAAAAGACTACCGCAGGCGGTTTCCATATTAACGGAACTGGTAACCGCTGCATTGCAGTCTTTCTGAAAGCTACCAACCTCAGAAGCAAAGGCGCGGGAGAGAGACTGGCAGAGGAAGCTGCCTTTGGAATCACAAAGGTTTCTTTAAGGATCTTTAAAAAAAAAAAAATGTTACAAACCTCTGGGGGCATTTCTATCTCGTACAGGTTGACTGGTATGTGGTTTGTACTGGGGGACATCACAGACAACTGAGCTGGGTACAATGCTAAGAAGAATGAACCATGCGTTATGCCACACCAGCCTAATACTCGAGCACTCCCGTGAGAACCCTGCACATCTGCTGCTGAACGCCAGCTGCAAAGCCCCACTGAGGAGCTGCTGGGAACCAGCCATGATTCCATTACCAAAAAATGCACGTACAGCAAGCATGTCTAGTTTCTGAGTTGGACACCCAACTACCTTCCAGTATAGTGAAAACCCTTACATGGTCAGAGCACTTGAAATAGTAAACCATGGACCACACAGTCAGTTCACAGAGGCTTTTGAAACTGTAGTCTGCTTACTCTGATTTTTGTAGTCTGATCTTTGATTTTCATTCATTCACCTGGTACATTCAGTGAGCACTGGCCATGTGCTACATGTGAAGGGGGATGCAGATGAGAGAAGTTCAGTCCTCCTGCGAGAAGAGGAATGGAGAACAGTCACTCCAAGCCTAAGGGCAAGCACCAGGGAGAAGGCCAACACCACGGGAGGAGAACTACATTCTTGGGGTCCAGAAGGGATCAGGACACCGTTCTACAGGAACGGCATCTGATAGGACCTGAAGGATGTGGCTTGGGCTGGGAAAGGACAGAGACAGGGAAGAAGGTTCTTGAGTGGTGCACACTCCTCAGTGTGGAGGAGTGGGTCCTCAGCAAGAGTGTGCAGGTTCCGCCAACTGACCGGGGCAGGAGCCCACTAACCCTCACAGCAGCCCTGAGCAGTCCTGCCAACCCTACAACTAAAGGATACTTAGGTGTCCCATGCTGAGGGCCATGCTTGCCCAAGGCACATGGTAACCAACTGGAGGTGCCAGAATCTGAACCTAAGGGCAGTTCTGCATCATGCCTTCCAATGACCCTGGCATGATTACTGCCTACACAGCGTCTGTCCAGACATGTTTTATCCCACCCCATGTCTGACACTGCATAGGCTCTGGGCAAAGGACTGGATGAGTGAATGAACGAACTGAGGACTCTGCTGGTCACGTCCTCATTTCAAGGATGCATGAAGACTTGTGGCACCCCACAGACATCAAGCTGTCGTCTCTGGAGAGGATGCCCTTCTCTGCCTTCCTGTCTACCCAGTCCACTTCCCATCCTAGGGTCTGAAGACTCTTCCAGGAAGTCTGTCCTGGCTCCCTTCCCACTCCTAGCAGCAGGGCTCCTTGCTCTGGGTTCCTGTGGCCCCTGAGGTCACCACACTGCACTGAGTGACAGGTTTTGTACCTGTGTGCCTATGACATCACAGCAGCGGCAGCACTCAGAGTGCTGGCAGAGCTGGCCGCTGCCTCCATGGTACCCTGCTGCTCCCTGTGAGCTGCTCTGAGAACCATCTCCACTGGACAGAACTCAAATCCAGACCCTGGCCTCCACAAGCCACTCCTAACCATCCTGTTTTCCAGTTTTACAGGCACCTAGCAAAGGTGTGCTGACCCTAACAGGACAATGCTGACCTGTGGAAGTACGATGGATGAGGTTCCTGAGAAAACTTTTATTAAGGAAATCATGCGGTTCATTTTCAGAATACGATGTAAAACTGGCATGTTACCCAGACAGTCGGAGGGAAAACAGCAGAACAGAAAGTTGCAAGTAGTTAACTCACACAGTGGCACCACAGCCCTGGAGCAGCACGTCTGAAGTCCAGGCACCTGAAGAGCCCCCAGACAGCAGGTGGGGGAAGGGTGGGCCTGACCAACAGAGACGAATCTCTCTGATAAGAAACGTAAGGCAGTAAAGAAGTAAGGGCATCACGTCAGAATGCATTCACCCAAAGAGGCTTTCCCCCAAGAGAACAAAGGGAGGTGGGGACAACTAAAGGTCTGTTTCTTTAAGTAACCCAGTAGGAGGCAGTGAAACCTAGGAAAGGCAGCGCACCCCACAGTACTCAGTCAATGAGGAACTGAGGGAGGGACCCTGCGCTCTGGGGGGTAAAATGCTGACTGCACCCACTTTTAGTACACCTGACCTCCAGGCCCCCCCATCATGCAGGATGGTCATTAAAACCTCACTTCTTGGTGCCTGTCTCTCAGTCCATTCTTGGGGTTTGGACAGGTGAGCATTTCTCACATCACCCTGTCTCTCCCTTTGAAGGTGAGATATGAATGAGCAAATACAGTCACACTCCACACTGACATTCTGGTCACAGACCTCCACCCTTTTGGCTTCACGCAGTCATGGGCAGCTTAGGGTAGGCACTGTATGACGTGCACACAGATCAACGAGTGGCACACTTCTCAAAAGGCACCCTGTTGCTATGTGATGCACGGCTGCACGTTAGGCCAGACCTGACGCACTGCCAGCGTGAACTCCGACTGACTGGGGCCTCTCACAGCACGTGGTGAAGAGTGCAGGAGGGGCAGAGGCGGCGCCAGACAATTATCTTTCCCATTGCTGTGCTTTATAAACTCACCAGAGCAGTTTAAAAGCCTCAGAGGAACTTTTATCAGATGCCACTGAGCCAATTTAGGTGCCACTCTGGGCACACCCCATGGCAGTTCCAGCAGAACTCTGCCTTTCAAGTCAGGATCAAGGCTTGTCCTCTGTGGCAGTCTCACTCCTGCCAGCCCCAGGCAGCTGTAGTGCAGCAGGACAACTTCCCCACTGAGCTGTCAGGCAGTGCCCCTGAGCCTGATGCAGGGAGACCTGCAGGTCTGGCCTGACTGGGCTTTGCCGGGAGCTCTGCAGGAGAGTAGGGGTCAGGCATCAGGATTCTTGTGCCTCCTGGACCAGATGACACCTGGAGAGATGGGACTACCAGGGCTATGGTTTGGGGCAGTGCCTGCAGGTGGAAAGAGATTGGCAGGGGTCATGAGCTGCCCCCCGGGGCCCGTGGATAAAGACCAGAGGAGTAGTCAGCTTGACCTCTGAAAGCCAAGGGCAGTGACATCCAGTGCTCAGGTTGCAGGGCCCCCTGCAGGCCTGTGGGGGTGTCTTTCCTGCTACCTACTCTGCAGATGAGGAGGCAGCAAGACTCCAAAGGAGAGACAGCTTTCCAAGTGCTCCCCAGGTGCTCGAGCAGCAGTGCTTGGTCTCAGCTGTGCTCCTCTGGGCGTGTCTCCTCTCACCCACAGCGTGGGCAGAACCAAGTGGGCCTTCGTCTCCCTCTGGCACTGACCATGCCTGACCACTCACTTCACTCACTTTCCAAATCCCAGATGCCTTGTCAAAGAAAGGAGGATGAGGGCTGGGGATATAGCTCAGTTGGTAGAGTGCTTGCCTTGCTCAATCCCCAGCACCACAAAAAAAAAAAAAAAAAAAAAGAGAAAGGAGTAAGAACTATCCTACAACCTTACTTGATTTGACTTTCGACTCCTAGAATGCATGTGAAAGGCTCCCTAAGTACAAGCTGACTCCAAATGTTAAGCACAACTTTAAAAAATACAGGAACAAAGTCCTTGATCACTGTTCCAAGCTTAACTCAGCTGGAGAACATAATGTAAGCCCTCCAGGGCTCTCGCCATTAACTAGAATGACCATGGCAAAACCTGTCCCTTTATTAATAGCAGTAATGAAATTAATAATCAAACTCAGATAAGTCAGCTAATATGTTCACTCAGATTTACATGGATTGATACAAATCATGGAAATATACCTGTAGGTGGCACCTGGAAACGTGACAAAAGGCTAGAGAGCACCAATACTACCCGAGGGGGCTTTGCTTCAAAACTGCAACCCAGGTACCCAAGCCAACATGAGAACGTCAGGTAGTGAGCGCACTGCCTGAAGGGAAGCCCAGGGGCAGGGGCCAAGGGACAGACAATGCCCCCAAGAGAAAGTGAGGGAAAATACAAAACACAGGCAAATTTATTTAGTTTGCCTAGATAATTATCTGCCAAAAACTTAACTGGGTACTTAGCTGATAAGACCATTCCATGACCACTAGATGTGATCTGGCATCAGGAAAGCAGTTTCTCTGGTAAAGGAAGGGTCCAAGGATTTCAAGCATGAAATACGAAGCTGTGTTTTGTCACCATAGAAAGGCTGTGTGTGTGTGTGTGTGTGTGTGTGTGTGTGTGTGTGTGTGTGGTGCTGGGGATTGAACCCAGGGCCTTGTGCATGCAAGGCAAGCACTCTGCCAACTGAGCTATTCCCCAGCCCCTAGAGAGGCTCTTTCCAAACCTAAAGGGGGACCTGAGCAGTAGGCATGAGCAGCATCAGATGCTGATGCAAATGCCTAGTCACCCCCAAAAGAAACAAAAGCCTGTGTCCACACAGAACCCAAGGACCCTGCTCAGAGCAGCACTGCTCTTCACAGCAAAAAGGAGAAACAGCCCCACTGTTTCTGGGGCTGTTTGAGGGGACTGACACACCCATGCAGGAACCCAGCAGTGTGCTACACCACCAGATGCCTGGCTGAGGACCACACACTGTGCAAGTTCCTCCAAGAATAGGCCAGGACACACTCTTCCGGCACAACCAGCACACTCAGGGCTGGGGGCACTGCACAAGGCCACTACCTCGTCAGGTTGCTGCTGTTTAAAAATCAGGCACAGTCTGGGCACTGTGGTTCGGGAGGCTGAGGCAGGAGGATCTGAAATTCAAAGTCAATCTCAGCAAAAGTGAGGCACTAAATAATTCAGTGAGACCCTGTCTCTAAATAGCGCTGGGGAAGTGGCTCAGTGGTTGAGTGCCCCTGAGTTCTATTCCCGGTATCCAAAAAATAAATAAAATAAAATAAAATAAATAAAAAGGCACAATCAGACCAGAGGCCTAAACACCTAACCAGGTGCAGCTCACCCACCAAATTAAAAATCAAAGCAGGACACCGTAATTGGGAGATTGCACTATGCCAAATGCATTAATTTGGAGGTCACCTTTCAAAAATCTTTAAATAAGCTTCTCACTGTTGAAACAATTCACAACTACTCTGGTAACTTTCCCTCACCAAATCTCAGAGTTCAACAACTTTTTAAGAAAAAAATTGACCTTAACTTTAAAGATATAAATTACAAAGATATGTAAATGTAGCACTTCACACACAAGAGGAAAGTATTGCTGCAGAACCTATTAACACCCTCCAACATACTCATTTACCTTGTTCTGCCCAGGGTGAAATACGTGAGTGTGCCTAAATTTTTAAGATCCCAAAGTATTTCTGAGCCCTGAGGTTAAAAAAACAAATTCATTAACTCAATGTAAAACACAAAACCAAAAATAAGCATATGCATAAAATAAACTAGCAAATCACTGCAAGACAACATTCTCTGGGCCTTACGAAAAGCTCCCCACTCCGTCTTCCTGCCATCAGTCCCTCTCAGCCTCAAAACTCCGACTCCCAGAAGCACCCAGAGCGGGGCCCAGTGCACTCCCATGCCAGGTTGAGCTTCTCAGTGTTTCTCTGTTCCGCAGGAAGAGAATCACGCCAGGTTGAGCTTCTCAGTGTTTCTCTGTTCCGCAGGAAGAGAATCACGTCTACTCACAATTCACAATGAGTCAGCCCGTGTGTGAAGTAGTTTACATAATGGGAAAATTTATTGTGACCCAAAAGTTCAGGGTGTTCTCATTAAGTTACCAGAAATTACAGATGTGAAGATACCTTCCTCTGTTAACTGAACCAAAATCAAGAAAAGAAACTACTTTAGATATGCATACATTTTTGGTCTGGTAGATCTGATTTTTATATACTACTCTATTTCTTGATTTTTATATACTACTCTATTTCTAACTACTCAGGTTGGTAAATTCATAGTTTAAATACAAAATTTAAAAAATCTACATGTTGACAACACAGGTAATTTAAAACTGTTTTAACATTACATGGCTTGCTAACTACATAGCTAAGCGAAGTCAAAACCTGAGAGAGCTTCAGTTTTTATTTAAATGCCTGTGTGTTGAAATGGTTTTTCCAAAATTGTGATACCATCTAAAGTGTTAATGGCGCCTCCCCACTGTGCTTCACTGAAAAGAATTTGGTGGAAAATCTTACAGTGTGGCATCCATTTAGCATTTTCCCATGTTACATTCTGTTTATTTTTTTAATCCCAGTAAAAGATAGTAATTTAAGTAATTTAAGCAATTAAAACACACAAAACTTCTCTATTATGACCTTAAAAAATACCCTTTGTCTTCTAAAAGGTCACACTTGAAAACTGACACGTTTATCCATGCAATACAGAAGTAAACATTCTAAACTACATAATCTATGAAATCACACAAACTTTAAGAAATCAAAATGTTTCCAATTCCAAGAACTTAAGATATCTGTGGCAAGGGTAAAACCACCGGTAGTATTCAGTTTATAAGCTGGTCTCCAGAAAGGGGTAGTTGTAAAAACCAAGAGGGGTCTCTTTAGCCCCAAAAACCAACTGCTTGCAAACATTAACCAGGAAACTAAGGCCACACCCTCTCATCCCAGCACTACCCATCACTCAGAAAGCCAGGAGGGGCCTGGAAGGAAGTTTACAAGGAAAACTCTGTTCTTAGCTCTTAAAATATACTGCAAGAGACCACGCTCAGACTTCCTGAAATCTACCTGATAAACTCTGAAAGACCAAAAGTGTATTTCTAAAGTGTTAATTGCTCATTAAACCTTAAGTACCTTGGACAAAAATAATCCTAAATTAAAAGTAATCTTTAATACATATTTCCTGATATACATGATTTATCAAAGGCCACAAAAAAACTCTGGAAATAATAGGAATAATACAGAGTGACATCTACTTCAGTAACACACTGTTTTGCCCTACATCCTTTTTAGAGGCTTGAAACATATTTAGGCATATTTGAATATTAGCACTTCATTTTCTAATTAAAAAAGGACAGACATTCCTGGAACCTGGCAATTAAATGCATTTTCAAAAGCCAGACACCATGTCAAAAAGTAGGTACATTTTTAAAATTTAGAGGTTATCTATCCACATCAAAAATGTTCTTATAAACATCAAAATAGAACTATACTCACTGTATCTAAAAAGTCAGGAAACTGTATACTGCCTCCACTTGATGCTGAGTGACTCCAGACAAGTCCTTCCCAGCTGGGCCTCAGAGTCCCAATCCTGATTCCCTGTCAGCAGAAGGAAGCAAAGGTAGAGGGCCAGGACCAGGGGACAGCTGCTGGGACCCTCAGGGGCCTGAGCCTGCTCTACTCCTTGAACCCCTTCCCTTGAGTAGGTCCCAGGGACCAGGATCCAGAAGAACCCGGAACAGCTGCTCCCTACACCCTGAGGGGCACACATTCCACCCTGCTTCACAGGAGGGCCTCAGCTGCCAGACCCGGTGGCTCATCTTGAACTGCCATACCTGCAGGGCACTCTTTTCAAAGAAAACGAGGGGCATGCAGGAAACCATGGCTGCCCTCAGCAGTGCCTCCCCAGTGTGCGCCATCACTCCAACGGGGGCAGCCCATCCACGAGGAAGGGCAGGTATGATGTTCTCTCCCCACCCCATGCTGTCAAGCATGCCGCAACAGGTCCACGACCCCTCATCACAACTCTGAACAGCAGAAAGCCCTGAACACTGCCCAAGTGTTCCCAATTCACTTGGCAGTGTGCACTGAGCCAACATCAGGAGATTCATCTCTGTCTGCCCCATTTGGCATCAATATGCATCTGTTTGGCTGCAAAAATCAAGAAGTGTTTGATGACAAGGTGCTGTCTACAACATCCCACAACTTAGGACACACTCAGGGATTCTCAAGTCTCCAAGATTCCAAACCCAGAACACTCTAGCCCTGAGGGCTGCAGATGAAGGACTGTGGTCCTACAGCTATTAAATGACAGGATAAGCACTGGCCGAGGTACTGGCATGCTAGCAGTGCAATGAGACACAGGAGGAAGAACCCTGCACTGGCCAGGAGGCAGCAGCCTTCAGAGGGCAAGTCTGGCCTGGTACATTAGCTCATTTCACAAGCCTTCAGAGCACATGTGTGCCACGTACCTGGCCAGATGCTGGGTGCACCAGAAAGAAAATAGACCAAGACCCCAATGACCAAGAAACAGTCACGTCACTGGGCAAGTACAGCTGGGACCAGGAGGTGCTGCTGATGCCTCACCAGGCCAGAGCCAGGAGCAAGGACTGCCGTGAGCACCAAGTGTGCCACACAACTGCTGGGGTGCTAGAGCACACCACAGGGTGGGCACCTGGGGCCAGAGAGGATGTGAGTCTGGGAGGCAAGAAAGAGGCAGAGGTTTTTAAAATTAAGTAATTTTTTAATTGACAAAGAACAATTATATATTCATAGGGTACAATTTGATATTTGGTATATGCACACATGGTAGAAAGATTAAATTAAGATAACTGACTTGTCCATCCTCCAACTTTTTGTGTGTGTGATGAAACATCTGAGATCTCCTCTCTTAGCGATTTCCAATATGTATTATTGTTAAGTATGGACATGAGGAACCTAGAGGACATCATGCTAAAAGAACTCCACCAGGCACAGAAAGACAAACACCACAGGATCTCATTTACACATGGAATCTAGAACAAGTCAACCTCACAGAAACAAGAGGGTAGAACAGCTGCCAGGGGCTGTGGGATGCTGGCCAGAGAACTGAGTCTCAGTTAAGGCCGTGATTTGAAGTTCGATGGCAGTAAAGGGCTACTTGACCTAGCTGTGGACATAAACTATTAACAACAAAGCAAGCTCCCTCCAGGTTTTGGACATCTATCTGTCAGCAAGGACAAGACCTCTGACTTCTCAAATGTTTCTACTCCATGAAGTACCTTCGACAGAAGAACACACTTCACAGGACTTTCTAAGAAGGTGGAGTAACTTTAATGGGGGGGGGGGGGGCGTTAATCATGACAAAACTGTATAGAAAGAAAACAAGCAAATCAGGCATGGTAGATCCACAGGATGCTGAGGCAGGAGGATCACTAGTTTGAAGCCAATCCGGGCAACTTAGACCCCGTCTCAAAATTAAAACTTTTTTTAAAGGGCTGGGGCTGCCTACAGTAGTACAGTGCAGTGTAATCCCCGCAACTCAAGAGGCCGAGTAAGGCAGAAAGACGGCAAATCTGACGTCAGTCTTAGCAATTCACTGAGGCCCCATCTTGAAACAATAAAAACTGGGGATATAGCTCATTGGTACAGCACCCCTGGGTTCAAGAAAGGAAGGAAGAAAGGGAGGGAGGAAGGGTGGGGTGGAGGAAGAGAGGAGGAGAGTGAGGGAGAAGCATTTGTGAGGCCCTGGGTTCAAAATCCCCAGTATGGAGGGGGGAGGGCAAACAAAGCCGGCAGTGTCATAAACAACTTATCACTACAGACTGCTGATGCTGTCAACAGTGGCCAACAGCACTATGCTTGGCTCATCCAGACCACCTTGTCAGAAGTAATGCAGTATGTTGTTAAGTGTTTTGAGAACACAGGAAAAAGGGGCACTCAAAGTCCCTGGAGGGTGCTGAGCTTCCAGGAGGGTGCCACCAAGTCCTTCCTTCAGAGACAGGTGACTACTACCCACGTCCCCTTTCTGCCTGCAGACACCCTGCAGCTTTCCACATGCCTTCCCAGTGCTGAACCAAGCGGCTTTGCCAAACGGCTACTGAAATGCACAAATGGAGGGCTATTTGGAGCAGCTGCAGAAGCTTTATTAGGGATAACAAAACTGTTACAGACTCTTTAAGGTTAAATACTCGCTTGGGTGAGATTTACCAACACAATAGGCTACAATAATGAAGTAGCTTCTCAAACTTTTCTACCAAAGTAATCTCAAAGGCACAGGAGAAAGAATCCTGAGGGTAAGCACTGGGAAGCAATCTATGTAAGGTCTCAGGTTTTGTATTTTCATGCTAATTTCCCATTTAACCCTGAAGCTACCCTAACATAGCCCTGCCCCTATCATGCCTACTCTCACTTTTGGAAACAGAGGCTACAGGACTTGTTCTCCCCGCCCACCCGCGGTGAAGCTAAAGATTTGCCGTCACTGCCTCCTCTCCCTGCTCTCTGGGTCCTCTGAGCCAGCACACCCTCTGCTACCACTGGAGGATGCCCCTTTTCTTACCCTCCCTCCTGGACCTCTCCATTTCATGCCAGGGAGACTGACAGCATGTCCCAGCTCCCCACCTCCACTGTTCTGTCCATTTGGGAGCAGACTTTTTTTTTTTTTAAAGACCCGACCCTTAAAAATAACTTTATTTATTGTTTTTATGTGGTGCTAGGGATTGAACCCAGTGCCTCACACATGCGAGGCAAGTGCTCTACCACTGAGCCCCAGTCTCAGCCCTGGAACAAAATTTTTCAAGTTAGTACACACATATCATCCCCACTGAAAACCTGTACCCACTATGGCTACTGACTCCTCTTGCTGGGATCCACAGATACCTCCATGTTGCCAAATCCATGACAACCCCTGCCCAGTACTGGGGATTGAACTCAGGGCCTCCTGCATGCTAGGGCAAGTACTCTGCCAGTGAGTCATATCCCTGGCCCATTACTTTGCCAGATCTAAAGATCAGCATCCTCGTCCTGCTTGATGTCCAAATAGCTTTCTGTAACTCTCCAATGTATCCAGTCCCACCACCCGCATTTCCAGATGGTAGATCCAGTTACAGCTCCACTTGAGCACCAAAAGGCATCTCTAACTCAGCAGCTCCAACCCAGCTCTCAGCGCCTCTTCCCCCTGCTCTACCTGCAGTGATCCCTAGCTTAGTAACTGGATCATCCGACTGCTCCAGGCACCGAGGTGCCCTTCTAACCCCTCAGCCAAGACGCAGGGCTCAGTCTTCCAGACACAGCCCAAACCCAACCCTCTGCCACATGCCAGCCACACTGGCCTCCCCACTGTTCCTAAAACACACCCAGCACATTTGCACTTCCAGGCCTTGGCGCTTCCTGACCAACCTGCCCAGGGCATTCTGCTTCCAGGTCTTCACATGCCCCACCCCCTTGGCTCTTTCAGTCCTACTCAAACGCCACCTGTTCAGAAAGACCCTCCCAGGACAGACTCGGCTCACACCCTTCCTACCACCGCTCTTCAGCATTGTACTCACTGGTCTGCTGCCCGCAGAACATGCTCTTCAAGAGGACCAGAATTCAGACTCCCATCCTCACCACTGGCTGCTCCCAACCCGTGGAACAGAACCCACCACCATTTGTTGTGTCAATCTCTTCAGTTTGACTTCTAAAACTGTACTTTTTATTAAAATGGAAGCATTTGTTCATTTAAATACTTCATAAAAACTGCATGCCCAAGTCATAAATGTAAGCAAATGTGTTTATGAAGTCTGTCCTGCCAGCTGCCACAGGAGTGCACAAAGACCCAGCTAAAGGTACTCACTGCACACTGTGAAACAGAACACTGGAAACGACCTGTGTCCAACAGCAGGCTGAAGAAACCGACACACCACACCACCACAACGCCATCACCAGAAATGCCTCTGTCCAACAAAAACGTAAGAACATGGTGATCGAGCAGCCACTTCAAAAAGCAAAAGGAGCCAGGCGTGCGGCACACACCTGTAATCCCAGCCACTCCAGAGGCTGAGGCAGAGGATCTCAAGTTCAAAGCTGTCTCAGCAACTCTGTCAGGCCCTGTCTCAAAATTTTAAAAAGCCAGAAGGGGGAGAAAATGCAATGCCTGGGGCTGACAAGTGAGCAAAGCCCAGTGCTGCCCACATGCTCCATGCGGTGGCGAAGCTCCTCCTGGAGAAGGGGTGAGGGGACCCCAGACACACGGCTGGCACTGAAAGCACCATGCTGCGTGACGGAAGCCAGAAACCGAGGGAATGTCAGACTCCACCCGTGTGAAATCCCTAGAAACAGTGAGTGGCCAGGCACAGAAGGGACCACTGCTGCCCACTGCTGCCCACTGCTGCCCACAGCTGGAGGCAGGAGGGGAGCCAAGGCCATCAACTAGTGGGTTTCTTTTTGTGAAGTGAAAATGTTCTAAAATCTGTGGGGATGGCTGCAAAACTCTTAAATACACTAAAAACCTCTGAACTGTATACTTTTAAATGGTGGACTTTAGATCTGAATTATATCTCAAAGTCATTTTTTGTTTTGTTTGTTTTCTGTGGTACCAGGAATTGAACCCAGGGGTACTTTACCACGAGTCACATTCCCAGCTCTTTTTATTTTCTGAGTCAGGCCTTACTAAGTTGCCAAGGCTGGTGTGGAACATGGATCCTCCCGCCTCAGCCTCTGGAGTCTCTGGGATTACAGATCTGCTCCACAGAGGCTGGTGGATAATAGACATGTATACCCCAAGGACAGTGTGATGGCTCCCTGGTACAGCCAGCCCTCTGAGTCTGCATGTCCCACACCAAGGGTCCAACCATCTACACTGAGTACGTAGACTTCTTCCCTTGTCATTAGGTCCTGAGCAAGAAAGCGTAACACCTACTAATTAGCAGCATGTATACTGAACAGGTGTCCGAGCGAGCCAGGTGAGTCAGGAGCACATGAGGGCGTTCAGGGAGGACCCAGGCAGGCCCATTCCACACCAGGAACCTGAGCATCTGTGCACTCTGGTGTCCGAGGGATCCTGGAACCAGTTCTCCGGGGATGGTGAGGAACATCTTGGTGGGGACAACTTTAAGTATTTGTCTCTATCATCTGTGAATTTGCCTACTAAAAAGTTTTTCCTACAACTGAGTGGCTATTGCTTTTTTAATTTAAAGGGTGGTCTTAAAAACTAAAACACATTTGTGTTCCCATTTTTGTAAAAAAAATTGTGTCCCCCAAGAGACAAATGACATGACAGTGATGAGACAAAGAAGATATCTGCATTTTCAAAATATTCAATCCTGAACACACGGGATTTTTTCTGAAAATGAAAAGGCAACAAAACACACGTACACACAACTTTTCTAGGACACTGAAGCCCGGGATGGGGTCTTGTGGCCCTCGGGAAGCCTCCAAGTTGCTGGGATTATAGGTACGCACCACATCCAGCAAGAATGGCCTCTTGAAGTAAGTGACTGTAGAAGTTCTGCCCTGAAGGGTAGTCACTGGGATCCAGACTGTCCACCAGAGTCAGGGCTCTCTTGAAAGAACACGCCCACTCCCAGGAAGGCCGATTCTTAGACAGGCCTGACCCTGACATTCTCCAAGCAACAGTGAGCAGCCCAAGCACAGTCACAGACTTCACCAAGAACGACTCCCTGCTCAAGGTTTTCTCAAGTTCCTCAGTTTCTGAGATCACTGCACTCCAAAACTTGTCTGTTGCTAATCAGAAAATGTGAACCACCAGTATAAGCACATCAGCAAATCTTTAGCCTTAAAGCAGAAACTGGATCTACCACAGACAAGGCCAGTTAAGCAATTCAATTGCTTCTGAAAAAAAACTTAACCTCACAAATTCAGGACAGCATGTCTCAGGAAAAAAAGGGGGAAACAAACAAACAAAAATCCCAGAATGCTAGCTGCATGCAGCGGCCATGCCTGTCATCCCAGCAACTTGGGAGGTTGAGGCAGCACAAGTCCAAGGCCAGCCTGGCTGACCTGGTAAGGCCCTAGCAACTTAGTGAGACCCTATCTCAAAAAGAAAACTAAAAGGGCTGGGGAGGTTGCCCAGTGGCAGGCACCCTGGGCTCCATTCCCAGCACCAGAAGGAAAAGGAAAAGACAAATGCTATTTCACGTCTCACAATCAACTCTAATTCTGACACAAATGCTCTTACATCCAGACGCGTCTGAAGTTCGCCACTCCAGAACTGGGTTCACAGTGGCACCCAGACGGGCCACAAGAGATAACCTTTCCTCCCCGCCCCACAATCCTTTTACAGAGCTCCTGCTCAAAGGCTAGGGGTTGTGCTGTCATAAGGTGCTCCCTGACCCTTTAAGCCAAGGGTGGCAAACTGTTTCTGTAAGGGGCTAGACAGTGAACACCTCAGACTCCGCAAGCCACACACGGTCTTTGTCACATATTCTTCTTTGCTTATTTTTACAATCCTTTAAAAACATAAGAACCTACAGATCACCAGCCCGTGTTAGACACCACTACTCCTACACGGGGCTCCACGTCCCATCTGATGACATTTCTGCCTGCTACAACAGGATTACTCATACTGCTACTCTGCCTCCTGCCTCCTCGGCCTGGCCTCGCACAGCCTTCACCTGCATGTCTGCCCTGCCCCACCCCACCCCGGGGAGGTTGTGTTCTTTCAAGGCAAGAAAAATCCCTTTCTAGTCCAACATCACCTAGTAAATCATACCAGTACAGAGTTCTCTGTCCTCCGATCTTTTAAATGGATGGCTTTTCAATGGTGCATGTTAAATGTTAAAGTGCTTACTCAGACCTCTAAGGTGCTTTGGGGCACCTCAAGACAGCCTAGAGTCCCCTGGCGTGAACCTCCTCAGTTTAATTTCAACTAGATGAACTTCTGAGCTTTGAAACTGAGTTTCCTTCAAAGATCTGCTCTTGCTCACATGGTTTTTAAAATACTATGCTGTCAAAGATTTTATTATAAAGCTTAAAAATAATCCTCATTTGTTATACACCCAGTTCCCAGATTTTTTTTAAAGTCAATCTTATCAACAAGCTCAAAATGATCAAACTTAAGATTAAAATTTTTCTAGTAACACAATCAGCCCTTAGACTCAGGATGTATTTTTCCTTAGAAGGAAAATGCACCCCCTACATTTTTAGCTCCTTACTTCTTAGAAAATGGATCTCCACCCAGCACCCACCTTCTAGACCAATTTGGAAGTTACTGTCACCAGCAAATCATCTTAAATAATGTCTCAGACAGTTCTTTCCCTCAAAGGTCCCCTCTAACACCTGGTTTGCTTCTTCTACTTTCACTTTCCACCTGGAAATTTACGGATGCTCCAGAATGAGCCAGTGGTAAACAAGAGACAAGGTCAAAGGGACCCTTTATGCCCTCATCCTTCCTCCATTCTTTCCAAGTGCAGCCCTGCGCACTGGCCCGCACTCCCTCCCAACGCGGACGCCCCAGGGCTGGCAGGACTGTGCACACCGCCCTGACTGGAGCCAGGCTCATCCCGTGCTGGAGTGACTGTGCCCGCCCCCTGCCTCTCCTGCAGTATCTTCCATGCTACACTTCAGAAGCTTTCTCCTGTGCTCCCTGAAAACAGGAGGCACTGCAGGGCCAGCTCTGGGACGGAGGGCTCCCTGGGGTGCGGTCACCGCTCTGCACTTGCCACTCAGCCTCAGTTCTATTCATACTCCAAAAGGTAAGGAAAAAAATAACTGACACAAAAATCCCCTACACAAAAACCCCAGCTTGCAGGAAGTAGGGTGGGTCCCCGTGAATCACGCACTCCCCCTCCTCACCAAAGGCCACACAGGTGAGAGGTTTCTTCTCTGAAGAGGCCAACAGAAAGGGACACAGCACTGGGGGCCTGAGGGGCACATGCAGGAAACTGGGCAGCAGGAATCGTTAACGGGTGAAGACAGGAAGGGCAGACAGGCACGCGTCCCTCAGGAGACCCAGCCTTCTGGGCTGAAGGGAACAAAAAGGGACGGGCAGTAGAGGGGAAACCAGGTGGGGCACCAGCATTAGCAAGAGGGCGGTGGGCCTGGGCTGGGGCCTGGGAGATGAAAACAATGCAAGACATAAAGCTGAGCACCAGGGACCCACTGTGAGGCACCTGGACAGGGGTGGGGAGAAAACAAAGTTCTAGGGGAAGATCAAGTGGAAATACCGGGTGGCCACTTGGCCTGGTCACCTTCTTCTCCAGCAGGTCCTGGTCTGCTAGCTCCTCTCAGACCAGATATGTGCAGTGCTCCACTCCTGACCTGACCCCAGCCCCACCAATCCCCTCTACTCTTCTGGAATCAGCAGGTGGATTTCCTGTTTTCAGGCCCTGTGTTGGAACCCAGGGTTCATGACAGTGGGGAGCTACCCACATGGCTTCCTGCATAATCTGGCACTCAGGGTGGTGCCTGACACATACCAAGGGCTCAATCAGTAGTAATTAAATAATACACAATCCAATACCAAAGCTCAAAGAGAAGTACCAGTTAAAGACATAAACTTGGGGAACTCGGGAACCACAGTTGGAAAATTATTTTTATTTCTCTAATGGCACCTACTCAAAAATTCCCATTCTGTTAACCAAAGTTTTGCTGTGCATTATAGAATCTTAGAAAGGGTTTATTCAGACTGGCTTGATGGACATCTGGGCTTCTGTCCCTGGCACTCTAACCTCCCAGTTCCCAGTCCCCCTGCTTATTTTAACACATATTCCAAGTAGACTCACAGTATTAAAAATGTCAATTCTGAAGATCTCATTTATGACCAAAGACCAAATTTCTGAGGCAAGCACTTTGCCTTATAAGACCATTAAATAGTCTTACATTCACTAGAAATTTGCACAAGTTCTGGAACAAGATTTCTCAGCACTGTCACTACTGACATTTTGGGTTAGTAGATACAACTCTGCTGGGGTGCTGTGCAGCACCCCTGGCTTCTCCCTCAAGGCCGGGGACATCCCCACCCTTGGCTTCACGAAGTCCCTAGGCACTGCCACATACTCCCTAGAGCAGACTGCCCCTGCCCCCATAAGAATCACTGCCCTAGACCAGGGGGTCTTTTGTACAAATGTAACCACAGCAACAGGAACAACACAGTAAACTTTAAATGTCCCTTTAAGACAACCAGCCTGAAAAGGCACAGTATGTACACATCTGCATTACCCTGGCAAGGCAGCAACCATGACATCAAAGAATGCTGGCGTTTTCTCTGGAGGGCAGGTCTAAGTGCAAGAGCAGTGGAGGGCTGCCACAGGCTCCAGCCTCTACACTTCCAAGGATCAAGTCCCTAAGTAACCACCTGGCTGGCCACTGCCCTTCAAGGCAGACACACAGGACAACCTGCTCCTGGAAACGACTCTCTCCACAGGTGACACTGGGTGGAATCAGAGCTGGCTGAATGCAGGGGCTCCGTGGCACGTCCCTGGCAGCCCCTGATCATCAGCTGGGAGGAGAATCCAACAGAAGCTGCAGGCAGGTACGGCTTCAGCCAGGCATCCTGGGGGGTGGGGGCGCAGTGTGCAGTAGGTGGTAAATCTCTGCTCAAGGGCTTGGGCACCCAGGAGTCCACAGACCAGGAGCAAGAATGGTCTTCTGGACACTCTCTTCCACCTGTCACTGTTCTCATGAATGCCACTCTCTCAGAAGAGTCAATAACTTGCACACTTTAGGCAAGCATGGTGTGGCCCACACCTGCAAGCCCAGTGACTCTGGAGGCTGAGGCAGGAGGATCACAGGTTCCAGGCCAGCCTCAGAAACTTAGTGAGGCCCTAAGCAACTTACAGAGACCCTGTCTCAAAATAAAAAAATAGAAAGGGCTGGGGATATACTCAGTGGTTAAGCACCCGGGGATATACTCAGTGGTTAAGCACCCCTGGATTCAACCCCCAGTACCAAAAATAAAAATAAAAAATAAAACACACTTTAAACAACTTGCTTGTTTGGTATCAGATGCTCACTTCAGTTTACCAAAGCACATGAGGTTTTAACTCAACCCTCCCCGTCTAAGAACACTCACACACAAAGCAAGCCCCTGGTGCCTCCTCTTTCGGCCTTCCAGACTCCCCTCCACCCCTGACATGGGCCTGGGTGATGAAGAACCGAGATCAAAACTTGTGACAATGAGAGCAAAACTAGTTGCCAATTATCTAAATTATCTAAACCAAAGGGCAATAAATATGCATGGAGAGCAAATACTTCCCGAAGGGCCAAAAGGAAAGGAAACTGAAGACCAGTAATTAAGAGATTAAAGAAAGCACCATCTTCTGTGCCCTAGGAAGGTCAAAACCTTGGTGCTTGTCAAAGACTGGGAGGATTGAAAGGGAACCACAGGGATAAACAGCACTTTTTCTGGTCCTGCAGGGTCAGTTTCAGTACACATATTTTCAGAGGTTTGTAACATTAGTAGATACTATATATCAGATTGTGAAATTCATATGAATCTCAGATAACAGAGACCACAAGAATGGGGAATCGAGAACAAGCTACTTCAGAATGTTGTATTCTGTCCTGTGAGAGAGTAGATATCACGAGACCACTCCCTTTGTCACAGGGAGGCCACACATTAGGAAGTCTGGGACATGTAGATGGTTATTTTCTACTCAAAGGAAAAAACTCAATTTTTTTCTTGGCCAAAATGATGAGACTTGAAGCAAAAGAAATCTGAAGAATACACCAGAGAACGGAAGATTCCAAATCTTCATAAAGAAAAATCAGTGAATTCCAGAGACTTGGGAGGCTGAGGAAGGAGGATCACAAGTTCAAGACCAGTTGCAGTACATTAGTGAGGCCCTAAGCAACTCAGCTTAGACCCTGTCTCAAAATGAAAACTAAAAAGGGCTGGGGATATGACTCAGTGGTTAAGTGCTCTGGGTTTAGTCTCCAGCACCAAAAAGGAAAAATCCGGACATGGTGGGAGGAGGAACACTGGTAAAGGCAGATATGAGGAAACCCTACCGAGTCTCCAAATTTTCACTCCACTCTTTGTAGCCACCTTCACAGCATCACCTCCTCAGGGGCAAGAAGCGTGCTGCACACAGAGGTCCCAGAGCAGCCATTCTAGAGGCTGACCACCACACCACGTTGTCTCTCTGGGTCTCCCCACCATGCCTCATCAGAATGGAAAGGAAAATGATGACAAGAGGTGAGGGCCAGCCTTCCAACATCTTGAACTCTAAATGGCCCCTTTCATGAGCCACAAGAATCCCACCTCCTCTAGCAAGCCACCTAACACACCTCTGAGCCTTGTCATTAAACAGGCTCTTTTCTTTCCTTCCCTTTTGGCCGTGCTGGGAATTAAACCCCAGGCCTCGATCGCCGCACACACCGACGGGCACCCAACCATGGAACTACAACCCCAGCCACTGGTAAATGTTTTCTTAAAAATGCCTCGTGTGCCTATGTGCCCCTCTAGAACCAGTTCCCAGGTTCTGCAAGCAGGGTCCATGCCATGCACACATCTTCATTCCTGTGCCAGCGTACTGCCCAGAGGGATGAGTGCGCCCCATCTGTAGATGCAACTCACTTCTGATGTGTAGAAAACACCCAATAATATGAAGGATAAAGACTGGCGCACAAATATACAAGCACTGGGAAGAGAGAGGACCCAGCGGGGAAGTGTGAACACACCAAAGTTGCTTATGAGACCCTCCAGCCGCCAGGAGTCCTATGTGCATACTGACGTATTCTCACGATAAGTGCCAGCCCACCTGTAAGCTGGCACTTACAGCGAGCACCACAGCCCCTGATCCAAAACCAAGGCCACATGTGTTTCGAAACTGAGAACTTTTTGGATTCTAGAAAGGAAATGTGGTATTTACTGTGTGCTGTACAACACTCCGGGTGGTCTGAGTAGCACCCACGAGAAAACACATAACCAACAGTCTGCAGCGAGACAGCTCACAGTACATGGAAGAAAGCTGTCAACAGCCTCACCTACATCCAGGTCAAGGGGCATAAGCCCCTAAGAGAAACCATTCTGTGTTCAGAGGTGCTAGGTTCAGAATTGTGGCTAAGGGGGCTGGGACTGGGGCTCAGCAGCAGAGCGCTTGCCCAGCACATGTGAGGCACTGGGTTGGATCCTCAGCACCACATAAAAATAAATAAATAAAATAAAGGTATTGTGTCCATCTATAACTAAAAAAAATGTAATGAAACAAACAAACAAAAAGAATCGGGGTTGATGAACTGGGTGCCTTCATTATCACACTCATTTTATAAGCCAGGGCCACAGACTTGCCAGGGTCAGTGACGTCCCCAAGCTTGTGAGCAAGCTGGGAAGAGACACAGGGTGTGACCTCCCACCAAAGCTCTGCGGTACCTCCCGTGAATACAGCAGTGGCCTGGAAATCTCACAGAGACAATGGTGAATCACAGGGCCTGAGACCCTGTACTTCCAGGCATCAAAGAAGCATGCATCTTGTGTACACCAGAGGCTCCGGCCCAGGCCAAGCCCATCATCTTCCTGGGGGCTCTTTCTTAGTGAGACTTAGTGAGACTGTCTCAAAATTTAAAAAAAAAAAATGGCTCAATGGCAAACATCCCGGGGTTCAATCCCCAGTGACGGGAAAAAAAAAAAGTTATTAAATCTGCATTTCTGGGGCCTTACCTTATAGAAATGGTCTGGGATGGCCTCCTGTTTATAAGGTTATTTCTGATAGTTCTCATGAATCCAGGATTCAGAATCACTAACGCAAAACCATTAAACGGAGCCAGGCGAACATGGTGGAACTTGCCTGTAATCCTACCAACTTGGGAGGCTGAGACAGAGGATTTCAAGTTCCAGGTCAGTCTCAAAAATTTAGCAGGACTCTGCCTCAAAAGAAGAAATTTTAAAAAGGAAGAAAAAGGAAGAAAGGTTGGGAATGTAGCTCAGTGGTAGAGCCTTCCTGGATTCAATTCCCAGCACCAAAAAAAACAAGGAAAAAAAAACTATTAAGGGAATTCAACTGCTAATGACAGAAGATTCTGAGAAGGCAGTCCAAGTTCTATGTGCAGTCCTTCTTGGAGTCTGTACTTCAATCAAAGGGGTCTGGGAGGCTCCAGGGATGCCCACAGAACGTCACGAACCTCCGTAGTCATGAGACACCCCACCATCCGGGCTCTGTGCAGCATAAGCAATTGTCCCCTCCCTTAAAACAAGTATAATCCTGGACTCACCACACGAAAGGCCAAGTCCTAGTGGACAACCACACTGACAGGAGACCAAGAAGTGGTGCTGCCCAGCAGCTGGCAGAAGCCGAGGAGGGGGAGAAGCAGCCCCTACCGGGTTGCTGCTGCACTGCAGGAGGAGGGCATTCGCCGAGTGGAGTACCACGTGCAGGCTGCTGAAACCGAGCGCTTGTTTCCTTTTCTTTTTCTGCAGTACTGGGGAGGGAACCCAGCAGGGCTCTACCACTGAGCCACATCCTCACTAACCACCTTTTTAAATTTTATTTTGAGAGAGGGTCTCACTAGATAGCTGAGGCTGGCCTCAAACTTAAAGTCCTCCTGCCTCAGCTCCCTGAGTGACCAGCATCACAGGCATGCACCACCACACCGAGTGACACGAGTGACACTGTCAAAGCTGCCGCTCCCTCCATGTGCACTCTGCAGTGCCTCAATCAAGGCACCCTCCACAACACTCATCTGCCCTGACAGTATCACCCGACTCTCAGTTCTGCTTCCAGCAGTAAGACCACTCCTGGTCTCACACACCCAGACTTAGGTCAATTCTGCCAGGCCTCCATCCCAGCCCAGTTACCACCCTAACGCCAGTTCTCTGGGGAAGCTCATTTGGTAAAATTCCTCATGTAATCTAAGAAAAAGTTCTCTTCTGACCTACATTTTAGTTTACCAACTTACTCATTCTGTCATTTGCCCCTTTAATTTCTGCTCCGTTACCTCCCTCATAACACATAACGTTCCAGATTGAATCTAGCACTCTGGGTTTCTGGAGAACACAGTATCTCAACTAGCACATACTTTAAAGTATGTGTGTGCACATACTTTACAAACGTGTGTATACATACAAACACTTGGCACTTAACCAGCGTGCCGAGAATCCATGAAGTGCTTTACTGAGATTTGCTGAACTAAACTGAATTTAGTCAGGGCTCGTTTAAATGTTGTTTTATACACTTAGCACAAACACACAAAAATATACTGAACACCTAAGCTTAGCCAAGCACATAATAGATAAACACATGCTGAGAGGGTAAATGTTTGGTGGACACATCCAGACTTCTCTTTTCTGGGCTGAAAAATATGTTCCGTTACCCTTCAGTACTGTACCATTTTTCCTTTTTAAGGCAAATTGATTTATGGTGAGTTCATTGTTTTATTTTCATAACCATGACTCTGTTTTCCATACCTACTATGCAAGGAAATGAGGGTTTCAAAGAGACCAAGTGACTTGTCCAAGGTCTCAAAGACAGGGGGCTAGGCTACTTGTCCCAGTCTCTTTCTCAACTCCTGCCCCTCTGCTGTAGAGCTGCGGAGGGAGGAGGTCACTGGCCCCACTGCCTCTGCTCTCCAGCCTCTGCTCACACAGAATGCACCCAGCACTGCAGAGTCCAGAGATGCAGGGGTTCCGTGGGAAGTGGCCCCTTCTGCAGAGGGGGCTGCGAGGAACACAAGCTCAGATGGCTCCTCAGGGTGAACAGACCCCACATGTCCCACTCCAAGCAGAGCGACTAGGACATGAAGCAGTTCCTACGAACCCAGGACAAAATAAAAGGCCAGGGGTCACTATCAGCTCGTCCTTGGTCAAGGTTAGGCCTGGTCTGTGAGAACCATGACACGAGAGAGGCTGGGAACAGCTGCTGCTCTCACATCCATCGCCCCTCCCCAGGCCTCAAGGCTTATCACCCCCACGCCGGTCACCCCAGTATCAGTCACCTTATTGTGGCACATTTCTGAAGGCGATGGAGAATGAAGAACCTACGTGGTACTGAAAGAGTCATGCCCAGAGGCTGACAGAGAGCAATTACTTTATCCCTATAATATGCCAAAAGCCAGGAAATTTATGAAACCCCAAAAAACAGGACAGAGTGAGAAACAGTCCTTTCAAAATATTCACACATGCTGTGGCAAAAGACCTCACGTGGACCCACAGTTCCTGACCTCAGGAGTCACAGGAGGGCAGCAGGAGCACCCAGGACTCCTGGGCGGTTCCCACATGAGTCACAGTGGTCAATCATTCTGCCCATCAAACACTTCAAGTGACTCACGCTTCTCATTCATGCCTACTCTGCACCCAAGGTCAGCTCCAGGAGTGACTGTCCTGGGAAACACAGAGCTGGGTGGCTGCAAAGCCAGGGCTGCTGGGCTCCCCACGACCTCATTCACCCCAACACAACGTGCTAAAGAGGCCGGCTTCTTGTTTCCTTATTTAAATCCACTCCTCGTCCACGCCCGGGACCCCATGGCTTTTCCCCTTGTTCAAACAGTGTGCAGCCATCACCTGAGACAGGCCGAGAAGAGAGAGGTCACAGAAAATGAGAGCTCATCCAGACATACCTCTGCAAACATCGCCAAATATCCCACACTTTTACACAAAAACAGCCACGACGGTATTTTAACAAGTCTCTAGGAAATTTAACCCAGAGGCTCTAGGTGAAGAAAAGAAAATTTAGGATATGTAAGCTTACTAATATTTTCTCAATGAAACTTTTTTTTTTTGTGGTGCTGGGGATTGAACCCAGGGCCTTGTGCTTGCGAGGCAAGCACTCTACCAACTGAGCTATATCCTGAGCCCAATGAAACTTTTTAAACAGAAGAACAGAGAGAAATATAAACTTAAACTTCGTAATACTTCTTAAAATCAAAGTGAAGGTTTCTATAAGTTTTAAAATCAGTTAACAGGAAAGAAAAATTTATGGACCCCAAGTTGTACTTAGAAAATTCTTGACACATGTGTGATGGAACATAACTGCTGATTGAGCAAATAAGACACACATTTTATATAGCAATTGCCATTTTACGAAGGGATGCAGTACAGACGTTTATTCATAAATTCCTCCTTCGCAGCATTGAATGTATTTTCTCACAGAAAATGGGCAAAAGACAACAGGTCAGTCCTCCATTCCAAAAGCAGATCTGACAGAGCTAAGGGCACCTGGAGCCTGAGTACCCTGCACCTAGTGGGTCAGGTGGCCTTTGACTGGGCGCCCTCACTGAAAGGGAGGGCTCAGCAAACTTTCCAGGGTCAGTGGCTTCTCTACCAGTGGAACTCGGCAGGACTACACTACACTGACTTCCAAGCTCAGCGTTATGAGTCAGGCAGCTTCCACTCCCTCTCCTGGAACATGCTCTCCAGGAGTCTTGGCATCACCATGCAAGAGGCCATCTGCAGAGGCCCTGAGACCACGTGGGGAAAGGAACCATGAGCCTGGCCTTTCCACCACCCAGGCAGGTGAGTGAAGACAACCTGGATCCTGGAGACCAGTCCAGCCATCAGGTGAATGCCACTGAGTGAGTGACCTCGGTTAGCGCCATGTGGACAGAAGTTTGACCCAGGTGAGCACTGCCAGCCAGCCCTCAGAGCCAGGAGACCTGACGGATTTCTGGTGTAAGTCACTGACACTCAACAGTCACTATCCAGAACACGCTGCAGCTTCTGAGCAAATGAAAGCAGCACCTCTCCCTTCTGCCCAGGAGCAGCATTCCCTCCCTGATTCTCTCTTGGAGGACACAGGGTCATGGTGGTAGTGTCAGCCCTGATTTTCCCCAGCTCTGAGCCATCAGGGGCAGCTTGGGGCCTTAGACTGAACTGCAGCAATGAACAGGTGCTGGGTAGTGCAGAGTTATGTGGTATCACCAGCAGCACGTCTACTCAGAAACCCTCCTAGTATGGCTCTGAGTTAGGAAAGAACAGGTAACAAAAATCTGAAGAAACATGATGTGGTCAAAATGTGGTACTTTTTTTTTTTTTTGGGGGGGGGGGGTGCCAGGGATTGAACCCAAGATTGCTTAACCACTGAGCCTGATCTCCAGTCCTTTTTATTTTTTACATTGAGACAGGGTCTCTCTCTAAGTCCCTTAGGGCCTCACTAAGTTGCTGAGGCTGGCCTTGTGTGATCCTGCTGCCTCAGCCTCCCAGGCCACTGGAATTACAGACATGTGCCATGGCCCCAGCCAAAATGATCTTAATACCACAATCAAAGAAACCATAAGAAAAGAAAATTACAGACCAACATTCCTTATGAACACAACCAAAAAATACTCAACGAGTACAGTGGCAAACAATCCAGCAGGACATTCAATGGGTTACATACCATGACAAAGTGAAATTTATCATGCAAGGTGAACCAACATACAAAAATCAATCACTATAATATAGAACGTTAATAGAAGGAAAAATTTTTTTTCTGCGACTGAACCCACTTTACCACTGGGCTACATCAAATTATTTTACTTTGAGACAGCTGCTGAGGGTCTCACCAAGTTGTTAAGGCCTTAAACTTAGGGTCCTCCTGCCTCAGCTTCCCAATGGAATTCTGTAATTCCAGCAACTGCACCTGGCTCATGTGATCGTCTTAAATCACAAAAAGGTCTTAACAAAATTCAACAACATTTATGATTTAAAAAAAAAAAAAACAAAAACCCTAGCAAACGTGGTAGCACATGCCTGTAATCCCAGCAACTCAGGAGGCTGAGGCAAGGAGGATGTCAAGTTTAAGGCCAGTATCTAAAATCTGGCAAAGTCCTAATAAACTTAGTGAGACTGTGTCTCAAAATAAAATTAGAAGTTGTAGGGCATAAGACCAACAAGCAAAAAATCAGTTGTTTCTATATGCCAGTCATGGACAATCCAAAAAGAAAACAAAACAATTCCATTTATAGGAGAATCCACAAGAACAAAATACCTAGGAATAAATTTATCCAGCGGTGAATGATTTATCCACTGAAAGTATAACAGTGCTGAAAGAAATTAAAGAAGACAGAGCAGGGGTGTAGCTCATGGTAGAGTGCTTGCCTAGCATGTAGCAGGTCATGGATTTGATCTTGAGCACCATCACAATATAAATAGACAGAAATTAAACAAGACATAAATAACTGGAAACACATCCCCTGTTCACCAATTAAAAAACTTAATTGTTAAGATGGTAACTCCCCAAAGCAATCAACAAATTCAATGCAATCCTTGTCAAAATCCGAATGACCTTTTTAGAAGCTAACCCTTCAGTTCATACAAAACTTTAAGGGGCACTGAACAGCCAAAACAATACAGAAAACAAAGCAACAAAGTGGGAAGACTAATACTTTCCAAATTTATGCTTCAAAACTTAACAATAACTGGGTATGGTAGTAATCCCAGCTGCTCGGGAGGCTGAAGCAGGACTTCAAGCTCAAGGCAGGCCTGGCAATTTAGCCAGACCCTGATTCAAGATAAAAAATAAAAAGAACTGGGATGTAGTTCAACAGTACAGCATCCCTGGTTCAATCCCCAGTAATGATTTAAAAAAAAAAATCTTATTACAAAGCTAGAGTAATCAAAGCAGTGTGGTAATGACATAAAAATAGAACTGAGTCTGAAAATAAATGTACACATCTACATCAATTTAATTTCAACAAGAATACCAATATCTTTCAGTGGGAAAAGATGGTACTGGGAAAACTGGATGACCACCTACAAAAGAATAAAATGGGACTCCTACCTCAGTTCAAACATAGCGTTAACTCAAAACCTCAGTCCAAACACAAGCGTTAACTCAAAATAAACCAAAGACCTAAATATAAGAATTAAAACATAAAACTAAAAAACATATTGGTAAGTCTTCATGACCTGGGATTTGGCAATGGATTTATCAGATTTAACATCAACAGCACAAGAAACAAAATAAATAAATTTGACTTCACTAAAATTAAAAACTGTGCAAAGGAATTATCAAGAAAATGTGCAAAAACCCCTACAAAATGGAAGAAAATATTTTCAAGTAATATCTAACAAAGGTTTACTATCAAGGATAGCATGTGGCACACACCTATCAACCCAGATACTAAGGAGGTTGAGGCCGGAGGATCGAAACTTCCAGATCAGGCAAGGCAACTTAGAAGACCCTGTCTCAAAATAAGGAAGGACTGGGATGTAGCACAGTAATAAAGCACCCATGGGTTCAAACCCCAGTGCAAAAAAAAAAAAAAAAGGTTTTACTATACAAAAGAAATAAAGAACTCTTAAAACTCAACAAAAAGATAAACAACCAAATTAAAACATGAGCAGACATTGTTAAAAATTAATTATATATATATATATATATATTATACACACACACACACAAATGGATAGCAAGCACATAAAAAGACATTCAGTATTACTGGTCATCAAGGAAATATAAACCAAAACCACAATGAGATACCACTTCACACCCACTAGGATAGCTTTAATCAGAAAAAAGGAAACAAGTGTTAGCAAGGATGCGAAGAAACTGGCAAATTGCTGGTCAAATAAAGTTAACAGAGAATCACCACATAATCAGCAATTCCACTCTGAGGGATATACTCAGGAGAAAGGAATACACATCTCACAGAGACGGATACACAAGTGTCTGTGGCAGCACCATTCACAGTAGCAAAAAGGTGGAACGACCCAAATGCTGGTGCCCAGAAGAATGGATTCACGAGCTGCAAAACGTGCCTGGGTCGTGCAGCACAGAAAGGATGGAAACGCATGCTACAACTTGGATGTGCCCCAAAGACATTACGCTAAGTGAAGGGAGCCAAAGGTCACACGCTGTATGAGGTTCCAAGACAGGCAAATCCATAGAGACAGACAGCAGATCACAGGAAAAGCAAGGTAAAAGATCAGGGAATGACAACCCGGACTTTTGAATCAACAGCGTTCAGGGGAGACCCCTCCGAAGAGGGGAAATCTGAACAGAGACCTGAAAAAATTGGAGAATATTATTCCTGTTAAATAATGGAAGAAAACAAAGGACTTAAGCCAGGTGCAGTGGTGCACACCTGTAATCCTAACAACTCAGGAGGCTGAGGCAGGAGGATCACAAGCTTGAGGTCAGCTACAGCACTTAGTGAGATCCAGTTTCTCAAAATTAGAAATCAAGAGGGTTTGGGGTATAGCTCAGAGTACAGCACCTGGGTTCAGTTCCCAGTAACACACGGGGGGGGGGGGGGGGGGGGAGGCATCTAGCTATGGAGGGGATGTCTAGCCTAGCTTACTTTGCATACGTACTGTGATTCTGGCTTTCAGACATCTTACCCTGTTAAGACTGTCTGCCAGTAAGACACCCTTCCAGGCCAAGTTGTGCTCCCCAAAACACCAAGCACCCGTCTTGCTAACAAGCCGTGTTGTCCCTGTGGGAAGCCACATGCTCAGGAGGGGGGAGGAACGCTGGTCTGGCAGGAGACTTCCGACCTCTCCATTCTCTTTATTTTTTATTTTTTTAATATTTTTTGTTGTAGATGGACACAACACCTTTATTTTATTTAATTTCATGAGGTGCTGAGGCTTGATCCCGGGGCCTTGGGCACACTAGGCAAGTACTCGGCCCTCTTTAAAGGCTCACAGTGCTTTTCACTGTGGTCAGCAAGCTTGATCACACATCACAGACCGTCCGTCTCCAGAACGCCACGTTCACCCTTTCACAGCTGAGAAATTAAGATTTAGGGGAAATAAGTAACTAAACACAGTCGGCTAAGGAAAGAACCAGAATTCAAAGCAGGTCTCACCCCTTCTGTACATAAACTCGCCTCACTACTACTAGGCACATCTCAGGCAGACTGTGAAATACGAAGAATGAAAGTGACCCTACCTCCCCCCAACACCAGAGACCTGAGAGGCACCAGAATATCCTGAAACATGGAAAAGGCAGGGAGGACTTGTGCCCTTACCACTGCCTCCACACTGCAAGGGCCAACCCGCCCAAGAATGGACAGTCCACCCTGTGCCACCACAAAGGCCCACTGAGTCCCAGGATTCACAGCCCTTCTTGAAGCAGGTACAGATGGTCAGGAAACAAGCCCCCGCACCTGTCCACCAGTCACCGGCCCTTCCTGGCTTCACACTCAAAAGCTTTACAGTGGTTCGAGCAGAAGAGCTGCCAATGCCAGCATTTCCCGCCACCTGTGGCAAGGGCTTGCACCCAAAGCCATCTGCAGCTACACTTACATTCACCATGGACAGGCGCTGTGCTGCAACCAGAGTGGCCAGGCTCCAGAAACACGTTCACCAACAACCTCGTGCTTGTAAAGACACGAGGACTAAATGCTATCATTATTACTAGACTTCGCTCTAAACATAAATCAGGAGAGAGAAAGGGGAAATCAGTTAGGGACTGCTCTTCAGTAAGATGCAAGCAAGGCTGAGCCACAGGGTAAAAGTTTCCTGACTTTCCTTGGTGCTTGGCATCACAGGCCAGGCAAGCACTCACCACTGAACTACCCAGCCCCTAAGTGGACTTGTTCAGGAACACTGAACACAAGGTGCTGCTAAAAGAAAATAACCCAAAGAGAAGGAATGGGCACTGACTAGAAAAATAAGTCAACACAGGCAAAAAGACACGGGAAGAGAAACGCTATGTGAACAACGTCTGCTGGAGCAATGTTCAATTTACTCAAAACCACGAGAACAAAACTGAAATCGAGCCTCAGAAAGCAAAACCAAAAGTCTCGAATGTGAACAAAATCTGAAACTGGTCGTAATGCAGCTTCAACTGTCCACAGAGCTACAGAGAAATATGACCCACACTGCAACAGGCCTACCCCCTCCCATCCAAGGGGGACAATTCCCATTACAACAGGCGGGCCAGCCACAGATGGCACCCCAAGGGGAGCAGCTCCCTGCTCGGGTGCCCACACCCCTGAACCACAGCTACCCATGGTCCCTCAGACTTGGACTTCTGCCAGCCACACTCCCTTCCTTTCCACAGGTTCGCTCAGGCTCATCCTCAATGAGTACCTGTGGTCCACACTGTGGCACCCCTGCACTGTGTGCAGGGCAGTCCCGCCACACCTGTCCTCCTGTCGTGGCACCCCCTGCACTGTGCTACGACCAAATTACTCTTCTGGCTCAGTCATGACATGGAAGCTCCTGGAGGACAGGAAGCACCTTCCTTGACTTTTAGCTTTAGAAACCAGTATAACTCACAGTATGTAGGAAGTTCTCAAAAAAAAAAAAAAAAAAAAAAAAACATTGCGTTGACTAAATACAGGTTGAATATCGTTTCTCTGAAATGCTTGCGACCAGTAGTCTTTCAAATTTCTGATACTTTTAGATTTTGGAATATCTGCATATGCATAATGAGCTACCTTGGGATGGAACCTAAGTCTAATCATGAAATTCATTTATGTTCGATACACATCTTTCACACACAATTTGAAGATAATTCCATATGAACTTCCAGTGCGCCTGTCTTGCCTATGACCAGTCACATCAAGTCAGGAGTGGAATTTTCCATCTGTGGAGTCATACTGGTACTCAACAGGTTTTCAATTTTGACTGGGTACAAGGGCACACACCTATAACCCCAGGGACTCAGGAGGCTGAGCTACGAGGATTGCCAAGTTTGAGGACAACCTCAGCTATTCAGCAAGACCCTGTCTCAAAATAAAAAATAAAAAGGGCTGGGGATGTAGCTCAATGGTACAGCTCCCCTGGGTTCAATCTCTAGTATGAAAAAAAGGTTTAGATTTTTCAGCATTTCAGATTGTGGATTTTTGGATTAAGAATATTCAACCTTGGGCTGGGGCTGTGGCTCAATGGTAGAGCGCTTGTGTAGCAAGTACAAGGCACTGGGTTCCATTCTCAGAACCGCATATAAATTAATGAATAAAATAAAGGTCCATCAACATCTAAGAAAAATTTAAATTAAAAAAAAAAAAAAAAGAGAACACTCAACCTATAATTCTCAATTACTCCTCTTTAGAATTAGAGTCAACAGCATCCTTAGGACCAATCTTGGGAACATGGAAAACACCAGGGAAAACACACACTGCTTAGGCCAACAGTTCTCGCCCTGCCCACTGGGAGAGTCACTTGACCCAATACCCCAAGCCCCAACTGCCTCCCAGGAAACCCTATGTCCCTTCCAAAAGCTCTGGCACATTGCTGACACTCTGCGATGGTGACGTCCTTCCTCTACCACATCTGTCGACCATGCTATGCAAGTCAACATCTGTAGGCTGCCTCACTGTCCACCTTGTTCATAACAAATGACGCTTATCTTAGAGACGGGGACACCAACTCAGAGGTCAAGCAGCCCACATAAGCTGCCCTCCAGTTCAGCACAAAGGGCAGGACTTCAGCTCCTCCAAGCTGGCAGCTCCACCATGCCCACACATGGGCATCCAGGAGAAGCACCACACAGCTTCTGGAGAATCAATTGCACGAACAGACCAGCAGCTATGTTAAGACAGTCAGAAATATTACCAAGTACAAGGTAAAATCTACATTAAATTTTAAGATAAAATCTAATAGGCTTGCCCCCACTCCCATTAAGGGAAAAATCACACAGAGAAGCCTTCTGAAACCTACACACTTAATTCATCCCTTAGTAAGGTTTAAAACAGCAAGCTACATTAATCCAAAAATGAGAGAACTTAATTTCCAGCATAGTTATATGACTTCTGGGCATTGGTGGGCAAGGAAGGACTCAGGTGTGCCTGTCCTTCTAGCTTTCAGTCATGAAAAGCACCCAGGAAAGCTAACAGTTGTAGCGGCAAATGAGCCTCCCATCATGTACCCCCTTATGTATCTGAACAGCAGTGGGACAGGAGTCTTGTCCCCCAGGAAAAGTCAGAGGAGGTCCTCAAGGCCTGCCCAACTGCAGACACAGACCCCAAGGCACAGGTAACACTACAGCCATTTACACCCAACCCACAGAATCTGGACGCAAACACTAACGAAGCTCTTACCCAATCATGTGCCTGGCAGTCAGGAGGAGGGAGGCCTACCAGGAACCATGGCCCTCACATGCCCGCAGGCCTGGACACACAATTCACCACAGACTCCACAGTTGCCTTCAAGATTCTATTACCTGCCAGGCCTGTAACCCCAGCCATTTGGGAAGCTGAAGCCAGAGGATGGCAAGTCCCAGGCCAACCTGGGCAACTTAGCAAAATGCTGTCTCAAAATGAGAAAGAAAAAGAGCCAGGCACAGGGGTGCAGGCCTGTCATCCCAGCAATTTGGGAGGCTGAGGCAGGAGGACCACAAGTTCAAAGTCAGCCTCAGCAACTTAGCAAGATCCAGTCTCAAAATAAAAAATTAAAAGGGCTAGGGAGGTGGCTCAGTGGTAAAATACCCCTGGGTTCAATATCCAATACCAAAAAAAAAAAGAAAGAAAATATCTATTATATATGTTACCATGTTTGGTTAATTGGCTTAGCTTTTCTCTTCAATTAAAGATAGCAAGCTTCTAATAAATATGCTTTTGGGTTTTGCCACAGAATTGTTTCAACTAGAAAGGAAATTAGGATATCAGAACAACAAATCCCAGAATCTTTCTGGGTAGAATAGCCTTATAAGAAATTACCAAGTAGCAGGGTACAGAGGTGCACGCCTGTCATCTCAGCAACTCGGGAGGCTGACCACAAGTTTAAAGTCAGCCTCAGCAACTTAGCAAGGCCCTAAGCAACTCAGTGAGACCCTGTTTCTAAATAAAATATTTAAAAAGGGTTGGGAAGGTGGCTCAGTGGTTAAGTGCCCCTGGATTTAATCCCAGGTACCAAAAAAAAAAAAAAAAAAAAAATTACCTAATAGCCTCTACTTAATTTCTTTAATGGCTAAAATTAACATGGAACAAATCCTAGAAAAAAGTAAACCATGAAATAAAAGACCTGACTTCTCATTTCTGGCAAGTTAAAAGAAATATAGGTTGTATTAGCAAGGAAGACAAGTTTGGGAGAAGGGTGTGTGACAGAACAGTGGTTTCCCACTGTGTCCAATTCGTACCTGCACATCATCTGATAATTCCACTCTCCAGTACTGCTTCTGCCCTCCTCTCCTCCCTCCTGATTTCCTTTCTCTACCCTAATGGTCTCACTAGAAAGGCCTTTTTGTTTTTAACCCTTTACACCTTTAAAGCACCACCACTTTTGGAGATTTTCTACCTACAAAAACAGTGGGGAAGGCAGTGGACTGCTGCCCAGGTTGGAGTCCACTGTCCATTCCCCTCCACAGATCATGCCTTTCAGTGTCACAGCCTGCCAGACCCTCTTGCACTTCAGAGTCAAGGGCCCGGTAAGAGTCAGAGGGTAGAACAGGAGGCAGCCCCTAAGAAAACCCACTGACCCACAACATCCCCAGTACACATGTACTGGCAAGGAAGAGAAGGACAGCCACTATCAGCATCATACCAAAACAAAGTGGGGAGACCAAATTCTCTTCCCACCATCCTCAGGGTCCACAAGTGAGCCCAGACAGACCCACTGTGCCAGAGACTTCCTACCACTGGGCTCAGCTCAATGATACTCCCGGAAGCCCACCACGACCACTCTAGCCAGTCAAGAGATTTGCCATTTTTTTTTTCCCCTGGCACTGGGGATTGAACCCCAGGGCGCTGAGCTATACCCCACCAGTCCTTCCTTAATTTTTATTTTGAGATAGGGCCTGGATAAGTTGCTAAGGTTGGCCTCAAACTTGCAATCCTCCTGCCTCAGACTCCTGCATAATCAGGATTTCAGGCGTGTGCCACCACAGTCGTCTTCTAGTTTCTTCCTGGTGGGCACAGCTCCCTCCATGCAGGATGGTGAATTTTCCTTTCTCTTCACCCTTCCTGCCAGGTTCCTGCCCCAGGATCTCAGTCCAGTATCTGCTGGCCTCTAGCACCTCCCATTATCATGCACAGGGGCCAAAATGCCCCAGATTTCCGCAAATCACACCTGTAAAGGCAGATGATGTGCTTCACTCACTCCAGCATGGTAACTAGAATATTATGGGAACTTAGGGCACATTAAATGAGTGTTAATTAAATGAGAAAAAGACTCCCAAGACCCAGCTGATGCATTTATCTCAGGGAACACAGAAAGCAGCTGGAATCCCACCCAACTCCTGGAGGGGCAGAAGCCAGCTGTCCCCTACATTATGACATCCCTCTACCTGCCAGCTTAACCCACTGACCAAGAAGTTTCACCAAAAACATTTTAAAAGGGAAAGGCTGATCCTCCGTTGAAAAAGTCTTGACTTCTCTCCACGCTGGTCTATCCCTCCTACACCCTTTCCTGGAACACTGTTGTGCAGACCTTTCTGTTGTGCAGACCTTTGCCAATAAAAGCTTTCAAAAATTAAAAAAGTCACTTTTATTTTTTAAAAATTTTTTTCAGTTGTAGATGGACACAAAACTTTATTTTTATGTGGTGCTGAGGCTTGAACCCAGTGCTAGGGAAGAGCTCTACCACTGAGCTACAGCCCCAGCCCCGCTTTTATTTTTTGTTAATTATGAATAAAGAAACTACACAGGAACATATTATTGCTATTTTTCTTTTCTGTGTGAATCTGAATTTCCTTTTTATTAGCTCCTTGGGGACTGCACAGACCCCCCAACCCCCCCCCTACCTCTCTACCGCCCTCTAGCCTGCAGGCCTCTGGGTCTCCCTCACTGACTCTCATTCCTCCTGCCCAAGCCTAAGCATCTTCCCCCTATTCAGGCCACAGCTGCCTCTCCCTGGTCAGCTTCCCAATCCTCTGGCCTCACCTCCTTCTTCCTTACTATAGCTCTCTTTTCGGTTTCTGACTGTACCTGAAGTGAATTATTATGACTCCCCCACCTGCAAAAAAAAATCATTTTTCTTCCTTTATGAACACTTGCAAAGAATGCAAGGGGTCCTGATTTCACAGAATGGACACTGAGGTCCTGGTCATGAGACTTCTCTTATAGTTCTTGAAGTGACCATTGAGAGGAAATTCAGCTATTGCATAATATTCGATAGGTTAGATCACTTGTTGTTTGAAGAATCTTGCTATACAAGAGGAGAAAATAGAGATGGGCAAATGTAATGCAATTTCCTTTGTGTGCTTGAGCCAGCGCAGGCTTGCAACACCATTGACAGTTTCATCTTTCTTGAAGCACAGCTTCAGCATCATAAAAAAGGATTTTAAGGAATGATAAATCACTCTCATCCTTTAGCTCATCAGCATACGTATCCTGGCAATACCTGAGAAAGTCCTTGACGTGCACACTGAAATACCTAAGGAAGTCTAGCAGGGGTGTTTAGAGAAAATCCAAACACAGGGGAAACAGCAGCAGCAGCAGCAGTTCAGATGTTTAGTTAGATGAAGGATTCTCTCTCCAAGGCACCACCAGAGCTGGGAATGGCACGAAGGTATCAGCACCAACCTGCCACTGCCGCTGCCTGCTTCCAGGGAACGTCTTTGCAGCCTTACCCTGAGGCCATTTTATTAACTCCAAAAAGAATGGATCCCATCCAAGGAAAATAACTGGTCTTCTTTCCTCTCACAGAAAAATTCACATATCTTTTGTAAAGACGCTGGAATTCTCCCTGGCCAGCTCTCCCTGCGTCCCTGGCCTTCTCGCCGTGACAGCTGGAACAGATGGCGTCTGGGTGAGACACCTTGCATCTTAGCCCTCAGCCACCATAAGGTCTGATTCTCGCTAGTGACGCTGGAACCCGCGGCGGGTCTGCGGGGTCGGTCCCGAGCCCCCTCTCGCGGGCCATCTTCCAGTTTTCACGCCCGTAAGGCGTACTGGGCTCTGGACAAACGGCTTTGGGCGAACGCTACACTGTCCACACCGGGAGGTCCCGGCGGCGGGGAGCAGCACTTCCTCCCGCTGGAGCCGTGACGCGCACTCTCGGGAGCCGGCTGCCTGCATGCGCTGCAGCATTCCCCAGGCCCCGCGAGCACCCGGCGCGCGGTCCCAGCCCCGCCAGCCCCGCACGCGGCTCCGATGCGGCGTCCAGACACTGGCCAGTCCCGGGCAGGGGCATCCACGGCCCTCGCGGGGGGCTCACAGAAAACGCCAAGAGAAAAGCCCCCGCCCGGGCTGCGTGCCGTGAATGTCAACGAGGGGCGGCCGCGGCGCCGCCCCGCGCCGCCTTCCCGGCTCCGCCGCCCCACGCATCAGCAGCGGCGCACACGCGCGCACACCCCGTCTCGCTGCCGAAGCGACTCGGGGCTCGGCACCAAAGACGCGAAACGAAATCGGCTCCTCGGCAGCGACCGTGAGCCCGCGGCTTCTTAAAATTCAGAGCACGTCCACCACACTTCGTCTCCATCCATCCCCTCGTGCTCCGGGCCGGGGGCAAGGCGCGGTCCTCTCGGAACCCGCTCTCCAGTCCCCACGCGAGGGCCGCGTCCGCAGCGCGGCCCGTGCGGAACGTGGCGCACCGCCCGGGGCGGCCGCCGGCAGGCTGGCCTCCCTCCCGCCGGGACCCGCTCTGACCTTTGGCGTTAATCGGAGGTGGAATGTGCGCATTCTGCCCGCGCCGGGTCCCAGAACCGCCCGCCGCCGGCCTCGCAGCTCGGGCTGAGAATCAGTCATTCATCTGCAGAGGAATGACTCAGTATGAACTTTTGAGCAACGGCTCGGAGGAAACCCACCGCCCTCGCCGCGGCCGGAGAGGCCTGGCGCCGCTGCCCCGCGCTGGCGGCGCGGCCCGGCCGCGGCCTCCGCACAAAGTTTCGCAAGTTGCGGCGCCCGGGCGGCGGGCGGCGGCGGCGGGCAGGGCCTGCGCCGCTCGGGACCCGCCGCCCGCCGGGAGCAGCCGCCGCCGCCGCCGCCGCCGCCCCTTACCCCGCGGCGCGCCGCCGCCGGCCGCTCAGGGGCGCCGGGCGCGTCCTCCGCCGCCGGCCGCAGCGTCCTGCTCCCCGGGCAGCCCCATGGCGGGGGGCGGGGAAGGGCCGGCGGCCGCCGCCGCCGCCGGCTGGAAAGTCCCTGCTGCGCCGCGACCGGCTCGCGCACGCGGCGGCCGCCGCGCCGCGCCGCCTCACGCACCCTCGCGCCGGCACTTCCTCCCGCGCGCTGGAAATCCCCGCCGCCGCCGGCGCGCGCCCGGCGCGCGCGCCCCCGCCCGTTGCCAAGGGCCCTCGCCGCCTCCCGCCTTAGCAACGGCGCCGCGCGCCCCGCCCCCGCCGCGCCCCGCCTTCCGGGTCGGGAGCCGCGCAGGCCGCGCGCGCCCCCGCGCTGCCCCACGCGCGAGCCTGCTCCGTGTCACGTGCCCCCACGCGCGGGTCGCCCTCCGAGACGCGCCAGACGTGCTCACAGGCACGGTGCCCGCACGCGCGCACACCCGCCCCGGGACTCCGGCCCCGCGCGCGCGGGCCAGTGGCCCGCGGTGCCGCAGCACTCCCGCCCCTGCTGCTCCACGCCGGGCAGGGCTCGGGTCTGGCCGAGCGCGCTCCCTGGGCTTCTCCCACACCCAGGAGCTGTGTCTCTGTCCGGCGTGGACAGGTGGCCAGTCTGCCCAAACCCTGGTGGACACCTTGCGCCCAGGCACTCCTCTCCTGGGCAGTTCCCGGGCCAGGGGCTCCCATTTCTCCAGGGGCCCCCGATCCCCGAAGCCATCGAGGACCCACCAAGCCCCAAATACTGCCTCGTGGGGTTTGGCAAGATGGGAGTGGGTGAGAGCCTGGCCCTGGAGGCTGCAGGCCAGCTAACGAGCCAGGCCATCACTGGAATTGACCAGTGTACGGTGAGGAAACAGCATGGACTTCTCATTCTTCACTTCTCTGGAAAGCTTTTAAGGATCAGAGCTGCGACCAGTGTGACCAGCTTAAGCCAGTCATCTTGCGTTTCTCCAGTGGCTCACGGCGTGGAGGCAGGAAGTCCAGCATCTCCCTGTACGGCTGCCCCGTGGAATGTTCCAGAGCCTCAGATAGGCTGATCCCACGTCTTTGGCTGCATTAGCCCAACAGGTGCTTGTTAGGCGCCACTGGCAGCAGGGCCTTGCCAGTGGCGCCCCCATCCGGACCACAAGGGCACAGCTCAGCTCAGAGGAGGAGAGATGCTAGATTCCCCAAGCAACCATGCCAAGGTGACAGACCAGCCTCGTCCATCCCACCCATGCAGTTTGGGGCTGTGCGTTAAACCCAGTTCCCCAGATGGACTGTCCTTCGTCTCTTGGGAGTCCTTTCCTGCCTGTCCTAAGTTGCAATGGGACCCAGGGACCCAGGCCTCTGCATATTTGCCCATTCCCCCCAGGCATTCCTCCCTATTCAGACCACAGTCCTGGCACACTGTCGCCCGGTTGCATCTCTCACCTACCACCTTATACTGTGTTCTACAAGGGGACTGCTTTTAAACTCTACCAAAGTCAGGAGAGACCCTGGACTATTTTTGGTTCTTTTAAAATCAGCCAAAAGGCAGAAGGCTCAAAGGCCCATCCGCGGGGTTATCTGCAGCTCCTTTCGTTCTCCACCGAAGCAGAGTAAACCACATTCACAATGGACAGACTGAACGGTTGAGCCCTCTGCTGGTGAGACCGGCCCTGCTCTTTCTCGCCCCGCCCCCATCCCCCTCTTCTTTTTCTTCTGCGGTCATATGGGCAGTTCTGGATCCCCTGCTTTGAGGAATTGGGGAACAGCACAAAGAAGTTTTGCCCCAAGCAGGGCCACTGCTTTGGGGACGGGCGTTCTGACGGCAGTTGCTGCTAAGCGGCAGTGAATGACAGCAAGGGGAGCCAATCACAGGACTCGCCTCCCTGCATTTCAAAGACTGAGTTCTCTGTTCCCTGTGGCAACCCCCAACAACAAGCCAACACCATTTCTGGACAAAGAAATTTCTCACAGGATTTATGTAGCATGACATGTTCTGTTTGGTTTTCAGAGAGGAGGAAACATCATTCTCTGTGGTGGTAGGGGTTTCAGGCCTATGAACCCAAGCCATCAACCCACTCCTGGAATAGGATGACCAGGGCCTTGAGTGACAGTTCCCCATGCAAAACGCACCAGCCACTGTGCGTCCAACTTGGGCTGGAGGGTGCTGACAGCTTCTGTCTCTCCACAGCATTACAAATTGTCCCAAAATCACAGCTACAGGAATTGTTCAGACAAGTGGCTTCCAAAGGTTTTGAGCACATTTCACAGACACGCACACTACTGTTGTACTTCCCCCCACACATGGGATACACTCTGACATATTCTTTTTTAAATGGTAGACCCTCTAAACTGACTGCTAATTCATGATCAGATGTTCAAAAACACACTTTAAAAGAACTGCTGGTGGTGGTGGAGAGGACCCCTCTTCGTCCAGCTCCACTGGGAGTGTACCAGCAGCCAGCCTAGAAGTCAGAGACTTAGTCACCCCATCCCTGTCCAGCCTGAGCTTCAAGTGGAGCCGGCACAGCACAGGTGCCCAGCAGAGACACAGCCTGCTGGGATGGGTCCCGTCTTTGGTCAGGAGGGTGGAGACCAACTGCAGAGATGACAGGGCACAGACAGGTAGAGCAAGCCAAGGGGAGGCCTGCGAGTGCTAAGGAGATGGGAAGGGAAGGTGGGAGGTTCAGGGAACTGGCCACAAGCATTTCAGATTGTCTCTCATCTCATCTCTATGGGCCTCTCCAGGAAACAAAGTTGTCCTTGTTTTAGAAACTGCTGGGATTTATGTGCATGCACATACATACAGACTCCCATGTCTGGCACTTGGCAAAATCTTACAGAAAGCATGAGTCTTGGGTGTAGTCAAGTCCCACAGGCATTTTGACTGCAGCCTCACATCTACCTTGACTTTTAACACTTTGAAAATTGTTCAAACTCTCCCATGTTCCTAAGAAAAAGGGATCTTTTATGAAAGATGTCCTTGGGGGAAGGGAAGAGGATTTGTACCAATCCCCATACAGGCAAACTCTTGAACCTCATTGTAAACTTCTTGTGCCTTCTCTAAGATCCCGCTCTCTTCCCAACCCACAGGCCTCAGTAGCCCCTCTGTTCCACCCGGCTCCCAACCGGCCCCTCCACTCTGCAAACAAAAGCCAGTTGTTGCCAGAGCAGCTCGGGGCCCAGCTCATGTCACCCAGCAGCCTCGGAGGAGGTATGCGCTGCTGGGGGAAGTTTCTGGATCCACGTTAGGTCTCAGATTAAGAAGACAAAATGTTTGAAAAAGACAAGAATTGTTCTAATGTGTCAACATTGCAATAAAGGCCGCAACTGAACACAAACATCCCAAGCATTCAAAAAGGAAGTGAATCCTTGACCCGGTGACCCCTGTTCAGGACTCTCGGAAACACTGGGTACTCCACCTTCAAATCAGAGGGAGGATAGTGAGGTAGCTCCCTTTACCCGTGGCTGTCACAGGGGTCCTAAACCCAGTGGTGGATGCTTTGTTGAAAGACTGTTGGGATCTGGTATTTAAATGAATATGTGTTAGGTTTTTTCCAATTTCAACTCCAAATGCCATAGAGTCAAGTACAGTAGTTGAAAGGAAGTACATTTCAGAGCAGAGGAGAGAAGGGGACTCAGGGAATGATGGGTGGGGATCTGAGAACACACGGCACACAGCCAAAGGGCCAAGCCAGCTTCCGGTCACTGCTGCACTTTCCCTGCAGAGCAGCCTTTGCCAAGCTTTCCTTAGTGGACAGGGTCTTGCTAAGTTGATGAGGCTGGTTTTGAACTTGCGATCCTCCTGCCCCAGCCTCCCGAGCTGCTGGGGTTACAGATGTCTGCCACCACACCCAGCCTAGAGAGGGAGAATTTCAGACCAGGAATGGAAAAAGCAGAAGTCAACTCATGACTAACTGTGAGATCTTAGGAAGGCACCTGACCTCCCTGGGCCCGGGTTTCCCCTTTCGTAGGGCGGAAATACGACTGCCTGCCTTGCCCCACAGAGCTGCACTGAGAGGAGGAGCGCTTGCTGGGGAGTGCCATGCAACCTGCATGTCCCTGCAGTGCTGCACTCGCCCAGCAGAAGCACGGGTGGTCCTGCAAAGGCCATCCCGTGGTCATACAGAGAATAAGCCGACTCCCCTGGGGACCCAGGGATGATCTCAACTCAGGTGTCCACAGTCCAATTCTTCACACCGTCAGGGTCGGTCGCGGGGTGGGTTTGCTCGGGTCCTGTATAGATGTTCTCAGATGTGGTTGGGGTGTTGCTGAAGGAGGCCTTGTACCTCTGGAGGTGCGGCGCATTCCTCACTGAGTGAAGAAGTCTGCAGGTCCTCACGCCCAGGGCCATACAATGGCTGTGACGGACGCACGGTTCATGAGAGCAAGGTGTGCGAGAGGTATTTTGCTTTGACCTGTCCACACTTGGTTCCCACGTTCAGTGCAGAGGGGAAGTTCTGCCCTGGGGTGAAACATGGAGTCTGAATTAATGCAGTTTATCATATCCAAAAAAATGGGGGGCTCGCATGTGTGCTCCTGAGTGTCCCAGCAGAGGATACAGGCCCACATTTACACGCATTTTCACTGACAGGCGGCTTTGTCCTCGTAGCCATTTTGCTGTCTCCAGGACTGCTCGTGACCTGGACAGGGTGGATGCCCTGGTCAGTCTCCCTGAGGAAGGCCCTGGGCAGCCCCCAGAACACCTGGCTGACCGGTGTGTGCACGGCTGATGGCCACATGAGTGGGCCACCCACCCCAAGCCAAATCTCTCCTCAGGTTCACTTGGTCAAACCTCATGGTGAGCAGCTGGCAGCCAGGGCACTGGCCTGGTTGGCTCAGAGCTGGGGTGGGCTCTGGAATTTCCATGGGAGAGATGTACTAGTGTGTTTCTACTGCCAATAACACATACCACAGACTGGGTACATCTTAGAGAAAAGAGGTTTATTTTGGCTCAAGGTTCTGGAAGTACAAGGTCAAGTGGCCACATCTGGTAATGACCACCTTACTGTCCTGGAAGGCCCAGGACATCAAATGGCTAGAGATAGGAAGCATGTGTCTCTTCTGATTTCTCCAGATAGAGCCACCAGGATTCAACCGTGGGACCCAGCCTGAGTACCTTATTAATGCTGTCACCTCCCAAGGCCCACTCTGAACACCATAGTTGGACTATGGTGTTCCACCCTCTGAATACCTCACAGTGGGGGCTGACTGTCAACATATGAACTCAAACCAAACCCAACACAAAGCCAGGGGGCTGGGGGTGGTCCCTCTGGGAGAGGCCACAGAGCTCGCCCTGCACTCTGTGCCACCACCATGGTGACCACAATTCTTTCACTAATAGGGGGATTGGGGCAGCTGTTGAAGATTGGGGGTCTTTCGCCTCCTTTGGCCTCACCCCTGAGCACTTACACAAGACGCCAAAGACCAGGCCTCTGCCGCCCCCTCCCCCCAGGAATCACTGTGGAGCCCTGTGAGTTGCCACACAGCTGGCTGTGTCTTCGTCCCCCTCTCTGACCCACCCCCGTCTTAATCACTTGAAGAATGTGAATTCCAGTTAATAAGCTCAATTATAACTAGAATTCCCAACCTCCGGAGCAGCTGAAGGCCTTGTGAGCAGGCAGCGGTGAGTCCAGTCAGACCTTCGAGGCTCTGGAAGTGGAGGCCTCTCTCCCCCGAGGCCAGTACCTCTTCTGGTGCTGAGGGGGTGTGGGTTCCAATCTGGAGGCCTAACAGGACCTCAACACCCCTCCAAGTAGTGGATCCCTCTCTCGTCTGTCTTGGGTTGCAAAGATGAAAAAAAAGAAACCAGCCTTGCACGGTAGTGCACACCTATCATCCCGGCAAGCCAGGAGCTGGAGGCAAGAGGATCGCAGTTCAAAGCTAACCTCAGCACAGTTTAGTGAGACTCAAATGAAAAAATAAAAAGCGCTGGGGTCATGACTCAGTGGTAAAATGCCTCTGGGGTTCAAACTCCAGTACCAAAAAAAAAAAAAAAAAAAAAGAATCAGTAGATTCACAAATCCAGATTCCCATCACACCCCTGCAGCTAATCAGCTAATCAGTTGTTCTAAAACATTCAGTCCCGTGTGCGATGCCGCTGTACGTGACTTCTTAATCATCAAGTTTGAGTTTCCCTCCAGTATTCCAACAGGGATCCACATAAGCTTGTTCCACCGGGAGTCAAGCACTGCCCATGTGCTGGCCCCTGCGATGACAGGCAGAACACTTTTTTAAAAAAAAATTTTTTTTAGTTGTTGATAGACCTTTATTTTATTCGTTTATTTATATGCAGTGCTGAGGCTCAAACCCAGCAGCCGCAGCGCAGCTCTGATACTTGCTCTTTGGAGTTAGCAGGCTGTGTGAGTAACTACTTCGCCAGTTTGCCAAGGGCTTGCTCAACACCAGCCGCATCATTCGTCCCAGGGCTGAAGACTCAGAGCTCTCTGAGGGAGCCTTAGGTGGCAGTCAAAGGGAACAAGACCTGGCTGGGACATACACAGGGGCTCTGTGACCTTGAGGCCCATGGCCCAGGTGTCTGGATGCGCTCCTGCACCCCTGCAGTGAGGTACCTCCCCGCTTTTGGAGGATAGTAATGGGCACCGCCTATGAGTGCGAGCAGTGAGTGCGAGGGTGAGCAGGACCCACGTGGGGCTGCCTTGCAGTTGGTGGAGGTGACGCCCTGCCAGGGCACTTAGGGAACACTTAGGACAGAGCCGGGGTTGCTACCTCCTAGGACCAGTCACAGGAAATGGCCTTTCCTCCCTTGCTTTTTCTTTTTGAGTGTGAGGCAAACTAAAAAATTTCCCCACAGATGGTTGAGGAACCAAAATTGGGGGCTCTGACTTTGGCTGGGGATTTTGCTCTTCAGATGGGTATTTCATTCTGCAACTTCAAATGCAGAAATGCTGCTGCCAGCGCCCGGAACCAAGGCTCAATGAGCAGCTACTCCCAGGTCACCCCAGGGAGAGTGTCGGGGGTCCGGGGCCTCCTCCTGTCCTCCCTGGGCGCTCTCCAGAGTCCCCAGGGCAGCTGGGCTGTGGAATGTGGACATCCCTGCCCTGCTTCCAGTGTGTAGACGTGACCTCTCTGGATTCTCAAAAGACAACAAAAGTCAGAAGAGGACGAAGACACACTGTCCTGGTTTGTCTAGGGCCTGAGTTCCATTTGTTCTCCATGTTAAGGACAGTTAACGTTGATTTTGCTCCAGGGTCCATCAGAAGCCACACCCATCTGTGCATACTGGCAGCCTTCCCTCCTCCCTTCACACGGCCAGCGGGCAGCTGAAGATGGGGTCTATTCCAACTCTGCACCAGCTGTAAGCTCCAAAAAGTGACCCAGCTGGGTCGGGGGTGTCCCTGCAGCTGCCCTTCCGTGAGGCCCCTGGGGCTGAGCTGCTGCCGCCATCTTCCTCCCCACCCTCCTTTCATTCCCTTCCATCCAGGCACTGCAGCTCCTGCAAGGATGTGAAGGGGGCAGCCGCAAACTGGCTGAAATTGGCTTCAGAATCGTGTGTTGTGGGTTCTTTTCTGTGGTTTCTTTCTCCCCCATATTTTTACTAGTGCATCGTACATGACAGTGGAATTTGTCGTCACATACTTGTATGTGCATGCAGGATAACGATACCATTTAGCCAATATCATTTTGTGGGTTTTTTCTCCCCCTTGAACAAGGGCCCAGCTTCCATTGGATTGTCAAAGGACCTGAAAAGCTAAAATGCAATCGAATGTCTGGCATTTGCTCAGGAGAAAAAGAAATGAAAGAAGCCTAAACAAACAACTTCTACCACATCTCGTAATCACGCAAAGTCCTGTTGCTTCCTGGAGCTATATGCATCAAAGTTGGGATGATTTCAAAAGTGCTGGAATTTCCCCAAAGCCATTCCCTGCTGCCCACTACCTCCTCCTCTCCCACCCTTTATTGCCTGTCTTCCCCTGCTCCCCCATGCCAGTCATTCCCTGCCCTCATCTCTCCTTCCCCTTCTTGCTCCCCAGCCACCTCCTCCCCCCCATTCTCCAGCCCAAACCCCCAATTCTCAGCCCACCCCCCCGTGGCAGAGTGTCACTGTCCCCTGCTGCATGTCTTCCAGGTAGCTGCAGAGGACCGAGGACCAAGGAGCAGGCAGCCTTTGGGGGCTGTGAAATGCATGACAACACTTCACATTGCATCTCATCTTCTGCACACTCTGACCAAAGAGGCACATGGCCTCCTGCCCCCACCATGTCCTTCAGCTCCTCTTTTAGAGACACACCCACAGGACGGGCACCTGCTACCCCCTCCAGCAGGTCGCAGAGAGCGACAGCCTTTGAGAGGAAATCCAGACACACTGCTGTCCCCAGGAAGTGGGCGTGCTTCCAGGGTTTCCAGCAGGGGAGAAAGACCTTCAACCAGCTTCACCACCTCTCTCCACTGGGCATCCCTGGAGGCACCTGTTGATCTGGAAGTTTCTCTCCCAGATACTGCAGGGAAAGGGAGATTAGAAGGGCAGAATAGCTTGCCAGGGAAGAGAGAAGATCTGTCGGATTCCAGCCCCGATTGCCCTGCCTTGGGAGGCTGAAAAGAGAAACAGTAACAGGTTAGGAAGACACACTCCTGATAACGGGGCCAGGACAGTATCCACAGTCCTCAGGAAGCCCTTCCTTGTCTGTGCTCATCATCATGATGGGGAGGCGGCCCTCGTCCAACGTCAGTGTACACACACTGTTAGTGAACAATAAATAAGACTAAGGCTTAGTGACCTAAGCAAGAGCAATCATCCTATTATCGCTCACAATTTCTATGGGCCAGGAATTCAAGAAAGGCTTAGCTGGGGAGTTTGAATCTGGGCTGGCCAGGTCTCTCCCCATGCAGGCCTGCTGGGCTTCCTTACAACATGGCAGCCTCTAGGCAGAAAGGCTGCAGGGCTAGGAATTCCAGTTAGCAAGGGAGACACTGTCACCCTTGGTAAGTGACTCTCAGACATCACACAGCATCATTTCCCCTATGACCTATGACTACAAGCAAGTCCGTAGCTTGCCCAGGTTTCAGGGAGGGCCTGGACCTGCAGCTCATGGAAGGGCATCAGGGGCCCAGTGTAGAAAAGCACAAGAGATAGGACATAACACAGGGCTATCCTTAGAAGGCACAAGCTCCTTGGTGTGGTAGCACATGCCTATATTCCCAGCAGCTCCAGAGGCTGGGGCAAGAAGATGGCATGTTTGAGACCAGTCTCAGCAACTTAGTGAGATTCCGTCTCAAAATAAAAAATAAAAGGGCTGGAGGTGCGGCTCAGGGGCAAAGCACCCCTGGGTTCAATCCCCAAGGAAAGAAAAAGAAAAAGAAAGTTTGCACTCCACAGTTGAGCTCCCTACTGGACGTGGAACTGGAGCAGGTGTTTGGGGGCAAGTTTGTTGAGGGGATGCAGCTCCCTACGTGGAGGGAGGAAAGCAGGACAGACCAGGGAAAGCGCAGGACAGGGGTGTGGTATCAGGTCAAGTCTAGCCCTGACTGACTCCAGTGAGCTCAGGAGCATGAATCGTCCTTGCCTAGAAGGAGGGCCAGCCTGGTGTACCCTTGACTCGCCCCCACCAGGGGCAGAGAGGAAGGGTAGAGCTGGTGGTCATGGCCAGTCCCTGGCGTGTGTACACTGTGTACACTGCCCCATAGACGTGGTCTAGGTGGACTCTGTGGCAGGCTGCAGAATGGCCACGAGGGCCTCCTGTCTGCATCCACACCCTTTTAGTGGGACTTTCCTTCAGAAGTGGAGTCTCTCCCCACTCCTTAAGTTCTAGCTTGGCCATGCGACCTGCTTTGGCCAACTCCACTATTACACACGAGGAAGCCCGAAAGGCACTGTGCCTTGGAGTTTACCCTCTTGGGACCCTCAGATCTCCAACGGCACAGGAAGGAGCCCAGGTTAACTGCCTTCTGGCCTTCTGGAGGACAACGAGGGTGTCCCAGCCAATGGCCTACATCTGCCTCAGCTGAGCCATGTGAGGAGCCCAGGTGTGGCCCAGCCCAAACTGCCAGCTCATGTAACCAAGGGCCCATAAACAGCTGCAGTTTAAACTAACTTTCTGAGGTGCTTATCACAGTAAAGTTCACTCGCACAGGCAACGATGGTGCCCACTACAAAAATCCAGAAGCCCACAGAACTGGACACCATCTACAATTGCATAGATGGACCCGGATCTTAGCCTTCTGCCCCACTGACCCTTGCCCTTCACACTCACCTGGGGAGATGTCCTGCTTCCACTGGTGAGACTGTGCCCCATCAGAAGCTCTGGGGCTTCAGATGATTTTGGAAACAAGTGGGACCAACCCTGGGGAGTTCCTAGACCAGTCCGCCAACCCATGCTTTCACCATGGGGCTCTTTTCGACCTCAGGGGCCCCAGATTTGTTGAGTTTGGGTAAAGGACCATGTCACTGGGTCATCTGTCAGGTTGCCACAGCTTCAAATTAGAGCCAGGGATTCCTGCTGGGAAATGCCATCTGCTCCTTGAGAAACATTTTTTGGGTCTCTTGGATAAAAATTTCAATATTGAACATTAAGATTTTGGGATGATTAAATTCTCACTGGACATGGGGAAAGAACGGTAGCTATACTTCAATGTACCATTTGAAGGGATTTAGTGATTTTTCCATTAATTTTTTTTTAAATGTCAAGGGTATATATCTTTCTTTGAGGACTCAGCCTACAGCAAAATTTCAGATTTAAAAAGACCCATGGATGCACTCAGGAGTCCAAGATGGGGAGCTGACAGTCTATAATTCAACAATTACAAAACTGCTAAGTTTTCAGTTAATTTGAAAACCACCTCAGTGGAAAATGTCATAAGCCTCCATGTGTAATCCAAGAGAGCAGTTTGGAATCGCAGCTGAAATGAGGCCTTGCAGAAATCTCGCTCTCTGAATAAAATGATCACGCTTGGTTCAGAGGCTCTGCTGAGCAGCCAGCTCTCAACCACAGGAAGCACAGTGGAGGATCAGCTGGAGGACCACCATTCAGCTCCAACCAGAAGCCGAGCCAGGCCTCCTCTCTCCTTCCCAGCCCCTCTCTCCCACTTCCCCAGCAGGCCTCACACCCCAGAGAGCCTGCAGCAGAAACAGTGTTCAATTTTATGGAGCAATGGGGTTGGTAGTAAATATTTATTAGCTATTTAGTAAATACAATTAGATTTCTGGCTGAGCTTTACATGGCTTTTATTAGAATGAGCTAAGATTTACTTTAAAGTCTGAAAGGACATCGTTGCGTGAAGTGGTACAGACATTAAAGCTCTAATGAAAATCAGTAGTGATCAGACAGTGGGTAGGGTCGTCCAGTCCTGAGCAGCAGAGGGCCCTGGTCAGGGAGCCAGCACCAGGCAGATACCCATGTCCTGTCCCCGCCCTGCCCTTGGTCAGAGGGCTCTGTCCTCTCTCCCCAGCGTGGGCCTCAAGAATCGTTGGCCCTTCCCCAGGATTTGCTGGTACCTGTCCAGGGCTGGGCCTGTCCGCTCCAGCAATGACCCACCCAGAACAAATCCTATAGTTGCCAGACTACAGGCAAGTCTCAGCTCCCTCCCAGGGCAGTGCACTGGACACTCTGACCCTACCACCTAACCATGACCTTGCCAAAAAGGCTCTCAGGCAGCGAGTCCACTCCTCTAGCGGATCTGTCCACACAAAAACACATATACAGATGCTTGTAGCTGCATTATTCACAGCAGCCAAAAGGCAAAGAGACTGGAATGTCCCTCGGTGGGCAGATGCCTTACGACCTGTTCGCAGTGGAATTTTATTCGGTAATAAAAGAAATGAGGCACCAATACAGACCAAAACGAGGGTGAAGCACCACCCGACATGAGAGACTGAGCAGGAAGGGCCCGTATGTGTGCTCATGTGACAAGTGTCCGGAACAGGCAGATCCACGAGGGAGAAGGCAGACCTGGGGCAGTGGGGAGGGGAGCGGGGTGACTGCAGGCAGGCGCGTTGTCTTCCGGGGGGGAATGAACGTGTTCTAAGATAGTGTGTGGCAGTGGTGGCACAACTCTGCAAATACACCAACCCCTGGATCGTAGTCTTCAAAATATTGAATTGCACAGTATGTGAATGAGAAAGTTTCAAACAAAAATGGAGTCACTTTTGTCAAGCCCTAACCAAAAAAAAAAAAAAAACAAAAAAACAAAGCAAGTCAGGAGGTTGTAAGGGAAGGACCTCAGGCGCATATGCTCAGTAACAAGAACGATCACCCAGAGACTCTGCCCACGAGCTTGCACGAAGGCCACCGGAACCTTCCACAAAAATACTTTTGCAAGGACACCTGTCTGACAACCGTCTGTTGGGCCAACGCCACACTCTTGTTATTGATCCTTCCAGCCCAGGGTTACTGTCTCAACTCCAATGTAGTCCTTCTCCTTTTGCCTGAGCACTGCCCCTTGCCCAGCCCCCTTGAAGACGCCCAGTGCTCACCCCCGCTGCAGTGCTGTGCTACTAAATAAGTGTCCATATTCTTTGGAGAACCTGTTACTTAGGTTGCATGGATTCTGTTCAATTTTAGGGGGGGCTACTAGGAATTGAACTCAGGGGCACTTGACCACTGAGCCCAACCCCTATTTATTTATTTTTTTAATTTGTTTTTTAAAATTTTGAGACAGGGTCTTGCTGAGTTGCGGAGGTTGGTCCTCCTGCCTCAGCCTCCAGAGTTTCTGGATTGTAGGGATGTACCACTGCCCTGGCTTCCATTCAGTTTTTAAAAGGATTTTCTCTTGGGCGTGTGGAGCAACAGTGCAGCCACCCGGGGAACTCACAGCCCCAACTGCCAGCTGCAGGGTTCTGTGACCTGCTCTGCTGCCCTCGCCCGCTCTGGAGCCATGATGCCCGTGGTGGCAGGGTGAGGATTGAGGGAGTCCCCCTGCACTGTGGGTGGGAAGAGCTCCAACGGGTCCCTCCCACATTGTAGGCACGGCCCTGCTGGTGCCTTCCCGGCAGAGCAGAGAGGGAGATGGTGGTGTGCACACTGCTGGGCTGGGGGCCAGACAGGAGAGGGCCTGGCTCCTGATGGCCACAATGGACCACACCACCTCCAGACACTGCATGGTGAGCGTGGCCCTGGACGCTCCACGGACTGTCCCAGGTGGAGATGACCTCTTCCAGATCCTGGGAACTTCCAGAATGTAGCCTTCTTCACCCACTGGAATCTCAGTCTGACCCAAACCCCAGCAGGTTAGAGGGGCTCTTCCATGAGGGCCTTTGGCAGAACAATCCAGGGAGGTGGGGGACAGAGTTCCAGCCCACAGTCCGTGGCTGCCCCTCCTCCCTTAGGCAGAGCCCACTTTTCCTGGGGTCTAGACGGTAGGCTCTGATCAGCTAAGATGGTGGTTCTCCTAGCAAATGACGGCTCGGCATGGGGCCTGCCAGCCAGTGCTGGTCAGTGAGCTGTGAGGGACAGCTACGAAGGAAGGACTTCCAGGCAGGTAGAAAGTCAGAGGCAAGATGGCCTCCCTTCTGCTGCTAGTGGTTGGGTCTGCAGGGGACACCCAAGCATGCCAGAGGAAAGGACAAAGTCCCTTCAAGATGCCACCAAAGCTGGGCATCTTGTAATCCCAGCTCCTCAGGAGGCTAAGGCAGTAGAATCACAAGTTCCAGGTCAGCCTGGGTGACTTGGTGAGACCCTGTCTCAAAATAAAAAATAAAAAGGGCTGGAGATGTGGCTCAGTGGTAGAGCACTTGCCTAGCATGTGGAGAAGGAAGGAAGGGAGGAAGGAAGGACAAGGGGCCAAGCTGGTCAGACCGGAACTGCCCTTCCTGGGGAAAGGCTGTGCACTCTCCCCATCACGTAAGGCAGTTGTACCGGATTTCTTCCACCTGCAGCTGAAACTGCCTGGGCTAAAGGAGGTGCAGGGAGCCCCAGTCCATAGTGATGGGGGTGGAGCTTCCTGACGAGGGCGTGTTAGCTTTCTGCCGCTGTAATAAATACCCAAGATCGCCAATTTGTAAAAAGAAAAGGTCGATTCTGGCTCACAGTTTTGGAGGTTTTCATCTGTGACTGGCCATGGCGGCATGAAGTCGGTCACCTTATGGCCATGAAGCAAAAGAAAAAAGGAAGAGACCAGGGTCCACTATCCAACTTTGGGGCACCCAGTGACCTCACAACTGTCCATGAGGCCCTGCCTTTCAAGGTTCACTCCCGGCCAGCAGGGCCACACTAGGGACCGAGCCTTTGCCACAGAGGCCTCTGGGGGACACCTAGGATCCAAACGAGAACGTGCGGTGTCCCACGCAGGGGTGCAGGCAGGCACACTTTTCAAGCAGGTGTCAGTCGCCGCCTGGTCTTTGCTCCTGGAGACGCTCTTGTTCCCGGCACGTGCTCAGAGAGAGGGCGTTTCCTGTCTCTGTTTGACATCGCTGGATTGGTCGGTGCCTTGCCCACCTGAGAATGTGGTCATGGACTTGAACCTTCCCTGCAGATGCCTTCAGCTTGGTTCGAAACAAGACAGAATGTCAGAATCCACCACACAGTGAGCTTCAGACTTCCCAAAAGTCCCTGGAGGCCCCAGATCCCTGAGCAGGGCCACGTCCCCCTTCCCCGAGGGTCCCTTGGGGAGGAGGAACCCAGAGAAATATGAGGTATGAGGGGTGGGGGCTCGGAGCCCTGGGGGGAGGACGGGGGTGCTGCCGTCCTGCGGGAAGCAGAGTGACGGCCAGCGCCTAGCTGTGGCCTCAGGCCCAGCTTCACCTGGTGCCATGAGACTGAGCGTCTTGGCAAAGGGAAGAGTGAGTCGAGGAACCAGAAGGAGGCCCCGCGGCACCCACGGCTGCTGCACAAGCACCTTGTCACGCGGGGACCTCGGCCCCCCCAGGCGCCCAGCTCCAGTGCCAGAGTGGGGTGCGTGCTAGGAGGGCACGACCACACGGGCTCGGTGGAGGCCGTCTCCTCGGGCAGGCTGAGATCCGAGACTCCGTTTCCCTCTGCCCACCGTCGTCGCCGGAAGCGCTTGGTCACGGTTCCCCCAGGGAGGGGATCCCACGCTGGAACTCAAAGCCCCAGACACTGGACGCCTCCAGCACACGCCAGCCACACGCTGCTCCCTGGGACTCCAGGTTCACCGGCTGCCCAGCCCAGCGGCAGCTCTGCGCTTCCAGTGGAGGTTTATAAAGATTTAATAGCTGAGGCCTGTAATGAGCGCTCAGGTTATTAAGATCTCATTTCTCTTTGAAAACCTCTCATGAAGTATTCTCTTACGTAATTAAAGCTAAATTCCACCTATCAAAATAAATGAAAAGGCTCTTTGGCTCTGGTGTCCTTGAGTGACTCTTTGGGGCCACGGGCTCTTGTGCTGTCACCAGGTTGACTTAAATGTCCTGGGCTTTCTAAGTGCATTTTCTTCTTCTCTCAGGCCAGCGCTGTTCCTAGCTACACTGGTCGAGCTACTGACCTTCCTGATATATCATCAACCTGCTAATACACAGGCAGGTTAAGAAACAATCATGTGGACATCAGATGTTGACCCCCCCTCAGACGATCCCAAAATAAGGACTTATGTATATTCTGAGAATGCAACTTTATCTATACTTAGGATGTGGTGTCCAGTCTCATCGAAGGACAGTGAGCTCATCGCCTCTGAAAGTCTGAGCTTGGAACATCTGATTTTTTTTTTTTTTTTTTTTTTTTTTGGTGCTAGGATGGAACACAGGGCCTTGTGCATGGTAGGCAAACGCCTACCACTGAGCCCCCAGCCCTTTTTATTTTTTACTTTGAGGGTCTCACCAAGTTGCCCAGGTGTCTGGGAACTTGGGACCCTCCTGCCTCAGCCTCCCACGTAGCTGGGATTACACGTGTGCGCAATGGGGTCCAGCTGAAGGAATGTCCGTGGGCATCTCTTGGTGTCAGGACCTCTGGGTGGACTCTTTGTGACCATTGCTCTCTCACAATGAGTGTGGAGGCGTCCGGGGGTGAGGCTGCTGTGATGTACAACAGAAAGACCAAGCAGGCTGAACCAACTCAATGCCATTTTTCTGCACATTCTGGGTCAGAGAGCTTGTTTTCCCTGCACTTGGGGTGTTTGGCTCTGAACTTTCCTAGTAAGAGTCTTATTCACACACCACACTCTTGAGTGTGTGAATTCCGACTTACCAGTGTCCTGGGGGCCAGTGTAGGGACCTCACTGATAAATGTGCATGAACACAATCCTAGTTGTGCAGTTAGAGGAGCAAATGTGTTGGATGCTTCCAAGGCGGAGCAGGATGAGGACTGCAAAGTTCTCCTAGGGCAGCTCTGAGAGGTTACGCAGTGGGTGCACTATGCAAGGGTCTGCTGTTTTTGACGTAGACATCTTAGAGCTGTGCACAGTAAAGGGAAGTGTTCTAACTAGTATATTAGGACCACTTTCTGTCACATGAAGCAAAGTGCCATGAGAAGAGATGCCCCCATTTTTTTTTTTTTTTTTTTTTTTTTTTTTTTGTGGTGCTGGGGATTGAACCCAGGGCCTTGTGCTTACAAGGCAACCACTTTACCACCTGAGCTATCTCCCCAGCCCAAGATGCCCCTTTCTAATTCAAACCTAGGGGCCTTGAGGGCCATCAGGAGACTGCAGGTGACCTCAAACAAAGCCATTTCTCTGGAGTGCAGGGCCCGGAATCCTCCGGCAGCAGGTGGGTTGCTTCTGGGAAGTTAGGCGAGGCTGGGCTGGAGACAGGCAGCATCTGGGAAGGGCCAGGGAGGGGCGCCCTGAGGCCGGGTAGGAGGTTGTTGCTGGACCAGTGAGGGAACCAGTGGGCTGTAGGGCTCCTCGGTGGGCTGGGGCTGGGCCCTGGTTGGCCAGGGAACCAGGGGAAGTGACTGGCGGGAGCTCCAGGTCTGGGAGGAAGTCACTGTGTGGCCCAGGCGGTCCCTCTCGGAGGCTCCCAGGCTGCTGTCACCTCCTGCCTGTGAGTGGCTGCGGCCACATGGAGGGCCCTGGCCCTGAGGACTAGAGAGGCGCCCACCAGACTCAGTTATGCCCCAAGAGAAGGAATGACTCAGCCGTCGGTCAGGGCTGCTGGGAGGACAGTCTTAGGACGCATCGTGATGAGCACAGCATTTTTGTCTGTGGGTCTCAATAAAGTTGTTTTTATTTTCAGTTGGAAAAGCAACTAGAAATGCTCGTATTTCCTGTGTAGGCTCTGGGCTAACAGAGTACCCCCTGCCTCTGCCGCCGTGGGACCACTAAGTGTGCCTCCTTGCCTCCCTCCCAGCCTGGAAGGACCCCAGGGCACACTGAACAGATCCAGAGAGGCTGTGCGCGGTCCTGAGGGAGAAAGGGGGAGCGATGTATCCGAAAAGAACGGCTGTCTGTCCAGCTAATGCCAATGACCCTGCAACCCTCCCTCTCAGGCCCTCTGGATGTGCCCTTGATCATCTTGATCCCCACTACAGTCTGTGGAGAGGGGAATTTTCTTCGTCTCTGTTTTAGAGAACACTGAAGCCCAGAGAGGGAAAGTAACATGTCTAGGTCACACAGCTCCTAAGCCGTGGGGCTGGGATTGGGCCCTGCCACGGCCTGGCTTCCCTGCCCTCACCAGAGCATGCTGCTCCAGGGCACCACAGGACTTGTGAGCACACAGTGAGGTACAGATGCTTTCTGCTGGACTCACCTGTGTTCTTAACCTTGCAACTTGCTGTAGGGGCCTTGGAGCCCCCAGAGACCCCCCATCTCTCCCTGGCCCAGTCAATTCCTCTCCACAGCCAGGCCTGATGGAGCACCAGCTGGTCCTCACAGGCCTGCAGGTCAGGTGGTGAGCTCTGTGGCCACTTCTGCATCCTGGTGACAGGAGGCCCTGCGCAGCTCTGCTCAGGCAGGGCAGGGCTCCCTGCAGGGCCCATGTGGCCTGCTCCTGGCTTTTCCTAATGGCAGTGTTTCTAACGCACTGTTCCCTTTACAACTTTATCATTAGCTGGCATTCTCCGTCAAGGAGGAGCTTTGTCTTCGCTCCATCTTTTTCCCAGGGTGCATGCTAGGTAAGCACTCTGCCCCTGAGCCCCAGCCCCAGCCCCTGGGTTTTATTTTAGAAGATGTTATTGACCTTGAACTTCTCGGGGCCTCTTGCACCTGCAGATCCTCCTATCACACAGGTCGTGGGCATCTGATCACTGTCACTTTTCCCAGAGGCTGTGATGCTGAAGACCACCCAGGGCCAGGCCCCCAAGACTCAAGCCTGGCCCACCCTCTGTGTCCCTGTCCCACACCCTGATTTCTGCACAGCCATGGTGGACAGTGCTGTCCAGGACCAGATCTTGTGTGCGCCCATGAGAGGCCCACATGAGGTGCTCTGGCCCTAGGGTTCCAGGCTTCTCCAAAGCCAGGAAGGACCCCCTTGAGCATGGAGTTTGGGGAGCATCACCCCAGGCCATCCTCACTCCCTTGGTCAGGAGCCACTGGCAGGGCCCAGGCTTGCTGCCCTTGCATGGGATGTCCTGAGATGCCCATGCAAGGTTCCTCAGGATCCCCCGCGGGGTGGAGCTCCAGGTGCCCGCAAGCCACATCCTGTCGCCACTGGTGGAATCACGCTCTCAGGAGTGGCTCTGTCTCCATAGGGATCACTGGCGTGACTGCTGCTGACTTGCTGATGACTATTTGCTGACTCTGGGTTTGCACAGCCACGGATATTCAGATATCTCAAAATATGCTCCCTGCTGTTTCCTGGCTAATGCCAGCAATGCCAGAACACTCTGCCTGTGCGTGCACGGAGCCCCACTATCTCCCCGAGCCAGCCGGATAATGGACTAGAGAGGGCCCTGCCCCCACTCCGCTGCAAAAACACAGAACGGTGAGCCGGAAAGACTTCACCGGGCCGGAGGGTAGGCAGTGCACAGATGTCAGCAAACAGAACATTTAGAAGGCCAAGACCCCACCCCACACAGGCGCCACTGAGGCAGCAGGACAGGTATGCACATGTGGCCACACCACCTGTCTTCCCCTCCCCCAGGTCCAGCCTCTGGGATTAGCTCCTGGGCTGTGTGGCCTGGGTAGCCTCAATCCACCCTGAAACACTAGCACACCTGGAAGACAGCAAGACAGGAGACATGAGCTGCCCGACACAGTGCCTGGCTACTGCTGCCCACGGCACGGGGTGCCTGGTGGGGCGCACCACAGGGGTGGCAGGGGGCACAGGGACACACGTGGCTCCTGTGCAGGGGCCTGCGATGCTCTTGCTGATTCCTGGGGCTAGGAGCTCTCCGTACTGCAGCCCCCAAGGGAGGCCTGGACCAGATGGGCACTGAGCCCGATGCTGGGGAGGGGAGCGGTGGCTGAGTGCGGGGCTGGGACCACAGGGCCAGATTCCTTGGCAGGAAGTCCCCAGACTGCTCTGGGCCTGGGACAGCCACAGGAACAGCGCTGGGGAGGGGCGGCCTGCAGGGCCCAGGGAGACTGGGACAGGCTGGGAGGAGTGTTTACAGCAGTCCCGGAGTCAGAGGTGCCAAAAATAGAGGGGTCTGGCCCCGACAACTCACTCCACCTGGTCCCCTAGCAGGTGGTGGGACAGGAATAGGCAGCCAGACCCCAGAGGGGTGGGTGCCAGATGCCCCCTCTTCTGGGAGCCTCCCGAGGAGGGGAGCGGAGGTTGGGCTGGGCAGAGGACTCCGTCAGGATCCTGAAACTGAGCTGCAGGTAGAATGAGGGAGAACTGGGTCAGGCCACCTCTGGGGACCTCAGGATGATCAAGGGAGAGGCCACACTGGTTTAAGGACCAACCCAAGTCCCAGCAGCCCCAGCACAGTCTTAGCCTCCAAAGCCAGAGTGAGGGTTTGGTCCATTCGTGGGTCCTCACAGGCAGCCTGCCCCACAGGTCTGACCTTGGAGAGCCAGGCAGTGGGCGCTGCGGAGAGCCGGCGGCCACTCCTGTCCCATAACTCAGGGCTTACTAGAGGACCAGGTCGCCTGTGGCCCATGTCCCCAGGGCAGGGATTGGGGAAGGAAGGCAAGCTGGGCCATGCGCTGGGGAGGCTGGGCACAAGCATTCCAGTCCTGAGCAAAGAGTGGAAGCCAGGGCCTGGGGCAGGCAGGCTCACCAGTGCCCCCAGCTGACCAGCACGGACCACTGCCTGCTAGACCTTCAATCCCAAGCTTCTTGGAAGTGACATGCTTTGCAGGCTAAAAAAGTTCTGTCGCCAAAATACAGCCAGCAGGGCGCCAGACATCCGGGGAGAAGCCTGCCACACTCTTGGACATCCAGCTCATGTTTTCAAAATACCGCGCCTCGTGACCGCTCCCAGCACAGCCAGAGGAGCCCAGGCTTTGCGCTGTCATCTGTTTTATCAGTAAGCAAGAGTGGCCAACTCCAGAGCCTGGAGTCAGGCCCCACAGGGCCAGGGACCTCGGGGCACAGGTGGGCAGCCTGGGCCGGGGCTGTGCCAGGAGGTGCAAACGTGGGGAAAAGAACCTAACATGACCTTTGGAGAAGATGGTGAAATGACCAGAAGACTAATTTGGGGTTCGAATGTATGACCAAAGTCCAACCAATCCTGTCCCCAGCAAGCTGTTCTCCCTCAGTGCCACCAAGGACATCAGCTCCCAAGCTGGGGACCCGCAGAGGAGAAGCTCGACTGGCAAGCACACAGTGAACATGGGACCCTCTCTGAAGCTCTGTGCCCTCACTTGCAAAATCCTCACCTCCTGGCAGGGCTGGGCAGACTGTTGCCTACCACATCCCCAGGGCCACTGCCCAGTCTCAACCCACCGGTCAGGCCCTCCCACCCTCCCCCACTGGTGTCCCTGCCCTGCTGCAGACCTTCTGAGCAAAGGCAAGAGCCTGGCCAACTCTGCCTTGGGGCCCTGAGCTAGCTTTCCTTCCCAGCACCGAGGGCAGCTCAGCTGCTGTCCTTCAGTGTCTGTCGGGGGTGAGGGCTGGGGTATGGCAGCAGCCCATCCTTCAGGGGCCCTTGCTCCGCTCACTGTCACCCCGCCTCCCAACACCTCGACGGGTGGCAGGTGGACCTTCTCACCAGCAGGGCCCGAGTGCCTCCCTGTGAGGCTGTCAGCCCAGCCTCATGGGAGCCCAGCCCCTTCCCTGAATCCTCTACCCTCATGTGCCACCAGCACAAGGCAGGCCCTGGGGCTTCTGAGGTCCTGGAACCTTCTAGAGAGCCCAGGTCTCTCCACCCCAGCTGGGCTCCTGGGGCAAGTGTAGCTCCACGACTACCCAGGGACCCTGAGGCATCCAGTGTGTCCACCTTCTCCTGCGGCCTCTAGCCCCAGGCCTCAGCCCCTCACGGAAGCGCTTCTCTGTGGACTCAGAAGCACAGGTCACAAACATTCAGGGCTGAGCAGGGACCAGAGATGCCAGCAGAAGACAGAGGACTGCATGGGAACACAGAGAACTCGGAGATCAGCCAGAGTGAGGGCAGGGGTAGGAGGGGCAGCCGTCTCAGTAGGTGAGTGGACTGAGGGCCAGGACAGATTTGTCCCCTGAAGGTCCAGAGGCCCCCTTCCTTCTCAAGAAGGCCGAGCAGTAATGTCCCAAATGTCCCTGGGTGCCCCCCAGACCCTAACCACCTGTTTGGCCACTCTGGTACTTGATGAGCCCAGCCAGTCTGGAGACACTCATTCTCAGGCAGACAGTTCCTGGGCGCCTATGTCACCTCCTTGTAGGAACTGCCCCAAAAGCCAGTCCAGGGAAAGGTAGGGAACAGTATCTTCCATTGACACCAGACTGGGCAGGGCCCTAAGATGCCTGCCCTGCTAGTCTCCAGAGAGGTCCCCAGGCAGAACAGTCCACCCAGATGAAGTGTGCGAGGCGAAGCTGAGGCCCTGCCTCCTGCTGACCATAGCCCCAGGGCACAGTCACCACCAGGCCTTCCCTGCAGTGGCCCAAGGGGGCCCCCGATGACCCTGGCAGGTGGACTTGAGCACAGGGCCAAGCCTGCTGCCACCCTCCAAATCCTTGTTGGGCTGTTTCCCCACTTTCCCTGGACACCTTCACCTCTGTCCTGTCCACCCTGAGTCTGACCAGCCTTGCTGATCCAGGGCTTCTGCAAGCTGCAGGCCTTGTAGCCACCTGACAACAGGGATGTCCCTTTCTCCTGCACCCCAAAGCACTGGCAGCTCCAGAGATGGAGGGGCCTCAGAGGCCTGGGAGGCCCTGCCCCTGGTCCTGATGATGTTCAGCAGTGTGGGGGTGGTCCTGTGCAGTAGACCCTCCAGGGCCTGGAGTCGCCTGGGCCTGGATTCAAATCCTGCCTTTGGCACATTCTTGCTGCAGAATCTGGAACCGGCACTGAACTTCTCCCAGCCCCTGTCTCATTAGCAAGTGGGACAAACGCCAGCAGTTGGAAGGATGGATTTCGTGACGTGACTCACATATGCTGCCACTGTCAGGCTCAGCAGCGAACTCGGGAATGAACCAAGCAGGGGCCTTGAGGACCGGAGAAATGCCGTCTGTTGTCCGGGCCCTGGTGGCAGTGGTGAAGCACGTGTCCAGCCTCAGAGGCAGGGCTGTGCGGGCTGCTGTGTGCGTCCAGCAGCAAGGAGGCCACTGAGATTCTAGGCTCCAGGTGGCATGCTGTGCCAGCAGAGGGTCACCTGGTGGGGCACTGGTGCCCTCTCAGATATTCCGTGGGCTTCCCAACTCCTGTCCTGTCAAGGATTTATTGACCTAGCTGTTGTGTCAACTCTGAATGGCCGGTACGTCTCCACAACGACTTTGGAGTGGCTCCTTCCTCCCATTCTGCCGTTCTTGCTCCAGGTACTGCCAGCTGCTTGTGAACACATGCACATCCCTGCCCAGCCGACCCTGTCATCATGGTGCACCGTCCCTCTGTCTCTAGTGACTCGTTTGGCCTGGAGGCCTGTTTGGTGCCCTGTGCTTGTAAGGCAAGCACTTTACCAACTGAGATATCTCCCCAGCCCTGTGTGTAACTCTTCTATACTTCCACTCTCAACCTGTTCTGTCTGCGCCTTTGCATCTGAGGTTGTCCCTCTGGGTCTCAGACAGCTGCACTGGGCCTTCTCACTGCTTTTGCAGTGCTGGGGATGGAGCCCAGGGCCTTGTGGGTGCAAGACAAGAGCCCTGCCGCTGGGCTCCACCCGAGCTCCTGGACTTGGCTCTTCAAAAAATGTGATTTTAACGATCTTTACCTTTGAGTGGGAGTGTTTATCCCACCTGCATGGGCCTCTTGGAAGGAGGTCAGGTGACAGACCAGCACTTGGCCCATTCGGCCCATCCCCCAGCCTCCACACCCCTGTCCTGCCTTCTCTTGTATTCACACGACTTTTTAGCATTCCATCATTTTCCCATTGTGTTTTCAGTGACGGCTGCAGAGATTAAAACCTGCATTTGCACTGACCCCAGTTTGCTCAGGACGGGTCCTGAATGACCTAAGTGACACTAAGGTGCACCTTCACCGAACAGGAGCCCAGTGCTAGTGCCACCTGTTACATCTACTTGTCTTAAACATATAGGCATCATCATTAAAAAAATATTTTTAGTTGTAGATGGACACAGTACTGTTATTTTATATATTTATTTTTTATGTGGAACTGAGGACCGAACCCAGTGCCTCACACATGCTAGGCAAGCACTCTGCCACTGAGCCCGAGCCCCAGCCCGGCATCGTCACTTGTTTAAAGAGTGGTGCTTTTAAAGAAGCAAAGAAACAGAACGTGGAATAAAAAAAATATATATCACCTGCTGTGATCAGCTCAGGGCCTCTCATCTTCCAACCCACCCTTTTTGTCCTGCTTTGGGATGCTGAGGCTGGACCTGGCAGACTTTCCTGCTTTGCTGCTGGGCCATGCTAGGCTTTGTCAGCAGAGGGCGCTAGAGGGACACTGCGAGGCCCACTCAAGGAAGGGGCTCGGCTTCCTGGCTCCCAGGGCACAGCGGCCAGAGGCCTGCTGAGGCTCAGTGTCCCAGAGTCTCCCAGCCTCCCAGGGGGCCACTTCCTGTGAACCAGCTTCAGCCAGCACCTCTGTCATGCCTTCGTCACCAGGCCGGGTGCTCCCAGGACAGCCTGCACCCCCCACGGAGCCTGAATCTCAGCCTGGAGGTGGGGGGCACCCTCTTCTGGTAGACATCCCCCGGGCCCGGCCTCCCTGAGCACCAGACGTAGCAAGGGTCCTGCATTTGCTGTTGCTGTGATCCTCAAAGTTCTCCTTTACCCATCTTGGGAGTTTGAAATCCTGTGTTAAAATCCGCCTGTTCAAATAAGGAGAGTAGTTTCTGTCCTTGGTGGTCTAGTCTTTCCACTTACCCACACACCAGGCCTGCTGCTCTCCACCCCACCTGGGGATGCGAGGTGCCAGCGGGGCCCAGCGACTCCTTTCAGCGTCTCAGGTGCTAAGGGCCTGCTGGTGACGCACTCTCTCCACTTTGTCTTCATTCTGAAGAGGGTTTCCCTGGGCTCGAACTCTGGCTTATGGGTTTTTAATATCAGCTCTTTGAACAGGTTCTGTTGGGAGCCAGCTGCTGACAGCATAGCTGTGCCCTCGGGACCCCCGCCGTGTCCCTCCGCAGGTGAGTTTCCACCATGGCCTCCAGCAGCTGGACCAGGATGGACCTGCAGTCCTGCTCTGGGTTCACTGGGATTCTTGGGTGCATGATTTGACATTTTCCACCAAATTTGGGGTGGTTTTCACCACCATTTCTTGAGCTATCTTCCCTGCCCCTTTCCCCGTGTCTTCTTCCGAGACAACATGTACTCCAGATGGACACCTCAGGTTGTTCTGCCTTTTTGGGGGGTACCAGGTTTGCACTCCGGGTGCTCTGCCACTGAGTCACATCCTCAACACTTTTTTTTTTTTTAAACAGGGTCTTGCTAAGTTGCCCAGGTGGCCTTGACCCTGCAATCCTCTGCCTCAGACTCCCTGGTAGCTGGGATCACAGGTGTGAGTCACCAGGCCCAGCTATTCTACTTTCTTTGAGGCTGTTTATTTTCTTCAGTCTCTTTCTCTCTTTTTTATTTTTATTTTTTGTGGTACCAGGGACTGAACCCTGGCTGCTCTTTTCTCTATTTTTTTGGGACAGCCCTGCTAAGTTGCAGAGCCTGGCCTCACATCTGTGACCCTCCCATCTCAGCCTCCCGAGTAGCTGGATGACAGGCATGAGCCACTGAGCCCAGCTGTTCCCTTGCTTCTGAGGACTCGCCCCTACATCCGCTGCATCTCCACAGCACCAGGCTCTCCTCTGATGCTTCGCCCAAGTCCAGCCCCAAGCTGGGCATAGCTGGGTCACTCAGTTGAAAGCAGTGAGCCCACAGATCTCTCCCAGCACACTGCCTTCCTAGAGCAGATCCCTCTGCTTTCCTGCTGGACATTGCAGATCTGTGACAGGGGCTCAACTGCGGTCAGTGGGTGTCTGGGCAGTTTCCACCCATGCCTCCTGTGGTCCCCTCACTTCCAGCTCCTTCAAGATGACAGGGGCAAGTGGCCCTGCAGCTGTCTCCAGGCAGGCTGGGGGCGCTGAGCAGCTCTGGAGCTCTCGGTCCTTCCCTCCAGCTGTGGCTCTCCCGGGTGGGCTCCTCCGTCCTCTCTCTGCCTTCGGGTGCTTTCCGCAGCTTCCAATATTGCTGGGGTGTTTGCTTCAGCATTTGATTCTGACCTGATCACTGCTATCGGCGGAAGGGACTTCCTGGTCACTCACCACTGTTCCCAGAAATCTCCAGTCCTCAACACTATTTTTTTAACGTATTTTTCTAGTTGTCAATGGACCTTTATTTTATTTCCATGTGGTGCTGGGGATGGAACCCAGGGCGTCACGCATGCTAGGCACGCGCTCTGCCGCTGAGCCCTGCCCCGCCCCTCAATACCATTTTGTTACGCGGTAAGATACTCCTGTGCACAGTGTGCAGCCTTGACCACCACGCACGTTCTCACCGCGCAGCCGCCGCGGGACCCGGGACCCCCAGCGTCTCCCCGCAGTGAAATTCCGCACCCATGAGCGCCATTCCCCGCCCCAGCCCGACAGCCGCGCTGCGGGTGTCTGTCTTTCCGCCCCTGGCTTATTCTGTTCAGCATAATGTGCTATCCAAGCTGTCGCAGGTGCAGGCTTGCTTTCTGCGGCAGGAGGATCCTCGGTTGCACGGCTGCGCGCACGGTCGTCATTCAGCTGGTGCGCATGCTGTTCCCGGCCCTCGGCCCCTGAGGGGCGCCTCCGTGGGGCTCTTGCTTCCCATTCTCCTGGGGATGTGCCCCGCGTGGAGCGGCTGGGCCACGTGCCAACTCCGTTTTTAATGTCCTGAGGACTGCGTTCCTTTTTAGTAAGCCCCCTTTCTACTGGAATGGCCAGTTGGTTTCCATCACGCGCAGAAACTAGTGCTCACCTCAGGCTCCATCCTGCAGCGGGCTCTGCTCCCCGGGCGGCAGGCCAAGCACCGTGGACTGCCAGCCCCCAGAAAGGCAGAGCCAAAGCCAAGGCTTCAGCCGACTCCTCCTCCTTGGGAGTAAAAAGAAGCACACTGCTAAACCAGCGGCCTGGGCAGACCTAGGGGTTCATCTCACGTTCAGAGAGGCTGCGGGCCGCTGCTGCAGGTCCAGGGAGCACAGAGGGCCAGGAGGGAGAAGGATCAGCTGAGGGTTACACCCCAGGTCACTGCCACCCACTGCAGTCCCGGGTTGCACACAGTGGGTGCAAAGCAGATCAATGCAGGGGCAATGGGGTGCCCTGGGACCAGAGGCAGGAAGCCCCAGTCCAGGCAGGAGCTTACCGCCAGCAGCAGGAGCCCAGAGCAGCTGCAGCAGACCAGGAGTCATGACCACAGGCACAGATGGCAGGGCAGCAGGCAGGCCTGGCCCCAGGAGCTCAGCAGGCCCCAGGCTACTTCTAGTCTGGACGTCCAGGCACTGACCCTGGGGAGACAGGCTGCAGGACAAGCAGCTCCAGGCCAGCTAAGTCACAGTGGAGGGGCAGGGTGATTTCCCTGTTCCCGCTTGGGGGCCTGTTTGTCCACCACACACACACCTCGCCTGGGTCTTGGCCTGTGCCCACTGCAGCACTGTTGCAAAGTGACCCCTGGTTGTGCTCTAGAGAAGAGGGCCTCAGGACCCATGAGGGAAAGTCCGTCTGCTCAGGGCAGGCCTGGGCATGTGGTTCCTCACCTCACTGCTCCCTGCATGTTGGCGGGCAGCCAGAGGAAGAAGGGAAGGGGGCTGGCATTCCCCACTGCAGTGCTGGGGTTCCTGACTCCTGGGGAAACTGAGGCTGTTGGTCGCTCTAGGTAGAGTGACCCTTCAGATGGTGGGTGCAGGGATTAGAAAAGCAGGAAGTCACACAGACCCCATCACCCTGAGCTTGGCCAGGGCCTGAGAGAGACTCAGCCCACACGCCCCTCCACAGTGGGCACAGGGGCGGACCTGGCCTTCCCCAAAGACAGGATGGGATCCAGACACACACCCTTCCTGGTCATAAAAAGGTCCCTCGCAGCAGCACTAGAGAGACTGGCAGGCTGGCAGCCTGTGTCACGCTCTGAGCACCAGTGGCTTCACCTTCCCTCCGCTCCTGAGCTGGCCCCTGGTGTGCTTCCCTCTGGCACCTGAGGCAGGAGGTCAGGGCCAGCTCCACACACCTCTGCACCGACGACTCTGCTGCCTGGACACAGTCGGGCGATGACCCCCTGCTCCTGCTGGCATGCTGAGGGGCAGCAGGAGCTGGTCTTGCTGACCTGTCGGCGGTGACCCACTTGCTCTGAGCCACTGGACCTGGTGTGGACAACTCCTCCCCCTCTGGACCAAAGTCCAGGTCTCGTGAGAGGAGAGGCAGCACCCTGGTCTGGGGGGAGGCACTGCAGCAGACATCCCCCTACCAGCAGGCCCTGATGGCAGCTCTTGGCCCAGGTCCCCAGGCCCAATCCTATCTCCCTGCGGCTGTTCTCCCATTGTCCCATACAGACCCAACATGGGCACTGCCCCCTTCCTGGGCCGCTGCTCTCAGACAGGCTGGGGTGCCAGGCTGTGTGCAGCACACTAGTGCTGGACCCTGGTGCGCCGGGGCGTGGGCCTTGCCCCTCCAGGGCTCCACCCACTCTTTCTCTGGGTACCGGACTGAACCCAGGGGTGCGTAACCACTGAGCCACGTCCCCGGCCCTTTTTAGTTTATTTTGAGACAGGGTTTTGCCGACTTGCTTAGAGCGCTGAGGCTGGCCTTGAACTTGCAATCCTCTTGTCTCGTGGTCAGCCTTCTTGGCACTGGGCAGCTCGGCTGTGCCTGCAGGTCAGAGCTGCCAGAGGGCTTGGCTCTCGTTCTGAGAGGCCCCACTTGGCAGCACTTCTGGGTCTTTCCCACTAGCACCTCCTCTAACACATAGCAGCCAGCAGCCAGTTAGGCTTCCTGGAAAGGGACCTCTAGAACACACAGGCGCGCTGTGTGCCCACCCAACCCGTCCCTCTGAGTCCAGGTGAGTCCTCAGGTTTCCCAGCCCCGTGTAGACTCTGCACTAATTCTCTCTGGGCCTCTTTCCATGGAGCTGGGAAGTTGCAGGGAGCAGAAAGGGTGTTCAGGCCTGGCCCCAGCAGGCAATTCAGGGTCCATGTATTCAATCCGAATTTGTGGGGCATGCTGTGGGCCTGGAAATCTGACACCGTGGTTACAGCTGCCAACGACACAGTTCTTGCTATCAAGGGCTTGCATCCTAATGGAGGGAGACAACAAGCAGGAAAGAAAAACAATTATACAGCATGTCAGGAAGCGACAACCCAGGGGAAGAATGTCCTCGGGTGTTGGCTGCGTCCAGGTGTGTCAGGAACAGAGGAGGCAGGAGGCAGAAGTGGTGTAGGGAGAGGGAAAGTGGGAGACAGCTGGTTGTGGGATGTTATTCCTTTGCCAGGGACTAGGTTAGGCAGGGTCTCAGCCAATACTGGCTAGGAGATGGGAAAAGCAGCCTCCTCAGCTTTCCAGGAAAGTTTTCATGCAGTGGCACATGCCTGTCATCCCAGCAACTTGGAAGGTTGAGGCAGGAGGATGGCAAGTTTGAGACCCGTCTGGGCAATTTAGTGAGCTCCTATTTCAAAATAATAAATAAAAAGGGCTGGGAGTGGGCTTTGGTCAGTGGTAGCACATGTAAGGCACTGGGTTTGATTGTCAGCACCACATAAAAATAAATAAATAAAATAAAGGTGTTGAGAGGGGGAGAGAAAGCTAAATGGAGGGAGTAAAGGGAGAGGGAGTACTCGGTATTGCTTGGCTAATCTGGGCCTTCTGTTCTTCCATATGAATTTTAGGACATGTTCCTAGTTCTGTGAAGAATGCCATTGGAGTTTTTATGGGGATCACACTGAATCTGCACATTGTTTTGGTAATGTGGCCATTTCGATAGTCATCTATCCATGAACATGGGAGGTCTTTGCAATTTGCATGGGAGGTCTTCTTCAATTTTTTTCTTCGGTATCCTATAGTTTTCATTGGAGAGATCTTTTACCTTTTTGGTTTATTCCCAAGTTTTTGTTTGTTTTGTTTTTTAGGTTATTGTGAACAGTTTTCCTGATTTCTTTCTGAACAGATTCATCATTGGAGTAGAGGAAAGCTCTTGACTTTTGTATGTTGATCTTATATCCTGCTACTGTGCTGAATTTGTTTATCAGCTCTAGAAGTCTTCTGGTAGAGTTTTTTGGGCCTTCTAGATATAGAATCATGTCATTAGCAAACAGAGGTAACCTGAGTTCTTCCTTTCCTATTTGTGTCCACTTGATTTCCTTCTCTTACCTGATTGCTCCAACTAGTTTCGAAGACTAGGTTGAATAGGTGTGATGAGAGTGGAAATGCTTTCTTGTTTCTGTTTTTAGAGGAAATGCTTTCAGCTTTTCTCTATTCAGTATGATGTTGGCTTTGGGTTTTTCAGATATAGCCTTCACAATGTTGAAGTAGGTTCCTTCTATCCATAGTTTCTGGGCTGGGGAGATAGCTCAGCTGGTAGAGTGCTTGCCTTGCAAGCACAAGGCCCTGAGTTCGGTCCCCAGTACAAAAAAAAACCCAAAACCATAGTTTTTTCACTGTTTTTATCGGAATGGGTTGGATTTTGTCGAAGACTTTTCCTGCATCTACTGAGATAATCATGTGTTTTTTGTCTTTAATTCTATTTATGTGGTGAATTACATTTATTGATGTGTATGTTGAACCGACCTTGCATCCTGGAATGAAGCCAACTTGATTTTCTTAATGTGCTTTGAATACAGATTTCTAATATATATAAATGTATTTTTTTCAGTACTAGGGGTTGGACCGGAGCACTTAACCACTGAGTCACATCCCTGGCTCCCCCTTTTTTTCATTTTTAAATTTTGAGATAGGGTCTCACTAAGTTGCTTAGGCCCTCACAAAGTTGCTGAGGCTGACACTGAACTTGCAATCCTCCTGCCTCAGCCTCCTGAGCCATTGTAATTACAGGCATGTGCCACTGTGCCTGGATTAGATGACTATTATTTTATTAAGGGTTTTTTGCATCTATGTTCCTCAGGGTATTGGTCCATAGTTTTCTTTCCTTGATGTGTCTTTGATTTTGGTATCAGGGTGACACTTGCTTCATAGAATTAGTTTGGCATGTTCCCTCCTTTTCCAATTCATGGAATAATTTGAAGAAGATTGACATTATTTCTTCTTTGAAGGTCTGGTAAAACTCAGCTGAGAATCCATATAGTTCCAGGCTTTTCTTTATTGGAGGGCCTTTAATTTTGCTTGACATTGGTCTATTTCTGATCACAAATTATACTACTGAGCTTCAGTAACAAAAACAGCATGGGAAAAAAAACAGCATGGTATTGGCATGAAAACAGACATGAAGACCAATGGACTAGAAGACACAGAGACAAACTCAAACAGAAGGAGTCGTCTGATATTTGACAAAGATACCCAAAATGCGTGTTGGAGAAAAGACAGCTTTTTCAACGAACAGTGCTAGATAAATTGGATATCCACAAGTAGAAAAATGAAAATAGGCCCCTATCTCTCACCCTGCACAAAAGTCAACTCAAGGTGGATCAAAGACCCAAAGATCAGACCAGAAGCACTGCGATTTCTAGAAGAAAACAGGGTGAACACTCCAACATATTTGTGTGGGGACTGACTTCCTTAATAAGACTCTCACAGCTTAAGAAATAAAAGCCAGGAATCCACAAATGTGATGGTTTCAAATGAAAAAGCTTCCGCACAGCAGCCATGAAGGGAGAGCCCAACAGCTGCTCGCTGCTCCTCCAATATGGGATTGATACCCGAATATATAAAGAACTAAAAAAAGTGACATCAAAAGCGAAGGAACTCAACCAATAAATGGGTAAATGAAATAAACAGACATTTCTCAAAAGAAGAAATGGCCAACGAATATATAAAAATATGTTCATATTTAGGAATCAGAGGAATGCAAATCAAAATTACAATAAGACATCATCCCACTCCAGTTAGAATGGCAATCATCAAAAATACTAATAATTATAACTATTGGTGAGGATGTGTGGGAAAAGGTACACTCACAGATTACTGGTGGGACTGCACTTGGAGACTGGCCAGAGGTCCTCAAGGCTCTGTAAGCCCCCTCCCCCTTTTCAAGCCATGAACTAGGAGGAACCACATGCACTGCAGCCTTGGGGTGGGCTCATTGTTTCCTTGAGGTAGCAGGGCGTCCGGCTCCACCTCCTGGCAAACTGTGAGTTAGATCTAGAAGCTCAACTAAATTCAGCTTCGGCAATCTCTTCTTTCTTTTTTATTTTTTAAGTTGTTGCTAGACCTTTATTTAATGAATTTGTCTACATACGGTGCTGAGGATCGAACCCAGTGCCTCACACGTGCTAGGCAAGCAAGCACTCTTCCACGGAGCCCCAGCCCCTTTGGGAAACTGTTCTTTCCCGGTAAGTGTTCTTGTGTTATCTGAAATCTTGCCTGTTCCAAAGTCAGGAAGACTGTCTTCCTGTGTTTCCCAGTTTTCTCATGCTGGCTTTCCTTGGGCTTCGACCCACTGTGAGCCGATTCCTGCACCTGGCGTAAGTCAAGGATCAGATTCACATTTCCTCTGTGTGGACGGCTGTGCGGACTTTTCCTTGAGACTAGACTGGACTACCATTTGCCAGAAGCCTGCTGACCACTGGATGCGGATCTGTTTCTGAGATCTCTGTTTCATTGATTCGAAGTTTTTTTGTTTTTTGTTACTAGGGATTGAACCCAGGAGCACTTAACCACTAGCCACATCCCCGGCGTTTTCTGAGGCCTCCACTTCGTGTTCTCTTTAAATATGTCTTGATTACGGTAGAGATTTACATTTCCATATGCATTTGAGATTCAGTCTGCAATTAAAAATG